>NC_080832.1:144665507-145987848 GCF_030435755.1 Ochotona princeps | reverse complement strand
GGTGAATGGCAACTGCCCGAAGCAGCCGCACAGCTCTTCCAGTGCCAAAACAACTCCACATGCTCATGCACTTCACATACCATCAGCTGTCCTGGCAGCTATCTAGGAAACCCTGTTGGGTCACTTCCGGTCCCATGCCCATTGAGCCCAGTGGGATGGAATCAAGCAGCTTCAGCACCCACACAAAACGAACATGGAGCTCCTCACTCAAGGCGCTCAAAACTCCACGGCCAAAGACAAGTTCAGTGCCCAAGCCATTTCCCGCTGCCATGGAAACCAAGATCTGGCAGCACATATGTCTGAAAGTGGATATGACACCTAGGGAAGGGAGTGTGATGGTGAATGGCAACTGCCCGAAGCAGCAGCACAGCTCTTCCACTGACAAAATAACTCCACCTGCCTCATGAACTTCACATACCATCAGTTGTCCTGGCAGCTATCTAGGAAACCCTGTTGGGTCACTTCCGGTCCCATGCCCATTGAGCCCAGTGGGATGGAATCAAGCACCTTCAGCACCCACACAAGACGAACATGGAGCTCCTCACTCAAGGCGCTCAAAACTTCACAGCCAAAGACAAGTTCAGTGCCCAAGCCATTTCCCGCTGCCATGGAAACCAAGTGCTCTGGCAGCACATATGTCTGAAAGTGGATATGACACCTAGGGAAGGGAGTGTGCTGGTCAATGGCAACTGCCCGAAGCAGCAGCACAGCTCTTCCACTGCCAAAACAACTCCACCTGCCTCATGAATTTCACATACCATCAGCTGTCCTGGCAGCTATCTAGGAAACCCTGTTGGGTCACTTCCGGTCCCATGCCCATTGAGCCCAGTGGGATCGAATCAAGCAGCTTCAGCACCCACGCAAAACTAACATGGAGCTCCTCACTCAAGGCGCTCAAAACTCCACAGCCAAAGACAAGTTCAGTGCCCAACGCATTTCCCGCTGCCATGGAAATCAAATGCTCTGGCAGCACATATGTCTGAAAGTGGATATGACACCTAGGGAAGGGAGTGTGGTGGTGAATGGCAACTGCCCGAAGCAGCAGCACAGCTCTTCCACTGCCAAAACAACTCCACCTGCCTCATGACCTTCACATACCATCAGCTGTCCTGGCAGCTGTCTAGGAAACCCTGTTGGGTCACTTCCTGTCCCATGCCCATTGAGCCCAGTGGGATGGAATCAAGCAGCTTCAGCACCCACACAAAACGAACATGGAGCTCCTCACTCAAGGCGCTCAAAACTCCACGGCCAAAGACAAGTTCAGTGCCCAAGCCATTTCCCGCTGCCATGGAAACCAAGTGCTCTGGCAGCACATATGTCTGAAAGTGGATATGACACCTAGGGAAGGGAGTGTGCTGGTGAATGGCAACTGCCCGAAGCAGCAGCACAGCTCTTCCAGTGCCAAAACAACTCCACCTGCCACATGAACTTCAGATATCATCAGCTGTCCTGGCAGCTATCTAGGAAACCCTGTTGAGTCACATCCGGTCCCATGCCCATTGATACCAGTCGGATGGAAACAAGCAGCTTGAGCACCCACACATATTTAACATGGAGCTCCTCACTCAAGGCGCTCAAAACTCCATGGCTAAAGAGAAGTTCAGTGCCCAAGCCATTTCCCGCTGCCATGGAAACCAAGTGCTCTGGCAGCACATATGTCTGAAAGTGGATATGACACCTAGGGAAGGGACTGTGCTGGTGAATGGCAACTGCCCGAAGCAGCAGCATAGCTCTTCCACTGCCAAAACAACTCCACCTGCCTCATGAACTTCACATACCATCACCTGTCCTGGCAACTATCTAGGAAACAGTGTTGGGTCACTTCCGGTCCCATGCCCATTGAGCCCAGTGGGATGGAAGCAAGCAGCTTCAGCTCTCACACAAATATAGCATGGAGCTCCTCACTCAAGGCGCTCAAAACTCCATGGCCAAAGACAAGTTCAGTGCCCAAGCCATTTCCCGCTGCCATGGAAACCAAGTGCTCTGGCAGCACATATGTCTGAAAGTGGATATGACACCTAGGGAAGGGAGTGTGGTGGTGAATGGCAACTGCCCGAAGCAGCCGCACAGCTCTTCCAGTGCCAAAACAACTCCACCTGCTCATGCACTTCACATACCATCAGCTGTCCTGGCAGCTATCTAGGAAACCCTGTTGGGTCACTTCCGGTCCCATGCCCATTGAGCCCAGTGGGATGGAAGCAAGCAGCTTCAGCACCCACACAAATATAGCATGGAGCTCCTCACTCAAGGCGCTCAAAACGTCACGGCCAAAGACAAGTTCAGTGCCCAAGCCATTTCCCGCTGCCATGGAAACCAAGTGCTCTGGCAGCACATATGTCTGAAAGTGGATATGACACCTAGGGAAGGGAGTGTGGTGGTGAATGGCAACTGCCCGAAGCAGCCGCACAGCTCTTCCACTGCCAAAACAACTCCACCTGCTCATGCACTTCACATACCATCAGCTGTCCTGGCAGCTGTCTAGGAATCCCTGTTGGGTCACTTCCGGTCCCATGCCCATTGAGCCCAGTGGGATGGAAGCAAGCAGCTTCAGCACCCACACAAATATAGCATGGAGCTCCTCACTCAAGGCGCTCAAAACGTCACGGCCAAAGACAAGTTCAGTGCCCAAGCCATTTCCCGCTGCCATGGAAACCAAGTGCTCTGGCAGCACATATGTCTGAAAGTGGATATGACACCTAGGAATGGAGGGTGGTGGTGAATGGCAACTGCCCGAAGCAGCAGCACAGCTCTTCCACTGCCAAAACAACTCCACCTGCCTCATGAACTTCACATACCATCAGCTGTCCTGGCAGCTATCTACTAAACCCTGTTGGGTCACTTCCGTTCCCATGCCCATTGAGCCCAGTGGGATGGAATCAAGCAGCTCGAGCACCCACACAAAACGAACATGGAGCTCCTCACTCAAGGCGCTCAAAACTCCACAGCCAAAGACAACTTCAGTGCCCAAGCCATTTCCTGCTGCCATGGAAACCAAGTGCTCTGGCAGCACATATGTCTGAAAGTGGATATGACACCTAGGGAAGGGAGTGTGCTGGTGAATGGCAACTGCCCGAAGCAGCAGCACAGCTCTTCCACTGCCAAAACAACTCCACCTGCCTCATGAACTTCAGATATCATCAGCTGTCCTGGCAGCTATCTAGGAAACCCTGTTGAGTCACATCCGGTCCCATGCCCATTGATCCCAGTGGGATGGAAACAAGCAGCTTGAGCACCCACACAAAATGAACATGGAGCTCCTCACTCAAGGCGCTCAAAACGTCACGGCCAAAGAGAAGTTCAGTGCCCAAGCCATTTCCCGCTGCCATGGAAACCAAGTGCTCTGGCAGCACATATGTCTGAAAGTGGATATGACACCTAGGGAAGGGAGTGTGGTGGTGAATGGCAACTGCCCGAAGCAGCAGCACAGCTCTTCCACTGCCAAAACAACTCCACCTGCCTCATGAACTTCACATACCATCACCTGTCCTGGCAGCTATGTAGGAAAGCCTGTTGGCTCACTTCCGGTCCCATGCCCATTGAGCCCAGTGGGATGGAATCAAGCAGCTCGAGCACCCACACAAAACGAACATGGAGCTCCTCACTCAAGGCGCTCAAAACTCCATGGCCAAAGACAAGTTCAGTGCCCAAGCCATTTCCCGCTGCCATGGAAACCAAGTGCTCTGGCAGCACATATGTCTAAAAGCGGATATGACACCTAGGGAAGGGAGTGTGCTGGTGAATGGCAACTGCCCGAAGAAGCAGCATAGCTCCTCCAGTGCCAAAACAACTCCACCTGCCTCATGAACTTCACATACCATCAGCTGTCTTGGCAGCTATCTAGGAAACCCTGTTGGGTCACTTCCGGTCCCATGCCCATTGAGCCCAGTGGGATGGAAGCAAGAACCTTCAGCACCAGCACAGATCTAACATGGAGCTCCTCACTCAAGGCGCTGAAAACTCCACAGCCAAAGAGAAGTTCAGTGCCCAAGCCATTTCCCGCTGCCATGGAAACCAAGTGCTCTGGCAGCACATATGTCTGAAAGTGGATATGACACCTAGGGAAGGGAGGGTGGTGGTGAATGGCAACTGCCCGAAACAGCAGCACAGCTCTTCCAGTGCCAAAACAACTCCACCTGCCTCATGAACTTCACATACCATCAGCTGTCCTGGCAGCTATCTAGGAACCCATGCTGGGTCACTTCCTGTCCCATGCCCATTGAGCCCAGTGAGATGGAATCAAGCAGCTGAGCACCCACACAAAACGAACATGGAGCTCCTCACTGAAGGCGCTCAAAACTCCACAGCCAAAGACAAGTTCAGTGCCCAAGCCATTTCCCGCTGCCATGGAAACCAAGTGCTCTGGCAGCACATATGTCTGAAAGTGGATATGACACCTAGGAATGGAGGGTGGTGGTAAATGGCAACTGCCCAAAGCAGCAGCACAGCTCTTCCACTGCCAAAACAACTCCACCTGCCTCATGAACTTCACATGCCATCAGCTGTCCTGGCAGCTATGTAGGAAACCCTGTTGGGTCACTTCCGGTCCCATGCCCGTTGAGCCCAGTGGGATGGAATCAAGTAGCTTCAGCACCCACACAAAACGAACATGGAGCTCCTCACTCAAGGCGCTCAAAACTCCACAGCCAAAGACAAGTTCAGTGCCTAAGCCATTTCCTGCTGCCATTGAAACCAAGTGCTCTGGCAGCACATGTCTGAAAGTGGATATGACACCTAGGGAAGGGAGTGTGGTGGTGAATGGCAACTGCCCGAAGCAGCAGCACAGCTCTTCCACTGCCAAAACAACTCCACCTGCCTCATGAACTTCACATACCATCAGCTGTCCTGGCAGCTGTCTTGGAAACCCTGTTGGGTCACTTCCTGTCCCATGCCCATTGAGCCCAGTGGGATGGAATCAAGCAGCTGAACACCCACACAAAACGAACATGGAGCTCCTCACTCAAGGCGCTCAAAACTCCACGGCCAAATCAAGTTCAGTGCCCAAGCCATTTCCCGCTGCCATGGAAACCAAGTGCTCTGGCAGCACATATGTCTGAAAGTGGATATGACACCTAGGGAAGGGAGTGTGCTGGTGAATGGCAACTGCCCGAAGCAGCAGCACAGCTCTTCCACTGCCAAAACAACTCCACCTGCCACATGAACTTCAGATATCATCAGCTGTCCTGGCAGCTATCTAGGAAACCCTGTTGAGTCACATCCGGTCCCATGCCCATTGATACCAGTCGGATGGAAACAAGCAGCTTGAGCACCCACACATATTTAACATGGAGCTCCTCACTCAAGGCGCTCAAAACTCAACGGCCAAAGAGAAGTTCAGTGCTCAAGCCATTTCCCGCTGCCATGGAAACCAAGATCTGGCAGCACATATGTCTGAAAGTGGATATGACACCTAGGGAAGGGAGTGTGCTGGTGAATGGCAACTGCCCGAAGCAGCAGCACAGCTCTTCCACTGCCAAAATAACTCCACCTGCCTCATGAACTTCACATACCATCAGTTGTCCTGGCAGCTATCTAGGAAACCCTGTTGGGTCACTTCCGGTCCCATGCCCATTGAGCCCAGTGGGATGGAATCAAGCAGCTTCAGCACCCACACAATACGAACATGGAGCTCCTCACTCAAGGCGCTCAAAACTCCATGGCCAAAGACAAGTTCAGTGCCCAAGCCATTTCCCGCTGCCATGGAAACCAAGTGCTCTGGCAGCGCTTATGTCTGAAAGTGGATATGACACCTAGGGAAGGGAGTGTGCTGGTCAATGGCAACTGCCCGAAGCAGCAGCACAGTTCTTCCACTGCCAAAACAACTCCACCTGCCTCATGAATTTCACATACCATCACCTGTCCTGGCAGCTATCTAGGAAACCCTGTTGGGGCACTTCCGGTCCCATGCCCATTGAGCCCAGTGGGATGGAATCAAGCAGCTCGAGCACCCACACAAAACGAACATGGAGCTCCTCACTCAAGGCGCTCAAAACTCCACAGCCAAAGACAACTTCAGTGCCCAAGCCATTTCCTGCTGCCATGGAAACCAAGTGCTCTGGCAGCACATATGTCTGAAAGTGGATATGACACCTAGGGAAGGGAGTGTGGTGGTGAATGGCAACTGCCCGAAGCAGCAGCACAGCTCTTCCACTGCCAAAACAACTCCACCTGCTCATGCACTTCACATACCATCAGCTGTCCTGGCAGCTATCTACTAACCCCTGTTGGGTAACTTCCGGTCCCATGCCCATTGAGCCCAGTGGGATGGAAAAAAGCAGCTGAGCACCCAAACAAAACGAACATGGAGCTCCTCACTCAAGGCGCTCAAAACTCCACAGCCAAAGACAAGTTGAGTGCCCAAGCCATTTCCCGCTGCCATGGAACCCAAGTGCTCTGGCAGCACATATGTCTGAAAGTGGATATGACACCTAGGGAAGGGAGGGTGGTGGTGAATGGCAACTGCCCGAAGCAGCAGCACAGCTCTTCCAGTGAAAAAACAACTCCACCTGCCTCATGAACTTCACATACCATCAGCTGTCCTGGCAGCTATCTAGGAAACCCTGTTGGGTCACTTCCGGTCAACTGCCCATTGATCCCAGTGGGATGGATTCAAGCAGCTTCAGCACCCAAACAAAACGAACATGGAGCTCCTCACTCAAGGCGCTCAAAACTCCACGGCCAAAGAAAAGTTCAGTGCCTAAGCCATTTCCCACTGCCATAGAACACAAGTGCTCTGGCAGCACATATGTCTGAAAGTGGATATGACACCTAGGGAAGGGAGGGTGGTGGTGAATGGCAACTGCCCGAAGCAGCAGCATAGCTCTTCCACTGCCAAAACAACTCCACCTGCCTCATGAACTTCACATACCATCACCTGTCCTGGCAGCTATCTAGGAAACCCTGTTGAGTCACATCCGGTCCCATGCCCATTGATCCCAGTGGGATGGAAACAAGCAGCTTCAGCACCCACACATATTAAAATGGAGCTCCTCACTCAAGGCGCTCAAAACTCCACAGCCAAAGACAAGTTCAGTGCCCAAGCCATTTCCCGCTGCCATGGAAACCAAGTGCTCTGGCAGCACATATGTCTGAAAGTGGATATGACACCTAGGGAAGGGAGTGTGCTGGTGAATGGCAACTGCCCGAAGCAGCAGGCCAGCTCTTCCACTGCCAAAACAACTCCACCTGCCTCATGAACTTCACATACCATCAGCTGTCCTGGCAGCTATCTAGGAAACCCTGTTGGCTCACTCCCGGTCCCATGCCCATTGAGCCCAGTGGGATGGAAGCAAGCAGCTTCAGCACCCACACAAAACGAACATGGAGCTCCTCACTCAAGGCGCTCAAAACTCCACGGTCAAAGAGAAGTTCAGTGCCCAAGCCATTTCCCGCTGCCATGGAAACCAAGTGCTCTGGCAGCACATATGTCTGAAAGTGGATATGACACCTAGGGAAGGGAGTGTGCTGGTAAATGGCAACTGCCCGAAGCAGCAACACAGCTCTTCCAGTGCCAAAACAACTCCACCTGCCTCATGAACTTCACATGCCATCAGCTGTCCTGGCAGCTATGTAGGAAACCCTGTTGGGTCACTTCCGGTCCCATGCCCATTGAGCCCAGTGGGATGGAATCAAGCAGCTTCAGCACCCACACGAAACGAACATGGAGCTCCTCACTCAAGGCGCTCAAAACTCTACAGCCAAAGACAAGTTCAGTGCCCAAGCCATTTCCCGCTGCCATGGAAACCAAGTGCTCTGGCAGCACATATGTCTGAAAGTGGATATGACACCTAGGGAAGGGAGTGTGGTGGTGAATGGCAACTGCCCGAAGCAGCAGCACAGCTCTTCCACTGCCAAAACAACTCCACCTGCCTCATGAACTTCACATACCATCAGCTGTCCTGGCAGCTATCTAGGAAACCCTGTTGGGAATCTTCCGGTCCCATGCCCATTGAGCCCAGTGGGATGGAATCAAGCAGCTTCAGCACCCACACAAAACGAACATCGAGCTCCTCACTCAAGGCGCTCAAAACTCCATGGCCAAAGACAAGTTCAGTGCCCAAGCCATTTCCTGCTGCCATGGAAACTAAAAGCTCTGGCAGCGCATATGTCTTAAATTGGGTATGACACCTGGGGAAGGGAGTGTGTTGGTGAATGGCAACTGCCCGAAGCAGCAGCACAGCTCTTCCAGTGCCAAAACAACTCCACCTGCCTCATGAACTTCAGATACCATCAGCTGTCCTGGCAGCTATCTAGGAAACCCTGTTGGGTCACTTCCGCTCCCATGCCCATTGAGCCCAGTGGGATGGAATCAAGCAGCTTCAGCACCCACACAAAATGAACATGGAGCTCCTCACTCAAGGCGCTCAAACCTCCATGGCCAAAGACAAGTTCAGTGCCCAAGCCATTTCCCGCTGCCATGGAAACCAAGTGCTCTGGCAGCACATATGTCTGAAAGTGGATATGACACCTAGGGAAGGGAGTGTGGTGGTGAATGGCAACTGCCCGAAGCAGCAGCACAGCTCTTCCACTGCCAAAACAACTCCACCTGCCTCATGAACTTCATATACCATCAGCTGTCCTGGCAGCTATCTAGGAAACCCTGTTGGGTCTCTTCCGGTCCCATGCCCATTGAGCCCAGTGGGATGGAATCAAGCAGCTTCAGCACCCACACAAAACGAACATGGAGCTCCTCACTCAAGGCACTCAAAACTCCACGGCCAAAGACAAGTTCAGTGCCCAAACGATTTCCCGCTGCCATGGAAACCAAGTGCTCTGGCAGCACATATGTCTGAAAGTGGATATGACACCTAGGGAAGGGAGTGTGTTGGTAAATGGCAACTGCCCGAAGCAGCAGCACAGCTCTTCCACTGACAAAACAACTCCACCTGCCTCATGAACTTCACATGCCATCAGCTGTCCTGGCAGCTATGTAGGAAACCCTGTTGGGTCACTTCCGGTCCCATGCCCATTGAGCCCAGTGGGATGGAATCAAGCAGCTTCAGCACCCACACGAAACGAACATGGAGCTCCTCACTCAAGGCGCTCAAAACTCCACAGCCAAAGAGAAGTTCAGTGCCCAAACCATTTCCTGCTGCCATGGAAACCAAGTGCTCTGGCAGCACATATGTCTGAAAGTGGATATGACACCTAGGGAAGGGAGTGTGGTGGTGAATGGCAAATGCCCGAAGCAGCAGCACAGCTCTTCCACTGCCAAAACAACTCCACCTGCCTCATGAACTTCACATACCATCAGCTGTCCTGGCAGCTATCTAGGAAACCCTGTTGGGTCTCTTCCGGTCCCATGCCCATTGAGCCCAGTGGGATGGAATCAAGCAGCTTCAGCACCCACACAAAACGAACATGGAGCTCCTCACTCAAGGCACTCAAAACTCCACAGCCAAAGACAAGTTCAGTGCCCAAGCCATTTCCCGCTGCCATGGAAACTAAAAGCTCTGGCAGCGCATATGTCTTAAATTGGGTATGACACCTGGGGAAGGGAGTGTGTTGGTGAATGGCAACTGCCCGAAGCAGCAGCACAGCTCTTCCAGTGCCAAAACAACTCCACCTGCCTCATGAACTTCAGATACCATCAGCTGTCCTGGCAGCTATCTAGGAAACCCTGTTGGGTCACTTCCGCTCCCATGCCCATTGAGCCCAGTGGGATGGAATCAAGCAGCTTCAGCACCCACACAAAATGAACATGGAGCTCCTCACTCAAGGCGCTCAAACCTCCATGGCCAAAGACAAGTTCAGTGCCCAAGCCATTTCCCGCTGCCATGGAAACCAAGTGCTCTGGCAGCACATATGTCTGAAAGTGGATATGACACCTAGGGAAGGGAGTGTGGTGGTGAATGGCAAATGCCCGAAGCAGCAGCACAGCTCTTCCACTGCCAAAACAACTCCACCTGCCTCATGAACTTCACATACCATCAGCTGTCCTGGCAGCTATCTAGGAAACCCTGTTGGGTCTCTTCCGGTCCCATGCCCATTGAGCCCAGTGGGATGGAATCAAGCAGCTTCAGCACCCACACAAAACGAACATGGAGCTCCTCACTCAAGGCACTCAAAACTCCACGGCCAAAGACAAGTTCAGTGCCCAAACCATTTCCCGCTGCCATGGAAACCAAGTGCTCTGGCAGCACATATGTCTGAAAGTGGATATGACACCTAGGGAAGGGAGTGTGTTGGTAAATGGCAACTGCCCGAAGCAGCAGCACAGCTCTTCCACTGACAAAACAACTCCACCTGCCTCATGAACTTCACATGCCATCAGCTGTCCTGGCAGCTATGTAGGAAACCCTGTTGGGTCACTTCCGGTCCCATGCCCATTGAGCCCAGTGGGATGGAATCAAGCAGCTTCAGCACCCACACGAAACGAACATGGAGCTCCTCACTCAAGGCGCTCAAAACTCCACAGCCAAAGAGAAGTTCAGTGCCCAAACCATTTCCTGCTGCCATGGAAACCAAGTGCTCTGGCAGCACATATGTCTGAAAGTGGATATGACACCTAGGGAAGGGAGTGTGGTGGTGAATGGCAAATGCCCGAAGCAGCAGCACAGCTCTTCCACTGCCAAAACAACTCCACCTGCCTCATGAACTTCACATACCATCAGCTGTCCTGGCAGCTATCTAGGAAACCCTGTTGGGTCTCTTCCGGTCCCATGCCCATTGAGCCCAGTGGGATGGAATCAAGCAGCTTCAGCACCCACACAAAACGAACATGGAGCTCCTCACTCAAGGCACTCAAAACTCCACAGCCAAAGACAAGTTCAGTGCCCAAGCCATTTCCCGCTGCCATGGAAACCAAGTGCTCTGGCAGCACATATGTCTGAAAGTGGATATGACACCTAGGGAAGGGAGTGTGTTGGTAAATGGCAACTGCCCGAAGCAGCAACACAGCTCTTATAGTGCCAAAACAACTCCACCTGCCTCATGAACTTCACATGCCATCAGCTGTCCTGGCAGCTATGTAGGAAACCCTGTTGGGTCACTTCCGGTCCCATGGCCATTGAGCCCAGTGGGATGGAATCAAGCAGCTTCAGCACCCACACGAAACGAACATGGAGCTCCTCACTCAAGGCGCTCAAAACTCCACAGCCAAAGAGAAGTTCAGTGCCCAAACCATTTCCTGCTGCCATGGAAACCAAGTGCTCTGGCAGCACATATGTCTGAAAGTGGATATGACACCTAGGGAAGGGAGTGTGCTGGTGAATGGCAACTGCCCGAAGCAGCAGCACAGCTCTTCCACTGCCAAAACAACTCCACCTGCCTCATGAACTTCACATACCATCAGCTGTCCTGGCAGCTATCTAGGAAACCCTGTTGGGTCTCTTCCGGTCCCATGCCCATTGAGCCCAGTGGGATGGAATCAAGCAGCTTCAGCACCCACACAAAACGAACATGAAGCTCCTCACTCAAGGCGCTCCAAACTCCATAGCCAAAGACAAGTTCAGTGCCCAAGCCATTTCCTGCTGCCATGGAAACTAAAAGCTCTGGCAGCACATATGTCTTAAATTGGGTATGACACCAGGGGAAGGGAGTGTGTTGGTGAATGGCAACTGCCCGAAGCAGCACAGCTCTTCCAGTGCCAAAACAACTCCACCTGCCTCATGAACTTCACATACCATCAGCTGTCCTGTCAGCTATCTAGGAAACCCTGTTGGGTCTCTTCCGGTCCCATGCCCATTGAGCCCAGTGGGATGGAATCAAGCAGCTTGAGCACCCACACAAATCTAATATGGAGCTCCTCAATCAAGGTGCTCAAAACGTCACGGCCAAAGACAAGTTCAGTGCCCAACGCATTTCCCGCTGCCATGGAAACCAAGTGCTCTGGCAGCACATATGTCTGAAAGTGGATATGACACCTAGGGAAGGGAGTGTGCTGGTGAATGGCAACTGCCAGAAGCAGCAGCACAGCTCTTCCACTGACAAAACAACTCCACCTGCCTCATGAACTTCACATACCATCAGCTGTCCTAGCAGCTATGTAGGAAACCCTGTTGGGTCACTTCCAGTCCCATGCCCATTGAGCCGAGTGGGATGGAATCAAGCAGCTTCAGCACCCACACAAAATGAACATGGTGCTCCTTACTCAAGGAGCTCAAAAGTCCACGGCCAAGACAAGTTCAGTGCCCAAGCCATTTCCCGCTGCCATGGAAACCAAGTGCTCTGGCAGCACATATGTCTGAAAGTGGATATGACACCTAGGGAAGGGAGTGTGCTGGTGAATGGCAACTGCCCGAAGCAGCAGCACAGCTCTTCCAGTGCCAAAACAACTCCACCTGCCTCATGAACTTCACATACCATCAGCTGTCCTGGCAGCTATGTACGAAACCCTGTTGGGTCAATTCCGGTCCCATGCCCATTGAGCCCAGTGGGATAGAATCAAGCAGCTTCAGCACCCACACAAAACGAACATGGAGCTCCTCACTCAAGGCGCTAAAAAGTCCACTGCCAAAGACAAGTTCAGTGCCCAAGCCATTTCCCGCTGCCATGGAAACCAAGTGCTCTGGCAGCACATATGTCTGAAAGTGGATATGACACCTAGGGAAGGGAGTGTGGTGGTGAATGGCAACTGCCCGAAGCAGCAGCACAGCTCTTCCAGTGCCAAAACAACTCCACCTGCCTCATGAACTTCACATACCATCAGCTGTCCTGGCAGCTATCTAGGAAACCCTGTTGGGTCACTTCCGCTCCCATGCCCATTGAGCCCAGTGGGATGGAATCAAGCAGCTTCAGCACCCACACAAAACAAACATGGAGCTCCTCACTCAAGGCGCTCAAAACTCCATGGACAAAGACAAGTTCAGTGCCCAAGCCATTTCCCGCTGCCATGGAAACCAAGTGCTCTGGCAGCACATATGTCTGAAAGTGGATATGACACCTAGGGAAGGGAGTGTGCTGGTGAATGGCAACTGCCCGAAGCAGCAGCACAGCTCTTCCAGTGCCAAAACAACTCCACCTGCCTCATGAACTTCACATACCATCAGCTGTCCTGGCAGCTATCTAGGAAACCCTGTTGGGTCACTTCCGGTCCCATGCCCATTGAGCCCAGTGGGATGGAATCAAGCAGCTTCAGCACCCACACAATACGAACATGGAGCTCCTCACTCAAGGCGCTCAAAACTCCACAGCCAAAGACAATGTCAGTGCCCAAGCCATTTTGCGCTGCCATGGAAACCAAGTGCTCTGGCAGCACATATGTCTGAAAGTGGATATGACACCTAGGGAATTGAGTTTGTGTGTGAATGGCAACTGCCCGAAGCAGCAGCACAGCTCTTCCACTGACAAAACAACTCCACCTGCCTCATGAACTTCACATACCATCAGCTGTCCTGGCAGGTATCTAGGAAACCCTGTTGGGTCACTTCCGGTCCCATGCCCATTGAGCCCAGTGGGATGGAATCAAGCAGCTTCAGCACCCACACAAAACGAACATGGAGCTCCTCACTCAAGCCGCTCAAAACTCCACAGCCAAAGAGAAGTTCAGTGCCCAAGCCATTTCCCGCTGCCATGGAAACCAAGTGCTCTGGCACCACATATGTCTGAAAGTGGATATGACACCTAGGGAAGGGAGTGTGCTGGTCAATGGCAATTGCCCGAAGCAGCAGCACAGCTCTTCCAGTGCCTAAACAACTCCACCTGCCTCATGAACTTCACATACCATCAGCTGTCCTGGCAGCTATCTAGGAAACCCTGTTGGGTCACTTCCGGTCCCATGCCCATTGAGCCCAGTGGGATGGAATTAAGCAGCTTCTGCACCCAAACAAAACGAACATGAAGCTCCTCACTCAAGGCGCTCAAAACTCCACAGCCAAAGACAATGTCAGTGCCCAAGCCATTTCTCGCTGCCATGGAAACCAAGTGCTCTGGCAGCACATATGTCTGAAAGTGGATATGACACCTAGGGAAGGGAGTGTGCTGGTGAATGGCAACTGCCCGAAGCAGCAGCACAGCTCTTCCACTGCCAAAACAACTCCACCTGCCTCATGAACTTCACATACCATCACCTGTCCTAGCAGCTATCTAGGAAACAATGTTGGGTCACATCCGGTCCCATGCCCATTGAGCCCAGTGGGATAGAATCAAGCAGCTTCAGCACCCACACAAAACGAACATGGAGCTCCTCACTCAAGGCACTCAAAAGTCCATGGCCAAAGACAAGTTCAGTGCCCAAGCCATTTCCCGCTGCCATGGAAACCAAGTGCTCTGGCAGCACATATGTCTGAAAGTGGATATGACACCTAGGGAAGGGAGTGTGTTGGTAAATGGCAACTGCCCGAAGCAGCAGCACAGCTCTTCCACTGCCAAAACAACTCCACCTGCCTCATAAACTTCACATGCCATCAGCTGTCCTATCAGCTATCTAGGAAACCCTGTTGGGTCACTTCCGGTCCCATGCCCATTGAGCCCAGTGGGATGGAATCAAGCAGCTTGAGCAACCATACGAAAAGAACACGGAGCTCCTCACTCAAGGCGCTCAAAACTCCACAGCCAAAGACAAGTTCAGTGCCCAAGCCATTTCCCGCTGCCATGGAAACCAAGTGCTCTGGCAGCACATATGTCTGAAAGTGGATATGACACCTAGGGAAGGGAGTGTGCTGGTGAATGGCAACTGCCCGAAGCAGCAGCACAGCTCTTCCACTGCCAAAACAACTCCACCTGCCTCATGAACTTCACATACCATCAGCTGTCCTGGCAGCTATCTAGGAAACCCTGTTGGGTCACTTCCGGTCCCATGCCCATTGAGCCCAGTGGGATGGAATCAAGCAGCTTCAGCACCCACACAATACGAACATGGAGCTCCTCACTCAAGGCGCTCAAAACTCCACAGCCAAAGACAATGTCAGTGCCCAAGCCATTTTGCGCTGCCATGGAAACCAAGTGCTCTGGCAGCACATATGTCTGAAAGTGGATATGACACCTAGGGAATTGAGTTTGTGTGTGAATGGCAACTGCCCGAAGCAGCAGCACAGCTCTTCCACTGACAAAACAACTCCACCTGCCTCATGAACTTCACATACCATCAGCTGTCCTGGCAGGTATCTAGGAAACCCTGTTGGGTCACTTCCGGTCCCATGCCCATTGAGCCCAGTGGGATGGAATCAAGCAGCTTCAGCACCCACACAAAACGAACATGGAGCTCCTCACTCAAGCCGCTCAAAACTCCACAGCCAAAGAGAAGTTCAGTGCCCAAGCCATTTCCCGCTGCCATGGAAACCAAGTGCTCTGGCAGCACATATGTCTGAAAGTGGATATGACACCTAGGGAAGGGAGTGTGCTGGTCAATGGCAATTGCCCGAAGCAGCAGCACAGCTCTTCCAGTGCCTAAACAACTCCACCTGCCTCATGAACTTCACATACCATCAGCTGTCCTGGCAGCTATCTAGGAAACCCTGTTGGGTCACTTCCGGTCCCATGCCCATTGAGCCCAGTGGGATGGAATTAAGCAGCTTCTGCACCCAAACAAAACGAACATGAAGCTCCTCACTCAAGGCGCTCAAAACTCCACAGCCAAAGACAATGTCAGTGCCCAAGCCATTTCTCGCTGCCATGGAAACCAAGTGCTCTGGCAGCACATATGTCTGAAAGTGGATATGACACCTAGGGAAGGGAGTGTGCTGGTGAATGGCAACTGCCCGAAGCAGCAGCACAGCTCTTCCACTGCCAAAACAACTCCACCTGCCTCATGAACTTCACATACCATCACCTGTCCTAGCAGCTATCTAGGAAACAATGTTGGGTCACATCCGGTCCCATGCCCATTGAGCCCAGTGGGATAGAATCAAGCAGCTTCAGCACCCACACAAAACGAACATGGAGCTCCTCACTCAAGGCACTCAAAAGTCCATGGCCAAAGACAAGTTCAGTGCTGAAGCCATTTCCCGCTGCCATGGAAACCAAGTGCTCTGGCAGCACATATGTCTGAAAGTGGATATGACACCTAGGGAAGGGAGTGTGTTGGTAAATGGCAACTGCCCGAAGCAGCAGCACAGCTCTTCCACTGCCAAAACAACTCCACCTGCCTCATGAACTTCACATACCATCAGCTGTCCTGGCAGCTATCTAGGAAACCCTGTTGGGTCACTTCCGGTCCCATGCCCATTGAGCCCAGTGGGATGGAATTAAGCAGCTTCTGCACCCAAACAAAACGAACATGAAGCTCCTCACTCAAGGCGCTCAAAACTCCACAGCCAAAGACAATGTCAGTGCCCAAGCCATTTCTCGCTGCCATGGAAACCAAGTGCTCTGGCAGCACATATGTCTGAAAGTGGATATGACACCTAGGGAAGGGAGTGTGCTGGTGAATGGCAACTGCCCGAAGCAGCAGCACAGCTCTTCCACTGCCAAAACAACTCCACCTGCCTCATGAACTTCACATACCATCACCTGTCCTAGCAGCTATCTAGGAAACCCTGTTGGGTCACTTCCGGTCCCATGCCCATTGAGCCCAGTGGGATGGAATCAAGCAGCTTGAGCAACCATACGAAAAGAACACGGAGCTCCTCACTCAAGGCGCTCAAAACTCCACAGCCAAAGACAAGTTCAGTGCCCAAGCCATTTCCCGCTGCCATGGAAACCAAGTGCTCTGGCAGCACATATGTCTGAAAGTGGATATGACACCTAGGGAAGGGAGTGTGCTGGTGAATGGCAACTGCCCGAAGCAGCAGCACAGCTCTTCCACTGCCAAAACAACTCCACCTGCCTCATGAACTTCACATACCATCAGCTGTCCTGGCAGCTATCTAGGGAACCCTGTTGGGTCACTTCTGGTCCCATGCCCATTAAGCCCAGTGGGATGGAATCAAGCAGCTTCAGCACCCACACAAAACGAACATGGAGCTCCTCACTCAAGGCGCTCAAAACTCCACGGCCAAAGACAAGTTCAGTGCCCAAGCCATTTCCCGCTGCCATGGAAACCAAGTGCTCTGGTAGCACATATGTCTGAAAGTGGATATGACACCTAGGGAAGGGAGTGTGGTGGTGAATGGCAATTGCCCGAAGCAGCAGCACAGCTCTTCCAGTGCCAAAACAACTCCACCTGCCTCATGAACTTCACATACCATCAGCTGTCCTCGCAGCTATGTAGGAAACCCTGTTAGGTCAATTCCGGTCCCATGCCCATTGAGCCCAGTGGGATAGAATCAAACAGCTTCAGCACCCACACAAAACGAACATGGAGCTCCTCACTCAAGGCGCTAAAAAGTCCACTGCCAAAGACAAGTTCAGTGCCCAAGCCATTTCCCGCTGCCATGGAAACCAAGTGCTCTGGCAGCACATATGTCTGAAAGTGGATATGACACCTAGGGAAGGGAGTGTGCTGGTGAATGGCAACTGCCCGAAGCAGCAGCACAGCTCTTCCACTGCCAAAACAACTCCACCTGCCTCATGAACTTCACATACCATCAGCTGTCCTGGCAGCTATCTAGGGAACCCTGTTGGGTCACTTCCGGTCCCATGCCCATTGAGCCCAGTGGGATGGAATCAAGCAGCTTCAGCACCCACACAAAACGAACATGGAGCTCCTCACTCAAGGCGCTCAAAACTCCACGGCCAAAGACAAGTTCAGTGCCCAAGCCATTTCCGGCTGCCATGGAAACCAAGTGCTCTGGCAGCACATATGTCTGAAAGTGGATATGACACCTAGGGAAGGGAGTGTGCTGGTGAATGGCAACTGCCCGAAGCAGCAGCACAGCTCTTCCACTGCCAAAACAACTCCACCTGCCTCATGAACTTCACATACCATCAGCTGTCCTGGCAGCTATCTAGGAAACCCTGTTGGGTCACTTCCGGTCCCATGCCCATTGAGCCCAGTGGGATGGAATCAAGCAGCTTGAGCACCCACACAAAACGAACATGGAGCTCCTCACTCAAGGCGCTCAAAACTCCACGGCCAAAGACAAGTTCAGTGCCCAAGCCATTTCCCACTGCCATCGAAACCAAGTGCTCAGGCAGCACATATGTCTGAAAGTGGATATGACACCTAGGGAAGGGAGTTTGTGGGTGAATGGCAACTGCCCGAAGCAGCAGCACAGCTCTTCCAGTGACAAAACAACTCCACCTGCCTCATGAACTTCACATACCATCAGCTGTCCTGGCAGCTATCTAGGAAACCCTGTTGGCTCACTTCGGGTCCGATGCCCATTGAGCCCAGTGGGATGGAATCACGCAGCTTCAGCACCCACACAAAATGAACATGGAGCTCCTCACTCAAGGCACTCAAAACTCCACGGCCAAGGCAAGTTCAGTGCCCAAGCCATTTCCCGCTGCCATGGAAACCAAGTGCTCTGGCAGCACATATGTCTTAAAGTGGATATGACACCTAGGGAAGGGAGTGTGCTGGTGAATGGCAACTGCCCGAAGCAGCCGCACAGCTCTTCCAGTGCCAAAACAACTCCACATGCCTCATGAACTTCACATACCATCAGCTGTCCTGGCAGCTATCTAGGAAACCCTGTTGGGTCACTTCCGGTCCCATGCCCATTGAGCCCAGTGGGATGCAAACAAGCAGCTTCAGCACCCACACAAAACAACTCTACCTGCCTCATGAACTTCACATACCATCAGCTGTCCTGGCAGCTATCTAGGAAACCCTGTTGGGTCACTTACGGTCCCATGCCCATTGAGCCCAGTGGGATGGAAACAAGCAGCTTCAGCACCCACACAAAACGAACATGGAGCTCCTCACTCAAGGCGCTCAAAACTCCACAGGCAAAGACAAGTTCAGTGTCCAAGCCATTTCCCGCTGCCATGGAAACCAAGTGCTCTGGCAGCACATATGTCTGAAAGTGGATATGACACCTAGGGAAGGGAGTGTGCTGGTGAATGGCAACTGCCCGAAGCAGCAGCACAGCTCTTCCAGTGCCAAAACGACTCCACATGCCTCATGAACTTCACATACCATCAGCTATCCTGGCAGCTATCTAGGAAACCCTGTTGGGTCACTTCCGGTCCCATGCCCATTGAGCCCAGTGGGATGGAATCAAGCAGCTTCAGCATCCACACAAAACTAAAATGGAGCTCCTCACTCAAGGCGCTGAAAACTCCACAGTCAAAGACAAGTTCAGTGTCCAAGCCATTTCCCGCTGCAATGCAAACCAAGTGCTCTGGCAGCACATATGTCTGAAAGTGGATATGACACCTAGGGAAAGGAGTGTGGTGGTGAATGGCAACTGCCCGAAAAAGCAGCACAGCTCTTCCACTGCCAAAACAAATCCACCTGCCTCATGACCTTCACATACCATCAGCTGTCCTGGCAGCTATCTAGGAAACCCTGTTGGGTCACTTCCGGTCCCATGCCCATTGAGCCCAGTGGGATGGAATCAAGCAGCTTGCGCACCCACACAAAACGAACATGGAGCTCCTCACTCAAGGCGCTAAAAACTCCATAGCCAAAGACAAGTTCAGTGCCCAAGCCATTTCCCGCTGCCATGGAAACCAAGTGCTCTGGCACCACATATGTCTGAAAGTGGATATGACACCTAGGGAAGGGAGTGTGGTGGTGAATGCCAACTGCCCGAAGCAACCGCACAGCTCTTCCAGTGCCTAAACAACTCCACCTGCCTCATGAACTTCACATACCATCAGCTGTCCTGGCAGCTATCTAGGAAACCCTGTTGGCTCACTAACGGTCCCATGCCCTATGGGCCCTCTGGGATAGAATCAAGCAGCTTCAGCACCCACACAAAACGATCATGGAGCTCCTCACTCAAGGTGCTCAAAACTCACAGCCAAAGACAAGTTCAGTGCCCAAGCCATTTCCCGCTGCCATGGAAACCAAGTGCTCTGGCAGCACATATGTCTGAAAGTGGATATGACACCTAGGGAAGGGAGTGTGCTGGTGAATGGCAACTGCCCGAAGCAGCAGCACAGCTCTTCCACTGCCAAAACAACTCCACCTGCCTCATGAACTTCACATACCATCAGCTGTCCTGGCAGCTATCTAGGAAACCCTGTTGGGTCACTTCTGGTCCCATGCCCATTGAGCCCAGTGGGATGGAATCAAGCAGCTTGCGCAACCACACAAAACAAACATGGAGCTCCTCACTCAAGGTGCTAAAAACTCCACAGGCAAAGACAAGTTCAGTGTCTAAGCCATTTCCCGCTGCCATGGAAACCAAGTGCTCTGGCAGCACATATGTCTGAAAGTGGATATGACACCTAGGGAAGGGAGTGTGGTGGTGAATGGCAACTGCCCGAAAAAGCGGCAGCACAGCTCTTCCAGTGCCAAAACAAATCCACCTGCCTCATGACCTTCACATACCATCAGCTGTCCTGGCAGCTATCTAGGAAACCCTGTTGGGTCACTTCCGGTCCCATGCCCATTGAGCCCAGTGGGATGGAATCAAGCAGCTTGCGCACCCACACAAAACGAACATGGAGCTCCTCACTCAAGGCGCTAAAAACTCCATAGCCAAAGACAAGTTCAGTGCCCAAGCCATTTCCCGCTGCCATGGAAACCAAGTGCTTTGGCAGCACATATGTCTGAAAGTGGATATGACACCTAGGGAAGGGAGTGTGGTGGTGAATGCCAACTGCCCGAAGCAGCCGCACAGCTCTTCCAGTGCCAAAACAACTCCACATGCCTCATGAACTTCACATACCATCAGCTGTCCTGGCAGCTCTCTAGGAAACCCTGTTGAGTCACTTCCGGTCCCATGCCCATTGGGCCCAGTGGGATAGAATCAAGCAGCTTGCGCACCCACACAAAACGATCATGGAGCTCCTCACTCAAGGTGCTCAAAACTCACAGCCAAAGACAAGTTCAGTGCCCAAGCCATTTCCCGCTGCCATGGAAACCAAGTGCTCTGGCAGCACATATGTCTTAAAGTGGATATGACACCTAGGGAAGGGAGTGTGCTGGTGAATGGCAACTGCCCGAAGCAGCAGCACAGCTCTTCCAGTGCCTAAACAACTCCACCTGCCTCATGAACTTCACATACCATCAACTGTCCTGGCAGCTATCTAGGAAAACCTGTTGGGTCTCTTCCGGTCCCATGCCCATTGAGCCCAGTGGGATGGAATCAAGCAGCTTCAGCACCCACACAAAACGAACATGGAGCTCCTCACTCAAGGCGCTCAAAACTCCACGGCCAAAGACAAGTTCAGTGCCCAAGCCATTTCCGGCTGCCATGGAAACCAAGTGCTCTGGCAGCACATATGTCTGAAAGTGGATATGACACCTAGGGAAGGGAGTGTGCTGGTGAATGGCAACTGCCCGAAGCAGCAGCACAGCTCTTCCACTGCCAAAACAACTCCACCTGCCTCATGAACTTCACATACCATCAGCTGTCCTGGCAGCTATCTAGGAAACCCTGTTGGGTCACTTCCGGTCCCATGCCCATTGAGCCCAGTGGGATGGAATCAAGCAGCTTGAGCACCCACACAAAACGAACATGGAGCTCCTCACTCAAGGCGCTCAAAACTCCACGGCCAAAGACAAGTTCAGTGCCCAAGCCATTTCCCACTGCCATCGAAACCAAGTGCTCTGGCAGCACATATGTCTGAAAGTGGATATGACACCTAGGGAAGGGTTTGTGGGTGAATGGCAACTGCCCGAAGCAGCAGCACAGCTCTTCCAGTGACAAAACAACTCCACCTGCCTCATGAACTTCACATACCATCAGCTGTCCTGGCAGCTATCTAGGAAACCCTGTTGGCTCACTTCGGGTCCGATGCCCATTGAGCCCAGTGGGATGGAATCACGCAGCTTCAGCACCCACACAAAATGAACATGGAGCTCCTCACTCAAGGCACTCAAAACTCCACGGCCAAGGCAAGTTCAGTGCCCAAGCCATTTCCCGCTGCCATGGAAACCAAGTGCTCTGGCAGCACATATGTCTTAAAGTGGATATGACACCTAGGGAAGGGAGTGTGCTGGTGAATGGCAACTGCCCGAAGCAGCAGCACAGCTCTTCCACTGCCAAAACAACTCCACATGCCTCATGAACTTCACATACCATCAGCTGTCCTGGCAGCTATCTAGGAAACCCTGTTGAGTCACTTCCGGTCCCATGCCCATTGAGCCCAGTGGGATAGAATCAAGCAGCTTGCGCACCCACACAAAACGATCATGGAGCTCCTCACTCAAGGTGCTCAAAACTCACAGCCAAAGACAAGTTCAGTGCCCAAGCCATTTCCCGCTGCCATGGAAACCAAGTGCTCTGGCAGCACATATGTCTGAAAGTGGATATGACACCTAGGGAAGGGAGTGTGCTGGTGAATGGCAACTGCCCGAAGCAGCAGCACAGCTCTTCCAGTGCCAAAACAACTCGACCTGCCTCATGAACTTCACATACCATCAGCTGTCCTGGCAGCTATCTAGGAAACCCTGTTGGGTCACTTCCTGTCCCATGCCCATTGAGCCCAGTGGGATAGAATCAAGCAGCTTCAGCACCCACACAAAACGAACATGGAGCTCCTTACTCAAGGCGCTCAAAACTCCATGGCCAAGACAAGTTCAGTGCCCAAGCCATTTCCCGCTGCCATGGAAACCAAGTGCTCTGGCAGCACATATGTCTGAAAGTGGATATGACACCTAGGGAAGGGAGTGTGCTGGTGAATGGCAACTGCCCGAAGCAGCAGCACAGCTCTTCCAGTGCCTAAACAACTCCACCTGCCTCATGAACTTCACATACCATCAGCTGCCCTGGCAGCTATCTAGGAAACCCTGTTGGGTCTCTTCCGGTCCCATGCCCACTGAGCCCAGTGGGATGGAATCAAGCAGCTTCAGCACCCACACAAAACGAACATGGAGCTCCTCACTCAAGGCGCTCAAAACTCCACGGCCAAAGACAAGTTCAGTGCCCAAGCCATTTCAGGCTGCCATGGAAACCAAGTGCTCTGGCAGCACATATGTCTGAAAGTGGATATGACACCTAGGGAAGGGAGTGTGCTGGTGAATGGCAACTGCCCGAAGCAGCAGCACAGCTCTTCCAGTGCCAAAACAACTCCACCTGCCTCATGAACTTCACATACCATCAGCTGTCCTGGCAGCTATCTAGGAAATCCTGTTGGGTCACTTCCGGTCCCATGCCCATTGAGCCCAGTGGGATGGAATCAAGCAGCTTCAGCACCCACACAAAACGAACATGGAGCTCCTCACTCAAGGCGCTCAAAACTCCACGGCAAAAGACAAGTTCAGTGCCCAAGCCATTTCCCGCTGCCATGGAAACCAAGTGCTCTGGCAGCACATATGTCTGAAAGTGGATATGACACCTAGGGAAGGGAGTGTGCTGGTGAATGGCAACTGCCCGAAGCAGCAGCACAGCTCTTCCAGTGCCAAAACAACTCCACCTGCCTCATGAACTTCACATACCATCAGCTGTCCTGGCAGCTATCTAGGAAACCCTGTTGGGTCACTTCTGGTCCCATGCCCATTGAGCCCAGTGTGATGGAAACAAGCAGCTTCAGCACCCACACAAAATGAACATGGAGCTCCTCACTCAAGGCGCTAAAAACTCACAGCCAAAGACAAGTTCAGTGCCCAAGCCATTTCCCGCTGCCATGGAAACCAAGTGCTCTGGCAGCACATATGTCTGAAAGTGGATATGACACCTAGGGAAGGGACTGTGCTGGTGAATGGCAACTGCCCGAAGCAGCAGCACAGCGCTTCCAGTGCCAAAACAACTCCACCTGCCTCATGACCTTCACATACCATCAGCTGTCCTGGCAGCTATCTAGGAAACCCTGTTGGGTCACTTCTGGTCCCATGCCCATTGAGCCCAGTGGGATGGAATCAAGCAGCTTGCGCACCCACACAAAACGAACATGGAGCTCCTCACTGAAGGCGCTAAAAACTCCACAGGCAAAGACAAGTTCAGTGTCTAAGCCATTTCCCGCTGCCACGGAAACCAAGTACTCTGGCAGCACATATGTCTGAAAGTGGATATGACACCTAGGGAAGGGAGTGTGGTGGTGAATGGCAACTGCCCGAAAAAGCAGCAGCACAGCTCTTCTTGTGCCAAAACAAATCCACCTGCCTCATGACCTTCACATACCATCAGCTGTCCTGGCAGCTATCTAGGAAACCCTGTTGGGTCACTTCCGGTCCCATGCCCATTGAGCCCAGTGGGATGGAATCAAGCAGCTTCAGCACCCACACAAAACGAACATGGAGCTCCTCACTCAAGGCGCTAAAAACTTCATAGCCAAAGACATGTTCAGTGCCCAAGCCATTTCCCGCTGCCATGGAAACCAAGTGCTCTGGCACCACATATGTCTGAAAGTGGATATGACACCTAGGGAAGGGAGTGTGTTGGTGAATGGCAACTGCCCGAAGCAGCAGCACAGCTCTTCCAGTGCCTAAACAACTCCACCTGCCTCATGAACTTCACATACCATCAGCTGTCCTGGCAGCTATCTAGGAAACCCTGTTGGGTCTCTTCCGGTCCCATGCCCATTGAGCCCAGTGGGATGGAATCAAGCAGCTTCAGCACCCACACAAAACGAACATGGAGCTCCTCACTCAAGGCGCTCAAAACTCCACGGCCAAAGACAAGTTCAGTGCCCAAGCCATTTCCCGCTGCCATGGAAACCAAGTGCTCTGGCAGCACATATGTCTGAAAGTGGATATGACACCTAGGGAAGGGAGTGTGCTGGTGAATGGCAACTGCCCGAAGCAGCAGCACAGCTCTTCCACTGCCAAAACAACTCCACCTGCCTCATGAACTTCACATACCATCAGCTGTCCTGGCAGCTATCTAGGAAACCCTGTTGGGTCACTTCCGGTCCCATGCTCATTGAGCCCAGTGGGATGGAATCAAGCAGCTTGAGCACCCACACAAAACGAACATGGAGCTCCTCACTCAAGGCGCTCCAAATTCCACGGCCAAAGACAAGTTAAGTGCCCAAACCATTTCCCGCTGCCATGGAAACTAAGAGCTCTGGCAGCACATATCTCTGCAAGTGTATATGACACCTAGGGAAGGGAGTGTGCTGGTGAATGGCAACTGCCCGAAGCAGCAGCCCAGCTCTTCCACTGCCAAAACAACTCCACCTGCCTCATGAACTTCACATACCATCAGCTGTCCTGGCAGCTATCTAGAAAACCCTGTTGGGTCACTTCCGGTCCCATGCCCATTGAGCCCAGTGGGATGCAATCAAGCAGCTTCAGCACCCACACAAAACGAACACGGAGCTCCTCACTCAAGGCGCTCAAAACTCCATGGCCAAAGACAAGTTCAGTGCCCAAGCCATTTCCCGCTGCCATGGAAACCAAGTGCTCTGGCAGCACATATGTCTTAAAGTGGATATGACACCTAGGGAAGGGAGTGTGCTGGTGAATGGCAACTGCCCGAAGCAGCAGCACAGCTCTTCCACTGCCAAAACAACTCCACCTGCCTCATGAACTTCACATACCATCAGCTGTGCTGGCAGCTATCTAGGAAACCCTGTTGGCTCACATCCGGTCCCATGCCCTTTGGGCCCAGTGGGATGGAATCAAGCAGCTTCAGCACCCACACAAAACGAACATGGAGCTCCTCACACAAGGTGCTCAAAACTCCACAGCCAAAGACAAGTTCAGTGCCCAAGCCATTTCCGGCTGCCATGGAAACGAAGTGCTCTAGCAGCATATATGTCTGAAAGTGGATATGACACCTAGGGAAGGGAGTTTGTGGGTAAATGGCAACTGCCCGAAGCAGCAGCACAGCTCTTCCACTGCCAAAACAACTCCACCTGCCTCATGAACTTCACATACCATCAGCTGTCCTGGCAGCTATCTAGGAAAACCTGTTGGGTCACTTCCGGTCCCATGCCCATTGAGCCCAGTGGGATGGAATCAAGCAGGTTCAGCACCCACACAAAACGAACATGGATCTCCTCACTCAAGGCGCTCCAAACTCCACGGCCAAAGACAAGTTAAGTGCCCAAACCATTTCCCGCTGCCATGGAAACTAAGAGCTCTGGCAGCACATATCTCTGCAAGTGTATATGAAACCTAGGGAAGGGAGTGTGCTGGTGAATGGCAACTGCCCGAAGCAGCAGCACAGCTCTTCCACTGCCAAAACAACTCCACCTGCCTCATGAACTTCACATACCATCAGCTGTCCTGGCAGCTATCTAGAAAACCCTGTTGGGTCACTTCCGGTCCCATGCCCATTGAGCCCAGTGGCATGTAATCAAGCAGCTTCAGCACCCACACAAAACGAACACGGAGCTCCTCACTCAAGGCGCTCAAAACTCCATGGCCAAAGACAAGTTCAGTGCCCAAGCCATTTCCCGCTGCCATGGAAACCAAGTGCTCTGGCAGCACATATGTCTTAAAGTGGATATGACACCTAGGGAAGGGAGTGTGCTGGTGAATGGCAACTGCCCGAAGCAGCAGCACAGCTCTTCCAGTGCCAAAACAACTCCACCTGCCTCATGAACTTCACATACCATCAGCTGTCCTGGCAGCTATCTAGGAAACCCTGTTGAGTCACTTCGGGTCCGATGCCCATTGAGCCCAGTGGGATAGAATCAAGCAGCTTAATCACCCACACAAAACGAACATGGAGCTCCTCACTCAAGGTGCTCAAAACTTCACAGCCAAAGAAGTTCAGTGCCCAACCATTTCCCGCTGCCTTGGAAACCAAGTGCTCTGGCAGCACATATGTCTGAAAGTGGATATGACACCTAGGGAAGGGACTGTGCTGGTGAATGGCAACTGCCCGAAGCAGCAGCACAGCTCTTCCACTGCCAAAACAATTCCACCTACCTCATGAACTTCACATACCATCAGCTGTCCTGGCAGCTATCTAGGAAACCCTGTTGGGTCACTTCCGGTCCCATGCCCATTGAGCCCAGTGGGATGGAATCAAGCAGCTTGAGCACCCACACAAAACGAACATGGAGTTCCTCACTCAAGGTGCTCAAAACTCCACGGCCAAAGACAAGTTCAGTGCCCAACCATTTCCCTCTGCCATGGAAACCAAGTGCTCTGGCAGCACATATGTCTGAAAGTGGATATGACACCTAGGGAAGGGAGTGTGCTGGTGAATGGCAACTGCCCGAAGCAGCAGCACAGCTCTTCCACTGCCAAAACAACTCCACCTGCCTCATGAACTTCACATACCATCAGCTGTCCTGGCAGCTATCTAGGAAACCCTGTTGGGTCACTTCCGGTCCCATGCCCATTGAGCATAGTGGGATGGAATCAAGCAGCTTCAGCACCCACACAAAACGAACATGGAGCTCCTCACTCAAGGCACTCAAAACTACATGGCCAAAGACAAGTTCAGTGCCCAAGCCATTTCCCGCTGCCATGCAAACCAAGTGCTCTGGCACCACATATGTCTGAAAGTGGATATGACACCTAGGGAAGGGAGTGTGCTGGTGAATGGCAACTGCCCGAAGCAGCAGCACAGCTCTTCCACTGCCAAAACAACTCCACCTGCCTCATGAACTTCACATACCATCAGCTGTCCTGGCAGCTATCTAGGAAACCCTGTTGGGTCACTTCCGGTCCCATGCCCATTGAGCCCAGA
The DNA here is from genome assembly GCF_030435755.1 of Ochotona princeps. Lineage (NCBI taxonomy): Eukaryota > Metazoa > Chordata > Mammalia > Lagomorpha > Ochotonidae > Ochotona > Ochotona princeps. The sequence continues at coordinate 145,960,384 of NC_080832.1, read as the reverse complement.
GTAATAGAAACAAGCAGCTTCAGCACCCACACAAAACTAACATGGAGCTCCTCACTCAAGGCGCTAAACGTAAACGGCCAAAGACAAGTTCAGTGCCCAAGCCATTTCCCGCTGCCATGCAAACCAAGTGCTCTGGCAGCACATATGTCTGAAAGTGGATATGACACCTAGGGAAGGGAGTGTGCTGGTGAATGGCAACTGCCCGAAGCAGCAGCACAGCTCTTCCACTGCCAAAACAACTCCACCTGCCTCATGAACTTCACATACCAACAGCTGTCCTGGCAGCTATCTAGGAAACCCTGTTGGGTCACTTCCGGTCCCATGCCCATTGAGCCCAGTGGGATAGAATCAAGCAGCTTCAGCACCCACACAAAACGAACATGGAGCTCCTCACTCAAGGCGCTCCAAACTCCACGGCCAAAGACAAGTTCAGTGCCGAAGCCATTTCCCGCTGCCATGCAAACCAAGTGCTCTGGCAGCACATATGTCTGAAAGTGGATATGACACCTAGGGAAGGGAGTGTGCTGGTGAATGGCAACTGCCCGAAGCAGCAGCACAGCTCTTCCACTGCCAAAACAACTCCACCTGCCTCATGAACTTCACATACCATCAGCAGTCCTGGCAGCTATCTAGGAAACCCTGTTGGGTCACTTCCGGTCCCATGCCCATTGAGCCCAGTGGGATGGAATCAAGCAGCTTCAGCACCCACACAAAACGAACATGGAGCTCCTCACTCAAGGCGCTCAAAACTCCACGGCCAAAGACAAGTTCAGTGCCCAAACCATTTCCCGCTGCCATGGAAACCAAGTGCTCTGGCAGCACATATGTCTGAAAGTGGATATGACACCTAGGGAAGGGAGTGTGTTGGTGAATGGCAACTGCAGGAGCAGCAGCACAGCTTTTCCACTGCCAAAACAACTCCACCTGCCTCATGAACTTCACATACCATCTGCTGTCCTGGCAGCTATGTAGGAAACCCTGTTGGCTCACTTCCGGTCCCATGCCCATTGAGCCCAGTGGGATGGAATCAAGCAGCTTCAGCATCCACACAAAACGAACATGGAGCTCCTCACTCAAGGCGCTCCAAACTCCACGGCCAAAGACAAGTTCAGTGCCCAAGCCATTTCCCGCTGCCATGGAAACCAAGTGCTCTGGCAGCACATATGTCTGAAAGTGGATATGACACCTAGGGAAGGGAGTGTGCTGGTGAATGGCAACTGCCCGAAGCAGCAGCACAGCTCTTCCACTGACAAAACAACTCCACCTGCCTCATGAACTTCACATACCATCAGCTGTCCTGGCAGCTATCTAGGAAACCCTGTTGGGTCACTTCCGGTCCCATGCCCATTGAGCCCAGTGGGATGGAATCAAGCAGCTTCAGCACCCACACAAAACGAACATGGAGCTCCTCACTCAAGGCCCTAAAAACTCCACGGCCAAAGACAAGTTCAGTGCTCAAGCCATTTCCCGCTGCCATGGAAACCAAGTGCTCTGGCAGCACATATGTCTGAAAGTGGATATGACACCTAGGGAAGGGAGTGTGCTGGTGAATGGCAACTGCCCGAAGCAGCAGCACAGCTCTTCCAGTGCCAAAACAACTCCACCTGCCTCATGAACTTCACATACCATCAGCTGTCCTGGCAGCTATCTAGGAAACCCTGTTGGGTCACGCCCGGTCCCATGCCCATTGAGCCCACTGGGATGGAATCAAGCAGCTTCAGCACCCACACAAAACGAACATGGAGCTCCTCACTCAAGGCGCTCAAAACTCCATGGCCAAAGACAAGTTCAATGCCCAAGCCATTTCCCGCTGCCATGGAAACCAAGTGCTCTGGCAGCACATATGTCTGAAAGTGGATATGACACCTAGGGAAGGGAGTGTGTTGGTGAATGGCAACTGCCCGAAGCAGCAGCACAGCTCTTCCACTGCCAAAACAACTCCACCTGCCTCATGACCTTCACATACCATCAGCTGTCCTGGCAGCTATCTAGGAAACACTGTTGGGTCACTTCCGGTCGCATTGAGCCCATTGAGCCCCCTGGGATGGAATCGAGCAGCTTCAGCAGCCACACAAAACGAACATGGAGCTCCTCACTCAAAGCGCTCAAAACTACATGGCCAAAGAAAATTCCAGTTCCCAAGCCATTTCCTGCTACCAAGGAAACCAAGTGCTCTGGCAGCACATATGTCTGAAAGTGGATATGACACCTAGGGAAGGGAGTGTGCTGGTGAATGGCAACTGCCCAAAGCAGCAGCACAGCTCTTCCACTGCCAAAACAACTCCACCTGCCTCATGAACTTCACATACCATCAGCTGTCCTGGCAGCTATCTAGGAAACCCTGTTGGGTCACTTCGGGTCCCATGCCCATTGAGCCCAGTGGGATAGAATCAAGTAGCTTCAGCACCCACACAAAACGAACATGGAGCTCCTCACTCAAGGCGCTAAAACGTCCACGGCCAAAGACAAGTTCAGTGCCCAAGCCATTTCCCGCTGCCATGGAAACCAAGTGCTCTGGCAGCACATATGTCTGAAAGTGGATATGACACCTAGGGAAGGGAGTGTGCTGGTGAATGGCAACTGCCCGAAGCAGCAGCACAGCTCTTCCACTGACAAAACAACTCCACCTGCCTCATGAACTTCACATACCATCAGCTGTCCTGGCAGCTATCTAGGAAACCCAGTTGGGTCACGCCCGGTCCCATGACCATTGAGCCCAGTGGGATGGAATCAAGCAGCTTCAGCACCCACACAAAACGAACATGGAGCTCCTCACTCAAGGCGCTCAAAACTCCATGGCCAAAGACAAGTTCAGTGCCCAAGCCATTTCCCGCTGCCATGGAAACCAAGTGCTCTGGCAGCACATATGTCTGAAAGTGGATATGACACCTAGGGAAGGGAGTGTGTTGGTGAATGGCAACTGCCCGAAGCAGCAGCACAGCTCTTCCACTGCCAAAACAACTCCACCTGCCTCATGAACTTCACATACCATCAGCAGTCCTGGCAGCTATCTAGGAAACCCTGTTGGGTCACTTCCGGTCCCATGCCCATTGAGCCCAGTGGGATAGAATCAAGCAGCTTAATCACCCACACAAAACGTACATGGAGCTCCTCACTCAAGGTGCTCAAAACTTCAAGGCCAAAGACAAGTTCAGTGCTCAAGCCATTTCCCGCTGCCATGGAAACCAAGTGCTCTGGCAGCACATATGTCTGAAAGTGGATATGACACCTAGGGAAGGGAGTGTGCTGGTGAATGGCAACTGCCCGAAGCAGCAGCACAGCTCTTCCACTGCCAAAACAACTCCACCTGCCTCATGAACCTCACATACCATCAGCTGTCCTGGCAGCTATCTAGGAAACCCTGTTGGGTCACTTCCGGTCCCATGCCCATTGAGCCCAGTGGGATAGAATCAAGCAGCTTCAGCACCCACACAAAATGAACATGGAGCTCCTCACTCAAGGCGCTAAAACGTCCACAGCCAAGACAAGTTCAGTGCCCAAGCCATTTCCCGCTGCCATGGAAACCAAGTGCTCTGGCAGCACATATGTCTGAAAGTGGATATGACACCTAGGGAAGGGAGTGTGCTGGTGAATGGCAACTGCCCGAAGCAGCAGCACAGCTCTTCCACTGACAAAACAACTCCACCTGCCTCATGAACTTCACATACAATCAGCTGTCCTGGCAGCTATCTAGGAAACCCTGTTGGGTCACTTCCGGTCCCATGCCCATTGAGCCCAGTGGGATGGAATCAAGCAGCTTCAGCACCCACACAAAACGAACATGGAGCTCCTCACTCAAGGCGCTCAAAACTCCACGGCCAAAGACAAGTTCAGTGCCCAAGCCATTTCCCGCTGCCATGGAAACCAAGTGCTCTGGCAGCACATATGTCTGAAAGTGGATATGACACCTAGGGAAGGGAGTGTGTTGGTGAATGGCAACTGCCCGAAGCAGCAGCACAGCTCTTCCACTGAAAAAACAACTCCACCTGCCTCATGAACTTCACATACCATCAGCTGTCCTGGCAGCTATCTAGGAAACCCTGTTGGGTCACTTCCGGTCCCATGCCCATTGAGCCCAGTGGGATGGAATCAAGCAGCTTGAGCACCCACACAAATCTAATATGGAGCTCCTCACGCAAGGCGCTCAAAACTTCACGGCCAAAGACAAGTTCAGTGCCCAAGCCATTTCCCGCTGCCATGGAAACCAAGTGCTCTGGCATCACATATGTCTGAAAGTGGATATGACACCTAGGGAAGGGAGTGTGCTGGTGAATGGCAACTGCCCGAAGCAGCAGAACAGCTCTTCCACTGCCAAAACAATTCCACCTGCCTCATGAACTTCACATACCAACAGCTGTCCTGGCAGCTATCTAGGAAACCCTGTTGGGTCACTTCCGGTCCCATGCCCATTGAGCCCAGTGGGATAGAATCAAGCAGCTTCAGCACCCACACAAAACGAACATGGAGCTCCTCACTCAAGGCGCTCCAAACTCCACGGCCAAAGACAAGTTCAGTGCCCAAGCCATTTCCCGCTGCCATGCAAACCAAGTGCTCTGGCAGCACATATGTCTGAAAGTGGATATGACACCTAGGGAAGGGAGTGTGCTGGTGAATGGCAACTGCCCGAAGCAGCAGCACAGCTCTTCCACTGCCAAAACAACTCCACCTGCCTCATGAACTTCACATACCATCAGCAGTCCTGGCAGCTATCTAGGAAACCCTGTTGGGTCACTTCCGGTCCCATGCCCATTGAGCCCAGTGGGATGGAATCAAGCAGCTTCAGCACCCACACAAAACGAACATGGAGCTCCTCACTCAAGGCGCTCAAAACTCCACGGCCAAAGACAAGTTCAGTGCCCAAACCATTTCCCGCTGCCATGGAAACCAAGTGCTCTGGCAGCACATATGTCTGAAAGTGGATATGACACCTAGGGAAGGGAGTGTGTTGGTGAATGGCAACTGCCCGAAGCAGCAGCACAGCTCTTCCACTGCCAAAACAACTCCACCTGCCTCATGAACTTCACATACCATCAGCTGTCCTGGCAGCTATGTAGGAAACCCTGTTGGCTCACTTCCGGTCCCATGCCCATTGAGCCCAGTGGGATGGAATCAAGCAGCTTCAGCATCCACACAAAACGAACATGGAGCTCCTCACTCAAGGCGCTCCAAACTCCACGGCCAAAGACAAGTTCAGTGCCGAAGCCATTTCCCGCTGCCATGGAAACCAAGTGCTCTGGCAGCACATATGTCTGAAAGTGGATATGACACCTAGGGAAGGGAGTGTGGTGGTGAATGGCAACTGCTCGAAGCAGCAGCACAGCTCTTCCACTGACAAAACAACTCCACCTGCCTCATGAACTTCACATACCATCAGCTGTCCTGGCAGCTATCTAGGAAACCCTGTTGGGTCACTTCTGGTCCCATGCCCATTGAGCCCAGTGGGATGGAATCAAGCAGCTTCAGCACCCACACAAAACGAACATGGAGCTCCTCACTCAAGGCCCTAAAAACTCCACGGCCAAAGACAAGTTCAGTGCTCAAGCCATTTCCCGCTGCCATGGAAACCAAGTGCTCTGGCAGCACATATGTCTGAAAGTGGATATGACACCTAGGGAAGGGAGTGTGCTGGTGAATGGCAACTGCCCGAAGCAGCAGCACAGCTCTTCCAGTGCCAAAACAACTCCACCTGCCTCATGAACTTCACATACCATCAGCTGTCCTGGCAGCTATCTAGGAAACCCTGTTGGGTCACGCCCGGTCCCATGCCCATTGAGCCCACTGGGATGGAATCAAGCAGCTTCAGCACCCACACAAAACGAACATGGAGCTCCTCACTCAAGACGCTCAAAACTCCATGGCCAAAGACAAGTTCAATGCCCAAGCCATTTCCCGCTGCCATGGAAACCAAGTGCTCTGGCAGCACATATGTCTGAAAGTGGATATGACACCTAGGGAAGGGAGTGTGTTGGTGAATGGCAACTGCCCGAAGCAGCAGCACAGCTCTTCCAGTGCCAAAACAACTCCACCTGCCTCATGACCTTCACATACCATCAGCTGTCCTGGCAGCTATCTAGGAAACACTGTTGGGTCACTTCCGGTCGCATTGAGCCAATTGAGCCCCCTGGGATGGAATCGAGCAGCTTCAGCACCCACACAAAACGAACATGGAGCTCCTCACTCAAAGCGCTCAAAACTACATGGCCAAAGAAAATTCCACTTCCCAAGCCATTTCCTGCTACCAAGGAAACCAAGTGCTCTGGCAGCACATATGTCTGAAAGTGGATATGACACCTAGGGAAGGGAGTGTGCTGGTGAATGGCAACTGCCCGAAGCAGCAGCACAGCTCTTCCACTGCCAAAACAACTCCACCTGCCTCATGAACTTCACATACCATCAGCTGTCCTGGCAGCTATCTAGGAAACCCTGTTGGGTCACTTCGGGTCCCATGCCCATTGAGCCCAGTGGGATAGAATCAAGTAGCTTCAGAACCCACACAAAACGAACATGGAGCTCCTCACTCAAGGCGCTAAAACGTCCACGGCCAAAGACAAGTTCAGTGCCCAAGCCATTTCCCGCTGCCATGGAAACCAAGTGCTCTGGCAGCACATATGTCTGAAAGTGGATATGACACCTAGGGAAGGGAGTGTGCTGGTGAATGGCAACTGCCCGAAGCAGCAGCACAGCTCTTCCACTGACAAAACAACTCCACCTGCCTCATGAACTTCACATACCATCAGCTGTCCTGGCAGCTATCTAGGAAACCCTGTTGGGTCACGCCCGGTCCCATGCCCATTGAGCCCAGTGGGATGGAATCAAGCAGCTTCAGCACCCACACAAAACGAACATGGAGCTCCTCACTCAAGGTGCTCAAAACTTCAAGGCCAAAGACAAGTTCAGTGCTCAAGCCATTTCCCGCTGCCATGGAAACCAGTGCTCTGGCAGCACATATGTCTGAAAGTGGATATGACACCTAGGGAAGGGAGTGTGCTGGTGAATGGCAACTGCCCGAAGCAGCAGCACAGCTCTTCCACTGCCAAAACAACTCCACCTGCCTCATGAACTTCACATACCATCAGCTGTCCTGGCAGCTATCTAGGAAACCCTGTTGGGTCACTTCCGGTCCCATGCCCATTGAGCCCAGTGGGATAGAATCAAGCAGCTTCAGCACCCACACAAAATGAACATGGAGCTCCTCACTCAAGGCGCTAAAACGTCCACAGCCAAAGACAAGTTCAGTGCCCAAGCCATTTCCCGCTGCCATGGAAACCAAGTGCTCTGGCAGCACATATGTCTGAAAGTGGATATGACACCTAGGCAAGGGAGTGTGCTGGTGAATGGCAACTGCCCGAAGCAGCAGCACAGCTCTTCCAGTGCCAAAACAACTCCACCTGCCTCATGAACTTCACATACCATCAGCTGTCCTGGCAGCTATCTAGGAAACCCTGTTGGGTCACGCCAGGTCCGATGCCCGTTGAGCCCAGTGGGAAAGAATCAAGCAGCTTCAGCACCCACACAAAACGAACATGGAGCTCCTCACTCAAGGCGCTCAAAACTCCACGGCCAAAGACAAGTTCAGTGCCCAAACCATTTCCCGCTGCCATGGAAACCAAGTGCTCTGGCAGCACATATGTCTGAAAGTGGATATGACACCTAGGGAAGGGAGTGTGCTGGTGAATGGCAACTGCCCGAAGCAGCAGCACAGCTCTTCCACTGCCCAAACAACTCCACCTGCCTCATGAACTTCACATACCATCAGCTGTCCTGGCAGCTATCTAGGAAACACTGTTGGGTCACTTCCGGTCGCATTGAGCCCATTGAGCCCCCTGTGATGGAATCGAGCAGCTTCAGCAGCCACACCAAACGAACATGGAGCTCCTCACTCAAAGCGCTCAAAACTACATGGCCAAAGAAAATTCCAGTTCCCAAGCCATTTCCTGCTACCAAGGAAACCAAGTGCTCTGGCAGCACATATGTCTGAAAGTGGATATGACACCTAGGGAAGGGAGTGTGCTGGTGAATGGCAACTGCCCGAAGCAGCAGCACAGCTCTTCCACTGCCAAAACAACTCCACCTGCCTCATGAACTTCACATACCATCAGCTGTCCTGGCAGCTATCTAGGAAACCCTGTTGGCTCACTTCCGGTCCCATGCCCATTGAGCCCAGTGGGATAGAATCAAGCAGCTTAATCACCCACACAAAACGAACAAGGAGCTCCTCACTCAAGGTGCTCAAAACTTCAAGGCCAAAGACAAGTTCAGTGCTCAAGCCATTTCCCGCTGCCATGGAAACCAAGTGCTCTGGCAGCACATATGTCTGAAAGTGGATATGACACCTAGGGAAGGGAGTGTGCTGGTGAATGGCAACTGCCCGAAGCAGCAGCACAGCTCTTCCACTGCCAAAACAACTCCACCTGCCTCATGAACTTCACATACCATCAGCTGTCCTGGCAGCTATCTAGGAAACCCTGTTGGGTCACTTCCGGTCCCATGCCCATTGAGCCCAGTGGGATAGAATCAAGCAGCTTCAGCACCCACACAAAATGAACATGGAGCTCCTCACTCAAGGCGCTAAAACGTCCACAGCCAAGACAAGTTCAGTGCCCAAGCCATTTCCCGCTGCCATGGAAACCAAGTGCTCTGGCAGCACATATGTCTGAAAGTGGATATGACACCTAGGGAAGGGAGTGTGCTGGTGAATGGCAACTGCCCGAAGCAGCAGCACAGCTCTTCCACTGACAAAACAACTCCACCTGCCTCATGAACTTCACATACAATCAGCTGTCCTGGCAGCTATCTAGGAAACCCTGTTGGGTCACTTCCGGTCCCATGCCCATTGAGCCCAGTGGGATGGAATCAAGCAGCTTCAGCACCCACACAAAACGAACATGGAGCTCCTCACTCAAGGCGCTCAAAACTCCACGGCCAAAGACAAGTTCAGTGCCCAAGCCATTTCCCGCTGCCATGGAAACCAAGTGCTCTGGCAGCACATATGTCTGAAAGTGGATATGACACCTAGGGAAGGGAGTGTGTTGGTGAATGGCAACTGCCCGAAGCAGCAGCACAGCTCTTCCACTGAAAAAACAACTCCACCTGCCTCATGAACTTCACATACCATCAGCTGTCCTGGCAGCTATCTAGGAAACCCTGTTGGGTCACTTCCGGTCCCATGCCCATTGAGCCCAGTGGGATGGAATCAAGCAGCTTGAGCACCCACACAAATCTAATATGGAGCTCCTCACGCAAGGCGCTCAAAACTTCACGGCCAAAGACAAGTTCAGTGCCCAAGCCATTTCCCGCTGCCATGGAAACCAAGTGCTCTGGCAGCACATATGTCTGAAAGTGGATATGACACCTAGGGAAGGGAGTGTGCTGGTGAATGGCAAATGCCCGAAGCAGCAGCACAGCTCTTCCACTGCCAAAACAACTCCACCTGCCTCATGAACTTCACATACCATCAGCTGTCCTGGCAGCTATCTAGGAAACCCTGTTGGCTCACTTACGGTCCCATGCCCATTGAGCCCAGTGGGATGGAATCAAGCAGCTTGAGCACCCACACAAAACGAACATGGAGCTCCTCACTCAAGGCGCTCAAAGCTACATGGCAAAAGACAAGTTCAGTGCCCAAGCCATTTCCCGCTGCCATGGAAACCAAGTGCTCTGGCAGCACATATGTCTGAAAGTGGATATGACACCTGGGGAAGGGAGTGTGCTGGTGAATGGCAACTGCCCGAAGCAGCAGCACAGCTCTTCCACTGCCAAAACAACTCCACCTGCCTCATGAACTTCACATACCATCAGCTGTCTAGCAGCTATCTAGGAAACCCTGTTGGGTCACTTCCGGTCCCATGCCCATTGAGCCCAGTGGGATGGAATCAAGCAGCTTCAGCACCCACACAAAACTAACATGGAGCTCCTCACTCAAGGCGCTTAAAAGTCCACTGCCAAAGACAAGTTCAGTGCCCAAGCCATTTCCCGCTGCCATGGAAACCAAGTGCTCTGGCAGCACATATGTCTGAAAGTGGATATGACACCTAGGGAAGGGAGTGTGCTGGTGAATGGCAACTGCCCGAAGCAGCAGCACAGCTCTTCCACTGCCAAAACAACTTCACCTGCCTCATGAACTTCACATACCATCAGCTGTCCTGGCAGCTATCTAGGAAACCCTGTTGGGTCACTTCCGGTCCCATGCCCATTGAGCCCAGTGGGATGGAATCAAGCAGCTTCAGCACCCACACAAATCTAATATGGAGCTCCTCACTCAAGGCGCTCCAAACACCACAGCCAAAGACAAGTTCAGTGCCCAAGCCATTTCCCGCTGCCATGGAAACCAAGTGCTCTGGCAGCACATATGTCTGAAAGTGGATATGACACCTAGGGAAGGGAGTGTGCTGGTGAATGGCAAATGCCCGAAGCAGCAGCACAGCTCTTCCACTGCCAAAACAACTCCACCTGCCTCATGAACTTCACATACCATCAGCTGTCCTGGCAGCTATCTAGGAAACCCTGTTGGGTCACTTCCGGTCCCATGCCCATTGAGCCCAGTGGGATGGAATCAAGCAGCTTCAGCACCCACACAAAATGAACATGGAGCTCCTCACTCAAGGCGCTCAAAAGTCCACGGCCAAAGACAAGTTCAGTGCCCAAGCCATTTCCCGCTGCCATGGAAACCAAGTGCTCTGGCAGCACATATGTCTGAAAGTGGATATGACACCTAGGGAAGGGAGTGTGTTGGTGAATGGCAACTGCCCGAAGCAGCAGCACAACTCTTCTACTGCCAAAACAACTCAACCTGCCTCATGAACTTCACATACCATCAGCTGTCCTGGCAGCTATCTAGGAAACCCTGTTGGGTCACTTCCGGTCCCATGCCCATTGAGCCCAGTGGGATGGAATCAAGCAGCTTGAGCACCCACACAAAACGAACATGGAGTTCCTCACTCAAGGCGCTCAAAACTCCACAGCCAAAGACAAGTTCAGTGCCCAAGCCATTTCCCGCTGCCATGGAAACTAAGAGCTCTGGCAGCACATATGTCTGAAAGTGGATATGACACCTAGGGAAGAGACTATGGTGTGTTGGTGAATGGCAACTGCCCGAAGCAGCAGCACAGCTCTTCCACTGCCAAAACAACTCCACCTGCCTCATGAACTTCACATACCATCAGCTGAACTGGCAGCTATCTAGGAAACCCTGTTGGGTCACTTCCGGTCCCATGCCCATTGAGCCCAGTGGGATGAAATCAAGCAGCTTGAGCACCCACACAAAACGAACATTGAGCTCCTCACTCAAGGCGCTGAACACTCCACAGCCAAAGACAAGTTCAGTGCCCAAGCCATTTCCCGCTGCCATGGAAACCAAGTGCTCTGGCAGCACATATATCTGAAAGTGGATATGACACCTAGGGAAGGGAGTGTGGTGGTGAATGGCAACTGCCCGAAGCAGCAGAACAGCTCTTCCACTGCCAAAACAACTCCACCTGCCTCATGAACTTCACATACCATCAGCTGTCCTGGCAGCTATCTAGGAAACCCTGTTGGGTCACTTCCGGTCCCATGCCCATTGAGCCCAGTAGGATGGAATCCAGCAGCTTGCGCAATCACACAAAAAGAAAATGGAGCTCCTCACTCAAGGCGCTAAAAACACCACAGCCAAAGACAAGTTCAGTGCCCAAGCCATTTCCCGCTGCCATGGAAACCAAGTGCTCTGGCAGCACATATGTTTGAAAGTGGATATGACACCTAGGGAAGGGAGTGTGCTGGTGAATGGCAACTGCCCGAAGCAGCAGCACAGCTCTTCCACTGCCCAAACAACTCCACCTGCCTCATGAACTTCACATACCATCAGCTGTCCTGGCAGCTATCTAGGAAACCCTGTTGGGTCACTTCCGGTCCCATGCCCATTGAGCCCAGTGGGATGGAATCAAGCAGCTTCAGCACCCACACAAAACGAACATGGAGCTCCTCACTCAAGGCGCTCAAAACTCCACGGCCAAAGACAAGTTCAGTGCCCAAGCCATTTCCCGCTGCCATGGAAACCAAGTGCTCTGGCAGCACATATGTCTGAAAGTGGATATGACACCTAGGGAAGGGAGTGTGCTGGTGAATGGCAACTGCCCGAAGCAGCAGCACAGCTCATCCACTGCCAAAACAACTCCACCTGCCTCATGAACTTCACATACCATCAGCTGTCCTGGCAGCTATCTAGGAAACCCTGTTGGGTCACTTCCTGTCCCATGCCCATTGAGCCCAGTGGGATAGAATCAAACAGCTTCAGCACCCACATAAAACGAACATGGAGCTCCTCACTCAAGGCACTCAAAACTCTACTTCCAAAGACAAGTTCAGTGCCCAAGCCATTTCCCGCTGCCATGGAAACCAAGTGCTCTGGCAGCACATATGTCTGAAAGTGGATATGACACCTAGGGAAGGGACTGTGCTGGTGAATGGCAACTGCCCGAAGCAGCAGCACAGCTCTTCCACTGCCAAAACAACTCCACCTGCCTCATGAACTTCACATACCATCAGCTGTCCTGGCAGCTATCTAGGAAACCCTGTTGGGTCACTTCCGGTCCCATAACCATTGAGCCCAGTGGGATGGAATCCAGCAGGTTGCACAATCACACAAAAAGAAAATGGAGCTCCTCACTCAAGGCGCTAAAAACTCCACAGCCAAAGACAAGTTCAGTGCCCAAGCCATTTCCCGCTGCCATGGAAACCAAGTGCTCTGGCAGCACATATGTCTGAAAGTGGATATGACACCTAGGGAAGGGAGTGTGCTGGTGAATGGCAACTGCCCGAAGCAGCAGCACAGCTCTTCCACTGCCCAAACAACTCCACCTGCCTCATGAACTTCACATACCATCAGCTGTCCTGGCAGCTATCTAGGAAACCCTGTTGGGTCACTTCCGGTCCCATGCCCATTGAGCCCAGTGGGATGGAATCAAGCAGCTTCAGCACCCACACAAAACGAACATGGAGCTCCTCACTCAAGGCGCTCAAAACTCCACGGCCAAAGACAAGTTCAGTGCCCAAGCCATTTCCCGCTGCCATGGAAACCAAGTGCTCTGGCAGCACATATGTCTGAAAGTGGATATGACACCTAGGGAAGGGAGTGTGCTGGTGAATGGCAACTGCCCGAAGCAGCAGCACAGCTCATCCACTGCCAAAACAACTCCACCTGCCTCATGAACTTCACATACCATCAGCTGTCCTGGCAGCTATCTAGGAAACCCTGTTGGGTCACTTCCTGTCCCATGCCCATTGAGCCCAGTGGGATAGAATCAAACAGCTTCAGCATCCACATAAAACGAACATGGAGCTCCTCACTCAAGGCACTCAAAACTCTACTTCCAAAGACAAGTTCAGTGCCCAAGCCATTTCCCGCTGCCATGGAAACCAAGTGCTCTGGCAGCACATATGTCTGAAAGTGGATATGACACCTAGGGAAGGGACTGTGCTGGTGAATGGCAACTGCCCGAAGCAGCAGCACAGCTCTTCCACTGCCAAAACAACTCCACCTGCCTCATGAACTTCACATACCATCAGCTGTCCTGGCAGCTATCTAGGAAACCCTGTTGGGTCACTTCCGGTCCCATAACCATTGAGCCCAGTGGGATGGAATCCAGCAGCTTGCACAATCACACAAAAAGAAAATGGAGCTCCTCACTCAAGGCGCTAAAAACTCCACAGCCAAAGACAAGTTCAGTGCCCAAGCCATTTCCCGCTGCCATGGAAACCAAGTGCTCTGGCAGCACATATGTTTGAAAGTGGATATGACACCTAGGGAAGGGAGTGTGCTGGTGAATGGCAACTGCCCGAAGCAGCAGCACAGCTCTTCCACTGCCCAAACATCTCCACCTGCCTCATGAACTTCACATACCATCAGCTGTCCTGGCAGCTATCTAGGAAACCCTGTTGGGTCACTTCCGGTCCCATGCCCATTGAGCCCAGTGGGATGGAATCAAGCAGCATCAGCACCCACACAAAACGAACATGGAGCTCCTCACTCAAGGCGCTCAAAACTCCACGGCCAAAGACAAGTTCAGTTCCCAAGCCATTTCCCGCTGCCAGCCATGGAAACCAAGTGCTCTGGCAGCACATATGTCTGAAAGTGGATATGACACCTAGGGAAGGGAGTGTGCTGGTGAATGGCAACTGCCCGAAGCAGCAGCACAGCTCATCCACTGCCAAAACAACTCCACCTGCCTCATGAACTTCACATACCATCAGCTGTCCTGGCAGCTATCTAGGAAACCCTGCTGGGTCACTTCCTGTCCCATGCCCATTGAGCCCAGTGGGATAGAATCAAACAGCTTCAGCACCCACATAAAACGAACATGGAGCTCCTCACTCAAGGCACTCAAAACTCTACTTCCAAAGACAAGTTCAGTGCCCAAGCCATTTCCCGCTGCCATGGAAACCAAGTGCTCTGGCAGCACATATGTCTGAAAGTGGATATGACACCTAGGGAAGGGACTGTGCTGGTGAATGGCAACTGCCCGAAGCAGCAGCACAGCTCTTCCACTGCCAAAACAACTCCACCTGCCTCATGAACTTCACATACCATCAGCTGTCCTGGCAGCTATCTAGGAAACCCTGTTGGGTCACTTCCGGTCCCATAACCATTGAGCCCAGTGGGATGGAATCCAGCAGCTTGCACAATCACACAAAAAGAAAATGGAGCTCCTCACTCAAGGCGCTAAAAACTCCACAGCCAAAGACAAGTTCAGTGCCCAAGCCATTTCCCGCTGCCATGGAAACCAAGTGCTCTGGCAGCACATATGTTTGAAAGTGGATATGACACCTAGGGAAGGGAGTGTGCTGGTGAATGGCAACTGCCCGAAGCAGCAGCACAGCTCTTCCACTGCCCAAACATCTCCACCTGCCTCATGAACTTCACATACCATCAGCTGTCCTGGCAGCTATCTAGGAAACCCTGTTGGGTCACTTCCGGTCCCATGCCCATTGAGCCCAGTGGGATGGAATCAAGCAGCTTCAGCACCCACACAAAACGAACATGGAGCTCCTCACTCAAGGCGCTCAAAACTCCATGGCCAAAGACAAGTTCAGTGCCCAAGCCATTTCCCGCTGCCATGGAAACCAAGTGCTCTGGCAGCACATATGTCTGAAAGTGGATATGACACCTAGGGAAGGGAGTGAGCTGGTGAATGGCAACTGCCCGAAGCAGCAGCACAGCTCTTCCAGTGCCAAAACAACTCCACCTGCCTCATGAACTTCACATACCATCAGCTGTCCTGGCAGCTATCTAGGAAACCCTGTTGGGTCACTTCCGGTCCCATGCCCATTGAGCCCAGGCGGATGGAATCAAGCAGCTTCAGCACCCACACAAAACGAACATGGAGCTCCTCACTCAAGGCGCTCAAACTTCCATGGTCACAGACAAGTGCAATGCTCAAGCCATTTCCCGCTGCCATGGAAACAAAGAGCTCTGGCAGCACATATGTCTGAAAGTGGATATGACACCTAGGGAAGGGAGTGTGCTGGTGAATGGCAACTGCCCGAAGCAGCAGCACAGCTCTTCCACTGCCAAAACAACTCCACCTGCCTCATGAACTTCACATACCATCAGCTGTCCTGGCAGCTATCTAGGAAACAATGTTGGGTCACTTCCGGTCCCATGCCCATTGAGCCCAGTGGGATGGAATCAAGCAGCTTGAGCACCTACAGAAAACGAACATGGAGCTCCTCACTCAAGGCTCTCAAAACTCCATGGCCAAAGACAAGTTCAGTGCCCAAGCCATTTCCCGCTGCCATGGAAACCAAGTGCTCTGGCAGCACATATGTCTGAAAGTGGATATGACACCTAGGGAAGGGAGTGTGTTGGTGAATGGCAACTGCCCGAAGCAGCAGAACAGCTCTTCCACTGCCAAAACAACTCCACCTGCCTCATGAACTTCACATACCATCAGCTGTCCTGGCAGCTATCTAGGAAACCCTGTTGGGTCACTTCCGGTCCCATGCCCATTGAGCCCAGTGGGATGGAATCAAGCAGAATGAGCACCCACACAAAACGAACATGGAGCTCCTCACTCAAGGCGCTCAAACCTCCACGGCCAAAGACAAGTTCAGTGCCCAAGCCATTTCCCGCTGCCATGGAAACCAAGTGCTCTGGCAGCACATATGTTTGAAAGTGGATATGACACCTAGGGAAGGGAGTGTGTTGGTGAATGGCAAATGCCCGAAGCAGCAGCACAGCTCTTCCACTGCCAAAACAACTCCACCTGCCTCATGAACTTCACATACCATCAGCTGTCCTGGCAGCTATCTAGGAAACCCTGTTGGCTCACTTCCGGTCCCATGCATATTGAGGCCAGTGGGATGGAATCAAGCAGCTTGAGCACCCACACAAAACGAACATGGAGCTCCTCACTCAAGGCGCTCAAAACTCCACGGCCAAGGACAAGTTCAGTGCCCAAGCCATTTCCCGCTGCCATGGAAATTAAGTGCTCTGGCAGCACATATATCTGAAAGTGGATATGACACCTAGGGAAGGGAGTGTGCTGGTGAATGGCAACTGCCCGAAGCAGCAGCACAGCTCTTCCAGTGCCAAAACACGGTCCCATGCCCATTGAGCCCAGTGGGATGGAATCAAGCAGCTTCAGCACCCACACAAAACGAACATGGAGCTCCTCACTCAAGGCGCTCAAAACTCCACAGCCAAAGACAAGTTCAGTGCCCAAGCCATTTCCCGCTGCCATGGAAACCAAGTGCTCTGGCAGCACATATGTCTGAAAGTGGATATGACACCTAGGGAAGGGAGTGTGCTGGTGAATGGCAACTGCCCGAAGCAGCAGCACAGCTCTTCCACTGCCAAAACAACTCCACCTGCCTCATGAACTTCACATACCATCAGCTGTCCTGGCAGCTATCTAGGAAACCCTGTTGGGTCACTTCCGGTCCCATAACCATTGAGCCCAGGGGGATGGAATCAAGCAGCGTGAGCACCCAGACAAAACTAACATGGAGCTCCTCACTCAAGGCGCTCAAAACTCCACAGCCAAAGACAAGTTCAGTGCCCAAGCCATTTCCCGCTGCCATGGAAACCAAGTGCTCTGGCAGCACATATGTCTGAAAGTGGATATGACACCTAGGGAAGGGAGTGTGCTGGTGAATGGCAACTGCCCGAAGCAGCAGCACAGCTCTTCCACTGCCAAAACAACTCCACCTGCCTCATGAAGTTCACATACCAACAGCTGTCCTGGCAGCTATCTAGGAAACCCTGTTGGGTCATTTCCAGTCCCATGCCCATTGAGCCCAGTGGGATGGAATCAAGCAGCTTGAGCACCCACACAAAACGAACATGGAGCTCCTCACTCAAGGCGCTCAAAGCTACATGGCGAAAGACAAGTTCAGTGCCCAAGCCATTTCCCGCTGCCATGGAAACCAAGTGCTCTGGCAGCACATAGGTCTGAAAGTGGATATGACACCTAGGGAAGGGAGTGTGCTGGTGAATGGCAACTGCCCGAAGCAGCAGCACAGCTCTTCCACTGCCAAAACAACTCCACTTGCCTCATGAACTTCACATACCATCAGCTGTCCTGGAGCTATCTAGGAAACCCTGTTGGGTCACTTCCAGTCCCATGCCCATTGAGCCCAGTGGGATGGAATCAAGCAGCTTCAGCACCCACACAAAACGAACATGGAGCTCCTCACTCAAGGCGCTCAAAACTTCACAGCTAAAGACAAGTTCAGTGGCCAAGCCATCTCCTGCTGCCATGGAAACCAAGTGCTCTGGCAGCACATATGTCTGAAAGTGGATATGACACCTAGGGAAGGGACTGTGCTGGAGAATGGCAACTGCCCGAAGTAGCAGCACAGCTCTTCCACTGCCAAAACAACTCCACCTGCCTCATGAACTTCACATACCATCAGCTGTCCTGGCAGCTATCTAGGAAACCCTGTTGGGTCACTTCCGATCCCATGCCCATTGAGCCCAGTGGGATGGAATCAAGCAGCTTGAGCATCCACATAAAACGAACATGGAGCTCCTCACTCAAGACGCTCAAAACTCCACAGCCAAAGACAAGTTCAGTGCCCAAGCCATTTCCCGCTGCCATGGAAACCAAGTGCTCTGGCAGCATATATGTCTGAAAGAGGATATGACAGCTAATCAAGGGAGTGTGCTGGTGAATCACAACTGCCCGAACGGCAGCACAGCCTTTCCAGTGCCAAAACAACTCCACCTGCCTCATGAACTTCACATACCATCAGCTGTCCTGGCAGCTATCTAGGAAACCCTGTTGGGTCATTTCCGGTCCCATGCCCATTGAGCCCAGTGGGATGGAATCAAGCAGCTTCAGCACCCACACAAAACGAACATGGAGCTCCTCACTCAAGACGCTCAAAACTCCACAGCCAAAGACAAGTTCAGTGCTGAAGCCATCTCCCGCTGCCATGGAAACCAAGTGCTCTGGCAGCACATATGTCTGAAAAATGATATGACACCTAATCAAGGGAGTGTGCTGGTGAATGGCAATTGTCCGAAGCAGCAGCACAGCTCTTCCAGTGCCAAAACAACTCCACCTGCCTCATGAACTTCACATACCAACAGCTGTCCTGGCAGCTATCTAGGAAACCCTGTTGGGTCACTTCCGGTCCCATGCCCATTGAGCCCAGTGGGATGGAATCAAGCAGCTTCAGCACCCACACAAAACGAACATGGAGCTCCTCACTCAAGGCGCTCAAAACTCCACAGCCAAAGACAAGTTCAGTGAAGAAGCCATTTCCCGCTGCCATACAAACCAAGTGCTCTGGCAGCACATATGTCTGAAAGTGGATTTGACACCTAGGGAAGGGAGCCTGGTGGTGAATGGCAACTGCCCGAAGCAGCAGCACAGCTCTTCCACTGCCAAAACAACTCCACCTGCCTCATGAACTTCACATACCATCAGCTGTCCTGGCAGCTATCTAGGAAACCCTGTTGGGTCATTTCCGGTCCCATGCCCATTGAGCCCAGTGGTATGGAATCAAGCAGCTTGAGCACCCACACAAAACAAACATTGAGCTCCTCACTCAAGGCGCTAAAAACTCCACAGCCAAAGACAAGTTCATTGCCCTAGCCATTTCCCGCTGCCATGGAAACCAAGTGCTCTGGCAGCACATATGTCTGAAAGTGGATATGACACCTAGGGAAGGGACTGTGCTGGTGAATGGCAACTGCCCGAAGCAGCAGCACAGCTCTTCCACTGCCAAAACAACTCCACCTGCCTCATGAACTTCACATACCATCAGCTGTCCTGGCAGCTATCTAGGAAACCCTGTTGGGTCACTTCCAGTCCCATGCCCATTGAGCCCAGGGGGATGGAATCAAGCCGCTTCAGCACCCACACAAAACGAACATGGAGCTCCTCACTCAAGGCACTCAAAACTCCACAGCCAAAGACAAGTTCAGTGCCCAAGCCATTTCCCGCTGCCATGGAAACCAAGTGCTCTGGCAGCACATATGTCTGAAAGTGGATATGACACCTAGGGAAGGGAGTGTGGTGGTGAATGGCAACTGCCCGAAGCAGCAGCACAGCTCTTCCAGTGCCAAAACAACTCCACCTGCCTCATGAACTTCACATACCATCAGCTGTCCTGGCAGCTATCTAGGAAACCCTGTTGGGTCACTTCCGGTCCCATGCCCATTGAGCCCAGTGGGATGCAATCAAGCAGCTTCAGCACCCACACAAAACGAACATGGAGCTCCTCACTCAAGGCGCTCAAAACTCCACAGCCAAAGACAAGTTCAGTGCCCAAGCCATTTCCCGCTGCCATGGAAACCAAGTGCTCTGGCAGCACATATGTCTGAAAGTGGATAGGACACCTAGGGAAGGGACTGTGCGGGATTATGGCAACTGCCCGAAGCAGCAGCACAGCTCTTCCACTGCCAAAACAACTCCACCTGCCTCATGAACTTCACATACCATCAGCTGTCCTGGCAGCTATCTACGAAACCCTGTTGGGTCACTTCCTGTCGCATTGAGCCCATTGAGCCCAGTGGGATGGAATCAAGCAGCTTCAGCACCCACACAAAACGAACATGGAGCTCCTCACTCAAGACGCTCAAAACTCCACAGCCAAAGACAAGTTCAGTGCCCAAGCCATTTCCCGCTGCCATGGAAACCAAGTGCTCTGGCAGCACATATGTCTGAAAGTGGATATGACACCTAGGGAAGGGAGTGTGTTGGTGAATGGCAACTGCCCGAAGCAGCAGCACAGCTCTTCCACTGCCAAAACAACTCCACCTGCCTCATGAACTTCACATACCATCAGCTGTCCTGGCAGCTATCTAGGAAACCCTGTTGGGTCACTTCCGGTCCCATGCCCATTGAGCCCAGTGGGATGGAATCAAGCAGCTTCAGCACCCACACAAAACGAACATGGAGCTCCTCACTCAAGACGCTCAAAACTCCACAGCCAAAGACAAGTTCAGTGCCCAAGCCATTTCCTGCTGCCATGGAAACCAAGTGCTCTGGCAGCACATATGTCTGAAAGTGGATATGACACCTAGGGAAGGGAGTTTGGTGGTGAATGGCAACTGCCCGAAGCAGCAGCACAGCTCTTCCACTGCCAAAACAACTCCACCTGCCTCATGAACTTCACATACCAACAGCTGTCCTGGCAGCTATCTAGGAAACCCTGTTGGGTCACTTCCGGTCCCATGCCCATTGAGCCCAGGGGGGTGGAATCAAGCAGCTTGAGCACCCACACAAAACGAACATGGAGCTCCTCACTCAAGACGCTCAAAACTCCACAGCCAAAGACAAGTTCAGTGCCGAAGCCATCTCCCGCTGCCAAGGAAACCAAGTGCTCTGGCAGCACATATGTCTGAAAGTGGATATGACACCTAGAGAAGGGAGTGTGGTGGTGAATGGCAACTGCCCGAAGCAGCAGCACAGCTCTTCCAGTGCCAAAACAACTCCACCTGCCTCATGAACTTCACATACCATCAGCTGTCCTGGCAGCTATCTAGGAAACCCTGTTGGGTCATTTCCGGTCCCATGCCCATTGAGCCCAGTGGGATGGAATCAAGCAGCTTGAGCACCCACACAAAACGAACATGGAGCTCCTCACTCAAGGCGCTCAAAACTCCACGGCCAAAAACAAGTTCAGTGCCCAAGCCATTTCCCGCTGCCATGGAAACCAAGTGCTCTGGCAGCACATATGTCTGAAAGTGGATATGACACCTAGGGAAGGGAGTGTGCTGGTGAATGGCAACAGCCCGAAGCAGCAGCACAGCTCTTCCAGTGCCAAAACAACTCCACCTGCCTCATGAACTTCACATACCAACAGCTGTCCTGGCAGCTATCTAGGAAACCCTGTTGGGTCATTTCCGGTCCCATGCCCATTGAGCCCAGTGGGATGGAATCAAGCAGCTTGAGCACCCACACAAAACAAACATGGAGCTCCTCACTCAAGGTGCTCAAAACTCCACAGCTAAAGACAAGTTCAGTTCTCAAGCCATTTCCCGCTGCCATGGAAACCAAGTGCTTTGGCAGCACATATGTCTGAAAGTGGATATGACACCTAGGCAAGGGAGTGTGCTGGTGAATGGCAACTGCCCGAAGCAGCAGCACAGCTCTTCCACTGCCAAAACAACTCCACCTGCCTCATGAACTTCACATACCATCAGCTGTCCTGGCAGCTATCTAGGAAACCCTGTTGGGTCACTTCCGGTCCCATGCCCATTGAGCCCAGTGGGATGGAATCAAGCAGCTTCAGCACCCACACAAAACGAACATGGAGCTCCTCACTCAAGGCGCTCCAAACTCCACAGCCAAAGACAAGTTCAGTGCCCAAGCCATTTCCCGCTGCCATGGAAACCAAGTGCTCTGGCAGCACATATGTCTGAAAGAGGATATGAGACCTAATCAAGGGATTGTGCTGGAGAATGGCAACTGCCCGAAGCAGCAGCACAGCTCTTCCACTGCCAAAACAACTCCACCTGCCTCATGAACTTCACATACCATCAGCTGTCCTGGCAGCTGTCTAGGAAACCCTGTTGGGTCACTTCCTGTCCCATGCCCATTTAGCCCAGTGGGATGGAATCAAGCAGCCTCAGCACCCACACAAAACGAACATGGAGCTCCTCACTCAAGACGCTCAAAACTCCACAGCCAAAGACAAGTTCAGTGCCGAAGCCATCTCCCGCTGCCAAGGAAACCAAGTGCTCTGGCAGCACATATGTCTGAAAGTGGATATGACACCTAGAGAAGGGAGTGTGGTGGTGAATGGCAACTGCCCGAAGCAGCAGCACAGCTCTTCCAGTGCCAAAACAACTCCACCTGCCTCATGAAGTTCACATACCAACAGCTGTCCTGGCAGCTATCTAGGAAACCCTGTTGGGTCATTTCCGGTCCCATGCCCATTGAGCCCAGTGGGATGGAATCAAGCAGCTTGAGCACCCACACAAAACGAACATGGAGCTCCTCACTCAAGGCGCTCAAAACTCCACAGCCAAAAACAATTTCAGTGCCCAAGCCATTTCCCGCTGCCATGGAAACCAAGTGCTCTGGCAGCACATATGTCTGAAAGTGGATATGACACCTAGGGAAGGGAGTGTGCTGGAGAATGGCAACTGCCCGAAGCAGCAGCACAGCTCTTCCACTGCCAAAACAACTCCACCTGCCTCATGAACTTCACATACCATCAGCTGTCCTGGCAGCTATCTAGGAAACCCTGTTGGGTCACTTCCGGTCCCATGCCCATTGAGCCCAGGGGGATGGAATCAAGCAGCTTCACCACCCACACAAAACGAACATGGAGCTCCTCACTCAAGGCGCTCAAAGCTACATGGCGAAAGACAAGTTCAGTGCCCAAGCCATTTCCTGCTGCCAAGGAAACCAAGTGCTCTGGCAGCACATATGTCTGAAAGTGGATATGACACCTAGGCAAGGGAGTGTGCTGGTGAATGGCAACTGCCAGAAGCAGCAGCACAGCTCTTCCACTGCCAAAACAACTCCACCTGCCTCATGAACTTCACATACCATCAGCTGTCCTGGCAGCTATCTAGGAAACCCTGTTGGCTCACTTCCGGTCCCACGCCCATTGAGCCCAGGGGGATGGAATCAAGCAGCTTCAGCACCCACACAAAACGAACATGGAGCTCCTCACTCAAGGCGCTCAAAACTCCACAGCCAAAGACAAGTTCAGTGCCCAAGCCATTTCCCGCTGCCATGGAAACCAAGTGCTCTGGCAGCACATATGTCTGAAAGTGGATATGACACCTAGGGAAGGGAGTGTGCTGGTGAATGGCAACTGCCCGAAGCAGCAGCACAGCTCTTCCACTGCCAAAACAACTCCACCTGCCTCATGAACTTCACATACCATCAGCTGTCCTGGCAGCTATCTAGGAAACCCTGTTGGGTCACTTCCGGTCCCATGCCCATTGAGCCCAGTGGGATGGAATCAAGCAGCTTGAGCACCCACACAAAACGAACATGGAGCTCCTCACTCAAGACGCTCAAAACTCCACAGCCAAAGACAAGTTCAGTGAACAAGCCATTCCCCGCTGCCATGGAAAGCAAGTGCTCTGGCAGCACATATGTCTGAAAGTGGATATGACACCTAGGGAAGGGAGTGTGCTGGTGAATGGCAACTGCCCGAAGCAGCAGCACAGCTCTTCCACTGCCAAAACAACTCCACCTGCCTCATGAACTTCACATACCAACAGCTGTCCTGGCAGCTATCTAGGAAACCCTGTTGGGTCATTTCCGGTCCCATGCCCATTCAGCCCAGTGGGATGGAATCAAGCAGCTTCAGCACCCACACAAAACGAACATGGAGCTCCTCACTCAAGGCGCTGAACACTCCACAGCCAAAGACAATTTCAGTGCCCAAGCCATTTCCCGCTGCCATGGAAACCAAGTGCTCTGGCAGCACATATGTCTGAAAGTGGATATGACACCTAGGGAAGGGAGTTTGCTGGAGAATGGCAACTGCCCGAAGCAGCAGCACAGCTCTTCCACTGCCAAAACAACTCCACCTGCCTCATGAACTTCACATACCATCAGCTGTCCTGGCAGCTATCTAGGAAACCCTGTTGGGTCACTTCCGGTCCCATGCCCATTGAGCCCAGTGGGATGGAATCAAGCAGCTTCAGCACCCACACAAAACGAACATGGAGCTCCTCACTCAAGACGCTCAAAACTCCACAGCCAAAGACAAGTTCAGTGCCCAAGCCATTTCCTGCTGCCAAGGAAACCAAGTGCTCTGGCAGCACATATGTCTGAAAGTGGATATGACACCTAGGGAAGGGAGTGTGCTGGTGAATGGCAACTGCCCGAAGCAGCAGCACAGCTCTTCCACTGCCAAAACAACTCCACCTGCCTCATGAACTTCACATACCAACAGCTGTCCTGGCAGCTATCTAGGAAACCCTGTTGGGTCACTTCCGGTCCCATGCCCATTCAGCCCAGTGGGATGGAATCAAGCAGCCTCAGCACCCACACAAAACGAACATGGAGCTCCTCACTCAAGGCGCTCAAAACTTCACAGCTAAAGACAAGTTCAGTGCCCAAGCCATTTCCCGCTGCCATGGAAACCAAGTGCTCTGGCAGCACATATGTCTGAAAGTGGATATGACATCTAGGCAAGGGAGTGTGCTGGTGAATGGCAATTGCCTGAAGCAGCAGCACAGCTCTTCCACTGCCAAAACAACTCCACCTGCCTCATGAACTTCACATACCATCAGCTGTCCTGGCAGCTATCTAGGAAACCCTGTTGGGTCACTTCCGGTCCCATGCCCATTGAGCCCAGGGGGATGGAATCAAGCAGCTTGAGCACCCACACAAAACGAACATGGAGCTCCTCACTCAAGACGCTCAAAACTCCACAGCCAAAGACAAGTTCAGTGCCCAAGCCATTTCCCGCTGCCATGGAAACCAAGTGCTCTGGCAGCACATATGTCTGAAAGTGGATATGACACCTAGGGAAGGGAGTGTGCTGGTGAATGGCAACTGCCCGAAGCAGCAGCACAGCTCTTCCACTGCCAAAACAACTCCACCTGCCTCATGAACTTCACATACCAACAGCTGTCCTGGCAGCTATCTAGGAAACCCTGTTGGGTCATTTCCGGTCCCATGCCCATTGAGCCCAGTGGGATGGAATCAAGCAGCTTGAGCACCCACACAAAACGAACATTGAGCTCCTCACTCAAGGCGCTCAAAACTTCACAGCTAAAGACAAGTTCAGTGCCCAAGCCATTTCCCGCTGCCATGGAAACCAAGTGCTCTGGCAGCACATATGTCTGAAAGTGGATATGACACCTAGGCAAGGGAGTGTGCTGGTGAATGGCAACTGCCCGAAGCAGCAGCACAGCTCTTCCAGTGCCAAAACAACTCCACCTGCCTCATGAACTTCACATACCATCAGCTGTCCTGGCAGCTATCTAGGAAACCCTGTTGGGTCATTTCCGGTCCCATGCCCATTGAGCCCAGTGGGATGGAATCAAGCAGCTTGAGCACCCACACAAAACGAACATGGAGCTCCTCACTCAAGACGCTCAAAACTCCACAGCCAAAAACAAGTTCAGTGCCCAAGCCATTTCCCGCTGCCATGGAAACCAAGTGCTCTGGCAGCACATATGTCTGAAAGTGGATATGACACCTAGGGAAGGGAGTGTGCTGGTGAATGGCAACAGCCCGAAGCAGCAGCACAGCTCTTCCAGTGCCAAAACAACTCCACCTGCCTCATGAACTTCACATACCAACAGCTGTCCTGGCAGCTATCTAGGAAACCCTGTTGGGTCATTTCCGGTCCCATGCCCATTGAGCCCAGTGGGATGGAATCAAGCAGCTTGAGCACCCACACAAAACAAACATGGAGCTCCTCACTCAAGGTGCTCAAAACTCCACAGCTAAAGACAAGTTCAGTTCTCAAGCCATTTCCCGCTGCCATGGAAACCAAGTGCTTTGGCAGCACATATGTCTGAAAGTGGATATGACACCTAGGCAAGGGAGTGTGCTGGTGAATGGCAACTGCCCGAAGCAGCAGCACAGCTCTTCCACTGCCAAAACAACTCCACCTGCCTCATGAACTTCACATACCATCAGCTGTCCTGGCAGCTATCTAGGAAACCCTGTTGGGTCACTTCCGGTCCCATGCCCATTTAGCCCAGTGGGATGCAATCAAGCAGCTTCAGCACCCACACAAAACGAACATGGAGCTCCTCACTCAAGGCGCTCAAAACTCCACAGCCAAAGACAAGTTCAGTGCCCAAGCCATTTCCCGCTGCCATGGAAACCAAGTGCTCTGGCAGCACATATGTCTGAAAGAGGATATGAGACCTAATCAAGGGAGTGTGCTGGAGAATGGCAACTGCCCGAAGCAGCAGCACAGCTCTTCCACTGCCAAAACAACTCCACCTGCCTCATGAACTTCACATACCATCAGCTGTCCTGGCAGCTGTTTAGGAAACCCTGTTGGGTCACTTCCTGTCCCATGCCCATTGAGCCCAGTGGGATGGAATCAAGCAGCCTCAGCACCCACACAAAACGAACATGGAGCTCCTCACTCAAGACGCTCGAAACTCCACAGCCAAAGACAAGTTCAGTGCCGAAGCCATCTCCCGCTGCCAAGGAAACCAAGTGCTCTGGCAGCACATATGTCTGAAAGTGGATATGACACCTAGAGAAGGGAGTGTGGTGGTGAATGGCAACTGCCCGAAGCAGCAGCACAGCTCTTCCACTGCCAAAACAACTCCACCTGCCTCATGAAGTTCACATACCAACAGCTGTCCTGGCAGTTATCTAGGAAACCCTGTTGGGTCATTTCCGGTCCCATGCCCATTGAGCCCAGTGGGATGGAATCAAGCAGCTTGAGCACCCACACAAAACGAACATGGAGCTCCTCACTCAAGGCGCTCAAAACTCCACAGCCAAAAACAAGTTCAGTGCCCAAGCCATTTCCCGCTGCCATGGAAACCAAGTGCTCTGGCAGCACATATGTCTGAAAGTGGATATGACACCTAGGGAAGGGAGTGTGCTGGAGAATGGCAACTGCCCGAAGCAGCAGCACAGCTCTTCCAGTGCCAAAACAACTCCACCTGCCTCATGAACTTCACATACCATCAGCTGTCCTGGCAGCTATCTAGGAAACCCTGTTGGGTCACTTCCGGTCCCATGCCCATTGAGCCCAGGGGGATGGAATCAAGCAGCTTCACCACCCACACAAAACGAACATGGAGCTCCTCACTCAAGGCGCTCAAAGCTACATGGCGAAAGACAAGTTCAGTGCCCAAGCCATTTCCTGCTGCCAAGGAAACCAAGTGCTCTGCCAGCACATATGTCTGAAAGTGGATATGACACCTAGGCAAGGGAGTGTGCTGGTGAATGGCAACTGCCAGAAGCAGCAGCACAGCTCTTCCACTGCCAAAACAACTCCACCTGCCTCATGAACTTCACATACCATCAGCTGTCCTGGCAGCTATCTAGGAAACCCTGTTGGTTCACTTCCGGTCCCACGCCCATTGAGCCCAGGGGGATGGAATCAAGCAGCTTCAGCACCCACACAAAACGAACATGGAGCTCCTCACTCAAGGCGCTCAAAACTCCACAGCCAAAGACAAGTTCAGTGCCCAAGCCATTTCCCGCTGCCATGGAAACCAAGTGCTCTGGCAGCACATATGTCTGAAAGTGGATATGACACCTAGGGAAGGGAGTGTGCTGGTGAATGGCAACTGCCCGAAGCAGCAGCACAGCTCTTCCACTGCCAAAACAACTCCACCTGCCTCATGAACTTCACATACCATCAGCTGTCCTGGCAGCTATCTAGGAAACCCTGTTGGGTCACTTCCGGTCCCATGCCCATTGAGCCCAGTGGGATGGAATCAAGCAGCTTGAGCACCCACACAAAACGAACATGGAGCTCCTCACTCAAGACGCTCAAAACTCCACAGCCAAAGACAAGTTCAGTGAACAAGCCATTCCCCGCTGCCATGGAAAGCAAGTGCTCTGGCAGCACATATGTCTGAAAGTGGATATGACACCTAGGGAAGGGAGTGTGCTGGTGAATGGCAACTGCCCGAAACAGCAGCACAGCTCTTCCACTGCCAAAACAACTCCACCTGCCTCATGAACTTCACATACCAACAGCTGTCCTGGCAGCTATCTAGGAAACCCTGTTGGGTCATTTCCGGTCCCATGCCCATTCAGCCCAGGGGGATGGAATCAAGCAGCTTCAGCACCCACACAAAACGAACATGGAGCTCCTCACTCAAGGCGCTGAACACTCCACAGCCAAAGACAATTTCAGTGCCCAAGCCATTTCCCGCTGCCATGGAAACCAAGTGCTCTGGCAGCACATATGTCTGAAAGTGGATATGACACCTAGGGAAGGGAGTTTGCTGGAGAATGGCAACTGCCCGAAGCAGCAGCACAGCTCTTCCAGTGCCAAAACAACTCCACCTGCCTCATGAACTTCACATACCATCAGCTGTCCTGGCAGCTATCTAGGAAACCCTGTTGGGTCACTTCCGGTCCCATGCCCATTGAGCCCAGGGGGATGGAATCAAGCAGCTTCAGCACCCACACAAAACGAACATGGAGCTCCTCACTCAAGACGCTCAAAACTCCACAGCCAAAGACAAGTTCAGTGCCCAAGCCATTTCCTGCTGCCAAGGAAACCAAGTGCTCTGGCAGCACATATGTCTGAAAGTGGATATGACACCTAGGGAAGGGAGTGTGCTGGTGAATGGCAACTGCCCGAAGCAGCAGCACAGCTCTTCCACTGCCAAAACAACTCCACCTGCCTCATGAAGTTCACATACCAACAGCTGTCCTGGCAGCTATCTAGGAAACCCTGTTGGGTCACTTCCGGTCCCATGCCCATTCAGCCCAGTGGGATGGAATCAAGCAGCCTCAGCACCCACACAAAACGAACATGGAGCTCCTCACTCAAGGCGCTCAAAACTTCACAGCTAAAGACAAGTTCAGTGCCCAAGCCATTTCCCGCTGCCATGGAAACCAAGTGCTCTGGCAGCACATATGTCTGAAAGTGGATATGACATCTAGGCAAGGGAGTGTGCTGGTGAATGGCAATTGCCTGAAGCAGCAGCACAGCTCTTCCACTGCCAAAACAACTCCACCTGCCTCATGAACTTCACATACCATCAGCTGTCCTGGCAGCTATCTAGGAAACCCTGTTGGGTCACTTCCGGTCCCATGCCCATTGAGCCCAGGGGGATGGAATCAAGCAGCTTGAGCACCCACACAAAACGAACATGGAGCTCCTCACTCAAGACGCTCAAAACTCCACAGCCAAAGACAAGTTCAGTGCCCAAGCCATTTCCCGCTGCCATGGAAACCAAGTGCTCTGGCAGCACATATGTCTGAAAGTGGATATGACACCTAGCGAAGGGAGTGTGCTGGTGAATGGCAACTGCCCGAAGCAGCAGCACAGCTCTTCCACTGCCAAAACAACTCCACCTGCCTCATGAACTTCACATACCAACAGCTGTCCTGGCAGCTATCTAGGAAACCCTGTTGGGTCATTTCCGGTCCCATGCCCATTGAGCCCAGTGGGATGGAATCAAGCAGCTTGAGCACCCACACAAAACGAACATTGAGCTCCTCACTCAAGGCGCTCAAAACTTCACAGCTAAAGACAAGTTCAGTGCCCAAGCCATTTCCCGCTGCCATGGAAACCAAGTGCTCTGGCAGCACATATGTCTGAAAGTGGATATGACACCTAGGCAAGGGAGTGTGCTGGTGAATGGCAACTGCCCGAAGCAGCAGCACAGCTCTTCCACTGCCAAAACAATTCCACCTGCCTCATGAACTTCACATACCAACAGCTGTCCTGGCAGCTATCTAGGAAACCCTGTTGGGTCACTTCCGGTCCCATGCCCATTGAGCCCAGTGGGATGGAATCAAGCAGCTTCAGCACCCACACAAAACGAACATGGAGCTCCTCACTCAAGACGCTCAAAACTCCACAGCCAAAGACAAGTTCAGTGCCCAAGCCATTTCCCGCTGCCAAGGAAACCAAGTGATCTGGCAGCACATATGTCTGAAAGTGGATTTGACACCTAGGGAAGGGAGTGTGGTGGTGAATCGCAACTGCCCGAAGCAGCAGCACAGCTCTTCCACTGCCAAAACAACTCCACCTGCCTCATGAACTTCACATACCATCAGCTGTCCTGGCAGCTATCTAGGAAACCCTGTTGGGTCACTTCCGGTCCCATGCCCATTGAGCCCAGTGGGATGGAATTAAGCAGCTTGAGCACCCACACAAAACGAACATGGAGCTCCTCACTCAAGACGCTCAAAACTCCACAGCCAAAGACAAGTTCAGTGCCCAAGCCATTTCCCGCTGCCATGGAAACCAAATGCTCTGGCAGCACATAGGTCTGAAAGTGGATATGACACCTAGGGAAGGGAGTGTGCTGGTGAATGGCAACTGCCCGAAGCAGCAGCACAGCTCTTCCACTGCCAAAACAACTCCACCTGCCTCATGAACTTCACATACCAACAGCTGTCCTGGCAGCTATCTAGGAAACCCTGTTGGGTCATTTCTGGTCCCATGCCCATTGAGCCCAGTGGGATGCAATCAAGCAGCTTGAGCACCCACACAAAACTAACATGGAGCTCCTCACTCAAGGCGCTCGAAGCTACATGGCGAAAGACAAGTTCAGTGAAGAAGCCATTTCCCGCTGCCATGGAAACCAAATGCTCTGGCAGCACATAGGTCTGAAAGGGGATAGGACACCTAGGGAAGGGAGTGTGCTGGTGAATGGCAACTGCCCGAAGCAGCAGCACAGCTCTTCCACTCCCAAAACAATTCCACCTGCCTCATGAACTTCACATACCATCAGCTGTCCTGGCAGCTATCTAGGAAACCCTGTTGGGTCACTTCCGGTCCCATGCCCATTGAGCACAGTGGGATGGAATCAAGCAGCTTCAGCACCCACACAATACGAACATGGAGCTCCTCACTCAAGACGCTCAAAACTCCACAGCCAAAGACAAGTTCAGTGCCCAAGCCATTTCCCGCTGCCATGGAAACCAAGTGCTCTAGCAGCACATATGTCTGAAAGAGGATATGACACCTAATCAAGGGAGTGTGCTGGAGAATGGCAACTGCCCGAAGCAGCAGCACAGCTCTTCCAGTGCCAAAACAACTCCACCTGCCTCATGAACTTCACATACCATCAGCTGTCCTGGCAGCTATCTAGGAAACCCTGTTGGGTCACTTCCGGTCCCATGCCCATTGAGCCCAGTGGGATGGAATCAAGCAGCTTGAGCACCCACACAAAACGAACATGGAGCTCCTCACTCAAGGCGCCCAAATCTCCACAGCCAAAGACAAGTTCAGTGCCCAAGCCATTTCCCGCTGCCATGGAAACCAAGTGCTCTGGCAGCACATATGTCTGAAAGTGGATATGACACCTAGGGAAGGGAGTGTGCTGGAGAATGGCAACTGCCCGAAGCAGCAGCACAGCTCTTCCAGTGCCAAAACAACTCCACCTGCCTCATGAACTTCACATACCATCAGCTGTCCTGGCAGCTATCTAGGAAACCCTGTTGGGTCATTTCCGGTCCCATGCCCATTGAGCCCAGTGGGATAGAATCAAGCAGCTTGAGCACCCACACAAAACGAACATGGAGCTCCTCACTCAAGGCGTTAAAAACTACATATCGAAAGACAAGTTCAGTGCCCAAGCCATTTCCCGCTGCCATGGAAACCAAGTGCTCTGGCAGCACATATGTCTGAAAGTGGATATGACACCTAGGCAAGTGAGTGTGCTGGTGAATGGCAACTGCCCGAAGCAGCAGCACAGCTCTTCCACTGCCAAAACAACTCCACCTGCCTCATGAACTTCACATACCATCAGCTGTCCTGGCAGCTATCTAGGAAACCCTGTTGGGTCACTTCCGGTCCCATGCCCATTGAGCCCAGTGGGATGGAATCAAGCAGCCTCAGCACCCACACAAAAAGAACATGGAGCTCCTCACTCAAGACGCTCAAAACTCCACAGCCAAAGACAAGTTCAGTGAAGAAGCCATTTCCCGCTGCCAAGGAAACCAAGTGCTCTGGCAGCACATATGTCTGAAAGAGGATATGACACCTATGGAAGGGAGTGTGTTGGTGAATGGCAACTGCCCGAAGCAGCAGCACAGCTCTTCCAGTGCCAAAACACGGTCCCATGCCCATTGAGCACAGTAGGATTGAATTAAGCAGCTTGTGCACCCACACAAAACTAATATGCAGCTCCTCACTCAAGGCGCTCAAAACTCCACAGCCAAAGACAAGTTCAGTGCCCAAGCCATTTCCCGCTGCCATGGAAACCAAGTGCTCTGGCAGCAATATGTCTCAAAGTGGATATGACACCTAGGGAAGGGAGTGTGCTGGTGAATGGCAACTGCCCGAAGCAGCAGCACAGCTCTTCCACTGCCAAAACAACTCCACCTGCCTCATGAACTTCACATGCCAGCAGCTGTCCTGGCAGCTATCTACGAAACCCTGTTGGGTCACTTCCGGTCCCATGCCCATTGAGCACAGGGGGTTGGAATCAAGCAGCTTGAGCACCCACACAAAACGAACATGGAGCTCCTCACTCAAGGCGCTCGAAGCTACATGGCGAAAGACAAGTTCAGTGATGAAGCCATTTCCCGCTGCCATGGAAACCAAATGCTCTGGCAGCACATAGGTCTGAAAGGGGATAGGACACCTAGGGAAGGGAGTGTGCTGGTGAATGGCAACTGCCCGAAGCAGCAGCACAGCTCTTCCAGTGCCAAAACAACTCCACCTGCCTCATGAACTTCACATACCATCAGCTGTCCTGGCAGCTATCTAGGAAACCCTGTTGGGTCATTTCCGGTCCCATGCCCATTGAGGCCAGTGGGATGGAATCAAGCAGCTTGAGCACCCACACAAAACGAACATGGAGCTCCTCACTCAAGGCGCTCAAAACTTCACAGCTAAAGACAAGTTCAGTGCCCAAGCCATTTCCCGCTGCCATGGAAACCTAGTGCTCTGGCAGCACATATGTCTGAAAGTGGATATGACACCTAGGGAAGGGAGTGTGCTGGTGAATGGCAACTGCCTGAATCAGCAGCACAGCTCTTCCACTGCCAAAACAACTCCACCTGCCTCATGAACTTCACATACCATCAGCTGTCCTGGCAGCTATCTAGGAAACCCTGTTGGGTCACTTCCTGTCCCATGCCCATTGAGCCCAGTGGGATGGAATCAAGCAGCTTCAGCACCCACACAAAACGAACATGGAGCTCCTCACTCAAGACGCTCAAAACTCCACAGCCAAAGACAAGTTCAGTGAAGAAGCCATTTCCCGCTGCCAAGGAAACCAAGTGCTCTGGCAGCACATATGTCTGAAAGTGGATATGACACCTAATCAAGGGAGTGTGTTGGTGAATGGCAACTGCCCGAAGCAGCAGCACAGCTCTTCCACTGCCAAAACAATTCCACCTGCCTCATGAACTTCACATACCAACAGCTGTCCTGGCAGCTATCTAGGAAACCCTGTTGGGTCACTTCCGGTCCCATGCCCATTGAGCCCAGTGGGATGGAATCAAGCAGCTTGAGCACCCACACAAAACGAACATGGAGCTCCTCACTCAAGGCGCTCAAAACTTCACAGCTAAAGACTAGTTCAGTGCCCAAGCCATTTCCCGCTGCCATGGAAACCAAGTGCTCTGGCAGCACATATGTCTGAAAGTGGATATGACACCTAGGCAAGTAAGTGTGCTGGTGAATGGCAACTGCCCGAAGCAGCAGCACAGCTCTTCCACTGCCAAAACAACTCCACCTGCCTCATGAACTTCACATACCATCAGCTGTCCTGGCAGCTATCTAGGAAACCCTGTTGGGTCACTTCCGGTCCCATGCCCATTGAGCCCAGTGGGATGGAAACAAGCAGCCTCAGCACCCACACAAAACGAACATGGAGCTCCTCACTCAAGACGCTCAAAACTCCACAGCCAAAGACAAGTTCAGTGAAGAAGCCATTTCCCGCTGCCAAGGAAACCAAGTGCTCTGGCAGCACATATGTCTGAAAGAGGATATGACACCTAGGGAAGGGAGTGTGTTGGTGAATGGCAACTGCCCGAAGCAGCAGCACAGCTCTTCCAGTGCCAAAACACGGTCCCATGCCCATTGAGCCCAGTGGGATGGAATCAAGCAGCTTGAGCACCCACACAAAACGAACATGGAGCTCCTCACTCAAGGCGCTCAAAACTCCACAGCCAAAAACAAGTTCAGTGCCCAAGCCATTTCCCGCTGCCATGGAAACCAAATGCTCTGGCAGCACATAGGTCTGAAAGTGGATAGGACACCTAGGGAAGGGAGTGTGTTGGTGAATGGCAACTGCCCGAAGCAGCAGCACAGCTCTTCCACTGCCAAAACAACTCCACCTGCCTCATGAACTTCACATACCAACAGCTGTCCTGGCAGTTATCTAGGAAACCCTGTTGGGTCATTTCCGGTCCCATGCCCATTGAGCCCAGTGGGATGCAATCAAGCAGCTTGAGCACCCACACAAAACTAACATGGAGCTCCTCACTCAAGGCGCTCGAAGCTACATTGCGAAAGACAAGTTCAGTGAAGAAGCCATTTCCCGCTGCCATGGAAACCAAATGCTCTGGCAGCACATAGGTCTGAAAGGGGATAGGACACCTAGGGAAGGGAGTGTGCTGGTGAATGGCAACTGCCCGAAGCAGCAGCACAGCTCTTCCACTCCCAAAACAATTCCACCTGCCTCATGAACTTCACATACCATCAGCTGTCCTGGCAGCTATCTAGGAAACCCTGTTGGGTCACTTCCGGTCCCATGCCCATTGAGCACAGTGGGATGGAATCAAGCAGCTTGAGCACCCACACAATACGAACATGGAGCTCCTCACTCAAGACACTCAAAACTCCACAGCCAAAGACAAGTTCAGTGCCCAAGCCATTTCCCGCTGCCATGGAAACCAAGTGCTCTAGCAGCACATATGTCTGAAAGAGGATATGACACCTAATCAAGGGAGTGTGCTGGAGAATGGCAACTGCCCGAAGCAGCAGCACAGCTCTTCCAGTGCCAAAACAACTCCACCTGCCTCATGAACTTCACATACCATCAGCTGTCCTGGCAGCTATCTAGGAAACCCTGTTGGGTCACTTCCGGTCCCATGCCCATTGAGCCCAGTGGGATGGAATCAAGCAGCTTGAGCACCCACACAAAACGAACATGGAGCTCCTCACTCAAGGTGCCCAAATCTCCACAGCCAAAGACAAGTTCAGTGCCCAAGCCATTTCCCGCTGCCATGGAAACCAAGTGCTCTGGCAGCACATATGTCTGAAAGTGGATATGACACCTAGGGAAGGGAGTGTGCTGGAGAATGGCAACTGCCCGAAGCAGCAGCACAGCTCTTCCACTGCCAAAACAACTCCACCTGCCTCATGAACTTCACATACCATCAGCTGTCCTGGCAGCTATCTAGGAAACCCTGTTGGGTCATTTCCGGTCCCATGCCCATTGAGCCCAGTGGGATGGAATCAAGCAGCTTGAGCACCCACACAAAACGAACATGGAGCTCCTCACTCAAGGCGTTAAAAACTACATATCGAAAGACAAGTTCAGTGCCCAAGCCATTTCCCGCTGCCATGGAAACCAAGTGCTCTGGCAGCACATATGTCTGAAAGTGGATATGACACCTAGGCAAGTGAGTGTGCTGGTGAATGGCAACTGCCCGAAGCAGCAGCACAGCTCTTCCACTGCCAAAACAATTCCACCTGCCTCATGAACTTCACATACCAACAGCTGTCCTGGCAGCTATCTAGGAAACCCTGTTGGGTCACTTCCGGTCCCATGCCCATTGAGCCCAGTGGGATGGAATCAAGCAGCTTGAGCACCCACACAAAACGAACATGGAGCTCCTCACTCAAGGCGCTCAAAACTTCACAGCTAAAGACTAGTTCAGTGCCCAAGCCATTTCCCGCTGCCATGGAAACCAAGTGCTCTGGCAGCACATATGTCTGAAAGTGGATATGACACCTAGGCAAGTAAGTGTGCTGGTGAATGGCAACTGCCCGAAGCAGCAGCACAGCTCTTCCACTGCCAAAACAACTCCACCTGCCTCATGAACTTCACATACCATCAGCTGTCCTGGCAGCTATCTAGGAAACCCTGTTGGGTCACTTCCGGTCCCATGCCCATTGAGCCCAGTGGGATGGAAACAAGCAGCCTCAGCACCCACACAAAACGAACATGGAGCTCCTCACTCAAGACGCTCAAAACTCCACAGCCAAAGACAAGTTCAGTGAAGAAGCCATTTCCCGCTGCCAAGGAAACCAAGTGCTCTGGCAGCACATATGTCTGAAAGAGGATATGACACCTATGGAAGGGAGTGTGTTGGTGAATGGCAACTGCCCGAAGCAGCAGCACAGCTCTTCCAGTGCCAAAACACGGTCCCATGCCCATTGAGCACAGTAGGATTGAATTAAGCAGCTTGTGCACCCACACAAAACTAACATGCAGCTCCTCACTCAAGGCGCTCAAAACTCCACAGCCAAAGACAAGTTCAGTGCCCAAGCCATTTCCCGCTGCCATGGAAACCAAGTGCTCTGGCAGCAATATGTCTCAAAGTGGATATGACACCTAGGGAAGGGAGTGTGCTGGTGAATGGCAACTGCCCGAAGCAGCAGCACAGCTCTTCCACTGCCAAAACAACTCCACCTGCCTCATGAACTTCACATGCCAGCAGCTGTCCTGGCAGCTATCTACGAAACCCTGTTGGGTCACTTCCGGTCCCATGCCCATTGAGCACAGGGGGTTGGAATCAAGCAGCTTGAGCACCCACACAAAACGAACATGGAGCTCCTCACTCAAGGCGCTCGAAGCTACATGGCGAAAGACAAGTTCAGTGATGAAGCCATTTCCCGCTGCCATGGAAACCAAATGCTCTGGCAGCACATAGGTCTGAAAGGGGATAGGACACCTAGGGAAGGGAGTGTGCTGGTGAATGGCAACTGCCCGAAGCAGCAGCACAGCTCTTCCAGTGCCAAAACAACTCCACCTGCCTCATGAACTTCACATACCATCAGCTGTCCTGGCAGCTATCTAGGAAACCCTGTTGGGTCATTTCCGGTCCCATGCCCATTGAGGCCAGTGGGATGGAATCAAGCAGCTTGAGCACCCACACAAAACGAACATGGAGCTCCTCACTCAAGGCGCTCAAAACTCCACAGCTAAAGACAAGTTCAGTGCCCAAGCCATTTCCCGCTGCCATGGAAACCTAGTGCTCTGGCAGCACATATGTCTGAAAGTGGATATGACACCTAGGGAAGGGAGTGTGCTGGTGAATGGCAACTGCCTGAAGCAGCAGCACAGCTCTTCCACTGCCAAAACAACTCCACCTGCCTCATGAACTTCACATACCATCAGCTGTCCTGGCAGCTATCTAGGAAACCCTGTTGGGTCACTTCCTGTCCCATGCCCATTGAGCCCAGTGGGATGGAATCAAGCAGCTTCAGCACCCACACAAAACGAACATGGAGCTCCTCACTCAAGACGCTCAAAACTCCACAGCCAATGACAAGTTCAGTGAAGAAGCCATTTCCCGCTGCCAAGGAAACCAAGTGCTCTGGCAGCACATATGTCTGAAAGTGGATATGACACCTAGGGAAGGGAGTGTGTTGGTGAATGGCAACTGCCCGAAGCAGCAGCACAGCTCTTCCACTGCCAAAACAATTCCACCTGCCTCATGAACTTCACATACCAACAGCTGTCCTGGCAGCTATCTAGGAAACCCTGTTGGGTCACTTCCGGTCCCATGCCCATTGAGCCCAGTGGGATGGAATCAAGCAGCTTGAGCACCCACACAAAACGAACATGGAGCTCCTCACTCAAGGCGCTCAAAACTTCACAGCTAAAGACTAGTTCAGTGCCCAAGCCATTTCCCGCTGCCAAGGAAACCAAGTGCTCTGGCAGCACATAGGTCTGAAAGTGGATATGACACCTAGGCAAGTAAGTGTGCTGGTGAATGGCAACTGCCCGAAGCAGCAGCACAGCTCTTCCACTGCCAAAACAACTCCACCTGCCTCATGAACTTCACATACCATCAGCTGTCCTGGCAGCTATCTAGGAAACCCTGTTGGGTCACTTCCGGTCCCATGCCCATTGAGCCCAGTGGGATGGAAACAAGCAGCCTCAGCACCCACACAAAACGAACATGGAGCTCCTCACTCAAGACGCTCAAAACTCCACAGCCAAAGACAAGTTCAGTGAAGAAGCCATTTCCCGCTGCCAAGGAAACCAAGTGCTCTGGCAGCACATATGTCTGAAAGAGGATATGACACCTAGGGAAGGGAGTGTGTTGGTGAATGGCAACTGCCCGAAGCAGCAGCACAGCTCTTCCAGTGCCAAAACACGGTCCCATGACCATTGAGCCCAGTGGGATGGAATCAAGCAGCTTGAGCACCCACACAAAACGAACATGGAGCTCCTCACTCAAGGCGCTCAAAACTTCACAGCTAAAGACAAGTTCAGTGCCCAAGCCATTTCCCGCTGCCATGGAAACCAAGTGCTCTGGCAGCACATATGTCTGAAAGTGGATATGACACCTAGGCAAGTAAGTGTGCTGGTGAATGGCAACTGCCCGAAGCAGCAGCACAGCTCTTCCAGTGCCAAAACAACTCCACCTGCCTCATGAACTT
The DNA here is from genome assembly GCF_030435755.1 of Ochotona princeps. NCBI lineage: Eukaryota > Metazoa > Chordata > Mammalia > Lagomorpha > Ochotonidae > Ochotona > Ochotona princeps. The sequence goes on along the minus strand of NC_080832.1, from coordinate 145,921,732 downwards.
CACATACCATCAGCTGTCCTGGCAGCTATCTAGGAAACCCTGTTGGGTCACTTCCGGTCCAATGCCCATTGAGCACAGTGGGATGGAATCAAGCAGCTTGATCACCCACACAAAACGAACATGGAGCTCCTCACTCAAGGCGCTCAAAACTCCACAGCCAAAGACAAGTTCAGTGCCCAAGCCATTTCCCGCTGCCATGGAAACCAAGTGCTCTGGCAGCACATATGTCTGAAAGGGGATATGACACCTAGGGAAGGGACTGTACTGGAGAATGGCAACTGCCCGAAGCAGCAGCACAGCTCGTCCACTGCCAAAACAATTCCACCTGCCTCATGAACTTCACATACCAACAGCTGTCCTGGCAGCTATCTAGGAAACCCTGTTGGGTCACTTCCGGTCCCATGCCCATTGAGCCCAGTAGGATGGAATCAAGCAGCTTCAGCACCCACACAAAACGAACATGGAGCTCCTAACTCAAGACGCTAAAAACTCCACAGCCAAAGACAAGTTCAGTGCCCAAGCCATTTCCCGCTGCCAAGGAAACCAAGTGCTCTGGCAGCACATATGTCTGAAAGTGGATATGACACCTAGGGAAGGGAGTGTGCTGGTGAATGGCAACTGCCCGAAGCAGCAGCACAGCTCTTCCAGTGCCAAAACAACTCCACCTGCCTCATGAACTTCACATACCATCAGCTGTCCTGGCAGCTATCTAGGAAACCCTGTTGGGTCACTTCCGGTCCCATGCCCATTGAGCCCAGTGGGATGGAATCAAGCAGCTTGAGCACCCACACAAAACGAACATGGAGCTCCTCACTCAAGGCGCTCAAAACTTCACAGCTAAAGACAAGTTCAGTGCCCAAGCCATTTCCCGCTGCCATGGAAACCAAGTGCTCTGGCAGCACATATGTCTGAAAGTGGATATGACACCTAGGCAAGTGAGTGTGCTGGTGAATGGCAACTGCCTGAAGCAGCAGCACAGCTCTTCCAGTGCCAAAAAAACTCCACCTGCCTCATGAACTTCACATACCATCAGCTGTCCTGGCAGCTATCTAGGAAACCCTGTTGGGTCATTTCCGGTTCCATGCCCATTCAGCCCAGTGGGATGGAATCAAGCAGCCTCAGCACCCACACAAAACGAACATGGAGCTCCTCACTCAAGACGCTCAAAACTCCACAGCCAAAGACAAGTTCAGTGAAGAAGCCATTTCCCGCTGCCAAGGAAACCAAGTGCTCTGGCAGCACATATATCTGAAAGTGGATATGACACCTAGGGAAGGGAGTGTGTTGGTGAATGGCAACTGCCCGAAGTAGCAGCACAGCTCTTTCAGTGCCAAAACACGGTCCCATGCCCATTGAGCACAGTAGGATTGAATCAAGCAGCTTGTGCACCCACACAAAACTAACATGCAGCTCCTCACTCAAGGCGCTCAAAACTCCACGGCCAAAGACAAGTTCAGTGCCCAAGCCATTTCCCGCTGCCATGGAAACCAAGTGCTCTGGCAGCAATATGTCTCAAAGTGGATATGACACCTAGGGAAGGGAGTGTGTTGGTGAATGGCAACTGCCCGAAGCAGCAGCACAGCTCTTCCACTGCCAAAACAACTCCACCTGCCTCATGAACTTCACATACCATCAGCTGTCCTGGCAGCTATCTAGGAAACCCTGTTGGGTCACTTCCGGTCCCATGCCCATTGAGCCCAGTGGGATGGAATCAAGCAGCTTCAGCACCCACACAAAACGAACATGGAGCTCCTCACTCAAGGCACTCAAAACTACACGGCCAAAGACAAGTTCAGTGCCCAAGCCATTTCCCGCTGCCAAGGAAACCAAGTGATCTGGCAGCACATAGGTCTGAAAGGGGATATGACACCTAGGGAAGGGACTGTGCTGGTGAATGGCAACTGCCCGAAGCAGCAGCACAGCTCTTCCACTGCCAAAACAACTCCACCTGCCTCATGAACTTCACATACCAACAGCTGTCCTGGCAGCTATCTAGGAAACCCTGTTGGGTCACTTCCGGTCCCATGCCCATTGAGCCCAGAGGGATGCAATCAAGCAGCTTGAGCACCCACACAAAACGAACATGGAGCTCCTCACTCAAGGCGCTCGAAGCTACATGGCGAAAGACAAGTTCAGTGATGAAGCCATTTCCCGCTGCCATGGAAACCAAATGCTCTGGCAGCACATAGGTCTGAAAGGGGATAGGACACCTAGGGAAGGGAGTGTGCTGGTGAATGGCAACTGCCCGAAGCAGCAGCACAGCTCTTCCAGTACCAAAACAACTCCACCTGCCTCATGAACTTCACATACCATCAGCTGTCCTGGCAGCTATCTAGGAAACCCTGTTGGGTCATTTCCGGTCCCATGCCCATTGAGCCCAGTGGGATGGAATCAAGCAGCTTGAGCACCCACACAAAACGAACATGGAGCTCCTCACTCAAGGCGCTCAAAACTTCACAGCTAAAGACAAGTTCAGTGCCCAAGCCATTTCCCGCTGCCATGGAAACCAAGTGCTCTGGCAGCACATATGTCTGAAAGGGGATATGACACCTAGGGAAGGGAGTGTGCTGGTGAATGGCAACTGCCTGAAGCAGCAGCACAGCTCTTCCAGTGCCAAAACAACTCCACCTGCCTCATGAACTTCACATACCATCAGCTGTCCTGGCAGCTATCTAGGAAACCCTGTTGGGTCACTTCCTGTCCCATGCCCATTGAGCCCAGTGGGATGGAATCAAGCAGCTTCAGCACCCACACAAAACGAACATGGAGCTCCTCACTCAAGACGCTCAAAACTCCACAGCCAAAGACAAGTTCAGTGAAGAAGCCATTTCCCGCTGCCAAGGAAACCAAGTGCTCTGGCAGCACATATGTCTGAAAGTGGATATGACACCTAGGGAAGGGAGTGTGTTGGTGAATGGCAACTGCCCGAAGCAGCAGCACAGCTCTTCCACTGCCAAAACAACTCCACCTGCCTCATGAACTTCACATACCAACAGCTGTCCTGGCAGCTATCTAGGAAACCCTGTTGGCTCACTTCCGGTCCCATGCCCATTGAGCCCAGTGGGATGGAATCAAGCAGCTTGAGCACCCACACAAAACGAACATGGAGCTCCTCACTCAAGGCGCTCAAAACTTCACAGCTAAAGACTAGTTCAGTGCCCAAGCCATTTCCCGCTGCCATGGAAACCAAGTGCTCTGGCAGCACATATGTCTGAAAGGGGATATGACACCTAGGGAAGGGACTGTGCTGGAGAATGGCAACTGCCCGAAGCAGCAGCACAGCTCTTCCACTGCCAAAACAACTCCACCTGCCTCATGAACTTCACATACCAACAGCTGTCCTGGCAGCTATCTAGGAAACCCTGTTGGGTCATTTCCGGTCCCATGCCCATTGAGCCCAGTGGGATGGAATCAAGCAGCTTGAGCACCCACACAAAACGAACATGGAGCTCCTCACTCAAGGCGCTCAAAACTTCACAGCTAAAGACAAGTTCAGTGCCCAAGCCATTTCCCGCTGCCATGGAAACCAAGTGCTCTGGCAGCACATATGTCTGAAAGTGGATATGACACCTAGGGAAGTGAGTGTGCTGGTGAATGGCAACTGCCCGAAGCAGCAGCACAGCTCTTCCACTGCCAAAACAACTCCACCTGCCTCATGAACTTCACATACCAACAGCTGTCCTGGCAGCTATCTAGGAAACCCTGTTGGGTCATTTCCGGTCCCATGCCCATTGAGCCCAGTGGGATGGAATCAAGCAGCTTGAGCACCCACACAAAACGAACATGGAGCTCCTCACTCAAGGCGCTCAAAACTTCACAGCTAAAGACAAGTTCAGTGCCCAAGCCATTTCCCGCTGCCATGGAAACCAAGTGCTCTGGCAGCACATATGTCTGAAAGTGGATATGACACCTAGGGAAGGGAGTGTGCTGGTGAATGGCAACTGCCCGAAGCAGCAGCACAGCTCGTCCACTGCCAAAACAATTCCACCTGCCTCATGAACTTCACATACCAACAGCTGTCCTGGCAGCTATCTAGGAAACCCTGTTGGGTCACTTCCGGTCCCATGCCCATTGAGCCCAGGGGGATGGAATCAAGCAGCTTCAGCACCCACACAAAACGAACATGGAGCTCCTAACTCAAGACGCTAAAAACTCCACAGCCAAAGACAAGTTCAGTGCCCAAGCCATTTCCCGCTGCCAAGGAAACCAAGTGCTCTGGCAGCACATATGTCTGAAAGTGGATATGACACCTAGGGAAGGGAGTGTGCTGGTGAATGGCAACTGCCCGAAGCAGCAGCACAGCTCTTCCAGTGCCAAAACAACTCCACCTGCCTCATGAACTTCACATACCATCAGCTGTCCTGGCAGCTATCTAGGAAACCCTGTTGGGTCACTTCCGGTCCCATGCCCATTGAGCCCAGTGGGATGGAATCAAGCAGCTTCAGCACCCACACAAAACGAACATGGAGCTCCTCACTCAAGGCGCCCAAAACTCCACAGCCAAAGACAAGTTCAGTGCCCAAGCCATTTCCCGCTGCCATGGAAACCAAGTGCTCTGGCAGCACATATGTCTGAAAGTGGATATGACACCTAGGGAAGGGAGTGTGGTGGTGAATGGCAACTGCCCGAAGCAGCAGCACAGCTCTTCCACTGCCAAAACAACTCCACCTGCCTCATGAACTTCACATACCAACAGCTGTCCTGGCAGCTATCTAGGAAACCCTGTTGGGTCATTTCCGGTCCCATGCCCATTGAGCCCAGTGGGATGGAATCAAGCAGCTTCAGCACCCACACAAAACGAACATGGAGCTCCTCACTCAAGGCGCTCAAAACTTCACAGCTAAAGACAAGTTCAGTGCCCAAGCCATTTCGCGCTGCCATGGAAACCAAGTGCTCTGGCAGCACATATGTCTGAAAGGGGATATGACACCTAGGCAAGTGAGTGTGGTGGTGAATGGCAACTGCCCGAAGCAGCAGCACAGCTCTTCCACTGGCAAAACAACTCCGCCTGCCTCATGAACTTCACATACCATCAGCTGTCCTGGCAGCTATCTAGGAAACCCTGTTGGGTCACTTCCGGTCCCATGCCCATTGAGCCCAGGGGGATGGAATCAAGCAGCTTGAGCACCCACACAAAACGAACATGGAGCTCCTCACTCAAGGCGCTCAAAACTCCACAGCCAAAGACAAGTTCAGTGCCCAAGCCATTTCCCGCTGCCATGGAAACCAAGTGCTCTGGCAGCACATATGTCTGAAAGGGGATATGACACCTAGGGAAGGGACTGTGCTGGAGAATGGCAACTGCCCGAAGCAGCAGCACAGCTCTTCCACTGCCAAAACAACTCCACCTGCCTCATGAACTTCACATACAAACAGCTGTCCTGGCAGCTATCTAGGAAACCCTGTTGGGTCATTTCCGGTCCCATGCCCATTGAGCCCAGTGGGATGGAATCAAGCAGCTTGAGCACCCACACAAAACGAACATGGAGCTCCTCACTCAAGGCGCTCAAAACTTCACAGCCAAAGACAAGTTCAGTGCCCAAGCCATTTCCTGCTGCCATGGAAACCAAGTGCTCTGGCAGCACATATGTCTGAAAGTGGATATGACACCTAGGGAAGGGAGTGTGTTGGTGAATGGCAACTGCCCGAAGCAGCAGCACAGCTCGTCCACTGCCAAAACAATTCCACCTGCCTCATGAACTTCACATACCAACAGCTGTCCTGGCAGCTATCTAGGAAACCCTGTTGGGTCACTTCCGGTCCCATGCCCATTGAGCCCAGTGGGATGGAATCAAGCAGCTTCAGCACCCACACAAAACGAACATGGAGCTCCTCACTCAAGACGCTCAAAACTCCACAGCCAAAGACAAGTTCAGTGCCCAAGCCATTTCCCGCTGCCAAGGAAACCAAGTGATCTGGCAGCACATATGTCTGAAAGTGGATATGACACCTAGGGAAGGGAGTGTGCTGGTGAATGGCAACTGCCCGAAGCAGCAGCACAGCTCTTCCACTGCCAAAACAACTCCACCTGCCTCATGAACTTCACATACCATCAGCTGTCCTGGCAGCTATCTAGGAAACCCTGTTGGCTCACTTCCGGTCCCATGCCCATTGAGCCCAGGGGGATGGAATCAAGCAGCTTCAGCACCCACACAAAACGAACATGGAGCTCCTCACTCAAGGCGCTCAAAACCACATGGCCAAAGACAAGTTCAATGCCCAAGCCATTTCCCGCTGCCATGGAAACCAAGTGCTCTGGCAGCACATATGTCTGAAAGTGGATATGACACCTAGGGAAGGGACTGTGCTGGAGAATGGCAACTGCCCGAAGCAGCAGCACAGCTCTTCCACTGCCAAAACAACTCCACCTGCCTCATGAACTTCACATACCATCAGCTGTCCTGGCAGCTATCTAGGAAACCCTGTTGGGTCACTTCCGGTCCCATGCCCATTGAGCACAGTGGGATGGAATCAAGCAGCTTGATCACCCACACAAAACGAACATGGAGCTCCTCACTCAAGGCGCTCAAAACTCCACAGCCAAAGACAAGTTCAGTGCCCAAGCCATTTCCCGCTGCCATGGAAACCAAGTGCTCTGGCAGCACATATGTCTGAAAGGGGATATGACACCTAGGGAAGGGAGTGTGCTGGAGAATGGCAACTGCCCGAAGCAGCAGCACAGCTCTTCCACTGCCAAAACAACTCCACCTGCCTCATGAACTTCACATACCAACAGCTGTCCTGGCAGCTATCTAGGAAACCCTGTTGGGTCATTTCCGGTCCCATGCCCATTGAGCCCAGTGGGATGGAATCAAGCAGCTTGAGCACCCACACAAAACGAACATGGAGCTCCTCACTCAAGGCGCTCAAAACTTCACAGCTAAAGACAAGTTCAGTGCCCAAGCCATTTCCCGCTGCCATGGAAACCAAGTGCTCTGGCAGCACATATGTCTGAAAGTGGATATGACACCTAGGGAAGTGAGTGTGCTGGTGAATGGCAACTGCCCGAAGCAGCAGCACAGCTCGTCCACTGCCAAAACAATTCCACCTGCCTCATGAACTTCACATACCAACAGCTGTCCTGGCAGCTATCTAGGAAACCCTGTTGGGTCACTTCCGGTCCCATGCCCATTGAGCCCAGGGGGATGGAATCAAGCAGCTTCAGCACCCACACAAAACGAACATGGAGCTCCTAACTCAAGACGCTAAAAACTCCACAGCCAAAGACAAGTTCAGTGCCCAAGCCATTTCCCGCTGCCAAGGAAACCAAGTGCTCTGGCAGCACATATGTCTGAAAGTGGATATGACACCTAGGGAAGGGAGTGTGCTGGTGAATGGCAACTGCCCGAAGCAGCAGCACAGCTCTTCCAGTGCCAAAACAACTCCACCTGCCTCATGAACTTCACATACCATCAGCTGTCCTGGCAGCTATCTAGGAAACCCTGTTGGGTCACTTCCGGTCCCATGCCCATTGAGCCCAGTGGGATGGAATCAAGCAGCTTCAGCACCCACACAAAACGAACATGGAGCTCCTCACTCAAGGCGCCCAAAACTCCACAGCCAAAGACAAGTTCAGTGCCCAAGCCATTTCCCGCTGCCATGGAAACCAAGTGCTCTGGCAGCACATATGTCTGAAAGTGGATATGACACCTAGGGAAGGGAGTGTGGTGGTGAATGGCAACTGCCCGAAGCAGCAGCACAGCTCTTCCACTGCCAAAACAACTCCACCTGCCTCATGAACTTCACATACCAACAGCTGTCCTGGCAGCTATCTAGGAAACCCTGTTGGGTCATTTCCGGTCCCATGCCCATTGAGCCCAGTGGGATGGAATCAAGCAGCTTCAGCACCCACACAAAACGAACATGGAGCTCCTCACTCAAGGCGCTCAAAACTTCACAGCTAAAGACAAGTTCAGTGCCCAAGCCATTTCGCGCTGCCATGGAAACCAAGTGCTCTGGCAGCACATATGTCTGAAAGTGGATATGACACCTAGGCAAGTGAGTGTGGTGGTGAATGGCAACTGCCCGAAGCAGCAGCACAGCTCTTCCACTGGCAAAACAACTCCACCTGCCTCATGAACTTCACATACCATCAGCTGTCCTGGCAGCTATCTAGGAAACCCTGTTGGGTCACTTCCGGTCCCATGCCCATTGAGCCCAGGGGGATGGAATCAAGCAGCTTGAGCACCCACACAAAACGAACATGGAGCTCCTCACTCAAGGCGCTCAAAACTCCACAGCCAAAGACAAGTTCAGTGCCCAAGCCATTTCCCGCTGCCATGGAAACCAAGTGCTCTGGCAGCACATATGTCTGAAAGGGGATATGACACCTAGGGAAGGGACTGTGCTGGAGAATGGCAACTGCCCGAAGCAGCAGCACAGCTCTTCCACTGCCAAAACAACTCCACCTGCCTCATGAACTTCACATAACAACAGCTGTCCTGGCAGCTATCTAGGAAACCCTGTTGGGTCATTTCCGGTCCCATGCCCATTGAGCCCAGGGGGATGGAATCAAGCAGCTTGAGCACCCACACAAAACGAACATGGAGCTCCTCACTCAAGGCGCTCAAAACTTCACAGCCAAAGACAAGTTCAGTGCCCAAGCCATTTCCTGCTGCCATGGAAACCAAGTGCTCTGGCAGCACATATGTCTGAAAGTGGATATGACACCTAGGGAAGGGAGTGTGTTGGTGAATGGCAACTGCCCGAAGCAGCAGCACAGCTCGTCCACTGCCAAAACAATTCCACCTGCCTCATGAACTTCACATACCAACAGCTGTCCTGGCAGCTATCTAGGAAACCCTGTTGGGTCACTTCCGGTCCCATGCCCATTGAGCCCAGTGGGATGGAATCAAGCAGCTTCAGCACCCACACAAAACGAACATGGAGCTCCTCACTCAAGACGCTCAAAACTCCACAGCCAAAGACAAGTTCAGTGCCCAAGCCATTTCCCGCTGCCAAGGAAACCAAGTGATCTGGCAGCACATATGTCTGAAAGTGGATATGACACCTAGGGAAGGGAGTGTGCTGGTGAATGGCAACTGCCCGAAGCAGCAGCACAGCTCTTCCACTGCCAAAACAACTCCACCTGCCTCATGAACTTCACATACCATCAGCTGTCCTGGCAGCTATCTAGGAAACCCAGTTGGGTCACTTCCGGTCCCATGCCCATTGAGCCCAGTGGGATGGAATCAAGCAGCTTCAGCACCCACACAAAACGAACATGGAGCTCCTCACTCAAGGCGCTCAAAACTCCACAGCCAAAGACAAGTTCAGTGCCCAAGCCATTTCCCGCTGCCATGGAAACCAAGTGCTCTGGCAGCACATATGTCTGAAAGAGGATATGACACCTAATCAAGGGAGTGTGCTGGTGAATGGCAACTGCCCGAAGCAGCAGCACAGCTCTTCCAGTGCCAAAACAACTCCACCTGCCTCATGAACTTCACATACCATCAGCTGTCCTGGCAGCTATCTAGGAAACCCTGTTGGGTCACTTCCGGTCCCATGCCCATTGAGCCCAGTGGGATGGAATCAAGCAGCTTCAGAACCCACACAAAACGAACATGGAGCTCCTCACTCAAGGCGCTCAAAACTCCACAGCCAAAGACAAGTTCAGTGCCCAAGCCATTTCCCGCTGCCATGGAAACCAAGTGCTCTGGCAGCACATATGTCTGAAAGAGGATATGACACCTAATCAAGGGAGTGTGCTGGTGAATGGCAACTGCCCGAAGCAGCAGCACAGCTCTTCCAGTGCCAAAACAACTCCACCTGCCTCATGAACTTCACATACCATCAGCTGTCCTGGCAGCTATCTAGGAAACCCTGTTGGGTCACTTCCGGTCCCATGCCCATTGAGCCCAGTGGGATGGAATCAAGCAGCTTGAGCACCCACACAAAACGAACATGGAGCTCCTCACTCAAGGCGTCCAAAACTCCACAGCCAAAGACAAGTTCAGTGCCCAAGCCATTTTCCGCTGCCAAGGAAACCAAGTGATCTGGCAGCACAGATGTCTGAAAGTGGATATGACACCTAGGGAAGGGAGTGTGCTGGTGAATGGCAACTGCCCGAAGCAGCAGCACAGCTCTTCCAGTGCCAAAACAACTCCACCTGCCTCATGAACTTCACATACCATCAGCTGTCCTGGCAGCTATCTAGGAAACCCTGTTGGGTCACTTCCGGTCCAATGCCCATTGAGCCCAGTAGGATGGAATCAAGCAGCTTGAGCACCCACACAAAACGAACATGGAGCTCCTCACTCAAGGCGCTCAAAACTCCACAGCCAAAGACAAGTTCAGTGCCCAAGCCATTTCCCGCTGCCATGGAAACCAAGTGCTCTGGCAGCACATATGTCTGAAAGGGGATATGACACCTAGGGAAGGGACTGTGCTGGAGAATGGCAACTGTCCGAAGTAGCAGCACAGCTCTTCCAGGGCCAAAACAACTCCACCTGCCTCATGAACTTCACATACCAACAGCTGTCCTGGCAGCTATCTAGGAAACCCTGTTGGGTCACTTCCGGTCCCATGCCCATTGAGCCCAGTGGGATGGAATCAAGCAGCTTCAGCACCCACACAAAACGAACATGGAGCTCCTCACTCAAGACGCTCAAAACTCCACAGCCAAAGACAAGTTCAGTGCCCAAGCCATTTCCCGCTGCCATGGAAACCAAGTGCTCTGGCAGCACATATGTCTGAAAGTGGATATGACACCTAGGGAAGGGAGTGTGTTGGTGAATGGCAACTGCCCGAAGCAGCAGCACAGCTCTTCCACTGCCAAAACAACTCCACCTGCCTCATGAACTTCACATACCATCAGCTGTCCTGGCAGCTATCTAGGAAACCCTGTTGGGTCACTTCCGGTCCCATGCCCATTGAGCCCAGTGGGATGGAATCAAGCAGCCTCAGCACCCACACAAAACGAACATGGAGCTCCTCACTCAAGACGCTCAAAACTCCACAGCCAAAGACAAGTTCAGTGCCCAAGCCATTTCGCGCTGCCAAGGAAACCAAGTGCTCTGGCAGCACATATGTCTGAAAGTGGATATGACACCTAGGGAAGGGAGTGTGTTGGTGAATGGCAACTGCCCGAAGCAGCAGCACAGCTCTTCCACTGCCAAAACAACTCCACCTGCCTCATGAACTTCACATACCATCAGCTGTCCTGGCAGCTATCTAGGAAACCCCGTTGGGTCACTTCCGGTCCCATGCCCATTGAGCCCAGTGGGATGGAATCAAGCAGCTTGAGCACCCACACAAAACGAACATGGAGCTCCTCACTCAAGGCGCTCAAAGCTACATGGCGAAAGACAAGTTCAGTGAAGAAGCCATTTCCCGCTGCCATGGAAACCAAGTGCTCTGGCAGCACATATGTCTGAAAGGGGATATGACACCTAGGGAAGGGACTGTGCTGGAGAATGGCAACTGCCCGAAGTAGCAGCACAGCTCTTCCACTGCCAAAACAACTCCACCTGCCTCATGAACTTCACATACCATCAGCTGTCCTGGCAGCTATCTAGGAAACCCTGTTGGGTCACTTCCGGTCCCATGCCCATTGAGCCCAGTGGGATGGAATCAAGCAGCTTCAGCACCCACACAAAACGAACATGGAGCTCCTCACTCAAGACGCTCAAAACTCCACAGCCAAAGACAAGTTCAGTGAAGAAGCCATTTCCCGCTGCCATGGAAACCAAGTGCTCTGGCAGCACATAGGTCTGAAAGTGGATATGACACCTAGGGAAGGGAGTGTGTTGGTGAATGGCAACTGCCCGAAGCAGCAGCACAGCTCGTCCACTGCCAAAACAACTCCACCTGCCTCATGAACTTCACATACCATCAGCTGTCCTGGCAGCTATCTAGGAAACCCTGTTGGGTCATTTCCGGTCCCATGACCATTGAGCCCAGTGGGATGGAATCACGCAGATTGAGCACCCACACAAAACGAACATGGAGCTCCTCACTCAAGACGCTCAAAACTCCACAGCCAAAGACAAGTTCAGTGCCCAAGCCATTTTCCGCTGCCATGGAAACCAAGTGCTCTGGCAGCACATATGTCTGAAAGTGGATATGACACCTAGGGAAGGGAGTGTGCTGGTGAATGGCAACTGCCCGAAGCAGCAGCACAGCTCTTCCAGGGCCAAAACAACTCCACCTGCCTCATGAACTTCACATACCAACAGCTGTCCTGGCAGCTATCTAGGAAACCCTGTTGGGTCACTTCCGGTCCCATGCCCATTGAGCCCAGTGGGATGGAATCAAGCAGCTTCAGCACCCACACAAAACGAACATGGAGCTCCTCACTCAAGACGCTCAAAACTCCACAGCTAAAGACTAGTTCAGTGCCCAAGCCATTTTCCGCTGCCATGGAAACCAAGTGCTCTGGCAGCACATATGTCTGAAAGTGGATATGACACCTAGGGAAGGGAGTGTGTTGGTGAATGGCAACTGCCCGAAGCAGCAGCACAGCTCTTCCACTGCCAAAACAACTCCACCTGCCTCATGAACTTCACATACCATCAGCTGTCCTGGCAGCTATCTAGGAAACCCTGTTGGGTCACTTCCGGTCCCATGCCCATTGAGCCCAGTGGGATGGAATCAAGCAGCCTCAGCACCCACACAAAACGAACATGGAGCTCCTCACTCAAGACGCTCAAAACTCCACAGCCAAAGACAAGTTCAGTGCCCAAGCCATTTCCCGCTGCCAAGGAAACCAAGCGCTCTGGCAGCACATATGTCTGAAAGTGGATATGACACCTAGGGAAGGGAGTGTGGTGGTGAATGGCAACTGCCCGAAGCAGCAGCACAGCTCTTCCACTGCCAAAACAACTCCACCTGCCTCATGAACTTCACATACCATCAGCTGTCCTGGCAGCTATTTAGGAAACCCTGTTGGGTCACTTCCGGTCCCATGCCCATTGAGCCCAGTGGGATGGAATCAAGCAGCTTCAGCACCCACCCAAAACGAACATGGAGCTCCTCACTCAAGGCGCTCAAAACTCCACAGCCAAAGACAAGTTCAGTGCCCAAGCCATTTCCCGCTGCCATGGAAACCAAGTGCTCTGGCAGCACATATGTCTGAAAGGGGATATGACACCTAGGGAAGGGACTGTGCTGGAGAATGGCAACTGCCCGAAGTAGCAGCACAGCTCTTCCAGGGCCAAAACAACTCCACCTGCCTCATGAACTTCACATACCATCAGCTGTCCTGGCAGCTATCTAGGAAACCCTGTTGGGTCACTTCCGGTCCCATGCCCATTGAGCCCAGTGGGATGGAATCAAGCAGCTTCAGCACCCACACAAAACGAACATGGAGCTCCTCACTCAAGACGCTCAAAACTCCACAGCCAAAGACAAGTTCAGTGCCCAAGCCATTTCGCGCTGCCATGGAAACCAAGTGCTCTGGCAGCACATATGTCTGAAAGTGGATATGACACCTAGGGAAGGGAGTGTGTTGGTGAATGGCAACTGCCCGAAGCAGCAGCACAGCTCTTCCACTGCCAAAACAACTCCACCTGCCTCATGAACTTCACATACCATCAGCTGTCCTGGCAGCTATCTAGGAAACCCTGTTGGGTCATTTCCGGTCCCATGCCCATTGAGCCCAGGGGGATGGAATCAAGCAGATTGAGCACCCACACAAAACGAACATGGAGCTCCTCACTCAAGACGCTCAAAACTCCACAGCCAAAGACAAGTTCAGTGCCCAAGCCATTTTCCGCTGCCATGGAAACCAAGTGCTCTGGCAGCACATATGTCTGAAAGTGGATATGACACCTAGGGAAGGGAGTGTGCTGGTGAATGGCAACTGCCCGAAGCAGCAGCACAGCTCTTCCAGGGCCAAAACAACTCCACCTGCCTCATGAACTTCACATACCATCAGCTGTCCTGGCAGCTATCTAGGAAACCCTGTTGGGTCACATCCGGTCCCATGCCCATTGAGCCCAGTGGGATGGAATCAAGCAGCTTCAGCACCCACACAAAACGAACATGGAGCTCCTCACTCAAGGCGCTCAAAACTCCACAGCCAAAGACAAGTTCAGTGCCCAAGCCATTTTCCGCTGCCATGGAAACCAAGTGCTCTTGCAGCACATATGTCTGAAAGGGGATATGACACCTAGGGAAGGGACTGTGCTGGAGAATGGCAACTGCCCGAAGTAGCAGCACAGCTCTTCCATGGCCAAAACAACTCCACCTGCCTCATGAACTTCACATACCATCAGCTGTCCTGGCAGCTATCTAGGAAACCCTGTTGGGTCACTTCCGGTCCCATGCCCATTGAGCCCAGTGGGATGGAATCAAGCAGCTTCAGCACCCACACAAAACGAACATGGAGCTCCTCACTCAAGACGCTCAAAACTCCACAGCCAAAGACAAGTTCAGTGCCCAAGCCATTTCCCGCTGCCATGGAAACCAAGTGCTCTGGCAGCACATATGTCTGAAAGTGGATATGACACCTAGGGAAGGGAGTGTGTTGGTGAATGGCAACTGCCCGAAGCAGCAGCACAGCTCTTCCACTGCCAAAACAACTCCACCTGCCTCATGAACTTCACATACCATCAACTGTCCTGGCAGCTATCTAGGAAACCCTGTTGGGTCATTTCCGGTCCCATGCCCATTGAGCCCAGTGGGATGGAATCAAGCAGATTGAGCACCCACACAAAACGAACATGGAGCTCCTCACTCAAGACGCTCAAAACTCCACAGCCAAAGACAAGTTCAGTGCCCAAGCCATTTTCCGCTGCCATGGAAACCAAGTGCTCTGGCAGCACATATGTCTGAAAGCGGATATGACACCTAGGGAAGGGAGTGTGTTGGTGAATGGCAACTGCCCGAAGCAGCAGCACAGCTCTTCCACTGCCAAAACAACTCCACCTGCCTCATGAACTTCACATACCATCAGCTGTCCTGGCAGCTATCTAGGAAACCCTGTTGGGTCACTTCCGGTCCCATGCCCATTGAGCCCAGTGGGATGGAATCAAGCAGCCTCAGCACCCACACAAAACGAACATGGAGCTCCTCACTCAAGACGCTCAAAACTCCACAGCCAAAGACAAGTTCAGTGCCCAAGCCATTTCCCGCTGCCAAGGAAACCAAGTGCTCTGGCAGCACATATGTCTGAAAGTGGATATGACACCTAGGGAAGGGAGTGTGGTGGTGAATGGCAACTGCCCGAAGCAGCAGCACAGCTCTTCCACTGCCAAAACAACTCCACCTGCCTCATGAACTTCACATACCATCAGCTGTCCTGGCAGCTATCTAGGAAACCCTGTTGGGTCACTTCCGGTCCCATGCCCATTGAGCCCAGTGGGATGGAATCAAGCAGCTTCAGCACCCACACAAAACGAACATGGAGCTCCTCACTCAAGGCGCTCAAAACTCCACAGCCAAAGACAAGTTCAGTGCCCAAGCCATTTCCCGCTGCCATGGAAACCAAGTGCTCTGGCAGCACATATGTCTGAAAGGGGATATGACACCTAGGGAAGGGACTGTGCTGGAGAATGGCAACTGCCCGAAGTAGCAGCACAGCTCTTCCACGGCCAAAACAACTCCACCTGCCTCATGAACTTCACATACCATCAGCTGTCCTGGCAGCTATCTAGGAAACCCTGTTGGGTCACTTCCGGTCCCATGCCCATTGAGCCCAGTGGGATGGAATCAAGCAGCTTCAGCACCCACACAAAACGAACATGGAGCTCCTCACTCAAGACGCTCAAAACCCCACAGCCAAAGACAAGTTCAGTGCCCAAGCCATTTCGCGCTGCCATGGAAACCAAGTGCTCTGGCAGCACATATGTCTGAAAGTGGATATGACACCTAGGGAAGGGAGTGTGTTGGTGAATGGCAACTGCCCGAAGCAGCAGCACAGCTCTTCCACTGCCAAAACAACTCCACCTGCCTCATGAACTTCACATACCATCAGCTGTCCTGGCAGCTATCTAGGAAACCCTGTTGGGTCATTTCCGGTCCCATGCCCATTGAGCCCAGTGGGATGGAATCAAGCAGATTGAGCACCCACACAAAACGAACATGGAGCTCCTCACTCAAGACGCTCAAAACTCCACAGCCAAAGACAAGTTCAGTGCCCAAGCCATTTTCCGCTGCCATGGAAACCAAGTGCTCTGGCAGCACATATGTCTGAAAGTGGATATGACACCTAGGGAAGGGAGTGTGCTGGTGAATGGCAACTGCCCGAAGCAGCAGCACAGCTCTTCCACTGCCAAAACAACTCCACCTGCCTCATGAACTTCACATACCATCAGCTGTCCTGGCAGCTATCTAGGAAACCCTGTTGGGTCATTTCCGGTCCCATGCCCATTGAGCCCAGGGGGATGAAATCAAGCAGCTTGAGCACCCACACAAAACGAACATGGAGCTCCTCACTCAAGACGCTCAAAACTCCACAGCCAAAGACAAGTTCAGTGCCCAAGCCATTTTCCGCTGCCATGGAAACCAATTGCTCTGGCAGCACATATGTCTGAAAGGGGATATGACACCTAGGGAAGGGACTGTGCTGGAGAATGGCAACTGCCCGAAGTAGCAGCACAGCTCTTCCACGGCAAAACAACTCCACCTGCCTCATGAACTTCACATACCATCAGCTGTCCTGGCAGCTATCTAGGAAACCCTGTTGGGTCATTTCCGGTCCCATGCCCATTGAGCCCAGGGGGATGGAATCAAGCAGCTTCAGCACCCACACAAAACTAACATGGAGCTCCTCACTCAAGACGCTCAAAACTCCACAGCCAAAGACAAGTTCAGTGCCCAAGCCATCTCCCGCTGCCAAGGAAACCAAGTGCTCTGGCAGCACATATGTCTGAAAGTGGATATGACACCTAGGGAAGGGAGTGTGTTGGTGAATGGCAACTGCCCGAAGCAGCAGCACAGCTCTTCCACAGCCAAAACAATTCCACCTGCCTCATGAACTTCACATACCAACAGCTGTCCTGGCAGCTATCTAGGAAACCCTGTTGGGTCACTTCCGGTCCCATGCCCATTGAGCCCAGTGGGATGGAATAAAGCAGCTTCAGCACCCACACAAAACGAACATGGAGCTCCTCACTCAAGACGCTCAAAACTCCACAGCCAAAGACAAGTTCAGTGCCCAAGCCATTTTCCGCAGCCAAGGAAACCAAGTGCTCTGGCAGCACATATGTCTGAAAGTGGATATGACACCTAGGGAAGGGAGTGTGGTGGTGAATGGCAACTGCCCGAAGCAGCAGCACAGCTCTTCCACTGCCAAAACAACTCCACCTGCCTCATGAACTTCACATACCATCAGCTGTCCTGGCAGCTATCTAGGAAACCCTGTTGGGTCACTTCCGGTCCCATGCCCATTGAGCCCAGTGGGATGGAATCAAGCAGCTTGAGCACCCACACAAAACGAACATGGAGCTCCTCACTCAAGGCGCTCAAAACTCCACAGCCAAAGACAAGTTCAGTGCCCAAGCCATTTCCCGCTGCCATGGAAACCAAGTGCTCTGGCAGCACATATGTCTGAAAGGGGATATGACACCTAGGGAAGGGACTGTGCTGGAGAATGGCAACTGCCCGAAGTAGCAGCACAGCTCTTCCAGGGCCAAAACAACTCCACCTGCCTCATGAACTTCACATACCATCAGCTGTCCTGGCAGCTATCTAGGAAACCCTGTTGGGTCACTTCCGGTCCCATGCCCATTGAGCCCAGGGGGATGGAATCAAGCTGCTTCACCACCCACACAAAACGAACATGGAGCTCCACACTCAAGGCGCTCAAAGCTACATGGCGAAAGACAAGTTCAGTGAAGAAGCCATTTCCCGTTGCCATGGAAACCAAGTGCTCTGGCAGCACATATGTCTGAAAGTGGATATGACACCTAGGGAAGGTAGTGTTCTGGTGAATGGCAACTGCCTGAAGCAGCAGCACAGCTCTTCCAGTGCCAAAACAACTCCACCTGCCTCATGAACTTCACATACCATCAGCTGTCCTGGCAGCTATCTAGGAAACCCTGTTGGGTCATTTCCGGTCCCATGCCCATTGAGCCCAGTGGGATGGAATCAAGCAGCTTGAGCACCCACACAAAACGAACATGGAGCTCCTCACTCAAGACGCTCAAAACTCCACAGCCAAAGACAAGTTAAGTGCCCAAGCCATTTTCCGCTGCCATGGAAACCAAGTGCTCTGGCAGCACATATGTCTGAAAGTGGATATGACACCTAGGGAAGGGAGTGTGCTGGAGAATGGCAACTGCCCGAAGCAGCAGCACAGCTCTTCCACTGCCAAAACAACTCCACCTGCCTCATGAAGTTCACATACCAACAGCTGTCCTGGCAGCTATCTAGGAAACCCTGTTGGGTCATTTCCGGTCCCATGCCCATTGAGCCCAGTAGGATGGAAGCAAGCAGCTTGAGCACCCACACAAAACGAACATGGAGCTCCTCACTCAAGGCGCTCAAAACTCCACAGCCAAAGACAAGTTCAGTGCCCAAGCCATTTCCCGCTGCCAAGGAAACCAAGTGCTCTGGCAGCACATATGTCTGAAAGTGGATATGACACCTAGGGAAGGGACTGTGTTGGTGAATGGCAACTGCCCGAAGCAGCAGCACAGCTCTTCCACTGCCAAAACAATTCCACCTGCCTCATGAACTTCACATACCAACAGCTGTCCTGGCAGCTATCTAGGAAACCCTGTTGGGTCACTTCCGGTCCCATGCCCATTGAGCCCAGTGGGATATTATCAAGCAGATTGAGCACCCACACAAAACGAACATGGAGCTCCTCACTCAAGACGCTCAAAACTCCACAGCCAAAGACAAGTTCAGTGCCCAAGCCATTTTCCGCTGCCATGGAAACCAAGTGCTCTGGCAGCACATATATCTGAAAGTGGATATGACACCTAGGGAAGGGAGTGTGGTGGTGAATGGCAACTGCCCGAAGCAGCAGCACAGCTCTTCCAGTGCCAAAACAACTCCACCTGCCTCATGAACTTCACATACCAACAGCTGTCCTGGCAGCTATCTAGGAAACCCTGTTGGGTCAATTCCGGTCCCATGCCCATTGAGCCCAGTGGGATGGAATCAAGCAGCTTGAGCACCCACACAAAACGAACATGGAGCTCCTCACTCAAGGCGCTCAAAACTCCACAGCCAAAGACAAGTTCAGTGCCCAAGCCATTTCCCGCTGCCATGGAAACCAAGTGCTCTGGCAGCACATATGTCTGAAAGGGGATATGACACCTAGGGAAGGGACTGTGCTGGAGAATGGCAACTGCCCGAAGTAGCAGCACAGCTCTTCCACGGCCAAAACAACTCCACCTGCCTCATGAACTTCACATACCATCAGCTGTCCTGGCAGCTATCTAGGAAACCCTGTTGGGTCACTTCCGGTCCCATGCCCATTGAGCCCAGTGGGATGGAATCAAGCAGCTTCAGCACCCACACAAAACGAACATGGAGCTCCTCACTCAAGACGCTCAAAACTCCACAGCCAAAGACAAGTTCAGTGCCCAAGCCATCTCCCGCTGCCAAGGAAACCAAGTGCTCTGGCAGCACATATGTCTGAAAGTGGATATGACACCTAGGGAAGGGAGTGTGTTGGTGAATGGCAACTGCCCGAAGCAGCAGCACAGCTCTTCCACAGCCAAAACAATTCCACCTGCCTCATGAACTTCACATACCAACAGCTGTCCTGGCAGCTATCTAGGAAACCCTGTTGGGTCACTTCCGGTCCCATGCCCATTGAGCCCAGTGGGATGGAATAAAGCAGCTTCAGCACCCACACAAAACGAACATGGAGCTCCTCACTCAAGACGCTCAAAACTCCACAGCCAAAGACAAGTTCAGTGCCCAAGCCATTTTCCGCAGCCAAGGAAACCAAGTGCTCTGGCAGCACATATGTCTGAAAGTGGATATGACACCTAGGGAAGGGAGTGTGGTGGTGAATGGCAACTGCCCGAAGCAGCAGCACAGCTCTTCCACTGCCAAAACAACTCCACCTGCCTCATGAACTTCACATACCATCAGCTGTCCTGGCAGCTATCTAGGAAACCCTGTTGGGTCACTTCCGGTCCCATGCCCATTGAGCCCAGTGGGATGGAATCAAGCAGCTTGAGCACCCACACAAAACGAACATGGAGCTCCTCACTCAAGGCGCTCAAAACTCCACAGCCAAAGACAAGTTCAGTGCCCAAGCCATTTCCCGCTGCCATGGAAACCAAGTGCTCTGGCAGCACATATGTCTGAAAGGGGATATGACACCTAGGGAAGGGACTGTGCTGGAGAATGGCAACTGCCCGAAGTAGCAGCACAGCTCTTCCAGGGCCAAAACAACTCCACCTGCCTCATGAACTTCACATACCATCAGCTGTCCTGGCAGATATCTAGGAAACCCTGTTGGGTCACTTCCGGTCCCATGCCCATTGAGCCCAGGGGGATGGAATCAAGCTGCTTCACCACCCACACAAAACGAACATGGAGCTCCACACTCAAGGCGCTCAAAGCTACATGGCGAAAGACAAGTTCAGTGAAGAAGCCATTTCCCGTTGCCATGGAAACCAAGTGCTCTGGCAGCACATATGTCTGAAAGTGGATATGACACCTAGGGAAGGTAGTGTTCTGGTGAATGGCAACTGCCTGAAGCAGCAGCACAGCTCTTCCAGTGCCAAAACAACTCCACCTGCCTCATGAACTTCACATACCATCAGCTGTCCTGGCAGCTATCTAGGAAACCCTGTTGGGTCATTTCCGGTCCCATGCCCATTGAGCCCAGTGGGATGGAATCAAGCAGCTTGAGCACCCACACAAAACGAACATGGAGCTCCTCACTCAAGACGCTCAAAACTCCACAGCCAAAGACAAGTTAAGTGCCCAAGCCATTTTCCGCTGCCATGGAAACCAAGTGCTCTGGCAGCACATATGTCTGAAAGTGGATATGACACCTAGGGAAGGGAGTGTGCTGGAGAATGGCAACTGCCCGAAGCAGCAGCACAGCTCTTCCACTGCCAAAACAACTCCACCTGCCTCATGAAGTTCACATACCAACAGCTGTCCTGGCAGCTATCTAGGAAACCCTGTTGGGTCATTTCCGGTCCCATGCCCATTGAGCCCAGTAGGATGGAAGCAAGCAGCTTGAGCACCCACACAAAACGAACATGGAGCTCCTCACTCAAGGCGCTCAAAACTCCACAGCCAAAGACAAGTTCAGTGCCCAAGCCATTTCCCGCTGCCAAGGAAACCAAGTGCTCTGGCAGCACATATGTCTGAAAGTGGATATGACACCTAGGGAAGGGAGTGTGTTGGTGAATGGCAACTGCCCGAAGCAGCAGCACAGCTCTTCCACTGCCAAAACAATTCCACCTGCCTCATGAACTTCACATACCAACAGCTGTCCTGGCAGCTATCTAGGAAACCCTGTTGGGTCACTTCCGGTCCCATGCCCATTGAGCCCAGTGGGATATTATCAAGCAGATTGAGCACCCACACAAAACGAACATGGAGCTCCTCACTCAAGACGCTCAAAACTCCACAGCCAAAGACAAGTTCAGTGCCCAAGCCATTTTCCGCTGCCATGGAAACCAAGTGCTCTGGCAGCACATATATCTGAAAGTGGATATGACACCTAGGGAAGGGAGTGTGGTGGTGAATGGCAACTGCCCGAAGCAGCAGCACAGCTCTTCCAGTGCCAAAACAACTCCACCTGCCTCATGAACTTCACATACCAACAGCTGTCCTGGCAGCTATCTAGGAAACCCTGTTGGGTCAATTCCGGTCCCATGCCCATTGAGCCCAGTGGGATGGAATCAAGCAGCTTGAGCACCCACACAAAACGAACATGGAGCTCCTCACTCAAGGCGCTCAAAACTCCACAGCCAAAGACAAGTTCAGTGCCCAAGCCATTTCCCGCTGCCATGGAAACCAAGTGCTCTGGCAGCACATATGTCTGAAAGGGGATATGACACCTAGGGAAGGGACTGTGCTGGAGAATGGCAACTGCCCGAAGTAGCAGCACAGCTCTTCCACGGCCAAAACAACTCCACCTGCCTCATGAACTTCACATACCATCAGCTGTCCTGGCAGCTATCTAGGAAACCCTGTTGGGTCACTTCCGGTCCCATGCCCATTGAGCCCAGTGGGATGGAATCAAGCAGCTTCAGCACCCACACAAAACGAACATGGAGCTCCTCACTCAAGACGCTCAAAACCCCACAGCCAAAGACAAGTTCAGTGCCCAAGCCATTTCGCGCTGCCATGGAAACCAAGTGCTCTGGCAGCACATATGTCTGAAAGTGGATATGACACCTAGGGAAGGGAGTGTGTTGGTGAATGGCAACTGCCCGAAGCAGCAGCACAGCTCTTCCACTGCCAAAACAACTCCACCTGCCTCATGAACTTCACATACCATCAGCTGTCCTGGCAGCTATCTAGGAAACCCTGTTGGGTCATTTCCGGTCCCATGCCCATTGAGCCCAGGGGGATGAAATCAAGCAGCTTGAGCACCCACACAAAACGAACATGGAGCTCCTCACTCAAGACGCTCAAAACTCCACAGCCAAAGACAAGTTCAGTGCCCAAGCCATTTTCCGCTGCCATGGAAACCAATTGCTCTGGCAGCACATATGTCTGAAAGGGGATATGACACCTAGGGAAGGGACTGTGCTGGAGAATGGCAACTGCCCGAAGTAGCAGCACAGCTCTTCCACGGCAAAACAACTCCACCTGCCTCATGAACTTCACATACCATCAGCTGTCCTGGCAGCTATCTAGGAAACCCTGTTGGGTCATTTCCGGTACCATGCCCATTGAGCCCAGGGGGATGGAAGCAAGCAGCTTCAGCACCCACACAAAACTAACATGGAGCTCCTCACTCAAGACGCTCAAAACTCCACAGCCAAAGACAAGTTCAGTGCCCAAGCCATCTCCCGCTGCCAAGGAAACCAAGTGCTCTGGCAGCACATATGTCTGAAAGTGGATATGACACCTAGGGAAGGGAGTGTGTTGGTGAATGGCAACTGCCCGAAGCAGCAGCACAGCTCTTCCACAGCCAAAACAATTCCACCTGCCTCATGAACTTCACATACCAACAGCTGTCCTGGCAGCTATCTAGGAAACCCTGTTGGGTCACTTCCGGTCCCATGCCCATTGAGCCCAGTGGGATGGAATAAAGCAGCTTCAGCACCCACACAAAACGAACATGGAGCTCCTCACTCAAGACGCTCAAAACTCCACAGCCAAAGACAAGTTCAGTGCCCAAGCCATTTTCCGCTGCCATGGAAACCAAGTGCTCTGGCAGCACATATATCTGAAAGTGGATATGACACCTAGGGAAGGGAGTGTGGTGGTGAATGGCAACTGCCCGAAGCAGCAGCACAGCTCTTCCAGTGCCAAAACAACTCCACCTGCCTCATGAACTTCACATACCAACAGCTGTCCTGGCAGCTATCTAGGAAACCCTGTTGGGTCAATTCCGGTCCCATGCCCATTGAGCCCAGTGGGATGGAATCAAGCAGCTTGAGCACCCACACAAAACGAACATGGAGCTCCTCACTCAAGGCGCTCAAAACTCCACAGCCAAAGACAAGTTCAGTGCCCAAGCCATTTCCCGCTGCCATGGAAACCAAGTGCTCTGGCAGCACATATGTCTGAAAGGGGATATGACACCTAGGGAAGGGACTGTGCTGGAGAATGGCAACTGCCCGAAGTAGCAGCACAGCTCTTCCACGGCCAAAACAACTCCACCTGCCTCATGAACTTCACATACCATCAGCTGTCCTGGCAGCTATCTAGGAAACCCTGTTGGGTCACTTCCGGTCCCATGCCCATTGAGCCCAGTGGGATGGAATCAAGCAGCTTCAGCACCCACACAAAACGAACATGGAGCTCCTCACTCAAGACGCTCAAAACCCCACAGCCAAAGACAAGTTCAGTGCCCAAGCCATTTCGCGCTGCCATGGAAACCAAGTGCTCTGGCAGCACATATGTCTGAAAGTGGATATGACACCTAGGGAAGGGAGTGTGTTGGTGAATGGCAACTGCCCGAAGCAGCAGCACAGCTCTTCCACTGCCAAAACAACTCCACCTGCCTCATGAACTTCACATACCATCAGCTGTCCTGGCAGCTATCTAGGAAACCCTGTTGGGTCATTTCCGGTCCCATGCCCATTGAGCCCAGTAGGATGGAAGCAAGCAGCTTGAGCACCCACACAAAACGAACATGGAGCTCCTCACTCAAGACGCTCAAAACTCCACAGCCAAAGACAAGTTCAGTGCCCAAGCCATTTTCCGCTGCCATGGAAACCAATTGCTCTGGCAGCACATATGTCTGAAAGGGGATATGACACCTAGGGAAGGGACTGTGCTGGAGAATGGCAACTGCCCGAAGTAGCAGCACAGCTCTTCCACGGCAAAACAACTCCACCTGCCTCATGAACTTCACATACCATCAGCTGTCCTGGCAGCTATCTAGGAAACCCTGTTGGGTCATTTCCGGTCCCATGCCCATTGAGCCCAGGGGGATGGAATCAAGCAGCTTCAGCACCCACACAAAACTAACATGGAGCTCCTCACTCAAGACGCTCAAAACTCCACAGCCAAAGACAAGTTCAGTGCCCAAGCCATCTCCCGCTGCCAAGGAAACCAAGTGCTCTGGCAGCACATATGTCTGAAAGTGGATATGACACCTAGGGAAGGGAGTGTGTTGGTGAATGGCAACTGCCCGAAGCAGCAGCACAGCTCTTCCACAGCCAAAACAATTCCACCTGCCTCATGAACTTCACATACCAACAGCTGTCCTGGCAGCTATCTAGGAAACCCTGTTGGGTCACTTCCGGTCCCATGCCCATTGAGCCCAGTGGGATGGAATAAAGCAGCTTCAGCACCCACACAAAACGAACATGGAGCTCCTCACTCAAGACGCTCAAAACTCCACAGCCAAAGACAAGTTCAGTGCCCAAGCCATTTTCCGCAGCCAAGGAAACCAAGTGCTCTGGCAGCACATATGTCTGAAAGTGGATATGACACCTAGGGAAGGGAGTGTGGTGGTGAATGGCAACTGCCCGAAGCAGCAGCACAGCTCTTCCACTGCCAAAACAACTCCACCTGCCTCATGAACTTCACATACCATCAGCTGTCCTGGCAGCTATCTAGGAAACCCTGTTGGGTCACTTCCGGTCCCATGCCCATTGAGCCCACTGGGATGGAATCAAGCAGCTTGAGCACCCACACAAAACGAACATGGAGCTCCTCACTCAAGGCGCTCAAAACTCCACAGCCAAAGACAAGTTCAGTGCCCAAGCCATTTCCCGCTGCCATGGAAACCAAGTGCTCTGGCAGCACATATGTCTGAAAGTGGATATGACACCTAGGGAAGGGACTGTGCTGGAGAATGGCAACTGCCCGAAGTAGCAGCACAGCTCTTCCAGGGCCAAAACAACTCCACCTGCCTCATGAACTTCACATACCATCAGCTGTCCTGGCAGCTATCTAGGAAACCCTGTTGGGTCACTTCCGGTCCCATGCCCATTGAGCCCAGGGGGATGGAATCAAGCTGCTTCACCACCCACACAAAACGAACATGGAGCTCCACACTCAAGGCGCTCAAAGCTACATGGCGAAAGACAAGTTCAGTGAAGAAGCCATTTCCCGTTGCCATGGAAACCAAGTGCTCTGGCAGCACATATGTCTGAAAGTGGATATGACACCTAGGGAAGGTAGTGTTCTGGTGAATGGCAACTGCCTGAAGCAGCAGCACAGCTCTTCCAGTGCCAAAACAACTCCACCTGCCTCATGAACTTCACATACCATCAGCTGTCCTGGCAGCTATCTAGGAAACCCTGTTGGGTCATTTCCGGTCCCATGCCCATTGAGCCCAGTGGGATGGAATCAAGCAGCTTGAGCACCCACACAAAACGAACATGGAGCTCCTCACTCAAGACGCTCAAAACTCCACAGCCAAAGACAAGTTCAGTGCCCAAGCCATTTTCCGCTGCCATGGAAACCAAGTGCTCTGGCAGCACATATGTCTGAAAGTGGATATGACACCTAGGGAAGGGACTGTGTTGGTGAATGGCAACTGCCCGAAGCAGCAGCACAGCTCTTCCACTGCCAAAACAATTCCACCTGCCTCATGTACTTCACATACCAACAGCTGTCCTGGCAGCTATCTAGGAAACCCTGTTGGGTCACTTCCGGTCCCATGCCCATTGAGCCCAGGGGGATGGAATCAAGCAGCTTCAGCACCCACACAAAACGAACATGGAGCTCCTCACTCAAGACGCTCAAAACTCCACAGCCAAAGACAAGTTCAGTGCCCAAGCCATTTCCCGCTGCCATGGAAACCAAGTGCTCTGGCAGCACATATGTCTGAAAGTGGATATGACACCTAGGGAAGGGACTGTGCTGGTGAATGGCAACTGCCCGAAGCAGCAGCACAGCTCTTCCACTGCCAAAACAATTCCACCTGCCTCATGAACTTCACATACCATCAGCTGTCCTGGCAGCTATCTAGGAAACCCTGTTGGGTCACTTCCGGTCCCATGTCCATTCAGCCCAGTGGGATGGAATCAAGCAGCTTGAGCACCCACACAAAACGAACAAGGAGCTCCTCACTCAAGACGCTCAAAACTCCACAGCCAAAGACAAGTTCAGTGCCCAAGCCATTTTCCGCTGCCATGGAAACCAAGTGCTCTGGCAGCACATATGTCTGAAAGTGGATATGACACCTAGGGAAGGGAGTGTGCTGGAGAATGGCAACTGCCCGAAGCAGCAGCACAGCTCTTCCACTGCCAAAACAACTCCACCTGCCTCATGAAGTTCACATACCATCAGCTGTCCTGGCAGCTATCTAGGAAACCCTGTTGGGTCATTTCCGGTCCCATGCCCATTGAGCCCAGTAGGATGGAAGCAAGCAGCTTGAGCACCCACACAAAACGAACATGGAGCTCCTCACTCAAGGCGCTCAAAACTCCACAGCCAAAGACAAGTTCAGTGCCCAAGCCATTTCCCGCTGCCAAGGAAACCAAGTGCTCTGGCAGCACATATGTCTGAAAGGGGATATGACACCTAGGGAAGGGACTGTGTTGGTGAATGGCAACTGCCCGAAGCAGCAGCACAGCTCTTCCACTGCCAAAACAATTCCACCTGCCTCATGAACTTCACATACCAACAGCTGTCCTGGCAGCTATCTAGGAAACCCTGTTGGGTCACTTCCGGTCCCATGCCCATTGAGCCCAGGGGGATGGAATCAAGCAGCTTCAGCACCCACACAAAACGAACATGGAGCTCCTCACTCAAGACGCTCAAAACTCCACAGCCAAAGACAAGTTCAGTGCCCAAGCCATTTCCCGCTGCCATGGAAACCAAGTGCTCTGGCAGCACATATGTCTGAAAGTGGATATGACACCTAGGGAAGGGAGTGTGTTGGTGAATGGCAACTGCCCGAAGCAGCAGCACAGCTCTTCCACTGCCAAAACAACTCCACCTGCCTCATGAACTTCACATACCATCAGCTGTCCTGGCAGCTATCTAGGAAACCCTGTTGGGTCACTTCCGGTCCCATGCCCATTGAGCCCAGTGGGATGGAATCAAGCAGCTTGAGCACCAACACAAAACGAACAAGGAGCTCCTCACTCAAGACGCTCAAAACTCCACAGCCAAAGACAAGTTCAGTGCCCAAGCCATTTCCCGCTGCCATGGAAACCAAGTGCTCTGGCAGCACATATGTCTGAAAGTGGATATGACACCTAGGGAAGGGACTGTGCTGGAGAATGGCAACTGCCCGAAGTAGCAGCACAACTCTTCCAGGGCCAAAACAACTCCACCAGCCTCATGAACTTCACATACCATCAGCTGTCCTGGCAGCTATCTAGGAAACCCTGTTGGGTCACTTCCGGTTCCATGCCCATTGAGCCCAGTGGGATGGAATCAAGCAGCTTCAGCACCCACACAAAACGAACATGGAGCTCCTCACTCAAGACGCTCAAAACTCCACAGCCAAAGACAAGTTCAGTGAAGAAGCCATTTCCCGCTGCCATGGAAACCAAGTGCTCTGGCAGCACATATGTCTGAAAGTGGATATGACACCTAGGGAAGGGAGTGTGTTGGTGAATGGCAACTGCCCGAAGCAGCAGCACAGCTCTTCCAGTGCCAAAACAACTCCACCTGCCTCATGAACTTCACATACCAACAGCTGTCCTGGCAGCTATCTAGGAAACCCTGTTGGGTCATTTCCGGTCCCATGCCCATTGAGCCCAGTGGGATGGAATCAAGCAGCTTGAGCACCCACACAAAACGAACATGGAGCTCCTCACTCAAGGCGCTCAAAACTTCACAGCCAAAGACAAGTTCAGTGCCCAAGCCATTTCCCGCTGCCATGGAAACCAAGTGCTCTGGCAGCACATATGTCTGAAAGTGGATATGACACCTAGGCAAGTGAGTGTGCTGGTGAATGGCAACTGCCTGAAGCAGCAGCACAGCTCTTCCAGTGCCAAAACAACTCCACCTGCCTCATGAACTTCACATACCATCAGCTGTCCTGGCAGCTATCTAGGAAACCCTGTGGGGTCACGTCCGGTCCCATGCCCATTCAGCCCAGTGGGATGGAATCAAGCAGCCTCAGCACCCACACAAAACGAACATGGAGCTCCTCACTCAAGACGCTCAAAACTTCACAGCCAAAGACAAGTTCAGTGAAGAAGCCATTTCCCGCTGCCAAGGAAACCAAGTGCTCTGGCAGCACATATGTCTGAAAGTGGATATGACACCTAGGGAAGGGAGTGTGTTGGTGAATGGCAACTGCCCGAAGCAGCAGCACAGCTCTTCCACTGCCAAAACAACTCCACCTGCCTCATGAACTTCACATACCATCAGCTGTCCTGGCAGCTATCTAGGAAACCCTGTTGGGTCATTTCCGGTCCCATGCCCATTGAGCCCAGTAGGATGGAATCAAGCAGCTTGAGCACCCACACAAAACGAACATGGAGCTCCTCACTCAAGGCGCTCAAAACTCCACAGCCAAAGACAAGTTCAGCGCCCAAGCCATTTCCCGCTGCCAAGGAAACCAAGTGCTCTGGCAGCACATATGTCTGAAAGTGGATATGACACCTAGGGAAGGGAGTGTGTTGGTGAATGGCAACTGCCCGAAGCAGCAGCACAGCTCGTCCACTGCCAAAACAATTCCACCTGCCTCATGAACTTCACATACCAACAGCTGTCCTGGCAGCTATCTAGGAAACCCTGTTGGGTCACTTCCGGTCCCATGCCCATTGAGCCCAGGGGGATGGAATCAAGCAGCTTGAGCACCCACACAAAACGAACATGGAGCTCCTCACTCAAGACGCTCAAAACTCCACAGCCAAAGACAAGTTCAGTGCCCAAGCCATTTTCCGCTGTCATGGAAACCAAGTGCTCTGGCAGCACATATGTCTGAAAGTGGATATGACACCTAAGGAAGGGAGTGTGCTGGAGAATGGCAACTGCCCGAAGCAGCGGCACAGCTCTTCCAGTGCCAAAACAACTCCACCTGCCTCATGAAGTTCACATACCAACAGCTGTCCTGGCAGCTATCTAGGAAACCCTGTTGGGTCACTTCCGGTCCCATGCCCATTGAGCCCAGTGGGATGGAATCAAGCAGCTTGAGCACCCACACAAAACGAACAAGGAGCTCCTCACTCAAGACGCTCAAAGCTCCACAGCCAAAGACAAGTTCAGTGCCCAAGCCATTTCCCGCTGCCATGGAAACCAAGTGCTCTGGCAGCACATATGTCTGAAAGTGGATATGACACCTAGGGAAGGGACTGTGCTGGAGAATGGCAACTGCCCGAAGCAGCAGCACAGCTCTTCCACTGCCAAAACAACTCCACCTGCCTCATGAACTTCACATATCTTCAGCTGTCCTGGCAGCTATCTAGGAAACCCTGTTGGGTCAATTCTGGTCCCATGCCCATTGAGCCCAGTGGGATGGAATCAAGAAGCTTGAGCACACAGACAAAACGAACATGGAGCTCTTCACTCAAGGCGCTCAAAGCTACATGGCGAAAGACAAGTTCAGTGAAGAAGCCATTTCCCGCTGCCATGGAAACCAAGTGCTCTGGCAGCACATAGGTCTGAAAGGGGATATGACACCTAGGGAAGGGACTGTGCTGGTGAATGGCAACTGCAGGAAGCAGCAGCACAGCTCTTCCACTGATAAAACAACTCCATCTGCCTCATGAACTTCACATACCATCAGCTGTCCTGGCAGCTATCTAGGAAACCCTGTTGGGTCATTTCCGGTTCCATGCCCATTGAGCCCAGTGGGATGGAATCAAGCAGCTTGAGCACACAGACAAAACGAACATGGAGCTCCTCATTCAAGACGCTCAAAACTCCACAGCCAAAGACAACTTCAGTGCCCAAGCCATTTCCCGCTGCCATGGAAACCAAGTGCTCTGGCAGCACATATGTCTGAAAGTGGATATGACACCTAGGGAAGGGAGTGTGCTGGTGAATGGCAACTGCCCGAAGTAGCAGCACAGCTCTTCCACTGCCAAAACAACTCCGCCTGCCTCATGAACTTCACATACCATCAGCTGTCCTGGCAGCTATCTAGGAAACCCTGTTGGGTCACTTCCAGTTCCATGCCCATTGAGCCCAGTGGGATGGAATCAAGCAGCTTCAGCACCCACACAAAACGAACATGGAGCTCCTCACTCAAGACGCTCAAAACTCCACAGCCAAAGACAAGTTCAGTGAAGAAGCCATTTCCCGCTGCCATGGAAACCAAGTGCTCTGGCAGCACATATGTCTGAAAGTGGATATGACACCTAGGGAAGGGAGTGTGTTGGTGAATGGCAACTGCCCGAAGCAGCAGCACAGCTCTTCCAGTGCCAAAACAACTCCACCTGCCTCATGAACTTCACATACCAACAGCTGTCCTGGCAGCTATCTAGGAAACCCTGTTGGGTCATTTCCGGTCCCATGCCCATTGAGCCCAGTGGGATGGAATCAAGCAGCTTGAGCACCCACACAAAACGAACATGGAGCTCTTCACTCAAGGCGCTCAAAACTTCACAGCCAAAGACAAGTTCAGTGCCCAAGCCATTTCCCGCTGCCATGGAAACCAAGTGCTCTGGCAGCACATATGTCTGAAAGTGGATATGACACCTAGGCAAGTGAGTGTGCTGGTGAATGGCAACTGCCTGAAGCAGCAGCACAGCTCTTCCAGTGCCAAAACAACTCCACCTGCCTCATGAACTTCACATACCATCAGCTGTCCTGGCAGCTATCTAGGAAACCCTGTGGGGTCACGTCCGGTCCCATGCCCATTGAGCCCAGTGGGATGGAATCAAGCAGCCTCAGCACCCACACAAAACGAACATGGAGCTCCTCACTCAAGACGCTCAAAACTTCACAGCCAAAGACAAGTTCAGTGAAGAAGCCATTTCCCGCTGCCAAGGAAACCAAGTGCTCTGGCAGCACATATGTCTGAAAGTGGATATGACACCTAGGGAAGGGAGTGTGTTGGTGAATGGCAACTGCCCGAAGCAGCAGCACAGCTCTTCCACTGCCAAAACAACTCCACCTGCCTCATGAACTTCACATACCATCAGCTGTCCTGGCAGCTATCTAGGAAACCCTGTTGGGTCATTTCCGGTCCCATGCCCATTGAGCCCAGTAGGATGGAATCAAGCAGCTTGAGCACCCACACAAAACGAACATGGAGCTCCTCACTCAAGGCGCTCAAAACTCCACAGCCAAAGACAAGTTCAGTGCCCAAGCCATTTTCCGCTGCCATGGAAACCAAGTGCTCTGGCAGCACATATGTCTGAAAGTGGATATGACACCTAAGGAAGGGAGTGTGCTGGTGAATGGCAACTGCCCGAAGCAGCGGCACAGCTCTTCCAGTGCCAAAACAACTCCACCTGCCTCATGAAGTTCACATACCAACAGCTGTCCTGGCAGCTATCTAGGAAACCCTGTTGGGTCACTTCCGGTCCCATGCCCATTGAGCCCAGTGGGATGGAATCAAGCAGCTTGAGCACCCACACAAAACGAACAAGGAGCTCCTCACTCAAGACGCTCAAAGCTCCACAGCCAAAGACAAGTTCAGTGCCCAAGCCATTTCCCGCTGCCATGGAAACCAAGTGCTCTGGCAGCACATATGTCTGAAAGTGGATATGACACCTAGGGAAGGGACTGTGCTGGAGAATGGCAACTGCCCGAAGCAGCAGCACAGCTCTTCCACTGCCAAAACAACTCCACATGCCTCATGAACTTCACATATCTTCAGCTGTCCTGGCAGCTATCTAGGAAACCCTGTGGGGTCAATTCTGGTCCCATGCCCATTGAGCCCAGTGGGATGGAATCAAGAAGCTTGAGCACACAGACAAAACGAACATGGAGCTCTTCACTCAAGGCGCTCAAAGCTACATGGCGAAAGACAAGTTCAGTGAAGAAGCCATTTCCCGCTGCCATGGAAACCAAGTGCTCTGGCAGCACATAGGTCTGAAAGGGGATATGACACCTAGGGAAGGGACTGTGCTGGTGAATGGCAACTGCAGGAAGCAGCAGCACAGCTCTTCCACTGATAAAACAACTACATCTGCCTCATGAACTTCACATACCATCAGCTGTCCTGGCAGCTATCTAGGAAACCCTGTTGGGTCATTTCCGGTTCCATGCCCATTGAGCCCAGTGGGATGGAATCAAGCAGCTTGAGCACACAGACAAAACGAACATGGAGCTCCTCATTCAAGACGCTCAAAACTCCACAGCCAAAGACAACTTCAGTGCCCAAGCCATTTCCCGCTGCCATGGAAACCAAGTGCTCTGGCAGCACATATGTCTGAAAGTGGATATGACACCTAGGGAAGGGAGTGTGCTGGTGAATGGCAACTTCCCGAAGTAGCAGCACAGCTCTTTACTGCCAAAACAACTCCGCCTGCCTCATGAAGTTCACATACCATCAGCTGTCCTGGCAGCTATCTAGGAAACCCTGTTGGGTCACTTCCGGTTCCATGCCCATTGAGCCCAGTGGGATGGAATCAAGCAGCTTCAGCACCCACACAAAACGAACATGGAGCTCCTCACTCAAGACGCTCAAAACTCCACAGCCAAAGACAAGTTCAGTGAAGAAGCCATTTCCCGCTGCCATGGAAACCAAGTGCTCTGGCAGCACATATGTCTGAAAGTGGATATGACACCTAGGGAAGGGAGTGTGTTGGTGAATGGCAATTGCCCGAAGCAGCAGCACAGCTCTTCCACTGCCAAAACAACTCCACCTGCCTCATGAACTTCACATACCATCAGCTGTCCTGGCAGCTAGCTAGGAAACCCTGTTGGGTCAATTCTGGTCCCATGCCCATTGAGCCCAGTGGGATGGAATCAAGAAGCTTGAGCACACAGACAAAACGAACATGGAGCTCTTCACTCAAGGCGCTCAAAGCTACATGGCGAAAGACAAGTTCAGTGAAGAAGCCATTTCCCGCTGCCATGGAAACCAAGTGCTCTGGCAGCACATAGGTCTGAAAGGGGATATGACACCTAGGGAAGGGAGTGTGCTGGTGAATGGCAACTGCCCGAAGCAGCAGCACAGCTCTTCCACTGCCAAAACAACTCCACCTGCCTCATGAACTTCACATACCATCAGCTGTCCTGGCAGCTATCTAGGAAACCCTGTTGGGTCATTTCCGGTTCCATGCCCATTGAGCCCAGTGGGATGGAATCAAGCAGCTTGAGCACCCACACAAAACGAACATGGAGCTCCTCACTCAAGGCGCTCAAAACTTCACAGCTAAAGACAATTTCAGTGCCCAAGCCATTTCCAACTGCCATGGAAACCAAGTGTTCTGGCAGCACATATGTCTGAAAGTGGATATGACACCTAGGCAAGGGACTGTGCTGGTGAATGGCAACTGCCCGAAGCAGCAGCACAGCTCTTCCACTGCCAAAACAACTCCACCTGCATCATGAACTTCACATACCATCAGCTGTCCTGGCAGCTATCTAGGAAACCCTGTTGGGTCACTTCCGGTCCCATGCCCATTGAGCCCAGTGGGATGGAATCAAGCAGCTTCAGCACCCACACAAAACGAACATGGAGCTCCTCACTCAAGACGCTCAAAACTCCACAGCCAAAGACAAGTTCAGTGCCCAAGCCATTTCCCGCTGCCAAGGAAACCAAGTGCTCTGGCAGCACAGATGTCTGAAAGTGGATTTGACACCTAGGGAAGGGAGTGTGGTGGTGAATGGCAACTGCCCGAAGCAGCAGCACAGCTCTTCCAGTGCCAAAACAACTCCACCTGCCTCATGAACTTCACATACCATCAGCCGTCCTGGCTGCTCTCTAGGAAACCCTGTTGGGTCACTTCCGGTCCCATGCCCATTGAGCCCAGTGGGATGGAATCAAGCAGCTTCAGCACCCACACAAAACGAACATGGAGCTCCTCACTCAAGGCGCTCAAAACTCCACAGCCAAAGACAAGTTCAGTGCCCAAGCCATTTCCCGCTGCCATGGAAACCAAGTGCTCTGGCAGCACATATGTCTGAAAGTGGATATGACACCTAGGGAAGGGACTGTGCTGGAGAATGGCAACTGCCCGAAGCAGCAGCACAGCTCTTCCACTGCCAAAACAACTCCACCTGCCTCATGAAGTTCACATACCATCAGCTGTCCTGGCAGCTATCTAGGAAACCCTGTTGGGTCACTTCCGGTCCCATGCCCATTGAGCCCAGTGGGATGGAATCAAGCAGCTTGAGCACACAGACAAAACGAACATGGAGCTCTTCACTCAAGGCGCTCAAAGCTACATGGCGAAAGACAAGTTCAGTGAAGAAGCCATTTCCCGCTGCCATGGAAACCAAGTGCTTTGGCAGCACATATGTCTGAAAGTGGATATGACACCTAGGGAAGGGAGTGTGCTGGTGAATGGCAACTGCAGGAAGCAGCAGCACAGCTCTTCCACTGCCAAAACAACTCCACCTGCCTCATGAACTTCACATACCATCAGCTGTCCTGGCAGCTATTTAGGAAACCCTGTTGGGTCACTTCCGGTCCATGCCCATTGAGCCCAGTGGGATGGAATCAAGCAGCTTCAGCACCCACACAAAACGAACATAGAGCTCCTCACTCAAGACGCTCAAAACTCCACAGCCAAAGACAAGTTCAGTGCCCAAGCCATTTCCCGCTGCCATGGAAACCAAGTGCTCTGGCAGCACATATGTCTGAAAGGGGATATGACACCTAGGGAAGGGAGTGTGTTGGTGAATGGCAACTGCCCGAAGCAGCAGCACAGCTCTTCCACTGCCAAAACAACTTCGCCTGCCTCATGAACTTCACATACCATCAGCTGTCCTGGCAGCTATCTAGGAAACCCTGTTGGGTCATTTCCGGTCCCATGCCCATTGAGCCCAGTAGGATGGAATCAAGCAGCTTGAGCACCCACACAAAACGAACATGGAGCTCCTCACTCAAGGCGCTCAAAACTCCACAGCCAAAGACAAGTTCAGTGCCCAAGCCATTTTCCGCTGCCATGGAAACCAAGTGCTCTGGCAGCACATATGTCTGAAAGTGGATATGACACCTAAGGAAGGGAGTGTGCTGGTGAATGGCAACTGCCCGAAGCAGCGGCACAGCTCTTCCAGTGCCAAAACAACTCCACCTGCCTCATGAAGTTCACATACCAACAGCTGTCCTGGCAGCTATCTAGGAAACCCTGTTGGGTCACTTCCGGTCCCATAACCATTGAGCCCAGTGGGATGGAATCAAGCAGCTTGAGCACCCACACAAAACGAACAAGGAGCTCCTCACTCAAGACGCTCAAAGCTCCACAGCCAAAGACAAGTTCAGTGCCCAAGCCATTTCCCGCTGCCATGGAAACCAAGTGCTCTGGCAGCACATATGTCTGAAAGTGGATATGACACCTAGGGAAGGGACTGTGCTGGAGAATGGCAACTGCCCGAAGCAGCAGTACAGCTCTTCCACTGCCAAAACAACTCCACATGCCTCATGAACTTCACATATCTTCAGCTGTCCTGGCAGCTATCTAGGAAACCCTGTTGGGTCAATTCTGGTCCCATGCCCATTGAGCCCAGTGGGATGGAATCAAGAAGCTTGAGCACACAGACAAAACGAACATGGAGCTCTTCACTCAAGGCGCTCAAAGCTACATGGCGAAAGACAAGTTCAGTGAAGAAGCCATTTCCCGCTGCCATGGAAACCAAGTGCTCTGGCAGCACATAGGTCTGAAAGGGGATATGACACCTAGGGAAGGGACTGTGCTGGTGAATGGCAACTGCAGGAAGCAGCAGCACAGCTCTTCCACTGATAAAACAACTACATCTGCCTCATGAACTTCACATACCATCAGCTGTCCTGGCAGCTATCTAGGAAACCCTGTTGGGTCATTTCCGGTTCCATGCCCATTGAGCCCAGTGGGATGGAATCAAGCAGCTTGAGCACACAGACAAAACGAACATGGAGCTCCTCATTCAAGACGCTCAAAACTCCACAGCCAAAGACAACTTCAGTGCCCAAGCCATTTCCCGCTGCCATGGAAACCAAGTGCTCTGGCAGCACATATGTCTGAAAGTGGATATGACACCTAGGGAAGGGAGTGTGCTGGTGAATGGCAACTGCCCGAAGTAGCAGCACAGCTCTTCCACTGCCAAAACAACTCCGCCTGCCTCATGAACTTCACATACCATCAGCTGTCCTGGCAGCTATCTAGGAAACCCTGTTGGGTCACTTCCGGTTCCATGCCCATTGAGCCCAGTGGGATGGAATCAAGCAGCTTCAGCACCCACACAAAACGAACATGGAGCTCCTCACTCAAGACGCTCAAAACTCCACAGCCAAAGACAAGTTCAGTGAAGAAGCCATTTCCCGCTGCCATGGAAACCAAGTGCTCTGGCAGCACATATGTCTGAAAGTGGATATGACACCTAGGGAAGGGAGTGTGTTGGTGAATGGCAACTGCCCGAAGCAGCAGCACAGCTCTTCCAGTGCCAAAACAACTCCACCTGCCTCATGAACTTCACATACCAACAGCTGTCCTGGCAGCTATCTAGGAAACCCTGTTGGGTCATTTCCGGTCCCATGCCCATTGAGCCCAGTGGGATGGAATCAAGCAGCTTGAGCACCCACACAAAACGAACATGGAGCTCCTCACTCAAGGCGCTCAAAACTTCACAGCCAAAGACAAGTTCAGTGCCCAAGCCATTTCCCGCTGCCATGGAAACCAAGTGCTCTGGCAGCACATATGTCTGAAAGTGGATATGACACCTAGGCAAGTGAGTGTGCTGGTGAATGGCAACTGCCTGAAGCAGCAGCACAGCTCTTCCAGTGCCAAAACAACTCCACCTGCCTCATGAACTTCACATACCATCAGCTGTCCTGGCAGCTATCTAGGAAACCCTGTGGGGTCACGTCCGGTCCCATGCCCATTGAGCCCAGTGGGATGGAATCAAGCAGCCTCAGCACCCACACAAAACGAACATGGAGCTCCTCACTCAAGACGCTCAAAACTTCACAGCCAAAGACAAGTTCAGTGAAGAAGCCATTTCCCGCTGCCAAGGAAACCAAGTGCTCTGGCAGCACATATGTCTGAAAGTGGATATGACACCTAGGGAAGGGAGTGTGTTGGTGAATGGCAACT
This sequence comes from Ochotona princeps, assembly GCF_030435755.1. Classification (NCBI taxonomy): domain Eukaryota; kingdom Metazoa; phylum Chordata; class Mammalia; order Lagomorpha; family Ochotonidae; genus Ochotona; species Ochotona princeps. The sequence goes on along the minus strand of NC_080832.1, from coordinate 145,884,134 downwards.
GCCCGAAGCAGCAGCACAGCTCTTCCACTGCCAAAACAACTCCACCTGCCTCATGAACTTCACATACCATCAGCTGTCCTGGCAGCTATCTAGGAAACCCTGTTGGGTCATTTCCGGTCCCATGCCCATTTAGCCCAGTAGGATGGAATCAAGCAGCTTGAGCACCCACACAAAACGAACATGGAGCTCCTCACTCAAGGCGCTCAAAACTTCACAGCCAAAGACAAGTTCAGTGCCCAAGCCATTTTCCGCTGCCATGGAAACCAAGTGCTCTGGCAGCACATATGTCTGAAAGTGGATATGACACCTAAGGAAGGGAGTGTGCTGGTGAATGGCAACTGCCCGAAGCAGCGGCACAGCTCTTCCAGTGCCAAAACAACTCCACCAACCTCATGAAGTTCACATACCAACAGCTGTCCTGGCAGCTATCTAGGAAACCCTGTTGGGTCACTTCCGGTCCCATGCCCATTGAGCCCAGTAGGATGGAATCAAGCAGCTTGAGCACCCACACAAAACGAACAAGGAGCTCCTCACTCAAGACGCTCAAAGCTCCACAGCCAAAGACAAGTTCAGTGCCCAAGCCATTTCCCGCTGCCATGGAAACCAAGTGCTCTGGCAGCACATATGTCTGAAAGTGGATATGACACCTAGGGAAGGGACTGTGCTGGAGAATGGCAACTGCCCGAAGCAGCAGCACAGCTCTTCCACTGCCAAAACAACTCCACCTGCCTCATGAACTTCACATATCTTCAGCTGTCCTGGCAGCTATCTAGGAAACCCTGTTGGGTCAATTCTGGTCCCATGCCCATTGAGCCCAGTGGGATGGAATCAAGAAGCTTGAGCACACAGACAAAACGAACATGGAGCTCTTCACTCAAGGCGCTCAAAGCTACATGGCGAAAGACAAGTTCAGTGAAGAAGCCATTTCCCGCTGCCATGGAAACCAAGTGCTCTGGCAGCACATAGGTCTGAAAGGGGATATGACACCTAGGGAAGGGACTGTGCTGGTGAATGGCAACTGCAGGAAGCAGCAGCACAGCTCTTCCACTGATAAAACAACTCCATCTGCCTCATGAACTTCACATACCATCAGCTGTCCTGGCAGCTATCTAGGAAACCATGTTGGGTCACTTCCGGTCCCATGCCCATTGAGCCCAGTGGGATGGAATCAAGAAGATTGAGCACACAGACAAAACGAACCTGGAGCTCTTCACTCAAGGCGCTCAAAGCTACATGGCGAAAGACAAGTTCAGTGAAGAAGCCATTTCCCGCTGCCATGGAAACCAAGTGCTCTGGCAGCACATAGGTCTGAAAGTGGATATGACACCTAGGGAAGGGAGTGTGCTGGTGAATGACATCTGCCCGAAGCAGCAGCACAGCTCTTCCACTGCCAAAACAACTCCACCAACCTCATGAACTTCACATACCATCAGCTGTCCTGGCAGCTATCTAGGAAACCCTGTTGGGTCATTTCCGGTTCCATGCCCATTGAGCCCAGTGGGATGGAATCAAGCAGCTTCAGCACCCACACAAAACGAACATGGAGCTCCTCACTCAAGGCACTCAAAACTCCACAGCCAAAGACAACTTCAGTGCCCAAGCCATTTCCCGCTGCCATGGAAACCAAGTGCTCTGGCAGCACATATGTCTGAAAGTGGATATGACACCTAGGGAAGGGAGTGTGTTGGTGAATGGCAATTGCCCGAAGCAGCAGCACAGCTCTTCCACTGCCAAAACAACTCCACCTGCCTCATGAACTTCACATACCATCAGCTGTCCTGGCAGCTAGCTAGGAAACCCTGTTGGGTCAATTCTGGTCCCATGCCCATTGAGCCCAGTGGGATGGAATCAAGAAGCTTGAGCACACAGACAAAACGAACATGGAGCTCTTCACTCAAGGCGCTCAAAGCTACATGGCGAAAGACAAGTTCAGTGAAGAAGCCATTTCCCGCTGCCATGGAAACCAAGTGCTCTGGCAGCACATAGGTCTGAAAGGGGATATGACACCTAGGGAAGGGAGTGTGCTGGTGAATGGCAACTGCCCGAAGCAGCAGCACAGCTCTTCCACTGCCAAAACAACTCCACCTGCCTCATGAACTTCACATACCATCAGCTGTCCTGGCAGCTATCTAGGAAACCCTGTTGGGTCATTTCCGGTTCCATGCCCATTGAGCCCAGTGGGATGGAATCAAGCAGCTTCAGCACCCACACAAAACGAACATGGAGCTCCTCACTCAAGGCGCTCAAAACTTCACAGCTAAAGACAAGTTCAGTGCCCAAGCCATTTCCAACTGCCATGGAAACCAAGTGTTCTGGCAGCACATATGTCTGAAAGTGGATATGACACCTAGGCAAGGGACTGTGCTGGTGAATGGCAACTGCCCGAAGCAGCAGCACAGCTCTTCCAGTGCCAAAACAACTCCACCTGCCTCATGAACTTCACATACCATCAGCTGTCCTGGCAGCTATCTAGGAAACCCTGTTGGGTCACTTCCGGTCCCATGCCCATTGAGCCCAGTGGGATGGAATCAAGCAGCTTCAGCACCCACACAAAACGAACATGGAGCTCCTCACTCAAGACGCTCAAAACTCCACAGCCAAAGACAAGTTCAGTGCCCAAGCCATTTCCCGCTGCCAAGGAAACCAAGTGCTCTGGCAGCACAGATGTCTGAAAGTGGATTTGACACCTAGGGAAGGGAGTGTGGTGGTGAATGGCAACTGCCCGAAGCAGCAGTACAGCTCTTCCAGTGCCAAAACAACTCCACCTGCCTCATGAACTTCACATACCATCAGCCGTCCTGGCTGCTCTCTAGGAAACCCTGTTGGGTCACTTCCGGTCCCATGCCCATTGAGCCCAGTGGGATGGAATCAAGCAGCTTGAGCACCCACACAAAACGAACATGGAGCTCCTCACTCAAGGCGCTCAAAACTCCACAGCCAAAGACAAGTTCAGTGCCCAAGCCATTTCCCGCTGCCATGGAAACCAAGTGCTCTGGCAGCACATATGTCTGAAAGTGGATATGACACCTAGGGAAGGGACTGTGCTGGAGAATGGCAACTGCCCGAAGCAGCAGCACAGCTCTTCCACTGCCAAAACAACTCCACCTGCCTCATGAAGTTCACATACCATCAGCTGTCCTGGCAGCTATCTAGGAAACCCTGTTGGGTCACTTCCGGTCCCATGCCCATTGAGCCCAGTGGGATGGAATCAAGCAGCTTGAGCACACAGACAAAACGAACATGGAGCTCTTCACTCAAGGCGCTCAAAGCTACATGGCGAAAGACAAGTTCAGTGAAGAAGCCATTTCCCGCTGCCATGGAAACCAAGTGCTTTGGCAGCACATATGTCTGAAAGTGGATATGACACCTAGGGAAGGGAGTGTGCTGGTGAATGGCAACTGCAGGAAGCAGCAGCACAGCTCTTCCACTGCCAAAACAACTCCACCTGCCTCATGAACTTCACATACCATCAGCTGTCCTGGCAGCTATTTAGGAAACCCTGTTGGGTCACTTCCGGTCCATGCCCATTGAGCCCAGTGGGATGGAATCAAGCAGCTTCAGCACCCACACAAAACGAACATAGAGCTCCTCACTCAAGACGCTCAAAACTCCACAGCCAAAGACAAGTTCAGTGCCCAAGCCATTTCCCGCTGCCATGGAAACCAAGTGCTCTGGCAGCACATATGTCTGAAAGGGGATATGACACCTAGGGAAGGGAGTGTGTTGGTGAATGGCAACTGCCCGAAGCAGCAGCACAGCTCTTCCACTGCCAAAACAACTTCGCCTGCCTCATGAACTTCACATACCATCAGCTGTCCTGGCAGCTATCTAGGAAACCCTGTTGGGTCATTTCCGGTCCCATGCCCATTGAGCCCAGTAGGATGGAATCAAGCAGCTTGAGCACCCACACAAAACGAACATGGAGCTCCTCACTCAAGGCGCTCAAAACTCCACAGCCAAAGACAAGTTCAGTGCCCAAGCCATTTTCCGCTGCCATGGAAACCAAGTGCTCTGGCAGCACATATGTCTGAAAGTGGATATGACACCTAAGGAAGGGAGTGTGCTGGTGAATGGCAACTGCCCGAAGCAGCGGCACAGCTCTTCCAGTGCCAAAACAACTCCACCTGCCTCATGAAGTTCACATACCAACAGCTGTCCTGGCAGCTATCTAGGAAACCCTGTTGGGTCACTTCCGGTCCCATGCCCATTGAGCCCAGTGGGATGGAATCAAGCAGCTTGAGCACCCACACAAAACGAACAAGGAGCTCCTCACTCAAGACGCTCAAAGCTCCACAGCCAAAGACAAGTTCAGTGCCCAAGCCATTTCCCGCTGCCATGGAAACCAAGTGCTCTGGCAGCACATATGTCTGAAAGTGGATATGACACCTAGGGAAGGGACTGTGCTGGAGAATGGCAACTGCCCGAAGCAGCAGTACAGCTCTTCCACTGCCAAAACAACTCCACATGCCTCATGAACTTCACATATCTTCAGCTGTCCTGGCAGCTATCTAGGAAACCCTGTTGGGTCAATTCTGGTCCCATGCCCATTGAGCCCAGTGGGATGGAATCAAGAAGCTTGAGCACACAGACAAAACGAACATGGAGCTCTTCACTCAAGGCGCTCAAAGCTACATGGCGAAAGACAAGTTCAGTGAAGAAGCCATTTCCCGCTGCCATGGAAACCAAGTGCTCTGGCAGCACATAGGTCTGAAAGGGGATATGACACCTAGGGAAGGGACTGTGCTGGTGAATGGCAACTGCAGGAAGCAGCAGCACAGCTCTTCCACTGATAAAACAACTACATCTGCCTCATGAACTTCACATACCATCAGCTGTCCTGGCAGCTATCTAGGAAACCCTGTTGGGTCATTTCCGGTTCCATGCCCATTGAGCCCAGTGGGATGGAATCAAGCAGCTTGAGCACACAGACAAAACGAACATGGAGCTCCTCATTCAAGACGCTCAAAACTCCACAGCCAAAGACAACTTCAGTGCCCAAGCCATTTCCCGCTGCCATGGAAACCAAGTGCTCTGGCAGCACATATGTCTGAAAGTGGATATGACACCTAGGGAAGGGAGTGTGCTGGTGAATGGCAACTGCCCGAAGTAGCAGCACAGCTCTTCCACTGCCAAAACAACTCCGCCTGCCTCATGAACTTCACATACCATCAGCTGTCCTGGCAGCTATCTAGGAAACCCTGTTGGGTCACTTCCGGTTCCATGCCCATTGAGCCCAGTGGGATGGAATCAAGCAGCTTCAGCACCCACACAAAACGAACATGGAGCTCCTCACTCAAGACGCTCAAAACTCCACAGCCAAAGACAAGTTCAGTGAAGAAGCCATTTCCCGCTGCCATGGAAACCAAGTGCTCTGGCAGCACATATGTCTGAAAGTGGATATGACACCTAGGGAAGGGAGTGTGTTGGTGAATGGCAACTGCCCGAAGCAGCAGCACAGCTCTTCCAGTGCCAAAACAACTCCACCTGCCTCATGAACTTCACATACCAACAGCTGTCCTGGCAGCTATCTAGGAAACCCTGTTGGGTCATTTCCGGTCCCATGCCCATTGAGCCCAGTGGGATGGAATCAAGCAGCTTGAGCACCCACACAAAACGAACATGGAGCTCCTCACTCAAGGCGCTCAAAACTTCACAGCCAAAGACAAGTTCAGTGCCCAAGCCATTTCCCGCTGCCATGGAAACCAAGTGCTCTGGCAGCACATATGTCTGAAAGTGGATATGACACCTAGGCAAGTGAGTGTGCTGGTGAATGGCAACTGCCTGAAGCAGCAGCACAGCTCTTCCAGTGCCAAAACAACTCCACCTGCCTCATGAACTTCACATACCATCAGCTGTCCTGGCAGCTATCTAGGAAACCCTGTGGGGTCACGTCCGGTCCCATGCCCATTGAGCCCAGTGGGATGGAATCAAGCAGCCTCAGCACCCACACAAAACGAACATGGAGCTCCTCACTCAAGACGCTCAAAACTTCACAGCCAAAGACAAGTTCAGTGAAGAAGCCATTTCCCGCTGCCAAGGAAACCAAGTGCTCTGGCAGCACATATGTCTGAAAGTGGATATGACACCTAGGGAAGGGAGTGTGTTGGTGAATGGCAACTGCCCGAAGCAGCAGCACAGCTCTTCCACTGCCAAAACAACTCCACCTGCCTCATGAACTTCACATACCATCAGCTGTCCTGGCAGCTATCTAGGAAACCCTGTTGGGTCATTTCCGGTCCCATGCCCATTTAGCCCAGTAGGATGGAATCAAGCAGCTTGAGCACCCACACAAAACGAACATGGAGCTCCTCACTCAAGGCGCTCAAAACTTCACAGCCAAAGACAAGTTCAGTGCCCAAGCCATTTTCCGCTGCCATGGAAACCAAGTGCTCTGGCAGCACATATGTCTGAAAGTGGATATGACACCTAAGGAAGGGAGTGTGCTGGTGAATGGCAACTGCCCGAAGCAGCGGCACAGCTCTTCCAGTGCCAAAACAACTCCACCAACCTCATGAAGTTCACATACCAACAGCTGTCCTGGCAGCTATCTAGGAAACCCTGTTGGGTCACTTCCGGTCCCATGCCCATTGAGCCCAGTAGGATGGAATCAAGCAGCTTGAGCACCCACACAAAACGAACAAGGAGCTCCTCACTCAAGACGCTCAAAGCTCCACAGCCAAAGACAAGTTCAGTGCCCAAGCCATTTCCCGCTGCCATGGAAACCAAGTGCTCTGGCAGCACATATGTCTGAAAGTGGATATGACACCTAGGGAAGGGACTGTGCTGGAGAATGGCAACTGCCCGAAGCAGCAGCACAGCTCTTCCAGTGCCAAAACAACTCCACCTGCCTCATGAACTTCACATATCTTCAGCTGTCCTGGCAGCTATCTAGGAAACCCTGTTGGGTCAATTCTGGTCCCATGCCCATTGAGCCCAGTGGGATGGAATCAAGAAGCTTGAGCACACAGACAAAACGAACATGGAGCTCTTCACTCAAGGCGCTCAAAGCTACATGGCGAAAGACAAGTTCAGTGAAGAAGCCATTTCCCGCTGCCATGGAAACCAAGTGCTCTGGCAGCACATAGGTCTGAAAGGGGATATGACACCTAGGGAAGGGACTGTGCTGGTGAATGGCAACTGCAGGAAGCAGCAGCACAGCTCTTCCACTGATAAAACAACTCCATCTGCCTCATGAACTTCACATACCATCAGCTGTCCTGGCAGCTATCTAGGAAACCATGTTGGGTCACTTCCGGTCCCATGCCCATTGAGCCCAGTGGGATGGAATCAAGAAGATTGAGCACACAGACAAAACGAACCTGGAGCTCTTCACTCAAGGCGCTCAAAGCTACATGGCGAAAGACAAGTTCAGTGAAGAAGCCATTTCCCGCTGCCATGGAAACCAAGTGCTCTGGCAGCACATAGGTCTGAAAGTGGATATGACACCTAGGGAAGGGAGTGTGCTGGTGAATGACATCTGCCCGAAGCAGCAGCACAGCTCTTCCACTGCCAAAACAACTCCACCAACCTCATGAACTTCACATACCATCAGCTGTCCTGGCAGCTATCTAGGAAACCCTGTTGGGTCATTTCCGGTTCCATGCCCATTGAGCCCAGTGGGATGGAATCAAGCAGCTTCAGCACCCACACAAAACGAACATGGAGCTCCTCACTCAAGGCGCTCAAAACTCCACAGCCAAAGACAACTTCAGTGCCCAAGCCATTTCCCGCTGCCATGGAAACCAAGTGCTCTGGCAGCACATATGTCTGAAAGTGGATATGACACCTAGGGAAGGGAGTGTGTTGGTGAATGGCAATTGCCCGAAGCAGCAGCACAGCTCTTCCACTGCCAAAACAACTCCACCTGCCTCATGAACTTCACATACCATCAGCTGTCCTGGCAGCTAGCTAGGAAACCCTGTTGGGTCAATTCTGGTCCCATGCCCATTGAGCCCAGTGGGATGGAATCAAGAAGCTTGAGCACACAGACAAAACGAACATGGAGCTCTTCACTCAAGGCGCTCAAAGCTACATGGCGAAAGACAAGTTCAGTGAAGAAGCCATTTCCCGCTGCCATGGAAACCAAGTGCTCTGGCAGCACATAGGTCTGAAAGGGGATATGACACCTAGGGAAGGGAGTGTGCTGGTGAATGGCAACTGCCCGAAGCAGCAGCACAGCTCTTCCACTGCCAAAACAACTCCACCTGCCTCATGAACTTCACATACCATCAGCTGTCCTGGCAGCTATCTAGGAAACCCTGTTGGGTCATTTCCGGTTCCATGCCCATTGAGCCCAGTGGGATGGAATCAAGCAGCTTCAGCACCCACACAAAACGAACATGGAGCTCCTCACTCAAGGCGCTCAAAACTTCACAGCTAAAGACAAGTTCAGTGCCCAAGCCATTTCCAACTGCCATGGAAACCAAGTGTTCTGGCAGCACATATGTCTGAAAGTGGATATGACACCTAGGCAAGGGACTGTGCTGGTGAATGGCAACTGCCCGAAGCAGCAGCACAGCTCTTCCAGTGCCAAAACAACTCCACCTGCCTCATGAACTTCACATACCATCAGCTGTCCTGGCAGCTATCTAGGAAACCCTGTTGGGTCACTTCCGGTCCCATGCCCATTGAGCCCAGTGGGATGGAATCAAGCAGCTTCAGCACCCACACAAAACGAACATGGAGCTCCTCACTCAAGACGCTCAAAACTCCACAGCCAAAGACAAGTTCAGTGCCCAAGCCATTTCCCGCTGCCAAGGAAACCAAGTGCTCTGGCAGCACAGATGTCTGAAAGTGGATTTGACACCTAGGGAAGGGAGTGTGGTGGTGAATGGCAACTGCCCGAAGCAGCAGTACAGCTCTTCCAGTGCCAAAACAACTCCACCTGCCTCATGAACTTCACATACCATCAGCCGTCCTGGCTGCTCTCTAGGAAACCCTGTTGGGTCACTTCCGGTCCCATGCCCATTGAGCCCAGTGGGATGGAATCAAGCAGCTTGAGCACCCACACAAAACGAACATGGAGCTCCTCACTCAAGGCGCTCAAAACTCCACAGCCAAAGACAAGTTCAGTGCCCAAGCCATTTCCCGCTGCCAAGGAAACCAAGTGCTCTGGAAGCACATATGTCTGAAAGTGGATATGACACCTAGGGAAGGGACTGTGCTGGAGAATGGCAACTGCCCGAAGCAGCAGCACAGCTCTTCCACTGCCAAAACAACTCCACCTGCCTCATGAACTTCACATACCATCAGCTGTCCTGGCAGCTATCTAGGAAACCCTGTTGGGTCACTTCCGGTCCCATGCCCATTGAGCCCAGTGGGATGGAATCAAGCAGCTTGAGCACACAGACAAAACGAACATGGAGCTCCTCACTCAAGGCGCTCAAAACTGCACGGCCAAAGACAAGTTCAGTGAAGAAGCCATTTCCCGCTGCCATGGAAACCAAGTGCTCTGGCAGCACATATGTCTGAAAGTGGATATGACACCTAGGGAAGGGAGTGTGCTGGTGAATGGCAACTGCCTGAAGCAGCAGCACAGCTCTTCCACTGCCAAAACAACTCCACCTGCCTCATGAACTTCACATACCATCAGCTGTCCTGGCAGCTATTTAGGAAACCCTGTTGGGTCACTTCCGGTCCATGCCCATTGAGCCCAGTGGGATGGAATCAAGCAGCTTCAGCACCCACACAAAACGAACATAGAGCTCCTCACTCAAGACGCTCAAAACTCCACAGCCAAAGACAAGTTCAGTGCCCAAGCCATTTCCCGCTGCCATGGAAACCAAGTGCTCTGGCAGCACATATGTCTGAAAGGGGATATGACACCTAGGGAAGGGAGTGTGTTGGTGAATGGCAACTGCCCGAAGCAGCAGCACAGCTCTTCCACTGCCAAAACAACTTCGCCTGCCTCATGAACTTCACATACCAACAGCTGTCCTGGCAGCTATCTAGGAAACCCTGTTGGGTCATTTCCGGTCCCATGCCCATTGAGCCCAGTCTGATGGAATCAAGCAGCTTGAGCACCCACACAAAACGAACATGGAGCTCCTCACTCAAGACGCTCAAAACTACATAGCCAAAGACAAGTTCAGTGCCCAAGCCATTTCCCGCTGCCAAGGAAACCAAGTGCTCTGGCAGCACATATGTCTGAAAGTGGATATGACACCTAGGGAAGGGAGTGTGCTGGTGAATGGCAACTGCCCGAAGCAGCAGCACAGCTCTTCCAGTGCCAAAACAACTCCACCTGCCTCATGAACTTCACATACCAACAGCTGTCCTGGCAGCTATCTAGGAAACCCTGTTGGGTCACTTCCGGTCCCATGCCCATTGAGCCCAGTGGGATGGAATCAAGCAGCTTCAGCACCCACACAAAACAAACATGGAGCTCCTCACTCAAGACGCTCAAAACTCCACAGCCAAAGACAAGTTCAGTGCCCAAGCCATCTCCCGCTGCCAAGGAAACCAAGTGCTCTGGCAGCACATATGTCTGAAAGTGGATATGACACCTAGAGAAGGGAGTGTGGTGGTGAATGGCAACTGCCCGAAGCAGCAGCACAGCTCTTCCACTGCCAAAACAACTCCACCTGCCTCATGAACTTCACATACCATCAGCTGTCCGAGCAGCTATCTAGGAAACCCTGTTGGGTCATTTCCGGTCCCATGCCCTTTGAGCCCAGTGGGATGGAATCAAGCAGCTTGAGCACCCACACAAAACCAACATGGAGCTCCTCACTCAAGGCGCTCAAAACTCCACGGCCAAAGACAAGTTCAGTGCCCAAGCCATTTCCCGCTGCCATGGAAACCAAGTGCTCTGGCAGCACATATGTCTGAAAGCGGATATGACACCTAGGGAAGGGAGTGTGCTGGTGAATGGCAACTGCCCGAAGCAGCAGCACAGCTCTTCCACTGCCAAAACAACTCCACCTGCTCATGAACTTCACATACCATCAGCTGTCCTGGCAGCTATCCTGGAAACCCTGTTGGGTCACTTCCGGTCCCATTCCCATTGAACCCAGGGGGATGGAATCAAGCAGCTTGAGCACCCACACAAAACGAACATGGAGCTCCTCACTCAAGACGCTCAAAACTCCAAAGCCAAAAACAAGTTCAGTGCCCAAGCCATTTTCCGCTGCCAAGGAAACCAAGTGCTCTGGCAGCACATAGGTCTGAAAGGGGATATGACACCTAGGGAAGGGAGTGTGCTGGTGAATGGCAACTGCCCGAAGCAGCAGCACAGCTCTTCCACTGCCAAAACAACTCCACCTGCCTCATGAACTTCACATACCAACAGCTGTCCTGGCAGCTATCTAGGAAACCCTGTTGGGTCACTTCCGGTCCCATGCCCATTGAGCCCAGGGGGATGGAATCAAGCAGCTTCAGCACCCACACAGAACGAACATGGAGCTCCTCACTCAAGACGCTCAAAACTCCACAGCCAAAGACAAGTTCAGTGCCCAAGCCATTTCCCGCTGCCAAGGAAACCAAGTGATCTGGCAGCACAGATGTCTGAAAGTGGATTTGACACCTAGGGAAGGGAGTGTGCTGGTGAATGGCAACTGCCCGAAGCAGCAGCACAGCTCTTCCACTGCCAAAACAACTCCACCTGCCTCATGAACTTCACATACCATCAGCTGTCCTGGCAGCTATCTAGGAAACCCTGTTGGGTCATTTCCGGTCCCATGCCCATTGAGCCCAGGGGGATGGAATCAAGCAGCTTCAGCACCCACACAAAACTAACATGGAGCTCGTCACTCAAGGCGCTCAAAACTCCACAGCCAAAGACAAGTTCAGTGCCCAAGCCATTTCCCGCTGCCATGGAAACCAAGTGCTCTGGCAGCACATATGTCTGAAAGTGGATATGACACCTAGGGAAGGGACTGTTCTGGAGAATGGCAACTGCCCGTAGCAGCAGCACAGCTCTTCCAGTGCCAAAACAACTCCACCTGCCTCATGAACTTCACATACCATCAGCAGTCCTGGCAGCTATCTAGGAAACCCTGTTGGGTCACTTCCGGTCCCATGCCCATTGAGCCCAGTGGGATGGAATCAAGCAGCTTCAGCACCCACACAAAACCAACATGGAGCTCCTCACTCAAGGCGCTCAAAACTCCACAGCCAAAGACAAGTTCAGTGCCCAAGCCATTTCCCGCTGCCATGGAAACCAAGTGCTCTGGCAGCACATATGTCTGAAAGTGGATATGACACCTAGGGAAGGGAGTGTGTTGGTGAATGGCAACTGCCCAAAGCAGCAGCACAGCTCTTCCACGAACAAAACAACTCCACCTGCCTCATGAACTTCACATACCATCAGCTGTCCTGGCAGCTATCTAGGAAACCCTGTTGGGTCACTTCCGGTCCCATGCCCATTGAGCCCAGGGGGATGGAATCAAGCAGCTTCAGCACCCACACAAAACGAACATGGAGCTCCTCACTCAAGGCGCTCAAAGCTACATGACGAAAGACTAGTTCAGTGCCCAAGCCATTTCCCGCTGCCATGGAAACCAAGTGCTCTGGCAGCACATATGTCTGAAAGTGGATATGACACCTAGGGAAGGGAGTGTGCTGGTGAATGGCAACTGCCCGAAGCAGCAGCACAGCTCTTCCACTGCCAAAACAACTCCACCTGCCTCATGAACTTCACATACCATCAGCTGTCCTGGCAGCTATCTAGGAAACCCTGTTGGGTCACTGTCGTTCCCATGCCCATTGAGCCCAGTGGGATGGAATCAAGCAGCTTCAGCACCCACACAAAACGAACATGGAGATCCTCACTCAAGGCACTCAAAACTCCACAGCCAAAGACAACTTCAGTGCCCAAGCCATTTCCCGCTGCCATGGAAACCACGTGCTCTGGCAGCACATATGTCTGAAAGTGGATATGACACCTAGGGAAGGGAGTGTGTTGGTGAATGGCAACTGCCCGAAGCAGCAGCACAACTCTTCCACTGCCAAAACAACTCCACCTGCCTCATGAACTTCACATACCATCAGCTGTCCTGGCAGCTATCTAGGAAACCCTGTTGGGTCACTTCCGGTCCCATGCCCATTGAGCCCAGTGGGATGGAATCAAGCAGCTTGAGCACCCACACAAAACGAACATAGAGCTCCTCACTCAAGGCGCTCAAAGCTCCATGGCGAAAGACAAGTTCAGTGAAGAAGCCATTTTCCGCTGCCATGGAAACCAAGTGCTCTGGCAGCACATATGTCTGAAAGTGGATATGACACCTAGGCAAGGGAGTGTGCTGGTGAATGGCAACTGCCCGAAGCAGCAGCACAGCTCTTCCACTGCCAAAATAACTCCACCTGCCTCATGAACTTCACATACCATCAGCTGTCCTGGCAGCTATCTAGGAAACCCTGTTGGGTCACTTCCGGTCCCATGCCCATTGAGCCTAGTGGGATGGAATCAAGCAGCTTCAGCACCCACACAAAACTAACATGGAGCTCCTCACTCAAGGCGCTCAAAACTCCACAGCCAAAGACAAGTTCAGTGCCCAAGCCATTTCCCACTGCCATGGAAACCAAGTGCTCTGGCAGCACATATGTCTGAAAGTGGATATGACACCTAGGGAAGGGAGTGTGCTGGTGAATGGCAACTGCCCGAAGCAGTAGCACAGCTCTTCCAGTGCCAAAACAACTCCACCTGCCTCATGAACTTCACATACCATCAGCTGTCCTGGCAGCTATCTAGGAAACCCTGTTGGGTCACTTCCGGTCCCATGCCCATTCAGCCCAGGGGGATGGAATCAAGCAGCTTGAGCACCCACACAAAACTAACATGGAGCTCCTCACTCAAGGCACTCAAAACTCCACGACCAAAGACAAGTTCAGTGCCCAAGCCATTTCCCGCTGCCATGGAAACCAAGTGCTCTGGCAGCACATATGTCTGAAAGTGGATATGACACCTAGAGAAGGGAGTTTGGTGCTGAATGGCAACTGCCCGAAGCAGCAGCACAGCTCTTCCACTGCCAAAACAACTAAACCAGCCTTATGAACTTCACATACCATCAGCTGTCCTGGCAGCTATCTAGGAAACCCTGTTGGGTCACTTCCGGCCCCATGCCCATTGAGCCCAGTGGGATGGAATCAAGCAGCTTCAGCACCTACACAAAACGAACATGGAGCTCCTCACTCAAGGCGCTCAAAACTCCATAGCCAAAGACAAGTTCAGTGCCCAAGCCATTTCCCGCTGCCATGGAAACCAAGTGCTCTGGCAGCACATATGTCTGAAAGAGGATATGACACCTAGGGAAGGGAGTGTGTTGGTGAATGGCAACTGCCTGAAGCAGCAGCACAGCTCTTCCACTGCCAAAACAACTCCACCTGCCTCATGAACTTCACATACCATCAGCTGTCCTGGCAGCTATCTAGGAAACCCTGTTGCCTCACTACCGGTCCGATGCCCATTGAGTCCAGGGGGATGGAATCAAGCAGCTTCAGCAACCACACAAAACTAACATGGAGCTCCTCACTCAAGACGCTCAAAACTCCACAGCCAAAGACAAGTTCAGTGCCCAAGCCATTTCCCGCTGCCATGGAAACCAAGTGCTCTGGCAGCACATATGTCTGAAAGTGGATATGACACCTAGGGAAGGGAGTGTGGTGGTGAATGGCAACTGCCTGAAGCAGCAGCACAGCTCTTCCAGTGCCAAAACAACTCCACCTGCCTCATGAACTTCACATACCATCAGCTGTCCTGGCAGCTATCTAGGAAACCCTGTTGGATCACTTCCGGTCCCATGCCCATTGAGCCCAGTGGGATGGAATCAAGCAGCTTCAGCACCCACACAAAACAAACATGAAGCTCCTCACTCAAGGCACTCAAAACTCCACAGCCCAAGACAAGTTCAGTGCCCAAGCCATTTCCCGCTGCCATGGAAACCAAGTCAGCACATATGTCTGAAAGTGGATATGACACCTAGGGAAGGGACTGTGCTGGAGAATGGCAACTGCCCGAAGCAGCAGCACAGCTCTTCCAGTGCCAAAACAACTCCACCTGCCTCATGAACTTCACATACCATCTGCTGTCCTGGCAGCTATTTGGAAACCCTGTTGGCTCACTTCCGGTCCCATGCCCATTGAGCCCAGTGGGATGGAATCAAGCAGCTTCAGCAAACACACAAAACGAACATGGAGCTCCTCACTCAAGGCGCTCAAAACTCCACTGCCAAAGACAAGTTCAGTGCCCAAGCCATTTCCCGCTGCCATGGAAACCAAGTGCTCTGGCAGCACATATGTCTGAAAGTGGATATGACACCTAGGCAAGGGAGTGTGCTGGTGAATGGCAACTGCCCGAAGCAGCAGCACAGCTCTTCCACTGCCAAAACTACTCCAACTGCCTCATGAACTTCACATACCATCAGCTGTCCTGGCAGCTATCTAGGAAACCCTGTTGGGTCACTGTCGTTCCCATGCCCATTGAGCCCAGTGGGATGGAATCAAGCAGCTTCAGCACCCACACAAAACGAACATGGAGCTCCTCACTCAAGGCGCTCAAAACTGCACAGCGAAAGACAAGTTCAGTGCCCAAGCCATTTCCCGCTGCCATGGAAACTAAGAGCTCTGGCAGCACATATGTCTGAAAGTGGATGTGACACCTAGGCAAGGGAGTGTGTTGGTGAATGGCAACTACCCGAAGCAGCAGCACAGCTCTTCCAGTGCCAAAACAACTCCACCTGCCTCATGAACTTCACATACCATCAGCTGTCCTGGCAGCTATCTAGGAAACCCTGTTGGCTCACTTCCGGTCCCATGCCCATTGATCCCAGTGGGATGGAATCATGCAGCTTCAGCACCCACACAAAACAAACATGGAGCTCCTCACTCCAGGCGCTCAAAACTCCACAGCCAAAGACAAGTTCAGTGCCCAAGCCATTTCCTAATGCCATGGAAACCAAGTGCTCTGGCAGCACATATGTCTGAAAGTGGATATGACACCTAGGGAAGGGAGTGTGCTGGTGAATGGCAACTGCCCGAAGCAGCATCACAGCTCTTCCACTGCCAAAACAACTCCACCTGCCTCATCAACTTCACATACAATCAGCTGTCCTGGCAGCTATCTAGGAAACCCTGTTGGGTCACTTCCGGTCCCATGCCCATTGATCCCAGTGGGATGGAAACAAGCAGCTTCAGCAAACACACAAAACGAACATGGAGCTCCTCACTCAAGGCGCTCAAAACTCCACGGCATTAGACAAGTTCAGTGCCCACGCCATTTCCCGCTGCCATGGAAACTAAGAGCTCTGACAGCACATATGTTTGAATGTGGATATGACACCTAGGGAAGGGAGTCTGGTGGTGAATGGAACTGCCCGAAGCAGCAGCACAGCTCTTCCAGTGCCAAAACAACTCCACCTGCCTCATGAACTTCACATACCATCAGCTGTCCTGGCAGGTATCTAGGAAACCATGTTGGGTCACTTCCGGTCCCATGCCCATTGAGCCCAGTGGGATGGAATCAAGCAGCTTCAGCACCCACACAAAACAAATATGAAGCTCCTCACTCAAGGCGCTCAAAACTCCACAGCCCAAGACAAGTTCAGTGCCCAAGCCATTTCCCGCTGCCATGGAAACCAAGTGCTCTGGCAGCACATATGTCTGAAAGTGGATATGACACCTAGGGAAGGGACTGTGCTGGAGAATGGCAACTGCCCGAAGCAGCAGCACAGCTCTTCCACTGCCAAAACAACTCCACCTGCCTCATGAACTTCACATACCAACAGCTGTCCTGGCAGCTATCTAGGAAACCCTGTTGGGTCACTTCCGGTCCCATGCCCATTGAGCCCAGGGGGATGGAATCAAGAAGCTTGAGCACCCACACAAAACCAACATGGAGCTCCTCACTCAAGGCGCTGAAAACTTCACAGATAAAGAGAAGTTCAGTGCCCAAGCCATTTCCCGCTGCCATGGAAACCAAGTGCTCTGGCAGCACATATGTCTGAAAGTGGATATGACACCTAGGGAAGGGAGTGTGCTGGTGAATGGCAACTGCCCGAAGCAGCAGCACAGCTCTTCCACTGCCAAAACAACTCCACCTGCCTCATGAACTTCACATACCATCAGCTGTCCTGGCAGCTATCTAGGAAACCCTGTTGGGTCACTGTCGTTCCCATGCCCATTGAGCCCAGTGGGATGGAATCAAGCAGCTTCAGAACCCACACAAAACTAACATGAAGCTCCTCACTCAAGGCGCTCAAACCTCCACGGCCAAAGACAAGTTCAGTGCCCAAGCCATTTCCCACTGCCATGGAAACCAAGTGCTCTGGCAGCACAGATGTCTGAAAGTGGATTTGACACCTAGGGAAGGGACTGTGCTGGAGAATGGCAACTGCCCGAAGCAGCAGCACAGCTCTTCCGTTGCCAAAACAACTCCACCTGCCTCATGAACTTCACATACCATCAGCTGTCCTGGCAGCTATCTAGGAAACCTTGTTGGGTCACTTCCGGTCCCATGCCCATTGAGCACAAGGGGATGGAATCAAGCAGCTTCAGCACCCACACAAAACCAACATGGAGCTCCTCACTCAAGACGCTCAAAACTACATGGCGAAAGACAAGTTCAGTGCCCAGGCCATTTCCCGCTGCCATGGAAACCAAGTGCTCTGGCAGCACATATGTCTGAAAGTCGATATGACACCTAGGGAAGGGACTGTTCTGGTGAATGGCAATTGCCCGAAGCAGCAGCACAGCTCTTCCAGTGCCAAAACAACTCCACCTGCCTCATGAACTTCACATACCATCAGCTGTCCTGGCAGCTATCTAGGAAACCCTGTTGCCTCACTTCCGGTCCCATGCCCATTGAGCCCAGTGGGATGGAATCAAGCAGCTTGAGCACCCACACAAAACAAACATGGAGCTCCTCACTCAAGGCGCTCAAAACTCCACAGCCAAAGACAAGTTCAGTGCCGAAGCCATTTCCCGCTGCCAAGGAAACCAAGTGCTCTGGCAGCACATATGTCTGAAAGGGGATATGACACCTAGGGAAGGGAGTGTGCTGGTGAATGGCAACTGCCCGAAGCAGCAGCACAGCTCTTCCACTGCCAAAACAACTCCACCTGCCTCATGAACTTCACACCATCAGCTGTCCTGGCAGCTATCTAGGAAACCCTGTTGGGTCACTTCCGGTCCCATGCCCATTGAGCCCAGGGGGATGGAATCAAGCAGCTTCAGCACCCACACAAAACGAACATGGAGCTCCTCACTCAAGGCGCTCAAAACTCCACTGCCAAAGACAAGTTCAATGCCCAAGCCATTTCCCGCTGCCAAGGAAACCAAGTGCTCTGGCAGCACATATGTCTGAAAGTGGATATGACACCTAGGGAAGGGAGTGTGGTGGTGAATGGCAACTGCCCGAAGCAGCAGCACAGCTCTTCCACTGCCAAAACAACTCCACCTGCCTCATGAACTTCACATACCAACAGCTGTCCTGGCAGCTATCTAGGAAACCCTGTTGGGTCACTTCCGGTCCCATGCCCTTTGAGCCCAGTGGGATGGAATAAAGCAGCTTCAGCACCCACACAAAATGAACATGGAGCTCCTCACTCAAGGCGCTCAAAACTCCACAGCGAAAGACAAGTTCAGTGCCCACGCCATTTCCCGCTGCCATGGAAACTAAGAGCTCTGACAGCACATATGTTTGAATGTGGATATGACACCTAGGGAAGGGAGTCTGGTGGTGAATGGAACTGCCCGAAGCAGCAGCACAGCTCTTCCAGTGCCAAAACAACTCCACCTGCCTCATGAACTTCACATACCATCAGCTGTCCTGGCAGCTATCTAGGAAAAAATGTTGGGTCACTTCCGGTCCCATGCCCATTGAGCCCAGTGGGATGGAATCAAGCAGCTTCAGCACCCACACAAAACAAATATGAAGCTCCTCACTCAAGGCGCTAAAAACTCCACAGCCCAAGACAAGTTCAGTGCCCAAGCCATTTCCCGCTGCCATGGAAACCAAGTGCTCTGGCAGCACATATGTCTGAAAGTGGATATGACACCTAGGGAAGGGACTGTGCTGGAGAATGGCAACTGCCCGAAGCAGCAGCACAGCTCTTCCACTGCCAAAACAACTCCACCTGCCTCATGAACTTCACATACCATCAGCTGTCCTGGCAGCTATCTAGGAAACCCTGTTGGCTCACTTCCGGTCCCATGCCCATTGAGCCCAGGGGGATGGAATCAAGAAGCTTGAGCACCCACACAAAACCAACATGGAGCTCCTCACTCAAGGCGCTCAAAACTTCACAGATAAAGAGAAGTTCAGTGCCCAAGCCATTTCCCGCTGCCATGGAAACCAAGTGCTCTGGCAGCACATATGTCTGAAAGTGGATATGACACCTAGGGAAGGGAGTGTGCTGGTGAATGGCAACTGCCCGAAGCAGCAGCACAGCTCTTCCACTGCCAAAACAACTCCACCTGCCTCATGAACTTCACATACCATCAGCTGTCCTGGCAGCTATCTAGGAAACCCTGTTGGGTCACTGTCGTTCCCATGCCCATTGAGCCCAGTGGGATGGAATCAAGCAGCTTCAGAACCCACACAAAACGAACATGGAGCTCCTCAATCAAGGCGCTCAAAACTCCTCGGCCAAAGACAAGTTCAATGCCCAAGCCATTTCCCGCTGCCATGGAAACCAAGTGCTCTGGCAGCACATATGTCTGAAAGTGGATATGACACCTAGGGAAGGGAGTGTGCTGGTGAATGGCAACTGCCCGAAGCAGCAGCACAGCTCTTCCAGTGCCAAAACAACTCCACCTGCCTCATGAACTTCACATACCATCAGCTGTCCTGGCAGCTATCTAGGAAACCCTGTTGGGTCACTTCCGGTCCCATGCCCATTGAGCCCAGTGGGATGGAATCAAGCAGCTTCAGCACCCACACAAAATGAACATGGAGCTCCTCACTGAAGGTGCTCAAAACTCCACAGCCCAAGACAAGTTCAGTGCCCAAGCCATTTCCCGCTGCCATGGAAACCAAGTGCTCTGGCAGCACATATGTCTGAAAGTGGATATGACACCTAGGGAAGGGACTGTGCTGGAGAATGGCAACTGCCCGAAGCAGCAGCACAGCTCTTCCACTGCCAAAACAACTCCACCTGCCTCATGAACTTCACATACCATCAGCTGTCCTGGCAGCTATCTAGGAAACCCTGTTTCGTCACTTCCGGTCCCATACCCATTGAGCCCAGTAGGATGGAATCAAGCAGCTTCAGCACCCACACAAAACGAACATGGAGCGCCTCACTCAAGGCGCTCAAAACTCCACAGCCAAAGACAAGTTCAGTGCCCAAGCCATTTCCCGCTGCCATGGAAACCAAGTGCTCTGGCAGCACATATGTCTGAAAGTGGATATGACACCTAGGGAAGGGAGTGTGTTGGTGAATGGCAACTGCCCGAAGCAGCAGCACAGCTCTTCCAGTGCCAAAACAACTCCACCTGCCTCATGAACTTCACATACCATCAGCTGTCCTGGCAGCTATCTAGGAAACCCTGTTGGGTCACTTCCGGTCCCATGCCCATTGAGCACAGGGGGATGGAATCAAGCAGCTTCAGCACCCACACAAAATGAACATGGAGCTCCTCACTCAAGGTGCTCAAAACTCCCCAGCCCAAGACAAGTTCAGTGCCCAAGCCATTTCCCGCTGCCATGGAAACCAAGTGCTCTGGCAGCACATATGTCTGAAAGTGGATATGACACCTAGGGAAGGGAGTGTGCTGGTGAATGGCAACTGCCCGAAGCAGCAGCACAGCTCTTCCAGTTCCAAAACAACTCCACCTGCCTCATGAACTTCACATACCATCAGCTGTCCTGGCAGCTATCTAGGAAACCCTGTTGGGTCACTTCCGGTCCAATGCCCATTGAGCACAAGGGGATGGAATCAAGCAGCTTCAGCACCCACACAAAACGAACATGGAGCTCCTCACTCAAGGCGCTCAAAACTTCACAGCCAAAGACAAGTTCAGTGCCCAAGCCATTCCCCGCTGCCATGGAAACCAAGTTCTCTGGCAGCACATATGTCTGAAAGTAGATATGACACCTAGGGAAGGGAGTGTGCTGATGAATGGCAACTGCCCGAAGCAGCAGCACAGCTCTTCCAGTTCCAAAACAACTCCACCTGCCTCATGAACTTCACATACCATCAGCTGTCCTGGCAGCTATCTAGGAAACCCTGTTGGGTCACTTCCGGTCCCATACCCATTGAGCCCAGTAGGATGGAATCAAGCAGCTTCAGCACCCACACAAAACGAACATGGAGCTCCTCAATCAAGGCGCTCAAAACTCCACTGCCAAAGACAAGTTCAGTGCCCAAGCCATTTCCCGCTGCCATGGAAACCAAGTGCTCTGGCAGCACATATGTCTGAAAGTGGATATGACACATAGGGAAGGGACTGTGCTGGTGAATGGCAACTGCCCGAAGCAGCAGCACAGCTCTTCCAGTGCCAAAACAACTCCACCTGCCTCATGAACTTCACATACCATCAGCTGTCCTGGCAGCTATCTAGGAAACCCTGTTGGCTCACTTCCGGTCCCATGCCCATTGAGCCCAGTGGGATGGAATCAAGCAGCTTCAGAACCCACACAAAACAAACATGGAGCTCCTCACTCAAGGCGCTCAAAACTCCACAGCCAAAGACAAGTTCAGTGCCCAAGCCATTTCCCGCTGCCAAGGAAACCAAGTGCTCTGGCAGCACATATGTCTGAAAGGGGATATGACACCTAGGGAAGGGAGTGTGCTGGTGAATGGCAACTGCCCGAAGCAGCAGCACAGCTCTTCCACTGCCAAAACAACTCCACCTGCCTCATGAACTTCACACCATCAGCTGTCCTGGCAGCTATCTAGGAAACCCTGTTGGGTCACTTCCGGTCCCATGCCCATTGAGCACAAGGGGATGGAATCAAGCAGCTTCAGCACCCACACAAAACTAACATGGAGCTCCTCACTCAAGGCGCTCAAAACTCCACGGCCAAAGACAAGTTCAGTGCCCAAGCCATTTCCCGCTGCCATGGAAACCAAGTTCTCTTTCAGCACATATGTCTGAAAGTGGATATGACACCTAGGGAAGGGAGTGTGCTGGTGAATGGCAACTGCCCGAAGCAGCAGCACAGCTCTTCCAGTTCCAAAACAACTCCACCTGCCTCATGAACTTCACATACCATCAGCTGTCCTGGCAGCTATCTAGGAAACCCTGTTGGGTCACTTCCGGTCCCATACCCATTGAGCCCAGTAGGATGGAATCAAGCAGCTTCAGCACCCACACAAAACGAACATGGAGCACCTCACTCAAGGCGCTCAAAACTCCACAGCCAAAGACAAGTTCAGTGCCCAAGCCATTTCCCGCTGCCATGGAAACCAAGTGCTCTGGCAGCACATATGTCTGAAAGTGGATATGACACCTAGGGAAGGGCGTGTGTTGGTGAATGGCAACTGCCCGAAGCAGCAGCACAGCTCTTCCAGTGCCAAAACAACTCCACCTGCCTCATGAACTTCACATACCATCAGCTGCCCTGGCAGCTATCTAGGAAACCCTGTTGGGTCACTTCCGGTCCCATGCCCATTGAGCACAGGGGGATGGAATCAAGCAGCTTCAGCACCCACACAAAATGAACATGGAGCTCCTCACTCAAGGTGCTCAAAACTCCCCAGCCCAAGACAAGTTCAGTGCCCAAGCCATTTCCCGCTGCCATGGAAACCAAGTGCTCTGGCAGCACATATGTCTGAAAGTGGATATGACACATAGGGAAGGGAGTGTGCTGGTGAATGGCAACTGCCCGAAGCAGCAGCACAGCTCTTCCACTGCCAAAACAACTCCACCTGCCTCATGAACTTCACATACCATCAGCTGTCCTGGCAGCTATCTAGGAAACCCTGTTGGGTCACTTCCGGTCCCATGCCCATTGAGCCCAGTAGGATGGAATCAAGCAGCTTCAGCACCCACACAAAACGAACATGGAGCTCCTCACTCAAGGCGCTCAAAACTTCACAGCCAAAGACAAGTTCAGTGCCCAAGCCATTCCCCGCTGCCATGGAAACCAAGTTCTCTGGCAGCACATATGTCTGAAAGTAGATATGACACCTAGGGAAGGGAGTGTGCTGATGAATGGCAACTGCCCGAAGCAGCAGCACAGCTCTTCCAGTTCCAAAACAACTCCACCTGCCTCATGAACTTCACATACCATCAGCTGTCCTGGCAGCTATCTAGGAAACCCTGTTGGGTCACTTCCGGTCCCATACCCATTGAGCCCAGTAGGATGGAATCAAGCAGCTTCAGCACCCACACAAAACGAACATGGAGCGCCTCACTCAAGGCGCTCAAAACTCCACAGCCAAAGACAAGTTCAGTGCCCAAGCCATTTCCCGCTGCCATGGAAACCAAGTGCTCTGGCAGCACATATGTCTGAAAGGGGATATGACACATAGGGAAGGGACTGTGCTGGTGAATGGCAACTGCCCGAAGCAGCAGCACAGCTCTTCCAGTGCCAAAACAACTCCACCTGCCTCATGAACTTCACATACCATCAGCTGTCCTGGCAGCTATCTAGGAAACCCTGTTGGCTCACTTCCGGTCCCATGCCCATTGAGCCCAGTGGGATGGAATCAATCAGCTTCAGCACCCACACAAAACTAACAGGGAGCTCCTCACTCAAGGCGCTCAAAACTCCACAGCGAAAGACAAGTTCAGTGCCCAAGCCATTTCCCGCTGCCATGGAAACCAAGTGCTCTGGCAGCACATATGTCTGAAAGTGGATATGACACCTAGGGAAGGTAGTGTGCTGGTGAATGGCAACTGCCCGAAGCAGCAGCACAGCTCTTCCACTGCCAAAACAACTCCACCTGCCTCATGAACTTCACATACCATCAGCTGCCCTGGCAGCTATCTAGGAAACAATGTTGGGTCACTTCCTGTCGCATTCAGCCCATTGAGCCCAGTGGGATGGAATCAAGCAGCTTCAGCACCCACACAAAACGAAAATGGAGCTCCTCACTCAAGGCGCGCAACACTACATGGCCAAAGACAAGTTCAGTGCCCAAGCCATTTTCCGCTGCCATGGAAACGAAGTGCTCTGGCAGCACATATGTCTGAAAGTGGATATGACACCTAGGGAAGGGAGTGTGCTGGAGAATGGCAACTGCCCGAAGCAGCAGCACAGCTCTTCCACTGCCAAAACAACTCCACCTGCCTCATGAACTTCACATACCATCAGCTGTCCTGGCAGCTATCTAGGAAACCCTGTTGGGTCACTTCCGGTCCCATGCCCATTGAGCCCAGAGGGATGGAATCAAGCAGCTTCAGCACCCACACAAAACGAAAATGGAGCTCCTCACTCAAGGCGCTCCAAACTGCACGGCCAAAGACAAGTTCAGTGCCCAAGCCATTTCCCGCTGCCATGGAAACCAAGTGCTCTGGCAGCACATATGTCTGAAAGTGGATATGACACTTAGGGAAGGGACTGTGCTGGTGAATGGCAACTGCCCGAAGCAGCAGCACAGCTCTTCCACTGCCAAAACAACTCCACCTGCCTCATGAACTTCACATACCATCAGCTGTCCTGGCAGCTATCTAGGAAACCCTGTTGGCTCACTTCCGGTCCCATGCCCATTGAGCCCAGTGGGATGGAATCAAGCAGCTTCAGCACCCACACAAAACGAACATGGAGCTCCTCACTCAAGGCGCTCAAAACTTCACAGCCAAAGACAAGTTCACTGCCCAAGCCATTTCCCGCTGCCATGGAAACCAAGTGCTCTGGCAGCACATATGTCTGAAAGTGGATATTACACCTAGGGAAGGGAGTTTGGTGGTGAATGGCAACTGCCCGAAGTAGCAGCACAGCTCTTCCACTGCCAAAACAGCTCCACCTGCCTCATGAACTTCACATACCATCAGCTGTCCTGGCAGCTATCTAGGAAACCCTGTTGGGTCACTTCCGGTCCCATGCCCATTGAGCCCAGTGGGATGGAATCAAGCAGCTTCAGCACCCACACAAACCGAACATGGAGCTCCTCACTCAAGGCGCTCAACACTACATGGCCAAAGACAAGTTCAGTGCCCAAGCCATTTCCCGCTGCCATGGAAACCAAGTGCTCTGGCAGCACATATGTCTGAAAGTGGATATGACACCTAGGGAAGGGACTGTGCTGGTGAATGGCAACTGCCCGAAGCAGCAGCACAGCTCTTCCACTGCCAAAACAACTCAATCTGCCTCATGAACTTCACATACCATCAGCTGCCCTGGCAGCTATCTAGGAAACAATGTTGGGTCACTTCCTGTCGCATTGAGCCCATTGAGCCCAGTGGGATGGAATCAAGCAGCTTCAGCACCCACACAAAACGAAAATGGAGCTCCTCACTCAAGGCGCTCAAAATTTCACGGCCAAAGACAAGTTCAGTGCCCAAGCCATTTCCTGCTGCCATGGAAACCAAGTGCTCTGGCAGCACATATGTCTGAAAGTGGATATGACACCTAGGGAAGGGAGTGTGCTGGTGAATGGCAACTGCCCGAAGCAGCAGCACAGCTCTTCCAGTGCCAAAACAACTCCACCTGCCTCATGAACTTCACATACCATCAGCTGTCCTGGCAGCTATCTAGGAAACCCTGTTGGGTCACTTCCGGTCCAATGCCCATTGAGCCCAGTGGGATGGAATCAAGCAGCTTCAGCACACACACAAAACGAACATGGAGCTCCTCACTCAAGGCGCTCAAAACTCCATGGCCAAAGAAAAGTTCAGTGCCCAAGCCATTTCCCGCTGCCATGGAAACCAAGTGCTCTGGCAGCACATATGTCTGAAAGTGGATATGACACCTAGGGAAGGGAGTTTGGTGATGAATGGCAACTGCCTGAAGCAGCAGCACAGCTCTTCCACTGCCAAAACAACTCCACCTGCCTCATGAACTTCACATACCATCAGCTGTCCTGGCAGCTATCTAGGAAACCCTGTTGGGTCACTTCCGGTCCCATGCCCATTGAGCCCAGAGGGATGGAATCAAGAAGCTTCAGCACCCACACAAAACGAACATGGAGCTCCTCACTCAAGGCGCTCAAAACTGCACGGCCAAAGACAAGTTCAGTGCCCAAGCCATTTCCCGCTGCCATGGAAACCAAGTGCTCTGGCAGCACATATGTCTGAAAGTGGATATGACACATAGGGAAGGGAATGTGCTGGTGAATGGCAACTGCCCGAAGCAGCAGCACAGCTCTTCCACTGCCAAAACAACTCCACCTGCCTCATGAACTTCACATACCATCAGCTGTCCTGGCAGCTATCTAGGAAACCCTGTTGGCTCACTTCCGGTCCCATGCCCATTGAGCCCAGTGGGATGGAATCAAGCAGCTTCAGCACCCACACAAAACGAACATGGAGCTCCTCACTCAAGGCGCTCAAAACTCCATGGCCAAAGAAAAGTTCAGTGCCCAAGCCATTTCCCGCTGCCATGGAAACCAAGTGCTCTGGCAGCACATATGTCTGAAAGTGGATATGACACCTAGGGAAGGTAGTGTGCTGGTGAATGGCTACTGCCCGAAGCAGCAGCACAGCTCTTCCACTGCCAAAACAACCTCAGCTGCCTCATGAACTTCACATACCATCAGCTGTCCTGGCAGCTATCTAGGAAACCCTGTTGGGTCACTTCCGGTCCCATGCCCATTGAGCCCAGTGGGATGGAATCAAGAGCTTCAGCACCCACACAAAACGAACATGGAGCTCCTCACTCAAGACGCTCAAATCTTCACGGCCAAAGACAAGTTCAGTGCCCAAGCCATTTTCTGCTGCCATGGAAACCAAGTGCTCTGGCAGCACATATGTCTGAAAGTGGATATGACACCTAGGGAAGGGAGTGTGCTGGTGAATGGCAACTGCCCGAAGCAGCAGCACAGCTCTTCCACTGCCAAAACAGCTCCACCTGCCTCATGAACTTCACATACCATCAGCTGTCCTGGCAGCTATCTAGGAAACCCTGTTGGGTCACTTCCGGTCCCATGCCCATTGAGCCGAGTAGGATGGAATCAAGCATCTTCAGCACCCACACAAAACGAAAATGGAGCTCCTCACTCAAGGCGCTCAAAATTTCACGGCCAAAGAGAAGTTCAGTGCCCAAGCCATTTCCCGCTGCCATGGAAACCAGGTTCTCTGGCAGTACATATGTCTGAAAGTGGATATGACACCTAGGGAAGGGAGTTTGGTGGTGAATGGCAACTGCCCGAAGCAGCAGCACAGCTCTTCCACTGCCAAAACAGCTCCACCTGCCTCATGAACTTCACATACCATCAGCTGTCCTGGCAGCTATCTAGGAAACCCTGTTGGGTCACTTCCGGTCCCATGCCCATTGAGCCCAGTGGGATGGAATCAAGCAGCTTGAGCACCCACACAAAACCAACATGGAGCTCCTCACTCAAGGCGCGCAACACTACATGGCCAAAGACAAGTTCAGTGCCCAAGCCATTTCCCGCTGCCATGGAAACCAAGTGCTCTGGCAACACATATGTCTGAAAGTGGATATGACACCTAGGGAAGGGAGTGTGCTGGTGAATGGCAACTGCCCGAAGCAGCAGCACAGCTCTTCCACTGCCAAAACAACTCCACCTGCCTCATGAACTTCACATACCATCAGCTGTCCTGGCAGCTATCTAGGAAACCCTGTTGGGTCACTTTCGGTCCCATGCCCTTTGAGCCCAGTGGTATGGAATCATGCAGCTTGAGCACCCACACAAAACAAACTTGGAGCTCCTCACTCAAGGCGCTCAAAACTCCACAGCCAAAGACAAGTTCAGTGCCCAAGCCATTTCCCGCTGCCATGGAAACCAAGTGCTCTGGCAGCACATATGCCTGAAAGTGGATATGACACCTAGGGAGGGTAGTGTGCTGGTGAATGGCAACTGCCCGAAGCAGCAGCACAGCTCTTCCACTGCCAAAACAACTCCACCTGCCTCATGAACTTCACATACCATCAGCTGTCCTGGCAGCTATCTAGGAAACCCTGTTGGCTCACTTCCGGTCCCATGCCCTTTGAGCCCAGTGGTATGGAATCATGCAGCTTGAGCACCCACACAAAACGAACATGGAGCTCCTCACTCAAGGCGCTCAAATTGCACGGACAAAGAAAAGTTCAGTGCCCAAGCCATTTCCCGCTGCCATGGAAACCAAGTGCTCTGGCAGCACATATGTCTGAAAGTGGATATGACACCTAGGGAAGGGAGTTTGGTGGTGAATGGCAACTGCCCGAAGCAGCAGCACAGCTCTTCCACTGCCAAAACAACTCCACCTGCCTCATGAACTTCACATACCATCAGCTGTCCTGGCAGCTATCTAGGAAACCCTGTTGGATCACTTCCTGTCCCATGCCCATTGAGCCCAGAGGGATGGAATCAAGCAGCTTCAGCACCCACACAAACCGAACATGGAGCTCCTCACTCAAGGCGCTCAAAACTGCACGGCCAAAGACAAGTTCAGTGCCCAAGCCATTTCCCGCTGCCATGGAAACCAAGTGCTCTGGCAGCACATATGTCTGAAAGTGGATATGACACCTAGGGAAGGGAGTGTGCTGGTGAATGGCAACTGCCCGAAGCAGCAGCACAGCTCTTCCACTGCCAAAACAACTCCACCTGCCTCATGAACTTCACATACCATCAGCTGTCCTGGCAGCTATCTAGGAAACCCTGTTGGGTCACTTCCGGTACAATGCCCATTGAGCCCAGTGGGATGGAATCAAGCAGCTTCAGCACCCACACAAAACGAACATGGAGCTCCTCACTCAAGACGCTCAAAACTGCACGGCCAAAGACAAGTTCAGTGCCCAAGCCATTTCCCGCTGCCATGGAAACCAAGTGCTCTGGCAGCACATATGTCTGAAAGTGGATATGACACCTAGGGAAGGGACTGTGCTGGTGAATGGCAACTGCCCGAAGCAGCAGCACAGCTGTTCCACTGCCAAAACAACTCCACCTGCCTCATGGACTTCACATACCATCAGCTGTCCTGGCAGCTATCTAGGAAACCCTGTTGGCTCACTTCCGGTCCCATGCCCATTGAGCCCAGGGGGAAGGAATCAAGCAGCTTCAGCACCCACACAAAACTAACATGGATATCCTCACTCAAGAGGCTCGAAACTACATGGCGAAAGACAAGTTCAGTGCCCAAGCCATTTCCCGCTGCCATGAAAACCAAGTGCTCTGGCAGCACATATGTCTGAAAGTGGATATGACACCTAGGGAAGGGAGTGTGGTGGTGAATGGCAACTGCCCGAAGCAGCAGCACAGCTCTTCCAGTGCCAAAACAACTCCACCTCCCTCATGAACTTCACATACCATCAGCTGTCCTGGCAGCTATCTAGGAAACCCTGTTGGCTCACTTCCGGTCGCATTGAGCCCATTGAGCCCAGTGGGATGGAATCAAGCAGCTTCAGCACCCACACAAAACGAACATGGAGCTCCTCACTCAAGGCGCTCAAACCTCCACGGCCAAAGACAAGTTCTGTGCCCAAGCCATTTTGCGCTGCCATGGAAACCAAGTGCTCTGGCAGCACATATGTCTGAAAGTGGATATGACACCTAGGGAAGGGACTGTGCTGGTGAATGGCAACTGCCCGAAGCAGCAGCACAGCTCTTCCACTGCCAAAACAACTCCACCTGCCTCATGGACTTCATATACCATCAGCTGTCCTGGCAGCTATCTAGGAAACCCTGTTGGGTCACTTCCGGTCCCATGCCCATTGAGCCCAGTGGGATGCAATCAAGCAGCTTCAGCACCCACACAAAACGAACATGGAGCTCCTCACTCAAGGCGTTCAAAACTCCCCAGCCAAAGACAAGTTCAGTACCCAAGCCATTTCCCGCTGCCATGGAAACCAAGTGCTCTGGCAGCACATATGTCTGAAAGTGGATATGACACCTAGGGAAGGGAGTGTGCTGGTGAATGGCAACTGCCCGAAGCAGCAGCACAGCTCTTCCACTGCCAAAACAACTCCACCTGCCTCATGAACTTCACATACCATCAGCTGTCCTGGCAGCTATCTAAGAAATCCTGTTGGGTCACTTCCGGTCCCATACACATTGAGCCCAGTGGGATGGAATCAAGCAGCTTGAGCACCCACACAAAACGAACATGGAGCTCCTCTCTCAAGGTGCTCAAAACTGCACTGCCAAAGACATGTTCAGTGCCCAAGCCATGTCTGGCTGCCATGGAAACAAGTGCTCTGGCAGCACATATGTCTGAAAGTGGATATGACACCTAGGGAAGGGAGTGTGCTGGTGAATGGCAACTGCCTGAAGCAGCAGCACAGCTCTTCCACTGCCAAAACAACTCCACCTGCCTCATGAACTTCACATACCATCAGCTGTCCTGGCAGCTATCTAGGAAACCCTGTTGGGTCACTTCCGGTCCCATGCCCATTGAGCCCAGCGGGATGGAATCAAGCAGCTTGAGCACCCACACAAAACGAACATGGAGCTCCTCACTCAAGGCGCTCAAATCTTCACGGCCAAAGAAAAGTTCAGTGCCCAAGCCATTTCCGACTGCCATGGAAACCAAGTGCTCTGGCAGCACATATGTCTGAAAGTGGATATGACACCTAGGGAAGGGAGTGTGGTGGTGAATGGCAACTGCCCGAAGCAGCAGCACAGCTCTTCCAGTGCCAAAACAACTCCACCTGTCTCATCAACTTCACATACCATCAGCTGTCCTGGCAGCTATCTAGGAAACCCTGTTGGGTCACTTCCGGTCCCATACCCATTGAGCCGAGTAGGATGGAATCAAGCATCTTCAGCACCCACACAAAACTAACATGGAGCTCCTCACTCAAGGCGCTCAAAATTTCACGGCCAAAGACAAGTTCAGTGCCCAAGCCATTTCCCGCTGCCATGGAAACCAGGTTCTCTGGCAGCACATATGTCTGAAAGTGGATATGACACCTAGGGAAGGGAGTTTGGTGGTGAATGGCAACTGCCCGAAGCAGCAGCACAGCTCTTCCACTGCCAAAACAGCTCCACCTGCCTCATGAACTTCACATACCATCAGCTGTCCTGGCAGCTATCTAGGAAACCCTGTTGGGTCACTTCCGGTCCCATGCCCATTGAGCCCAGTGGGATGGAATCAACCAGCTTCAGCACCCACACAAAACCAACATGGAGCTCCTCACTCAAGGCGCGCAACACTACATGGCCAAAGACAAGTTCAGTGCCCAAGCCATTTCCCGCTGCCATGGAAACCAAGTGCTCTGGCAACACATATGTCTGAAAGTGGATATGACACCTAGGGAAGGGAGTGTGCTGGTGAATGGCAACTGCCCGAAGCAGCAGCACAGCTCTTCCACTGCCAAAACAACTCCACCTGCCTCATGAACTTCACATATCATCAGCTGTCCTGGCAGCTATCTAGGAAACCCTGTTGGCTCACTTTCGGTCCCATGCCCTTTGAGCCCAGTGGTATGGAATCATGCAGCTTGAGCACCCACACAAAACAAACATGGAGCTCCTCACTCAAGGCGCTCAAAACTCCACAGCCAAAGACAAGTTCAGTGCCCAAGCCATTTCCCGCTGCCATGGAAACCAAGTGCTCTGGCAGCACATATGCCTGAAAGTGGATATGACACCTAGGGAGGGTAGTGTGCTGGTGAATGGCAACTGCCCGAAGCAGCAGCACAGCTCTTCCACTGCCAAAACAACTCCACCTGCCTCATGAACTTCACATACCATCAGCTGTCCTGGCAGCTATCTAGGAAACCCTGTTGGGTCACTTCCGGTCCCATGCCCATTGAGCCCAGTGGGATGGAATCAAGCAGCTTGAGCACCCACACAAAACGAACATTGAGCTCCTCACTCAAGACGCTCAAAACTGCACGGCCAAAGACAAGTTCAGTGCCCAAGCCATTTCCCGCTACCATGGAAACCAAGTGCTCTGGCAGCACATATGTCTGAAAGTGGATATGACACCTAGGGAAGGGAGTGTGCTGGTGAATGGCAACTGCCCAAAGCAGCAGCACAGCTCTTCCAGTGCCAAAACAACTCCACCTGCCTCATGGACTTCACATACCATCAGCTGTCCTGGCAGCTATCTAGGAAACCCTGTTGGGTCACTTCCGGTCCCATACCAATTGAGCCCAGTGGGATGGAATCAAGCAGCTTGAGCACCCACACAAATCTAACATGGAGCTCCTCACTCAAGGCGCTCAAATCTTCACGGCCAAAGACAAGTTCAGTGCCCAAGCCATTTCCCGCTGCCATGGAAACCAAGTGCTCTGGCAGCATATGTCTGAAAGTGGATATGACACCTAGGGAAGGGAGTGTGCTGGTGAATGGCAACTGCCCGAAGCAGCAGCACAGCTCTTCCACTGCCAAAACAACTCCACCTGCCTCATGAACTTCACATACCATCAGCTGTCCTGGCAGCTATCTAGGAAACCCTGTTGGGTCACTTTCGGTCCCATGCCCATTGAGCCCAGTGGGATGGAATCAAGCAGCTTCAGCACCCACACAAAACGAACATGGAGCTCCTCACTCAAGACGCTCAAACTTCAAGGCCAAAGACAAGTTCAGTGCCCAAGCCATTTCCCGCTGCCATGGAAACCAAGTGCTCTGGCAGCACATATGTCTGAAAGTGGATATGACACCTAGGGAAGGGAGTGTGCTGGTGAATGGCAACTGCCCGAAGCAGCAGCACAGCTCTTCCACTGCCAAAACAACTCCACCTGCCTCATGAACTTCACATACCATCAGCTGTCCTGGCAGCTATCTAAGAAATCCTGTTGGGTCACTTCCGGTCCCATACACATTGAGCCCAGTGGGATGGAATCAAGCAGCTTGAGCACCCACACAAAACGAACATGGAGCTCCTCACTCAAGGTGCTCAAAACTGTACTGCCAAAGACATGTTCAGTGCCCAAGCCATTTCCCGCTGCCATGGAAACAAGTGCTCTGGCAGCACATATGTCTGAAAGTGGATATGACACCTAGGGAAGGGAGTGTGCTGGTGAATGGCAACTGCCCGAAGCAGCATCACAGCTCTTCCACTGCCAAAACAACTCCACCTGCCTCATGAACTTCACATACCATCAGCTGTCCTGGCAGCTATCTAGGAAACCCTGTTGGGTCACTTCCGGTCCCATGCCCATTGAGCCCAGGGGGATGGAATCAAGCAGCTTCAGCACCCACACAAAACGAACATGGAGCTCCTCACTCAAGGCGCTCAAATCTTCACGGCCAAAGACAAGTTCAGTGCCCAAGCCATTTCCCGCTGCCATGGAAACCAAGTGCTCTGGCAGCACATATGTCTGAAAGTGGATATGACACCTAGGGAAGGGAGTGTGGTGGTGAATGGCAACTGCCCGAAGCAGCAGCACAGCTCTTCCACTGCCAAAACAACTCCACCTGCCTCATGAACTTCACATACCATCAGCTGTCCTGGCAGCTATCTAGGAAACCCTGTTGGGTCACTTCCGGTCCCATGCCCATTGAGCCCAGTGGGATGGAATCAAGCAGCTTCAGCACCCACACAAAACGAACATGGAGCTCCTCACTCAAGACGCTCAAAACTGCACGGCCAAAGACAAGTTCAGTGCCCAAGCCATTTCCCGCTGCCATGGAAACCAAGTGCTCTGGCAGCACATATGTCTGAAAGTGGATATGACACCTAGGGAAGGGACTGTGCTGGTGAATGGCAACTGCCCGAAGCAGCAGCACAGCTGTTCCACTGCCAAAACAACTCCACCTGCCTCATGGACTTCACATACCATCAGCTGTCCTGGCAGCTATGTAGGAAACCCTGTTGGGTCACTTCCGGTCCCATGCCCATTGAGCCAGGTGGGATGGAATCAAGCAGCTTCAGCACCCACACAAAACCAACATGGAGCTCCTCACTCAAGGCACTCAAAATTTCACGGCCAAAGACAAGTTCAGTGCCCAAGCCATTTCCCGCTGCCATGGAAACCAAGTGCTCTGGCAGCACATATGTCTGAAAGTGGATATGACACCTAGGGAAGGGACTGTGCTGGTGAATGGCAACTGCCCGAAGCAGCAGCACAGCTCTTCCACTGCCAAAACAACTCCACCTGCCTCATGAACTTCACATACCATCAGCTGTCCTGGCAGCTATCTAGGAAACCCTGTTGGGTCACTTCCGGTCCCATGCCCATTGAGCCCAGTGGGATGGAATCAAGCAGCTTCAGCACCCACACAAAACGAACATGAAGCTCCTCACTCAAGGCACTCAAAACTCCACGGCCAAAGACAAGTTCAGTGCCCAAGCCATTTCCGGCTGCCATGGAAACCAAGTGCTCTGGCAGCACATATGTCTGAAAGTGGATATGACACCTAGGGAAGGGAGTGTGCTGGTGAATGGCAACTGCCCGAAGCAGTAGCACAGCTCTTCCAGTGCCAAAACAACTCCACATGCCACATGAACTTCACATACCATCAGCTGTCCTGGCAGCTATCTAGGAAACCCTGTTGGGTCACTTCCGGTCCCATGCCCATTGAGCCCAGTGGGATGGAATCAAGCAGCTTGAGCACCCACACAAAACGAACATGGAGCTCCTCACTCAAGGTGCTCAAACCTCCACGGCCAAAGACAAGTTCAGTGCCCAAGCCATTTCCCGCTGCCATGGAAACCAAGTGCTCTGGCAGCACATATGTCTGAAAGTGGATGTGACACCTAATCAAGAGAGTGTGTTGGTGACTGGCAACTGCCCGAAGCAGCAGCACAGCTCTTCCACTGCCAAAACAACTCACCTGCCTCATGAACTTCACATACCATCAGCTGTCCTGGCAGCTATCTAGGAAACCTTGTTGGGTCACTTCCGGTCCCATGCCCATTGAGCCCAGGGGGAAGGAATCAAGCAGCTTCAGCACCCACACAAAACTAACATGGATCTCCTCACTCAAGAGGCTCGAAACTACATGGCGAAAGACAAGTTCAGTGCCCAAGCCATTTCCCGCTGCCATGAAAACCAAGTGCTCTGGCAGCACATATGTCTGAAAGTGGATATGACACCTAGGGAAGGGAGTGTGCTGGTGAATGGCAACTGCCCGAAGCAGCAGCACAGCTCTTCCAGTGCCAAAACAACTCCACCTCCCTCATGAACTTCACATACCATCAGCTGTCCTGGCAGCTATCTAGGAAACCCTGTTGGCTCACTTCCGGTCGCATTGAGCCCATTGAGCCCAGTGGGATGGAATCAAGCAGCTTCAGCACCCACACAAAACGAACATGGAGCTCCTCACTCAAGGCGCTCAAACCTCCACGGCCAAAGACAAGTTCAGTGCCCAAGCCATTTCCCCCTGCCATGGAAACCAAGTGCTCTGGCAGCACATATGTCTGAAAGTGGATATGACACCTAGGGAAGGGAGTGTGCTGGTGAATGGCAACTGCCCGAAGCAGCAGCACAGCTCTTCCACTGCCAAAACAAATCCATCTGCCTCATGAACTTCACATACCATCAGCTGTCCTGGCAGCTATCTAGGAAACCCTGTTGGGTCACTTCCGGTCCAATGCCCATTGAGCTCAGTTGGATGGAATCAAGCAGCTTCAGCACCCACACAAAACGAACATGGAGCTCCTCACTCAAGGCGCTCTAAATCCCACAGCCAAAGACAAGTTCAGTGCCCAAGCCATTTCCCGCTGCCATGGAAACCAAGTGCTCTGGCAGCACATATGTCTGAAAGTGGATATGACACCTAGGGAAGGGAGTGTGCTGGTAAATGGCAACTGCCCGAAGCAGCAGCACAGCTCTTCCAGTGCCAAAACAACTCCACCTGCCTCATGAACTTCACATACCATCAGCTGTCCTGGCAGCTATCTAGGAAACCCTGTTGGGTCACTTCCGGTCCCATGCCCATTGAGCCCAGTGGGATGGAATCAAGCAGCTTCAGCACCCACACAAACCGAACATGGAGCTCCTCACTCAAGGCGCTCAACACTACATGGCCAAAGACAAGTTCAGTGCCCAAGCCATTTCCCACTTCCATGGAAACCAAGTGCTCTGGCAGCACATATGTCTGAAAGTGGATATGACACCTAGGGAAGGGACTGTGCTGGTGAATGGCAACTGCCCGAAGCAGCAGCACAGCTCTTCCACTGCCAAAACAACTCCACCTGCCTCATGAACTTCACATACCATCAGCTGCCCTGGCAGCTATCTAGGAAACAATGTTGGGTCACTTCCTGTCGCATTCAGCCCATTGAGCCCAGTGGGATGGAATCAAGCAGCTTCAGCACCCACACAAAACGAAAATGGAGCTCCTCACTCAAGGCGCGCAACACTACATGGCCAAAGACAAGTTCAGTGCCCAAGCCATTTTCCGCTGCCATGGAAACGAAGTGCTCTGGCAGCACATATGTCTGAAAGTGGATATGACACTTAGGGAAGGGACTGTGCTGGTGAATGGCAACTGCCCGAAGCAGCAGCACAGCTCTTCCACTGCCAAAACAACTCCACCTGCCTCATGAACTTCACATACCATCAGCTGTCCTGGCAGCTATCTAGGAAACCCTGTTGGGTCACTTCCGGTCCCATGCCCATTGAGCCCAGAGGGATGGAATCAAGCAGCTTCAGCACCCACACAAAACGAAAATGGAGCTCCTCACTCAAGGCGCTCCAAACTGCACGGCCAAAGACAAGTTCAGTGCCCAAGCCATTTCCCGCTGCCATGGAAACCAAGTGCTCTGGCAGCACATATGTCTGAAAGTGGATATGACACATAGGGAAGGGACTGTGCTGGTGAATGGCAACTGCCCGAAGCAGCAGCACAGCTCTTCCACTGCCAAAACAACTCCACCTGCCTCATGAACTTCACATACCATCAGCTGTCCTGGCAGCTATCTAGGAAACCCTGTTGGCTCACTTCCGGTCCCATGCCCATTGAGCCCAGTGGGATGGAATCAAGCAGCTTCAGCACCCACACAAAACGAACATGGAGCTCCTCACTCAAGGCGCTCAAAACTTCACAGCCAAAGACAAGTTCACTGCCCAAGCCATTTCCCGCTGCCATGGAAACCAAGTGCTGTGGCAGCACATATGTCTGAAAGTGGATATTACACCTAGGGAAGGGAGTTTGGTGGTGAATGGCAACTGCCCGAAGTAGCAGCACAGCTCTTCCACTGCCAAAACAGCTCCACCTGCCTCATGAACTTCACATACCATCAGCTGTCCTGGCAGCTATCTAGGAAACCCTGTTGGGTCACTTCCGGTCCCATGCCCATTGAGCCCAGTGGGATGGAATCAAGCAGCTTCAGCACCCACACAAACCGAACATGGAGCTCCTCACTCAAGGCGCTCAACACTACATGGCCAAAGACAAGTTCAGTGCCCAAGCCATTTCCCGCTGCCATGGAAACCAAGTGCTCTGGCAGCACATATGTCTGAAAGTGGATATGACACCTAGGGAAGGGAGTGTGCTGGTGAATGGCAACTGCCCGAAGCAGCAGCACAGCTCTTCCACTGCCAAAACAGCTCCACCTGCCTCATGAACTTCACATACCATCAGCTGTCCTGGCAGCTATCTAGGAAACCCTGTTGGGTCACTTCCGGTCCCATGCCCATTGAGCCGAGTAGGATGGAATCAAGCATCTTCAGCACCCACACAAAACGAAAATGGATCTCCTCACTCAAGACGCTCAAAATTTCACGGCCAAAGACAAGTTCAGTGCCCAAGCCATTTCCCGCTGCCATGGAAACCAGGTTCTCTGGCAGCACATATGTCTGAAAGTGGATATGACACCTAGGGAAGGGAGTTTGGTGGTGAATGGCAACTGCCCGAAGCAGCAGCACAGCTCTTCCACTGCCAAAACAGCTCCACCTGCCTCATGAACTTCACATACCATCAGCTGTCCTGGCAGCTATCTAGGAAACCCTGTTGGGTCACTTCCGGTCCCATGCCCATTGAGCCCAGTGGGATGGAATCAAGCAGCTTGAGCACCCACACAAAACCAACATGGAGCTCCTCACTCAAGGCGCGCAACACTACATGGCCAAAGACAAGTTCAGTGCCCAAGCCATTTCCCGCTGCCATGGAAACCAAGTGCTCTGGCAACACATATGTCTGAAAGTGGATATGACACCTAGGGAAGGGAATGTGCTGGTGAATGGCAACTGCCCGAAGCAGCAGCACAGCTCTTCCACTGCCAAAACAACTCCACCTGCCTCATGAACTTCACATACCATCAGCTGTCCTGGCAGCTATCTAGGAAACCCTGTTGGGTCACTTTCGGTCCCATGCCCTTTGAGCCCAGTGGTATGGAATCATGCAGCTTGAGCACCCACACAAAACAAACTTGGAGCTCCTCACTCAAGGCGCTCAAAACTCCACAGCCAAAGACAAGTTCAGTGCCCAAGCCATTTCCCGCTACCATGGAAACCAAGTGCTCTGGCAGCACATATGCCTGAAAGTGGATATGACACCTAGGGAGGGTAGTGTGCTGGTGAATGGCAACTGCCCGAAGCAGCAGCACAGCTCTTCCACTGCCAAAACAACTCCACCTGCCTCATGAACTTCACATACCATCAGCTGTCCTGGCAGCTATCTAGAAAACCCTGTTGGCTCACTTCCGGTCCCATGCCCTTTGAGCCCAGTGGTATGGAATCA
Organism: Ochotona princeps; assembly: GCF_030435755.1. Taxonomy (NCBI): domain Eukaryota; kingdom Metazoa; phylum Chordata; class Mammalia; order Lagomorpha; family Ochotonidae; genus Ochotona; species Ochotona princeps. Next base: position 145,845,573 of record NC_080832.1, on the reverse strand, counting down.
TGCAGCTTGAGCACCCACACAAAACGAACATGGAGCTCCTCACTCAAGGCGCTCAAATTGCACGGACAAAGAAAAGTTCAGTGCCCAAGCCATTTCCCGCTGCCATGGAAACCAAGTGCTCTGGCAGCACATATGTCTGAAAGTGGATATGACACCTAGGGAAGGGAGTTTGGTGGTGAATGGCAACTGCCCGAAGCAGCAGCACAGCTCTTCCACTGCCAAAACAACTCCACCTGCCTCATGAACTTCACATACCATCAGCTGTCCTGGCAGCTATCTAGGAAACCCTGTTGGATCACTTCCTGTCCCATGCCCATTGAGCCCAGAGGGATGGAATCAAGCAGCTTCAGCACCCACACAAACCGAACATGGAGCTCCTCACTCAAGACGCTCAAAACTGCACGGCCAAAGACAAGTTCAGTGCCCAAGCCATTTCCCGCTGCCATGGAAACCAAGTGCTCTGGCAGCACATATGTCTGAAAGTGGATATGACACCTAGGGAAGGGAGTGTGCTGGTGAATGGCAACTGCCCGAAGCAGCAGCACAGCTCTTCCACTGCCAAAACAACTCCACCTGCCTCATGAACTTCACATACCATCAGCTGTCCTGGCAGCTATCTAGGAAACCCTGTTGGGTCACTTCCGGTACCATGCCCATTGAGCCCAGTGGGATGGAATCAAGCAGCTTCAGCACCCACACAAAACGAACATGGAGCTCCTCACTCAAGACGCTCAAAACTGCACGGCCAAAGACAAGTTCAGTGCCCAAGCCATTTCCCGCTGCCATGGAAACCAAGTGCTCTGGCAGCACATATGTCTGAAAGTGGATATGACACCTAGGGAAGGGACTGTGCTGGTGAATGGCAACTGCCCGAAGCAGCAGCACAGCTGTTCCACTGCCAAAACAACTCCACCTGCCTCATGGACTTCACATACCATCAGCTGTCCTGGCAGCTATCTAGGAAACCCTGTTGGCTCACTTCCGGTCCCATGCCCATTGAGCCCAGGGGGAAGGAATCAAGCAGCTTCAGCACCCACACAAAACTAACATGGATATCCTCACTCAAGAGGCTCGAAACTACATGGCGAAAGACAAGTTCAGTGCCCAAGCCATTTCCCGCTGCCATGAAAACCAAGTGCTCTGGCAGCACATATGTCTGAAAGTGGATATGACACCTAGGGAAGGGAGTGTGGTGGTGAATGGCAACTGCCCGAAGCAGCAGCACAGCTCTTCCAGTGCCAAAACAACTCCACCTCCCTCATGAACTTCACATACCATCAGCTGTCCTGGCAGCTATCTAGGAAACCCTGTTGGCTCACTTCCGGTCGCATTGAGCCCATTGAGCCCAGTGGGATGGAATCAAGCAGCTTCAGCACCCACACAAAACGAACATGGAGCTCCTCACTCAAGGCGCTCAAACCTCCACGGCCAAAGACAAGTTCTGTGCCCAAGCCATTTTGCGCTGCCATGGAAACCAAGTGCTCTGGCAGCACATATGTCTGAAAGTGGATATGACACCTAGGGAAGGGACTGTGCTGGTGAATGGCAACTGCCCGAAGCAGCAGCACAGCTCTTCCACTGCCAAAACAACTCCACCTGCCTCATGGACTTCATATACCATCAGCTGTCCTGGCAGCTATCTAGGAAACCCTGTTGGGTCACTTCCGGTCCCATGCCCATTGAGCCCAGTGGGATGGAATCAAGCAGCTTCAGCACCCACACAAAACGAACATGGAGCTCCTCACTCAAGGCGTTCAAAACTCCCCAGCCAAAGACAAGTTCAGTACCCAAGCCATTTCCCGCTGCCATGGAAACCAAGTGCTCTGGCAGCACATATGTCTGAAAGTGGATATGACACCTAGGGAAGGGAGTGTGCTGGTGAATGGCAACTGCCCGAAGCAGCAGCACAGCTCTTCCACTGCCAAAACAACTCCACCTGCCTCATGAACTTCACATACCATCAGCTGTCCTGGCAGCTATCTAAGAAATCCTGTTGGGTCACTTCCGGTCCCATACACATTGAGCCCAGTGGGATGGAATCAAGCAGCTTGAGCACCCACACAAAACGAACATGGAGCTCCTCTCTCAAGGTGCTCAAAACTGCACTGCCAAAGACATGTTCAGTGCCCAAGCCATGTCTGGCTGCCATGGAAACAAGTGCTCTGGCAGCACATATGTCTGAAAGTGGATATGACACCTAGGGAAGGGAGTGTGCTGGTGAATGGCAACTGCCTGAAGCAGCAGCACAGCTCTTCCACTGCCAAAACAACTCCACCTGCCTCATGAACTTCACATACCATCAGCTGTCCTGGCAGCTATCTAGGAAACCCTGTTGGGTCACTTCCGGTCCCATGCCCATTGAGCCCAGCGGGATGGAATCAAGCAGCTTGAGCACCCACACAAAACGAACATGGAGCTCCTCACTCAAGACGCTCAAATCTTCACGGCCAAAGAAAAGTTCAGTGCCCAAGCCATTTCCGACTGCCATGGAAACCAAGTGCTCTGGCAGCACATATGTCTGAAAGTGGATATGACACCTAGGGAAGGGAGTGTGGTGGTGAATGGCAACTGCCCGAAGCAGCAGCACAGCTCTTCCAGTGCCAAAACAACTCCACCTGCCTCATCAACTTCACATACCATCAGCTGTCCTGGCAGCTATCTAGGAAACCCTGTTGGGTCACTTCCGGTCCCATACCCATTGAGCCGAGTAGGATGGAATCAAGCATCTTCAGCACCCACACAAAACCAACATGGAGCTCCTCACTCAAGGCGCTCAAAATTTCACGGCCAAAGACAAGTTCAGTGCCCAAGCCATTTCCCGCTGCCAAGGAAACCAGGTTCTCTGGCAGCACATATGTCTGAAAGTGGATATGACACCTAGGGAAGGGAGTTTGGTGGTGAATGGCAACTGCCCGAAGCAGCAGCACAGCTCTTCCACTGCCAAAACAGCTCCACCTGCCTCATGAACTTCACATACCATCAGCTGTCCTGGCAGCTATCTAGGAAACCCTGTTGGCTCACTTCCGGTCCCATGCCCATTGAGCCCAGTGGGATGGAATCAACCAGCTTCAGCACCCACACAAAACCAACATGGAGCTCCTCACTCAAGGCGCGCAACACTACATGGCCAAAGACAAGTTCAGTGCCCAAGCCATTTCCCGCTGCCATGGAAACCAAGTGCTCTGGCAACACATATGTCTGAAAGTGGATATGACACCTAGGGAAGGGAGTGTGCTGGTGAATGGCAACTGCCCGAAGCAGCAGCACAGCTCTTCCACTGCCAAAACAACTCCACCTGCCTCATGAACTTCACATATCATCAGCTGTCCTGGCAGCTATCTAGGAAACCCTGTTGGGTCACTTTCGGTCCCATGCCCTTTGAGCCCAGTGGTATGGAATCATGCAGCTTGAGCACCCACACAAAACAAACATGGAGCTCCTCACTCAAGGCGCTCAAAACTCCACAGCCAAAGACAAGTTCAGTGCCCAAGCCATTTCCCGCTGCCATGGAAACCAAGTGCTCTGGCAGCACATATGCCTGAAAGTGGATATGACACCTAGGGAAGGGAGTGTGCTGGTGAATTGCAACTGCCCAAAGCAGCAGCACAGCTCTTCCACTGCCAAAACAACTCCACCTGCCTCATGGACTTCACATACCATCAGCTGTCCTGGCAGCTATCTAGGAAACCCTGTTGGGTCACTTCCGGTCCCATACCAATTGAGCCCAGTGGGATGGAATCAAGCAGCTTGAGCACCCACACAAATCTAACATGGAGCTCCTCACTCAAGGCGCTCAAATCTTCACGGCCAAAGACAAGTTCAGTGCCCAAGCCATTTCCCGCTGCCATGGAAACCAAGTGCTCTGGCAGCATATGTCTGAAAGTGGATATGACACCTAGGGAAGGGAGTGTGCTGGTGAATGGCAACTGCCCGAAGCAGCAGCACAGCTCTTCCACTGCCAAAACAACTCCACCTGCCTCATGAACTTCACATACCATCAGCTGTCCTGGCAGCTATCTAGGAAACCCTGTTGGGTCACTTTCGGTCCCATGCCCATTGAGCCCAGTGGGATGGAATCAAGCAGCTTCAGCACCCACACAAAACGAACATGGAGCTCCTCACTCAAGACGCTCAAACTTCAAGGCCAAAGACAAGTTCAGTGCCCAAGCCATTTCCCGCTGCCATGGAAACCAAGTGCTCTGGCAGCACATATGTCTGAAAGTGGATATGACACCTAGGGAAGGGAGTGTGCTGGTGAATGGCAACTGCCCGAAGCAGCAGCACAGCTCTTCCACTGCCAAAACAACTCCACCTGCCTCATGAACTTCACATACCATCAGCTGTCCTGGCAGCTATCTAAGAAATCCTGTTGGGTCACTTCCGGTCCCATACACATTGAGCCCAGAGGGATGGAATCAAGCAGCTTGAGCACCCACACAAAACGAACATGGAGCTCCTCACTCAAGGTACTCAAAACTGCACTGCCAAAGACATGTTCAGTGCCCAAGCCATGTCTGGCTGCCATGGAAACAAGTGCTCTGGCAGCACATATGTCTGAAAGTGGATATGACACCTAGGGAAGGGAGTGTGCTGGTGAATGGCAACTGCCCGAAGCAGCATCACAGCTCTTCCACTGCCAAAACAACTCCACCTGCCTCATGAACTTCACATACCATCAGCTGTCCTGGCAGCTATCTAGGAAACCCTGTTGGGTCACTTCCGGTCCCATGCCCATTGAGCCCAGGGGGATGGAATCAAGGAGCTTAAGCACCCACACAAAACGAACATGGAGCTCCTCACTCAAGGCGCTCAAATCTTCACGGCCAAAGACAAGTTCAGTGCCCAAGCCATTTCCCGCTGCCATGGAAACCAAGTGCTCTGGCAGCACATATGTCTGAAAGTGGATATGACACCTAGGGAAGGGAGTGTGGTGGTGAATGGCAACTGCCCGAAGCAGCAGCACAGCTCTTCCACTGCCAAAACAACTCCACCTGCCTCATGAACTTCACATACCATCAGCTGTCCTGGCAGCTATCTAGGAAACCCTGTTGGGTCACTTCCGGTCCCATGCCCATTGAGCCCAGTGGGATGGAATCAAGCAGCTTCAGCACCCACACAAAACGAACATGGAGCTCCTCACTCAAGACGCTCAAAACTGCACGGCCAAAGACAAGTTCAGTGCCCAAGCCATTTCCCGCTGCCATGGAAACCAAGTGCTCTGGCAGCACATATGTCTGAAAGTGGATATGACACCTAGGGAAGGGACTGTGCTGGTGAATGGCAACTGCCCGAAGCAGCAGCACAGCTGTTCCACTGCCAAAACAACTCCACCTGCCTCATGGACTTCACATACCATCAGCTGTCCTGGCAGCTATCTAGGAAACCCTGTTGGGTCACTTCCGGTCCCATGCCCATTGAGCCAGGTGGGATGGAATCAAGCAGCTTCAGCACCCACACAAAACCAACATGGAGCTCCTCACTCAAGGCGCTCAAAATTTCACGGCCAAAGACAAGTTCAGTGCCCAAGCCATTTCCCGCTGCCATGGAAACCAAGTGCTCTGGCAGCACATATGTCTGAAAGTGGATATGACACCTAGGGAAGGGACTGTGCTGGTGAATGGCAACTGCCCGAAGCAGCAGCACAGCTCTTCCACTGCCAAAACAACTCCACCTGCCTCATGAACTTCACATACCATCAGCTGTCCTGGCAGCTATCTAGGAAACCCTGTTGGGTCACTTCCGGTCCCATGCCCATTGAGCCCAGTGGGATGGAATCAAGCAGCTTCAGCACCCACACAAAACGAACATGGAGCTCCTCACTCAAGGCACTCAAAACTCCACGGCCAAAGACAAGTTCAGTGCCCAAGCCATTTCCGGCTGCCATGGAAACCAAGTGCTCTGGCAGCACATATGTCTGAAAGTGGATATGACACCTAGGGAAGGGAGTGTGCTGGTGAATGGCAACTGCCCGAAGCAGTAGCACAGCTCTTCCAGTGCCAAAACAACTCCACATGCCACATGAACTTCACATACCATCAGCTGTCCTGGCAGCTATCTAGGAAACCCTGTTGGGTCACTTCCGGTCCCATGCCCATTGAGCCCAGTGGGATGGAATCAAGCAGCTTGAGCACCCACACAAAAGGAACATGGAGCTCCTCACTCAAGGTGCTCAAACCTCCACGGCCAAAGACAAGTTCAGTGCCCAAGCCATTTCCCGCTGCCATGGAAACCAAGTGCTCTGGCAGCACATATGTCTGAAAGTGGATGTGACACCTAATCAAGAGAGTGTGTTGGTGACTGGCAACTGCCCGAAGCAGCAGCACAGCTCTTCCACTGCCAAAACAACTCACCTGCCTCATGAACTTCACATACCATCAGCTGTCCTGGCAGCTATCTAGGAAACCTTGTTGGGTCACTTCCGGTCCCATGCCCATTGAGCCCAGGGGGAAGGAATCAAGCAGCTTCAGCACCCACACAAAACTAACATGGATCTCCTCACTCAAGAGGCTCGAAACTACATGGCGAAAGACAAGTTCAGTGCCCAAGCCATTTCCCGCTGCCATGAAAACCAAGTGCTCTGGCAGCACATATGTCTGAAAGTGGATATGACACCTAGGGAAGGGAGTGTGCTGGTGAATGGCAACTGCCCGAAGCAGCAGCACAGCTCTTCCAGTGCCAAAACAACTCCACCTCCCTCATGAACTTCACATACCATCAGCTGTCCTGGCAGCTATCTAGGAAACCCTGTTGGCTCACTTCCGGTCGCATTGAGCCCATTGAGCCCAGTGGGATGGAATCAAGCAGCTTCAGCACCCACACAAAACGAACATGGAGCTCCTCACTCAAGGCGCTCAAACCTCCACGGCCAAAGACAAGTTCAGTGCCCAAGCCATTTCCCCCTGCCATGGAAACCAAGTGCTCTGGCAGCACATATGTCTGAAAGTGGATATGACACCTAGGGAAGGGAGTGTGCTGGTGAATGGCAACTGCCCGAAGCAGCAGCACAGCTCTTCCACTGCCAAAACAAATCCATCTGCCTCATGAACTTCACATACCATCAGCTGTCCTGGCAGCTATCTAGGAAACCCTGTTGGGTCACTTCCGGTCCAATGCCCATTGAGCTCAGTTGGATGGAATCAAGCAGCTTCAGCACCCACACAAAACGAACATGGAGCTCCTCACTCAAGGCGCTCTAAATCCCACAGCCAAAGACAAGTTCAGTGCCCAAGCCATTTCCCGCTGCCATGGAAACCAAGTGCTCTGGCAGCACATATGTCTGAAAGTGGATATGACACCTAGGGAAGGGAGTGTGCTGGTAAATGGCAACTGCCCGAAGCAGCAGCACAGCTCTTCCAGTGCCAAAACAACTCCACCTGCCTCATGAACTTCACATACCATCAGCTGTCCTGGCAGCTATCTAGGAAACCCTGTTGGGTCACTTCCGGTCCCATGCCCATTGAGCCCAGTGGGATGGAATCAAGCAGCTTCAGCACCCACACAAAACGAACATGGAGCTCCTCACTCAAGGCACTCAAAACTCCACGGCCAAAGACAAGTTCAGTGCCCAAGCCATTTCCGGCTGCCATGGAAACCAAGTGCTCTGGCAGCACATATGTCTGAAAGTGGATATGACACCTAGGGAAGGGAGTGTGCTGGTGAATGGCAACTGCCCGAAGCAGTAGCACAGCTCTTCCAGTGCCAAAACAACTCCACATGCCACATGAACTTCACATACCATCAGCTGTCCTGGCAGCTATCTAGGAAACCCTGTTGGGTCACTTCCGGTCCCATGCCCATTGAGCTCAGTGGGATGGAATCAAGCAGCTTGAGCACCCACACAAAACGAACATGGAGCTCCTCACTCAAGGTGCTCAAACCTCCACGGCCAAAGACAAGTTCAGTGCCCAAGCCATTTCCCGCTGCCATGGAAACCAAGTGCTCTGGCAGCACATATGTCTGAAAGTGGATATGACACCTAGGGAAGGGAGTGTGCTGGTGAATGGCAACTGCCCGAAGCAGTAGCACAGCTCTTCCACTGCCAAAACAACTCCACATGCCACATGAACTTCACATACCATCAGCTGTCCTGGCAGCTATCTAGGAAACCCTGTTGGGTCACTTCCGGTCCCATGCCCATTGAGCTCAGTGGGATGGAATCAAGCAGCTTGAGCACCCACACAAAACGAACATGGAGCTCCTCACTCAAGGTGCTCAAACCTCCACGGCCAAAGACAAGTTCAGTGCCCAAGCCATTTCCCGCTGCCATGGAAACCAAGTGCTCTGGCAGCACATATGTCTGAAAGTGGATGTGACACCTAATCAAGAGAGTGTGTTGGTGACTGGCAACTGCCCGAAGCAGCAGCACAGCTCTTCCACTGCCAAAACAACTCACCTGCCTCATGAACTTCACATACCATCAGCTGTCCTGGCAGCTATCTAGGAAACCTTGTTGGGTCACTTCCGGTCCCATGCCCATTGAGCCCATGGGGAAGGAATCAAGCAGCTTCAGCACCCACACAAAACTAACATGGATCTCCTCACTCAAGAGGCTCGAAACTACATGGCGAAAGACAAGTTCAGTGCCCAAGCCATTTCCCGCTGCCATGAAAACCAAGTGCTCTGGCAGCACATATGTCTGAAAGTGGATATGACACCTAGGGAAGGGAGTGTGCTGGTGAATGGCAACTGCCCGAAGCAGCAGCACAGCTCTTCCAGTGCCAAAACAACTCCACCTCCCTCATGAACTTCACATACCATCAGCTGTCCTGGCAGCTATCTAGGAAACCCTGTTTCCTCACTTCCGGTCGCATTGAGCCCATTGAGCCCAGTGGGATGGAATCAAGCAGCTTCAGCACCCACACAAAACGAACATGGAGCTCCTCACTCAAGGCGCTCAAAACTTCACGGCCAAAGACAAGTTCAGTGCCCAAGCCATTATGCGCTGCCATGGAAACCAAGTGCTCTGGCAGCACATATGTCTGAAAGTGGATATGACACCTAGGCAAGTGAGTGTGCTGGTGAATGGCAACTGCCCGAAGCAGCAGCACAGCTCTTCCACTGCCAAAACAACTCCACCTGCCTCATGAACTTCACATACCATCAGCTGTCCTGGCAGCTATCTAGGAAACCCTGTTGGGTCACTTCCGGTCCCATGCCCATTGAGCCCAGTGGGATGGAATCAAGCAGCCTCAGCACCCACACAAAAAGAACATGGAGCTCCTCAATCAAGACGCTCAGAACTCCACAGCCAAAGACAAGTTCAGTGAAGAAGCCATTTCCCGCTGCCAAGGAAACCAAGTGCTCTGGCAGCACATATGTCTGAAAGAGGATACGACACCTATGGAAGGGAGTGTGTTGCTGAATGGCAACTGCCCGAAGCAGCAGCACAGCTCTTCCAGTGCCAAAACACGGTCCCATGCCCATTGAGCACAGTAGGATTGAATTAAGCAGCTTGTGCACCCACACAAAACTAACATGCAGCTCCTCACTCAAGGCGCTCAAAACTCCACAGCCAAAGACAAGTTCAGTGCCCAAGCCATTTCCCGCTGCCATGGAAACCAAGTGCTCTGGCAGCAATATGTCTGAAAGTGGATATGACACCTAGGGAAGGGAGTGTGCTGGTGAATGGCAACTGCCCGAAGCAGCAGCACAGCTCTTCCACTGCCAAAACAACTCCACCTGCCTCATGAACTTCACATGCCAGCAGCTGTCGTGGCAGCTATCTACGAAACCCTGTTGGGTCACTTCCGGTCCCATGCCCATTGAGCACAGGGGGTTGGAATCAAGCAGCTTGAGCACCCACACAAAACGAACATGGAGCTCCTCACTCAAGGCGCTCGAAGCTACATGGCGAAAGACAAGTTCAGTGATGAAGCCATTTCCCGCTGCCATGGAAACCAAATGCTCTGGCAGCACATAGGTCTGAAAGGGGATAGGACACCTAGGGAAGGGAGTGTGCTGGTGAATGGCAACTGCCCGAAGCAGCAGCACAGCTCTTCCAGTGCCAAAACAACTCCACCTGCCTCATGAACTTCACATACCATCAGCTGTCCTGGCAGCTATCTAGGAAACCCTGTTGGGTCACTTCCGGTCCCATGCCCATTGAGCCCAGTAGGATGGAATCAAGCAGCTTCAGCACCCACACAAAACGAACATGGAGCTCCTAACTGAAGACGCTAAAAACTCCACAGCCAAAGACAAGTTCAGTGCCCAAGCCATTTCCCGCTGCCAAAGAAACCAAGTGCTCTGGCAGCACATATGTCTGAAAGTGGATATGACACCTAGGGAAGGGAGTGTGCTGGTGAATGGCAACTGCCCGAAGCAGCAGCACAGCTCTTCCAGTGCCAAAACAACTCCACCTGCCTCATGAACTTCACATACCATCAGCTGTCCTGGCAGCTATCTAGGAAACCCTGTTGGGTCACTTCCGGTCCCATGCCCATTGAGCCCAGTGGGATGGAATCAAGCAGCTTCAGCACCCACACAAAACGAACATGGAGCTCCTCACTCAAGGCGCTCAAAACTCCACAGCCAAAGACAAGTTCAGTGCCCAAGCCATTTCCCGCTGCCATGGAAACCAAGTGCTCTGGCAGCACATATGTCTGAAAGTGGATATGACACCTAGGGAAGGGAGTGTGCTGGTGAATGGCAACTGCCCGAAGCAGCAGCACAGCTCTTCCACTGCCAAAACAACTCCACCTGCCTCATGAACTTCACATACCATCAGCTGTCCTGGCAGCTATCTAAGAAATCCTGTTGGGTCACTTCCGGTCCCATACACATTGAGCCCAGTGGGATGGAATCAAGCAGCTTGAGCACCCACACAAAACGAACATGGAGCTCCTCACTCAAGGTGCTCAAAACTGCACTGCCAAAGACATGTTCAGTGCCCAAGCCATGTCTGGCTGCCATGGAAACAAGTGCTCTGGCAGCACATATGTCTGAAAGTGGATATGACACCTAGGGAAGGGAGTGTGCTGGTGAATGGCAACTGCCCGAAGCAGCATCACAGCTCTTCCACTGCCAAAACAACTCCACCTGCCTCATGAACTTCACATACCATCAGCTGTCCTGGCAGCTATCTAGGAAACCCTGTTGGGTCACTTCCGGTCCCATGCCCATTGAGCCCAGTGGGATGGAATCAAGCAGCTTCAGCACCCACACAAAACGAACATGGAGCTCCTCACTCAAGGCGCTCAAATCTTCACGGCCAAAGACAAGTTCAGTGCCCAAGCCATTTCCCGCTGCCATGGAAACCAAGTGCTCTGGCAGCACATATGTCTGAAAGTGGATATGACACCTAGGGAAGGGAGTGTGGTGGTGAATGGCAACTGCCCGAAGCAGCAGCACAGCTCTTCCACTGCCAAAACAACTCCACCTGCCTCATGAACTTCACATACCATCAGCTTTCCTGGCAGCTATCTAGGAAACCCTGTTGGGTCACTTCCGGTCCCATGCCCATTGAGCCCAGTGGGATGGAATCAAGCAGCTTCAGCACCCACACAAAACGAACATGGAGCTCCTCACTCAAGACGCTCAAAACTGCACGGCCAAAGACAAGTTCAGTGCCCAAGCCATTTCCCGCTGCCATGGAAACCAAGTGCTCTGGCAGCACATATGTCTGAAAGTGGATATGACACCTAGGGAAGGGACTGTGCTGGTGAATGGCAACTTCCCGAAGGAGCAGCACAGCTGTTCCACTGCCAAAACAACTCCACCTGCCTCATGGACTTCACATACCATCAGCTGTCCTGGCAGCTATGTAGGAAACCCTGTTGGGTCACTTCCGGTCCCATGCCCATTGAGCCAGGTGGGATGGAATCAAGCAGCTTCAGCACCCACACAAAACCAACATGGAGCTCCTCACTCAAGGCGCTCAAACCTCCACGGCCAAAGACAAGTTCAGTGCCCAAGCCATTTCCCGCTGCCATGGAAACCAAGTGCTCTGGCAGCACATATGTCTGAAAGTGGATATGACACCTAGGGAAGGGACTGTGCTGGTGAATGGCAACTGCCCGAAGCAGCAGCACAGCTCTTCCACTGCCAAAACAACTCCACCTGCCTCATGAACTTCACATACCATCAGCTGTCCTGGCAGCTATCTAGGAAACCCTGTTGGCTCACTTCCGGTCCCATGCCCATTGAGCCCAGTGGGATGGAATCAAGCAGCTTCAGCACCCACACAAAACGAACATGGAGCTCCTCACTCAAGGCACTCAAAACTCCACGGCCAAAGACAAGTTCAGTGCCCAAGCCATTTCCGGCTGCCATGGAAACCAAGTGCTCTGGCAGCACATATGTCTGAAAGTGGATATGACACCTAGGGAAGGGAGTGTGCTGGTGAATGGCAACTGCCCGAAGCAGTAGCACAGCTCTTCCAGTGCCAAAACAACTCCACCTGCCACATGAACTTCACATACCATCAGCTGTCCTGGCAGCTATCTAGGAAACCCTGTTGGGTCACTTCCGGTCCCATGCCCATTGAGCCCAGTGGGATGGAATCAAGCAGCTTGAGCACCCACACAAAACGAACATGGAGCTCCTCACTCAAGGTGCTCAAACCTCCACGGCCAAAGACAAGTTCAGTGCCCAAGCCATTTCCCGCTGCCATGGAAACCAAGTGCTCTGGCAGCACATATGTCTGAAAGTGGATGTGACACCTAATCAAGAGAGTGTGTTGGTGACTGGCAACTGCCCGAAGCAGCAGCACAGCTCTTCCACTGCCAAAACAACTCACCTGCCTCATGAACTTCACATACCATCAGCTGTCCTGGCAGCTATCTAGGAAACCTTGTTGGGTCACTTCCGGTCCCATGCCCATTGAGCCCATGGGGAAGGAATCAAGCAGCTTCAGCACCCACACAAAACTAACATGGATCTCCTCACTCAAGAGGCTCGAAACTACATGGCGAAAGACAAGTTCAGTGCCCAAGCCATTTCCCGCTGCCATGAAAACCAAGTGCTCTGGCAGCACATATGTCTGAAAGTGGATATGACACCTAGGGAAGGGAGTGTGCTGGTGAATGGCAACTGCCCGAAGCAGCAGCACAGCTCTTCCAGTGCCAAAACAACTCCACCTCCCTCATGAACTTCACATACCATCAGCTGTCCTGGCAGCTATCTAGGAAACCCTGTTGGCTCACTTCCGGTCGCATTGAGCCCATTGAGCCCAGTGGGATGGAATCAAGCAGCTTCAGCACCCACACAAAACGAACATGGAGCTCCTCACTCAAGGCGCTCAAACCTCCACGGCCAAAGACAAGTTCAGTGCCCAAGCCATTTCCCCCTGCCATGGAAACCAAGTGCTCTGGCAGCACATATGTCTGAAAGTGGATATGACACCTAGGGAAGGGAGTGTGCTGGTGAATGGCAACTGCCCGAAGCAGCAGCACAGCTCTTCCACTGCCAAAACAAATCCATCTGCCTCATGAACTTCACATACCATCAGCTGTCCTGGCAGCTATCTAGGAAACCCTGTTGGGTCACTTCCGGTCCAATACCCATTGAGCTCAGTTGGATGGAATCAAGCAGCTTCAGCACCCACACAAAACGAACATGGAGCTCCTCACTCAAGGCGCTCAAAACTGCACGGCCAAAGACAAGTTCAGTGCCCAAGCCATTTCCGGCTGCCATGGAAACCAAGTGCTCTGGCAGCACATATGTCTGAAAGTGGATATGACACCTAGGGAAGGGAGTGTGCTGGTAAATGGCAACTGCCCGAAGCAGCAGCACAGCTCTTCCAGTGCCAAAACAACTCCACCTGCCTCATGAACTTCACATACCATCAGCTGTCCTGGCAGCTATCTAGGAAACCCTGTTGGGTCACTTCCGGTCCCATGCCCATTGAGCCCAGTGGGATGGAATCAAGCAGCTTCAGCACCCACACAAAATGAACATGGAGCTCCTCACTCAAGGCGCTCAAAACTCCACAGCCAAAGACAAGTTCAGTGTCCAAACCATTTCCGACTGCCCTGGAAACCAAGTGCTCTGGCAGCACATATGTCTGAAAGTGGATATGACACCGAGGGAAGGGAGTGTGCTGGTGAATGACAACTGCCTAAGCAGCAGCACAGCTCTTCCAGTGCCAAAACAACTCCACTTGCCTCATGAACTTCACATACCATCAGCTGTCCTGGCAGCTATCTAGGAAACCCTGTTGGGTCACTTCCGGTCCCATGCCCATTGAGCCAAGTGGGATGGAATCAAGCAGCTTCAGCACCCACACAAAACGAACATGGAGCTCCTCACTCAAGGCGCTCAAAACTTCACGGCCAAAGACAAGTTCAGTGCCCAAGCCATTATGCGCTGCCATGGAAACCAAGTGCTCTGGCAGCACATATGTCTGAAAGTGGATATGACACCTAGGGAAGGGAGTGTGGTGGTGAATGGCAACTGCCCGAAGCAGCAGCACAGCTCTTCCACTGCCAAAACAACTCCACCTGCCTCATGGACTTCATATACCATCAGCTGTCCTGGCAGCTATCTAGGAAACCCTGTTGGTTCACTTCCGGTCCCATGCCCATTGAGCCCAGTGGGATGGAATCAAGCAGCTTCAGCACCCACACAAAACGAACATGGAGCTCCTCACTCAAGGCGTTCAAAACTCCCCAGCCAAAGACAAGTTCAGTACCCAAGCCATTTCCCGCTGCCATGGAAACCAAGTGCTCTGGCAGCACATATGTCTGAAAGTGGATATGACACCTAGGGAAGGGAGTGTGCTGGTGAATGGCAACTGCCCGAAGCAGCAGCACAGCTCTTCCACTGCCAAAACAACTCCACCTGCCTCATGAACTTCACATACCATCAGCTGTCCTGGCAGCTATCTAAGAAATCCTGTTGGGTCACTTCCGGTCCCATACACATTGAGCCCAGTGGGATGGAATCAAGCAGCTTGAGCACCCACACAAAACGAACATGGAGCTCCTCACTCAAGGTGCTCAAAACTCCACAGCCAAAGACATGCTCAGTGCCCAAGCCATGTCTGGCTGCCATGGAAACAAGTGCTCTGGCAGCACATATGTCTGAAAGTGGATATGACACCTAGGGAATTGAGTGTGCTGGTGAATGGCAACTGCCCGAAGCAGCAGCACAGCTCTTCCACTGCCAAAACAACTCCACCTGCCTCATGAACTTCACATACCATCAGCTGTCCTGGCAGCTATCTAGGAAACCCTGTTGGGTCACTTCCGGTCCCATGCCCATTGAGCCCAGTGGGATGGAATCAAGCAGCTTCAGCACCCACACAAAACGAACATGGAGCTCCTCACTCAAGGCGCTCAAAACTGCACGGCCAAAGACAAGTTCAGTGCCCAAGCCATTTCCCGCTGCCATGGAAACCAAGTGCTCTGGCAGCACATATGTCTGAAAGTGGATATGACACCTAGGGAAGGGAGTGTGGTGGTGAATGGCAACTGCCCGAAGCAGCAGCACAGCTCTTCCACTGCCAAAACAACTCCACCTGCATCATGAACTTCACATACCATCAGCTGTCCTGGCAGCTATCTAGGAAACCCTGTTGGCTCACTTCCGGTCCCATGCCCATTGAGCCAGGTGGGATGGAATCAAGCAGCTTCAGCACCCACACAAAACCAACATGGAGCTCCTCACTCAAGGCGCTCAAAATTTCACGGCCAAAGACAAGTTCAGTGCCCAAGCCATTTCCCGCTGCCATGGAAACCAAGTGCTCTGGCAGCACATATGTCTGAAAGTGGATATGACACCTAGGGAAGGGACTGTGCTGGTGAATGGCAACTGCCCGAAGCAGCAGCACAGCTCTTCCACTGCCAAAACAACTCCACCTGCCTCATGAACTTCACATACCATCAGCTGTCCTGGCAGCTATCTAGGAAACCCTGTTGGGTCACTTCCGGTCCCATGCCCATTGAGCCCAGTGGGATGGAATCAAGCAGCTTCAGCACCCACACAAAACGAACATGGAGCTCCTCACTCAAGGCGCTCAAAACTGCACGGCCAAAGACAAGTTCAGTGCCCAAGCCATTTCCGGCTGCCATGGAAACCAAGTGCTCTGGCAGCACATATGTCTGAAAGTGGATATGACACCTAGGGAAGGGACTGTGCTGGTGAATGGCAACTGCCCGAAGCAGCAGCACAGCTCTTCCACTGCCAAAACAACTCCACCTGCCTCATGAACTTCACATACCATCAGCTGTCCTGGCAGCTATCTAGGAAACCCTGTTGGGTCACTTCGGGTCCCATGCCCATTGAGCCCAGAGGGATGGAATCAAGCAGCTTGAGCACCCACACAAAACGAACATGGAGCTCCTCACTCAAGGTGCTCAAACCTCCACGGCCAAAGACAAGTTCAGTGCCCAAGCCATTTCCCGCTGCCATGGAAACCAAGTGCTCTGGCAGCACATATGTCTGAAAGTGGATGTGACACCTAATCAAGAGAGTGTGTTGGTGACTGGCAACTGCCCGAAGCAGCAGCACAGCTCTTCCACAGCCAAAACAACTCACCTGCCTCATGAACTTCCTATACCATCAGCTGTCCTGGCAGCTATCTAGGAAACCCTGTTGGGTCACTTCCGGTCGCATTGAGCCCATTGAGCCCAGTGGGATGGAATCAAGCAGCTTCAGCACCCACACAAAACGAACATGGAGCTCCTCACTCAAGGCGCTCAAACCTCCACGGCCAAAGACAAGTTCAGTGCCCAAGCCATTTCCCGCTGCCATGGAAACCAAGTGCTCTGGCAGCACATATGTCTGAAAGTGGATATGACACCTAGGGAAGGGAGTGTGCTGGTAAATGGCAACTGCCCGAAGCAGCAGCACAGCTCTTCCACTGCCAAAACAACTCCACCTGCCTCATGAACTTCACATACCATCAGCTGTCCTGGCAGCTATCTAGGAAACCCTGTTGGGTCACTTCCGGTCCCATGCCCATTGAGCCCAGTGGGATGGAATCAAGCAGCTTCAGCACCCACACAAAACGAACATGGAGCTCCTCACTCAAGGCGCTCAAAACTTCACGGCCAAAGACAAGTTCAGTGCCCAAGCCATTTCCCGCTGCCATGGAAACCAAGTGCTCTGGCAGCACATATGTCTGAAAGTGGATATGACACCTAGGGAAGGGAGTGTGCTGGTGAATGGCAACTGCCCGAAGCAGCAGCACAGCTCTTCCACTGCCAAAACAACTCCACCTGCCTCATGAACTTCACATACCATCAGCTGTCCTGGCAGCTATCTAGGAAACCCTGTTGGGTCACTTCCAGTCCCATGCCCATTGAGCCCAGTGGGATGGAATCAAGCAGCTTCAGCACCCACACAAAACGAACATGGAGCTCCTCACTCAAGGCGCTCAAAACTCCACAGCCAAAGATAAGTTCAGTGCCCAAGACATTTCCCGCTGCCATGGAGACTAAGAGCTCTGGCAGCACATATGTCTGAAAGTGGATATGACACCTAGGGAAGGGAGTGTGCTGGTGAATGGCAACTGCCGAAGCAGCAGCACAGCTCTTCCACTGCCAAAACAACTCCACCTGCTCATGAACTTCACATACCATCAGCTGTCTTGGAAGCTATCTAGGAAACCCTGTTGGGTCACTTCCGGTCGCATTGAGCCCATTGAGCCCAGTGGGATGGAATCAAGCAGCTTCAGCACCCACACAAAACGAACATGGAGCTCCTCACTCAAGGCGCTCAAACCTCCACGGCCAAAGACAAGTTCAGTGCCCAAGCCATTTCCCGCTGCCATGGAAACCAAGTGCTCTGGCAGCACAGATGTCTGAAAGTGGATATGACACCTAGGGAAGGGAGTGTGCTGGTGAATGGCAACTGCCCGAAGCAGCAGCACAGCTTTTCCAGTGCCAAAACAACTCCACCTGCCTCATGAACTTCACATACCATCAGCTGTCCTGGCAGCTATCTAGGAAACCCTGTTGGGTCACTTCCGGTCCCATGCCCATTGAGCCCAGTGGGATGGAATCAAGAAGCTTGAGCACCCACACAAAACGAACATGGAGCTCCTCGCTCAAGGCGCTCAAAACTGCACGGCCAAAGACAAGTTCAGTGCCCAAGCCATTTCCCGCTGCCATGGAAACCAAGTGCTCTGGCAGCACATATGTCTGAAAGTGGATATGACACCTAGGGAAGGGAGTGTGCTGGTGAATGGCAACTGCCCGAAGCAGCAGCACAGCTCTTCCACTGCCAAATCAACTCACCTGCCTCATGAACTTCACATACCATCAGCTGTCCTGGCAGCTATCTAGGAAACCTTGTTGGGTCACTTCCGGTCCCATGCCCATTGAGCCCAGTGGGATGGAATCAAGCAGCTTCAGCACCCACACAAAACGAACATGGAGCTCCTCACTCAAGGCGCTCAAAACTTCAAAGCCAAAGACAAGTTCACTGCCCAAGCCATTCCCCGCTGCCATGGAAACCAAGTGCTCTGGCAGCACATATGTCTGAAAGTGGATATGACACCTAGGGAAGGGACTGTGCTGGTGAATGGCAACTGCCCGAAGCAGCAGCACAGCTCTTCCAGTGCCAAAACAACTCCACCTGCCTCATGAACTTCACATACCATCAGCTGTCCTGGCAGCTATCTAGGAAACCCTGTTGGCTCACTTCCTGTCGCATTGAGCCCATTGAGCCCAGAGGGATGGAATCAAGCAGCTTCAGCACCCACACAAAACGAACATGGAGCTCCTCACTCAAGACGCTCAAAACTGCACGGCCAAAGACAAGTTCAGTGCCCAAGCCATTTCCCGCTGCCATGGAAACCAAGTGCTCTGGCAGCACATATGTCTGAAAGTGGATATGACACCTAGGGAAGGGAGTGTGCTGGTGAATGGCAACTGCCCGAAGCAGCAGCACAGCTCTTCCAGTGCCAAAAAAACTCCACCTGCTCATGAACTTCACATACCATCAGCTGTCCTGGCAGCTATCTAGGAAACCCTGTTGGTTCACTTCCGGTCCCATGCCCATTGAGCCCAGTGGGATGGAATCAAGCAGCTTCAGCACCCACACAAAACGAACATGGAGCTCCTCACTCAAGGCGCTCAAATCTTCACGGCCAAAGAAAAGTTCAGTGCCCAAGCCATTTCCGGCTGCCATGGAAACTAAGTGCTCTGGCAGCACATATGTCTGAAAGTGGATATGACACCTAGGGAAGGGAGTGTGTTGGTGAATGGCAACTGCCCGAAGCAGCAGCACAGCTGTTCCACTGCCAAAACAACTCCACCTGCCTCATGGACTTAACATACCATCAGCTGTCCTGGCAGCTATCTAGGAAACCCTGTTGGGTCACTTCCGGTCCCATGCCCATTGAGCCCAGTGGGATGGAATCAAGCAGCTTGAGCACCCACACAAAACGAACATTGAGCTCCTCACTCAAGACGCTCAAAACTGCACGGCCAAAGACAAGTTCAGTGCCCAAGCCATTTCCCGCTGCCATGGAAACCAAGTGCTCTGGCAGCATATGTCTGAAAGTGGATATGACACCTAGGGAAGGGAGTGTGCTGGTGAATGGCAACTTCCCGAAGCAGCAGCACAGCTGTTCCAGTGCCAAAACAACTCCACCTGCCTCATGGACTTCACATACCATCAGCTGTCCTGGCAGCTATCTAGGAAACCCTGTTGGGTCACTTCCGGTCCCATGCCCATTGAGCCAGGTGGGATGGAATCAAGCAGCTTGAGCACCCACACAAAACCAACATGGAGCTCCTCACTCAAGGCGCTCAAAATTTCACGGCCAAAGACAAGTTCAGTGCCCAAGGCATTTCCCGCTGCCATGGAAACCAAGTGCTCTGGCAGCACATATGTCTGAAAGTGGATATGACACCTAGGGAAGGGAGTGTGCTGGTGAATGGCAACTGCCCGAAGCAGTAGCACAGCTCTTCCAGTGCCAAAACAACTCCACCTGCCACATGAACTTCACATACCATCAGCTGTCCTGGCAGCTATCTAGGAAACCCTGTTGGCTCACTTCCGGTCCCATGCCCATTGAGCCCAGTGGGATGGAATCAACCAGCTTGAGCACCCACACAAAACGAACATGGAGCTCCTCACTCAAGGTGCTCAAACCTCCACGGCCAAAGACAAGTTCAGTGCCCAAGCCATTTCCCGCTGCCATGGAAACCAAGTGCTCTGGCAGCACATATGTCTGAAAGTGGATGTGACACCTAATTAAGAGAGTGTGCTGGTGACTGGCAACTGCCCGAAGCTGCAGCACAGCTGTTCCACTGGCAAAACAACTCACCTGCCTCATGAACTTCACATACCATCAGCTGTCCTGGCAGCTATCTAGGAAACCTTGTTGGGTCACTTCCGGTCCCATGCCCATTGAGCCCAGTGGGATGGAATCAAGCAGCTTCAGCACCCACACAAAACGAACATGGAGCTCCTCACTCAAGGCGCTCAAAACTCCACGGCCAAAGACAAGTTCAGTGCCCAAGTAATTTCCCGCTGCCATGGAAACCAAGTGCTCTGGCAGCACATATGTCTGAAAGTGGATATGACACCTAGGGAAGGGAGTGTGCTGGTGAATGGCAACTGCCCGAAGCAGCAGCACAGCTCTTCCACTGCCAAAACAAATCCATCTGCCTCATGAACTTCACATACCATCAGCTGCCCTGGCAGCTATCTAGGAAACCCTGTTGGGTCACTTCCGGTCCAATGCCCATTGAGCTCAGTTGGATGGAATCAAGCAGCTTCAGCACCCACACAAAACGAACATGGAGCTCCTCACTCAAGGCGCTCAAAACTCCACGGCCAAAGACAAGTTCAGTGCCCAAGTAATTTCCCGCTGCCATGGAAACCAAGTGCTCTGGCAGCACATATGTCTGAAAGTGGATATGACACCTAGGGAAGGGAGTGTGCTGGTGAATGGCAACTGCCCGAAGCAGCAGCACAGCTCTTCCACTGCCAAAACAAATCCATCTGCCTCATGAACTTCACATACCATCAGCTGTCCTGGCAGCTATCTAGGAAACCCTGTTGGGTCACTTCCGGTCCCATGCCCATTGAGCCCAGTGGGATGGAATCAAGCAGCTTCAGCACCCACACAAAATGAACATGGAGCTCCTCACTCAAGGCGCTCAAAACTCCACAGCCAAAGACAAGTTCAGTGTCCAAGCCATTTCCGACTGCCATGGAAACCAAGTGCTCTGGCAGCACATATGTCTGAAAGTGGATATGACACCGAGGGAAGGGAGTGTGCTGGTGAATGACAACTGCCTAAGCCGCAGCACAGCTCTTCCAGTGCCAAAACAACTCCACTTGCCTCATGAACTTCACATACCATCAGCTGTCCTGGCAGCTATCTAGGAAACCCTGTTGGGTCACTTCCGGTCCCATGCCCATTGAGCCCAGTGGGATGGAATCAAGCAGCTTCAGCACCCACACAAAACGAACATGGAGCTCCTCACTCAAGGCGCTCAAAACTTCACGGCCAAAGACAAGTTCAGTGCCCAAGCCATTTCCCGCTGCCATGGAAACCAAGTGCTCTGGCAGCACATATGTCTGAAAGTGGATATGACACTTAGGGAAGGGACTGTGCTGGTGAATGGCAACTGCCCGAAGCAGCAGCACAGCTCTTCCACTGCCAAAACAACTCCACCTGCCTCATGGACTTCATATACCATCAGCTGTCCTGGCAGCTATCTAGGAAACCCTGTTGGGTCACTTCCGGTCCCATGCCCATTGAGCCCAGTGGGATGGAATCAAGCAGCTTCAGCACCCACACAAAACGAACATGGAGCTCCTCACTCAAGGCGTTCAAAACTCCCCAGCCAAAGACAAGTTCAGTACCCAAGCCATTTCCCGCTGCCATGGAAACCAAGTGCTCTGGCAGCACATATGTCTGAAAGTGGATATGACACCTAGGGAAGGGAGTGTGCTGGTGAATGGCAACTGCCCGAAGCAGCAGCACAGCTCTTCCACTGCCAAAACAACTCCACCTGCCTCATGAACTTCACATACCATCAGCTGTCCTGGCAGCTATCTAAGAAATCCTGTTGGGTCACTTCCGGTCCCATACACATTGAGCCCAGTGGGATGGAATCAAGCAGCTTGAGCACCCACACAAAACGAACATGGAGCTCCTCACTCAAGGTGCTCAAAACTGCACTGCCAAAGACATGTTCAGTGCCCAAGCCATGTCTGGCTGCCACGGAAACCAACTGCTCTGGCAGCACATATGTCTGAAAGTGGATATGACACCTAGGGAAGGGAGTGTGCTGGTGAATGGCAACTGCCCGAAGCAGCAGCACAGCTCTTCCACTGCCAAAACAACTCCACCTGCCTCATGAACTTCACATACCATCAGCTGTCCTGGCAGCTATCTAGGAAACCCTGTTGGGTCACTTCCGGTCCCATGCCCATTGAGCCCAGTGGGATGGAATCAAGCAGCTTGAGCACCGACACATAACGAACATGGAGCTCCTCACTCAAGGCGCTCAAATCTTCACGGCCAAAGAAAAGTTCAGTGCCCAAGCCATTTCCGACTGCCATGGAAACCAAGTGCTCTGGCAGCACATATGTCTGAAAGTGGATGTGACACCTAATCAAGAGAGTGTGTTGGTGACTGGCAACTGCCCGAAGCAGCAGCACAGCTCTTCCACTGCCAAAACAACTCACCTGCCTCATGAACTTCACATACCATCAGCTGTCCTGGCAGCTATCTAGGAAACCTTGTTGGGTCACTTCCGGTCCCATGCCCATTGAGCCCAGGGGGAAGGAATCAAGCAGCTTCAGCACCCACACAAAACTAACATGGATCTCCTCACTCAAGAGGCTCGAAACTACATGGCGAAAGACAAGTTCAGTGCCCAAGCCATTTCCCGCTGCCATGAAAACCAAGTGCTCTGGCAGCACATATGTCTGAAAGTGGATATGACACCTAGGGAAGGGAGTGTGCTGGTGAATGGCAACTGCCCGAAGCAGCAGCACAGCTCTTCCACTGCCAAAACAACTCCACCTCCCTCATGAACTTCACATACCATCAGCTGTCCTGGCAGCTATCTAGGAAACCCTGTTGGGTCACTTCCGGTCGCATTGAGCCCATTGAGCCCAGTGGGATGGAATCAAGCAGCTTCAGCACCCACACAAAACGAACATGGAGCTCCTCACTCAAGGCGCTCAAACCTCCACGGCCAAAGACAAGTTCAGTGCCCAAGCTTTTCCCGCTGCCATGGAAACCAAGTGCTCTGGCAGCACATATGTCTGAAAGTGGATATGACACCTAGGGAAGGGAGTGTGCTGGTGAATGGCAACTGCCCGAAGCAGCAGCACAGCTCTTCCACTGCCAAAACAACTCCATCTGCCTCATGAACTTCACATACCATCAGCTGTCCTGGCAGCTATCTAGGAAACCCTGTTGGGTCACTTCCGGTCCCATGCCCATTGAGCTCAGTTGGATGGAATCAAGCAGCTTGAGCACCCACACAAAACGAACATGGAGCTCCTCACTCAAGGCGCTCAAAACTACATAGCCAAGGACAAGTTCAGTGCCCAAGCCATTTCCCGCTGCCATGGAAACCAAGTGCTCTGGCAGCACATATGTCTGAAAGTGGATATGACACCTAGGGAAGGGAGTGTGCTGGTGAATGACAACTGCCCGAAGCAGCAGCACAGCTCTTCCACTGCCAAAACAACTCCACCTGCCTCATGAACTTCACATACCATCAGCTGTCCTGGCAGCTATCTAGGAAACCCTGTTGGGTCACTTCCGGTCCCATGCCCATTGAGCCCAGTGGGATGGAATCAAGCAGCTTCAGCACCCACACAAAACTAACATGGAGCTCCTCACTCCAGGCGCTCAAAACTTCACGGCCAAAGACAAGTTCAGTGCCCAAGCCATTTCCCGCTGCCATGGAAACCAAGTGCTCTGGCAGCACATATGTCTGAAAGTGGATATGACACCTAGGGAAGGGACTGTGCTGGTGAATGGCAACTGCCCGAAGCAGCAGCACAGCTCTTCCACTGCCAAAACAACTCCACCTGCCTCATGAACTTCACATACCATCAGCTGTCCTGGCAGCTATCTAGGAAACCCTGTTGGGTCACTTCCGGTCCCATGCCCATTGAGCCAAGTGGGATGGAATCAAGCAGCTTCAGCACCCACAAAAAACGAACATGGAGCTCCTCACTCAAGGCGCTCAAAACTGCACGGCCAAAGACAAGTTCAGTGCCCAAGCCATTTCCGGCTGCCATGGAAACCAAGTGCTCTGGCAGCACATATGTCTGAAAGTGGATATGACACCTAGGCAAGTGAGTGTGCTGGTGAATGGCAACTGCCCAAAGCAGCAGCACAGCTGTTTCACTGCCAAAACAACTCCACCTGCCTCATGGACTTCACATACCATCAGCTGTCCTGGCAGCTATCTAGGAAACCCTGTTGGGTCACTTCAGGTCCCATGCCCATTGAGCCCAGTGGGATGGAATCAAGCAGCTTCAGCACCCACACAAAACGAACATGGAGCTCCTCACTCAAGACGCTCAAAACTTCACGGCCAAAGACAAGTTCAGTGCCCAAGCCATTTCCCGCTGCCATGGAAACCAAGTGCTCTGGCAGCACATATGTCTGAAAGTGGATATGACACCTAGGGAAGGGAGTGTGCTGGTGAATGGCAACTGCCCGAAGCAGCAGCACAGCTCTTCCACTGCCAAAACAACTCCACCTGCCTCATGAACTTCACATACCATCAGCTGTCCTGGCAGCTATCTAGGAAACCCTGTTGGGTCACTTCCAGTCCCATGCCCATTGAGCCCAGTGGGATGGAATCAAGCAGCTTCAGCACCCACACAAAACGAACATGGAGCTCCTCACTCAAGGCGCTCAAAACTCCACAGCCAAAGACAAGTTCAGTGCCCAAGACATTTCCCGCTGCCATGGAGACTAAGAGCTCTGGCAGCACATATGTCTGAAAGTGGATATGACACTTAGGGAAGGGAGTGTGCTGGTGAATGGCAACTGCCCGAAGCAGCAGCACAGCTCTTCCACTGCCAAAACAACTCCACCTGCTCATGAACTTCACATACCATCAGCTGTCTTGGAAGCTATCTAGGAAAACCTGTTGGCTCACTTCCGGTCGCATTGAGCCCATTCAGCCCAGGGGGATGGAATCAAGCAGCTTCAGCACCCACACAAAACGAACATGGAGCTCCTCACTCAAGGCGCTCAAAACTCCACGGCCAAAGACAAGTTCAGTGCCCAAGCCATTTCCCGCTGCCATGGAAACCAAGTGCTCTGGCAGCACAGATGTCTGAAAGTGGATATGACACCTAGGGAAGGGAGTGTGCTGGTGAATGGCAACTGCCCGAAGCAGCAGCACAGCTCTTCCAGTGCCAAAACAACTCCACCTGCCTCATGAACTTCACATACCATCAGCTGTCCTGGCAGCTATCTAGGAAACCCTGTTGGGTCACTTCCGGTCCCATGCCCATTGAGCCCAGTGGGATGGAATCAAGAAGCTTGAGCACCCACACAAAACGAACATGGAGCTCCTCGCTCAAGGCGCTCAAAACTGCATGGCCAAAGACAAGTTCAGTGCCCAAGCCATTTCCCGCTGCCATGGAAACCAAGTGCTCTGGCAGCACATATGTCTGAAAGTGGATATGACACCTAGGGAAGGGAGTGTGCTGGTGAATGGCAACTGCCCGAAGCAGCAGCACAGCTCTTCCACTGCCAAATCAACTCACCTGCCTCATGAACTTCACATACCATCAGCTGTCCTGGCGGGTATGTTGGACACCTTGTTGGGTCACTTCCTGTCCCATGCCCATTGAGCCCAGTGGGATGGAATCAAGAAGCTTCAGCACCCACACAAAACGAACATGGAGCTCCTCACTCAAGACGCTCAAAACTCCACAGCCAAAGACAAGTTCAGTGCCCAAGCCATTTCCCGCTGCCATGGAAACCAAGTGCTCTGGCAGCACATATGTCTGAAAGTGGATATGACACCTAGGGAAGGGAGTGTGCTGGTAAATGGCAACTGCCCGAAGCAGCAGCACAGCTCTTCCACTGCCAAAACAACTCCACCTGCCTCATGAACTTCACATACCATCAGCTGTCCTGGCAGCTATCTAGGAAACCCTGTTGGGTCATTTCCGGTCCCATGCCCATTGAACCCATTGAGCCCAGTGGGATGGAATCAAGCAGCTTCAGCACCCACACAAAACGAACATGGAGCTCCTCACTCAAGGCGCTCAAAACTTCACAGCCAAAGACAAGTTCACTGCCCAAGCCATTCCCCGCTGCCATGGAAACCAAGTGCTCTGGCAGCACATATGTCTGAAAGTGGATATGACACCTAGGGAAGGGAGTGTGCTGGTGAATGGCAACTGCCCGAAGCAGCAGCACAGCTCTTCCACTGCCAAAACAACTCCACCTGCCTCATGAACTTCACATACCATCAGCTGTCCTGGCAGCTATCTAGGAAACCTTGTTGGGTCACTTCCGGTCCCATGCCCATTGAGCCCAGGGGGAAGGAATCAAGCAGCTTCAGCACCCACACAAAACTAACATGGATCTCCTCACTCAAGAGGCTCGAAACTACATGGCGAAAGACAAGTTCAGTGCCCAAGCCATTTCCCGCTGCCATGGAAACCAAGTGCTCTGGCAGCACATATGTCTGAAAGTGGATATGACACCTAGGGAAGGGAGTGTGCTGGTGAATGGCAACTGCCCGAAGCAGCAGCACAGCTCTTCCACTGCCAAAACAACTCCTCCTCCCTCATGAACTTCACATACCATCAGCTGTCCTGGCAGCTATCTAGGAAACCCTGTTGGGTCACTTCCGGTCGCATTGAGCCCATTGAGCCCAGTGGGATGGAATCAAGCAGCTTCAGCACCCACACAAAACGAACATGGAGCTCCTCACTCAAGGCGCTCAAACCTCCACGGCCAAAGACAAGTTCAGTGCCCAAGCCATTTCCCCCTGCCATGGAAACCAAGTGCTCTGGCAGCACATATGTCTGAAAGTGGATATGACACCTAGGGAAGGGAGTGTGCTGGTGAATGGCAACTGCCCGAAGCAGCAGCACAGCTCTTCCACTGCCAAAACAACTCCATCTGCCTCATGAACTTCACATACCATCAGCTGTCCTGGCAGCTATCTAGGAAACCCTGTTGGTTCACTTCCGGTCCCATGCCCATTGAGCTCAGTTGGATGGAATCAAGCAGCTTCAGCACCCACACAAAACGAACATGGAGCTCCTCACTCAAGGCGCTCAAAACTACATAGCCAAGGACAAGTTCAGTGCCCAAGCCATTTCCCGCTGCCATGGAAACCAAGTGCTCTGGCAGCACATATGTCTGAAAGTGGATATGACACCTAGGGAAGGGACTGTGCTGGTGAATGGCAACTGCCCGAAGCAGCAGCACAGCTCTTCCACTGCCAAAACAACTCCACCTGCCTCATGAACTTCACATACCATCAGCTGTCCTGGCAGCTATCTAGGAAACCCTGTTGGGTCACTTCCGGTCCCATGCCCATTGAGCCAAGTGGGATGGAATCAAGCAGCTTCAGCACCCACAAAAAACGAACATGGAGCTCCTCACTCAAGGCGCTCAAAACTGCACGGCCAAAGACAAGTTCAGTGCCCAAGCCATTTCCGGCTGCCATGGAAACCAAGTGCTCTGGCAGCACATATGTCTGAAAGTGGATATGACACCTAGGCAAGTGAGTGTGCTGGTGAATGGCAACTGCCCAAAGCAGCAGCACAGCTGTTTCACTGCCAAAACAACTCCACCTGCCTCATGGACTTCACATACCATCAGCTGTCCTGGCAGCTATCTAGGAAACCCTGTTGGGTCACTTCCGGTCCCATGCCCATTGAGCCCAGTGGGATGGAATCAAGCAGCTTCAGCACCCACACAAAACGAACATGGAGCTCCTCACTCAAGACGCTCAAAACTTCACGGCCAAAGACAAGTTCAGTGCCCAAGCCATTTCCCGCTGCCATGGAAACCAAGTGCTCTGGCAGCACATATGTCTGAAAGTGGATATGACACCTAGGGAAGGGAGTGTGCTGGTCAATGGCAACTGCCCGAAGCAGCAGCACAGCTCTTCCACTGCCAAAACAACTCCACCTGCCTCATGAACTTCACATACCATCAGCTGTCCTGGCAGCTATCTAGGAAACCCTGTTTGGTCACTTCCAGTCCCATGCCCATTGAGCCCAGTGGGATGGAATCAAGCAGCTTCAGCACCCACACAAAACGAACATGGAGCTCCTCACTCAAGGCGCTCAAAACTCCACAGCCAAAGACAAGTTCAGTGCCCAAGACATTTCCCGCTGCCATGGAGACTAAGAGCTCTGGCAGCACATATGTCTGAAAGTGGATATGACACTTAGGGAAGGGAGTGTGCTGGTGAATGGCAACTGCCCGAAGCAGCAGCACAGCTCTTCCACTGCCAAAACAACTCCACCTGCTCATGAACTTCACATACCATCAGCTGTCTTGGAAGCTATCTAGGAAACCCTGTTGGGTCACTTCCGGTCGCATTGAGCCCATTGAGCCCAGTGGGATGGAATCAAGCAGCTTCAGCACCCACACAAAACGAACATGGAGCTCCTCACTCAAGGCGCTCAAAACTTCACAGCCAAAGACAAGTTCACTGCCCAAGCCATTCCCCGCTGCCATGGAAACCAAGTGCTCTGGCAGCACATATGTCTGAAAGTGGATATGACACCTAGGGAAGGGAGTGTGCTGGTGAATGGCAACTGCCCGAAGCAGCAGCACAGCTCTTCCAGTGCCAAAACAACTCCACCTGCCTCATGAACTTCACATACCATCAGCTGTCCTGGCAGCTATCTAGGAAACCCTGTTGGCTCACTTCCTGTCGCATTGAGCCCATTGAGCCCAGTGGGATGGAATCAAGCAGCTTCAGCACCCACACAAAACGAACATGGATCTCCTCACTCAAGACGCTCAAAACTGCACAGCCAAAGACAAGTTCAGTGCCCAAGCCATTTCCCGCTGCCATGGAAACCAAGTGCTCTGGCAGCACATATGTCTGAAAGTGGATATGACACCTAGGGAAGGGAGTGTGCTGGTGAATGGCAACTGCCCGAAGCAGCAGCACAGCTCTTCCACTGCCAAAACAACTCCACCTGCTCATGAACTTCACATACCATCAGCTGTCCTGGCAGCTATCTAGGAAACCCTGTTGGGTCACTTCCGGTCGCATTGAGCCCATTGAGCCCAGTGGGATGGAATCAAGCAGCTTCAGCACCCACACAAAACGAACATGGAGCTCCTCACTCAAGGCGCTCAAAACTCCACGGCCAAAGACAAGTTCAGTGCCCAAGCCATTTCCCGCTGCCATGGAAACCAAGTGCTCTGGCAGCACAGATTTCTGAAAGTGGATATGACACCTAGGGAAGGGAGTGTGCTGGTGAATGGCAACTGCCCGAAGCAGCAGCACAGCTCTTCCACTGCCAAAAAAACTCCACCTGCTCATGAACTTCACATACCATCAGCTGTCCTGGCAGCTATCTAGGAAACCCTGTTGGGTCACTTCCGGTCGCATTGAGCCCATTGAGCCCAGTGGGATGGAATCAAGCAGCTTGAGCACCCACACAAAACGAACATGGAGCTCCTCACTCAAGGCGCTCAAAACTCCACGGCCAAAGACAAGTTCAGTGCCCAAGCCATTTCCCGCTGCCATGGAAACCAAGTGCTCTGGCAGCACATATGTCTGAAAGTGGATATGACACCTAGGGAAGGGAGTGTGCTGGTGAATGGCAACTGCCCGAAGCAGCAGCACAGCTCTTCCACTGCCAAAACAACTCCACCTGCCTCATGAACTTCACATACCATCAGCTGTCCTAGCAGCTATCTAGGAAACCCTGTTGGGTCACTTCCGGTCGCATTGAGCCCATTGAGCCCAGTGGGATGGAATCAAGCAGCTTCAGCACCCACACAAAACGAACATGGAGCTCCTCACTCAAAGCGCTCAAAACTCCACGGCCAAAGACAAGTTCAGTGCCCAAGCCATTTCCCGCTGCCATGGAAACCAAGTGCTCTGGCAGCACAGATGTCTGAAAGTGGATATGACACCTAGGGAAGGGAGTGTGCTGGTGAATGGCAACTGCCCGAAGCAGCAGCACAGCTCTTCCAGTGCCAAAACAACTCCACCTGCCTCATGAACTTCACATACCATCAGCTGTCCTGGCAGCTATCTAGGAAACCCTGTTGGGTCACTTCCGGTCCCATGCCCATTGAGCCCAGTGGGATGGAATCAAGAAGCTTCAGCACCCACACAAAACGAACATGGAGCTCCTCACTCAAGGCGCTCAAACCTCCACGGCCAAAGACAAGTTCAGTGCCCAAGCCATTTCCCGCTGCCATGGAAACCAAGTGCTCTGGCAGCACAGATGTCTGAAAGTGGATATGACACCTAGGGAAGGGAGTGTGCTGGTGAATGGCAACTGCCCGAAGCAGCAGCACAGCTCTTCCACTGCCAAAACAACTCCACCTGCCTCATGAACTTCACATACCATCAGCTGTCCTGGCAGCTATCTAGGAAACCCTGTTGGGTCACTTCC
The DNA here is from genome assembly GCF_030435755.1 of Ochotona princeps. Taxonomy (NCBI): domain Eukaryota; kingdom Metazoa; phylum Chordata; class Mammalia; order Lagomorpha; family Ochotonidae; genus Ochotona; species Ochotona princeps. The sequence continues at coordinate 145,815,060 of NC_080832.1, read as the reverse complement.
GGTCCCATGCCCATTGAGCCCAGTGGGATGGAATCAAGAAGCTTCAGCACCCACACAAAACGAACATGGAGCTCCTCACTCAAGGCGCTCAAACCTCCACGGCCAAAGACAAGTTCAGTGCCCAAGCCATTTCCCGCTGCCATGGAAACCAAGTGCTCTGGCAGCACATATGTCTGAAAGTGGATATGACACCTAGGGAAGGGAGTGTGCTGGTGAATGGCAACTGCCCGAAGCAGCAGCACAGCTTTTCCACTGCCAAAACAACTCCACCTGCCTCATGAACTTCACATACCATCAGCTGTCTTGGAAGCTATCTAGGAAACCCTGTTGGCTCACTTCCTGTCGCATTGAGCCCATTGAGCCCAGGGGGATGGAATCAAGCAGCTTGAGCACCCACACAAAACGAACATGGAGCTCCTCACTCAAGGCGCTCAAAAATCCACGGCCAAAGACAAGTTCAGTGCCCAAGCCATTTTCCGCTGCCATGGAAACCAAGTGCTCTGGCAGCACATATGTCTGAAAGAGGATATGACACCTAGGGAAGGGAGTGTGCTGGTGAATGGCAACTGCCCAAAGCAGCAGCACAGCTCTTCCAGTGCCAAATCAACTCACCTGCCTCATGAACTTCACATACCATCAGCTGTCCTGGCAGCTATCTAGGAAACCCTGTTGGCTAACTTCCTGTCGCATTGAGCCCATTGAGCCCAGTGGGATGGAATCGAGCAGCTTCAGCACCCACACAAAACGAACATGGAGCTCCTCACTCAAGGCGCTCAAAACTTCACGGCCAAAGACAAGTTCAGTGCCCAAGCCATTTCCCGCTGCCATGGAAACCAAGTGCTCTGCCAGCACATATGTCTGAAAGAGGATATGACACCTAATCAAGGGAGTGTGCTGGTCAATGGCAACTGCCTGAAGCAGCAGCACAGCGCTTGCAGTGCCAAAACAACTCCACCTGCCTCATGAACTTCACATACCATCAGCTGTCTTGGCAGCTATCTAGGAAACCCTGTTGGGTCACTTCCGGTCCCATGCCCATTGAGCACAGGGGGATGGAATCAAGCAGCTTCAGCACCCACACAAAACGAACATGGAGCTCCTCACTCAAGGCGCTCAAAACTGCACGGCCAAAGACAAGTTCAGTGCCCAAGCCATTTCCCGCTGCCATGGAAACCAAGTGCTCTGGCAGCACATATGTCTGAAAGTGGATATGACACCTAGGGAAGGGAGTGTGCTGGTGAATGGCAACTGCCCGAAGCAGCAGCACAGCTCTTCCACTGCCAAAAAAACTCCACCTGCTCATGAACTTCATATACCGTCAGCTGTCTTGGAAGCTATCTAGGAAACCCTGTTGGGTGACTTGCGGTCCCATGCCCATTGAGCACAGTGGAGTGGAATCAAGAAGCTTCAGCACCCACACAAAACGAACATGGAGCTCCTCACTCAAGGCGCTCAAACCTCCACGGCCAAAGACAAGTTCAGTGCCCAAGCCATTTCCCGCTGCCATGGAAACCAAGTGCTCTGGCAGCACATATGTCTGAAAGTGGATGTGACACCTAATCAAGAGAGTGTGTTGGTGACTGGCAACTGCCCGAAGCAGCAGCACAGCTCTTCCACTGCCAAAACAACTCACCTGCCTCATGAAGTTCACATACCATCAGCTGTCCTGGCAGCTATCTAGGAAACCTTGTTGGGTCACTTCCGGTCCCATGCCCATTGAGCCCAGGGGGAAGGAATCAAGCAGCTTCAGCACCAACACAAAACGAACATGGATCTCCTCACTCAAGAGGCTCGAAACTACATGGGGAAAGACAAGTTCAGTGCCCAAGCCATTTCCCGCTGCCATGAAAACCAAGTGCTCTGGCAGCACATATGTCTGAAAGTGGATATGACACCTAGGGAAGGGAGTGTGCTGGTGAATGGCAACTGCCCGAAGCAGCAGCACAGCTCTTCCACTGCCAAAACAACTCCACCTCCCTCATGAACTTCACATACCATCAGCTGTCCTGGCAGCAATCCAGGTAACCCTGTTGGGTCACTTCCGGTCGCATTGAGCCCATTGAGCATAGTGGGATGGAATCAAGCAGCTTCAGCACCCACACAAAACGAACATGGAGCTCCTCACTCAAGGCGCTCAAACCTCCACGGCCAAAGACAAGTTCAGTGCCCAAGCCATTTCCCCCTGCCATGGAAACCAAGTGCTCTGGCAGCACATATGTCTGAAAGTGGATATGACACCTAGGGAAGGGAGTGTGCTGGTGAATGGCAACTGCCCGAAGCAGCAGCACAGCTCTTCCACTGCCAAAACAACTCCATCTGCCTCATGAACTTCACATACCATCAGCTGTCCTGGCAGCTATCTAGGAAACCCTGTTGGTTCACTTCCGGTCCCATGCCCATTGAGCTCAGTTGGATGGAATCAAGCAGCTTGAGCACCCACACAAAACGAACATGGAGCTCCTCACTAAAGGCGCTCAAAACTACATAGCCAAGGACAAGTTCAGTGCCCAAGCCATTTCCCGCTGCCATGGAAACCAAGTGCTCTGGCAGCACATATGTCTGAAAGTGGATATGACACCTAGGGAAGGGAGTGTGCTGGTGAATGACAACTGCCCGAAGCAGCAGCACAGCTCTTCCACTGCCAAAACAACTCCACCTGCCTCATGAACTTCACATACCATCAGCTGTCCTGGCAGCTATCTAGGAAACCCTGTTGGGTCACTTCCGGTCCCATGCCCATTGAGCCCAGTGGGATGGAATCAAGCAGCTTCAGCACCCACAAAAAACGAACATGGAGCTCCTCACTCAAGGCGCTCAAAACTGCACGGCCAAAGACAAGTTCAGTGCCCAAGCCATTTCCGGCTGCCATGGAAACCAAGTGCTCTGGCAGCACATATGTCTGAAAGTGGATATGACACCTAGGCAAGTGAGTGTGCTGGTGAATGGCAACTGCCCAAAGCAGCAGCACAGCTGTTTCACTGCCAAAACAACTCCACCTGCCTCATGGACTTCACATACCATCAGCTGTCCTGGCAGCTATCTAGGAAACCCTGTTGGGTCACTTCCGGTCCCATGCCCATTGAGCCCAGTGGGATGGAATCAAGCAGCTTCAGCACCCACACAAAACGAACATGGAGCTCCTCACTCAAGACGCTCAAAACTTCACGGCCAAAGACAAGTTCAGTGCCTAAGCCATTTCCCGCTGCCATGGAAACCAAGTGCTCTGGCAGCACATATGTCTGAAAGTGGATATGACACCTAGGGAAGGGAGTGTGCTGGTGAATGGCAACTGCCCGAAGCAGCAGCACAGCTCTTCCACTGCCAAAACAACTCCACCTGCCTCATGAACTTCACATACCATCAGCTGTCCTGGCAGCTATCTAGGAAACCCTGTTGGGTCACTTCCAGTCCCATGCCCATTGAGCCCAGTGGGATGGAATCAAGCAGCTTGAGCACCCACACAAAACGAACATGGAGCTCCTCACTCAAGGCGCTCAAAACTCCACAGCCAAAGACAAGTTCAGTGCCCAAGACATTTCCCGCTGCCATGGAGACTAAGAGCTCTGGCAGCACATATGTCTGAAAGTGGATATGACACTTAGGGAAGGGAGTGTGCTGGTGAATGGCAACTGCCCGAAGCAGCAGCACAGCTCTTCCACTGCCAAAACAACTCCACCTGCTCATGAACTTCACATACCATCAGCTGTCTTGGAAGCTATCTAGGAAACCCTGTTGGGTCACTTCCGGTCGCATTGAGCCCATTGAGCCCAGTGGGATGGAATCAAGCAGCTTCAGCACCCACACAAAACGAACATGGAGCTCCTCACTCAAGGCGCTCCAAACTGCACGGCCAAAGACAAGTTCAGTGCCCAAGCCATTTCCCGCTGCCATGGAAACCAAGTGCTCTGGCAGCACATATGTCTGAAAGTGGATATGACACCTAGGGAAGGGAGTGTGCTGGTGAATGGCAACTGCCCGAAGCAGCAGCACAGCTTTTCCAGTGCCAAAACAACTCCACCTGCCTCATGAACTTCACATACCATCAGCTGTCCTGGCAGCTATCTAGGAAACCCTGTTGGGTCACTTCCGGTCCCATGCCCATTGAGCCCAGTGGGATGGAATCAAGAAGCTTGAGCACCCACACAAAACGAACATGGAGCTCCTCGCTCAAGGCGCTCAAAACTGCACGGCCAAAGACAAGTTCAGTGCCCAAGCCATTTCCCGCTGCCATGGAAACCAAGTGCTCTGGCAGCACATATGTCTGAAAGTGGATATGACACCTAGGGAAGGGAGTGTGCTGGTGAATGGCAACTGCCCGAAGCAGCAGCACAGCTCTTCCACTGCCAAATCAACTCACCTGCCTCATGAACTTCACATACCATCAGCTGTCCTGGCAGCTATCTAGGAAACCTTGTTGGGTCACTTCCGGTCCCATGCCCATTGAGCCCAGTGGGATGGAATCAAGCAGCTTCAGCACCCACACAAAACGAACATGGAGCTCCTCACTCAAGACGCTCAAAACTCCACAGCCAAAGACAAGTTCAGTGCCCAAGCCATTTCCCGCTGCCATGGAAACCAAGTGCTCTGGCAGCACATATGTCTGAAAGTGGATATGACACCTAGGGAAGGGAGTGTGCTGGTAAATGGCAACTGCCCGAAGCAGCAGCACAGCTCTTCCACTGCCAAAACAACTCCACCTGCCTCATGAACTTCACATACCATCAGCTGTCCTGGCAGCTATCTAGGAAACCCTGTTGGGTCATTTCCGGTCGCATTGAACCCATTGAGCCCAGTGGGATGGAATCAAGCAGCTTCAGCACCCACACAAAACGAACATGGAGCTCCTCACTCAAGGCGCTCAAAACTTCACAGCCAAAGACAAGTTCACTGCCCAAGCCATTCCCCGCTGCCATGGAAACCAAGTGCTCTGGCAGCACATATGTCTGAAAGTGGATATGACACCTAGAGAAGGGAGTGTGCTGGTGAATGGCAACTGCCCGAAGCAGCAGCACAGCTCTTCCAGTGCCAAAACAACTCCACCTGCCTCATGAACTTCACATACCATCAGCTGTCCTGGCAGCTATCTAGGAAACCCTGTTGGCTCACTTCCTGTCGCATTGAGCCCATTGAGCCCAGTGGGATGGAATCAAGCAGCTTCAGCACCCACACAAAACGAACATGGAGCTCCTCACTCAAGACGCTCAAAACTGCACGGCCAAAGACAAGTTCAGTGCCCAAGCCATTTCCCGCTGCCATGGAAACCAAGTGCTCTGGCAGCACATATGTCTGAAAGTGGATATGACACCTAGGGAAGGGAGTGTGCTGGTGAATGGCAACTGCCCGAAGCAGCAGCACAGCTCTTCCACTGCCAAAAAAACTCCACCTGCTCATGAACTTCACATACCATCAGCTGTCCTGGCAGCTATCTAGGAAACCCTGTTGGGTCACTTCCGGTCGCATTGAGCCCATTGAGCCCAGTGGGATGGAATCAAGCAGCTTCAGCACCCACACAAAACGAACATGGAGCTCCTCACTCAAGGCGCTCAAAACTCCACGGCCAAAGACAAGTTCAGTGCCCAAGCCATTTCCCGCTGCCATGGAAACCAAGTGCTCTGGCAGCACAGATTTCTGAAAGTGGATATGACACCTAGGGAAGGGAGTGTGCTGGTGAATGGCAACTGCCCGAAGCAGCAGCACAGCTCTTCCACTGCCAAAAAAACTCCACCTGCTCATGAACTTCACATACCATCAGCTGTCCTGGCAGCTATCTAGGAAACCCTGTTGGGTCACTTCCGGTCGCATTGAGCCCATTGAGCCCAGTGGGATGGAATCAAGCAGCTTGAGCACCCACACAAAACGAACATGGAGCTCCTCACTCAAGGCGCTCAAAACTCCACGGCCAAAGACAAGTTCAGTGCCCAAGCCATTTCCCGCTGCCATGGAAACCAAGTGCTCTGGCAGCACATATGTCTGAAAGTGGATATGACACCTAGGGAAGGGAGTGTGCTGGTGAATGGCAACTGCCCGAAGCAGCAGCACAGCTCTTCCACTGCCAAAACAACTCCACCTGCTCATGAACTTCACATACCATCAGCTGTCCTGGCAGCTATCTAGGAAACCCTGTTGGGTCACTTCCGGTCGCATTGAGCCCATTGAGCCCAGTGGGATGGAATCAAGCAGCTTCAGCACCCACACAAAACGAACATGGAGCTCCTCACTCAAGGCGCTCAAAACTCCACGGCCAAAGACAAGTTCAGTGCCCAAGCCATTTCCCGCTGCCATGGAAACCAAGTGCTCTGGCAGCACAGATGTCTGAAAGTGGATATGACACCTAGGGAAGGGAGTGTGCTGGTGAATGGCAACTGCCCGAAGCAGCAGCACAGCTCTTCCACTGCCAAAACAACTCCACCTGCCTCATGAACTTCACATACCATCAGCTGTCCTGGCAGCTATCTAGGAAACCCTGTTGGGTCACTTCCGGTCCCATGCCCATTGAGCCCAGTGGGATGGAATCAAGAAGCTTCAGCACCCACACAAAACGAACATGGAGCTCCTCACTCAAGGCGCTCAAACCTCCACGGCCAAAGACAAGTTCAGTGCCCAAGCCATTTCCCGCTGCCATGGAAACCAAGTGCTCTGGCAGCACAGATGTCTGAAAGTGGATATGACACCTAGGGAAGGGAGTGTGCTGGTGAATGGCAACTGCCCGAAGCAGCAGCACAGCTCTTCCACTGCCAAAACAACTCCACCTGCCTCATGAACTTCACATACCATCAGCTGTCCTGGCAGCTATCTAGGAAACCCTGTTGGGTCACTTCCGGTCCCATGCCCATTGAGCCCAGTGGGATGGAATCAAGCAGCTTCAGCACCCACACAAAACGAACATGGAGCTCCTCACTCAAGGCGCTCAAAACTGCACGGCCAAAGACAAGTTCAGTGCCCAAGCCATTTCCCGCTGCCATGGAAACCAAGTGCTCTGGCAGCACATATGTCTGAAAGTGGATATGACACCTAGGGAAGGGAGTGTGCTGGTGAATGGCAACTGCCCGAAGCAGCAGCACAGCTTTTCCACTGCCAAAACAACTCCACCTGCCTCATGAACTTCACATACCATCAGCTGTCTTGGAAGCTATCTAGGAAACCCTGTTGGCTCACTTCCTGTCGCATTGAGCCCATTGAGCCCAGGGGGATGGAATCAAGCAGCTTGAGCACCCACACAAAACGAACATGGAGCTCCTCACTCAAGGCGCTCAAAAATCCACGGCCAAAGACAAGTTCAGTGCCCAAGCCATTTTCCGCTGCCATGGAAACCAAGTGCTCTGGCAGCACATATGTCTGAAAGAGGATATGACACCTAGGGAAGGGAGTGTGCTGGTGAATGGCAACTGCCCAAAGCAGCAGCACAGCTCTTCCACTGCCAAATCAACTCACCTGCCTCATGAACTTCACATACCATCAGCTGTCCTGGCAGCTATCTAGGAAACCCTGTTGGCTAACTTCCTGTCGCATTGAGCCCATTGAGCCCAGTGGGATGGAATCGAGCAGCTTCAGCACCCACACAAAACGAACATGGAGCTCCTCACTCAAGGCGCTCAAAACTTCACGGCCAAAGACAAGTTCAGTGCCCAAGCCATTTCCCGCTGCCATGGAAACCAAGTGCTCTGCCAGCACATATGTCTGAAAGAGGATATGACACCTAATCAAGGGAGTGTGGTGGTCAATGGCAACTGCCCGAAGCAGCAGCACAGCGCTTGCAGTGCCAAAACAACTCCACCTGCCTCATGAACTTCACATACCATCAGCTGTCTTGGCAGCTATCTAGGAAACCCTGTTGGGTCACTTCCGGTCCCATGCCCATTGAGCACAGGGGGATGGAATCAAGCAGCTTCAGCACCCACACAAAACGAACATGGAGCTCCTCACTCAAGGCGCTCAAAACTGCACGGCCAAAGACAAGTTCAGTGCCCAAGCCATTTCCCGCTGCCATGGAAACCAAGTGCTCTGGCAGCACATATGTCTGAAAGTGGATATGACACCTAGGGAAGGGAGTGTGCTGGTGAATGGCAACTGCCCGAAGCAGCAGCACAGCTCTTCCACTGCCAAAAAAACTCCACCTGCTCATGAACTTCATATACCGTCAGCTGTCTTGGAAGCTATCTAGGAAACCCTGTGGGGTCACTTCCAGTCCCATGCCCATTGAGCACAGTGGAATGGAATCAAGAAGCTTCAGCACCCACACAAAACGAACATGGAGCTCCTCACTCAAGGCGCTCAAAACTCCACGGCCAAAGACAAGTTCAGTGCCCAAGCCATTTCCCGCTGCCATGGAAACCAAGTGCTCTGGCAGCACATATGTCTGAAAGTGGATATGACACCTAGGGAAGGGAGTGTGCTGGTGAATGGTAACTGCCCGAAGCAGCAGCACAGCTCTTCCACTGCCAAAACAACTCCACCTGCCTCATGAACTTCACATACCATCAGCTGTCCTGGCAGCTATCTAGGAAACCCTGTTGGGTCACTTCCGGTCCCATGCCCATTGAGCCCAGTGGGATGGAATCAAGAAGCTTGAGCACCCACACAAAACGAACATGGAGCTCTTCACTCAAGGCGCTCAAAACTGCACGGCCAAAGACAAGTTCAGTGCCCAAGCCATTTCCTGCTGCCATGGAAACCAAGTGCTCTGGCAGCACATATGTCTGAAAGTGGATATGACACCTAGGGAAGGGAGTGTGCTGGTGAATGGCAACTGCCCGAAGCAGCAGCACAGCTCTTCCACTGCCAAATCAACTCATCTGCTCATGAACTTCACATACCATCAGCTGTCCTGGCAGCTATCTAGGAAACCTTGTTGGGTCACTTCCGGTCCCATGCCAATTGAGCGCAGAGGGATGGAATCAAGCAGCTTGAGCACCCACACAAAACAAACATGGAGCTCCTCGCTCAAGACGCTCGAAACAACATGGCGAAAGACAAGTTCAGTGCCCAAGGCATTTCCCTGTGCCATGGAAACCAAGTGCTCTGGCAGCACATATGTCTGAAAGTGGATATGACACCTAGGGAAGGGAGTGTGTTGGTAAATGGCAACTGCCCGAAGCAGCAGCACAGCTCTTCCACTGCCAAAACAACTCCACCTGCCTCATGAACTTCACATACCATCAGCTGTCCTGGCAGCTATCTAGGAAACCCTGTTGGGTCACTTCCGGTCGCATTGAGCCCTTTGAGCCCAGTGGGATGGAATCAAGCAGCTTCAGCACCCACACAAAACGAACATGGAGCTCCTCACTCAAGGCGCTCAAAACTTCACGGCCAAAGACAAGTTCAGTGCCCAAGCCATTTCCCGCTGCCATGGAAACCAAGTGCTCTGGCAGCACATATGTCTGAAAGAGGATATGACACCTAATCAAGGAAGTGTGCTGGTGAATGGCAACTGCCCGAAGCAGCAGCACAGCTCTTCCACTGCCAAAACAACTCCACCTGCCTCATGAACCTCACATACCATCAGCTGTCTTGGAAGCTCTCTAGGAAACCCTGTTGGGTCACTTCCGGTCCCATTCCCATTGAGCCCAGTGGGATGGAATCAAGCACCTTCAGCACCCACACAAAACGAACATGGAGCTCCTCACTCAAGACGCTCAAACCTCCACGGCCAAAGACAAGTTCAGTGCCCAAGCCATTTCCCGCTGCCATGGAAACCAAGTGCTCTGGCAGCACATATGTCTGAAAGAGGATATGACACCTAGGGAAGGGAGTGTGCTGGTGAATGGCAACTGCCCAAAGCAGCAGCACAGCTCTTCCACTGCCAAATCAACTCACCTGCCTCATGAACTTCACATACCATCAGCTGTCCTGGCAGCTCTATAGGAAACCTTGTTGGGTCACTTCCGGTCCCATGCCCATTGAGCCCAGTGGGATGGAATCAAGCAGCTTCAGCACCCACACAAAAACTAACATGGAGCTCCTCACTCAAGACGCTCAAAACTCCACAGCCAAAGACAAGTTTAGTGCAGAAGCCATTTTCCGCTGCCATGGAAACCAAGTGCTCTGGCAGCACATATGTCTGAAAGTGGATATGACACCTAGGGAAGGGAGTGTGCTGGTGAATGGCAACTGCCCGAAGCTGCAGCACACAGCTCTTCCACTGCCAAAACAACTCCACCTGCTCATGAACTTCACATACCATCAGCTGTCCTGGCAGCTATCTAGGAAACCCTGTTGGGTCACTTCCGGTCGCATTGAGCCCATTGAGCCCAGTGGGATGGAATCAAGCAGCTCCAGCACCCACACAAAACGAACATGGAGCTCCTCACTCAAGGCGCTCAAAACTCCACGGCCAAAGACAAGTTCAGTGCCCAAGCCATTTTCCGCTGCCATGGAAACCAAGTGCTCTGGCAGCACATATGTCTGAAAGAGGATATGACACCTAGGGAAGGGAGTGTGCTGGAGTGTGCTGGTGAATGGCAACTGCGCGAAGCAGCAGCACAGCTCTTCCACTGCCAAATCAACTCCACCTGCCTCATGAACTTCACATACCATCAGCTGTCCTGGCAGCTATCTAGGAAACCTTGTTGGGTCACTTCAGGTCCCATGCCCATTGAGCCCAGTGGGATGGAATCAAGCAGCTTCAGCACCCACACAAAACGAACATGGAGCTCCTCACTCAAGGCGCTCAAAACTCCACGGACAAAGACAAGTTCAGTGCCCAAGCCATTTCCCGCTGCCATGGAAACCAAGTGCTCTGGCAGCACATATGTCTGAAAGAGGATATGACACCTAATCAAGGGAGTGTGCTGGTGAATGACAACTGCCCGAAGCAGCAGCACAGCTCTTCCACTGCCAAAACAACTCCACCTGCCTCATGAACTTCACATACCATCAGCTGTCCTGGCAGCTATCTAGGAAACCCTGTTGGGTCACTTCCGGTCCCATGCCCATTGAGCCCAGTGGGATGGAATCAAGCAGCTTGAGCACCCACACAAAACGAACATGGAGCTCGTCACTCAAGACGCTCAAAACTACATGGCCAAAGACAAGTTCAGTGCCCAAGCCATTTCCCGCTGCCATGGAAACCAAGTGCTTTGGCAGCACATATGTCTGAAAGTGGATATGACACCTAGGGAAGGGAGTGTGCTGGTGAATGGCAACTGCCCGAAGCAGCAGCACAGCTCTTCCAGTGCCAAAACAACTCCACCTGCTCATGAACTTCACATACCATCAGCTGTCCTGGCAGCTATCTAGGAAACCCTGTTGGGTCACTTCCTGTCGCATTGAGCCCATTGAGCCCAGTGGGATGGAATCAAGCAGCTTGAGCACCCACACAAAACGAACATGGAGCTCCTCACTCAAGGCGCTCAAACCTCCATGGCCAAAGACAAGTTCAGTGCCCAAGCCATTTCCCGCTGCTATGGAAACTAAGACCTCTGGCAGCACATATGTCTGAAAGTGGATATGACACCTAATCAAGGGAGTGTGCTGGTGAATGGCAACTGCCCGAAGCAGCAGCACAGCTCTTCCACTGCCAAAATAACTCCACCTGCTCATGAACTTCACATACCATCAGCTGTCTTGGAAGCTATCTAGGAAACCCTGTTGGGTCACTTCCGGTCCCATGCCCATTGAGCCCAGTGGGATGGAATCAAGCAGCTTCAGCACCCACACAAAACGAACATGGAGCTCCTCACTCAAGACGTTCGAAACTACATGGCCAAAGACAAGTTCAGTGCAGAAGCCATTTCCCGCTGCCATGGAAACCAAGTGCTCTGGCAGCACATATGTCTGAAAGTGGATATGACACCTAGGGAAGGGAGTGTGCTGGTGAATGGCAACTGCCCGAAGCAGCAGCACAGCTCTTCCACTGCCGAAAAAACTCCACCTGCCTCATGAACTTCTCATACCATCAGCTGTCCTGGCAGCTATCTAGGAAACCCTGTTGGGTCACTTCCGGTCCCATGCCCATTGAGCCCAGTGGGATGGAATCAAGCAGCTTGAGCACCCACACAAAACGAACATGGAGCTCCTCACTCAAGGCGCACAAACCTCCTCGGCCAAAGACAAGTTCAGTGCCCAAGCCATTTCCCGCTGCCATGGAAACCAAGTGCTCTGGCAGCACATATGTCTGAAAGTGGATATGACACCTAGCGAAGGGAGTGTGCAGGTGAATGGCAACTGCCCGAAGCAGCAGCACAGCTCTTCCACTGCCAAAAAAACTCCACCTGCTCATGAACTTCACATACCATCAGCTGTCTTGGAAGCTATCTAGGAAACCCTGTTGGGTCACTTCCGGTCCCATGCCCATTGAGCCCAGTGGGATGGAATCAAGCAGCTTCAGCACCCACACAAAACGAACATGGAGCTCCTCACTCAAGGCGCTCAAAACTTCACCGCCAAAGACAAGTTCAGTGCCCAAGCCATTTCCCGCTGCCATGGAAACTAAGTGCTCTGGCAGCACATATGTCTGAAAGTGGATATGACACCTAGGGAAGGGAGTGTGCTGGTGAATGGCAACTGCCCGAAGCAGCAGCACAGCTCTTCCACTGCCAAAACAACTCCATCTGCCTCATGAACTTCACATACCATCAGCTGTCCTGGCAGCTATCTAGGAAACCCTGTTGGGTCACTTCTTGTCCCATGCCCATTGAGTCCAGTGGGATGGAATCAAGAAGCTTGAGCACCCACACAAAACGAACATGGAGCTCCTCACTCAAGGCGCTCAAAACTCCACGGCCAAAGACAAGTTCAGTGCCCAAGCCATTTCCCGCTGCCATGGAAACCAAGTGCTCTGGCAGCACATATGTCTGAAAGTGGATATGACACCTAGGGAAGGGAGTGTGCTGGTGAATGGCAACTGCCCAAAGCAGCAGCACAGCTCTTCCACTGCCAAAACAACTCCACCTGCCTCATGAACTTCACATACCATCAGCTGTCCTGGCAGCTATCTAGGAAACCCTGTTGGGTCACTTCCGGTCGCATTGAGCCCATTGAGCCCAGTGGGATGGAATCAAGCAGCTTCAGCACCCACACAAAACGAACATGGAGCTCCACACTCAAGGCGCTCAAAACTCCACGGACAAAGACAAGTTCAGTGCCCAAAGCATTTCCCGCTGCCATGGAAACCAAGTGCTTTGGCAGCACATATGTCTGAAAGTGGATATGACACCTAGAGAAGGGACTGTGCTGGTGAATGGCAACTGCCCGTAGCAGCAGCACAGCTTTTCCACTGCCAAAACAACTCCATCTGCCTCATGAACTTCACATACCATCAGCTGTCCTGGCAGCTATCTAGGAAACCCTGTCGGGTCACTTCCGGTCCCATGCCCATTGAGCCCAGTTGGATGGAATCAAGCAACTTGAGCACCCACACAAAACGAACATGGTGCTTCTCACTCAAGGCGCTCAAAACTACACGGCCAAAGACAAGTTCAGTGCCCAAGCCATTTCCCGCTGCCATGGAAACCAAGTGCTCTGGCAGCACATATGTCTGAAAGTGGATATGACACCTAATCAAGGGAGTGTGCTGGTGAATGGCAACTGCCCGAAGCAGCAGCACAGCTCTTCCACTGCCAAAACAACTCCATCTGCCTCATGAACTTCACATACCATCAGCTGTCCTGGCAGCTATCTAGGAAACCCTGTTGGGTCACTTCCGGTCCCATGCCCATTGAGCCCAGTGGGATGGAATCAAGCAGCTTGAGCACCCACACAAAACGACATGGAGCTCCTCACTCAAGGCGCTCAAAACTGCACGGCCAAAGAAAAGTTCAGTGCCCAAGCCATTTCCGGCTGCCATGGAAACCAAGTGCTCTGGCAGCACATATGTCTGAAAGTGGATATGACACCTAGGGAAGGGAGTGTGCTGGTAAATGGCAACTGCCCGAAGCAGCAGCACAGCTCTTCCACTGCCAAAACAACTCCACCTGCCTCATGAACTTCACATACCATCAGCTGTCCTGGCAGCTATCTAGGAAACCCTGTTGGGTCACTTCCGGTCCCATGCCCATTGAGCCCAGTGGGATGGAATCAAGCAGCTTGAGCACCCACACAAAACGTACATGGAGCTCCTCACTCAAGGCGCTCAAACCTAATCGGCCAAAACAAGTTCAGTGCCCAAGCCATTTCCCGCTGCCATGGAAACTAAGAGCTATGGCAGCACATATGTCTGAAAGTGGATATGACACCTAGGGAAGGGAGTGTGTTGGTGAATGGCAACTGCCCGAAGCAGCAGCACAGCTCTTCCAGTGCGCAAAAAACTCCACCTGCTCATGAACTTCACATACCATCAGCTGTCCTGGCAGCTATCTAGGAAACCCTGTTGGATCACTTCCGGTCCCATGCCCATTGAGCCCAGTGGGTTGGAATCAAGCAGCTTCAGCACCCACACAAAACGAACATGGAGCTCCTCACTCAAGGCGCTCAAAACTTCACGGCCAAAGACAAGTTCAGTGCCCAAGCCATTTCCCGCTGCCATGGAAACCAAGTGCTCTGGCAGCACATATGTCTGAAAGTGGATATGACACCTAGGGAAGGGAGTGTGCTGATGAATGGCAACTGCCCGAAGCAGCAGCACAGCTCTTCCACTGCCAAAACAACTCCACCTGCCTCATGAACTTCACATACCATCAGCTGTCCTGGCAGCTATATAGGAAACCCTGTTGGGTCACTTCCTGTCGCATTGAGCCCATTGAGCCCAGTTGGATGGAATCAAGCAGCTTGAGCACCCACACAAAACGAACATGGAGCTCCTAACTCAAGGCGCTCCAAACTGCACGGCCAAAGACAAGTTCAGTGCCCAAGCCATTTCCCGCTGCCATGGAAACCAAGTGCTCTGGCAGCACATATGTCTGAAAGTGGATATGACACCTAGGGAAGGGAGTGTGGTGGTGAATGGCAACTGCCCGAAGCAGCAGCACAGCTCTTCCACTGCCAAAACAACTCCACCTGCCTCATGAACTTCACATACCATCAGCTGTCCTGGCAGCAATCCAGGAAACCCTGTTGGGTCACTTCCGGTTGCATTGAGCCCATTGAGCCCAGTGGGATGGAATCAAGCAGCTTGAGCACCCACACAAAACGAACATGGAGCTCCACACTCCAGGCGCTCAAAACTTCACGGCCAAAGACAAGTTCAGTGCAGAAGCCATTTCCCTCTGCCATGGAAACCAAGTGCTCTGGCAGCACATATGTCTGAAAGTGGATATGACACCTAGGGAAGGGAGTTTGGTGATGAATGGCAACTGCCCGAAGCAGCAGCACAGCTCTTCCACTGCCAAAACAACTCCACCTGCCTCATGAACTTCACATACCATCAGCTGTCCCGGCAGCTATCTAGGAAACCCTGTTGGGTCACTTCCGGTCCCATGCCCATTGAGCCCAGAGGGATGGAATCAAGCAGCTTCAGCACCCACACAAAACGAACATGGAGCTCCTCACTCAAGGCGCTCAAAACTGCACGGCCAAAGACAAGTTCAGTGCCCAAGCCATTTCCCGCTGCCATGGAAACCAAGTGCTCTGGCAGCACATATGTCTGAAAGAGGATATGACACCTAGGGAAGGGAGTGTGCTGGTGAATGGCAACTGCCCGAAGCAGCAGCACAGCTCTTCCACTGCCAAAACAACTCCACCTGCCTCATGAACTTCACATACCATCAGCTGTCCTGGCAGCTATCTAGGAAACCCTGTTGGGTCACTTCCGGTCCCATGCCCACTGAGCCCAGTGGGATGGAATCAAGCAGCTTCAGCACCCACACAAAACGAACATGGAGCTCCTCACTCAAGGCGCTCAAAACTGCACGGCCAAAGACAAGTTCAGTGCCCAAGCCATTTCCCGCTGCCATGGAAACCAAGTGCTCTGGCAGCACATATGTCTGAAAGAGGATATGACACCTAGGGAAGGGAGTGTGCTGGTGAATGGCAACTGCCCGAAGCAGCAGCACAGCTCTTCCACTGCCAAAACAACTCCACCTGCCTCATGAACTTCACATACCATCACCTGTCCTGGCAGCTATCTAGGAAACCCTGTTGGGTCACTTCCGGTCCCATGCCCATTGAGCGCAGAGGGATGGAATCAAGCAGCTTGAGCACCCACACAAATCTAACATGGAGCTCCTCACTCAAGACGCTCAAAAATACATGGCGAAAGACAAGTTCAGTGCAGAGGCCATTTCCCGCTGCCATGGAAACCAAGTGCTCTGGCAGCACATATGTCTGAAAGTGGATATGACACCTAGGGAAGGGAGTGTGCTGGTGAATGGCAACTGCCCGAAGCAGCAGCACAGCTCTTCCACTGCCAAAACAACTCCACCTGCCTCATGAACTTCACATACCATCAGCTGTCCTGGCAGCTATATAGGAAACCCTGTTGGGTCACTTCCTGTCGCATTGAGCCCATTGAGCCCAGTTGGATGGAATCAAGCAGCTTGAGCACCCACACAAAACGAACATGGAGCTCCTAACTCAAGGCGCTCCAAACTGCACGGCCAAAGACAAGTTCAGTGCCCAAGCCATTTCCCGCTGCCATGGAAACCAAGTGATCTGGCAGCACATATGTCTGAAAGAGGATATGACACCTAGGGAAGGGAGTGTGCTGGTGAATGGCAACTGCCCGAAGCAGCAGCACAGCTCTTCCACTGCCAAAACAACTCCACCTGCCTCATGAACTTCACATACCATCACCTGTCCTGGCAGCTATCTAGGAAACCCTGTTGGGTCACTTCCGGTCCCATGCCCATTGAGCCCAGTGGGATGGAATCAAGCAGCTTGAGCACCCACACAAAACGAAATGGAGCTCCTCACTCAAGGCGCTCAAAACTTCACGGCCAAAGACAAGTTCAGTGCCCAAGCCATTTCCGGCTGCCATGGAAACCAAGTGCTCTGGCAGCACATATGTCTGAAAGTGGATATGACACCTAGGGAAGGGAGTGTGCTGGTAAATGGCAACTGCCCGAAGCAGCAGCACAGCTCTTCCACGAACAAAACAACTCCACCTGCCTCATGAACTTCACATACCATCAGCTGTCCTGGCAGCTATCTAGGAAACCCTGTTGGGTCACTTCTGGTCCCATGCCCATTGAGCCCAGTGGGATGGAATCAAGCAGCTTGAGCACCCACACAAAACGAACATGGAGCTCCTCACTCAAGGCGCTCAAACCTAATCGGCCAAAACAAGTTCAGTGCCCAAGCCATTTCCCGCTGTCATGGAAACTAAGAGCTATGGCAGCACATATGTCTGAAAGTGGATATGACACCTAGGGAAGGGAGTGTGGTGGTGAATGGCAACTGCCCGAAGCAGCAGCACAGCTCTTCCAGTGCGCAAAAAACTCCACCTGCTCATGAACTTCACATACCATCCGCTGTCCTGGCAGCTATCTAGGAAACCCTGTTGGGTCACTTCCGGTCCCATGCCCATTGAGCCCAGTGTGTTGGAATCAAGCAGCTTGAGCACCCACACAAAACGAACATGGAGCTCCTCACTCAAGGCGCTCAAAACTTCACGGCCAAAGACAAGTTCAGTGCCCAAGCCATTTCCCGCTGCCATGGAAACCAAGTGCTCTGGCAGCACATATGTCTGAAAGTGGATATGACACTTAGGGAAGGGACTGTGCTGATGAATGGCAACTGCCCGAAGCAGCAGCACAGCTCTTCCACTGCCAAAACAACTCCACCTGCCTCATGAACTTCACATACCATCAGCTGTCCTGGCAGCTATCTAGGAAACCCTGTTGGGTCACTTCCTGTCGCATTGAGCCCATTGAGCCCAGTTGGATGGAATCAAGCAGCTTGAGCACCCACACAAAACGAACATGGAGCTCCTCACGCAAGGCGCTCAAAAATCCACGGCCAAAGACAAGTTCAGTGCCCAAGCCATTTCCCGCTGCCATGGAAACCAAGTGCTCTGGCAGCACATATGTCTGAAAGTGGATATGACACCTAGGGAAGGGAGTGTGGTGGTGAATGGCAACTGCCCGAAGCAGCAGCACAGCTCTTCCACTGCCAAAACAACTCCTCCTGCCTCATGAACTTCACATACCATCAGCTGTCCTGGCAGCAATGCAGGAAACCCTGTTGGGTCACTTCCGGTTGCATTGAGCCCATTGAGCCCAGTGGGATGGAATCAAGCAGCTTGAGCACCCACACAAAACGAACATGGAGCTCCACACTCCAGGCGCTCAAAACTTCACGGCCAAAGACAAGTTCAGTGCCCAAGCCATTTCCCCCTGCCATGGTAACCAAGTGCTCTGGCAGCACATATGTCTGAAAGTGGATATGACACTTAGGGAAGGGACTGTGCTGATGAATGGCAACTGCCCGAAGCAGCAGCACAGCTCTTCCACTGCCAAAACAACTCCACCTGCCTCATGAACTTCACATACCATCAGCTGTCCTGGCAGCTATCTAGGAAACCCTGTTGGGTCACTTCCTGTCGCATTGAGCCCATTGAGCCCAGTTGGATGGAATCAAGCAGCTTGAGCACCCACACAAAACGAACATGGAGCTCCTCACGCAAGGCGCTCAAAAATCCACGGCCAAAGACAAGTTCAGTGCCCAAGCCATTTCCCGCTGCCATGGAAACCAAGTGCTCTGGCAGCACATATGTCTGAAAGTGGATATGACACCTAGGGAAGGGAGTGTGGTGGTGAATGGCAACTGCCCGAAGCAGCAGCACAGCTCTTCCACTGCCAAAACAACTCCTCCTGCCTCATGAACTTCACATACCATCAGCTGTCCTGGCAGCAATGCAGGAAACCCTGTTGGGTCACTTCCGGTTGCATTGAGCCCATTGAGCCCAGAGGGATGGAATCAAGCAGCTTCAGCACCCACACAAAACGAACATGGAGCTCCTCACTCAAGGCGCTCCAAACTGCACGGCCAAAGACAAGTTCAGTGCCCAAGCCATTTCCCGCTGCCATGGAAACCAAGTGCTCTGGCAGCACATATGTCTGAAAGAGTATATGAGACCTAATCAAGGGAGTGTGCTGGTGAATGGCAACTGCCCGAAGCAGCAGCACAGCTCTTCCACTGCCAAAACAACTCCACCTGCCTCATGAACTTCACATACCATCAGCTGTCCTGGCAGCTATCTAAGAAACTCTGTTGGGTCACTTCCTGTCTCATTGAGCCCATTGAGCCCAGTGGGATGGAATCAAGCAGCTTGAGCACCCACACAAAACAAACATGGAGATCCTCAATCAAGGCGCTCAAAACTTCACGGCCAAAGACAAGTTCAGTGCCCAAGCCATTTCCCGCTGCCATGGAAACCAAGTGCTCTGGCAGCACATTTGTCTGAAAGAGGATATGACACCTAGGGAAGGGAGTGTGCTGGTGAATGGCAACTGCCCGAAGCAGCAGCACAGCTCTTCCACTGCCAAAACAACTCCACCTGCCTCATTGACTTCATATACCATCAGCTGTCCTGGCAGCTATCTAGGAAACCCTGTTGGGTCACTTCCGGTCCCATGCCCATTGAGCGCAGAGGGATGGAATCAAGCAGCTTCAGCACCCACACAAAACTAACATGGAGCTCCTCAATCAAGGCGCTCAAAACTTCACGGCCAAAGACAAGTTCAGTGCCCAAGCCATTTTCCGCTGCATGGAAACCAAGTGCTCTGGCAGCACATATGTCTGAAAGTGGATATGACACCTAGGGAAGGGAGTGTGTTGGTAAATGGCAACTGCCCGAAGCAGCAGCACAGCTCTTCCACGAACAAAACAACTCCACCTGCCTCATGAACTTCACATACCATCAGCTGTCCTGGCAGCTATCTAGGAAACCCTGTTGGCTCACTTCCGGTCCCATGCCCATTGAGCCCAGTGGGATGGAATCAAGCAGCTTCAGCACCCACACAAACGAACATGGAGCTCCTCAATCAAGGCGCTCAAAACTGCACGGCCAAAGACAAGTTCAGTGCCCAAGCCATTTCCCGCTGCCATGGAAACCAAGTGCTCTGGCAGCACGTATGTCTGAAAGTGGATATGACACCTAGGGAAGGGAGTGTGCTGGTGAATGGCAACTGCATGAAGCAGCAGCACAGTCTTCCAGTGCCAAAACAACTCCACCTGCCTCATGAACTTCACATACCATCAGCTGTCCTGGCAGCTATCTAGGAAACCCTGTTGGGTCACTTCCGGTCCCATGCCCATTGAGCCCAGTGGGATGGAATCAAGCAGCTTGAGCACCCACACAAAACTAACATGGAGCTCCTCACTCAAGGCGCTCAAAACTACATCGCCAAAGACAAGTTCAGTGCCCAAGCCATTTCCCGCTGCCATGGAAACCAAGTGCTCTGGCAGCACATATGTCTGAAAGTGGATATGACACCTAGGGAAGGGAGTGTGTGGGTGAATGGCAACTGCCCGAAGCAGCAGCACAGCTCTTCCAGTGCCAAAACAACTCCACCTGCCTCATGAACTTCACATACCATCAGCTGTCCTGGCAGCTATCTAGGAAACCCTGTTGGGTCACTTCCGGTCCCATGCCCATTGAGCCCAGTGGGATGGAATCAAGCAGCTTCAGCACCCACACAAACGAACATGGAGCTCCTCAATCAAGGCGCTCAAAACTGCACGGCCAAAGACAAGTTCAGTGCCCAAGCCATTTCCCGCTGCCATGGAAACCAAGTGCTCTGGCAGCACGTATGTCTGAAAGTGGATATGACACCTAGGGAAGGGAGTGTGCTGGTGAATGGTAACTGCCCGAAGCACCAGCACAGCTCTTAAACTGCCAAATCAACTCACCTGCCTCATGAACTTCACATACCATCAGCTGTCCTGGCAGCTATCTAGGAAACCTTGTTGGGTCACTTCCGGTCCAATGCCCATTGAGCCCAGTGGGATGGAATCAAGCAGCTTGAGCACCCACACAAAACGAACATGGAGCTCCTAACTCAAGGCGCTCAAAACTGCACGGCCAAAGACAAGTTCAGTGCCCAAGCCATTTCCCGCTGCCATGGAAACCAAGTGCTCTGGCAGCACATATGTCTGAAAGTGGATATGACACCTAGGGAAGGGAGTGTGGTGGTGAATGGCAACTGCCCGAAGCAGCAGCACAGCTCTTCCACTGCCAAAACAACTCCACCTGCCTCATGAACTTCACATACCATCAGCTGTCCTGGCAGCAATCCAGGAAACCCTGTTGGGTCACTTCCGGTTGCATTGAGCCCATTGAGCCCAGTGGGATGGAATCAAGCAGCTTGAGCACCCACACAAAACGAACATGGAGCTCCACACTCCAGGCGCTCAAAACTTCACGGCCAAAGACAAGTTCAGTGCCCAAGCCATTTCCCTCTGCCATGGAAACCAAGTGCTCTGGCAGCACATATGTCTGAAAGTGGATATGACACCTAGGGAAGGGAGTTTGGTGATGAATGGCAACTGCCCGAAGCAGCAGCACAGCTCTTCCACTGCCAAAACAACTCCACCTGCCTCATGAAGTTCACATACCATCAGCTGTCCTGGCAGCTATCTAGGAAACCCTGTTGGGTCACTTCCGGTCCCATGCCCATTGAGCCCAGAGGGATGGAATCAAGCAGCTTCAGCACCCACACAAATATAGCATGGAGCTCCTCACTCAAGGCGCTCAAAACGTCACGGCCAAAGACAAGTTCAGTGCCCAAGCCATTTCCCGCTGCCATGGAAACCAAGTGCTCTGGCAGCACATATGTCTGAAAGAGTATATGAGACCTAATCAAGGGAGTGTGCTGGTGAATTGCAACTGCCCGAAGCAGCAGCACAGCTCTTCCACTGCCAAAACAACTCCACCTGCCTCATGAACTTCACATACCATCAGCTGTCCTGGCAGCTATCTAAGAAACTCTGTTGGGTCACTTCCTGTCTCATTGAGCCCATTGAGCCCAGTGGGATGGAATCAAGCAGCTTGAGCACCCACACAAAACAAACATGGAGATCCTCAATCAAGGCGCTCAAAACTTCACGGCCAAAGACAAGTTCAGTGCCCAAGCCATTTCCCGCTGCCATGGAAACCAAGTGCTCTGGCAGCACATTTGTCTGAAAGAGGATATGACACCTAGGGAAGGGAGTGTGCTGGTGAATGGCAACTGCCCGAAGCAGCAGCACAGCTCTTCCACTGCCAAAACAACTCCACCTGCCTCATTGACTTCATATACCATCAGCTGTCCTGGCAGCTATCTAGGAAACCCTGTTGGGTCACTTCCGGTCCCATGCCCATTGAGCGCAGAGGGATGGAATCAAGCAGCTTCAGCACCCACACAAAACTAACATGGAGCTCCTCAATCAAGGCGCTCAAAACTTCACGGCCAAAGACAAGTTCAGTGCCCAAGCCATTTTCCGCTGCATGGAAACCAAGTGCTCTGGCAGCACATATGTCTGAAAGTGGATATGACACCTAGGGAAGGGAGTGTGTTGGTAAATGGCAACTGCCCGAAGCAGCAGCACAGCTCTTCCAGTGCCAAAACAACTCCACCTGCCTCATGAACTTCACATACCATCAGCTGTCCTGGCAGCTATCTAGGAAACCCTGTTGGCTCACTTCCGGTCCCATGCCCATTGAGCCCAGTGGGATGGAATCAAGCAGCTTCAGCACCCACACAAACGAACATGGAGCTCCTCAATCAAGGCGCTCAAAACTGCACGGCCAAAGACAAGTTCAGTGCCCAAGCCATTTCCCGCTGCCATGGAAACCAAGTGCTCTGGCAGCACGTATGTCTGAAAGTGGATATGACACCTAGGGAAGGGAGTGTGCTGGTGAATGGCAACTGCATGAAGCAGCAGCACAGCTCTTCCACTGCCAAAACAACTCCACCTGCCTCATGAACTTCACATACCATCAGCTGTCCTGGCAGCTATCTAGGAAACCCTGTTGGCTCACTTCCGGTCCCATGCCCATTGAGCCCAGTGGGATGGAATCAAGCAGCTTGAGCACCCACACAAAACTAACATGGAGCTCCTCACTCAAGGCGCTCAAAACTACATCGCCAAAGACAAGTTCAGTGCCCAAGCCATTTCCCGCTGCCATGGAAACCAAGTGCTCTGGCAGCACATATGTCTGAAAGTGGATATGACACCTAGGGAAGGGAGTGTGCTGGTGAATGGCAACTGCCCGAAGCAGCAGCACAGCTCTTCCACTGACAAAACAACTCCACCTGCCTCATTGACTTCATATACCATCAGCTGTCCTGGCAGCTATCTAGGAAACCCTGTTGGGTCACTTCCGGTCCCATGCCCATTGAGCGCAGAGGGATGGAATCAAGCAGCTTCAGCACCCACACAAAACTAACATGGAGCTCCTCACTCAAGGCGCTCAAAACTTCACCGCCAAAGACAAGTTCAGTGCCCAAGCCATTTTCCGCTGCATGGAAACCAAGTGCTCTGGCAGCACATATGTCTGAAAGTGGATATGACACCTAGGGAAGGGAGTGTGTTGGTAAATGGCAACTGCCCGAAGCAGCAGCACAGCTCTTCCACGAACAAAACAACTCCACCTGCCTCATGAACTTCACATACCATCAGCTGTCCTGGCAGCTATCTAGGAAACCCTGTTGGCTCACTTCCGGTCCCATGCCCATTGAGCCCAGTGGGATGGAATCAAGCAGCTTCAGCACCCACACAAACGAACATGGAGCTCCTCAATCAAGGCGCTCAAAACTGCACGGCCAAAGACAAGTTCAGTGCCCAAGCCATTTCCCGCTGCCATGGAAACCAAGTGCTCTGGCAGCACGTATGTCTGAAAGTGGATATGACACCTAGGGAAGGGAGTGTGCTGGTGAATGGTAACTGCCCGAAGCACCAGCACAGCTCTTAAACTGCCAAATCAACTCACCTGCCTCATGAACTTCACATACCATCAGCTGTCCTGGCAGCTATCTAGGAAACCTTGTTGGACACTTCCGGTCCAATGCCCATTGAGCCCAGTGGGATGGAATCAAGCAGCTTGAGCACCCACACAAAACGAACATGGAGCTCCTAACTCAAGGCGCTCAAAACTGCACGGCCAAAGACAAGTTCAGTGCCCAAGCCATTTCCCGCTGCCATGGAAACCAAGTGCTCTGGCAGCACATATGTCTGAAAGTGGATATGACACCTAGGGAAGGGAGTGTGGTGGTGAATGGCAACTGCCCGAAGCAGCAGCACAGCTCTTCCACTGCCAAAACAACTCCACCTGCCTCATGAACTTCACATACCATCAGCTGTCCTGGCAGCAATCCAGGAAACCCTGTTGGGTCACTTCCGGTTGCATTGAGCCCATTGAGCCCAGTGGGATGGAATCAAGCAGCTTGAGCACCCACACAAAACGAACATGGAGCTCCACACTCCAGGCGCTCAAAACTTCACGGCCAAAGACAAGTTCAGTGCCCAAGCCATTTCCCTCTGCCATGGAAACCAAGTGCTCTGGCAGCACATATGTCTGAAAGTGGATATGACACCTAGGGAAGGGAGTTTGGTGATGAATGGCAACTGCCCGAAGCAGCAGCACAGCTCTTCCACTGCCAAAACAACTCCACCTGCCTCATGAACTTCACATACCATCAGCTGTCCTGGCAGCTATCTAGGAAACCCTGTTGGGTCACTTCCGGTCCCATGCCCATTGAGCCCAGAGGGATGGAATCAAGCAGCTTCAGCACCCACACAAAACCAACATGGAGCTCCTCACTCAAGGCGCTCCAAACTGCAAGGCCAAAGACAAGTTCAGTGCCCAAGCCATTTCCCGCTGCCATGGAAACCAAGTGCTCTGGCAGCACATATGTCTGAAAGAGTATATGAGACCTAATCAAGGGAGTGTGCTGGTGAATGGCAACTGCCCGAAGCAGCAGCACAGCTCTTCCACTGCCAAAACAACTCCACCTGCCTCATGAACTTCACATACCATCAGCTGTCCTGGCAGCTATCTAAGAAACTCTGTTGGGTCACTTCCTGTCTCATTGAGCCCATTGAGCCCAGTGGGATGGAATCAAGCAGCTTGAGCACCCACACAAAACAAACATGGAGATCCTCACTCAAGGCGCTCAAAACTTCACGGCCAAAGACAAGTTCAGTGCCCAAGCCATTTCCCGCTGCCATGGAAACCAAGTGCTTTGGCAGCACATTTGTCTGAAAGAGGATATGACACCTAGGGAAGGGAGTGTGCTGGTGAATGGCACCTGCCCGAAGCAGCAGCACAGCTCTTCCACTGCCAAAACAACTCCACCTGCCTCATGAACTTCATATACCATCAGCTGTCCTGGCAGCTATCTAGGAAACCCTGTTGGGTCACTTCCGGTCCCATGCCCATTGAGCGCAGAGGGATGGAATCAAGCAGCTTCAGCACCCACACAAAACGAACATGGAGCTCCTCAATCAAGGCGCTCAAAACTTCACGGCCAAAGACAAGTTCAGTGCCCAAGCCATTTTCCGCTGCATGGAAACCAAGTGCTCTGGCAGCACATATGTCTGAAAGTGGATATGACACCTAGGGAAGGGAGTGTGTTGGTAAATGGCAACTGCCCGAAGCAGCAGCACAGCTCTTCCACGAACAAAACAACTCCACCTGCCTCATGAACTTCACATACCATCAGCTGTCCTGGCAGCTATCTAGGAAACCCTGTTGGCTCACTTCCGGTCCCATGCGCATTGAGCCCAGTGGGATGGAATCAAGCAGCTTCAGCACCCACACAAACGAACATGGAGCTCCTCAATCAAGGCGCTCAAAACTGCACGGCCAAAGACAAGTTCAGTGCCGAAGCCATTTCCCGCTGCCATGGAAACCAAGTGCTCTGGCAGCACGTATGTCTGAAAGTGGATATGACACCTAGGGAAGGGAGTGTGCTGGTGAATGGTCACTGCCCGAAGCAGCAGCACAGCTCTTAAATTGCCAAATCAACTCACCTGCCTCATGAACTTCACATACCATCAGCTGTCCTGGCAGCTATCTAGGAAACCTTGTTGGGTCACATCCGGTCCCATGCCCATTGAGCCCAGTGGGATGGAATCAAGCAGCTTGAGCACCCACACAAAACTAACATGGAGCTCCTCACTCAAGACGCTCGAAACTACATGGCGAAAGACAAGTTCAGTGCAGAAGCCATTTCCCTCTGCCATGGAAACCAAGTGCTCTGGCAGCGCATATGTCTGAAAGTGGATATGACACCTAGGGAAGGGAGTGTGTTGGTAAATGGCAACTGCCCGAAAGAGCAGCACAGCTCTTCCACGAACAAAACAACTCCACCTGCCTCATGAACTTCACATACCATCAGCTGTCCTGGCAGCTATCTAGGAAACCCTGTTGGGTCACTTCCGGTCCCATGCCCATTGAGCCCAGTGGGATGGAATCAAGCAGCTTGAGCACCCACACAAAACGAACATGGAGCTCCTCACTCAAGGCGCTCAAAACTGCACGGCCAAAGACAAGTTCCTTGCTGAAGCCATTTCCCGCTGCCATGGAAACCAAGTGCTCTGGCAGCACATATGTCTGAAAGTGGATATGACACCTAGGGAAGGGAGTGTGCTGGTGAATGGCAACTGCCCGAAGCAGCAGCACAACTCTTCCACTGCCAAAACAACTCCACCTGCCTCATGAACTTCACATACCATCAGCTGTCCTAGCAGCTATCTAGGAATCCCTGTTGGGTCACTTCCGGTCCCATGCCCATTGAGCCCAGTGGGATGGAATCAAGCAGCTTCAGCACCCACACAAAAAGAACATGGAGCTCCTCACTCAAGGCGCTCAAAACTTCACGGCCAAAGACAAGTTCAGTGCCCAAGCCATTTCCCGCTGCCATGGAAACCAAGTGCTCTGGCAGCACATATGTCTGAAAGTGGATATGACACCTAGGGAAGGGAGTGTGCTGGTGAATGGTAACTGCCCGAAGCAGCAGCACAGCTCTTCCACTGCCAAAACAACTCCACCTGCCTCATGAACTTCACATACCATCAGCTTTCCTGGCAGCTATCTAGGAAACCCTGTTGGGTCACTTCCGGTTGCATTGAGCCCATTGAGCCCAGTGGGATGGAATCAAGCAGCTTGAGCACCCACACAAAACGAACATGGAGCTCCTCACTCAAGGCGCTCAAAACTTCACGACCAAAGACAAGTTCAGTGCCCAAGCCATTTCCGGCTGCCACGGAAACCAAGTGCTCTGGCAGCACATATGTCTGAAAGTGGATATGACACCTAGGGAAGGGAGTGTGGTGGTGAATGGCAACTGCCCGAAGCAGCAGCACAGCTCTTCCACTGACAAAACAACTCCACCTGCCTCATGAACTTCACATACCATCAGCTGTCCTGGCAGCTATCTAGGAAACCCTGTTGGGTCACTTCCGGTTGCATTGAGCCCATTGAGCCCAGTGCGATGGAATCAAGCAGGTTGAGCAACCACACAAAACGAACATGGAGCTCCTCACTCAAGGCGCTCAAAACTACATCGCCAAAGACAAGTTCAGTGCCCAAGCCATTTCCCACTGCCATGGAAACCAAGTGCTCTGGCAGCACATATGTCTGAAAGTGGATATGACACCTAGAGAAGGGAGTGTGCTGGTGAATGGCAACTGCCCGAAGCAGTAGCACAGCTCTTCCAGTGCCAAAACAACTCCACCTACCTCATGAACTTCACATACCATCAGCTGTCCTGGCAGCTATCTAGGAAACCCTGTTGGGTCACTTCCGGTCCCATGCCCATTGAGCCCAGTGGGATGGAATCAAGCAGCTTCAGCACCCACACAAAACTAACATGGAGCTCCTACTCAAGGCGCTCAAAACTGCACGGCCAAAGACAAGTTCAGTGCCCAAGCCATTTCCCGCTGCCAAGGAAACCAAGTGCTCTGGCAGCACATATGTCTGAAAGTGGATATGACACCTAGGGAAGGGAGTGTGCTGGTGAATGGCAACTGCCCAAAGCAGCAGCACAACTCTTCCACTGCCAAAACAACTCCACCTGCCTCATGACCTTCACATACCATCAGCTGTCCTGGCAGCTATCTAGGAAACCCTGTTGGGTCACTTCCGGTCCCATGCCCATTGAGCCCAGTGGGATGGAATCAAGCAGCTTGAGCACCCACACAAAACTAACATGGAGCTCCTACTCAAGGCGCTCAAAACTGCACGGCCAAAGACAAGTTCAGTGCCCAAGCCATTTCCCGCTGCCATGGAAACCAAGTGCTCTGGCAGCACATATGTCTGAAAGTGGATATGACACCTAGGGAAGGGAGTGTGCTGGTGAATGGCAACTGCCCGAAGCAGCAGCACAGCTCTTCCACTACCAAAACAACTCCACCTGACTCATGAAGTTCACATACCATCAGCTGTCCTGGCAGCTATCTAGGAAACCCTGTTGGCTCACTTACGGTCCCATGCCCATTGAGCCCAGTGGGATGGAATCAAGCAGCTTCAGCACCCACAAAAAACGAACATGAAGATCCTCACTCAAGGCGCTCAAAACTCCACGGCCAAAGACAACTTCAGTGCCCAAGCCAATTCTCGCTGCCATGGAAACCAAGTGCTCTGGCAGCACATATGTCTGAAAGTGGATATGAAACCTAGGGAATGGAGTGTGTTGGTGAATGGCAACTGCCCGAAGCAGCAGCACAGCTCTTCCACTGCCAAAACAACTCCACCTGCCTCATGGACTTCACATACCATCAGCTGTCCTGGCAGCTATCTAGGAAACCCTGTTGGGTCACTTCCGGTCGCATTGAGCCCATTGAGCCCAGTGGGATGGAATCAAGCAGCTTGAGCAATCACACAAAACCAAAATGGAGCTCCTCACTCAAGACGCTCAAAACTGCACGGCCAAAGACAAGTTCAGTGCCCAAGGCATTTCCCGCTGCCAAGGAGACCAAGTGCTCTGGCAGCACATATGTCTGAAAGTGGATATGACACCTAGGGAAGGGAGTGTGTTGGTGAATGACAACTGCCCCAAGCAGCAGCACAGCTCTTCCACTGCCAAAACAACTCCACCTGACTCATGAACTTCACATACCATCAGCTGTCCTGGCAGCTATCTAGGAAACCCTGTTGGGTCACTTCCGGTCCCATGCCCATTGAGCCCAGTGGGATGGAATCAAGCAGCTTGAGGACCCACACAAAACGAACATGGAGCTCCTCACTCAAGACGCTCAAAACTGCACGGCCAAAACATTTTAAGTGCCCAAGCCATTTCCCGCTGCCAAGGAGACCAAGTGCTCTGGCAGCACATATGTCTGAAAGTGGATATGACACCTAGGGAAGGGAGTGTGTTGGTGAATGGCAACTGCCCGAAGCAGCAGCACACCCCTTCCACTGCCAAAACAACTCCACCTGCCTCATGAACTTCACATACCATCAGCTGTCCTGGCAGCTATCAAGGAAACCCTGTTGGGTCACTTCCGGTCCCATGCACATTGAGCCCAGTGGGATGGAATCAAGCAGCTTCAGCACCCACACAAAACGAACATGGAGCTCCTCACTCAAGGCGCTCTAAACTTCACACACAAGACAACTTCAGTGGCCAAGCAATTTTCCGCTGCCATGGAAACCAAGTGCTCTGGCAGCACATATGTCTGAAAGTGGATATGACACCTAGGGAAGGGACTGTGCTGGTGAATGGCAACTGCCCGAAGCAGCAGCGCAGCTCTTCCACTGCCAAAACAACTCCACCTGCCTCATGCACTTCACATACCATCAGCTGTCCTGGCAGCTATCTAGGAAACCCTGTTGGGTCACTTCCGGTCCCATGCCCATTGAGCCCATTGCGATGGAATCAAGCTTCAGGACACACACAAAACGAACATGGAGCTCCTCACTCCAGACGCTCAAAACTCCACAGCCAAAGACAAGTTCAGTGCCCAAGCCATTTCCCGCTGCCATGGAAACCAAGTGCTCTGGCAGCACATATGTCTGAAAGTGGATATGACACCTAGGGAAGGGAGTGTGCTGGTGAATGGCAACTGCCCGAAGCAGCAGCACAGCTCTTCCACTGCCAAAACAACTCCACCTGCCTCATGAACTTCACATACCATCAGCTGTCCTGGCAGCTATCTAGGAAACCCTGTTGGGTCACTTCCGGTCCCATGCCCATTGAGCCCAGGGGGATGGAATCAAGCAGCTTCAGCACCCACACAAAACTAACATGGAGCTCCTCAATCAAGGCGCTCAAAACTACATGGCCAAATACAAGTTCAGTGCCCAAGCCATTTCCCGCTGCCATGGAAACCAAGTGCTCTGGCAGCACATATGTCTGAAAGTGGATATGACACTTAGGGAAGGGAGTGTGTTGGTGAATGGCAACTGGCTGAAGCAGCAGCACAGCTCTTCCACTGCCAAAACAACTCCACCTGCCTCATGAACTTCACATACCATCCGCTGTACTGGCAGCTATCTAGGAAACCCTGTTGGGTCACTTCCGGTCCCATGCCCTTTGAGCCCAGGGGGATGGAATCAAGCTTCAGGACACACACAAAACCAACATGGAGCTCCTCACTCAAGGTGCTCAAAACTCCACAGCCAAAGACAAGTTCAGTGCCCAAGCCATTTCCCGCTGCCATGGAAACCAAGTGCTCTGGCAGCACATATGTCTGAAAGTGGATATGACACCTAGGGAAGGGAGTGTGCTGGTGAATGGCAACTGCCCGAAGCAGCAGCACAGCTCTTCCACTGACAAAACAACTCCACCTGCCTCATGAACTTCACATACCATCAGCTGTCCTGGCAGCTATCTAGGAAACCCTGTTGGGTCACTTCCGGTCCCATGCCCATTGAGCCCAGTGGGATGGAATCAAGCAGCTTGAGCACCCACACAAAACCAAAATGGAGCTCCTCACTCAAGACGCTCAAAACTGCACGGCCAAAACATTTTAAGTGCCCAAGCCATTTCCCGCTGCCAAGGAGACCAAGTGCTCTGGCAGCACATATGTCTGAAAGTGGATATGACACCTAGGGAAGGGAGTGTGGTGGTGAATGGCAACTGCCCGAAGCAGCAGCACAGCTGTTCTGCTGCCAAAACAACTCCACCTGACTCATGAACTTCACATACCATCAGCTGTCCTGGCAGCTGTCTAGGAAACCCTGTTGGGTCACTTCCGGTCCCATGCCCATTGAGCCCAGTGGGATGGAATCAAGCAGCTTCAGCACCCACACAAAACTAACATGGAGCTCCTCACTCAAGGCACTCAAAACTCCACAGCCAAAGGCAAGTTCAGTGCCCAAGCCATTTCCCGCTGCCATGGAAACCAAGTGCTCTGGCAGCACATATGTCTGAAAGTCTATATGACACCTAGGGAAGGGAGTGTGTTGGTGAATGGCAACTGCCCGAAGCAGCAGCACAGCTCTTCCACTGCGAAAACAACTCCACCTGCCTCATGAACTTCACATACCATCAGCTGTCCTGGCAGCTATCTAGGAAACCCTGTTGGGTCACTTCCGGTCGCATTGAGCCCATTGAGCCCAGTGGGATGGAATCAAGCAGCTTGAGCAATCACACAAAACCAAAATGGAGCTCCTCACTCAAGACGCTCAAAACTGCACGGCCAAAGACAAGTTCAGTGCCCAAGGCATTTCCCGCTGCCAAGGAGACCAAGTGCTCTGGCAGCACATATGTCTGAAAGTGGATATGACACCTAGGGAAGGGAGTGTGTTGGTGAATGGCAACTGCCCGAAGCAGCAGCACACCCCTTCCACTGCCAAAACAACTCCACCTGCCTCATGCACTTCACATACCATCAGCTGTCCTGGCAGCTATCAAGGAAACCCTGTTGGGTCACTTCCGGTCCCATGCACATTGAGCCCAATGGGATGGAATCAAGCAGCTTCAGCACCCACACAAAACGAACATGGAGCTCCTCACTCAAGGCGCTCTAAACTTCACACACAAGACAACTTCAGTGGCCAAGCAATTTTCCGCTGCCATGGAAACCAAGTGCTCTGGCAGCACATATGTCTGAAAGTGGATATGACACCTAGGGAAGGGACTGTGCTGGTGAATGGCAACTGCCCGAAGCAGCAGCGCAGCTCTTCCACTGCCAAAACAACTCCACCTGCCTCATGAACTTCACATACCATCAGCTGTCCTTTCAGCTATCTAGGAAACCCTGTTGGGTCACTTCCGGTCCCATGCCCATTGAGCCCATTGCCATGGAATTAAGCTTCAGGACCCACACAAAACGAACATGGAGCTCCTCACTCAAGACGCTCAAAACTCCACAGCCAAAGACATGTTCAGTGCCCAAGCCATTTCCCGCTGCCATGGAAACCAAGTGCTCTGGCAGCACATATGTCTGAAAGTGGATATGACACCTAGGGAAGGGAGTGTGCTGGTGAATGGCAACTGCCCGAAGAAGCAGCACAGCTCTTCCAGTGCCAAAACAACTCCACCTGCC
Organism: Ochotona princeps; assembly: GCF_030435755.1. Classification (NCBI taxonomy): domain Eukaryota; kingdom Metazoa; phylum Chordata; class Mammalia; order Lagomorpha; family Ochotonidae; genus Ochotona; species Ochotona princeps. Next base: position 145,782,771 of record NC_080832.1, on the reverse strand, counting down.
TCATGAACTTCACATACCATCAGCTGTCCTGGCAGCTATCTAGGAAACCCTGTTGGGTCACCTCCGGTCCCATGCCCATTGAGCCCAGTGGGATGGAATCAAGCAGCTTCAGCACCCACACAAAACTAACATGGAGCTCCTCACTCAAGATGCTCAAAACTCCACAGCCAAAGACAAGTTCAGTGCCCAAGCCATTTCCCGCTGCCATGGAAACCAAGTGCTCTGGCAGCACATATGTCTGAAAGTGGATATGACACTTAGGGAAGGGAGTGTGCTGGTGAATGGCAACTGGCTGAAGCAGCAGCACAGCTCTTCCACGAACAAAACAACTCCACCTGCCTCATGAACTTCACATACCATCAGCTGTCCTGGCAGCTATCTAGGAAACCCTGTTGGGTCACTTCCGGTCCCATGCCATTTGAGCCCAGGGGGATGGAATCAAGCTTCAGGACACACACAAAACCAACATGGAGCTCCTCACTCAAGGCGCTCAAAACTCCACAGCCAAAGACAAGTTCAGTGCCCAAGCCATTTCCCGCTGCCATGGAAACCAAGTGCTCTGGCAGCACATATGTCTGAAAGTGGATATGACACCTAGGGAAGGGAGTGTGCTGGTGAATGGCAACTGCCCGAAGCAGCAGCACAGCTCTTCCACTGCCAAAACAACTCCACCTGCCTCATGAACTTCACATACCATCAGCTGTCCTGGCAGCTATCTAGGAAACCCTGTTGGGTCACTTCCGGTCCCATGCCCATTGAGCCCACTGGGATGGAATCAAGCAGCTTGAGGACCCACACAAAACCAAAATGGAGCTCCTCACTCAAGACGCTCAAAACTGCACGGCCAAAACCTTTTAAGTGCCCAAGCCATTTCCCGCTGCCAAGGAGACCAAGTGCTCTGGCAGCACATATGTCTGAAAGTGGATATGACACCTAGGGAAGGGAGTGTGGTGGTGAATGGCAACTGCCCGAAGCAGCAGCACAGCTGTTCCGCTGCCAAAACAACTCCACCTGACTCATGAACTTCACATACCATCAGCTGTCCTGGCAGCTATCTAGGAAACCTTGTTGGGTCACATCCGGTCCCATGCCCATTGAGCCCAGTGGGATGGAATCAAGCAGCTTGAGCACCCACACAAAACTAACATGGAGCTCCTCACTCAAGACGCTCGAAACTACATGGCGAAAGACAAGTTCAGTGCAGAAGCCATTTCCCTCTGCCATGGAAACCAAGTGCTCTGGCAGCGCATATGTCTGAAAGTGGATATGACACCTAGGGAAGGGAGTGTGTTGGTAAATGGCAACTGCCCGAAAGAGCAGCACAGCTCTTCCACGAACAAAACAACTCCACCTGCCTCATGAACTTCACATACCATCAGCTGTCCTGGCAGCTATCTAGGAAACCCTGTTGGGTCACTTCCGGTCCCATGCCCATTGAGCCCAGTGGGATGGAATCAAGCAGCTTGAGCACCCACACAAAACGAACATGGAGCTCCTCACTCAAGGCGCTCAAAACTGCACGGCCAAAGACAAGTTCAGTGCTGAAGCCATTTCCCGCTGCCATGGAAACCAAGTGCTCTGGCAGCACAAATGTCTGAAAGTGGATATGACACCTAGGGAAGGGAGTGTGCTGGTGAATGGCAACTGCCCGAAGCAGCAGCACAACTCTTCCACTGCCAAAACAACTCCACCTGCCTCATGAACTTCACATACCATCAGCTGTCCTAGCAGCTATCTAGGAATCCCTGTTGGGTCACTTCCGGTCCCATGCCCATTGAGCCCAGTGGGATGGAATCAAGCAGCTTCAGCACCCACACAAAAAGAACATGGAGCTCCTCACTCAAGGCGCTCAAAACTTCACGGCCAAAGACAAGTTCAGTGCCCAAGCCATTTCCCGCTGCCATGGAAACCAAGTGCTCTGGCAGCACATATGTCTGAAAGTGGATATGACACCTAGGGAAGGGAGTGTGCTGGTGAATGGTAACTGCCCGAAGCAGCAGCACAGCTCTTCCACTGCCAAAACAACTCCACCTGCCTCATGAACTTCACATACCATCAGCTTTCCTGGCAGCTATCTAGGAAACCCTGTTGGGTCACTTCCGGTTGCATTGAGCCCATTGAGCCCAGTGGGATGGAATCAAGCAGCTTGAGCACCCACACAAAACGAACATGGAGCTCCTCACTCAAGGCGCTCAAAACTTCACGACCAAAGACAAGTTCAGTGCCCAAGCCATTTCCGGCTGCCACGGAAACCAAGTGCTCTGGCAGCACATATGTCTGAAAGTGGATATGACACCTAGGGAAGGGAGTGTGCTGGTGAATGGCAACTGCCCGAAGCAGCAGCACAGCTCTTCCACTGACAAAACAACTCCACCTGCCTCATGAACTTCACATACCATCAGCTGTCCTGGCAGCTATCTAGGAAACCCTGTTGGGTCACTTCCGGTTGCATTGAGCCCATTGAGCCCAGTGCGATGGAATCAAGCAGGTTGAGCAACCACACAAAACGAACATGGAGCTCCTCACTCAAGGCGCTCAAAACTACATCGCCAAAGACAAGTTCAGTGCCCAAGCCATTTCCCACTGCTATGGAAACCAAGTGCTCTGGCAGCACATATGTCTGAAAGTGGATATGACACCTAGAGAAGGGAGTGTGCTGGTGAATGGCAACTGCCCGAAGCAGTAGCACAGCTCTTCCAGTGCCAAAACAACTCCACCTACCTCATGAACTTCACATACCATCAGCTGTCCTGGCAGCTATCTAGGAAACCCTGTTGGGTCACTTCCGGTCCCATGCCCATTGAGCCCAGTGGGATGGAATCAAGCAGCTTCAGCACCCACACAAAACTAACATGGAGCTCCTACTCAAGGCGCTCAAAACTGCACGGCCAAAGACAAGTTCAGTGCCCAAGCCATTTCCCGCTGCCAAGGAAACCAAGTGCTCTGGCAGCACATATGTCTGAAAGTGGATATGACACCTAGGGAAGGGAGTGTGCTGGTGAATGGCAACTGCCCAAAGCAGCAGCACAACTCTTCCACTGCCAAAACAACTCCACCTGCCTCATGACCTTCACATACCATCAGCTGTCCTGGCAGCTATCTAGGAAACCCTGTTGGGTCACTTCCGGTCCCATGCCCATTGAGCCCAGTGGGATGGAATCAAGCAGCTTGAGGACCCACACAAAACCAAAATGGAGCTCCTCACTCAAGACGCTCAAAACTGCACGGCCAAAACCTTTTAAGTGCCCAAGCCATTTCCCGCTGCCAAGGAGACCAAGTGCTCTGGCAGCACATATGTCTGAAAGTGGATATGACACCTAGGGAAGGGAGTGTGGTGGTGAATGGCAACTGCCCGAAGCAGCAGCACAGCTGTTCCGCTGCCAAAACAACTCCACCTGACTCATGAACTTCACATACCATCAGCTGTCCTGGCAGCTATCTAGGAAACCTTGTTGGGTCACATCCGGTCCCATGCCCATTGAGCCCAGTGGGATGGAATCAAGCAGCTTGAGCACCCACACAAAACTAACATGGAGCTCCTCACTCAAGACGCTCGAAACTACATGGCGAAAGACAAGTTCAGTGCAGAAGCCATTTCCCTCTGCCATGGAAACCAAGTGCTCTGGCAGCGCATATGTCTGAAAGTGGATATGACACCTAGGGAAGGGAGTGTGTTGGTAAATGGCAACTGCCCGAAAGAGCAGCACAGCTCTTCCACGAACAAAACAACTCCACCTGCCTCATGAACTTCACATACCATCAGCTGTCCTGGCAGCTATCTAGGAAACCCTGTTGGGTCACTTCCGGTCCCATGCCCATTGAGCCCAGTGGGATGGAATCAAGCAGCTTGAGCACCCACACAAAACGAACATGGAGCTCCTCACTCAAGGCGCTCAAAACTGCACGGCCAAAGACAAGTTCAGTGCTGAAGCCATTTCCCGCTGCCATGGAAACCAAGTGCTCTGGCAGCACAAATGTCTGAAAGTGGATATGACACCTAGGGAAGGGAGTGTGCTGGTGAATGGCAACTGCCCGAAGCAGCAGCACAACTCTTCCACTGCCAAAACAACTCCACCTGCCTCATGAACTTCACATACCATCAGCTGTCCTAGCAGCTATCTAGGAATCCCTGTTGGGTCACTTCCGGTCCCATGCCCATTGAGCCCAGTGGGATGGAATCAAGCAGCTTCAGCACCCACACAAAAAGAACATGGAGCTCCTCACTCAAGGCGCTCAAAACTTCACGGCCAAAGACAAGTTCAGTGCCCAAGCCATTTCCCGCTGCCATGGAAACCAAGTGCTCTGGCAGCACATATGTCTGAAAGTGGATATGACACCTAGGGAAGGGAGTGTGCTGGTGAATGGTAACTGCCCGAAGCAGCAGCACAGCTCTTCCACTGCCAAAACAACTCCACCTGCCTCATGAACTTCACATACCATCAGCTTTCCTGGCAGCTATCTAGGAAACCCTGTTGGGTCACTTCCGGTTGCATTGAGCCCATTGAGCCCAGTGGGATGGAATCAAGCAGCTTGAGCACCCACACAAAACGAACATGGAGCTCCTCACTCAAGGCGCTCAAAACTTCACGACCAAAGACAAGTTCAGTGCCCAAGCCATTTCCGGCTGCCACGGAAACCAAGTGCTCTGGCAGCACATATGTCTGAAAGTGGATATGACACCTAGGGAAGGGAGTGTGCTGGTGAATGGCAACTGCCCGAAGCAGCAGCACAGCTCTTCCACTGACAAAACAACTCCACCTGCCTCATGAACTTCACATACCATCAGCTGTCCTGGCAGCTATCTAGGAAACCCTGTTGGGTCACTTCCGGTTGCATTGAGCCCATTGAGCCCAGTGCGATGGAATCAAGCAGGTTGAGCAACCACACAAAACGAACATGGAGCTCCTCACTCAAGGCGCTCAAAACTACATCGCCAAAGACAAGTTCAGTGCCCAAGCCATTTCCCACTGCTATGGAAACCAAGTGCTCTGGCAGCACATATGTCTGAAAGTGGATATGACACCTAGAGAAGGGAGTGTGCTGGTGAATGGCAACTGCCCGAAGCAGTAGCACAGCTCTTCCAGTGCCAAAACAACTCCACCTACCTCATGAACTTCACATACCATCAGCTGTCCTGGCAGCTATCTAGGAAACCCTGTTGGGTCACTTCCGGTCCCATGCCCATTGAGCCCAGTGGGATGGAATCAAGCAGCTTCAGCACCCACACAAAACTAACATGGAGCTCCTACTCAAGGCGCTCAAAACTGCACGGCCAAAGACAAGTTCAGTGCCCAAGCCATTTCCCGCTGCCAAGGAAACCAAGTGCTCTGGCAGCACATATGTCTGAAAGTGGATATGACACCTAGGGAAGGGAGTGTGCTGGTGAATGGCAACTGCCCAAAGCAGCAGCACAACTCTTCCACTGCCAAAACAACTCCACCTGCCTCATGACCTTCACATACCATCAGCTGTCCTGGCAGCTATCTAGGAAACCCTGTTGGGTCACTTCCGGTCCCATGCCCATTGAGCCCAGTGGGATGGAATCAAGCAGCTTGAGCACCCACACAAAACTAACATGGAGCTCCTACTCAAGGCGCTCAAAACTGCACGGCCAAAGACAAGTTCAGTGCCCAAGCCATTTCCCGCTGCCATGGAAACCAAGTGCTCTGGCAGCACATATGTCTGAAAGTGGATATGACACCTAGGGAAGGGAGTGTGCTGGTGAATGGCAACTGCCCGAAGCAGCAGCACAGCTCTTCCACTACCAAAACAACTCCACCTGACTCATGAAGTTCACATACCATCAGCTGTCCTGGCAGCTATCTAGGAAACCCTGTTGGCTCACTTACGGTCCCATGCCCATTGAGCCCAGTGGGATGGAATCAAGCAGCTTCAGCACCCACAAAAAACGAACATGAAGATCCTCACTCAAGGCGCTCAAAACTCCACGGCCAAAGACAACTTCAGTGCCCAAGCCAATTCTCGCTGCCATGGAAACCAAGTGCTCTGGCAGCACATATGTCTGAAAGTGGATATGACACCTAGGGAATGGAGTGTGTTGGTGAATGGCAACTGCCCGAAGCAGCAGCACAGCTCTTCCACTGCCAAAACAACTCCACCTGCCTCATGGACTTCACATACCATCAGCTGTCCTGGCAGCTATCTAGGAAACCCTGTTGGGTCACTTCCGGTCGCATTGAGCCCATTGAGCCCAGTGGGATGGAATCAAGCAGCTTGAGCAATCACACAAAACCAAAATGGAGCTCCTCACTCAAGACGCTCAAAACTGCACGGCCAAAGACAAGTTCAGTGCCCAAGGCATTTCCCGCTGCCAAGGAGACCAAGTGCTCTGGCAGCACATATGTCTGAAAGTGGATATGACACCTAGGGAAGGGAGTGTGTTGGTGAATGACAACTGCCCCAAGCAGCAGCACAGCTCTTCCACTGCCAAAACAACTCCACCTGACTCATGAACTTCACATACCATCAGCTGTCCTGGCAGCTATCTAGGAAACCCTGTTGGGTCACTTCCGGTCCCATGCCCATTGAGCCCAGTGGGATGGAATCAAGCAGCTTGAGGACCCACACAAAACCAAAATGGAGCTCCTCACTCAAGACGCTCAAAACTGCACGGCCAAAACATTTTAAGTGCCCAAGCCATTTCCCGCTGCCAAGGAGACCAAGTGCTCTGGCAGCACATATGTCTGAAAGTGGATATGACACCTAGGGAAGGGAGTGTGTTGGTGAATGGCAACTGCCCGAAGCAGCAGCACACCCCTTCCACTGCCAAAACAACTCCACCTGCCTCATGAACTTCACATACCATCAGCTGTCCTGGCAGCTATCAAGGAAACCCTGTTGGGTCACTTCCGGTCCCATGCACATTGAGCCCAGTGGGATGGAATCAAGCAGCTTCAGCACCCACACAAAACGAACATGGAGCTCCTCACTCAAGGCGCTCTAAACTTCACACACAAGACAACTTCAGTGGCCAAGCAATTTTCCGCTGCCATGGAAACCAAGTGCTCTGGCAGCACATATGTCTGAAAGTGGATATGACACCTAGGGAAGGGACTGTGCTGGTGAATGGCAACTGCCCGAAGCAGCACAGCTCTTCCACTGCCAAAACAACTCCACCTGCCTCATGCACTTCACATACCATCAGCTGTCCTGGCAGCTATCTAGGAAACCCTGTTGGGTCACTTCCGGTCCCATGCCCATTGAGCCCATTGCGATGGAATCAAGCTTCAGGACACACACAAAACGAACATGGAGCTCCTCACTCCAGACGCTCAAAACTCCACAGCCAAAGACAAGTTCAGTGCCCAAGCCATTTCCCGCTGCCATGGAAACCAAGTGCTCTGGCAGCACATATGTCTGAAAGTGGATATGACACCTAGGGAAGGGAGTGTGCTGGTGAATGGCAACTGCCCGAAGCAGCAGCACAGCTCTTCCACTGCCAAAACAACTCCACCTGCCTCATGAACTTCACATACCATCAGCTGTCCTGGCAGCTATCTAGGAAACCCTGTTGGGTCACTTCCGGTCCCATGCCCATTGAGCCCAGGGGGATGGAATCAAGCAGCTTCAGCACCCACACAAAACGAACATGGAGCTCCTCAATCAAGGCGCTCAAAACTACATGGCCAAATACAAGTTCAGTGCCCAAGCCATTTCCCGCTGCCATGGAAACCAAGTGCTCTGGCAGCACATATGTCTGAAAGTGGATATGACACTTAGGGAAGGGAGTGTGTTGGTGAATGGCAACTGGCTGAAGCAGCAGCACAGCTCTTCCACTGCCAAAACAACTCCACCTGCCTCATGAACTTCACATACCATCCGCTGTACTGGCAGCTATCTAGGAAACCCTGTTGGGTCACTTCCGGTCCCATGCCCTTTGAGCCCAGGGGGATGGAATCAAGCTTCAGGACACACACAAAACCAACATGGAGCTCCTCACTCAAGGTGCTCAAAACTCCACAGCCAAAGACAAGTTCAGTGCCCAAGCCATTTCCCGCTGCCATGGAAACCAAGTGCTCTGGCAGCACATATGTCTGAAAGTGGATATGACACCTAGGGAAGGGAGTGTGCTGGTGAATGGCAACTGCCCGAAGCAGCAGCACAGCTCTTCCACTGACAAAACAACTCCACCTGCCTCATGAACTTCACATACCATCAGCTGTCCTGGCAGCTATCTAGGAAACCCTGTTGGGTCACTTCCGGTCCCATGCCCATTGAGCCCAGTGGGATGGAATCAAGCAGCTTGAGCACCCACACAAAACCAAAATGGAGCTCCTCACTCAAGACGCTCAAAACTGCACGGCCAAAACATTTTAAGTGCCCAAGCCATTTCCCGCTGCCAAGGAGACCAAGTGCTCTGGCAGCACATATGTCTGAAAGTGGATATGACACCTAGGGAAGGGAGTGTGGTGGTGAATGGCAACTGCCCGAAGCAGCAGCACAGCTGTTCTGCTGCCAAAACAACTCCACCTGACTCATGAACTTCACATACCATCAGCTGTCCTGGCAGCTGTCTAGGAAACCCTGTTGGGTCACTTCCGGTCCCATGCCCATTGAGCCCAGTGGGATGGAATCAAGCAGCTTCAGCACCCACACAAAACTAACATGGAGCTCCTCACTCAAGGCACTCAAAACTCCACAGCCAAAGGCAAGTTCAGTGCCCAAGCCATTTCCCGCTGCCATGGAAACCAAGTGCTCTGGCAGCACATATGTCTGAAAGTCTATATGACACCTAGGGAAGGGAGTGTGTTGGTGAATGGCAACTGCCCGAAGCAGCAGCACAGCTCTTCCACTGCGAAAACAACTCCACCTGCCTCATGAACTTCACATACCATCAGCTGTCCTGGCAGCTATCTAGGAAACCCTGTTGGGTCACTTCCGGTCGCATTGAGCCCATTGAGCCCAGTGGGATGGAATCAAGCAGCTTGAGCAATCACACAAAACCAAAATGGAGCTCCTCACTCAAGACGCTCAAAACTGCACGGCCAAAGACAAGTTCAGTGCCCAAGGCATTTCCCGCTGCCAAGGAGACCAAGTGCTCTGGCAGCACATATGTCTGAAAGTGGATATGACACCTAGGGAAGGGAGTGTGTTGGTGAATGGCAACTGCCCGAAGCAGCAGCACACCCCTTCCACTGCCAAAACAACTCCACCTGCCTCATGCACTTCACATACCATCAGCTGTCCTGGCAGCTATCAAGGAAACCCTGTTGGGTCACTTCCGGTCCCATGCACATTGAGCCCAATGGGATGGAATCAAGCAGCTTCAGCACCCACACAAAACGAACATGGAGCTCCTCACTCAAGGCGCTCTAAACTTCACACACAAGACAACTTCAGTGGCCAAGCAATTTTCCGCTGCCATGGAAACCAAGTGCTCTGGCAGCACATATGTCTGAAAGTGGATATGACACCTAGGGAAGGGACTGTGCTGGTGAATGGCAACTGCCCGAAGCAGCAGCGCAGCTCTTCCACTGCCAAAACAACTCCACCTGCCTCATGAACTTCACATACCATCAGCTGTCCTTTCAGCTATCTAGGAAACCCTGTTGGGTCACTTCCGGTCCCATGCCCATTGAGCCCATTGCCATGGAATTAAGCTTCAGGACCCACACAAAACGAACATGGAGCTCCTCACTCAAGACGCTCAAAACTCCACAGCCAAAGACATGTTCAGTGCCCAAGCCATTTCCCGCTGCCATGGAAACCAAGTGCTCTGGCAGCACATATGTCTGAAAGTGGATATGACACCTAGGGAAGGGAGTGTGCTGGTGAATGGCAACTGCCCGAAGAAGCAGCACAGCTCTTCCAGTGCCAAAACAACTCCACCTGCCTCATGAACTTCACATACCATCAGCTGTCCTGGCAGCTATCTAGGAAACCCTGTTGGGTCACCTCCGGTCCCATGCCCATTGAGCCCAGTGGGATGGAATCAAGCAGCTTCAGCACCCACACAAAACTAACATGGAGCTCCTCACTCAAGATGCTCAAAACTCCACAGCCAAAGACAAGTTCAGTGCCCAAGCCATTTCCCGCTGCCATGGAAACCAAGTGCTCTGGCAGCACATATGTCTGAAAGTGGATATGACACTTAGGGAAGGGAGTGTGCTGGTGAATGGCAACTGGCTGAAGCAGCAGCACAGCTCTTCCACGAACAAAACAACTCCACCTGCCTCATGAACTTCACATACCATCAGCTGTCCTGGCAGCTATCTAGGAAACCCTGTTGGGTCACTTCCGGTCCCATGCCATTTGAGCCCAGGGGGATGGAATCAAGCTTCAGGACACACACAAAACCAACATGGAGCTCCTCACTCAAGGCGCTCAAAACTCCACAGCCAAAGACAAGTTCAGTGCCCAAGCCATTTCCCGCTGCCATGGAAACCAAGTGCTCTGGCAGCACATATGTCTGAAAGTGGATATGACACCTAGGGAAGGGAGTGTGCTGGTGAATGGCAACTGCCCGAAGCAGCAGCACAGCTCTTCCACTGCCAAAACAACTCCACCTGCCTCATGAACTTCACATACCATCAGCTGTCCTGGCAGCTATCTAGGAAACCCTGTTGGGTCACTTCCGGTCCCATGCCCATTGAGCCCACTGGGATGGAATCAAGCAGCTTCAGCACCCACACAAAACGAACATGGAGCTCCTCACTCAAGGCGCTCAAAACTCCACAGCAAAAGACAAGTTTAGTGCGCAAGCCATTTCCCGCTGCCAAGGAGACCAAGTGCTCTGGCAGCACATATGTCTGAAAGTGGATATGACACCTAGGGAAGGGAGTGTGGTGGTGAATGGCAACTGCCCGAAGCAGCAGCACAGCTGTTCCGCTGCCAAAACAACTCCACCTGACTCATGAACTTCACATACCATCAGCTGTCCTGGCAGCTGTCTAGGAAACCCTGTTGGGTCACTTCCGGTCCCATGCCCATTGAGCCCAGTGGGATGGAATCAAGCAGCTTCAGCACCCACACAAAATGAACATGGAGCTCCTCACTCAAGGCACTCAAAACTCCACAGCCAAAGGCAAGTTCAGTGCCCAAGCCATTTCCCGCTGCCATGGAAACCAAGTGCTCTGGCAGCACATATGTCTGAAAGTGGATATGACACCTAGGGAAGGGAGTGTGTTGGTGAATGGCAACTGCCCGAAGCAGCAGCACAGCTCTTCCACTGCCAAAACAACTCCACCTGCCTCATGAACTTCACATACCATCAGCTGTCTTGGAAGCTATCTTTTAAACCCTGTTGTGTCACTTTCGGTCCCATGCCCATTGAGCCCAGTGGGATGGAATCAAGCAGCCTCAGCACCCACACAAAACGAACATGGAGCTCCTCACTCAAGGCGCTCCAAACTTCACGCCCAATACAACTTCAGTGCCGAAGCCATTTCCCGCTGCCATGGAAACAAAGTGCTCTGGCAGCACATATGTCTGAAAGTGGATATGACACCTAGGGAAGGGACTGTGCTGGTGAATGGCAACTGCCCGAAGCAGCAGCACAGCTCTTCCACTGCCAAAACTACTCCACCTGCCTCATGAACTTCACATACCATCAGCTGTCCTGGCAGCTATCTAGGAAACACTGTTGGGTCACTTCCGGTCGCATTGAGCCCATTGAGCCCCCTGGGATGGAATCGAGCAGCTTCAGCAGCCACACAAAACGAACATGGAGCTCCTCACTCAAAGCGCTCAAAACTACATGGCCAAAGAAAATTCCAGTTCCCAAGCCATTTCCTGCTACCAAGGAAACCAAGTGCTCTGGCAGCACATATGTCTGAAAGTGGATATGACACCTAGGGAAGGGAGTGTGCTGGTGAATGGCAACTGCCCGAAGCAGCAGCACAGCTGTTCCGCTGCCAAAACAACTCCACCTGCCTCATGAACTTCACATACCATCAGCTGTCCTGGCAGCTATCTAGGAAACCCTGTTGGGTCACTTCCGGTCCCATGCCCATTGAGCCCAGGGGGATGGAATCAAGCTTCAGCACCCACACAAAACCAACATGGAGCTCCTCACTCAAGACGCTCAAAACTGCACGGCCAAAACCTTTTAAGTGCCCAAGCCATTTCCCGCTGCCATGAAAACAAAGTGCTCTGGAAGCACATATGTCTGAAAGTGGATATGACACCTAGGGAAGGGAGTGTGCTGGTGGAGAACGGCAACTGCCCGAAGCAGCAGCACAGCTCTTCCACTGCCAAAACAACTCCACCTGCCTCATGAACTTCACATACCATCAGCTGTCCTGGCAGCTGTCTAGGAAACCCTGTTGGGTCACTTTTGGTCCCATGCCCATTGAGCCCAGTGGGATGGAATCAAGCAGCTTCAGCACCCACACAAAACAAACATGGAGCTCCTCACTCAAGGCGCTCAAAACTCCACAGCCAAAGACAAGTTCAGTGCCCAAGCCATTTCCGGCTGCCATGGAAACCAAGTGCTCTGGCAGCACATATGTCTGAAAGTGGATATGACACCTAGGGAAGGGAGTGTGTTGGTGAATGGCAACTGCCCGAAGCAGCAGCACAGCTCTTCCAGTGCCAAAACAACTCCACCTGCCTCATGAACTTCACATACCATCAGCTGTCCTGGCAGCTATCTAGGAAACCCTGTTGGGTCACTTCCGGTCCCATGCCCATTGAGCTCAGTGGGATGTAATCAAGCAGCTTCAGCACCCACACAAAACGAACATGGAGCTCCTCACTCAAGGATCAAAACTACATGCCCAAAGACAAGTTCAGTGCCCAAGCCATTCCCCGCTGCCATGGAAACCAAGTGCTCTGGCAGCACATATGTCTGAAAGTGGATATGACACCTAGGGAAGGGAGTGTGGTGGTGAATGGCAACTGCCCGAAGCAGCAGCACAGCTCTTGCAGTGCCAAAACAACGCCACCTGCCTCATGAACTTCACATACCATCAGCTGTCCTGGCAGCTATCTAGGAAACCCTGTTGGGTCACTTCCGGTCCCATGCCCATTGAGCCCAGTGGGATGGAATAAAGCAGCTTGAGTTATCACACAAAACCAAAATGGAGCTCCTCACTCAAGACGCTCAAAACTGCACGGCCAAAGACAAGTTCAGTGCCCAAGCCATTTCCCGCTGCCATGGAAACCAAGTGCTCTGGCAGCACATATGTCTGAAAGTGGATATGACACCTAGGGAAGGGAGTGTGGTGGTGAATGGCAACTGCCCGAAGCAACAGCACAGCTCTTCCACTGCCAAAACAACTCCACCTGACTCATGAACTTCACATACCATCAGCTGTCCTGGCAGCTATCTAGGAAACCCTGTTGGGTCACTTCCGGTCCCATGCCCATTGACCCCAGTGGGATGGAATCAAGCTTCAGCACATACACAAAGACAACATGGAGCTCCTCACTCAAGACGCTCAAAACTCCACAGCCAAAGACAAGTTCAGTGCCCAAGAAATTTCCCGCTGCCATGGAAACCAAGTGCTCTGGCAGCATATATGTCTGAAAGTGGATATGACACCTAGGGAAGGGAGTGTGGTGGTGAATGGCAACTGCCCGAAGCAGCAGCACAGCTCTTGCAGTGCCAAAACAACGCCACCTGCCTCATGAACTTCACATACCATCAGCTGTCCTGGCAGCAATCCAGGAAACCCTGTTGGGTCACTTCCGGTTGCATTGAGCCCATTGAGCCCTGTGGGATGGAATCAAGCAGCTTGAGCACCCACACAAAACCAAAATGGAGCTCCTCACTCAAGACGCTCAAAACTGCACGGCCAAAGACAAGTTCAGTGCCCAAGCCATTTCCCGCTGCCATGGAAACCAAGTGCTCTGGCAGCACATATGTCTGAAAGTGGATATGACACCTAGGGAAGGGAGTGTGTTGGTGAATGGCAACTGCCCGAAGCAGCAGCACAGCTCTTCCAGTGCGAAAACAACTCCACCTGCCTCATGAACTTCACATACCATCAGCTGTCTTGGAAGCTATCTTTTAAACCCTGTGGGGTCACTTCCGGTCCCATGCCCATTGAGCCCAGTGGGATGGAATCAAGCAGCTTCAGCACCCACACAAAACCAACATGGAGCTCCTCACTCAAGGCGCTCAAAACTCCATAGCCAAAGACAAGTTCAGTGCCCAAGCCATTTCCCGCTGCCATGGAAACCAAGTGCTCTGGCAGCACAAATGTCTGAAAGTTGATATGACACCTAGGGAAGGGAGTGTGCTGGTGGTGAATGGCAACTGCCCGAAGCAGCAGCACAGCTCTTCCACTGCCAAAACAACTCCACCTGCCTCATGAACTTCACATACCATCAGCTGTCCTGGCAGCTATCTAGGAAACCCTGTTGGGTCACTTCCGGTCCCATGCCCATTGAGCCCAGTGGGATGGAATCAAGCAGCTTCAGCACCCACACAAAACGAACATGGAGCTCCTCACTCAAGGCGCTCAAAACTACATGGCCAAAGACAAGTTCAGTGCCCAAGCCATTTCCCGCTGCCATGGAAACCAAGTGCTCTGGCAGCACATATGTCTGAAAGTGGATATGACACCTAGGGAAGGGAGTGTGCTGGTAAATGGCAACTGCCCGAAGCAGCAGCACAGCTCTTCCAGTGCCAAAACAACTCCACCTGCCTCATGAACTTCACATACCATCAGCTGTCCTGGCAGCTATCTAGGAAACCCTGTTGGGTCACTTTTGGTCCCATGCCCATTGAGCCCAGTGGGATGGAATCAAGCAGCTTCAGCACCCACACAAAACGAACATGGAGCTCCTCACTCAAGGCGCTCAAAACTCCACAGCCAAAGACAAGTTCAGTGCCCAAGCCATTTCCCGCTGCCATGGAAACCAAGTGCTCTGGCAGCACAAATGTCTGAAAGTGGATATGACACCTAGGGAAGGGAGTGTGCTGGTGGTGAATGGCAACTGCCCGAAGCAGCAGCACAGCTCTTCCACTGCCAAAACAACTCCACCTGCCTCATGAACTTCACATACCATCAGCTGTCCTGGCAGCTATCTAGGAAACCCTGTTGGGTCACTGCCGGTCCCATGCCCATTGAGCCCAGTGGGATGGAATCAAGCAGCTTCAGCACCCACACAAAACGAACATGGAGCTCCTCACTCAAGGCGCTCAAAACTTCACGCACAAGACAACTTCAGTGCCGAAGCCATTTCCCGCTGCCATGGAAACCAAGTGCTCTGGCAGCACATATGTCTGAAAGTGGATATGACACCTAGGGAAGGGAGTGTGGTGGTGAATGGCAACTGCCTGAAGCAGCAGCACAGCTCTTCTACTGCCAAAACAACTCCACCTGCCTCATGAACTTCACATACCATCAGCTGTCCTGGCAGCTACCTAGGAAACCCTGTTGGGTCACTTCCGGTCCCATGCCCATTGAGCCCAGTGGGATGGAATCAAGCAGCTTGAGCACCCACACAAAACGAACATGGAGCTCCTCACTCAAGGCGCTCAAAACTACATGGCCAAAGACAAGTTCAGTGCCCAAGCCATTTCCCGCTGCCAATGAAACCAAGTGCTCTGGCAGCACATATGTCTGAAAGTGGATATGACACCTAGGGAAGGGAGTGTGCTGGTAAATGGCAACTGCCCGATGCAGCAGCACAGCTCTTGCAGTGCCAAAACAACTCCACCTGCCTCATGAACTTCACATACCATCAGCTGTCCTGGCAGCTATCTAGGAAACCCTGTTGGGTCACTTCCGGTCCCATGCCCATTGAGCCCAGTGGGATGGATTCAAGCAGCTTCAGCACCCACACAAAACGAACATTGACCTCCTCACTCAAGGCGCTCAAAACTCCACGGCCAAAGACAAATTCATTGCCCAAGACATTTCCCGCTGCCATGGAAACCAAGTGCTCTGCCAGCACATATGTCTGAAAGTGGATATGATACCTAGGGAAGGGAGTGTGCTGGTGAATGGCAACTGCCCGAAGCAGCAGCACAGCTCTTCCACTGCCAAAACAACTCCACCTGCCTAATGAACTTCACATACCATCAGCTGTCCTGGCAGCTATCTCGGAAACCCTGTTGGGTCACTTTTGGTCCCATGCCCATTGAGCCCAGTGGGATGGAATCAAGCAGCTTCAGAACCCACACAAAACGAACATGGAGCTCCTCACTCAAGGCGCTCAAAACTCCACAGCCAAAGACAAGTTCAGTGCCCAAGCCATTTCAAGTTGCCATGGAAACAAAGTGCTCTGGCAGCACATATGTCTGAAAGTCGATATGACACCTAGGGAAGGGATTGTGTTGGTGAATGGCAACTGCCCGAAGCAGCAGCACAGCACTTCCAGTTCCAAAACAACTCCACCTGCCTCATGAACTTCACATACTATCAACTGCCTTGAAGGTATCTAGGAAACCATGTTGGGTCACATCCGGTCCCATGCCCATTGAGCCCAGTGGGATGGAATCAAGCAGCTTCAGCACCCACACAAAACGAACATGGAGCTCCTCACTCAAGGCGCTCAAAACTCCACAGCCAAAGACAAGTTCAGTGCCCAAGCCATTTCCCGCTGCAATGGAAACCAAGTACTCTGGCAGCACATATGTCTGAAAGTGGATATGACACCTAGGGAAGGGAGTGTGCTGGTGAATGGCAACTGCCCGAAGCAGCAGCACAGCTCTTTCACTGCCAAAACAACTCCACCAGCCTCATGAACTTCACATATCATCAGCTGTCCTGGCAGCTATCTAGGAAACCCTGTTGGGTCACTTCCGGTCACATGCCATTGAGCCCAGGGGGATGGAATCAAGCAGCTTCAGCACCCAAAGAAAACTAACATGGAGCTCCTCACTCAAGGCGCTCACACCTCCACGGCCAAAGACAAGTTCAGTGCCCAAGCCATTTCCCGCTGCCATGGAAACAAAGTGCTCTGGCAGCACATATGTCTGAAAGTGGATATGACACCTAGGGAAGGGAGTGTGGTGGTGAATGGCAACTGCCCGAAGCAGCAGCACAGCACTTCCACTGCCAAAACAACTCCACCTGCCTCATGAACTTCACATACCATCAGCTGTCCTGGCAGCTATCTAGGAAACCCTGTTGGGTCACTTCCGGTCCCATGCCCATTGAGCCCAGTGGGATGGAAACAAGCAGCTTGAGCACCCACACAAAACGAACATGGAGCTCCTCACTCAAGGCGCTCAAAACTTCACGCACAAGACAACTTCAGTGCCCAAGCCATTTCCCGCTGCCATGGAAACCAAGTGCTCTGGCAGCACATATGTCTGAAAGTGGATATGACACCTAGGGAAGGGAGTGTGCTGGTGAATGGCAACTGCCTGAAGCAACAGCACAGCTCGTCCACTGCCAAAACAACTCCACCTGCCTCATGAACTTCACATACCATCAGCTGTCCTGGCAGCTATCTAGGAAACCCTGTTGGGTCACTTCCGGTCCCATGCCCATTGAGCCCAGTGGGATGGAACCAAGCAGCTTCAGCACCCACACAAATCTGACATGGAGCTCCTAACTCAAGGCGCTCAAAACTTCACGGCCAAAGACAAGTTCAGTGCCCAAGCCATTTCCCACTGCCATGGAAACTAAGAAATCTGACAGCACATATGTCTGAAAGTGGATATGACACCTAGGGAAGGGAGTGTGTTGGTGAATGGCAACTGCCTCTAAGCAGCAGCACAGCTCTTCCACTGCCAAAACAACTCCACCTGCCTCATGAACTTCACATACCATCAGCTGTCCTGGCAGCTATCTAGGAAACCCTGTTGGGTCACTTCCGGTCCCATGCCCATTGAGCCCAGTGGGATGGAATCAAGCAGCTTCAGCACCCACACAAAACGAACATGGAGCTCCTCATTCAAGGCGCTCAAAACTCCACAGCCAAAGACAAGTTCAGTGCCCAAGCCATTTCCCGGTGCCATGGAAACCAAGTGCTCTGGCAGCACATATGTCTGAAAGTGGATATGACACCTAGGGAAGGGAGTGTGCTGGTGAATGGCAACTGCCCGAAGCAGCAGCACAGCTCTTCCACTGCCAAAACAACTCCACCTGCCTCATGAACTTCACATACCATCAGCTGTCCTGGCAGCTATCTAGGAAACCCTGTTGGGTCACTTCCGGTCCCATGCCCATTGAGCCCAGTGGGATGGAATCAAGCAGCTTGAGCACCCACACAAAACCAACATGGAGCTCCTCACTCAAGGCGCTCCAAACTTCACGCACAAGACAACTTCAGTGCCCAAGCCAATTCTCGCTGCCATGGAAACCAAGTGCTCTGGCAGCACATATGTCTGAAAGTGGATATGACACCTAGGGAATGGAGTGTGGTGGTGAATGGCAACTGCCCGAAGCAGCAACACAGCTCTTCCAGTGCCAAAACAACTCCATCTGCCTCATGAACTTCACATACCATCAGCTGTCCTGGCAGCTATCTAGGAAACCCTGTTGGGTCACTTCCGGTCCCATGCCCATTGAGCCCAGTGGGATGGAATCAAGCAGCTTCAGCACCCACACAAAACGAACATGGAGCTCCTCACTCAAGGCGCTCAAAACTACATGGCCAAAGACAAGTTCAGTGCCCAAGCCATTTCCCGCTGCCAATGAAACCAAGTGCTCTGGCAGCACATATGTCTGAAAGTGGATATGACGCCTAGGGAAGGGAGTGTGCTGGTGAACGGCAACTGCCCGAAGCAACAGCACAGATCTTCCACTGCCAAAACAACTCCACCTGCCTCATGACCTTCACATACCATCAGCTGTCCTGGCAGCTATCTAGGAAACCCTGTTGGGTCACTTCCGGTCCCATGCCCATTGAGCCCAGTGGGATGGAATCAAGCAGCTTCAGCACCCACATAAAACGAACATGGAGCTCAACACTCAAGGCGCTCAAAACTGCACGGCCAAAGAAAAGTTCAGTGCCCAAGCCATTTCCCGCTGCCATGGAAACCAAGTGCTCTGGCAGCACATATGTCTGAAAGTGGATATGACACCTAGGGAAGGGAGTGTGCTGGTGAATGGCAACTGCCTGAAGCAACAGCACAGCTCGTCCACTGCCAAAACAACTCCACCTGCCTCATGAACTTCACATACCATCAGCTGTCCTGGCAGCTATCTAGGAAACCCTGTTGGGTCACTTCCGGTCCCATGCCCATTGAGCCAGGTGGGATGGAATCAAGCAGCTTGAGCACCCACACAAAACCAACATGGAGCTCCTCACTCAAGGCGCTCCAAACTTCACGCACAAGACAACTTCAGTGCCCAAGCCAATTCTCGCTGCCATGGAAACCAAGTGCTCTGGCAGCACATATGTCTGAAAGTGGATATGACACCTAGGGAATGGAGTGTGGTGGTGAATGGCAACTGCCCGAAGCAGCAACACAGCTCTTCCAGTGCCAAAACAACTCCACCTGCCTCATGAACTTCACATACCATCAGCTGTCCTGGCAGCTACCTAGGAAACCCTGTTGGGTCACTTCCGGTCCCATGCCCATTGAGCCCAGTGGGATGGAATCAAGCAGCTTCAGCACCCACACAAAACGAACATGGAGCTCCTCACTCAAGGCGCTCAAAACTACATGGCCAAAGACAAATTCAGTGCCCAAGCCATTTCCCGCTGCCAATGAAACCAAGTGCTCTGGCAGCACATATGTCTGAAAGTGGATATGACGCCTAGGGAAGGGAGTGTGCTGGTGAACGGCAACTGCCCGAAGCAACAGCACAGATCTTCCACTGCCAAAACAACTCCACCTGCCTCATGACCTTCACATACCATCAGCTGTCCTGGCAGCTATCTAGGAAACCCTGTTGGGTCACTTCCGGTCCCATGCCCATTGAGCCCAGGGGGATGGATAAGCAGCTTCAGCACCCACATAAAACGAACATGGAGCTCCTCACTCAAGGCGCTCAAAACTGCACGGCCAAAGAAAAGTTCAGTGCCCAAGCCATTTCCCGCTGCCATGGAAACCAAGTGCTCTTGCAGCACATATGTCTGAAAGTGGATATGACACCTAGGGAAGGGAGTGTGCTGGTGAATGGCAACTGCCTGAAGCAACAGCACAGCTCGTCCACTGCCAAAACAACTCCACCTGCCTCATGAACTTCACATACCATCAGCTGTCCTAGCAGCTATCTAGGAAACCCTGTTGGGTCACTTCCGGTCCCATGCCCATTGAGCCCAGTGGGATGGAATCAAGCAGCTTGAGCACCCATACAAAACGAACATGGAGCTCCTCACTCAAGGCGCTCAAAACTACATGGCCAAAGACAAGTTCAGTGCCCAAGCCATTTCCGGCTGCCATGGAAACCAAGTGCTCTGGCAGCACATATGTCTGAAAGTGGATATGAAACCTAGGGAAGGGAGTGTGCTGGTGAACGGCAACTGCCCGAAGCAGCAGCACAGCTCTTCCACTGCCAAAACAACTCCACCTGCCTCATGAACTTCACATACCATCAGCTGTCCTGGCAGCTATCTAGGAACCCCTGTTGGGTCACTTCCGGTCCCATGCCCATTGAGCTCAGGGGGATGGATAAGCAGCTTCAGCACCCACATAAAACGAACATGGAGCTCCTCACTCAAGGCGCTCAAAACTGCACGGCCAAAGAAAAGTTCAGTGCCCAAGCCATTTCCCGCTGCCATGGAAACCAAGTGCTCTTGCAGCACATATGTCTGAAAGTGGATATGACACCTAGGGAAGGGAGTGTGCTGGTGAATGGCAACTGCCTGAAGCAACAGCACAGCTCTTCCACTGCCAAAACAACTCCATCTGCCTCATGAACTTCACATACCATCAGCTGTCCTGGCAGCTATCTAGGAAACCCTGTTGGCTCACTTCCGGTCCCATGCCCATTGAGCCCAGGGGGATGGAACCAAGCAGCTTCAGCACCCACACAAATCTAACATGGAGCTCCTCACTCAAGGCGCTCAAAACTTCACGGCCAAAGACAAGTTGAGTGCCCAAGCCATTTCCCACTGCCATGGAAACTAAAAAATCTGACAGCACATATGTCTGAAAGTGGATATGACACCTAGGGAAGGGAGTGTGCTGGTGAATGGCAACTGCCCGAAGCAGCAGCACAGCTCTTCCACTGCCAAAACAACTCCACCTGCCTCATGAACTTCACATACCATCAGCTGTCCTGGCAGCTATCTAGGAAACCCTGTTGGCTCACTTCCGGTCCCATGCCCATTGAGCCCAGGATGATGGAATCAAGCAGCTTCAGCACCCACACAAAACGAACATGGAGCTCCTCACTCAAGGCGCTCAAACCTAATCGGCCAAAGACAAGTTCAGTGCCCAAGCCATTTCCCGCTGCCATGGAAACCAAGTGCTCTGGCAGCACATATGTCTGAAAGTGGATATGACAGCTAGGGAAGGGAGTGTGGTTGTGAATGGCAACTGCCCGAAGCAGCAGCACAGCACTTCCACTGCCAAAACAACTCCACCTGCCTCATGAACTTCACATACCATCAGCTGTCCTGGCAGCTATCTAGGAAACCCTGTTGGGTCACTTCCGGTCCCATGCCCATTGAGCCCAGTGGGATGGAAACAAGCAGCTTCAGCACCCACACAAAACCAACATGGAGCTCCTCACTCAAGGCGCTCAAAACTTCACGCACAAGACAACTTCAGTGCCCAAGCCATTTCCCGCTGCCATGGAAACCAAGTGCTCTGGCAGCACATATGTCTGAAAGTGGATATGACACCTAGGGAAGGGAGTGTGCTGGTAAATGGCAACTGCCCGAAGCAGCAGCACACTTCTTCCACTGCCAAAACAACTCCACCTGCCTCATGAACTTCACATACCATCAGCTCTCCTGGCAGCTATCTAGGAAACCCTGTTGGGTCACTTCCGGTCCCATGCCCATTGAGCCCAGTGGTATGGAATCAAGCAGCTTCAGCACCCACACAAAACGAACATGCAGCTCCTCACTCAAGGCGCTCAAAACTCCACGGCCAAAGACAAATTCAGTGCCCAAGCCATTTCCCGCTGCCATGGAAACCAAGTGCTCTGGCAGCACATATGTCTGAAAGTGGATATGATACCTAGGGAAGGGAGTGTGCTGGTGAATGGCAACTGCCCGAAGCAGCAGCACAGCTCTTCCACTGCCAAAACAACTCCATCTGCCTCATGAACTTCACATACCATCAGCTGTCCTGGTAGCTACCTAGGAAACCCTGTTGGGTCACTTCCGGTCCCATGCCCATTGAGCCCAGTGGGATGGAACCAAGCAGCTTCAGCACCCACACAAATCTGACATGGAGCTCCTAACTCAAGGCGCTCAAAACTACATGGCCAAAGACAAGTTCAGTGCCCAAGCCATTTCCCACTGCCATGGAAACTAAGAAATCTGACAGCACATATGTCTGAAAGTGGATATTACACCTAGGGAAGGGAGTGTGCTGGTGAATGGCAACTGCCTCTAAGCAGCAGCACAGCTCTTCCACTGCCAAAACAACTCCACCTGCCTCATGAACTTCACATACCATCAGCTGTCCTGGCAGCTATCTAGGAACCCCTGTTGGGTCACTTCCGGTCCCATGCCCATTGAGCTCAGGGGGATGGATAAGCAGCTTCAGCACCCACATAAAACGAACATGGAGCTCCTCACTCAAGGCGCTCAAAACTGCACGGCCAAAGACAAGTTCAGTGCCCAAGCCATTTCCCGCTGCCATGGAAACCAAGTGCTCTTGCAGCACATATGTCTGAAAGTGGATATGACACCTAGGGAAGGGAGTGTGCTGGTGAATGGCAACTGCCTGAAGCAACAGCACAGCTCTTCCACTGCCAAAACAACTCCATCTGCCTCATGAACTTCACATACCATCAGCTGTCCTGGCAGCTATCTAGGAAACCCTGTTGGCTCACTTCCGGTCCCATGCCCATTGAGCCCAGGGGGATGGAACCAAGCAGCTTCAGCACCCACACAAATCTAACATGGAGCTCCTCACTCAAGGCGCTCAAAACTTCACGGCCAAAGACAAGTTGAGTGCCCAAGCCATTTCCCACTGCCATGGAAACTAAAAAATCTGACAGCACATATGTCTGAAAGTGGATATGACACCTAGGGAAGGGAGTGTGCTGGTGAATGGCAACTGCCCGAAGCAGCAGCACAGCTCTTCCACTGCCAAAACAACTCCACCTGCCTCATGAACTTCACATACCATCAGCTGTCCTGGCAGCTATCTAGGAAACCCTGTTGGCTCACTTCCGGTCCCATGCCCATTGAGCCCAGGATGATGGAATCAAGCAGCTTCAGCACCCACACAAAACGAACATGGAGCTCCTCACTCAAGGCGCTCAAACCTAATCGGCCAAAGACAAGTTCAGTGCCCAAGCCATTTCCCGCTGCCATGGAAACCAAGTGCTCTGGCAGCACATATGTCTGAAAGTGGATATGACAGCTAGGGAAGGGAGTGTGGTGGTGAATGGCAACTGCCCGAAGCAGCAGCACAGCACTTCCACTGCCAAAACAACTCCACCTGCCTCATGAACTTCACATACCATCAGCTGTCCTGGCAGCTATCTAGGAAACCCTGTTGGGTCACTTCCGGTCCCATGCCCATTGAGCCCAGTGGGATGGAAACAAGCAGCTTCAGCACCCACACAAAACCAACATGGAGCTCCTCACTCAAGGCGCTCAAAACTTCACGCACAAGACAACTTCAGTGCCCAAGCCATTTCCCGCTGCCATGGAAACCAAGTGCTCTGGCAGCACATATGTCTGAAAGTGGATATGACACCTAGGGAAGGGAGTGTGCTGGTAAATGGCAACTGCCCGAAGCAGCAGCACACTTCTTCCACTGCCAAAACAACTCCACCTGCCTCATGAACTTCACATACCATCAGCTCTCCTGGCAGCTATCTAGGAAACCCTGTTGGGTCACTTCCGGTCCCATGCCCATTGAGCCCAGTGGTATGGAATCAAGCAGCTTCAGCACCCACACAAAACGAACATGCAGCTCCTCACTCAAGGCGCTCAAAACTCCACGGCCAAAGACAAATTCAGTGCCCAAGCCATTTCCCGCTGCCATGGAAACCAAGTGCTCTGGCAGCACATATGTCTGAAAGTGGATATGATACCTAGGGAAGGGAGTGTGCTGGTGAATGGCAACTGCCCGAAGCAGCAGCACAGCTCTTCCACTGCCAAAACAACTCCATCTGCCTCATGAACTTCACATACCATCAGCTGTCCTGGTAGCTACCTAGGAAACCCTGTTGGGTCACTTCCGGTCCCATGCCCATTGAGCCCAGTGGGATGGAACCAAGCAGCTTCAGCACCCACACAAATCTGACATGGAGCTCCTAACTCAAGGCGCTCAAAACTACATGGCCAAAGACAAGTTCAGTGCCCAAGCCATTTCCCACTGCCATGGAAACTAAGAAATCTGACAGCACATATGTCTGAAAGTGGATATTACACCTAGGGAAGGGAGTGTGCTGGTGAATGGCAACTGCCTCTAAGCAGCAGCACAGCTCTTCCACTGCCAAAACAACTCCACCTGCCTCATGAACTTCACATACCATCAGCTGTCCTGGCAGCTATCTAGGAAACCCTGTTGGGTCACTTCCGGTCCCATGCCCATTGAGCCCAGTGGGATGGAATCAAGCAGCTTCAGCACCCACACAAAACGAACATGGAGCTCCTCATTCAAGGCGCTCAAAACTCCACAGCCAAAGACAAGTTCAGTGCCCAAGCCATTTCCCGGTGCCATGGAAACCAAGTGCTCTTGCAGCACATATGTCTGAAAGTGGATATGACACCTAGGGAAGGGAGTGTGCTGGTGAATGGCAACTGCCCGAAGCAGCAGCACAGCTCTTCCACTGCCAAAACAACTCCACCTGCCTCATGAACTTCACATACCATCAGCTGTCCTGGCAGCTATCTAGGAAACCCTGTTGGGTCACTTCCGGTCCCATGCCCATTGAGCCAGGTGGGATGGAATCAAGCAGCTTGAGCACCCACACAAAACCAACATGGAGCTCCTCACTCAAGGCGCTCCAAACTTCACGCACAAGACAACTTCAGTGCCCAAGCCAATTCTCGCTGCCATGGAAACCAAGTGCTCTGGCAGCACATATGTCTGAAAGTGGATATGACACCTAGGGAATGGAGTGTGGTGGTGAATGGCAACTGCCCGAAGCAGCAACACAGCTCTTCCAGTGCCAAAACAACTAGATCTGCCTCATGAACTTCACATACCATCAGCTGTCCTGGCAGCTACCTAGGAAACCCTGTTGGGTCACTTCCGGTCCCATGCCCATTGAGCCCAGTGGGATGGAATCAAGCAGCTTCAGCACCCACACAAAACGAACATGGAGCTCCTCACTCAAGGCGCTCAAAACTACATGGCCAAAGACAAGTTCAGTGCCCAAGCCATTTCCCGCTGCCAATGAAACCAAGTGCTCTGGCAGCACATATGTCTGAAAGTGGATATGACGCCTAGGGAAGGGAGTGTGCTGGTGAACGGCAACTGCCCGAAGCAGCAGCACAGATCTTCCACTGCCAAAACAACTCCACCTGCCTCATGACCTTCACATACCATCAGCTGTCCTGGCAGCTATCTAGGAAACCCTGTTGGGTCACTTCCGGTCCCATGCCCATTGAGCCCAGTGGGATGGAATCAAGCAGCTTCAGCACCCACACAAAAGGAACATGGAGCTCCTCACTCAAGGCGCTCAAACCTCCACGGCCAAAGACAAGTTCAGTGCCCAAGCCATTTCCCGCTGCCATGGAAACCAAGTGCTCTGGCAGCACATATGTCTGAAAGTGGATATGACACCTAGGGAAGGGAGTGTGGTGGTGAATGGCAACTGCCCGAAGCAGTAGCACAGCTCTTCCACTGCCAAAACAACTCCACCTGCCTCATGAACTTCGCATACCATCAGCTGTGCTGGCAGCTATCTAGGAAACCCTGTTGGGTCACTTCCGATCTCATGCCCATTAAGCCCAGGAGGATGGAATCAAGCAGCTTGAGCACCCACACAAAACGAACATGGAGCTCCTCACTCAAGGCGCTCAAAACTGCATGGCCAAAGAAAATTTCAGTGCCCAAGCCATTTCCCGCAGCCATGGAAACCAAGTGCTCTGGCAGCACATATGTCTGAAAGTGGATATTACACCTAGGGAAGGGAGTGTGCTGGTGAATAGCAACTGCCTGAAGCAAGAGCACAGCTCTTCCACTGCCAAAACAACTCCACATGCCTCATGAACTTCACATACCATCAGCTGTCCTGGCAGCTATCTAGGAAACCCTGTTGGCTCACTTCCGGTCCCATGCCCATTGAGCCCAGTGGGATGGAATCAAGCAGCTTCAGCACCCACACAAAACCAACATGGAGCTCCTCACTCAAGGCGCTCAAAACTTCACGGCCAAAGAAAATTCCAGTGCCCAAGCCATTTCCCGCTGCCATTTAAACCAAGTGCTCTGGCAGCACATATGTCTGAAAGTGGATATGACACCTAGGGAAGGGAGTGTGCTGGTGAATGGCAACTGCCCGAAGCAGCAGCACAGCTCTTCCACTGCCAAAACAACTCCACCTGCCTCATGAACTTCACATACCATCAGCTGTCCGGGCAGCTATCTAGGAAACCCTGTTGGGTCACTTCCGGTCCCATGCCCATTGAGCCCAGTGGGATGGAATCAAGCAGCTTGAGCACCCACACAAAACGAACATGGAGCTCCTCACTCAAGGCGCTCAAAACTCCACGGCCAAAGACAAGTTCAGTGCGCAAGCCATTTCCGACTGCCATGGAAACCAAGTGCTCTGGCAGCACATATGTCTGAAAGTGGATATGACACCTAGGGAAGGGAGTGTGCTGGTGAATGGCAACTGCCCGAAGCAGCAGCACAGCTCTTCCACTGCCAAAACAACTCCACCTGCCTCATGAACTTCACATACCATCAGCTGTCCTGGCAGCTATCTAGGAAACCCTGTTGGATCACTTCCGGTCCCATGCCCATTGAGCCCAGAGGGATGGAATCAAGCAGCTTGAGCACCCACACTAAACGAACATGGAGCTCCTCACTCAAGGCGCTCAAAACTCCACGGCCAAAGACAAGTTCAGTGCCCAAGCCATTTCCCCCTGCCATGGAAACCAAGTGCTCTGGCAGCACATATGTCTGAAAGTGGATATGACACCTAGGGAAGGGAGTGTGCTGGTGAATGGCAACTGCCCGAAGCAGCAGCACAGCTCTTCCACTGCCAAAACAACTCCACCTGCCTCATGAACTTCACATACCATCAGCTGTCCTGGCAGCTATCTAGAAAACCCTGTTGGGTCACTTCTGGTCTCATGCCCATTGAGCCCAGTGGGATGGAATCAAGCAGCTTCAGCACCCACACAAAACGAACATGGAGCTCCTCACTCAAGGCGCTCAAAACTTCACAGCCAAAGACAAGTTCAGTGCCCAAGCCATTTCCCGCTGCCATGGAAACCAAGTGCTCTGGCAGCACATATGTCTGAAAGTGGATATGACACCTAGGGAAGGGAGTGTGCTGGTGGTGAATGGCAACTGCCCGAAGCAGCAGCACAGCTCTTCCACTGCCAAAACAACTCCACCTGCCTCATGAATTTCACATACCATCAGCTGTCCTGGCAGCTATCTAGGAAACCCTGTTGGCTCACTTCCGGTCCCATGCCCATTGAGCCCAGGGGGATGGAATCAAGCAGCTTCAGCACCCACACAAAACTAACATGGAGCTCCTCACTCAAGGCGCTCAAAACTGCACAGCCAAAGACAAGTTCAGTGCCCAAGCCATTTCCCGCTGCCATGGAAACCAAGTGCTCTGGCAGCACATATGTCTGAAAGTGGATATGACACCTAGGGAAGGGAGTGTGGTGGTGAATGGCAACTGCCTGAAGCAGCAGCACAGCTCTTCCACCGCCAAAACAACTCCACCTGCCTCATGAACTTCACATACCATCAGCTGTCCTGGCAGCTATCTAGGAAACCCTGTTGGGTCACTTCCGGTCCCATGCCCATTGAGCCCAGTGGGATGGAATCAAGCAGCTTCAGCACCCACACAAAACGAACATGGAGCTCCTCACTCAAGGCGCTCAAACCTCCACGGCCAAAGACAAGTTCAGTGCCCAAGCCATTTCCCGCTGCCATGGAAACCAAGTGCTCTGGCAGCACATATGTCTGAAAGTGGATATGACACCTAGGGAAGGGAGTGTGCTGGTGAATGGCAACTGCCTGAAGCAACAGCACAGCTTTTCCAGTGCCAAAACAACTCCACCTGCCTCATGAACTTCACATACCATCAGCTGTCCTGGCAGCTATCTAGGAAACCCTGTTGGGTCACTTCCGGTCTCATGCCCATTGAGCCCAGTGGGATGGAATCAAGCACCTTGAGCACCCACACAAAACGAACATGGAGTTCCTCACTCAAGGAGCTCAAAACTTCACGGCCAAAGACAAGTTCAGTGCAAAAGCCATTTCCCACTGCCATGGAAAATAAGAACTCTGGAAGCACATATGTCTGAAAGTGGATATGACACCTAGGGAAGGGAGTGTGCTGGTGAATGGCAACTGCCCGAAGCAGCAGCACAGCTCTTCCACTGCCAAAACAACTCCATCAGCCTCATGAACTTCACATACCATCAGCTGTCCTGGCAGCTATCTAGGAAACCCTGTTGGGTCACTTTCGGTCCCATGCCCATTGAGCCCAGTGGGATGGAACCAAGAAGCTTCAGCACCCACACAACTCTAACATGGAGCTCCTCACTCAAGGCGCTTAAAACTTCACGGCCAAAGACAAATTCAGTGCCCAAGCCATTTCCCGCTGCCATGGAAACTAAGAAACCTGACAGCACATATGTCTGAAAGTGGATATGACACCTAGGGAAGGGAGTGTGGTGGTGAATGGCAACTGCCCCAAGCAGCAGCACAGCTCTTCCACTGCCAAAACAACTCCATCAGCCTCATGAACTTCACATACCATCAGCTGTCCTGGCAGCTATCTAGGAAACCCTGTTGGCTCACTTCCGGTCCCATGCCTATTGAGCCCAGTGGGATGGAACCAAGAAGCTTCAGCAATCACACAAATCTAACATGGAGCTCCTCACTCAAGGCTCTCAAAACTTCACGGCCAAAGACAAGTTCAGTGCCCAAGCCATTTCCCACTGCCATGGAAACTAAGAAACCTGACAGCACATATGTCTGAAAGTGGATATGACACCTAGGGAAGGGAGTGTGCTGGTGAATGGGAACTGCCCGAAGCAGCAGCACAACACTTCCACTGCCAAAACAACTCCACCTGCCTCATGAACTTCACATACCATCAGCTGTCCTGGCAGCTATCTAGGAAACCCTGTTGGCTCACTTCCGGTCCCATGCCCATTGAGCCCAGGGGATGGAATCAAGCAGCTTGAGCACCCACACAAAACGAACATGGAGCTCCTCACTCAAGGCGCTCAAAACTACATGTCCAAAGACAAGTTCAGTGCCGAAGCCATTTCCCGCTGCCATGGAAACCAAGTGCTCTGGCAGCACATATGTCTGAAAGTGGATATGACACCTAGGGAAGGGAGTGTGCTGGTGAATGGCAACTGCCCGAAGCAGCAGCACAGCTCTTCCACTGCCAAAACAACTCCACCTGCCTCATGAACTTCACATACCATCAGCTGTCCTGGCAGCTATCTAGGAAACCCTGTTGGGTCACTTCCGGTCCCATGCCCATTGAGCCCAGTGGATGGAATCAAGCAGCTTCAGCACCCACACAAAACGAACATGGAGTCCCTCACTCAAGACGCTCAAAACTTCACGGCCAAAGACAAGTTCAGTGCAAAAGCCATTTCCCACTGCCATGGAAACTAAGAACTCTGGAAGCACATATGTCTGAAAGTGGATATGACACCTAGGGAAGGGAGTGTGGTGGTGAATGGCAATTGCCCGAAGCAGCAGCACAGCTCTTCCACTGCCAAAACAACTCCATCAGCCTCATGAACTTCACATACCATCAGCTGTCCTGGCAGCTATCTAGGAAACCCTGTTGGGTCACTTACGGTCCCATGCCCATTGATCCCAGTGTAATGGAACCAAGAAGCTTCAGCACCCACACAAATCTAACATGGAGCTCCTCACTCAAGGCGCTCAAAACTTCACGGCCAAAGACAAGTTCAGTGCCCAAGCATTTCCCACTGCCATGGAAACTAAGAGCTCTGGCAGCACATATGTCTGAAAGTGGATATGACACCTAGGGAAGGGAGTGTGCTGGTGAATGGCAACTGCCCGAAGCAGCAGCACAGCTCTTCCAGTGCCAAAACAACTCCACCTGCCTCATAAACTTCACATACCATCAGCTGTCCTGGCAGCTATCTAGGAAACCCTGTTGGGTCACTTCCGGTCCCATGCCCCTTGAGCCCAGTGGGATGGAATCAAGCAGCTTCAGCACCCACACAAAACTAACATGGAGCTCCTCACTCAAGGCGCTCAAAACTACATGGCCAAAGACAAGTTCAGTGCCCAAGCCATTTCCCGCTGCCATGGAAACCAAGTGCTCTGGCAGCACATATGTCTGAAAGTGGATATGACACCTAGGGAAGGGAGTGTGCTGGTGAATGGCAACTGCCCAAAGCAACAGCACAGCTCTTACACTGCCAAAACAACTCCACCTGCCTCATGAACTTCACATACCATCAGCTGTCCTGGCAGCTATATAGAGACCCTGTTGGGTCACTTCCGGTCCTATGCCCATTGAGCCCAGTGGGATGGAATCAAGCAGCTTGAGCAACCACACAAAATTAACATGAAGCGCCTCACCCAAGGCGCTCAAAAGCCCACAACCAAGGACAAGTTCAGTGCCCAAGCCATTTCCCGCTGCCATGGAAACCAAGTGCTCTGGCAGCACATATGTCTGAAAGAGAACATGAAACCTAGGGAACTCTGTGTGGTGGTGAATGGCAACTGCCCGAAGCAGCAGCACAGCTCTTCCACTGCCAAAACAACTCCACCTGCCTCATGAACTTCACATACCATCAGCTGTCCTGGCAGCTATCTAGCAAACCCTGTTGGGTCATTTTCGGTCCCATGCCCATTGAGCCCAGTGGGATGGAATCAAGCAGCTTCAGCACCCACACAAAAAGAACATGGAGCTCCTCACTCAAGGCGCTCAAAACTCCACAGCCAAAGACAAGTTCAGTGCCCAAGCCATTCCCCGCTGCCATGGAAACTAAGAACTCTGGAAGCACATATGTCTGAAAGTGGATATGACACCTAGGGAAGGGAGTGTGGTGGTGAATGGCAACTGCCCCAAGCAGCAGCACAGCTCTTCCACTGCCAAAACAACTCCATCAGCCTCATGAACTTCACATACCATCAGCTGTCCTGGCAGCTATCTAGGAAACCCTGTTGGCTCACTTCCGGTCCCATGCCCATTGAGCCCAGTGGGATGGAACCAAGAAGCTTCAGCAATCACACAAATCTAACATGGAGCTCCTCACTCAAGGCTCTCAAAACTTCACGGCCAAAGACAAGTTCAGTGCCCAAGCCATTTCCCGCTGCCATGGAAACTAAGAAACCTGACAGCACATATGTCTGAAAGTGGATATGACGCCTAGGGAAGGGAGTGTGCTGGTGAATGGCAACTGCCCGAAGCAACAGCACAGCACTTCCAATGCCAAAACAACTCCACCTGCCTCATGAACTTCACATACCATCAGCTGTCCTGGCAGCTATCTAGGAAACCCTGTTGGCTCACTTCCGGTCCCATGCCCATTGAGCCCAGGGGATGGAATCAAGCAGGTTGAGCACCCACACAAAACGAACATGGAGCTCCTCACTCAAGGCGCTCAAAACTACATGGCCAAAGACAAGTTCAGTGCCGAAGCCATTTCCCGCTGCCATGGAAACCAAGTGCTCTGGCAGCACATATGTCTGAAAGTGGATATGACACCTAGGGAAGGGAGTGTGCTGGTGAATGGCAACTGCCCGAAGCAGCAGCACAGCTCTTCCACTGCCAAAACAACTCCACCTGCCTCATGAACTTCACATACCATCAGCTGTCCTGGCAGCTATCTAGGAAACCCTGTTGGGTCACTTCCGGTCCCATGCCCATTGAGCCCAGTGGATGGAATCAAGCAGCTTCAGCACCCACACAAAACGAACATGGAGTCCCTCACTCAAGACGCTCAAAACTTCACGGCCAAAGACAAGTTCAGTGCAAAAGCCATTTCCCACTGCCATGGAAACTAAGAACTCTGGAAGCACATATGTCTGAAAGTGGATATGACACCTAGGGAAGGGAGTGTGGTGGTGAATGGCAATTGCCCGAAGCAGCAGCACAGCTCTTCCACTGCCAAAACAACTCCATCAGCCTCATGAACTTCACATACCATCAGCTGTCCTGGCAGCTATCTAGGAAACCCTGTTGGGTCACTTTCGGTCCCATGCCCATTGAGCCCAGTGGGATGGAACCAAGAAGCTTCAGCACCGACACAAATCTAACATGGAGCTCCTCACTCAAGGCGCTCAAAACTTCACGGCCAAAGACAAGTTCAGTGCCCAAGCATTTCCCACTGCCATGGAAACTAAGAGCTCTGGCAGCACATATGTCTGAAAGTGGATATGACACCTAGGGAAGGGAGTGTGCTGGTGAATGGCAACTGCCCGAAGCAGCAGCACAGCTCTTCCAGTGCCAAAACAACTCCACCTGCCTCATAAACTTCACATACCATCAGCTGTCCTGGCAGCTATCTAGGAAACCCTGTTGGGTCACTTCCGGTCCCATGCCCATTGAGCCCAGTGGGATGGAATCAAGCAGCTTCAGCACCCACACAAAACTAACATGGAGCTCCTCACTCAAGGCGCTCAAAACTACATGGCCAAAGACAAGTTCAGTGCCCAAGCCATTTCCCGCTGCCATTCAAACCAAGTGCTCTGGCAGCACATATGTCTGAAAGTGGATATGACACCTAGGGAAGGGAGTGTGCTGGTGAATGGCAACTGCCCAAAGCAACAGCACAGCTCTTCCACTGCCAAAACAACTCCACCTGCCTCATGAACTTCACATACCATCAGCTGTCCTGGCAGCTATATAGAGACCCTGTTGGGTCACTTCCGGTCCTATGCCCATTGAGCCCAGTGGGATGGAATCAAGCAGCTTCAGCACCCACACAAAACTAACATGGAGCTCCTCACCCAAGGCGCTCAAAAGCCCACAACCAAGGACAAGTTCAGTGCCCAAGCCATTTCCCGCTGCCATGGAAACCAAGTGCTCTGGCAGCACATATGTCTGAAAGAGAACATGAAACCTAGGGAACTCTGTGTGGTGGTGAATGGCAACTGCCCGAAGCAGCAGCACAGCTCTTCCACTGCCAAAACAACTCCACCTGCCTCATGAACTTCACATACCATCAGCTGTCCTGGCAGCTATCTAGCAAACCCTATTGGGTCATTTTCGGTCCCATGCCCATTGAGCCCAGTGGGATGGAATCAAGCAGCTTCAGCACCCACACAAAAAGAACATGGAGCTCCTCACTCAAGGCGCTCAAAACTCCACAGCCAAAGACAAGTTCAGTGCCCAAGTCATTCCCCGCTGCCATGGAAACCAAGTGCTCTGGCAGCACATATGTCTGAAAGTGGATATGACACCTAGGGAAGGGAGTGTGCTGGTGAATGGCAACTGCCCGAAGCAGCAGCACAGCTCTTCCACTGCCAAAACAACTCCACCTGCCTCATGAACTTCACATACCATCAGCTGTCCTGGCAGCTATCTAGGAAACCCTGTTGGGTCACTTCCGGTCCCATGCCCATTGAGCCCAGTGGGATGGAATCAAGCAGCTTCAGCACCCACACAAAACGAACATGGAGCTCCTCACTCAAGGTGCTCAAAACTCCGCAGCCAAAGACAAGTTCAGTGCCCAAGCCATTTCCTGCTGCCATGGAAACCAAGTGCTCTGGCAGCACATAGGTCTGAAAGTGGATATGACACCTAGGGAAGGGAGTGTGGTGGTGAATGGCAACTGCCTGAAGCAACAGCACAGCTCTTCCACTGCCAAAACAACTCCACCTGCCTCATGAACTTCACATACCATCAGCTGTCCTGGCAGCTATCTAGATACCCTGTTGGGTCACTTCCGGTCCTATGCCCATTGAGCCCAGTGGGATGGAATCAAGCAGCTTCAGCACCCACACAAAACGAACATGGAGCTCCTCACTCAAGGCGCTCAAAAGCCCACAACCAAGGACAAGTTCAGTGCCCAAGCCATTTCCCGCTGCCATGGAAACCAAGTGCTCTGGCAGCACATATGTCTGAAAGAGAACATGAAACCTAGGGAACTCTGTGTGGTGGTGAATGGCAACTGCCCGAAGCAGCAGCACAGCTCTTCCACTGCCAAAACAACTCCACCTGCCTCATGAACTTCACATACCATCAGCTGTCCTGGCAGCTATCTAGCAAACCCTGTTGGGTCATTTTCGGTCCCATGCCCATTGAACCCAGTGGGATGGAATCAAGCAGCTTCAGCACCCACACAAAAAGAACATGGAGCTCCTCACTCAAGGCGCTCAAAACTCCACAGCCAAAGACAAGTTCAGTGCCCAAGCCATTCCCCGCTGCCATGGAAACCAAGTGCTCTGGCAGCACATATGTCTGAAAGTGGATATGACACCTAGGGAAGGGAGTGTGCTGGTGAATGGGAACTGCCCGAAGCAGCAGCACAGCTCTTCCACTGCCAAAACAACTCCATCAGCCTCATGAACTTCACATACCATCAGCTGTCCTGGCAGCTATCTAGGAAACCCTGTTGGGTCACTTCGGGTCCCATGCCCATTGAGCCCAGTGGGATGGAATCAAGCAGCTTCAGCACCCACACAAAACGAACATGGAGCTCCTCACTCAAGGCGCTCAAAACTCCGCAGCCAAAGACAAGTTCAGTGCCCAAGCCATTTCCCGCTGCCATGGAAACCAAGTGCTCTGGCAGCACATATGTCTGAAAGTGGATATGACACCTAGGGAAGGGAGTGTGGTGGTGAATGGCAACTGCCCAAAGCAGCAGCACAGCTCTGCCAGTGCCAAAACAACTCCACCTGCCTCATGAACTTCACATACCATCAGCTGTCCAGGCAGCTATCTAGAAAACCCTGTTGGCTCACTTCCGGTCCCATGCCCATTGAGCCCAGTGGGATGGAATCAAGCAGCTTCAGCACCCACACAAAACGAACATGGAGCTCCTCACTCAAGGCGCTCAAAACTCCACAGCCAAAGACAAGTTCAGTGCCCAAGCCATTTCCCGCTGCCATGGAAACTAAGAGCTCTGGCAGCACATATGTCTGAAAGTGGATATGACACCTAGGGAAGGGAGTGTGCTGGTGAATGGCAACTGCATGAAGCAGCAGCACAGCTTTTCCACGGCCAAAACAACTCCACCTGCCTCATGCACTTCACATACCATCAGCTGTCCTGGCAGCTATCTAGGAAACCCTGTTGGGTCACTTCTGGTCCCATGCCCATTGAGCCCAGTGGGATGGAATCAAGCAGCTTCAGCACCCACACAAAACGAACATGGAGCTCCTCACTCAAGGCGCTCAAAACTCCACAGACAAGGACAAGTTCAGTGCCCAAGCCATTTCCCGCTGCCATGGAAACCAAGTGCTCTGGCAGCACATATGTCTGAAAGTTTATATGACACCTAGGGAAGGGAGTGTGTTGGTGAATGGCAACTGTCGGAAGCAGCAGCACAGCTCTTCCAGTGCCAAAACAACTCCACCTGCCTCATGAACTTCACATACCATCAGCTGTCCTGGCAGCTATCTAGGAAACCCTGTTGGGTCACTTCCTTTCCCATGCCCATTGAGCCCAGTGGATTGGAATCAAGCAGTTTGAGCACCCACACAAAACTAACATGGAACTCCTCACTCAAGGCGCTAAAAACTACATGGCGAAAGACAAGTTCAGTGCCCAAGCCATTTCCCGCTGCCATGGAAACCAAGTGCTCTGGCAGCACATAGGTCTGAAAGTGGATATGACACCTAGGGAAGGGAGTGTGGTGGTGAATGGCAACTGCCCGAAGCAGCAGCACAGCTCTACCAGTGCCAAAACAACTCCACCTGCCTCAAGAACTTCACATAACATCAGCTGTCCTGGCAGCTATCTAGGAAACCCTGTTGGGTCACTTCCGGTCCCATGCCCATTGAGCCCAGTGGGATGGAATCAAGCAGCTTGAGCACCCACACAAAACGAACATGGAGCTCCTCACTCAAGGCGCTCAAAACTACTTGGCGAAAGACAAGTTCAGTGCCCAAGCCATTTCCCGCTGCCATGGAAACCAAGTGCTCTGGCAGCACATATGTCTGAAAGTGGATATGACACCTAGGGAAGGGAGTGTGCTGGTGAATGGCAACTGCCCGAAGCAGCAGCACAGCTCTTCCACTGCCAAAACAACTCCACCTACCTCATGAACTTCACATACCATCAGCTGTCCTGGCAGCTATCTAGGAAACCCTGTTGGGTCACTTCCGGTCCCATGCCCATTGAGCCCAGTGGGATGGAATCAAGCAGCTTCAGCACCCACACAAAACGAACATGGAGCTCCTCACTCAAGGCGCTCAAAGCTACACGGCCAAAGACAAGTTCAGTGCCCAAGCCATTTCCCGCTGCCATGGAAACCAAGTGCTCTGGCAGCACATATGTCTGAAAGTGGATATGACACCTAGGGAATGGAGTGTGCTGGTGAATGGCAACTGCCTGAAGCAGCAGCACAGCTCTTCCACTGCCAAAACAACTCCACCTGCCTCATGAACTTCACATACCATCAGCTGTCCTGACAGCTATCTAGGAAACCCTGTTGGGTCACTTTCGGTACCATGACCATTGAGCCCACGGGGATGGAATCAAGCAGCTTGAGCACCCACACAAAACGAACATGGAGCTCCTCACTCAAGGCGCTCAAATCTGCACAGCCAAAGACAAGTTCAGTGCCCAAGCCATTTCCCGCTGCCATGGAAACCAAGTGCTCTGGCAGCACTTATGTCTGAAAGTGGATATGACACCTAGGGAAGGGAGTGTGTTGGTGAATCGCAACTGCCTGAAGCAGCAGCACAGCTCTTCCACTGCAAAAACAACTCCACCTGCCTCATGAACTTCACATACCATCAGCTGTCCTGGCAGCTATCTAGGAAACCCTGTTGGGTCACTTCCGGTCCCATGCCCATTGAGCCCAGTGGGATGGAATCAAGCAGCTTGAGCACCCACACAAAACGAACATGAAGCTCCTCACTCAAGGCGCTCAAAACTACTTGGCGAAAGACAAGTTCAGTGCCCAAGCCATTTCCCGCTGCCATGGAAACCAAGTGCTCTGGCAGCACATATGTCTGAAAGTGGATATGACACCTAGGGAAGGGAGTGTGTTGGTGAATGGCAACTGCCCGCAGCAGCAGCACAGCTCTTCCAATGCAAAAACAACTCCACCTGCCTCATGAACTTCACATACCATCAGCTGTCCTGGCAGCTATCTAGGAAACCCTGTTGGGTCACTTCCGGTCCCATGCCCATTGAGCCCAGTGGGATGGAATCAAGCAACTTCAGCACCCACACAAAACGAACATGGAGCTCCTCACTCAAGGCGCTCAAAACTACTTGGCGAAAGACAAGTTCAGTGCCCAAGCCATTTCCCGCTGCCATGGAAACCAAGTGCTCTGGCAGCACATAGGTCTGAAAGTGGATATGACACCTAGGGAAGGGAGTGTGCTGGTGAATGGCAACTGCCCGAAGCTGCAGCACAGCTCTTCCACTGCCAAAACAACTCCACCTGCCTCAAGAACTTCACATACCATCAGCTGTCGTGGCAGCTATCTAGGAAACCCTGTTGGGTCACTTCCGGTCCCATGCCCATTGAGCCCAGTGGGATGGAATCAAGCAGCTTCAGCACCCACACAAAACGAACATGGAACTCCTCACTCAAGGCGCTCAAAACTACATGGCGAAAGACAAGTTCAGTGCCCAAGCCATTTCCCGCTGCCATGGAAACCAAGTGCTCTGGCAGCACATAGGTCTGAAAGTGGATATGACACCTAGGGAAGGGAGTGTGGTGGTGAATGGCAACTGCCCGAAGCAGCAGCACAGCTCTACCAGTGCCAAAACAACTCCACCTGCCTCAAGAACTTCACATAACATCAGCTGTCCTGGCAGCTATCTAGGAAACCCTGTTGGGTCACTTCCGGTCCCATGCCCATTGAGCCCAGTGGGATGGAATCAAGCAGCTTGAGCACCCACACAAAACGAACATGGAGCTCCTCACTCAAGGCGCTCAAAACTCCACAGCCAAAGACAAGTTCAGTGCCCAAGCCATTTCCGGCTGCCATGGAAACCAAGTGCTCTGGCAGCACATATGTCTGAAAGTGGATATGACACCTAGGGAAGGGAGTCTGGTGGTGAATGGCAACTGCCCGAAGCAGCAGCACAGGTCTTCCACTGCCAAAACAACTCCACCTGCCTCATGAACTTCACATACCATCAGCTGTCCTGGCAGCTATCTAGGAAACCCTGTTGGGTCACTTCCGGTCCCATGCCCATTGAGCCCAGGGGGATGGAATCAAGCAGCTTCAGCACCCACACAAAACGAACATGGAGCTCCTCACTAAAGGCGCTCAAAACTCCATGGCCAAAGACAAGTTCAGTGCCCAAGCCATTTCCCGCTGCCATGGAAACCAAGTGCTCTTGCAGCACATATGTCTGAAAGTGGATATGACACCTAGGGAAGGGAGTGTGCTGGTGAATGGCAACTGCCCGAAGCAGCAGCACAGCTCTTCCACTGCCAAAACAACTCTGCCTGCCTCATGAACTTCCCATACCATCAGCTGTCCTGGCAGCTGTCTAGGAAACCCTGTTGGGTCACTTCCGGTCCCATGCCCATTGAGCCCAGTGGGTTGGAATCAAGCAGCTTGAGCACCCACACAAAACGAACATGGAACTCCTCACTCAAGGCGCTCAAATCTCCACAGCCAAAGACAAGTTCAGTGCCCAAGCCATTTCCCGCTGCCATGGAAACCAAGTGCTCTGGCAGCACTTATGTCTGAAAGTGGATATGACACCTAGGGAAGGGAGTGTGCTGGTGAATCGCAACTGCCTGAAGCAGCAGCACAGCTCTTCCACTGCAAAAACAACTCCACCTGCCTCATGAACTTCACATACCATCAGCTGTCCTGGCAGCTATCTAGGAAACCCTGTTGGGTCACTTCCGGTCCCATGCCCATTGAGCCCAGTGGGATGGAATCAAGCAGCTTCAGCACCCACACAAAACGAACATGAAGCT
This sequence comes from Ochotona princeps, assembly GCF_030435755.1. Lineage (NCBI taxonomy): Eukaryota > Metazoa > Chordata > Mammalia > Lagomorpha > Ochotonidae > Ochotona > Ochotona princeps. Next base: position 145,743,555 of record NC_080832.1, on the reverse strand, counting down.
CCTCACTCAAGGCGCTCAAAACTACTTGGCGAAAGACAAGTTCAGTGCCCAAGCCATTTCCCGCTGCCATGGAAACCAAGTGCTCTGGCAGCACATATGTCTGAAAGTGGATAAGACACCTAGGGAAGGGAGTGTGTTGGTGAATGGCAACTGCCCGCAGCAGCAGCACAGCTCTTCCACTGCAAAAACAACTCCACCTGCCTCATGAACTTCACATACCATCAGCTGTCCTGGCAGCTATCTAGGAAACCCTGTTGGGTCATTTCCGGTCCCATGCCCATTGAGCCCAGTGGGATGGAATCAAGCAGCTTGAGCACCCACACAAAACGAACATGAAGCTCCTCACTCAAGGCGCTCAAAACTACTTGGCGAAAGACAAGTTCAGTGCCCAAGCCATTTCCCGCTGCCATGGAAACCAAGTGCTCTGGCAGCACATATGTCTGAAAGTGGATATGACACCTAGGGAAGGGAGTGTGTTGGTGAATGGCAACTGCCCGCAGCAGCAGCACAGCTCTTCCACTGCAAAAACAACTCCACCTGCCTCATGAACTTCACATACCATCAGCTGTCCTGGCAGCTATCTAGGAAACCCTGTTGGGTCACTTCCGGTCCCATGCCCATTGAGCCCAGTGGAATGGAATCAAGCAGCTTCAGCACCCACACAAAACGAACATGGAACTCCTCACTCAAGGCGCTCAAAACTACTTGGCGAAAGACAAGTTCAGTGCCCAAGCCATTTCCCGCTGCCATGGAAACCAAGTGCTCTGGCAGCACATATGTCTGAAAGTGGATATGACACCTAGGGAAGGGAGTGTGTTGGTGAATGGCAACTGCCCGAAGCAGCAGCACAGCTCTTCCACTGCCAAAACAACTCCACCTGCCTCATGAACTTCCCATACCATCAGCTGTTCTGACAGCTATCTAGGAAACCCTGTTGGGTCACTTCCGGTCCCATGCCCATTGAGCCCAGTGGGATGGAATCAAGCAGCTTCAGCACCCACACAAAACGAACATGGAACTCCTCACTCAAGGCGCTCAAATCTCCACAGCGAAAGACAAGTTCAGTGCCCAAGCCATTTCCCGCTGCCATGGAAACCAAGTGCTCTGGCAGCACATATGTCTGAAAGTGGATAAGACACCTAGGGAAGGGAGTGTGTTGGTGAATGGCAACTGCCCGCAGCAGCAGCACAGCTCTTCCACTGCAAAAACAACTCCACCTGCCTCATGAACTTCACATACCATCAGCTGTCCTGGCAGCTATCTAGGAAACCCTGTTGGGTCACTTCCGGTCCCATGCCCATTGAGCCCAGTGGGATGGAATCAAGCAGCTTCAGCACCCACACAAAATGAACATGGAACTCCTCACTCAAGGCGCTAAAAACTACTTGGCGAAAGACAAGTTCAGTACCCAAGCCATTTCCCGCTGCCATGGAAACCAAGTGCTCTGGCAGCACATATGTCTGAAAGTGGATATGACACCTAGGGAAGGGAGTGTGTTGGTGAATGGCAACTGCCCGAAGCAGCAGCACAGCTCTTCCACTGCCAAAACAACTCCACCTGCCTCATGAACTTCCCATACCATCAGCTGTTCTGACAGCTATCTAGGAAACCCTGTTGGGTCACTTCCGGTCCCATGCCCATTGAGCCCAGTGGGATGGAATCAAGCAGCTTCAGCACCCACACAACGAACATGGAGCTCCTCACTCAAGGCGCTCAAAACTCCACGGCCAAAGACAAGTTCAGTGCCCAAGCCATTTCCCGCTGCCATGGAAACCAAGTGCTCTGGCAGCACATATGTCTGAAAGTGGATATGACACCTAGGGAAGGGAGTGTGCTGCTGAATGGCAACTGCCCCAAGTAGCAGCACAGCTCTTCCAGTGCCAAAACAACTCCGCCTGCCTCATGAACTTCCCATACCATCAGCTGTCCTGACAGCTATCTAGGAAACCCTGTTGGGACACTTCCGGTCCCATGCCCATTGAGCCCAGTGGGATGGAATCAAGCAGCTTCAGCACCCACACAAAACGAACATGGAGCTCCTCACTCAAGGTGCTCAAAATTCCATGGCCAAAGACAAGTTCAGTGCCCAAGCCATTTCCCGCTGCCATGGAAACCAAGTGCTCTGGCAGCACATATGTCTGAAAGTGGATATGACACCTAGGGAAGGGAGTGTGCTGGTGAATGGCAACTGCCCGAAGCAGCAGCACAGCTCTTCCACTGCCAAAACAACTCCACCTGCCTCATGAACTTCCAATACCATCAGCTGTCCTGGCAGCTATCTAGGAAACCCTGTTGGGTCACTTCCGGTCCCATGCCCATTGAGCCCAGTGGGATGGAATCAAGCAGCTTCAGCACCCACACAAAACGAACATGGAGCTCCTCACTCAAGGCGCTCAAAACTCCACAACCAAAGACAAGTTCAGTGCCCAAGCCATTTCCCGCTGCCATGGAAACCAAGTGCTCTGGCAGCACATATGTCTGAAAGTGGATATGACACCTAGGGAAGGGAGTGTGCTGCTGAATGGCAACTGCCCCAAGTAGCAGCACAGCTCTTCCAGTGCCAAAACAACTCCACCTGCCTCATGAACTTCACATACCATCAGCTGTCCTGGCAGCTATCTAGGAAACCCTGTTGGGTCACTTCCGGTCCCATGCCCATTGAGCCCAGTGGGATGGAATCAAGCAGCTTCAGCACCCACATAAAACGAACATGGAGCTCCTCACTCAAGGCGCTCAAAACTCCACAGCCAAAGACAAGTTCAGTGCCCAAGCCATTTCCCGCTGCCATGGAAACCAAGTGCTCTGGCAGCACATATGTCTGAAAGTGGATATGACACCTAGGGAAGGGAGTGTGCTGGTGAATGGCAACTGCCCGAAGCAGCAGCACAGCTCTTCCACCGCCAAAACAACTCCACCTGCCTCATGAACTTCACATACCATCAGCTGTCCTGGCAGCTATCTAGGAAACCCTGTTGGGTCACTTCCGGTCCCATGCCCATTGAGCCCAGGGGGATGGAATCAAGCAGCTTCAGCACCCACACAAAACGAACATGGAGCTCCTCACTCAAGGCGCTCAAAACTTCACGGCCAAAGACAAGTTCAGTGCCCAAGCCATTTCCCGCTGCCATGGAAACCAAGTGCTCTGGAAGCACATATGTCTGAAAGTGGATATGACACCTAGGGAAGGGAGTGTGTTGGTGAATGGCAACTGCCCGAAGCAGCAGCACAGCTCTTCCACCGCCAAAACAACTCCACCTGCCTCATGAACTTCACATACCATCAGCTGTCCTGGCAGCTATCTAGGAAACCCTGTTGGGTCACTTCCGGTCCCATGCCCATTGAGCCCAGTGGGATGGAATCAAGCAGCTTCAGCACCCACACAAAACGAACATGGAGCTCCTCACTCAAGGCGCTCAAAACTCCACAGCCAAAGACAAGTTCAGTGCCCAAGCCATTTCCCGCTGCCATGGAAACCAAGTGCTCTGGCAGCACATATGTCTGAAAGTGGATATGACACCTAGGGAAGGGAGTGTGTTGGTGAATGGCAACTGCCCCAAGCATCAGCACAGCTCTTCCAGTGCCAAAACAACTCCACCTGCCTCATGAACTTCACATACCATCAGCTGTCCTGGCAGCTCTCTAGGAAACCCTGTTGGGTCACTTCCGGTCCCATGCCCATTGAGCCCAGTGGGATGGAATCAAGCAGCTTGAGCACCCACACAAAACGAACATGGAGCTCCTCACTCAAGGCGCTCAAATCTCCAGAGCCAAAGACAAGTTCAGTGCCCAAGCCATTTCCCGCTGCCATGGAAACCAAGTGCTCTGGCAGCACATATGTCTGAAAGTGGATATGACACCTAGGGAAGGGAGTGTGCTGGTGAATGGTAACTGCCCGAAGCAGCAGCACAGCTCTTCCAGTGCCAAAACAACTCCACCTGCCTCATGAACTTCACATACCATCAGCTGTCCTGGCAGCTATCTAGGAAACCCTGTTGGGTCACTTCCGGTCCCATGCCCATTGAGCCCAGGGGGATGGAATCAAGCAGCTTGAGCACCCACATAAAACGAACATGGAGCTCCTCACTCAAGGCGCTCAAAACTCCACGGCCAAAGACAAGTTCAGTGCCCAAGCCATTTCCCGCTGCCATGGAAACCAAGTGCTCTGGCAGCACATATGTCTGAAAGTGGATATGACACCTAGGGAAGGGAGTGTGGTGGTGAATGGCAACTGCCCGAAGCAGCAGCACAGCACTTCCAGTGCCAAAACAACTCCACCTGCCTCATGAACTTCACATACCATCAGCTGTCCTGGCAGCTATCTAGGAAACCCTGTTGGGTCACTTCCGGTCCCATGCCCATTGAGCCCAGGGGGATGGAATCAAGCAGCTTCAGCACCCACACAAAACGAACATGGAGCTCCTCACTCAAGGCGCTCAAAACTCCACGGCCAAACACAAGTTCAGTGCCCAAGCCATTTCCCGCTGCCATGGAAACCAAGTGCTCTGGCAGCACATATGTCTGAAAGTGGATATGACACCTAGGGAAGGGAGTGTGTTGGTGAATGGCAACTGCCCGAAGCAGCAGCACAGCTCTTCCACCGCCAAAACAACTCCACCTGCCTCATGAACTTCACATACCATCAGCTGTCCTGGCAGCTATCTAGGAAACCCTGTTGGGTCACTTCCGGTCCCATGCCCATTGAGCCCAGGGGGATGGAATCAAGCAGCTTCAGCACCCACACAAAACGAACATGGAGCTCCTCACTCAAGGCGCTCAAAACTCCACGGCCAAAGACAAGTTCAGTGCCCAAGCCATTTCCCGCTGCCATGGAAACCAAGTGCTCTGGCAGCACATATGTCTGAAAGTGGATATGACACCTAGGGAAGGGAGTGTGCTGGTGAATGGCAACTGCCCCAAGCATCAGCACAGCTCTTCCAGTGCCAAAACAACTCCACCTGCCTCATGAACTTCCCATACCATCAGCTGTCCTGGCAGCTATCTAGGAAACCCTGTTGGGTCACTTCCGGTCCCATGCCCATTGAGCCCAGTCTGATGGAATCAAGCAGCTTCAGCACCCACACAAAACTAACATGGAGCTCCTCACTCAAGGCGCTCAAATCTCCAGAGCCAAAGACAAGTTCAGTGCCCAAGCCATTTCCCGCTGCCATGGAAACCAAGTGCTCTGGCAGCACATATGTCTGAAAGTGGATATGACACCTAGGGAAGGGAGTGTGGTGGTGAATGGCAACTGCCCGAAGCAGCAGCACAGCTCTTCCACTGCCAAAACAACTCCACCTGCCTCATGAACTTCACATACCATCAGCTGTCCTGGCAGCTATCTAGGAAACCCTGTTGGGTCACTTCCGGTCCCATGCCCATTCAGCCCAGTGGGATGGAATCAAGCAGCTTGAGCACCCACACAAAACGAACATGGAGCTCCTCACTCAAGGCGCTCAAATCTCCAGAGCCAAAGACAAGTTCAGTGCCCAAGCCATTTCCCGCTGCCATGGAAACCAAGTGCTCTGGCAGCACATATGTCTGAAAGTGGATATGACACCTAGGGAAGGGAGTGTGTTGGTGAATGGCAACTGCCCCAAGCAGCAGCACAGCTCTTCCACCGCCAAAACAACTCCACCTGCCTCATGAACTTCACATACCATCAGCTGTCCTGGCAGCTATCTAGGAAACCCTGTTGGGTCACTTCCGGTCCCATGCCCATTGAGCCCAGGGGGATGGAATCAAGCAGCTTCAGCACCCACACAAAACGAACATGGAGCTCCTCACTCAAGGCGCTCAAAACTCCACGGCCAAAGACAAGTTCAGTGCCCAAGCCATTTCCCGCTGCCATGGAAACCAAGTGCTCTGGCAGCACATATGTCTGAAAGTGGATATGACACCTAGGGAAGGGAGTGTGTTGGTGAATGGCAACTGCCCCAAGCAGCAGCACAGCTCTTCCAGTGCCAAAACAACTCCACCTGCCTCATGAACTTCACATACCATCAGCTGTCCTGGCAGCTATCTAGGAAACCCTGTTGGGTCACTTCCGGTCCCATGCCCATTGAGCCCAGTGGGATGGAATCAAGCAGCTTGAGCACCCACACAAAACGAACATGGAGCTCCTCACTCAAGGCGCTCAAAACTCCACAGCCAAAGACAAGTTCAGTGCCCAAGCCATTTCCCGCTGCCATGGAAACCAAGTGCTCTGGCAGCACATATGTCTGAAAGTGGATATGACACCTAGGGAAGGGAGTGTGTTGGTGAATGGCAACTGCCCCAAGCAGCAGCACAGCTCTTCCAGTGCCAAAACAACTCCACCTGCAACATGAACTTCACATACCATCTGCTGTCCTGGCAGCTATCTAGGAAACCCTGTTGGGTCACTTCCGGTCCCATGCCCATTGAGCCCAGTGGGATGGAATCAAGCAGCTTGAGCACCCACACAAAACGAACATGGAGCTCCTCACTCAAGGCGCTCAAATCTCCAGAGCCAAAGACAAGTTCAGTGCCCAAGCCATTTCCCGCTGCCATGGAAACCAAGTGCTCTGGCAGCACATATGTCTGAAAGTGGATATGACACCTAGGGAAGGGAGTGTGGTGGTGAATGGCAACTGCCCGAAACAGCAGCACAGCTCTTCCAGTGCCAAAACAACTCCACCTGCCTCATGAACTTCACATACCATCAGCTGTCCTGGCAGCTATCTAGGAAACCCTGTTGGGTCACTTCCGGTCCCATGCCCATTGAGCCCAGTGGGATGGAATCAAGCAGCTTCAGCACCCACAGAAAACGAACATGGAGCTCCTCACTCAAGGCGCTCAAAACTCAACGGACAAAGACAAGTTCAGTGCCCAAGCCATTTCCCGCTGCCATGGAAACCAAGTGCTCTGGCAGCACATATGTCTGAAAGTGGATATGACACCTAGGGAAGGGAGTGTGTTGGTGAATGGCAACTGCCCGAAGCAGCAGCACAGCTCTTCCACCGCCAAAACAACTCCACCTGCCTCATGAACTTCACATACCATCAGCTGTCCTGGCAGCTATCTAGGAAACCCTGTTGGGTCACTTCCGGTCCCATGCCCATTGAGCCCAGGGGGATGGAATCAAGCAGCTTCAGCACCCACACAAAACGAACATGGAGATCCTCACTCAAGGATCAAAACTAGTTGGCGAAAGACAAGTTCAGTGCCCAAGCCATTTCCCGCTGCCATGGAAACCAAATGCTCTGGCAGCACATATGTCTGAAAGTGGATATGACACCTAGGGAAGGGAGTGTGTTGGTGAATCGCAACTGCCCCAAGCAGCAGCACAGCTCTTCCACCGCCAAAACAACTCCACCTGCCTCATGAACTTCACATACCATCAGCTGTCCTGGCAGCTATCTAGGAAACCCTGTTGGGTCACTTCCGGTCCCATGCCCATTGAGCCCAGTGGGATGGAATCAAGCAGCTTGAGCACCCACACAAAACGAACATGGAGCTCCTCACTCAAGGCGCTCAAATCTCCAGAGCCAAAGACAAGTTCAGTGCCCAAGCCATTTCCCGCTGCCATGGAAACCAAGTGCTCTGGCAGCACATATGTCTGAAAGTGGATATGACACCTAGGGAAGGGAGTGTGGTGGTGAATGGCAACTGCCCGAAGCAGCAGCACAGCTCTTCCAGTGCCAAAACAACTCCACCTGCCTCATGAACTTCACATACCATCAGCTGTCCTGGCAGCTATCTAGGAAACCCTGTTGGGTCACTTCCGGTCCCATGCCCATTGAGCCCAGTGGGATGGAATCAAGCAGCTTCAGCACCCACACAAAACGAACATGGAGCTCCTCACTCAAGGCGCTCAAATCTCCAGAGCCAAAGACAAGTTCAGTGCCCAAGCCATTTCCCGCTGCCATGGAAACCAAGTGCTCTGGCAGCACATATGTCTGAAAGTGGATATGACACCTAGGGAAGGGAGTGTGGTGGTGAATGGCAACTGCCCGAAGCAGCAGCACAGCTCTTCCAGTGCCAAAACAACTCCACCTGCCTCATGAACTTCACATACCATCAGCTGTCCTGGCAGCTATCTAGGAAACCCTGTTGGGTCACTTCCGGTCCCATGCCCATTGAGCCCAGTGGGATGGAATCAAGCAGCTTCAGCATCCATACAAAACGAACATGGAGATCCTCACTCAAGGATCAAAACTAGTTGGCGAAAGACAAGTTCAGTGCCCAAGCCATTTCCCGCTGCCATGGAAACCAAGTGCTCTGGCAGCACATATGTCTGAAAGTGGATATGACCCCTAGGGAAGGGAGTGTTTTGGTGAATGGCAACTGCCCCAAGCAGCAGCACAGCTCTTCCACTGCAAAAACAACTCCACCTGCCTCATGAACTTCACATACCATCAGCTGTCCTGGCAGCTATCTAGGAAACCCTGTTGGGTCACTTCCGGTCCCATGCCCATTGAGCCCAGTGGGATGGAATCAAGCAGCTTGAGCACCCACACAAAACGAACATGGAGCTCCTCACTCAAGGCGCTCAAATCTCCAGAGCCAAAGACAAGTTCAGTGCCCAAGCCATTTCCCGCTGCCATGGAAACCAAGTGCTCTGGCAGCACATATGTCTGAAAGTGGATATGACACCTAGGGAAGGGAGTGTGGTGGTGAATGGCAACTGCCCGAAGCAGCAGCACAGCTCTTCCACTGCCAAAACAACTCCACCTGCCTCATGAACTTCACATACCATCAGCTGTCCTGGCAGCTATCTAGGAAACCCTGTTGGGTCACTTCCGGTCCCATGCCCATTGAGCCCAGTCTGATGGAATCAAGCAGCTTCAGCACCCACAGAAAACGAACATGGAGCTCCTCACTCAAGGCGCTCAAAACTCCACGGCCAAAGGCAAGTTCATTGCCCAAGCCATTTCCCGCTGCCATGGAAACCAAGTGCTCTGGCAGCACATATGTCTGAAAGTGGATATGACACCTAAGGAAGGGAGTGTGTTGGTGAATGGCAACTGCCCGAAACAGCAGCACAGCTCTTCCAGTGCCAAAACAACTCCAACTGCCTCATGAACTTCACATACCATCAGCTGTCCTGGCAGCTATCTAGGAAACCCTGTTGGGTCACTTCCGGTCCCATGCCCATTGAGCCCAGGTGGATGGAATCAAGCAGTTTGAGCACCCACACAAAACTAACATGGAGCTCCTCACTCAAGGCGCTCAAAACTCCACAGCCAAAGACAAGTTCAGTGCCCAAGCCATTTCCCGCTGCCATGGAAACCAAGTGCTCTGGCAGCACATATGTCTGAAAGTGGATATGACACCTAGGGAAGGGAGTGTGCTGGTGAATGGCAACTGCCCGAAGCAGCAGCACAGCTCTTCCAGTGCCAAAACAACTCCACCTGCCTCATGAACTTCACATACCATCAGCTGTCCTGGCAGATATCTAGGAAACCCTGTTGGGTCACTTCCGGTCCCATGCCCATTGAGCCCAGTGGGATGGAATCAAGCAGCTTGAGCACTCACACAAAACGAACATGGAGCTCCTCACTCAAGGCGCTCAAAACTCCACAGCCAAAGACAAGTTCAGTGCCCAAGCCATTTCCCGCTGCCATGGAAACCAAATGCTCTGGCAGCACATATGTCTGAAAGTGGATATGACCCCTAGGGAAGGAAGTGTGTTGGTGAATGGCAACTGCCACAAGCAGCAGCACAGCTCTTCCAGTGCCAAAACAACTCCACCTGCCTCATGAACTTCACATACCATCAGCTGTCCTGGCAGCTATCTAGGAAACCCTGTTGGGTCACTTCCGGTCCCATGCCCATTGAGCCCAGTGGGATGGAATCAAGCAGCTTGAGCACCCACACAAAACGAACATGGAGCTCCTCACTCAAGGCGCTCAAATCTCCAGAGCCAAAGACAAGTTCAGTGCCCAAGCCATTTCCCGCTGCCATGGAAACCAAGTGCTCTGGCAGCACATATGTCTGAAAGTGGATATGACACCTAGGGAAGGGAGTGTGGTGGTGAATGGCAACTGCCCGAAGCAGCAGCACAGCTCTTCCAGTGCCAAAACAACTCCACCTGACTCATGAACTTCACATACCATCAGCTGTCCTGGCAGCTATCTAGGAAACCCTGTTGGGTCACTTCCGGTCCCATGCCCATTGAGCCCAGTGGGATGGAATCAAGCAGCTTCAGCACCCACAGAAAACGAACATGGAGCTCCTCACTCAAGGTGCTCAAAACTCAATGGACAAAGACAAGTTCAGTGCCCAAGCCATTTCCCGCTGCCATGGAAACCAAGTGCTCTGGCAGCACATATGTCTGAAAGTGGATATGACACCTAGGGAAGGGAGTGTGTTGGTGAATGGCAACTGCCCGAAGCAGCAGCACAGCTCTTCCAGTGCCAAAACAACTCCACCTGCCTCATGAACTTCACATACCATCAGCTGTCCTGGCAGCTATCTAGGAAACCCTGTTGGGTCACTTCCGGTCCCATGCCCATTGAGCCCAGTGGGATGGAATCAAGCAGCTTCAGCATCCATACAAAACGAACATGGAGATCCTCACTCAAGGATCAAAACTAGTTGGCGAAAGACAAGTTCAGTGCCCAAGCCATTTCCCGCTGCCATGGAAACCAAGTGCTCTGGCAGCACATATGTCTGAAAGTGGATATGACACCTAGGGAAGGGAGTGTGTTGGTGAATGGCAACTGCCCGAAGCAGCAGCACAGCTCTTCCACCGCCAAAACAACTCCACCTGCCTCATGAACTTCACATACCATCAGCTGTCCTGGCAGCTGTCTAGGAAACCCTGTTGGGTCACTTCCGGTCCCATGCCCATTGAGCCCAGTGGGATGGAATCAAGCAGCTTGAGCACCCACACAAAACGAACATGGAGCTCCTCACTCAAGGCGCTCAAAACTCCACGGCCAAAGACAAGTTCAGTGCCCAAGCCATTTCCCGCTGCCATGGAAACCAAGTGCTCTGGCAGCACATATGTCTCAAAGTGGATATGACACCTAGGGACGAGAGTGTGTTGGTGAATGGCAACTGCCCAAAGCAGCAGCACAGCTCTTCCAGTGCAAAAACAACTCCACCTGCCTCATGAACTTCACATACCATCAGCTGTCCTGGCAGCTATCTAGGAAACCCTGTTGGGTCACTTCCGGTCCCATGCCCATTGAGCCCAGTGGGATGGAATCAAGCAGCTTCAGCACCCACACAAAACGAACATGGAGCTCCTCACTCAAGGCGCTCAAAACTCCACGGCCAAAGACAAGTTCAGTGCCCAAGCCATTTCCCGCTGCCATGGAAACCAAGTGCTCTGGCAGCACGTATGTCTGAAAGTGGATATGACACCTAGGGAAGGGAGTGTGCTGGTGATTGGCAACTGCCCGAAGCAGCAGCACAGCTCTTCCAGTGCCAAAACAACTCCACCTGCCTCATGAACTTCACATACCATCAGCTGTCCTGGCAGCTATCTAGGAAACCCTGTTGGGTCACTTCCGGTCCCATGCCCATTGAGCCCAGTGGGATGGAATCAAGCAGCTTCAGCACATACACAAAACGAACATGGAGATCCTCACTCAAGGATCAAAACTAGTTGGCGAAAGACAAGTTCAGTGCCCAAGCCATTTCCCGCTGCCATGGAAACCAAGTGCTCTGTCAGCACATATGTCTGAAAGTGGATATGACACCTAGGGAAGGGAGTGTGTTGGTGAATGGCAACTGCCCCAAGCAGCAGCACAGCTCTTCCAGTGCCAAAACAACTCCACCTGCCTCATGAACTTCACATACCATCTGCTGTCCTGGCAGCTATCTAGGAAACCCTGTTGGGTCACTTCCGGTCCCATGCCCATTGAGCTCAGTGGGATGGAATCAAGCAGCTTGAGCACCCACACAAAACGAACATGGAGCTCCTCACTCAAGGCGCTCAAAACTACACAGCCAAAGACAAGTTCAGTGCCCAAGCCATTTCCCGCTGCCATGGAAACCAAGTGCTCTGGCAGCACGTATGTCTGAAAGTGGATATGACACCTAGGGAAGGGAGTGTGCTGGTGAATGGCAACTGCCCGAAGCAGCAGCACAGCTCTTCCACTGCCAAAACAACTCCACCTGCCTCATGAACTTCACATACCATCAGCTGTCCTGGCAGCTATCTAGGAAACCCTGTTGGGTCACTTCCAGTCCCATGCCCATTGAGCCCAGTGGGATGGAATCAAGCAGCTTCAGCACCCACACAAAACGAACATGGAGCTCCTCATTTAAGGCGCTCAAAACTTCACGGCCAAAGGCAAGTTCAGTGCCCAAGCCATTTCCCGCTGCCATGGAAACCAAGTGCTCTGGCAGCACATATGTCTGAAAGTGGATATGACACCTAGGGAAGGGAGTGTGTTGGTGAATGGCAACTGTCCGAAACAGCAGCACAGCTCTTCCAGTGCCAAAACAACTCCACCTGCCTCATGAACTTCACATACCATCAGCTGTCATGGCAGCTATCTAGGAAACCCTGTTGGGTCACTTCCGGTCCCATGCCCATTGAGCCCAGAGGGATGGAATCAAGCAGCTTCAGCACCCACACAAAACGAACATGGAGCTCCTCACTCAAGGATCAAAACTAGTTGGCGAACGACAAGTTCAGTGCCCAAGCCATTTCCCGCTGCCATGGAAACCAAGTGCTCTGGCAGCACATATGTCTGAAAGTGGATATGACACCTAGGGAAGGGAGTGTGTTGGTGAATGGCAACTGCCCGAAGCAGCAGCACAGCTCTTCCACCGCCAAAACAACTCCACCTGCCTCATGAACTTCACATACCATCAGCTGTCCTGGCAGCTATCTAGGAAACCCTGTTGGGTCACTTCCGGTCCCATGCCCATTGAGCCCAGTGGGATGGAATCAAGCAGCTTGAGCACTCACACAAAACGAACATGGAGCTCCTCACTCAAGGCGCTCAAAACTCCACGGCCAAAGACAAGTTCAGTGCCCAAGCCATTTCCCGCTGCCATGGAAACCAAGTGCTCTGGCAGCACATATGTCTGAAAGTGGATATGACACCTAGGGAAGGGAGTGTGGTGGTGAATGGCAACTGCCCCAAGCAGCAGCACAGCTCTTCCAGTGCCAAAACAACTCCACCTGCCTCATGAACTTCACATACCATCTGCTGTCCTGGCAGCTATCTAGGAAACCCTGTTGGGTCACTTCCGGTCCCATGCACATTGAGCCCAGTGGGATGGAATCAAGCAGCTTGAGCACCCACACAAAACGAACATGGAGCTTCTCACTCAAGGTGCTCAAAACTCCACTGCCAAAGACAAGTTCAGTGCCCAAGCCATTTCCCGCTGCCATGGAAACCAAGTGCTCTGGCAGCACGTATGTCTGAAAGTGGATATGACACCTAGGGAAGGGAGTGTGTTGGTGAATGGCAACTGCCCGAAGCAGCAGCACAGCTCTTCCACTGCCAAAACAACTCCACCTGCCTCATGAACTTCACATACCATCAGCTGTCCTGGCAGCTATCTAGGAAACCCTGTTGGGTCACTTCCGGTCCCATGCCCATTGAGCCCAGTGGGATGGAATCAAGCAGCTTCAGCACCCACACAAAACGAACATAGAGCTCCTCACTCAAGACGCTCAAAACTCCACAGCCACAGACAAGTTCAGTGCCCAAGCCATTTCCCGCCGCCATGGAAACCAAGTGCTCTGGCAGCACATATGTCTGAAAGTGGATATGACACCTAGGGAAGGGAGTGTGTTGGTGAATGGCAACTGCCCCAAGCAGCAGCACAGCTCTTCCAGTGCCAAAACAACTCCACCTGCCTCATGAACTTCACATACCATCTGCTGTCCTGGCAGCTATCTAGGAAACCCTGTTGGGTCACTTCCAGTCCCATGCCCATTGAGCCCAGTGGGATGGAATCAAGCAGCTTGAGCACCCACACAAAACGAACATGGAGCTCCTCACTCAAGGATCAAAACTAGTTGGCGAAAGACAAGTTCAGTTCCCAAGCCATTTCCCGCTGCCATGGAAACCAAGTGCTCTGGCAGCACGTATGTCTGAAAGTGGATATGACACCTAGGGAAGGGAGTGTGGTGGTGAATGGCAACTGCCCGAAGCAGCAGCACAGCTCTTCCAGTGCCAAAACAACTCCACCTGCCTCATGAACTTCACATACCATCAGCTGTCCTGGAAGCTATCTAGGAAACCCTGTTGGGTCACTTCCGGTCCCATACCCATTGAGCCCAGTGGGATGGAATCAAGCAGCTTCAGCACATACACAAAACGAACATGGAGCTCCTCACTCAACGCGCTCAAAACTCCACGGCCAAAGACAAGTTCAGTGCCCAAGCCATTTCCCGTTGCCATGGAAACCAAGTGCTCTGGCAGCACATAGGTCTGAAAGTGGATATGACACCTAGGGAAGGGAGTGTGGTGGTGAATGGCAACTGCCCGAAGCAGCAGCACAGCTCTTCCACTGCCAAAACAACTCCACCTGCCTCATGAACTTCACATACCATCTGCTGTCCTGGCAGCTATCTAGGAAACCCTGTTGGGTCACTTCCGGTCCCATGCACATTTAGCCCAGTGGGATAGAATCAAGCAGCTTGAGCACCCACAGAAAACGAACATGGAGCTTCTCACTCAAGGTGCTCAAAACTCCACTGCCAAAGACAAGTTCAGTGCCCAAGCCATTTCCCGCTGCCATGGAAACCAAGTGCTCTGGCAGCACATATGTCTGAAAGTGGATATGACACCTAGGGAAGGGAGTGTGTTGGTGAATGGCAACTGCCCCAAGGAGAAGCACAGCTCTTCCAGTGCCAAAACAACTCCACCTGCCTCATGAACTTCACATACCATCAGCTGTCCTGGCAGCTATCTAGGAAACCCTGTTGGGTCACTTCCGGTCCCATGCCCATTGAGCCCAGTGGGATGGAATCAAGCAGCTTGAGCACCCACACAAAACGAACATGGAGCTCCTCACTCAAGGATCAAAACTCCACGGCCAAAGACAAGTTCAGTGCCCAAGCCATTTCCCGCTGCCATGGAAACCAAGTGCTCTGGCAGCACATATGTCTGAAAGTGGATATGACACATAGGGAAGGGAGTGTGCTGCTGAATGGCAACTGCCCGAAGCAGCAGCACAGCTCTTCCAGTGCCAAAACAACTCCACATGCTCATGAACTTCACATACCATCAGCTGTCCTGGCAGCTATCTAGGAAACCCTGTTGGGTCACTTCCGGTCCCATGCCCATTGAGCCCAGTGGGATGGAATCAAGCAGCTTCAGCACCCACACAAAACGAACATGGAGCTCCTCACTCAAGGCGCTCAAAACTCCACAGCCAAAGACAAGTTCAGTGCCCAAGCCATTTCCCGCTGCCATGGAAACCAAGTGCTCTGGCAGCACATATGTCTGAAAGTGGATATGACACCTAGGGAAGGGATTGTGTTGGTGAATGGCAACTGCCCGAAGCAGCAGCACAGCTCTTCCAGTGCCAAAACAACTCCACCTGCCTCATGAACTTCACATACCATCAGCTGTCCTGGCAGCTATCTAGGAAACCCTGTTGGGTCACTTCCGGTCCCATGCCCATTGAGCCCAGTGGGATGGAATCAAGCAGCTTGAGCACTCACACAAAACGAACATGGAGCTCCTCACTCAAGGCGCTCAAAACTCCACAGCCAAAGACAAGTTCAGTGCCCAAGCCATTTCCCGCTGCCATGGAAACCAAGTGCTCTGGCAGCACATATGTCTGAAAGTGGATATGACACCTAGGGAAGGGAGTGTGTTGGTGAATGGCAACTGCCCGAAGCAGCAGCACAGCTCTTCCAGTGCCAAAACAACTCCACCTGCCTCATGAACTTCACATACCATCAGCTGTCCTGGCAGCTATCTAGGAAACCCTGTTGGGTCACTTCCAGTCCCATGCCCATTGAGCCCAGTGGGATGGAATCAAGCAGCTTCAGCACCCACACAAAACGAACATGGAGCTCCTCATTCAAGGCGCTCAAAACTTCACGGCCAAAGGCAAGTTCAGTGCCCAAGCCATTTCCCGCTGCCATGGAAACCAAGTGCTCTGGCAGCACATATGTCTGAAAGTGGATATGACACCTAGGGAAGGGAGTGTGTTGGTGAATGGCAACTGCCCCAAGCAGCAGCACAGCTCTTCCACCGCCAAAACAACTCCACCTGCCTCATGAACTTCACATACCATCTGCTGTCCTGGCAGCTGTCTAGGAAACCCTGTTGGGTCACTTCCGGTCCCATGCCCATTGAGCCCAGTGGGATGGAATCAAGCAGCTTGAGCACCCACACAAAACGAACATGGAGCTCCTCACTCAAGGATCAAAACTAGTTGGCGAAAGACAAGTTCAGTTCCCAAGCTATTTCCCGCTGCCATTGAAACCAAGTGCTCTGGCAGCACGTATGTTTGAAAGTGGATATGACACCTAGGGAAGGGAGTGTGGTGGTGAATGGCAACTGCCCGAAGCAGCAGCACAGCTCTTCCAGTGCCAAAACAACTCCACCTGCCTCATGAACTTCACATACCATCAGCTGTCCTGGCAGCTATCTAGGAAACCCTGTTGGGTCACTTCCGGTCCCATGCCCATTGAGCCCAGTGGGATGGAATCAAGCAGCTTCAGCACCCACACAAAATGAACATGGAGCTCCTCATTCAAGGCGCTCAAAACTCCACGGCCAAAGGCAAGTTCAGTGCCCAAGCCATTTCCCGCTGCCATGGAAACCAAGTGCTCTGGCAGCACATATGTCTGAAAGTGGATATGACACCTAGACAAGAGAGTGTGTTGGTGAATGGCAACTGTCCGAAACTGCAGCACAGCTCTTCCAGTGCCAAAACAACTCCACCTGCCTCATGAACTTCACATACCATCAGCTGTCATGGCAGCTATCTAGGAAACCCTGTTGGGTCACTTCCGGTCCCATGCCCATTGAGCCCAGTGGGATGGAATCAAGCAGCTTCAGCACCCACACAAAACGAACATGGAGCTCCTCACTCAAGGATCAAAACTAGTTGGCGAACGACAAGTTCAGTGCCCAAGCCATTTCCCGCTGCCATGGAAACCAAGTGCTCTGGCAGCACATATGTCTGAAAGTGGATATGACACCTAGGGAAGGGAGTGTGCTGGTGAATGGCAACTGCCCGAAGCAGCAGCACAGCTCTTCCACTGCAAAAACAACTCCACCTGCCTCATGAACTTCACATACCATCAGCTGTCTTGGCAGCTATCTAGGAAACCCTGTTGGGTCACTTCCGGTCCCATGCCCATTGAGCCCAGTGGGATGGAAACAAGCAGCTTGAGCACCCACACAAAACGAACATGGAGCTCCTCACTCAAGGCGCTCAAAACTCCACAGCCAAAGACAAGTTCAGTGCCCAAGCCATTTCCCGCTGCCATGGAAACCAAGTGCTCTGGCAGCACATATGTCTGAAAGTGGATATGACACCTAGACAAGGGAGTGTGTTGGTGAATGGCAACTGCCCGAAGCAGCAGCACAGCTCTTCCAGTGCCAAAACAACTCCACCTGCCTCATGAACTTCACATACCATCAGCTGTCCTGGCAGCTATCTAGGAAACCCTGTTGGGTCACTTCCGGTCCCATGCCCATTGAGCCCATTGGGATGGAATCAAGCAGCTTCAGCACCCACACAAAACGAACATGGAGCTCCTCACTCAAGGCGCTCAAAACTCCATGGCCAAAGACAAGTTCAGTGCCCAAGCCATTTCCCGCTGCCATGGAAACCAAGTGCTCTGGCAGCACATATGTCTGAAAGTGGATATGACACCTAGGGAAGGGAGTGTGCTGGTGAATTGGAACTGTCCGAAAGAGCAGCACAGCTCTTCCAGTGCCAAAATAATTCCGCCTGCCTCATGAACTTCACATACTATCAGCTGTCCTGACAGCTATCTAGGAAACCCTGTTGGGTCACTTCCGGTCCCATGCCCATTGAGCCCAGTGGGATGGAATCAAGCAGCTTCAGCACCCACACAAAACGAACATGGAGCTCCTCACTCAAGGCGCTCAAAACTACTTGGCGAAAGACAAGTTCAGTGCCCAAGCCATTTCCCGCTGCCATGGAAACCAAGTGCTCTGGCAGCACATATGTCTGAAAGTGGATATGACACCTAGGGAAGGGAGTGTGTTGGTGAATGGCAACTGCCCGAAGCAGCAGCACAGCTCTTCCACTGCCAAAACAACTCCACCTGCCTCATGAACTTCACATACCATCAGCTGTCCTGGCAGCTCTCTAGGAAACCCTGTTGGGTCACTTCCGGTCCCATGCCCATTGAGCCCAGTGGGATGGAATCAAGCAGCTTGAGCACCCACCTAAAACGAACATGGAGCTCCTCACTCAAGGCGCTCAAAACTACTTGGCGAAAGACAAGTTCAGTGCCCAAGCCATTTCCCGCTGCCATGGAAACCAAGTGCTCTGTCAGCACATATGTCTGAAAGTGGATATGACACCTAGGGAAGGGAGTGTGCTGGTGAATGGGAACTGCCCAAAGCAGCAGCACAGCTCTTCCAGTGCAAAAACAACTCCACCTGCCTCATGAACTTCACATACCATCAGCTGTCCTGGCAGCTATCTAGGAAACCCTGTTGGCTCACTTCCGGTCCCATGCCCATTGAGCCCAGTGGCATGGAATCAAGCAGCTTCAGCATCCACACAAAACGAACATGGAGCTCCTCACTCAAGGCGCTCAAAACTCCACAGCCAAAGACAAGTTCAGTGCCCAAGCCATTTCCCGCTGCCATGGAAACCAAGTGCTCTGGCAGCACATATGTCTGAAAGTGGATATGACACCTAGGAAAGGGAGTATGCTGGTGAATGGCAACTGCCCGAAGCAGCAGCACAGCTCTTCCAGTGCCAAAACAACTCCACCTGCCTCATGAACTTCACATACCATCAGCTGTCCTGGCAGCTATCTAGGAAACCCTTTTGGGTCACTTCCGGTACAATGCCCATTGAGCCCTGTGGGATGGAATCAAGCAGCTTCAGCACATACACAAAACGAACATGAAGCTCCTCACTCAAGGCGCTCAAAACTCCACAGCTAAAGACAAGTTCAGTGCCCAAGCCATTTCCCGCTGCCATGGAAACCAAGTGCTCTGGCAGCACATATGTCTGAAAGTGGATATGACACCTAGGGAAGGGAGTGTGGTGGTGAATGGCAACTGCCCGAAGCAGCAGCACAGCTCTTCCACTGCAAAAACAACTCCACTTGCCTCATGAACTTCACATACCATCAGCTGTCCTGGCAGCTATCTTGGAAACCCTGTTGGGTCACTTCCGGTCCCATGCCCATTGAGCCCAGTGGGATGGAATCAAGCAGCTTGAGCACTCACACAAAACGAACATGGAGCTCCTCACTCAAGGCGTTCAAAACTCCACAGCCAAAGACAAGTTTAGTGCCCAAGCCATTTTCCGCTACCATGGAAACCAAGTGCTCTGGCAGCACATATGACTGAAAGTGGATATGACACCTAGGGAAGGGAGTGTGCTGGTGAATGGCAACTGCCCAAAGCAGCAGCACAGCTCTTCCAGTGCCAAAACAACTCCACCTGCCTCATGAACTTCACATACCATCAGCTGTCCTGGCAGCTCTCTAGGAAACCCTGTTGGGTCACTTCCGGTCCCATGCCCATTGAGCCCAGTGGGATGGAATCAAGCAGCTTCAGCATCCACACAAAACTAACATAGAGCTCCTCACTCAAGCCGCTCAAAACTACATGGCGAAAGACAAGTTCAGTGCCCAAGCCATTTCCCGCTGCCATGGAAACCAAGTGCTCTGGCAGCACATATGTCTGAAAGTGGATATGACACCTAGGGAAGGGAGTGTGCTGGTGAATGGCAACTGCCCAAAGCAGCAGCACAGCTCTTCCTCTGCCAATACAACTCCACCTGCCTCATGAACTTCACATACCATCAGCTGTCCTGGCAGCTATCTAGGAAACCCTGTTGGGTCACTTCCGGTCCCATGCCCATTGAGCCCAGTGGGATGGAATCAAGCAGCTTCAGCACATACACAAAACCAACATGGAGCTCCTCACTCAAGGCGCGAAAAACTCCAAAGCCAAAGACAAGTTCAGTGCCCAAGCCATTTCCCGCTGCCATGGAAACCAAGTGCTCTGGCAGCACATATGTCTGAAAGTGGATATGACACCTAGGGAAGGGAGTGTGCTGGTGAAGGGCAACTGCCCAAAGCAGCAGCACAGCTCTTCCTCTGCCAATACAACTCCACCTGCCTCATGAACTTCACATACCATCAGCTGTCCTGGCAGCTATCTAGGAAACCCTGTTGGGTCACTTCCGGTCCCATGCCCATTGAGCCCAGTGGGATGGAATCAAGCAGCTTGAGCACCCACACAAAACGAACATGGAGCTCCTCACTCAAGGCGCTCAAAACTCCACGCCCAAAGACAAGTTTAGTGCCCAAGCCATTTCCCGCTGCCATGGAAACCAAGTGTTCTGGCAGCACATATGTCTGAAAGTAGATATGACACCTAGGGAAGGGAGTGTGGTGGTGAATGGCAACTGCCCAAAGCATCAGCACAGCACTTCCATTTCCAAAACAACTCGACCAGCCTCATGAACTTCACATACCATCAGCTGTCCTGGCAGCTATCTAGGAAACCCTGTTGGGTCACTTCCGGTCCCATGCCCATTGAGCCCAGTGGGATGGAATCAAGCAGCTTGAGCATCCACACAAAACTAACATAGAGCTCCTCACTCAAGGCGCTCAAAACTACTTGGCGAAAGACAAGTTCAGTGCCCAAGACATTTCCCGCTGCCATGGAAACCAAGTGCTCTGGCAGCACATATGTCTGAAAGTGGATATGACACCTAGGGAAGGGAGTGTGGTGGTGAATGGCAACTGCCCGAAGCAGCAGCACAGCTCTTCCAGTGCCAAAACAACTCCATCTGCCTCATGAACTTCACATACCATCAGCTGTCCTGGCAGCTATCTAGGAAACCCTGTTGGGTCACTTCCGGTCCCATGCCCATTGAGCCCAGTGGGATGGAATCAAGCAGCTTGAGCACCCACCTAAAACGAACATGGAGCTCCTCACTCAAGGCGCTCAAAACTACATGGCCAAAGACAAGTTCAGTGCCCAAGCCATTTCCCGCTGCCATGGAAACCAAGTGCTCTGGCAGCACATATGTCTGAAAGTGGATATGACACCTAGGGAAGGGAGTGTGCTGGTGAATGGCAACTGCCCGAAGCAGCAGCACAGCTCTTCCACTGCCAAAACAACTCCACCTGCCTCATGAACTTCACATACCATCAGCTGTCTTGGCAGCTATCTAGGAAACCCTGTTGGGTCACTTCCGGTCCCATGCCCATTGAGCCCAGAGGGATGGAATCAAGCAGCTTCAGCACCCACACAAAACGAACATGGAGCTCCTCACTCAAGGCGCTCAAAACTAAACGGCCAAAGACAAGTTTAGTGCCCAAGCCATTTCCCGCTGCCATGGAAACCAAGTGCTCTGGCAGCACATATGTCTGAAAGTAGATATGACACCTAGGGAAGGGAGTGTGGTGGTGAATGGCAAATGCCCAAAGCAGCAGCACAGCTCTTCAACTGCAAAAACAACTCCACCTGCCTCATGAACTTCACATACCATCAGCTGTCCTGACAGCTATCTAGGAAACCCTGTTGGGTCACTTCCGGTCCCATGAACATTGAGCCCAGTGGGATGGAACCAAGCAGCTTCAGCACATACAGAAAATGAACATGAAGCTCCTCACTCAAGGCGCGAAAAACTCCACAGCCAAAGACAAGTTCAGTGCCCAAGCCATTTCCCGCTGCCATGGAAACCAAGTGCTCTGGCAGCACATATGTCTGAAAGTGGATATGACACCTAGGGAAGGGAGTGTGGTGGTGAATGGGAACTGTCCGAAGCAGCAGCACAGCTCTTCCAGTGCCAAAACAACTCCACCTGCCTCATGAACTTCACATACCATCAGCTGTCCTGGCAGCTATCTAGGAAACCCTGTTGGGTCACTTCCGGTCCCATGCCCATTGAGCCCAGTGGGATGGAATCAAGCAGCTTGAGCACCCACACAAAACTAACATGGAGCTCCTCACTCAAGGCGCTCAAAACTCCACGGCCAAAGACAAGTTCAGTGCCCAAGCCATTTTCCGCTGCCATGGAAACCAAGTGCTCTGGCAGCACATATGTCTGAAAGTGGATATGACACCTAGGGAAGGGAGTGTGCTGGTGAATGGCAACTGCCCGAAGCAGCAGCACAGCTCTTCCACTGCCAAAACAACTCCACCTGCCTCATGAACTTCACATACCATCAGCTGTCCTGGCAGCTATCTAGGAAACCCTGTTGGGTCACTTCCGGTCCCATGCCCATTGAGCCCAGTGGGATGTAATCAAGCAGCTTCAGCACCCACACAAACTAACATAGAGCTCCTCACTCAAGGCGCTCAAAACTACATGGCCAAAGACAAGTTCAGTGCCCAAGCCATTTCCCGCTGCCATGGAAACCAAGTGCTCTGGCAGCACATATGTCTGAAAGTGGATATGACACCTAGGGAAGGGAGTCTGGTGGTGAATGGGAATTGTCCGAAGCAGCAGCACAGCTCTTCCACTGCCAAAACAACTCCACCTGCCTCATGAACTTCACATACCATCAGCTGTCCTGGCAGCTATCTAGGAAACCCTGTTGGGTCACTTCCGGTCCCATGCCCGTTGAGCCCAGGGGGATGGAATCAAGCAGCTTGAGCACCCACACAAAACGAACATGGAGCTCCACACTCAAGGCGCTCAAAACTCCACGGCCAAAGACAAGTTCAGTGCCCAAGCCATTTCCCGCTGCAATGGAAACCAAGTGCTCTGGCAGCACATATGTCTGAAAGTGGATATGACACCTAGGGAAGGGAGTGTGGTGGTGAATGGCAACTGCCCGAAGCAGCAGCACAGCTCTTGCAGTGCCAAAACAACTCCACCTGCCTCATGAACTTCACATACCATCAGCTGTCCTGGCAGCTATCTAGGAAACCCTGTTGGCTCACTTCCGGTAGCATGCCCATTGAGCCCAGTGGGATGGAATCAAGCAGCTTCAGCACAAACATAAAACGAACATGGAGCTCCTCACTCAAGGCGCTCAAAACTCCACGGCCAAAGACAAGTTCAGTGCCCAAGCCATTTTCCGCTGCCATGGAAACCAAGTGCTCTGGCAGCACATATGTCTGAAAGTGGATATGACACCTAGGGAAGGGAGTGTGCTGGTGAATGGCAACTGCCCGAAGCAGCAGCACAGCTCTTCCACTGCCAAAACAACTCCACCTGCCTCATGAACTTCACATACCATCAGCTGTCCTGGCAGCTATCTAGGAAACCCTGTTGGGTCACTTCCGGTCCCATGCCCATTGAGCCCAGTGGGATGTAATCAAGCAGCTTCAGCACCCACACAAACTAACATAGAGCTCCTCACTCAAGGCGCTCAAAACTAGTTCGCGAAAACAAGTTCAGTGCCCAAGCCATTTCCCGCTGCCATGGAAACCAAGTGCTCTGGCAGCACATATGTCTGAAAGTGGATATGACACCTAGGGAAGGGAGTGTGCTGGTGAATGGCAACTGCCCGAAGCAGCAGCACAGCTCTTCCAGTGCCAAAACAACTCCACCTGCCTCATGAACTTCACATACCATCAGCTGTCCTGGCAGCTATCTAGGAAACCCTGTTGGGTCACTTCCGGTCCCATGCCCATTGAGCCCAGTGGGATGGAATCAAGCAGCTTCAGCACCCACACAAAACTAACATGGAGCTCCTCACTCAAGGTGCTCAAAACTAGTTCACGAAAGACAAGTTCAGTGCCCAAGCCATTTCCCGCTGCCATGGAAACCAAGTGCTCTGGCAGCACATATGTCTGAAAGTGGATATGACCCATAGAGAAGGGAGTGTGTTGGTGAATGGCAACTGCCCGAAGCAGCAGCACAGCTCTTCCACTGCCAAAACAACTCCACCTGCCTCATGAACTTCACATACCATCAGCTGTCCTGGCAGCTATCTAGGAAACCCTGTTGGGTCACTTCCGGTCCCATGCCCATTGAGCCCAGTGGGATGGAATCAAGCAACTTCAGCACCCACACAAAACGAACATGGAGCTCCTCACTCAAGGCGCTCAAAACTCCACAGCCAAAGACAAGTTCAGTGCCCAAGCCATTTCCCGCTGCCATGGAAACCAAGTGCTCTGGCAGCACATATGTCTGAAAGTGGATATGACACCTAGGGAAGGGAGTCTGGTGGTGAATGGGAATTGTCCGAAGCAGCAGCACAGCTCTTCCACTGCCAAAACAACTCCACCTGCCTCATGAACTTCACATACCATCAGCTGTCCTGGCAGCTATCTAGGAAACCCTGTTGGGTCACTTCCGGTCCCATGCCCGTTGAGCCCAGGGGGATGGAATCAAGCAGCTTGAGCACCCACACAAAACGAACATGGAGCTCCACACTCAAGGCGCTCAAAACTCCACGGCCAAAGACAAGTTCAGTGCCCAAGCCATTTCCCGCTGCAATGGAAACCAAGTGCTCTGGCAGCACATATCTCTGAAAGTGGATATGACACCTAGGGAAGGGAGTGTGGTGGTGAATGGCAACTGCCCGAAGCAGCAGCACAGCTCTTGCAGTGCCAAAACAACTCCACCTGCCTCATGAACTTCACATACCATCAGCTGTCCTGGCAGCTATCTAGGAAACCCTGTTGGGTCACTTCCGGTCCCATGCCCATTGAGCCCAGTGGGATGGAATCAAGCAGCTTCAGCACCCACACAAAACGAACATGGAGCTCCTCACTCAAGGCGCTCAAAACTCCACAGCGAAAGACAAGTTAGTGCCGAAACAATTTCCCGCTGCCATGGAAACCAAGTGCTCTGGCAGCACATATGTCTGAAAGTGGATATGACACCTAGGGAAGGGAGTGTGTTGGTGAATGGCAACTGCCAAAAGCAACAGCACAGCTCTTTCACTGCAAAAACAACTCCGCCTGCCTCATGAACTTTACATACCATCAGCTGTCCTGGCAGCTCTCTAGGAAACCCTGTTGGGTCACTTCCGGTCCCATGCCCATTGAGCCCAGTGGGATGGAATCAAGCAGCTTCAGCACCCACACAAAACGAACATGGAGCTCCTCACTCAAGGCGCTCAAAACTCCACGGCCAAAGACAAGTTCAGTGCCCAAGCCATTTCCCGCTGCCATGGAAACCAAGTGCTCTGGCAGCACATATGTCTGAAAGTGGATATGACACCTAGGGAAGGGAGTCTGGTGGTGAATGGGAACTGTCCGAAGCAGCAGCACAGCTCTTCCACTGCCAAAACAACTCCACCTGCCTCATGAACTTCACATACCATCAGCTGTCCTGGCAGCTATCTAGGAAACCCTGTTTGGTCACTTCCAGTCCCATGCCCATTGAGCCCAGGGGGATGGAATCAAGCAGCTGGAGCACCCACACAAAACGAACATGGAGCTCCACACTCAAGGCGCTCAAAACTCCACGGCCAAAGACAAGTTCAGTGCCCAAGCCATTTCCCGCTGCAATGGAAACCAAGTGCTCTGGCAGCACATATCTCTGAAAGTGGATATGACACCTAGGGAAGGGAGTGTGGTGGTGAATGGCAACTGCCCGAAGCAGCAGCACAGCTCTTCCACTGCCAAAACAACTCCACCTGCCTCATGAACTTCACATACCATCAGCTGTCCTGGCAGTTATCTAGGAAACCCTGTTGGGTCACTTCCGGTCCCATGCCCATTGAGCCCAGTGGGATGGAATCAAGCAGCTTCCGTATCCACACAAAACTAACATAGAGCTCCTCACTCAAGGCGCACAAAACTCCACAGGTAAAGACAATTTCAGTGCCCAAGCCATTTCACGCTGCCATGGAAACCAATTGCTCTGGCAGCACATATGTCTGAAAGTGGATATGACACCTAGGGAAGGGAGTGTGGTGGTGAATGGAAACTGCCCAAAGCAGCAGCACAGCTCTTCCAGTGCCAAAACAACTCCACCTGCCTCATGAACTTCACATACCATCAGCTGTCCTGGCAGCTATCTAGGAAACCCTGTTGGGTCACTTCCGGTCCCATGCCCATTGAGCCCAGTGGGATGGAATCAAGCAGCTTGAGCACCCACACAAAACGAACATGGAGCTCCTCACTCAAGGCGCTCAAAACTCCACAGCGAAAGACAAGTTAGTGCCGAAACAATTTCCCGCTGCCATGGAAACCAAGTGCTCTGGCAGCACATATGTCTGAAAGTGGATATGACACCTAGGCAAGGGAGTGTGTTGGTGAATGGCAACTGCCCGAAGCAGCAGCACAGCTCTTTCACTGCAAAAACAACTCCGCCTTCCTCATGAACTTTACATACCATCAGCTGTCCTGGCAGCTATCTAGGAAACCCTGTTGGGTCACTTCCGGTCCCATGCCCATTGAGCCCAGTGGGATGGAATCAAGCAGCTTCAGCACCCACACAAAACGAACATGGAGCTCCTCACTCAAGGCGCTCAAAACTCCACGGCCAAAGACAATTTCAGTGCCCAAGCCATTTCCCGCTGCCATGGAAACCAAGTGCTCTGGCAGCACATATGTCTGAAAGTGGATATGACACTTAGGGAAGGGAGTCTGGTGGTGAATGGGAACTGTCCGAAGCAGCAGCACAGCTCTTCCACTGCCAAAACAACTCCACCTGCCTCATGAACTTCACATACCATCAGCTGTCCTGGCAGCTATCTAGGAAACCCTGTTGGGTCACTTCCGGTCCCATGCCCATTGAGCCCAGTCTGATGGAATCAAGCAGCTTGAGCACCCACACAAAATGAACATGGAGCTCCTCACTCAAGGCGCTCAAAACTCCACAGCCAAAGACAAGTTCAGTGCCCAAGCCATTTCCCGCTGCCATGGAAACCAAGTGCTCTGGCAGCACATATGTCTGAAAGTGGATATGACACCTAGGGAAGGGAGTCTCGTGGAGAATGGGAACTGTCCGAAGCAGCAGCACAGCTCTTCCACTGCCAAAACAACTCCACCTGCCTCATGAACTTCACATACCATCAGCTGTCCTGGCAGCTATCTAGGAAACCCTGTTGGGTCACTTCCAGTCCCATGCCCATTGAGCCCAGGGGGATGGAATCAAGCAGCTTGAGCACCCACACAAAACGAACATGGAGCTCCACACAGAAGGCGCTCAAAACTCCACGGCCAAAGACAAGTTCAGTGCCCAAGCCATTTCCCGCTGCAATGGAAACCAAGTGCTCTGGCAGCACATATCTCTGAAAGTGGATATGACACCTAGGGAAGGGAGTGTGGTGGTGAATGGCAACTGCCCGAAGCAGCAGCACAGCTCTTCCACTGCCAAAACAACTCCACCTGCCTCATGAACTTCACATACCATCAGCTGTCCTGGCAGCTATCTAGGAAACCCTGTTGGGTCACTTCCGGTCCCATGCCCATTGAGCCCAGTGGGATGGAATCAAGCAGCTTCAGCACCCACACAAAACTAACATAGAGCTCCTCACTCAAGGCGCACAACACTCCACAGGTAAAGACAAGTTCAGTGCCCAAGCCATTTCACGCTGCCATGGAAACCAAGTGCTCTGGCAGCACATATGTCTGAAAGTGGATATGACACCTAGGGAAGGGAGTGTGGTGGTGAATGGAAACTGCCCAAAGCAGCAGCACAGCTCTTCCAGTGCCAAAACAACTCCACCTGCCTCATGAACTTCACATACCATCAGCTGTCCTGGCAGCTCTCAAGGAAACCCTGTTGGGTCACTTCCGGTCAAATGCCCATTGAGCCCAGTGGGATGGAATCAAGCAGCTTCAGCACCCACACAAAACGAACATGGAGCTCCTCACTCAAGGCGCACAAAACTCCACAGGTAAAGAGAAGTTCAGTGCCCAAGCCATTTCCCGCTGCCATGGAAACCAATTGCTCTGGCAGCACATATGTCTGAAAGTGGATATGACACCTAGGGAAGGGAGTGTGGTGGTGAATGGCAACTGCCCAAAGCAGCAGCACAGCTCTTCCTCTGCCAATACAACTCCACCTGCCTCATGAACTTCACATACCATCAGCTGTCCTGGCAGCTATCTAGGAAACCCTGTTGGGTCACTTCCGGTCCCATGCCCATTGAGCCCAGTGGGATGGAATCAAGAAGCTTCAGCACCAACACAAAACGAACATGGAGCTCCTCACTCAAGGCGCTCAAAACTCCACAGCGAAAGACAAGTTAGTGCCGAAACAATTTCCCGCTGCCATGGAAACCAAGTGCTCTGGCAGCACATATGTCTGAAAGTGGATATGACACCTAGGGAAGGGAGTGTGTTGGTGAATGGCAACTGCCCGAAGCAACAGCACAGCTCTTTCACTGCAAAAACAACTCCGCCTTCCTCATGAACTTTACATACCATCAGCTGTCCTGGCAGCTCTCTAGGAATCCCTGTTGGGTCACTTCCGGTCCCATGCCCATTGAGCCCAGTGGGATGGAATCAAGCAGCTTCAGCACCCACACAAAACGAACATGGAGCTCCTCACTCAAGGCGCTCAAAACTCCACGGCCAAAGACAAGTTCAGTGCCCAAGCCATTTCCCGCTGCCATGGAAACCAAGTGCTCTGGCAGCACATATGTCTGAAAGTGGATATGACACCTAGGGAAGGGAGTGTGGTGGTGAATGGCAACTGCCCGAAGCAGCAGCACAGCTCTTCCACTGCAAAAACAACTCCAACTGCCTCATGAACCTCACATACCATCAGCTGTCCTGGCAGCTATCTAGGAAACCCTGTTGGGTCACTTCCGGTCCCATGCCCATTGAGCCCAGAGGGATGGAATCAAGCAGCTTCAGCACCCACACAAAACTAACATGGAGCTCCTCACTCAAGGCGCTCAAAACTCCACGGCCAAAGACAATTTCAGTGCCCAAGCCATTTCCCGCTGCCATGGAAACCAAGTGCTCTGGCAGCACATATGTCTGAAAGTGGATATGACACTTAGGGAAGGGAGTCTGGTGGTGAATGGGAACTGTCCGAAGCAGCAGCACAGCTCTTCCACTGCAAAAACAACTCCACCTGCCTCATGAACTTCACATACCATCAGCTGTCCTGGCAGCTATCTAGGAAACCCTGTTGGGTCACTTCCGGTCCCATGCCCATTGAGCCCAGTCTGATGGAATCAAGCAGCTTGAGCACCCACACAAAATGAACATGGAGCTCCTCACTCAAGGCACACAAAACTCCACAGCCAAAGACAAGTTCAGTGCCCAAGCCATTTCCCGCTGCCATGGAAACCAAGTGCTCTGGCAGCACATATGTCTGAAAGTGGATATGACACCTAGGGAAGGGAGTCTCGTGGAGAATGGGAACTGTCCGAAGCAGCAGCACAGCTCTTCCAGTGCCAAAACAACTCCACCTGCCTCATGAACTTCACATACCATCAGCTGTCCTTGCAGCTATCTAGGAAACCCTGTTGGGTCACTTCCGGTCCCATGCCCATTGGGCCCAGGGGGATGGAATCAAGCAGCTTCAGCACCCACACAAAACGAACATGGAGCTCCTCACTCAAGGCACTCAAAACTACATGGCCAAAGACAAGTTCAGTGCCCAAGCCATTTCCCGCTGCCATGGAAACCAAGTGCTCTGGCAGCACATATGTCTGAAAGTGGATATGACACCTAGGGAAGGGAGTGTGCTGGTGAATGGCAACTGCCCGAAGCAGCAGCACAGCTCTTCCACTGCCAAAACAACTCCACCTGCCTCATGAACTTCACATACCATCAGCTGTCCTGGCAGCTATCTAGGAAACCCTGTTGTGGCACTTCCGGTCCCATGCCCATTGAGCTCAGTGGGATGGAATCAAGCAGCTTGAGCACCCACACAAAACGAACATGGAGCTCCTCACTCAAGGCGCTCAAAACTCCACAGCCAAAGACAAGTTCAGTGCCCAAGCCATTTCCCGCTGCCATGGAAACCAAGTGCTCTGGCAGCACATATGTCTGAAAGTGGATATGACACCTAGGGAAGGGAGTGTGGTGGTGAATGGCAACTGCCCGAAGCTGCAGCACAGCTCTTCCAGTGCCAAAACAACTCCACCTGCCTCATGAACTTCACATACCATCAGCTGTCCTGGCAGCTATCTAGGAAACCCTGTTGGGTCACTTCCGGTCCCATGCCCATTGAGCCCAGTGGGATGGAATCAAGCAGCTTGAGCACCCACACAAAACGAACATGGAGCTCCTCACTCAAGGCGCTCAAAATTCCACGGCCAAAGACAAGTTCAGTGCCCAAGCCATTTCCCGCTGCCATGCAAACCAAGTGCTCTGGCAGCACATATGTCTAAAAGTGGATATGACACCTAGCTAAGGGAGGGAGGTGGTGAATGGCAACTTCCCGAAGCAGCAGCACAGCTCTTCCAGTGCAAAAACAACTCCACCTGCCTCATGAACTTCACATACCATCAGCTGTCCTGGCAGCTATCTAGGAAACCCTGTTGGGTCACTTCCGGTCCCATGCCCATTGAGCCCAGTGGGATGGAATCAAGCAGCTTGAGCACCCACACAAAACGAACATGCAGCACCTCACTCAAGGCGCTCAAAACGCCACAGCCAAAGACAAGTTCAGTGCCCAAGCCATTTCACGCTGCCATGGAAACCAAGTGCTCTGGCAGCACATATGTCTGAAAGTGGATATGACACCTAGGGAAGAGTGTGTTGGTGAATGGGAACGGTCCGAAGCAGCAGCACAGCTCTTCCAGTGCCAAAACAACTCCACCTGCCTCATGAACTTCACATACCATCAGCTGTCCTGGCAGCTCTCTAGGAAACCCTGTTGGGTCACTTTCGGTCCCATGCCCATTGAGTCCAGTGGGATGGAATCAAGCAGCTTCAACACACACACAAAACGAACATGGAGCTCCTCACTCAAGGCGCTCAAAACTCCACAGCCAAAGACAAGTTCAGTGCCCAAGCCATTTCCCGCTGCCATGGAAACCAAGTGCTCTGGCAGCACATATGTCTGAAAGTGGATATGACACCTAGGCAAGGGAGTGTGCTGGTGAATGGCAACTGCCCAAAGCAGCAGCACAGCTCTTCCACTGCCAAAACAACTCCACCTGCCTCATGAACTTCACATACCATCAGCTGTCCTGGCAGCTCTCTAGGAAACCCTGTTGGGTCACTTTCGGTCCCATGCCCATTGAGCCCAGTGGGATGGAATCAAGCAGCTTCAGCACCCACACAAAACTAACATGGAGCTCCTCACTCAAGGCGCTCAAAACTCCACAGCCAAAGACAAGTTCAGTGCCCAAGCCATTTCCCGCTGCCATGGAAACCAAGTGCTCTGGCAGCACATATGTCTGAAAGTGGATATGACACCTAGGCAAGGGAGTGTGCTGGTGAATGGCAACTGCCCGAAGCAGCAGCACAGCTCTTCCACTGCCAAAACAACTCCACCTGCCTCATGAACTTCACATACCATCAGCTGTCCTGGCAGCTATCTAGGAAACCCTGTTGGGTCACTTCCGGTCCCATGCCCATTGAGCCCAGTGGGATGGAATCAAGCAGCTTCAGCACCCACACAAAACTAACATGGAGCTCCTCACTCAAGGCGCTCAAAACTCCACAGCCAAAGACAAGTTCAGTGCCCAAGTCATTTCCTGCTGCCATGGAACCCAAGTGCTCTGGCAGCACATATGTCTGAAAGTGGATATGACACCTAGGGAAGGGAGTGTGGTGGTGAATGGCAACTGCCCAAAGCAGCAGCACAGCTCTTCCAGTGCCAAAACAACTCCACTTGCCTCATGAACTTCACATACCATCAGCTGTCCTGGCAGCTATCTAGGAAACCCTGTTGGGTCACTTCCGGTCCCATGCCCATTGAGCCCAGTGGGATGGAATCAAGCAGCTTCAGCACCCACACAAAACGAACATGCAGCTCCTCACTCAAGGCGCTCAAAACTCCACAGCCAAAGACAAGTTCAGTGCCCAAGCCATTTCCCGCTGCCATGGAAACCAAGTGCTCTGGCAGCACATATGTCTAAAAGTGGATATGACACCTAGGGAAGGGAGTGTGTTGGTGAATGGGAACTGTCCGAAGCAGCAGTACAGCTCTTCCACTGCCAAAACAACTCCACCTGCCTCATGAACTTCACATACCATCAGCTGTCCTGGCAGCTATCTAGGAAACCCTGTTGGGTCACTTCCGGTCCCATGCCCATTGAGCCCAGTGGGATGAAATCAAGCAGCTTGAGCATCCACACAAAACGAACATGGAGCTCCTCACTCAAGGCGCTCAAAACTCCACGGCCAAAGACAAGTTCAGTGCCCAAGCCATTTCTCGCTGAAGGAAACCAAGTGCTCTGGCAGCACATATGTCTGAAAGTGGATATGACACCTAGGGAAGGGAGTGTGGTGGTGAATGGCAACTGCCCGAAGCAGCAGCACAGCTCTTCCACTGCCAAAACAACTCCACCTGCCTCATGAACTTCACATACCATCAGCTGTCCTGGCAGCTATCTAGGAAACCCTGTTGGGTCACTTCCGGTCCCATGCCCATTGAGCCCAGTGGGATGGAATCAAGCAGCTTGAGCACCCACACAAAACGAACATGGAGATCCTCACTCAAGACGCTCAAAACTTCACGGCCAAAGACAAGTTCAGTGCCCAAGCCATTTCCCGCTGCCATGGAAACCAAGTGCTCTGGCAGCACATATCTCTGAAAGTGGTTATGACACCTAGGGAACTATGTGTAGTGGTGAATGGCAACTGCCCGAAGCAGCAGCACAGCTCCTCCAGTGCCAAAACAACTCCACCTGCCTCATGAACTTCACATACCATCAGCTGTCCTGGCAGCTATCTAGGAAACAGTGTAGGGTTACTTCCGGTCCCATGCCCATTGAGCCCAGTGGGATGGAATCAAGCAGCTTCAGCACCCACACAAAACTAACATGGAGCTCCTCACTCAAGGCGCTCAAAACTCCACGGCCAAATACAAGTTCAGTGCCCAAGCCATTTCCCGCTGCCATGGAAACCAAGTGCTCTGGCAGCACATATGTCTGAAAGTGGATATGACACCTAGGGAAGGGAGTGTGGTGGTGAATGGCAACTGCCCGAAGCACCAGCACAGCTCTTCCACTGCAAAAACAACTCCGCCTGCCTCATGAACTTCACATACCATCAGCTGTCCTGGCAGCTCTCTAGGAAACCCTGTAGGGTCACTTCCGGTCCCATGCCCATTGAGCCCAGTGGGATGGAATCAAGCAGCTTCAGCACCCACACAAATCTAACATGGAGCTCCTCACTCAAGGCGCTCAAAACTCCACGGCCAAAGACAAGTTCAGTGCCCAAGCCATTTCACGCTGCCATGGAAACCAAGTGCTCTGGCAGCACATATGTCTGAAAGTGGATATGACAACTAGGGAAGGGAGTGTGTTGGTGAATGGGAACTGTCCGAAGCAGCAGCACAGCTCTTCCAGTGCCAAAACAACTCCACCTGCCTCATGAACTTCACATACCATCAGCTGTCCTGGCAGCTATCTAGGAAACCCTGTTGGGTCACTTCCGGTCCCATGCCCATTGAGCCCAGTGGGATGGAATCAAGCAGCTTGAGCATCCACACAAAACGAACATGGAGCTCCTCACTCAAGGCGCTCAAAACTCCACGGCCAAAGACAAGTTCAGTGCCCAACCCATTTCCCGCTGAAGGAAACCAAGTGCTCTGGCAGCACATATGTCTGAAAGTGGATATGACACCTAGGGAAGGGAGTGTGGTGGTGAATGGCAACTGACCGAAGCAGCAGCACAGCTCTTCCAGTGGAAAACAACTCCACCTGCCTCATGAACTTCACATACCATCAGCTGTCCTGGCAGCTCTCTAGGAAACCCTGTAGGGTCACTTCCGGTCCCATGCCCATTGAGCCCAGTGGGATGGAATCAAGCAGCTTCAGCACTCACACAAAACGAACATGGAGCTCCTCACTCAAGGCGCTCAAAACTCCACAGCCAAAGACAAGTTCAGTGCCCAAGCCATTTCACGCTGCCATGGAAACCAATTGCTCTGGCAGCACATATGTCTGAAAGTGGATATGACACCTAGGGTAGGGAGTGTGGTGGTGAATGGCAACTGCCCAAAGCAGCAGCACAGCTCTTCCAGTGCCAAAACAACTCCAACTGCCTCATGAACTTCACATACCATCAGCTGTCTTGGCAGCTATCTAGGAAACCCTGTTGGGTCACTTCCGGTCCCATGCCCATTGAGCCCAGTGGGATGGAATCAAGCAGCTTGAGCACCCACACAAAACGAACATGGAGCTCCTCACTCAAGGCGCTCAAAACTCCACAGCGAAAGACAAGTTATTGCTGAAACAATTTCCCGCTGCCATGGAAACCAAGTGCTCTGGCAGCACATATGTCTGAAAGTGGATATGACACCTAGGGAAGGGAGTGTGTTGGTGAATGGCAACTGCCCGAAGCAGCAGCACAGCTCTTCCAGTGCCAAAACAACTCCGCCTTCCTCATGAACTTCACATACCATCAGCTGTCCTGGCAGCTCTCTAGGAAACCCTGTTGGGTCACTTCCGGTCCCATGCCCATTGAGCCCAGTGGGATAGAATCAAGCAGCTTCAGCACAAACACAAAACTAACATGGAGCTCCTCACTCAAGGCGCTCAAAACTCCACAGCGAAAGACAAGTTCAGTGCCCAAGCCATTTCCCGCTGCCATGGAAACCAAGTGCTCTGGCAGCACATATGTCTGAAAGTGGATATGACACCTAGGGAAGGGAGTGTGGTGGTGAATGGCAACTGCCCGAAGCAGCAGCACAGCTCTTCCAGTGCCAAAACAACTCCACCTGCCTCATGAACTTCACATACCATCAGCTGTCTTGGCAGCTATCTAGGAAACCCTGTTGGGTCATTCCGGTCCCATGCCCATTGAGCCCAGTGGGATGTAATCAAGCAGCTTTTACAACCACACAAAACGAACATGGAGCTCCTCACTCAAGGCGCTCAAAACTCCACAGCCAAAGACAAGTTCAGTGCCCAAGCCATTTCCCGCTGCCATGGAAACCAAGTGGTCTGCTAGCACATATGTCTGAAAGTGGATATGACACCTAGGGAAGGGAGTGTGGTGGTGAATGGCAACTGCCCGAAGCAGCAGCACAGCTCTTCCAGTGCCAAAACAACTCCACCTGCCTCATGAACGTCACATACTATCAGCTTTCCTGGCAGCTATCTAGGAAACCCTGTTGGGTCACTTCCGGTCCCATGCCCATTGAGCCCAGTGGGATGGAATCAAGCAGCTTCAGCACCCACACGAAACGAACATGGAGCTCCTCACTCAAGGCGCTCAAAACTACATGGCGAAAGACAAGTTCAGTGCCCAAGCCATTTCCCGCTGCCATGGAAACCAAGTGCTCTGGCAGCACATATGTCTGAAAGTGGATATGACACCTAGGGAAGGGAGTGTGTTGGTGAATGGCAACTGCCCGAAGCAGCAGCACAGCTCTTCCAGTGCCAAAACAACTCCGCCTTCCTCATGAACTTCACATACCATCAGCTGTCCTGGCAGCTCTCTAGGAAACCCTGTTGGGTCACTTCCGGTCCCATGCCCATTGAGCCCAGTGGGATAGAATCAAGCAGCTTCAGCACAAACACAAAATTAACATACAGCTCCTCACTCAAGGCGCTCAAAACTCCACAGCGAAAGACAAGTTCAGTGCCCAAGCCATTTCCCGCTGCCATGGAAACCAAGTGCTCTGGCAGCACATATGTCTGAAAGTGGATATGACACCTAGGGAAGGGAGTGTGGTGGTGAATGGCAACTGCCCGAAGCAGCAGCACAGCTCTTCCAGTGCCAAAACAACTCCACCTGCCTCATGAACTTCACATACCATCAGCTGTCTTGGCAGCTATCTAGGAAACCCTGTTGGGTCATTCCGGTCCCATGCCCATTGAGCCCAGTGGGATGTAATCAAGCAGCTTTTACAACCACACAAAACGAACATGGAGCTCCTCACTCAAGGCGCTCAAAACTCCACAGCCAAAGACAAGTTCAGTGCCCAAGCCATTTCCCGCTGCCATGGAAACCAAGTGGTCTGCTAGCACATATGTCTGAAAGTGGATATGACACCTAGGGAAGGGAGTGTGGTGGTGAATGGCAACTGCCCGAAGCAGCAGTACAGCTCTTCCACTGCCAAAACAACTCCACCTGCCTCATGAACGTCACATACTATCAGCTTTCCTGGCAGCTATCTAGGAAACCCTGTTGGGTCACTTCCGGTCCCATGCCCATTGAGCCCAGTGGGATGGAATCAAGCAGCTTCAGCACCCACACGAAACGAACATGGAGCTCCTCACTCAAGGCGCTCAAAACTACATGGCGAAAGACAAGTTCAGTGCCCAAGCCATTTCCCGCTGCCATGGAAACCAAGTGCTCTGGCAGCACATATGTCTGAAAGTGGATATGACACCTAGGGAAGGGAGTGTGGTGGTGAATGGCAAATGCCCGAAGCAGCAGCACAGCTCTTCCAGTGCAAAAACAGCTCCACCTGCCTCATGACCTTCACATACCATCAGCTGTCCTGGCAGCTATCTAGGAAACCCTGTTGGGTCACTTCCGGTCCCATGCCCATTGAGCCCAGTGGGATGGAATCAAGCAGCTTGAGCACCCACACAAAACGAACATGGAGCTCCTCACTCAAGTTGCTCAAAACTCCACAGCCAAAGACAAGTTCAGTGTCCAAGCCAGTTCCCGCTGCCATGGAAACCAAGTGCTCTGGCAGCACATATGTCTGAAAGTGGATATGACACCTAGGGAAGGGAGTGTGGTGGTGAATGGCAACTGTCCGAAGCAGCAGCACAGCTCTTCCACTGCCAAAACAACTCCACCTGCCTCATGAACTTCACATACCATCAGCTGTCTTGGCAGCTATCTTGGAAACCCTATTGGGTCACTTCCGGTCCCATGCCCATTGAGCCCAGATCAAGCAGCTTGAGCACCCACACAAAACTAACATGGAGCTCCTCACTCAAGGCGCTCAAAACTCCACAGCCAAAGACAAGTTCAGCACCCAAGCCATTTCCCGCTGCCATGGAAACCAAGTGCTCTGGCAGCACATATGTCTGAAAGTGGATATGACACCTAGGGAAGGGAGTGTGGTGGTGAATGGCAACTGCCAAAACCTGCAGCACAGCTCTTCCACTGCCAAAACAACTCCACCTGCCTCATGAACT
The DNA here is from genome assembly GCF_030435755.1 of Ochotona princeps. NCBI lineage: Eukaryota > Metazoa > Chordata > Mammalia > Lagomorpha > Ochotonidae > Ochotona > Ochotona princeps. Next base: position 145,706,330 of record NC_080832.1, on the reverse strand, counting down.
TCACATACCATCAGCTGTCCTGGCAGCGATCTAGAAAACCCTGTTGGGTCACTTCCGGTCCCATGCCCATTGAGCCCAGTGGGATGGAATCAAGCAGCTTTTACAACCACACAAAACGAACATGGAGCTCCTCACTCAAGGCGCTCAAAACTCCACAGCCAAAGACAAGTTCAGTGCCCAAGCCATTTCCCGCTGCCATGGAAACCAAGTGGTCTGCTAGCACATATGTCTGAAAGTGGATATGACACCTAGGGAAGGGAGTGTGGTGGTGAATGGCAACTGCCCGAAGCAGCAGCACAGCTCTTCCAGTGCCAAAACAACTCCACCTGCCTCATGAACTTCACATACTATCAGCTTTCCTGGCAGCTATCTAGGAAACCCTGTTGGGTCACTTCCGGTCCCATGCCCATTGAGCCCAGTGGGATGGAATCAAGCAGCTTCAGCACCCACACAAAACGAACATGGAGCTCCTCACTCAAGGCGCTCAAAACTACATGGCGAAAGACAAGTTCAGTGCCCAAGCCATTTCCCGCTGCCATGGAAACCAAGTGCTCTGGCAGCACATATGTCTGAAAGTGGATATGACACCTAGGGAAGGGAGTGTGGTGGTGAATGGCAAATGCCCGAAGCAGCAGCACAGCTCTTCCAGTGCAAAAACAGCTCCACCTGCCTCATGACCTTCACATACCATCAGCTGTCCTGGCAGCTATCTAGGAAACCCTGTTGGGTCACTTCCGGTCCCATGCCCATTGAGCCCAGTGGGATGGAATCAAGCAGCTTTTACAACCACACAAAACGAACATGGAGCTCCTCACTCAAGTTGCTCAAAACTCCACAGCCAAAGACAAGTTCAGTGCCCAAGCCAGTTCCCGCTGCCATGGAAACCAAGTGGTCTGGCAGCACATATGTCTGAAAGTGGATATGACACCTAGGGAAGGGAGTGTGGTGGTGAATGGCAACTGTCCGAAGCAGCAGCACAGCTCTTCCACTGCCAAAACAACTCCACCTGCCTCATGAACTTCACATACCATCAGCTTTCCTGGCAGCTATCTAGGAAACCCTGTTGGCTCACTTCCGGTCCCATGCCCATTGAGCCCAGTGGGATAGAATCAAGCAGCTTCAGCACCCACACGAAACCAACATGGAGCTCCTCACTCAAGGCGCTCAAAACTACATGGCGAAAGACAAGTTCAGTGCCCAAGCCATTTCCCGCTGCCATGGAAACCAAGTGCTCTGGCAGCACATATGTCTAAAAGTGGATATGACACCTAGGGAAGGGAGTGTGCTGGTGAATGGCAACTGCCTGAAGCAGCCGCATAGCTCTTCCACTGCAAAAACAACTCCACCTGCCTCATGAACTTCACATACCATCAGCTGTCCTGACAGCTATCTAGGAAACCCTGTTGGGTCACTTCCGGTCCCATGCCCATTCAGCCCAGTGGGATGGAATCAAGCAGCTTCAGCACCCACACGAAACCAACATGGAGCTCCTCACTCAAGGCGCTCAAAACTACATGGCGAAAGACAAGTTCAATGCCCAAGCCATTTCCCGCTGCCATGGAAACCAAGTGCTCTGTCAGCACATATGTCTGAAAGTGGATATGACACCTAGGGAAGGGAGTGTGGTGGTGAATGGCAACTGCCCGAAGCAGCAGCACAGCTCTTCTACTGCCAAAACTACTCAACCTGCCTCATGAACTTCACATACCATCAGCTTTCCTGGCAGCTATCTAGGAAACCCTGTTGGGTCACTTCCGGTCCCATGCCCATTGAGCCCAGTGGGATGGAATCAAGCAGCTTGAGCACCAACACAAAATGAACATGGAGCTCCTCACTCAAGGCGCTCAAAACTCCACGGCCAAAGGCAAGTTCAGTGCCCAAGTCATTTCCCGCTGCCATGCAAACCAAGTGCTCTGGCGGCACATATGTCTGAAAGTGGATATGACACCTAGGGAAGGGAGTGTGTTGGTGAATGGCAACTGCCCGAAGCAGCAGCACAGCTCTTCCACTGCCAAAACAACTCCACCTGCCTCATGAACTTCACATACCATCAGCTGTCTTGGCAGCTATCTAGGAAACCCTGTTGGGTCACTTCCGGTCCCATGCCCATTGAGCCCAGTGGGATGGAATCAAGCAGCTTCAGCACCCACACAAAACTAACATAGAGCTCCTCACTCAAGGCGCACAACACTCCACAGGTAAAGACAAGTTCAGTGCCCAAGCCATTTCACGCTGCCATGGAAACCAAGTGCTCTGGCAGCACATATGTCTGAAAGTGGATATGACACCTAGGGAAGGGAGTGTGCTGGTGAATGGCAACTGCCAAAAGCAACAGCACAGCTCTTCCAGTGCCAAAACAACTCCACCTGCCTCATGAACTTCACATACCATCAGCTGTCTTGGCAGCTATCTAGGAAACCCTGTTGGGTCACTTCCGGTCCCATGCCATTGAGCCCAGAGGGATGGAATCAAGCAGCTTCAGCACCCACACAAAACGAACATGGAGCTTCTCACTCAAGGCGCTCAAAACTACATGGCGAAAGAGAAGTTCAGTGCCGAAGCCATTTCCTGCTGCCATTCAAACCAAGTGCTCTGGCAGCACATATGTCTGAAAGTGGATATGACACCTAGGGAAGGGAGTGTGCTGGTGAATGGCAACTGCCCGAAGCAGCAGCACAGCTCTTCCACTGCCAGAACAACTCCACCTGCCTCATGAACTTCACATACCATCAGCTGTCTTGGCAGCTATCTAGGAAACCCTGTTGGGTCACTTCCGGTCCCATGCCCATTGAGCCCAGAGGGATGGAATCAAGCAGCTTCAGCACCCACACAAAACGAACATGGAGCTCCTCACTCAAGGCACAAAATCTCCACAGCAAAAGACAAGTTCAGTGCCCAAGCCATTTCCCGCTGCCATGGAAACCAAGTGCTCTGGCAGCACATGTCTGAAAGTGGATATGACACCTAGGGAAGGGAGTGTGTTGGTGAATGGCAACTGCCCGAAGCAGCAGCACAGCTCTTCCACTGCCAAAACAACTCCACCTGCCTCATGAACTTCACATACCATCAGCTGTCCTGGCAGCTATCTAGGAAACCCTTTTGGGTCACTTCAGGTCCCATGCCCATTGAGCCCAGTGGGATGGAATCAAGCAGCTTCAGCACCCACACAAATCTAACAGGGAGGGCCTCACTGAAGGCGCTCAAAACTCCACGGCCAAAGACAAGTTCAGTGCCCAAGCCATTTCCCGCTGCCATGAAAACAAAGTGCTCTGGAAGTACATATGTCTGAAAGTGGATATGACACCTAGGGAAGGGAGTGTGCTGGTGAATATCAACTGTCCGAAGCAGCAGCACAGCTCTTCCACTGCCAAAACAACTCCACCTGCCTCATGAACTTCACATACCATCAGCTGTCTTGGCAGCTATCTTGGAAACCCTATTGGGTCACTTCCGGTCCCATGCCCATTGAGCCCAGAATAAGCAGCTTGAGCACCCACACAAAACTAACATGGAGCTCCTCACTCAAGGCGCTCAAAACTCCACAGCCAAAGACAAGTTCAGCGCCCAAGCCATTTCCCGCTGCCATGGAAACCAAGTGCTCTGGCAGCACATATGTCTGAAAGTGGATATGACACCTAGGGAAGGGAGTGTGGTGGTGAATGGCAACTGCCAAAACCTGCAGCACAGCTCTTCCACTGCCAAAACAACTCCACCTGCCTCATGAACTTCACATACCATCAGCTGTCCTGGCAGCGATCTAGAAAACCCTGTTGGGTCACTTCCGGTCCCATGCCCATTGAGCCCAGTGGGATGAAATCAAGCAGCTTGAGCACGCACACAAAATGAACATGGAGCTTCTCACTCAAGGCGATCCAAACTTCACGGCCAAAGACAAGTTCAGTGCCCAAGCCATTTCCCGCTGCCATGGATCCAAGTGCTCTGGCAGCACATATGTCTGAAAGTGGATATGACACCTAGGGAAGGGAGTGTGGTGGTGAATGGCAACTGCCCGAAGCAGCAGCACAGCTCTTCCACTGCCAAAACAACTCCACCTGCCTCATGAACTTCACATACCATCACCTGTCCTGGCAGCTATCTAGGAAACCCTGTTTGGTCACTTCCGTTCCCATGCCCATTGAGCCCAGTGGGATGAAATCAAGCAGCTTGAGCACGCATACAAAACGAACATGGAGCTCCTCACTCAAGGCGATCCAAACTTCACGGCCAAAGACAAGTTCAGTGCCCAAGCCATTTCCCGCTGCCATGGAAACCCAGAGCTCTGGCAGCACATATGTCTGAAAGTGGATATGACAGCTATGGAAGGGAGTGTGCTGGTGAAAGGCAACTGCCCGAAGAAGCAGCACAGCTCTTCCACTGCCAAAACAACTCCACCTGCCTCATGAACTTCACATACCATCAGCTGTCCTGGCAGTTATCTAGGAAACCCTGTTGGGTCACTTCTGGTCCCATGCCCATTCAGCCCAGTGGGATGGAATCAAGCAGCTTCAGCACCCACACAAAACGAACATGGAGCTCCTCACTCAAGGCGCTCCAAACTCCACAGCCAAAGACAAGTTCAGTGCCCAAGCCATTTCCCGCTGCCATGGAAACCAAGTGCTCTGGCATCACATATGTCTGAAAGTAGATATGACACCTAGGGAAGGGAGTGTGGTGGTGAATGGCAACTGTCCGAAGCAGCAGCACAGCTCTTCCAGTGCCAAAACAACTCCACCTGCCTCATGAACTTCACATACCATCAGCTGTCCTGGCAACTATCTAGGAAACCCTGTTGGGTCACTTCCGGTCCCATGCCCATTGAGCCCAGTGGGATGAAATCAAGCAGCGTCAGCACCCACACAAAACGAACATGGAGCTCCTCACTCAAGGCGCTCCAAACTTCACGGCCAAAGACAAGTTCAGTGCCCAAGCCATTTCCCGCTGCCATGGAAACCAAGTGCTCTGGCAGCACATATGTCTGAAAGTGGATATGACACCTAGGCAAGGGAGTGTGTTGGTGAATGGCAACTGCCAAAACCTGCAGCACAGCTCTTCCACTGCCAAAACAACTCCACCCGCCTCATGAACTTCACATACCATCAGCTGTCCTGGCAGCTATCTAGGAAACCCTGTTGGGTCACTTCCGGTCCCATGCCCATTGAGCCCAGTGGGATGGAATCAAGCAGCTTCAGCACAAACATAAAACGAACATGGAGCTCCTCACTCAAGGCGCTCAAAACTCCACAGCCAAAGACAAGTTCAGTGCCAAAGCCATTTCCAGCTGCCATGGAAACCAAGTGCTCTGGCAGCACATATGTCTGAAAGTGGATATGACACCTAGGGAAGGGAGTGTGGTGGTGAATGGCAACTGCCTGAAGCAGCAGCACAGCTCTTCCTGTGCCAAAACAACTCCACCTGCCTCATGAACTTCACATACCATCAGCTATCCTGGCAGCTATCTAGGAAACCCTGTTGCGTCACTTCCGGTCCCATGCCCATTGAGCCCAGTGGGATGAAATCAAGCAGCTTCAGCACCCACACAAATCTAACATGGAGGTCCTCACTGAAGGCGCTCAAAACTCCACGGCCAAAGACAAGTTCAGTGCCCAAGCCATTTTCCCGCTGCCATGGAAACCAAGTGCTCTGGCAGCACATATGTCTGAAAGTGGATAAGACACCTAGGGAAGGGAGTGTGCTGGTGAATGGCAACTGCCCGAAGCAGCAGCACAGCTCTTCCACCGCCAAAACAACTCCACCTGCCTCATGAACTTCACATACCATCAGCTGTCCTGGCAGCTATCTGGAAAACCCTTTTGGGTCAGTTCCGGTCCCATGCCCATTGAGCCCTGTTGGATGAAATCAAGCAGGTTGAGCACCCACACAAAACGAACATGGAGCTCCTCACTCAAGGCGCACAAAAGCCTACAGCCAAAGGCAAGTTCAGTGCCCAAGCCATTTCCCGCTGCCATGGAAACCAAGTGCTCTGGCAGCACATATGTCTGAAAGTGGATATGACACCTAGGGAAGGGAGTGTGTTGGTGAATGGCAACTGCCAAAACCTGCAGCACAGCTCTTCCAGTGCCAAAACAACTGCACCTGCCTCATAAACTTCATATACCATCAGCTGTCCTGGCAGGTATTTTGAACACCTTGTTGGGGCACTTCCGGTCCCATGCCCCTTGAGCCCAGTGGGATGAAATCAAGCAGCTTGAGCACGCACACAAAACGAACATGGAGCTTCTCACTCAAGGCGCTCAAAACTCCACGGCCAAAGACAAGTTCAGTGCCCAAGCCATTTCCCGCTGCCATGGATCCAAGTGCTCTGGCAGCACATATGTCTGAAAGTGGATATGACACCTAGGGAAGGGAGTGTGGTGGTGAATGGCAACTGCCCGAAGCAGCAGCACAGCTCTTCCACTGCCAAAACAACTCCACCTGCCTCATGAACTTCACATACCATCAGCTGTCCTGCCAGCTACCTAGGAAACCCTGTTTGGTCACTTCCGGTCCCATGCCCATTGAGCCCAGTGGGATGAAATCAAGCAGCTTGAGCACGCACACAAAACGAACATGGAGCTCCTCACTGAAGGCGATCCAAACTTCACGGCCAAAGACAAGTTCAGTGCCCAAGCCATTTCCCGCTGCCATGGAAACCCAGAGCTCTGGCACCACATATGTCTGAAAGTGGATATGACAGCTATGGAAGGGAGTGTGCTGGTGAAAGGCAAATGCCCGAAGAAGCAGCACAGCTCTTCCACTGCCAAAACAACTCCACCTGCCTCATGAACTTCACATACCATCAGCTGTCCTGGCAGTTATCTAGGAAACCCTGTTGGGTCACTTCTGGTCCCATGCCCATTGAGCCCAGTGGGATGGAATCAAGCAGCTTCAGCACCCACACAAAACGAACATGGAGCTCCTCACTCAAGGCGCTCCAAACTCCACAGCCAAAGACAAGTTCAGTGCCCAAGCCATTTCCCGCTGCCATGGAAACCAAGTGCTCTGGCATCACATATGTCTGAAAGTAGATATGACACCTAGGGAAGGGAGTGTGGTGGTGAATGGCAACTGCCCGAAGCAGCAGCACAGCTCTTCCAGTGCCAAAACAACTCCAACTGCCTCATGAACTTCACATACCATCAGCTGTCCTGGCAGCTATCTAGGAAACCCTGTTGGGTCACTTCCGGTCCCATGCCCATTGAGCCCAGTGGGATGAAATCAAGCAGCGTCAGCACCCACACAAAAAGAACATGGAGCTCCTCAATCAAGGCGCTCCAAACTTCACGGCCAAAGACAAGTTCAGTGCCCAAGCCATTTCCCGCTGCCATGAAAACAAAGTGCTCTGGAAGTACATATGTCTGAAAGTGGATATGACACCTAGGGAAGGGAGTGTGCTGGTGAATATCAACTGTCCGAAGCAGCAGCACAGCTCTTCCACTGCCAAAACAACTCCACCTGCCTCATGAACTTCACATACCATCAGCTGTCTTGGCAGCTATCTTGGAAACCCTATTGGGTCACTTCCGGTCCCATGCCCATTGAGCCCAGATCAAGCAGCTTGAGCACCCACACAAAACTAACATGGAGCTCCTCACTCAAGGCGCTCAAAACTCCACAGCCAAAGACAAGTTCAGCGCCCAAGCCATTTCCCGCTGCCATGGAAACCAAGTGCTCTGGCAGCACATATGTCTGAAAGTGGATATGACACCTAGGGAAGGGAGTGTGGTGGTGAATGGCAACTGCCAAAACCTGCAGCACAGCTCTTCCACTGCCAAAACAACTCCACCTGCCTCATGAACTTCACATACCATCAGCTGTCCTGGCAGCGATCTAGAAAACCCTGTTGGGTCACTTCCGGTCCCATGCCCATTGAGCCCAGTGGGATGGAATCAAGCAGCTTCAGCACCCACACAAAACGAACATGGAGCTCCTCACTCAAGGCGCTCAAAACTCCATGGCCAAAGACAAGTTCAGTGCCGAAGCCATTTCCCGCTGCCATGGAAACCAAGTGCTCTGGCAGCACATATGTCTGAAAGTGGATATGACACCTAGGGAAGGGAGTGTGCTGGTGAATGGCAACTGCCAAAAGCAACAGCACAGCTCTTCCACTGCCAAAACAACTCCACCTGCCTCATGAACTTCACATACCATCAGCTGTCTTGGCAGCTATCTAGGAAACCCTGTTGGGTCACTTCCGGTCCCATGCCCATTGAGCCCAGTGGGATGGAATCAAGCAGCTTCAGCACCCACACAAAACGAACATGGAGCTCCTCACTCAAGGCGCTCAAAACTCCATGGCCAAAGACAAGTTCAGTGCCGAAGCCATTTCCCGCTGCCATGGAAACCAAGTGCTCTGGCAGCACATATGTCTGAAAGTGGATATGACACCTAGGGAAGGGAGTGTGCTGGTGAATGGCAACTGCCAAAAGCAACAGCACAGCTCTTCCACTGCCAAAACAACTCCACCTGCCTCATGAACTTCACATACCATCAGCTGTCTTGGCAGCTATCTAGGAAACCCTGTTGGGTCACTTCCGGTCCCATGCCATTGAGCCCAGAGGGATGGAATCAAGCAGCTTCAGCACCCACACAAAACGAACATGGAGCTCCTCACTCAAGGCACAAAATCTCCACAGCCAAAGACAAGTTCAGTGCCCAAGCCATTTCCCGCTGCCATGGAAACCAAGTACTCTGGCAGCACATGTCTGAAAGTGGATATGACACCTAGGGAAGGGAGTGTGTTGGTGAATGGCAACTGCCCGAAGCAGCAGCACAGCTCTTCCACTGCCAAAACAATTCCACCTGCCTCATGAACTTCACATACCATCAGCTGTCCTGGCAGCTATCTAGGAAACCCTGTTGGGTCACTTCAGGTCCCATGCCCATTGAGCCCAGTGGGATGGAATCAAGCAGCTTCAGCACCCACACAAATCTAACAGGGAGGTCCTCACTGAAGGCGCTCAAAACTCCACGGCCAAAGACAAGTTCAGTGCCCAAGCCATTTCCCGCTGCCATGAAAACAAAGTGCTCTGGAAGTACATATGTCTGAAAGTGGATATGACACCTAGGGAAGGGAGTGTGCTGGTGAATATCAACTGTCCGAAGCAGCAGCACAGCTCTTCCACTGCCAAAACAACTCCACCTGCCTCATGAACTTCACATACCATCAGCTGTCTTGGCAGCTATCTTGGAAACCCTATTGGGTCACTTCCGGTCCCATGCCCATTGAGCCCAGATCAAGCAGCTTGAGCACCCACACAAAACTAACATGGAGCTCCTCACTCAAGGCGCTCAAAACTCCACAGCCAAAGACAAGTTCAGCGCCCAAGCCATTTCCCGCTGCCATGGAAACCAAGTGCTCTGGCAGCACATATGTCTGAAAGTGGATATGACACCTAGGGAAGGGAGTGTGGTGGTGAATGGCAACTGCCAAAACCTGCAGCACAGCTCTTCCAGTGCAAAAACAACTCCACCTGCCTCATGAACTTCACATACCATCAGCTGTCCTGGCAGCGATCTAGAAAACCCTGTTGGGTCACTTCCGGTCCCATGCCCATTGATCCCAGTGGGATGAAATCAAGCAGCTTGAGCACGCACACAAAATGAACATGGAGCTTCTCACTCAAGGCGATCCAAACTTCACGGCCAAAGACAAGTTCAGTGCCCAAGCCATTTCCCGCTGCCATGGATCCAAGTGCTCTGGCAGCACATATGTCTGAAAGTGGATATGACACCTAGGGAAGGGAGTGTGGTGGTGAATGGCAACTGCCCGAAGCAGCAGCACAGCTCTTCCACTGCCAAAACAACTCCACCTGCCTCATGAACTTCACATACCATCAGCTGTCCTGGCAGCTATCTAGGAAACCCTGTTTGGTCACTTCCGTTCCCATGCCCATTGAGCCCAGTGGGATGGAATCAAGCAGCTTGAGCACGCATACAAAACGAACATGGAGCTCCTCACTCAAGGCGATCCAAACTTCACGGCCAAAGACAAGTTCAGTGCCCAAGCCATTTCCCGCTGCCATGGAAACCAAGTGCTCTGGCAGCACATATGTCTGAAAGTGGATATGACACCTAGGGAAGGGAGTGTGCTGGTGAATGGCAACTGCCAAAACCTGCAGCACAGCTCTTCCACTGCCAAAACAACTCCAACTGCATCATAAACTTCATATACCATCAGCTGTCCTGGCAGGTATTTTGAACACCTTGTTGGGTCACTTCCGGTCCCATGCCCATTGAGCCCAGTGGGATGAAATCAAGCAGCTTGAGCACGCACACAAAATGAACATGGAGCTTCTCACTCAAGGCGCTCAAAACTCCACGGCCAAAGACAAGTTCAGTGCCCAAGCCATTTCCCGCTGCCATGGATCCAAGTGCTCTGGCAGCACATATGTCTGAAAGTGGATATGACACCTAGGGAAGGGAGTGTGGTGGTGAATGGCAACTGCCCGAAGCAGCAGCACAGCTCTTCCACTGCCAAAACAACTCCACCTGCCTCATGAACTTCACATACCATCAGCTGTCCTGGCAGCTATCTAGGAAACCCTGTTGGGTCACTTCTGGTCCCATGCCCATTGAGCCCAGTGGGATGAAATCAAGCAGCTTGAGCACGCACACAAAACGAACATGGAGCTCCTCACTGAAGGCGATCCAAACTTCACGGCCAAAGACAAGTTCAGTGCCCAAGCCATTTCCCGCTGCCATGGAAACCCAGAGCTCTGGCAGCACATATGTCTGAAAGTGGATATGACACCTAGGGAAGGGAGTGTGCTGGTGAAAGGCAACTGCCCGAAGCAGCAGCACAGCTCTTCCAGTGCCAAAACAACTCCACCTGCCTCATGAACTTCACATACCATCAGCTGTCCTGGCAGTTATCTAGGAAACCCTGTTGGGTCACTTCTGGTCCCATGCCCATTGAGCCCAGTGGGATGGAATCAAGCAGCTTCAGCACCCACACAAAACGAACATGGAGCTCCTCACTCAAGGCGCTCCAAACTCCACAGCCAAAGACAAGTTCAGTGCCCAAGCCATTTCCTGCTGCCATGGAAACCAAGTGCTCTGGCAGCACATATGTCTGAAAGTAGATATGACACCTAGGGAAGAGAGTGTGTTGGTGAATGGCAACTGCCCGAAGCAGCAGCACAGCTCTTCCAGTGCCAAAACAACTCCAACTGCCTCATGAACTTCACATACCATCAGCTGTCCTGGCAGCTATCTAGGAAACCCTGTTGGGTCACTTCCGGTCCCATGCCCATTGAGCCCAGTGGGATGAAATCAAGCAGCGTCAGCACCCACACAAAAAGAACATGGAGCTCCTCACTCAAGGCGCTCCAAACTTCACAGCCAAAGACAAGTTCAGTGCCCAAGCCATTTCCTGCTGCCATGGAAACCAAGTGCTCTGGCAGCACATATGTCTGAAAGTAGATATGACACCTAGGCAAGGGAGTGTGTTGGTGAATGGCAACTGCCAAAACCTGCAGCACAGCTCTTCCAGTGCCAAAACAACTCCACCCCCCTCATGAACTTCACATACCATCAGCTGTCCTGGCAGCTATCTAGGAAACCCTGTTGGGTCACTTCCGGTCCCATGCCCATTGAGCCCAGTGGGATGGAATCAAGCAGCTTCAGCACCCACATAAAACGAACATGGAGCTCCTCACTCAAGGCGCTCAAAACTCCACAGCCAAAGACAAGTTCAGTGCCCAAGCCATTTCCCGCTGCCATGGAAACCAAGTGCTCTGGCAGCACATATGTCTGAAAGTGGATATGACACCTAGGGAAGGGAGTGTGGTGGTGAATGGCAACTGCCAAAACCTGCAGCACAGCTCTTCCACTGCCAAAACAACTCCACCTGCCTCATGAACTTCATATACCATCAGCTGTCCTGGCAGGTATTTTGAACACCTTGTTGGGTCACTTCCAGTCCCATGCCCATTGAGCCCAGTGGGATGGAATCAAGCAGCTTCAGCACCCACACAAAACTAACATGGAGCTCCTCACTCAAGGCGCTCCAAACTTCACGGCAAAGACAAGTTCAGTGCCCAAGCCATTTCCCGCTGCCGTGGAAACCAAGTGCTCTGGCAGCACATATGTATGAAAGTGGAAATGACACCTAGGGAAGGGAGTGTGCTGGTGAATGGCAACTGCCCGAAGCAGCAGCACAGCTCTTCCACCGCCAAAACAACTCCACCTGCCTCATGAACTTCACATACCATCAGCTGTCCTGGCAGCTATCTGGAAAACCCTTTTGGGTCACTTCCAGTCCCATGCCCATTGAGCCCTGTTGGATGAAATCAAGCAGGTTGAGCACCCACACAAAACGAACATGGAGCTCCTCACTCAAGGCGCACAAAAGCCTACAGCCAAAGGCAAGTTCAGTGCCCAAGCCATTTCCCGCTGCCATGGAAACCAAGTGCTCTGGCAGCACATATGTCTGAAAGTGGGTATGACACCTAGGGAAGGGAGTGTGGTGGTGAATGGCAACTGCCAAAACCTGCAGCACAGCTCTTCCACTGCCAAAACAACTCCAACTGCCTCATAAACTTCATATACCATCAGCTGTCCTGGCAGGTATTTTGAACACCTTGTTGGGTCACTTCCGGTCCCATGCCCATTGAGCCCAGTGGGATGAAATCAAGCAGCTTGAGCACGCACACAAAATGAACATGGAGCTTCTCACTCAAGGCGCTCAAAACTCCACGGCCAAAGACAAGTTCAGTGCCCAAGCCATTTCCCGCTGCCATGGATCCAAGTGCTCTGGCAGCACATATGTCTGAAAGTGGATATGACACCTAGGGAAGGGAGTGTGTTGGTGAATGGCAACTGCCCGAAGCAGCAGCACAGCTCTTCCACTGCCAAAACAATTCCACCTGCCTCATGAACTTCACATACCATCAGCTGTCCTGGCAGCTATCTAGGAAACCCTGTTGGGTCACTTCAGGTCCCATGCCCATTGAGCCCAGTGGGATGGAATCAAGCAGCTTCAGCACCCACACAAATCTAACAGGGAGGTCCTCACTGAAGGCGCTCAAAACTCCACGGCCAAAGACAAGTTCAGTGCCCAAGCCATTTCCCGCTGCCATGAAAACAAAGTGCTCTGGAAGTACATATGTCTGAAAGTGGATATGACACCTAGGGAAGGGAGTGTGCTGGTGAATATCAACTGTCCGAAGCAGCAGCACAGCTCTTCCACTGCCAAAACAACTCCACCTGCCTCATGAACTTCACATACCATCACCTGTCCTGGCAGCTATCTAGGAAACCCTGTTTGGTCACTTCCGTTCCCATGCCCATTGAGCCCAGTGGGATGAAATCAAGCAGCTTGAGCACGCATACAAAACGAACATGGAGCTCCTCACTCAAGGCGATCCAAACTTCACGGCCAAAGACAAGTTCAGTGCCCAAGCCATTTCCCGCTGCCATGGAAACCAAGTGCTCTGGCAGCACATATGTCTGAAAGTGGATATGACACCTAGGGAAGGGAGTGTGGTGGTGAATGGCAACTGCCAAAACCTGCAGCACAGCTCTTCCACTGCCAAAACAACTCCAACTGCCTCATAAACTTCATATACCATCAGCTGTCCTGGCAGGTATTTTGAACACCTTGTTGGGTCACTTCCGGTCCCATGCCCATTGAGCCCAGTGGGATGAAATCAAGCAGCTTGAGCACGCACACAAAATGAACATGGAGCTTCTCACTCAAGGCGCTCAAAACTCCACGGCCAAAGACAAGTTCAGTGCCCAAGCCATTTCCCGCTGCCATGGATCCAAGTGCTCTGGCAGCACATATGTCTGAAAGTGGATATGACACCTAGGGAAGGGAGTGTGGTGGTGAATGGCAACTGCCCGAAGCAGCAGCACAGCTCTTCCACTGCCAAAACAACTCCACCTGCCTCATGAACTTCACATACCATCAGCTGTCCTGGCAGCTATCTAGGAAACCCTGTTGGGTCACTTCTGGTCCCATGCCCATTGAGCCCAGTGGGATGAAATCAAGCAGCTTGAGCACGCACACAAAACGAACATGGAGCTCCTCACTGAAGGCTATCCAAACTTCACGGCCAAAGACAAGTTCAGTGCCCAAGCCATTTCCCGCTGCCATGGAAACCCAGAGCTCTGGCAGCACATATGTCTGAAAGTGGATATGACACCTAGGGAAGGGAGTGTGCTGGTGAAAGGCAACTGCCCGAAGCAGCAGCACAGCTCTTCCAGTGCCAAAACAACTCCACCTGCCTCATGAACTTCACATACCATCAGCTGTCCTGGCAGTTATCTAGGAAACCCTGTTGGGTCACTTCTGGTCCCATGCCCATTGAGCCCAGTGGGATGGAATCAAGCAGCTTCAGCACCCACACAAAACGAACATGGAGCTCCTCACTCAAGGCGCTCCAAACTCCACAGCCAAAGACAAGTTCAGTGCCCAAGCCATTTCCTGCTGCCATGGAAACCAAGTGCTCTGGCAGCACATATGTCTGAAAGTAGATATGACACCTAGGGAAGAGAGTGTGTTGGTGAATGGCAACTGCCCGAAGCAGCAGCACAGCTCTTCCAGTGCCAAAACAACTCCAACTGCCTCATGAACTTCACATACCATCAGCTGTCCTGGCAGCTATCTAGGAAACCCTGTTGGGTCACTTCCGGTCCCATGCCCATTGAGCCCAGTGGGATGAAATCAAGCAGCGTCAGCACCCACACAAAAAGAACATGGAGCTCCTCACTCAAGGCGCTCCAAACTTCACAGCCAAAGACAAGTTCAGTGCCCAAGCCATTTCCTGCTGCCATGGAAACCAAGTGCTCTGGCAGCACATATGTCTGAAAGTAGATATGACACCTAGGCAAGGGAGTGTGTTGGTGAATGGCAACTGCCAAAACCTGCAGCACAGCTCTTCCAGTGCCAAAACAACTCCACCCCCCTCATGAACTTCACATACCATCAGCTGTCCTGGCAGCTATCTAGGAAACCCTGTTGGGTCACTTCCGGTCCCATGCCCATTGAGCCCAGTGGGATGGAATCAAGCAGCTTCAGCACCCACATAAAACGAACATGGAGCTCCTCACTCAAGGCGCTCAAAACTCCACAGCCAAAGACAAGTTCAGTGCCCAAGCCATTTCCCGCTGCCATGGAAACCAAGTGCTCTGGCAGCACATATGTCTGAAAGTGGATATGACACCTAGGGAAGGGAGTGTGGTGGTGAATGGCAACTGCCAAAACCTGCAGCACAGCTCTTCCAGGGCCAAAACAACTCCACCTGCCTCATGAACTTCATATACCATCAGCTGTCCTGGCAGGTATTTTGAACACCTTGTTGGGTCACTTCCAGTCCCATGCCCATTGAGCCCAGTGGGATGGAATCAAGCAGCTTCAGCACCCACACAAAACTAACATGGAGCTCCTCACTCAAGGCGCTCCAAACTTCACGGCAAAGACAAGTTCAGTGCCCAAGCCATTTCCCGCTGCCGTGGAAACCAAGTGCTCTGGCAGCACATATGTATGAAAGTGGAAATGACACCTAGGGAAGGGAGTGTGCTGGTGAATGGCAACTGCCCGAAGCAGCAGCACAGCTCTTCCAGTGCCAAAACAACTCCACCTGCCTCATGAACTTCACATACCATCAGCTGTCCTGGCAGCTATCTGGAAAACCCTTTTGGGTCACTTCCAGTCCCATGCCCATTGAGCCCTGTTGGATGAAATCAAGCAGGTTGAGCACCCACACAAAACGAACATGGAGCTCCTCACTCAAGGCGCACAAAAGCCTACAGCCAAAGGCAAGTTCAGTGCCCAAGCCATTTCCCGCTGCCATGGAAACCAAGTGCTCTGGCAGCACATATGTCTGAAAGTGGATATGACACCTAGGGAAGGGAGTGTGGTGGTGAATGGCAACTGCCAAAACCTGCAGCACAGCTCTTCCACTGCCAAAACAACTCCAACTGCCTCATAAACTTCATATACCATCAGCTGTCCTGGCAGGTATTTTGAACACCTTGTTGGGTCACTTCCGGTCCCATGCCCATTGAGCCCAGTGGGATGAAATCAAGCAGCTTGAGCACGCACACAAAATGAACATGGAGCTTCTCACTCAAGGCGCTCAAAACTCCACGGCCAAAGACAAGTTCAGTGCCCAAGCCATTTCCCGCTGCCATGGATCCAAGTGCTCTGGCAGCACATATGTCTGAAAGTGGATATGACACCTAGGGAAGGGAGTGTGCTGGTGAATGGCAACTGCCCGAAGCAGCAGCACAGCTCTTCCACTGCCAAAACAACTCCACCTGCCTCATGAACTTCACATACCATCAGCTGTCCTGGCAGCTATCTAGGAAACCCTGTTTGGTCACTTCCGGTCCCATGCCCATTGAGCCCAGTGGGATGAAATCAAGCAGCTTGAGCACGCACACAAAACGAACATGGAGCTCCTCACTGAAGGCGATCCAAACTTCACGGCCAAAGACAAGTTCAGTGCCCAAGCCATTTCCCGCTGCCATGGAAACCCAGAGCTCTGGCAGCACATATGTCTGAAAGTGGATATGACAGCTATAGAAGGGAGTGTGCTGGTGAAAGGCAACTGCCCGAAGCAGCAGCCCAGCTCTTCCAGTGCCAAAACAACTCCACCTGCCTCATGAACTTCACATACCATCAGCTGTCCTGGCAGTTATCTAGGAAACCCTGTTGGGTCACTTCTGGTCCCATGCCCATTGAGCCCAGTGGGATGGAATCAAGCAGCTTCAGCACCCACACAAAACGAACATGGAGCTCCTCACTCAAGGCGCTCCAAACTCCACAGCCAAAGACAAGTTCAGTGCCCAAGCCATTTCCCGCTGCCATGGAAACCAAGTGCTCTGGCATCACATATGTCTGAAAGTAGATATGACACCTAGGGAAGAGAGTGTGGTGGTGAATGGCAACTGCCCGAAGCAGCAGCACAGCTCTTCCAGTGCCAAAACAACTCCAACTGCCTCATGAACTTCACATACCATCAGCTGTCCTGGCAGCTATCTAGGAAACCCTGTTGGGTCACTTCCGGTCCCATGCCCATTGAGCCCAGTGGGATGGAATCAAGCAGCGTCAGCACCCACACAAAAAGAACATGGAGCTCCTCACTCAAGGCGCTCCAAACTTCACAGCCAAAGACAAGTTCAGTGCCCAAGCCATTTCCTGCTGCCATGGAAACCAAGTGCTCTGGCAGCACATATGTCTGAAAGTAGATATGACACCTAGGCAAGGGAGTGTGTTGGTGAATGGCAACTGCCAAAACCTGCAGCACAGCTCTTCCAGTGCCAAAACAACTCCACCCCCCTCATGAACTTCACATACCATCAGCTGTCCTGGCAGCTATCTAGGAAACCCTGTTGGGTCACTTCCGGTCCCATGCCCATTGAGCCCAGTGGGATGGAATCAAGCAGCTTCAGCACCCACATAAAACGAACATGGAGCTCCTCACTCAAGGCGCTCAAAACTCCACAGCCAAAGACAAGTTCAGTGCCCAAGCCATTTCCCGCTGCCATGGAAACCAAGTGCTCTGGCAGCACATATGTCTGAAAGTGGATATGACACCTAGGGAAGGGAGTGTGGTGGTGAATGGCAACTGCCAAAACCTGCAGCACAGCTCTTCCACTGCCAAAACAACTCCACCTGCCTCATGAACTTCATATACCATCAGCTGTCCTGGCAGGTATTTTGAACACCTTGTTGGGTCACTTCCAGTCCCATGCCCATTGAGCCCAGTGGGATGGAATCAAGCAGCTTCAGCACCCACACAAAACTAACATGGAGCTCCTCACTCAAGGCGCTCCAAACTTCACGGCCAAACACAAGTTCAGTGCCCAAGCCATTTCCCGCTGCCGTGGAAACCAAGTGCTCTGGCAGCACATATGTATGAAAGTGGAAATGACACCTAGGGAAGGGAGTGTGGTGGTGAATGGCAACTGCCTGAAGCAGCAGCACAGCTCTTCCACTGCCAAAACAACTCCACCTGCCTCATGAACTTCACATACCATCAGCTTTCCTGGCAGCTATCTAGGAAACCCTGTTGCGTCACTTCCGGTCCCATGCCCATTGAGCCCTGTTGGATGAAATCAAGCAGGTTGAGCACCCACACAAAACGAACATGGAGCTCCTCACTCAAGGCGCACAAAAGCCTACAGCCAAAGGCAAGTTCAGTGCCCAAGCCATTTCCCGCTGCCATGGAAACCAAGTGCTCTGGCAGCACATATGTCTGAAAGTGGATATGACACCTAGGGAAGGGAGTGTGGTGGTGAATGGCAACTGCCAAAACCTGCAGCACAGCTCTTCCACTGCCAAAACAACTCCAACTGCCTCATAAACTTCATATACCATCAGCTGTCCTGGCAGGTATTTTGAACACCTTGTTGGGTCACTTCCGGTCCCATGCCCATTGAGCCCAGTGGGATGAAATCAAGCAGCTTGAGCACGCACACAAAATGAACATGGAGCTTCTCACTCAAGGCGCTCAAAACTCCACGGCCAAAGACAAGTTCAGTGCCCAAGCCATTTCCCGCTGCCATGGATCCAAGTGCTCTGGCAGCACATATGTCTGAAAGTGGATATGACACCTAGGGAAGGGAGTGTGGTGGTGAATGGCAACTGCCCGAAGCAGCAGCACAGCTCTTCCACTGCCAAAACAACTCCACCTGCCTCATGAACTTCACATACCATCAGCTGTCCTGGCAGCTATCTAGGAAACCCTGTTTGGTCACTTCCGGTCCCATGCCCATTGAGCCCAGTGGGATGAAATCAAGCAGCTTGAGCACGCACACAAAACGAACATGGAGCTCCTCACTGAAGGCGATCCAAACTTCACGGCCAAAGACAAGTTCAGTGCCCAAGCCATTTCCCGCTGCCATGGAAACCCAGAGCTCTGGCAGCACATATGTCTGAAAGTGGATATGACAGCTATGGAAGGGAGTGTGCTGGTGAAAGGCAACTGCCCGAAGCAGCAGCACAGCTCTTCCAGTGCCAAAACAACTCCACCTGCCTCATGAACTTCACATACCATCAGCTGTATTGGCAGTTATCTAGGAAACCCTGTTGGGTCACTTCTGGTCCCATGCCCATTGAGCCCAGTGGGATGGAATCAAGCAGCTTCAGCACCCACACAAAACGAACATGGAGCTCCTCACTCAAGGCGCTCCAAACTCCACAGCCAAAGACAAGTTCAGTGCCCAAGCCATTTCCCGCTGCCATGGAAACCAAGTGCTCTGGCATCACATATGTCTGAAAGTAGATATGACACCTAGGGAAGAGAGTGTGGTGGTGAATGGCAACTGCCCGAAGCAGCAGCACAGCTCTTCCAGTGCCAAAACAACTCCAACTGCCTCATGAACTTCACATACCATCAGCTGTCCTGGCAGCTATCTAGGAAACCCTGTTGGGTCACTTCCGGTCCCATGCCCATTGAGCCCAGTGGGATGGAATCAAGCAGCGTCAGCACCCACACAAAAAGAACATGGAGCTCCTCACTCAAGGCGCTCCAAACTTCACAGCCAAAGACAAGTTCAGTGCCCAAGCCATTTCCTGCTGCCATGGAAACCAAGTGCTCTGGCAGCACATATGTCTGAAAGTAGATATGACACCTAGGCAAGGGAGTGTGTTGGTGAATGGCAACTGCCAAAACCTGCAGCACAGCTCTTCCAGTGCCAAAACAACTCCACCCCCCTCATGAACTTCACATACCATCAGCTGTCCTGGCAGCTATCTAGGAAACCCTGTTGGGTCACTTCCGGTCCCATGCCCATTGAGCCCAGTGGGATGGAATCAAGCAGCTTCAGCACCCACATAAAACGAACATGGAGCTCCTCACTCAAGGCGCTCAAAACTCCACAGCCAAAGACAAGTTCAGTGCCCAAGCCATTTCCCGCTGCCATGGAAACCAAGTGCTCTGGCAGCACATATGTCTGAAAGTGGATATGACACCTAGGGAAGGGAGTGTGGTGGTGAATGGCAACTGCCAAAACCTGCAGCACAGCTCTTCCACTGCCAAAACAACTCCACCTGCCTCATGAACTTCATATACCATCAGCTGTCCTGGCAGGTATTTTGAACACCTTGTTGGGTCACTTCCAGTCCCATGCCCATTGAGCCCAGTGGGATGGAATCAAGCAGCTTCAGCACCCACACAAAACTAACATGGAGCTCCTCACTCAAGGCGCTCCAAACTTCACGGCCAAACACAAGTTCAGTGCCCAAGCCATTTCCCGCTGCCGTGGAAACCAAGTGCTCTGGCAGCACATATGTATGAAAGTGGAAATGACACCTAGGGAAGGGAGTGTGGTGGTGAATGGCAACTGCCTGAAGCAGCAGCACAGCTCTTCCACTGCCAAAACAACTCCACCTGCCTCATGAACTTCACATACCATCAGCTTTCCTGGCAGCTATCTAGGAAACCCTGTTGCGTCACTTCCGGTCCCATGCCCATTGAGCCCAGTGGGATGAAATCAAGCAGCTTCAGCACCCACACAAATCTAACATGGAGGTCCTCACTGAAGGCGCTCAAAACTCCACGGCCAAAGACAAGTTCAGTGCCCAAGCCATTTTCCCGCTGCCATGGAAACCAAGTGCTCTGGCAGCACATATGTCTGAAAGTGGATAAGACACCTAGGGAAGGGAGTGTGCTGGTGAATGGCAACTGCCCGAAGCAGCAGCACAGCTCTTCCAGTGCCAAATCAACTCCACCTGCCTCATGAACTTCACATACCATCAGCTGTCCTGGCAGCTATCTGGAAAACCCTTTTGGGTCACTTCCGGTCCCATGCCCATTGAGCCCTGTTGGATGAAATCAAGCAGCTTGAGCACCCACACAAAACGAACATGGAGCTCCTCACTCAAGGCGCACAAAAGCCTACAGCCAAAGGCAAGTTCAGTGCCCAAGCCATTTCCCGCTGCCATGGAAACCAAGTGCTCTGGCAGCACATATGTCTGAAAGTGGATATGACACCTAGGGAAGGGAGTGTGTTGGTGAATGGCAACTGCCAAAACCTGCAGCACAGCTCTTCCAGTGCCAAAACAACTCCACCTGCCTCATAAACTTCATATACCATCAGCTGTCCTGGCAGGTATTTTGAACACCTTGTTGGGTCACTTCCGGTCCCATGCCCATTGAGCCCAGTGGGATGAAATCAAGCAGCTTGAGCACGCACACAAAATGAACATGGAGCTTCTCACTCAAGGCGCTCAAAACTCCACGGCCAAAGACAAGTTCAGTGCCCAAGCCATTTCCCGCTGCCATGGATCCAAGTGCTCTGGCAGCACATATGTCTGAAAGTGGATATGACAGCTAGGGAAGGGAGTGTGGTGGTGAATGGCAACTGCCCGAAACAGCAGCACAGCTCTTCCACTGCCAAAACAACTCCACCTGCCTCATGAACTTCACATACCATCAGCTGTCCTGGCAGTTATCTAGGAAACCCTGTTGGGTCACTTCCGGTCCCATGCCCATTGAGCCCAGGGGGTGGAATCAAGCAGCTTCAGCACCCACACAAAACGAACATGGAGCTCCTCACTCAAGGCGCTCAAAACTCCACAGCCAAAGACAAGTTCAGTGCCCAAGCCATTTCCGGCTGCCATGGAAACCAAGTGCTCTGGCATCACATATGTCTGAAAGTGGATATGACACCTAGGGAAGGGAGTGTGTTGGTGAATGGCAACTGCCCGAAGCAGCAGCACGGCTCTTCCACTGCCAAAACAACTCCCCCTGCCTCATGAACTTCACATACCATGAGCTGTCCTGTCAGCTATCTAGGAAACCTTGTTGCGTCACTTCCGGTCCCATGCACAGTGAGCCCAGATCAAGCAGCTTGAGCACCCACACAAAAAGAACATGGAGCTCCTCACTCAAGGCGCTCAAATGCCTACAGCCAAAGACAAATTTAGTGCCCAAGCCATTTCCCGCTGCCATGGAAACCAAGTGCTCTGGCAACACATATGTCTGAAAGTGGATATGACACCTAGGGAAGGGAGTTTGGTGGTCAATGGCAACTGCCCGAAGCAGCAGCACAGCTCTTCCAGTGCCAAAACAACTCCACCTGCCTCATAAACTTCATATACCATCAGCTGTCCTGGCAGCTATCTAGGAAACCCTGTTGGGTCACTTCCGGTCCCATGCCCATTGAGCCCAGATCAAGCAGCTTGTCCACAAACAAAACTAACATGGAGCTGCTCACTCAAGGCGCTCCAAACTTCACTGCCAAAGACAAGTTCAGTGCCCAAGCCATTTCCCGCTGCCATGGAAACCAAGTGCTCTGGCAGCACATATGTCTGAAAGTGGATATGACACCTAGGGAAGGGAGTGTGGTGGTGAACGGCAACTGCCCGAAGCAGCAGCACAGCTCTTCCAGTGCAAAAACAACTCCACCGGCCTCATGAACTTCACATACCATCAGCTGTCCTGGCAGCTATCTAGGAAACCCTGTTGGGTCACTTCCGGTCCCATGCCCATTGAGCCCAGTGGGATGAAATCAAGCAGCTTCAGCACCCACACAAAACTAACATGCAGCTCCTCACTCAAGGCGCTCAAAACTCCACAGCCAAAGACAAGTTCAGTGCCCAAGACATTTCCCGCTGCCATGGAAACCAAGAGCTCTGGCAGCACATATGTCTGAAAGTGGATATGACACCTAGGGAAGGGAGTGTGTTGGTGAATGGCAACTGGCAAAACCTGCAGCTCAGCTCTTCCACTGCCAAAACAACTCCACCTGCCTCATGAACTTCACATACCATCAGCTGTCCTGGCAGCTATCTAGGAAACCCTGTTGGCTCACTTCCGGTCCCATGCGCATTGAGCCCAGTGGGATGGAATCAAGAAGCTTCAGCACCCACACAAATCTAACATGGAGCTCCTCACTCAAGGCGTAAAAACTCCACAGCTAAATTCAAGTTCAGTGCCGAAGCCATTTCCCGCTGCCATGGAAACCAAGTGCTCTGGCAGCACATATGTCTGAAAGTGGATATGACACCTAGGGAAGGGAGTGTGCTGGTGAATGGCAACTGCCCGAAGCAGCAGCACAGCTCTTCCAGTGCCAAAACAACTCCACCTTCCTCATGAACTTCACATACCATCAGCTGTCTTGGCAGCTATCTTGGAAACCCTGTTGGCTCACTTCCGGTCCCATGCCCATTGAGTCCAGATCAAGCAGCTTGACCACCCACACAAATCTAAAATGGAGCTCCTCACTCAAGGCGCTCAAAACTCCACAGCCAAAGGCAAGTTAAGTGCCCAAGCCATTTCCCGCTGCCATGGAAACCAAGTGCTCTGGCAGCGCATGTGTCTGAAAGTGGATATGACACCTAGGGAAGGGAGTTTGTTGGTGAATGGCAGCTGCCCGAAGCAGCAGCACAGCTCTTCCAGTGCCAAAACAACTCCACCTGAATGGCAACTGCCTGAAGCCGCAGCACAGCTCTTCCAGTGCCAAAACAACTCCACCTGCATCATGAACTTCACATACCATCAGCTGTCCTGGCAGCTATCTAGGAAACCCTGTTGGGTCACTTCCGGTCCCATGCCCATTGAGACCAGTGGGATGGAATCAAGCAGCTTCAGCACCCACACAAAACGAACATGCAGCTCCTCACTCAAGGCGCTCAAAACTCCACAGCAAAAGACAAGTTTAGTGCGCAAGCCATTTCCCGCTGCCAAGGAAACCAAGTGCTCTGGCATCACATATGTCTGAAAGTGGATATGACACCTAGGGAAGGGAGTGTGCTGGTGAATGGCAACTGCCCGAAGCAGCAGCACAGCTCTTCCAGTGCCAAAGAACTCCACCTGCCTCATAAACTTCACATACCATCAGCTGTCTTGGCAGCTATCTTGGAAACCCTGTTGGGTCACTTCCGGTCCCATGCCCATTGAGACCAGATCAAGCAGCTTGACCACCCACACAAAACGAACATGGAGCTCCTCACTCAAGGCGCTCAAAACTCCACGGCCAAAGACAAATTTAGTGCCCAAGCCATTTCCCGCTGCCATGGAAACCAAGTGCTCTGGCAGCACATATGTCTGAAAGTGGATATGACACCTAGGGAAGGGAGTCTCGTGGAGAATGGGAACTGTCCGAAGCAGCAGCACAGCTCTTCCACTGCCAAAACAACTCCACCTGCCTCATGAACTTCACATACCATCAGCTGTCCTGGCAGCTATCTAGGAAACCCTGTTGGGTCACTTCCGGTCCCATGCCCATTGAGCCCAGTGGGATGGAGTCAAGCAGCTTCAGCACCCACACAAAACGAACATGGAGCTCCTCACTCAAGGCGTAAAAACTCCACAGCTAAATTCAAGTTCAGTGCCCAAGCCATTTCCCGCTGCCATGGAAACCAAGTGCTCTGGCAGCACATATGTCTGAAAGTGGATATGACAGCTAGGGAAGGGAGTTTGTTGGTGAATGGCAGCTGCCTGAAGCAGCAGCACAGCTCTTCCAGTGCCAAAACAACTCCACCTGCCTCATGAACTTCATATACCATCAGCTGTCCTGGCAGCTATCTAGGAAACCCTGTTGGATCACTTCCGGTCCCATGCCCATTGAGCCCAGATCAAGCAGCTTGTCCACAAACAAAACTAACATGGAGCTCCTCACTCAAGGCGCTCAAAACTCCACAGCCAAAGACAAGTTCAGTGCCCAAGCCATTTCCCACTGGTGGGCTGTGGAGCTGATTTACATTGCTTTAGCTGAGCACTCAGGAATCAGGCCTAAGGCAGTAGCACCTGGCCTTTGCAGACTCATTGACATCCTATTGTCCTGTTAATGGACTTGGGGGGAAGAGGAGATAATATGTAATAAGGAGGCTTTGGAGCAGACAGCTCCCAGCACTTCTACCACCACCATGGTCTCCGTGTGCTTTTCACTTGGACATTCCCCGTGCCTACTATGCCAGCTCAGTGGAAGAATTCTAATCTGTCCAGGCATTTTCATTATTGTGAGACTGGCTTTTTACACAATGTGAACTTGGAATCAAGGGACCTGTGTTTAGGGTTTCATCCTTTCCTTAATCTTTAGGTTCTCCTTTTCTTTGTAATACAAGATTAGGTTGTAGGATAAGAATTGTAGCAGGAATTCCTATTGTTTTTGGATAAAGCAGATGGCATGGTTGTCCTTAGAAACACCCACTTGACCATGACGTGGAAAGTCTGAGCCAGAGTTTAACTGATTCTGTATAAATAAAGCAGACGGCTTTATTGCCGTGTCCACTATCATCATGGAATCCTAGTGGTCCGTCTCTTTCTTTCTGCGCCTCGTCCACGCACCCTTCCCGAGTTCCGAAACCCAGGCTGGAGCTGGACTCCGGCAAGTGGCGCCCAACGTGAGTGACTCGACGAAGGTAGGTCTTTTTCTTTCTCTTTGCGGCGTGGACAGGACTTCACCCAGGGCACTGCAGACCCCCTGACAGAAGGTCAGGTTAGGAGGGGTGAATAGTCAGAACTTATATTGAGAATTCGTGTACCCTCTGTGCTGTAAACATGGGCCAGAGTGATTCTAGTGAAAGAAGTTTATATGCTGATATTATTAAACATACCTTACATAGGAAGAGCATTAAAGTTAGTAGAAAGCAACTATTAGAATTTTTGCAGTTTGTGCAAAAAGTTAGCCCATGGTTTATTGAGCAGGGCACTTTAGACTTACACACATGGGATCAGGTAGGGAATGATATGAAAAGGTGGTATCGGAGTAATGGA
This sequence comes from Ochotona princeps, assembly GCF_030435755.1. Lineage (NCBI taxonomy): Eukaryota > Metazoa > Chordata > Mammalia > Lagomorpha > Ochotonidae > Ochotona > Ochotona princeps. The sequence continues at coordinate 145,680,657 of NC_080832.1, read as the reverse complement.
AGAGTGGGCATGCCATCCTCTGCATATGCCATCTGGAATGCTTTAAGGCAGGCATTAGATGTGGGACTCGAGCCTTATCCCGCACCTTCAGCTCAGCGGAGAGAACACACTCCCCTTATTGATCCTGAGAAGGGAGGCTTAGGCCTTAGTTATGGCTCAATAGAAAGTGTCTGTCCTGAAGATAATGTAAAATATTGTAAAACTGACCAGGAAGGTTTAACAGATGAGGAAGATTTTTTTAAACCAGAAATATTTAGACCAGGAGTTAGAGATTGTGAAAAGGGGCAAATGGCTGAATTACATAATAAAAGGTCTCCTGCTGTTAATCACAAGCCTTCAAGGTATTCGGCTAAGCATTCCAAGCCGTTTCCAGATAGACTAGATATAGCAAAGATTGGTTTTAAAGGAGCAATGCAGCAAGCTCATAAGGAAGGCGATTTTTTCTGTTTTCCTGTGATTTACGAATGGGATGAACCTGAATGGGAACCGTTGCCTTATAAGCTTATTAAAGAACTAAAGCATGCTGTCTCAGACTACGGGCCAAACTCCCCGTACACTATGGCAATGGTGGAGAGCTTAGGAGCAAAGTGGATGACTCCGTATGATTGGTTTCAGACTGCCAAGGCTTGCCTCACAGGAGGAGACTTCCTTGTGTGGAAAATGGAGTATGAGGAATTGGCTAAGGCAGAAGTAAAGTCTCAGGGACCTGTGAGGCGTGGCAAACCTTCTTTTACCTTAGACATGCTTTTAGGACAGGGCACTCATCTTGGCATTTCAGAACAACTTACTCTGCCTAAGGAGACTCTACAGCTTATCTCCTCCCTGGCATTGGGAGCATGGAAACGCCTGCCACCTCCAGATCAAAAGTCTTCAGGTTTTATAAATGTTAAACAGAAAGCTGAGGAGCCTTTTGAAGATTTTGTAGCTCGACTCACAGAAGCGGTGAGCCGGACAGTAATTAACAGTACAGCTACAGATCTTATAGTTAAACAGTTAGCTTTTGAAAATGCTACTCCAACTTGCCAAACCTTAATTCAGCCAGTGAGAAGGAAAGGAAAGTTGTCAGACTATGTTCGAGCTTGTGCCGAGGTAACTCCATCTTACGTTCAAGGGTTAACTATTGCTGCAGCTCTTCAAGGTCAAACTGCGATTCAGATTTTAAAGAACATAAGAGGCAATCAAAGACGTAAAAAAAGAAAGAATTACTATTCTTGTGGTGGAGTAGGGCATTTTAGCCACAGTTGTCCTGCCAGAAACTCATCTCAAAATTTCAAACAGGAAGAAACTTATAGGGACATTGCTAGCCCCAATTTAAATATTCCTCGCACTGTCTGTCCACGGTGTGAGAAGGGATTTCATTGGCAGAAGGCTTGTCAGTCTAAATTCCACAAGAATGGAACAGTTCTATTGCCTCGCAGTCGATCTAAATTGAGCAATCAGTCTGTACAGGCTCAGAAGCAGGGAAGCGGGAGGGCCCAGTCCTGGGCCCCCCAAGTAATAGGGTCATGTATGGATATTGTCTCTGAAAGGTACAAAACTAAAATGTTGAGTGCTACCTTAAGCAATGGGTTAAAGCAAAATAGACTAAAGCAAAATAGATTTAAATGTCATAATTGTAGGAAACCCAGCCACCTTCCAAAGCAATGCCGAACAGCATCTCTTTTAGCTCAAAAATGTGGCACCTATGCTGCTAAGGATCATTGGGCAAAAGTATGTAAATGCAAATCTAAAATTGATCATAATGGCCAGCGCCTGTGGTCAGGAAACTCGTGGCGGGGCCAGTCTTGGGCCTTGAACAATCAGAGGTTTAAAAGACAGCATTATCTTAACCCAAGCTGTGCCTGTAGAAGAGTAACAGACTAAAACCTGATATTGATTGTGGATATGCTAATTAAAAGTTGGTATTTTCATTGGCAATTAATTATACTACCTACTGTTCATACCCCAACTGGATGCTTGTGGCAACAAGGTCATTAGAGTGGCTCCATCTCTTTTCATGTATAAAAAATTATTACTTCTTATTGTGCTTTGAGCTCCACCTTAATTACAAAGAGATGTCATAAGAATAAGGAGCTTTTTTGGCAAAGATGTAAATAATTATTCCTTATAGCTCTAAACAGCTTACTTTTTTTAATATCCAAGGTTGAGATAAGACAAATAGCACTCTTTTTTTTTTTTTTTTTTTTTATATTGGAATTACAGTATTTTTTATTTATTGGATTAAATAAACCATGTTAAGTATTAGTTTCACTTGTTTCCTTTTGCTTTTCTTTTTTTTTTTTTTTTTTTTTTTTTTTTAACTTCAGTAATTACATTGTATTATGTGACACAGTTACATAGATACTTGGGTTCTCCCCACCCCTCCCCAAACCCTCCCACCATGGTGGATTCCTCCACCTTATTGCATAACCACAGCTCAAGTTCAGTTGAGATTTCCCCATTGCAAGCGTATACCAAACATAGAGTCCAGCATCTTATTGTCCCGTCAAGTTCAACGGTTTCTTAGGTATACCCTCTCTGGTCTGATGACAGAGCCAGCAGAGTATCATCCCAGTCAATTGAAAGCTCCAACATACCATCAGCAAAAATTTACATCATTATGGAATTAATTGACATAGTAATGAGTAACCAATATGTTAAAAGTAAATGCGGGTTCCCAGCCACCTTCTGTGACCACCTCACCTATACTTCAATTTTAGTTTATACACAACATATAACATTCAAAACATAACATGTTATACATAACATCATATCATCTTAAATTAAGGCAAACATGTGGTATTTAACCTTTTGGGATTGGCTCATTTCCCTTAGCATTATGGTTTCCAGTTTGGCCCATTTGGCCACAAAGAACTGCATTTTGTTTTTTTTAATAGCTGAGTAGTATTCCATGGAGTAGATGAACCATAGCTTTCTTATCCAATCCTCTGTTGATGGGCATTTTGGTTGTTTCCATGTTTTTGCAATTACTGATTGTGCTGCTATGAACATAGGAGTACATGTTGGTTTCTCATAGAACAAGTGTTCTGGATATATTCCTAGGAGTGCTATTGCTGGATCATACGGTATGTTGAATTTGAGTTGTTTGAATATTCTCCATACTGATTTCCATAGAGGCTGTACCAGCCTGCAGCCCCACCAGCAGTGGAGTAGGGTTCCCTTTTCCCCGCAACCTCGCCAACAAGTGTCGTTGGTGCTTTTATTCATGTGGGCCAGTCTTACTGGCGTTAGGTGGTACCTCATTGATGTTTTAATTTGGATTTCCCTTATTGCCAGGGAACTTGAGCATTTTTTCATATGTTTATTTGCCATTTGGGTTTGTTCCTTTGTGAAGTGTCTGCCCATTTCCCGTGCCCATTTCTTGAGTGGCTTGTTTGTTTTGACATTTTGGTTGTTTTGTAGCTCTTTGTATATTCTGGATATTAGCCCTCTATCACCTATGTCGTGTGCGAAGATCTTCTCCCATTCTGTGGGTTGCCTTTTTACTTTGTTGATTGTTTCTCTAGCTGTACAGAAGCTTCTTAGTTTGATGAGGTCCCAATTGTTTATTTTGGTCTTGATTTCTACTGCATCTGGAGTCTTTTTTAGGAAGTGAGGGCCTACCCCTAAGTGTTGCAGTGTGTTTCCAACATTTTCTTCCAAAAGTTTGAAGGTTTCTGGATGTAGGTTTAGATCTGTTATCCATTTAGATCTGATCTTAGTGTATGGTGAGAGATGTGGATCTATTTTTTTGTTTCTGCAGGCTATCAACCAGTTGTCCCAGCAGCATTTATTGAACAGACCTTCCCATTTGCCTGGGTTGTCGTTTGTCTTTTTGTCAAAGATTATTTGGCTGTATCTGTGTGGGTTTCCTTCTGGCGTTTCTATTCTGCTCCATTGATCTTCCTCTCTATCTTTGTGCCAGTACCACGCTGTTTTGATAACCACTGCCCTATAGTATGTCCAGAGGTCCGGAACTGTGATTCCCCCTGCTAACTTCCTGTTCTTCAGGATAGTTCTAGCTATCCGTGGTTTTTTGTGCTTCCAGATGAACCTTTGGATCATTGTTTCCAGATCTGTGAAGAATGTTTTGGGCAATTTGATTGGGATTGCGTTGAATGTATATATTGCTTTTGGCAGTATAGACATTTTAATGATATTGATTTTACCTATCCAGGAGCATGGGATATTACTCCATCTTTTGATTGGGACCCGCTGACAAATAGCACTCTTAACCCTGGTAGATTCAATTTCAAACTAGTTAGCTGAAAATCCTCTCTTACATTTTGTTAAAAGTCATTTGGTTATATTTCAAAAGATTTGTTTCTTAACTCCTTTGTTTTTAACCTTTTTTGTTTCTTTAACCTGCTTCTTTAGTCTTTACAGATGGTCATATAACAAAACAACTTTTTTTTTTTTTTTTTTTTGAATTTTTTTTTTTTTTTAATTTTAAATTCATTAATTACATTGTATTATGTGACACAGTTTCATAGGTACTGGGATTCTCCCCACCCCTCCCCAAACCCTCCCACCATGGTGGATTCCTCCACCTTGTTGCATAACCACAGTTCAAGTTCAGTTGAGATTCCCCCATTGCAAGCATATACCAAACATAGAGTCCAGCATCTTATTGTCCCGTCAAGTTCAACGGTTTCTTAGGTATACCCTCTCTGGTCTGATGACAGAGCCAGCAGAGTATCATCCCGATCAATTAAAAGCTCCAACATACCATCAGCAAAAATTTACATCACCATGGAATTAATTGACATAGTAACGAGTAACCAATATGGTAAAAGTAAATGCGATTTCTTATCCACCTTCTGTGACCACCTCATTGACATTTCAATTTAGGTTTATACACAACATATAACATTCATAACATAACTTGTTATACATAACATCGTGTCATCTTAAATTAAGGCAAACATGTGGTATTTAACCTTTTGGGATTGGCTCATTTCCCTTAGCATTATGGTTTCCAGTTTGGCCCATTTGGCCACAAAGAACTGCATTTTGTTTTGTTTAATAGCTGAGTAGTATTCCATGGAGTAGATGAACCATAGCTTTCTTATCCAATCCTCTGTTGATGGGCATTTTGGTTGCTTCCATGTCTTTGCAATTACTGATTGTGCTGCTATGAGCATAGGAGTGCATGTTGGTTTCTCATAAAACAAGTGTTCTGGATATATTCCTAGGAGTGCTATTGCCGGGTCATATGGTATGTTGTATTTGAGTTGTTTGAATGTTCTCCATACTGATTTCCATAGAGGCTGTACCAGCCTGCAGCCCCACCAGCAGTGGAGTAGGGTTCCCTTTTCCCCGCAACCTCGCCAACAAGTGTTGTTGGTGCTTTTATTCATGTGGGCCAGTCTTACTGGCGTTAGGTGGTACCTCATTGATGTTTTAATTTGGATTTCCCTTATTGCCAGGGAACTTGAGCATTTTTTCATATGTTTATTTGCCATTTGGGTTTGTTCCTTTGTGAAGTGTTTGCCCATTTCCCGTGCCCATTTCTTGAGTGGCTTGTTTGTTTTGACATTTTGGTTGTTTTGTAGCTCTTTGTATATTCTGGAGATCAGCCCTCTATCACCTAAGTCGTGTGCAAAGATCTTCTCCCATTCTGTGGGTTGCCTTTTTACTTTGTTGATTGTTTCTCTAGCTGTACAGAAGCTTCTTAGTTTGATGAGGTCCCAATTGTTTATTTTGGTCTTGATTTCTACTGCATCTGGAGTCTTTTTTAGGAAGTGAGGGCCTACCCCTAAGTGTTCCAGTGTGTTTCCAACATTTTCTTCCAAAAGTTTGAAGGTTTCTGGATGTAGGTTTAAATCTTTTATCCATTTGGATTTGATCTTAGTATATGGTGAGAGATGTGGGTCTATCTTTTTGTTTCTGCAGGCTATCAACCAGTTGTCCCAACAGCATTTATTGAACAGACCTTCCCATTTGCCTGGGTTGTCGTTTGTCTTTTTGTCAAAGATTATTTGGCTGTATTTCTGTGGGTTCCCATCTGGTGTTTCTATTCTGCTCCATTGATCTTCTTCTCTATTTTTGTGCCAGTACCAGGCTGTTTTGATAACCACTGCCCTATAGTATGTCCAGAGGTCCGGAACTGTGATTCCCCCTGCTAACTTCCTGTTCTTGAGAATGGTTCTAGCTATACATTCAACGCAATCCCAATCAAATTGCCCAAAACATTCTTCACAGACCTGGAAACAATGATTCAAAGGTTCATCTGGAAACACAAAACAACTTTTTTAATCATAGATTTTGAAAACGTCCTTACAGGCCAATGGGAAGGACATGGTCTCCTCGTAACTTTTGGAGGAGGGAATGCTTTCTTTTTCCACAGAGCTTGGACTTGCTGACTAGGGCTCTAGATCTTATCCAATTTACATTTCCACCCCCCTGCCATTTCACAGCAAGCATCTTCTACAGAAGTTCCTCCTCCTGCCCAGCAACTTCAGGGTTAAATTCTCTTCTCTTCAGCAGGTATTGTTTTTTTTCCCCTTTATCAAGCATTCCTCCAACCTTTTTTAGCCAAGAGCAGAGTGATGGGAGATAAACTAAATTGGGTCCCCAGAAGAACACCTAGCCTCTTGTACTTCATAAACAATGTTTTTTCATAATTAACATCTCTTTTCTAACTCTATTAAGCTTTTATATTGAATTTTGAATCTTACGAATATAACTCTTAAGGTATTGTTTAAGGCGTTGCTTTGAAAGTGTAACATTTACGCCAAATATGAACTGTAACTGAATATAAAAGTAACATTTAATTCACTGTTAAATTTTTTTTCCAGGTATGGGATGTACCCGTGCTTATATCTGCTAGTTTTTAATTTAGATCTATAGTCTTTAAAATACTGTTTGCAGCATTTTCTAACATATTCATCATTGATACATGGAATTAAAATCTGATCCTCTGTCATAACAACAAAGTTTTAAACCCAAATATTATAACATCTTCTTAATTGTTTTTATATAATTAATGATTAAATTTTTCTAGTTAGCTCCAGTGAACTCCAGACCTGACTTTGCTGAAACGTCTCAGAATATGATAAGATTCTATATTGAAGTAATCTTTGTGTTTTCTGCTTTTCAGTATGCTCACATTGCTTAAGATTGATAAAAGTTATGTACTTATTTTATAGGTATTTAAAGAGATCACTTAATGCCAATAATTACGTCTAATCTATATTGCGTTATATAAAGATTCTATTTCAACTAGGTGTTATAGATCTTGACATCCTTGATATGCATTTTAAAAATTCAAAAGTTTTATTTAATAGATGTAACTGAGTAAGCATTTGGATTGTATTAAAGATACTGCCAGATGCCAAGTGGGGCAAAATTTTGTCATATCAATATACTACTATAAAACAATTTTTTTTTACAGAAGTTAATTCAAATTTCTGTATTTCCAAGAGTTCCAGGACAGGTAATGCTTAACAACAAAAAAGCCAGAAAAGGATAAATATTTACGGTTTTATAAATATGTCTAAGCTGTTGACTGCTTATCTCTTAGGCTAATTTAAATTGCTCAGATAACTAAAATCAAGGTCTTCAGTAATGACCAATTTTTTTTTCTCTCAGGGTTTCAGTTTAGACTGAATTATCATTGTTGACTTTTACTTAGTAATTTTCTAATGGGTACTGCTATCACCAAGCTTGGTTTATAAAGGCGCCTTAGTTAATCCTAAATTTATCTGACATGATCTCTTGTGCACTTTGTAACATTTTGAAGGCCTCAGTCAGAAGGTAGTAGCCATCCTGAGTTCTAGAGCCTGACTCGGTAGTCTGGGGAGGCCACCGTGATGATTAACATGGCCCCACTGCCAGTCCTGGCTTCCTAGCTCGCAGCATTTGCACTGACCTCTGCCTATATACAGGTACCTCATCATCCAAATTTGCTTGTCTTGAGTACTTATCTGGGACTTGAGGACTGGATGCAACACAACTTCTTGAGTCAGGATATGAGAAGTCATGGCTCATTCGCTATTTAAAATTGAGTGAGTGTGGTGGCCACGTATGTCTGTCTTGCTGTACGTCTTTTTGTTAAAATTGTTTGAAATTTTACTCTTATAATCCTCTATAGTTTTCAAAAAAAAAAAAAAAAAGAGGGAGAATGTATATATGTGCGTGTGTTTGTTTTATTGTTTGTCTTCAATGTTCCTTGAGATCAGATGAGAAATGGGTACATGATAGATCTTAGTTTTATGCCATTTTTCCTAGCTAGTTATTACAGAACAATTTTTAATTGCTGTTATACATTACTGCATTTGCTATTTGGGAAATACTATACTTTTAACTAACTCTTAAAGGTTTTGTAACAAAAATTATTTAAAGAACAGATATACTTGTTTGATATATGTTTCCTAAGCCATCTTGGTAAAATCTTTATTATAATCCATTTTCTATTCTATATTTGTAAACCATCTGAATAACCATGCAAACTTATTTTACTACAAACAATAGGGTAATTCTAACCAATTTATAATTTTAAATGTCTAAAGCTCCTAGATTATTATTGAAGCTACTTTATTGTGCTAAGCTAATATTGTTTTTTGGCTCACTTAATTTAAATCTCAGACTATCATTGAAAATGTTTTTTAGTCAGCCATATGCCTTTGCTTAAGTTCACTTATGGCCAGGTTTCTCATGTTATACTCTCATTGCCTTTTTCAATGTGTTACTTGGGTATGTGCCTTTATTTTAAATTTATAGCAAACATTGGACCTTTGGGCAAATATTTTCTAAGGCTGTTTTTTGATGGTTTTCACCTGATATTGTTACTGAGAGTGATCTATATAATTATTTTTAATTATTTTAACTTTTCCTTCACTTCTCTTATACTTCCTCTCCAAAAACTCCAAAGGGCCTCTCAGAATATACAGTTAGATCTCCAGAGTTTATATAGGTGTGGCTAACTTAGGGACCTGAAATCCCAAGGATTGCCTCTACAGCCCACTTTCCCAGAGGCCCAGAGGAAGAATAGCAAGCTAGGTACCAGGGTGCTATCTCTCCTTCTTGCCTCCCTGTGGCCATAACAACGGAAAGAGCTTCTCTAGCCTCCATGCTACGCTTGCTGGGATCGACAGACACTTCCACCTGGAACTGTTTTAAAGGCTGAGTCTGAAGATCAACACCTGCCATGAGGACACGTCATGCGTACATCTGCTGACTACCTTCTACCACGGAAGACATCTCTGCACAGAACTCAAGCCACTTCCAAAAGGACTGTTGATAAGTAACATTCCTCCCTTACAAGATGGAGCCTTAAGCTCCTTCCAGCTTCCCTGAGATGGTTCTGTATACACTGTAATTTGTACTAGTGCATTGTTAATTGTTACTTGATGCCTGATACTTTTGGTGTCTTAAGAAGGTCCTCATATGTAATGTTAGCTGTAAATTTGCCTGAACTATGGTATGATACTGCTACAGTTTTCATTTTGTATAAATCTAGGAATTGCACTAATTATTCTCCTTTTCGTATTGTTCTCCGGCCCAGTCATCCTCCGTGCTATGTTGGGGTCCATGCAGTGGATGTGGGAGACACAAGGATGTGAGGACATTGTTCCAATGAGGCAGGGCCACAAGGAACTTCCCATTGAGGCAGGGCCCAGCGGATGTCTACAGTCACCTGGATGCAGCTCCACCTTTCTTTGCTTGGATACCAGAAGCAGAAGGGTTATGTTATGTGGAAGGACCCCTTGACTGTACAGGAGACGCTTCTGAAGTGAATGACACCAAATTCCTGTGCACCCTGACAGCATGCTGGAATGGCAATTGCGATTCTGCTGTTATCCTGCAGCTGCCCTGAATCCTGCCTGTGCCTGTTGGGACTGAATAAGAATAAAAGAGACTTTGGCATAATGGCAACCATCATAGCCAGTAACAAGGTCGCAGAACAGACTGCCAGAGTTATGGAACAACAGGACTTTACTGATGAACATGAGCGGGTGGGCATGCTTATGCTGTGACTGTGGGTTGATTTATTGGAAAAGAAATAGCAGATATTGTTAGATTTTGTCTAAGCCTCCTGTACTCCATCGTATGCATTTCTGTTGTATTGTATGCATTTCTGGTGTATCATCTGTGCAAGTGCAAAATGTTTTCCCAAGCCTGGGAACTGCTGTCTGCTCATTGCTACTGAGCTAAGTTACTCCTAAGTTCATGGCCTCTTGTCTCCCATTGTGCCTTTTATGTATGTTTCACCTGTGAAGTGCTTTGTTTTCCCAAGCCCGGGAACTGGTGTTTGCTCATTGCTACTCAATTGATATCACTCCTAGCCCTGGAACAGGTTTGCCAGCTGCAGCAGACAACGCGTTGAAAGGCAGCCAGTGATGGGTAAGATGGACACAGGAACGGACCGACCTAAGACAGGGACTCCGTCATGCTACGGAGATTCCCCATGACGGGTAAGGCTGTCAAACCTGAGAGTCCACAACCTAAGACAGGCGCATTCAAGTCTGCTTTAATACAGAAGGGGGAATATGTTGTGGGCTGTGGAGCTGATTTACATTGCTTTAGCTGAGCACTCAGGAATCAGGCCTAAGGCAGTAGCACCTGGCCTTTGCAGACTCATTGACATCCTATTGTCCTGTTAATGGACTTGGGGGGAAGAGGAGATAATATGTAATAAGGAGGCTTTGGAGCAGACAGCTCCCAGCACTTCTACCACCACCATGGTCTCCGTGTGCTTTTCACTTGGACATTCCCCGTGCCTACTATGCCAGCTCAGTGGAAGAATTCTAATCTGTCCAGGCATTTTCATTATTGTGAGACTGGCTTTTTACACAATGTGAACTTGGAATCAAGGGACCTGTGTTTAGGGTTTCATCCTTTCCTTAATCTTTAGGTTCTCCTTTTCTTTGTAATACAAGATTAGGTTGTAGGATAAGAATTGTAGCAGGAATTCCTATTGTTTTTGGATAAAGCAGATGGCATGGTTGTCCTTAGAAACACCCACTTGACCATGACGTGGAAAGTCTGAGCCAGAGTTTAACTGATTCTGTATAAATAAAGCAGACGGCTTTATTGCCGTGTCCACTATCATCATGGAATCCTAGTGGTCCGTCTCTTTCTTTCTGCGCCTCGTCCACGCACCCTTCCCGAGTTCCGAAACCCAGGCTGGAGCTGGACTCCGGCAACGTGCAGCACAGCTCTTCCAGTGCAAAAACAACTCCACCTGCCTCATGAACTTTACATATCATCAGCTGTCCTGGCAGCTATCTAGGAAAACCTGTTGGGTCACTTCCGGTCCCATGCCCATTGAGCCCAGTGGGATGGAATCAAGCAGCTTCAGCACCCACACAAATCTAACATGGAGCTCCTCACTCAAGGCGCTCAAAACTTCACAGCTAAATTCAAGTTCAGTGCCCAAGCCATTTCCCGCTGCCATGGAAACCAAGTGCTCTGGCAGCACATATGTCTGAAAGTGGATATGACACCTAGGGAAGGGAGTGTGGTGGTGAATGGCAACTGCCCGAAGCAGCAGCACAGCTCTTCCAGAGCCAAAACAACTCCACCTGCCTCATGAACTTCACATACCATCAGCTGTCCTGGCAGCTATCTAGGAAACCCTGTTGGGTCACTTCCGGTCCCATGCCCATTGAGTCCAGATCAAGCAGCTTGACCACCGACACAAATCTAAAATGGAGCTCCTCACTCAGGGCGCTCAAAACTCCACAGCCAAAGACAAGTTAAGTGCCCAAGCCATTTCCCGCTGCCATGGAAACCAAGTGCTCTGGCAGCGCATGTGTCTGAAAGTGGATATGACACCTAGGGAAGGGAGTTTGTTGGTGAATGGCAACTGCCCGAAGCAGCAGCACAGCTCTTCCAGTGCCAAAACAACTCCACCTGAATGGTAACTGCCTGAAGCCGCAGCACAGCTCTTCCAGTGCCAAAACAACTCCACCTGCATCATGAACTTCACATACCATCAGCTGTCCTGGCAGCTATCTAGGAAACCCTATTGCGTCACTTCCGGTCCCATGCCCATTGAGCCCAGTGGGATGGAATCAAGCAGCTTCAGCACCCACACAAAACGAACATGGAGCTCCTCACTCAAGGCGCTCAAAACTCCACAGCAAAAGACAAGTTTAGTGCGCAAGCCATTTCCCGCTGCCATGGAAACCAAGTGCTCTGTCAGCACATATGTCTGAAAGTGGATATGACACCTAGGGAAGGGAGTGTGGTGGTGAATGGCAACTGCCCGAAGCAGCAGCACAGCTCTTCCAGTGCCAAAACAACTCCACCTGCCTCATGAACTTCACATACCATCAGCTGTCCTGGCAGCCATCTAGGAAACCCTGTTGGGTCACTTCCGGTCCCATGCCCATTGAGCTCAGTGGGATGGAATCAAGCAGCTTGAGCACCCACACAATACTAAGATGGAGCTCCTCACTCAAGGCGCTCCAAACTTCAAGGGCAAAGACAAGTTCAGTGCCCAAACCATTTCCCGCTGCCATGGAAATCAAGTGCTCTGGCAGCACATATGTCTGAAAGTGGATATGACACCTAGGAAAGGGAGTGTGGTGGTGAATGGCAACTGCCCGAAGCAGCAGCACAGCTCTTCCACTGCAAAAACAACTCCACCTGCCTCATGAACTTCACATACCATCAGCTGTCCTGGCAGCTATCTAGGAAACCCTGTTGGATCACTTCCGGTCCCATGCCCATTGAGCCCAGTGGGATGGAATCAAGCAGCTTGAGCACCCACACAATACTAACATGGAGCTCCTCACTCAAGGCGCTCAAAACTACTTGGCGAAAGACAAGTTCAGTGCCCGAACCATTTCCCGCTGTCATGGAAACCAAGTGCTCTGGCAGCACATATGTCTGAAAGTGGATATGACACCTAGGGAAGGGAGTGTGGTGGTGAATGGCAACTGCCCGAAGCAGCAGCACAGCTCTTCCAGTGCCAAAACAACTCCACCTGCCTCATGAACTTCACATACCATCAGCTGTCCTGGCAGCCATCTAGGTAACCCTGTTGGGTCACTTCCGGTCCCATGACATTGAGCACAGTGGGATGGAATTAAGCAGCTTCAGCACCCACACAATACTAACATGGAGCTCCTCACTCAAGGCGCTCCAAACTTCACGGCCAAAGACAAGTTCAGTGCCCAAGCCATTTCCCGCTGCCATGGAAACCAAGTGCTCTGGCAGCACATATGTCTGAAAGTGGATATGACACCTAGGGAAGGGAGTGTGCTGGTGAATGGCAACTGCCTAAAGCACCAGCACAGCTCTTCCAGTGCAAAAACAACTCCATCTGCCTCATGAACTTCACATACCATCAGCTGTCCTGGCAGCTATCTAGGAAACCCTGTTGGGTCACTTCCGGTCCCATGCCCATTGAGCCCAGTGGGATGGAATCAAGCAGCTTCAGCACCCACAAAAAACTAACATGCAGCTCCTCACTCAAGGCGCTCAAAATCCCACAGCCAAAGACAAGTTCAGTGCCCAAGCCATTTCCCGCTGCCATGGAAACCAAGAACTCTGACAGCACATATGTCTGAAAGTGGATATGACACCTAGGGAAGGGAGTGTGCTGGTGAATGGAACCTGCCCGAAGCAGCAGCACAGCTCTTCCAGTGCAAAAACAACTCCACCTGCCTCATGAACTTTACATATCATCAGCTGTCCTGGCAGCTATCTAGGAAAACCTGTTGGGTCACTTCCGGTCCCATGCCCATTGAGCCCAGTGGGATGGAATCAAGCAGCTTCAGCACCCACACAAATCTAACATGGAGCTCCTCACTCAAGGCGCTCAAAACTTCACAGCTAAATTCAAGTTCAGTGCCCAAGCCATTTCCCGCTGCCATGGAAACCAAGTGCTCTGGCAGCACATATGTCTGAAAGTGGATATGACACCTAGGGAAGGGAGTGTGGTGGTGAATGGCAAGTGCCCGAAGCAGCAGCACAGCTCTTGCACTACCAAAACAACTCCACCTGCCTCATGAACTTCACATACCATCAGATGTCCTGGCAGCTATCTAGGAAACCCTGTTGGGTCACTTCTGGTCCCATGCCTATTGAGCCCAGATCAAGCAGCTTGACCACCCACACAAATCTAAAATGGAGCTCCTCACTCAAGGCGCTCAAAACTCCACAGCCAAAGACAAGTTCAGTGCCCAAGCCATTTCCCGCTGCCATGGAAACCAAGTGCTCTGGCAGCGCATGTGTCTGAAAGTGGATATGACACCTAGGGAAGGGAGTTTGTTGGTGAATGGCAGCTGCCTGAAGCAGCAGCACAGCTCTTCCAGTGCAAAAACAACTCCACAGGCCTCATGAACTTCACATACCATCAGCTGTCCTGGCAGCTATCTAGGAAACCCTGTAGGGTCACTTCCGGTCCCATGCCCATTGAGCCCAGTGGGATGGAATCAAGCAGCTTCAGCACCCACACAAAACGAACATGGAGCTCCTCACTCAAGGCGCTCAAAACTCCACAGCAAAGGACAAGTTCAGTTCGCAAGCCATTTCCCGCTGCCATGGAAACCAAGTGCTCTGGCATCACATATGTCTGAAAGTGGATATGACACCTAGGGAAGGGAGTGTGCTGGTGAATGGCAACTGCCCGAAGCAGCAGCACAGCTCTTCCAGTGCCAAAGAACTCCACCTGCCTCATAAACTTCACATACCATCAGCTGTCTTGGCAGCTATCTTGGAAACCCTGTTGGGTCACTTCCGGTCCCATGCCCATTGAGCCCAGATCAAGCAGCTTGACCATCTACAGAAAACTAACATGGAGCTCCTCACTCAAGGCGCTCAAAACTCCCACAGCCAAAGACAAGTTCAGTGCCCAAGGCATTTCCCGCTGCCATGGAAACCAAGTGCTCTGGCAGCGCATGTGTCTGAAAGTGGATATGACACCTAGGGAAGGGAGTTTGTTGGTGAATGGCAGCTGCCTGAAGGAGCAGCACAGCTCTTCCAGTGCAAAAACAACTCCACCTGCCTCATGAACTTCACATACCATCAGCTGTCCTGTCAGCTATCTAGGAAACCCTGTTGGGTCACTTCCGGTCCCATGCCCATTGAGCTCAGTGGGATGGAATCAAGCAGCTTCAGCAACCACACAAATCTAACATGGAGGTCCTCACTCAAGGCGTAAAAACTCCACAGCTAAATTTAAGTTCAGTTCGCAAGCCATTTCCCGCTGCCATGGAAACCAAGTGCTCTGGCAGCACATATGTCTGAAAGTGGATATGACACCTAGGGAAGGGAGTGTGGTGGTGAATGGCAACTGCACGAAGCAGCAGCACAGCTCTTCCAGTGCCAAAACAACTCCACCTGCCTCATGAACTTCACATACCATCAGCTGTCCTGGCAGCCATCTAGGAAACCCTGTTGGGTCACTTCCGGTCCCATGCCCATTGAGCCCAGATCAAGCATCTTAACCACCCACACAAAACGAACATGGAGCTCCTCACTCAAGGCGCTCAAAACTCCACAGCCAAAGACAAGTTCAGTGCCCAAGCCATTTCCCGGTGCCATGGAAACCAAGTGCTCTGGCAGCGCATGTGTCTGAAAGTGGATATGACACCTAGGGAAGGGAGTGTGGTGGTGAATGGCAACTGCACGAAGCAGCAGCACAGCTCTTCCAGTGCCAAAACAACTCCACCTGCCTCATGAACTTCACATACCATCAGATGTCCTGGCAGCTATCTAGGAAACCCTGTTGGGTCACTTCTGGTCCCATGCCTATTGAGCCCAGATCAAGCAGCTTGACCACCCACACAAATCTAAAATGGAGCTCCTCACTCAAGGCGCTCAAAACTCCACAGCCAAAGACAAGTTCAGTGCCCAAGCCATTTCCCGCTGCCATGGAAACCAAGTGCTCTGGCAGCGCATGTGTCTGAAAGTGGATATGACACCTAGGGAAGGGAGTTTGTTGGTGAATGGCAGCTGCCTGAAGCAGCAGCACAGCTCTTCCAGTGCAAAAACAACTCCACAGGCCTCATGAACTTCACATACCATCAGCTGTCCTGGCAGCTATCTAGGAAACCCTGTAGGGTCACTTCCGGTCCCATGCCCATTGAGCACAGGGGGATGGAATCAAGCAGCTTCAGCACCCACACAAAACGAACATGGAGCTCCTCACTCAAGGCGCTCAAAACTCCACAGCAAAGGACAAGTTCAGTTCGCAAGCCATTTCCCGCTGCCATGGAAACCAAGTGCTCTGGCATCACATATGTCTGAAAGTGGATATGACACCTAGGGAAGGGAGTGTGCTGGTGAATGGCAACTGCCCGAAGCAGCAGCACAGCTCTTCCAGTGCCAAAGAACTCCACCTGCCTCATAAACTTCACATACCATCAGCTGTCTTGGCAGCTATCTTGGAAACCCTGTTGGGTCACTTCCGGTCCCATGCCCATTGAGCCCAGATCAAGCAGCTTGACCATCTACAGAAAACTAACATGGAGCTCCTCACTCAAGGCGCTCAAAACTCCCACAGCCAAAGACAAGTTCAGTGCCCAAGCCATTTCTTGCTGCCATGGAAACCAAGTGCTCTGGCAGCGCATGTGTCTGAAAGTGGATATGACACCTAGGGAAGGGAGTTTGTTGGTGAATGGCAGCTGCCTGAAGGAGCAGCACAGCTCTTCCAGTGCAAAAACAACTCCACCTGCCTCATGAACTTCACATACCATCAGCTGTCCTGTCAGCTATCTAGGAAACCCTGTTGGGTCACTTCCGGTCCCATGCCCATTGAGCTCAGTGGGATGGAATCAAGCAGCTTCAGCAACCACACAAATCTAACATGGAGGTCCTCACTCAAGGCGTAAAAACTCCACAGCTAAATTTAAGTTCAGTGCCCAAGCCATTTCCCGCTGCCATGGAAACCAAGTGCTCTGGCAGCACATATGTCTGAAAGTGGATATGACACCTAGGGAAGGGAGTGTGGTGGTGAATGGCAACTGCACGAAGCAGCAGCACAGCTCTTCCAGGGCCAAAACAACTCCACCTGCCTCATGAACTTCACATACCATCAGCTGTCCTGGCAGCCATCTAGGAAACCCTGTTGGGTCACTTCCGGTCCCATGCCCATTGAGCCCAGATCAAGCATCTTAACCACCCACACAAAACGAACATGGAGCTCCTCACTCAAGGCGCTCAAAAGTCCACAGCCAAAGACAAGTTCAGTGCCCAAGCCATTTCCCGGTGCCATGGAAACCAAGTGCTCTGGCAGCGCATGTGTCTGAAAGTGGATATGACACATAGGGAAGGGAGTTTGTTGCTGAATGGCAGCTGCCTGAAGCAGCAGCACAGCTCTTCCAGTGCCAAAACAACACCACAGGCCTCATGAACTTGACATACCATCAGCTGTCCTGGCAGCTATCTAGGAAACCCTGTTGGGTCACTTCCGGTCCCATGCCCATTGAGCCCAGTGGGATGGAATCAAGCAGCTTGAGCACCCACACAAAACTAACATGGAGCTCCTCACTCAAGGCGCTCAAAACTTCACGGCCAACGACAAGTTCAGTGCCCAAGCCATTTCCCACTGCCATGGAAACCAAGTGCTCTGGCAGCACATATGTCTGAAAGTGGATATGACACCTAGGGAAGGGAGTGTGGTGGTGAATGGCAACTGCCCGAAGCAGCAGCACAGCTCTTCCAGTGCCAAAACAACTCCACCTGCCTCATGAACTTCACATACCATCAGCTGTCCTCTCAGCTATCTAGGAAACCCTGTTGGGTCACTTCCGGTCCCATGCCCATTGAGCCCAGTGGGATGGAATCAAGCAGCTTCAGCACCCACACAAAACGAACATGGAGCTCCTCACTCAAGGCGCTCAAAACTCCATGGCCAAAGACAAGTTCAGTGCCGAAGCCATTTCCCGCTGCCATGGAAACCAAGTGCTCTGGCAGCACATATGTCTGAAAGTGGATATGACACCTAGGGAAGGGAGTGTGCTGGTGAATGGCAACTGCCCGAAGCAGCACAGCTCTTCCAGTGATAAAGAACTCCACCTGCCTCATAAACTTCACATACCATCAGCTGTCTTGACAGCTATCTTGGAAACCCTGTTGGGTCACTTCCGGTACCATGCCCATTGAGCCCAGATCAAGCATCTTAACCACCCACACAAAACGAACATGGAGCTCCTCACTCATGGCGCTCAAAACTCCACAGCCAAAGACAAGTTCAGTGCCCAAGCCATTTCCCGCTGCCATGGAAACCAAGTGCTCTGGCAGCGCATGTGTCTGAAAGTGGATATGACACCTAGGGAAGGGAGTTTGTTGGTGAATGGCAGCTGCCTGAAGCAGCAGCACAGCTCTTCCAGTGCAAAAAGAACTCCACAGGCCTCATGAACTTCACATACCATCAGCTGTTTTGGCAGCTATCTAGGAAACCCTGTTGGGTCACTTCCGGTCCCATGCCCATTGAGCCCAGTGGGATGGAATCAAGCAGCTTGAGCACACACACAAAACTAACATGGAGCTCCTCACTCAAGGCGCACCAAAGTTCACACCAAAGACAAGTTCAGTGCCCAAGCCATTTCCCGCTGCCATGGAAACCAAGTGCTCTGGCAGCACATATGTCTGAAAGTGGATATGACACCTAGGGAAGGGAGTGTGCTGCTGAATGGCAACTGCCCGAAGCAGCAGCACAGCTCTTCCTCTGCCAATACAACTCCACCTGCCTCATGAACTTCACATACCATCAGCTGTCCTGCCAGCTATCGAGGAAACCCTGTTGGGTCACTTCCGGTCCCATAGCCATTGAGCACAGGGGGATGGAATCAAGCAGCTTCAGCACCCACACAAAACGAACATGGAGCTCCTCACTCAAGGCGCTCAAAACTCCACAGCCAAAGACAAGTTCAGTGCCGAAGGCATTTCCCGCTGCCAAGGAAACCAAGTGCTCTGGCATCACATATGTCTGAAAGTGGATATGACACCTAGGGAAGGGAGTGTGCTGGTGAATGGCAACTGCCCGAAGCAGCAGCACAGCTCTTCCAGTGCCAAAGAAATCCACCTGCCTCATAAACTTCACATACCATCAGCTGTCTTGGCAGCTATCTTGGAAACCCTGTTGGGTCACTTCCGGTCCCATGCCCATTGAGCCCAGATCAAGCAGCTTGACCATCTACAGAAAACTAACATGGAGCTCCTCACTCAAGGCGCTCAAAACTCCACAGCCAAAGACAAGTTCAGTGCCCAAGCCATTTCCTGCTGCCATGGAAACCAAGTGCTCTGGCAGCGCATGTGTCTGAAAGTGGATATGACACCTAGGGAAGGGAGTTTGTTGGTGAATGGCAGCTGCCTGAAGGAGCAGCACAGCTCTTCCAGTGCAAAAACAACTCCACCTGCCTCATGAACTTCACATACCATCAGCTGTCCTGGCAGCTATCTAGGAAACCCTGTTGGGTCACTTCCGGTCCCATGCCCATTGAGCCCAGTGGGATGGAATCAAGCAGCTTCAGCACCCACACAAATCTAACATGGAGGTCCTCACTCAAGGCGTAAAAACTCCACAGCTAAATTTAAGTTCAGTGCCCAAGCCATTTCCCGCTGCCATGGAAACCAAGTGCTCTGGCAGCACATATGTCTGAAAGTGGATATGACACCTAGGGAAGGGAGTGTGGTGGTGAATGGCAACTGCCCGAAGCAGCAGCACAGCTCTTCCAGTGCCAAAACAACTCCACCTGCCTCATGAACTTCACATACCATCAGCTGTCCTGGCAGCCATCTAGGAAACCCTGTTGGGTCACTTCCGGTCCCATGCCCATTGAGCCCAGTGGGATGGAATCAAGCAGCTTCAGCACCCACACAATACTAAAATGGAGCTCCTCACTCAATGCGCTCAAAACTTCACGGCCAAAAACAAGTTCAGTGCCCAAGCCATTTCCCGCTGCCATGGAAATCAAGTGCTCTGGCAGCACATATGTCTGAAAGTGGATATGACACCTAGGGAAGGGAGTGTGCTGGTGAATGGCAACTGCCCGAAGCACCACCACAGCTCTTCCAGTGCCAAAACAACTCCATCTGCCTCATGAACTTCACATACCATCAGCTGTCCTGGCAGCTATTTAGGAAACCCTGTTGGGTCACTTCCGGTCCCATGACCATTGAGCCCAGTGGAATGAAATCAAGCAGCTTGAGCACCCACACAAAACTAACATGGAGCTCCTCACTCAAGGCGCTCCAAACTTCCACGGCCAAAGACAAGTTCCGTGCCCAAGCCATTTCCAACTGCCATGGAAACCAAGTGCTCTGGCAGCACATATGTCTGAAAGTGGATATGACACCTAGGGAAGGGAGTGTGCTGGTAGATGGCAAGTGCCCGAAGCAGCACCACAGCTCTTCCAGTGCAAAAAAAACTCCACCTGCCTCATGAACTTCACATACCATCAGCTGTCTTGGCAGCTATCTTGGAAACCCTGTTGGGTCACTTCCGGTCCCATGCCCATTGAGCCCAGATCAAGCATCTTAACCACCCACACAAAACGAACATGGAGCTCCTCACTCAAGGCGCTCAAAACTCCACAGCCAAAGACAAGTTCAGTGCCCAAGCCATTTCCCGCTGCCATGGAAACCAAGTGCTCTGGCAGCGCATGTGTCTGAAAGTGGATATGACACCTAGGGAAGGGAGTTTGTTGGTGAATGGCAGCTGCCTGAAGCAGCAGCACAGCTCTTCCAGTGCAAAAAGAACTCCACAGGCCTCATGAACTTCACATACCATCAGCTGTTTTTCCAGCTATCTAGGAAACCCTGTTGGGTCACTTCCGGTCCCATGCCCATTGAGCCCAGTGGAATGAAATCAAGCAGCTTGAGCACCCACACAAAACTAACATGGAGTTCCTCACTCAAGGCGCTAAAAACTCCACGGCCAAAGACAAGTTCAGTGCCCAAGCCATTTCCCGCTGCCATGGAAACCAAGTGCTCTGGCAGCACATATGTCTGAAAGTGGATATGACACCTAGGGAAGGGAGTGTGCTGGTGAATGACAACTGCCCGAAGCAGCAGCACAGCTCTTCCAGTGCCAAAACAACTCCACCTGCCTCATGAACTTCACATACCATCAGCTGTCCTGGCAGCTATCTAGGAAACCCTGTTGGGTCACTTACGGTCCCATGCCCATTGAGCCCAGTGGGATGAAATCAAGCAGCTTCAGCACCCACACAAATCTAACATGGAGGTCCTCACTGAAGGTGCTCAAAACTCCACGGCCAAAGACAAGTTCAGTGCCCAAGCCATTTCCCACTGCCATGGAAACCAAGTGCTCTGGCAGCACATATGTCTGAAAGTGGATATGACACCTAGGGAAGGGAGTGTGGTGGTGAATGGCAACTGCCCGAAGCAGCAGCACAGCTCTTCCACTGCCAAAACAACTCCACCTGCCTCATGAACTTCACATACCATCAGCTGTCCTGGCAGCTATCTAGGAAACCCTGTTGCATCACTTCCGGTCCCATGCCCAATGAGGCCTGTGTGATGGAATCAAGCAGCTTCAGTACCCACACAAATCTAACATGGAGGTCCTCACTGAAGGCGATCAAAACTCCACAGCCAAAGACGAATTCAGTGCCCAAGCCATTTCCCGCTGCCATGGAAACCAAGTGCTCTGGCAGCACATATATCTGAAAGTGGATATGACACCTAGGGAAGGGAGTGTGCTGGTGAATGGCAACTGCCCGAAGCAGCAGCACAGCTCTTCCAGTGCCAAAACAACTCCACCTGCCTCATGAACTTCACATACCATCAGCTGTCCTGACAGCCATCTAGGAAACCCTGTTGGGTCACTTCCGGTCCCATGCCCATTGAGCTCAGTGGGATGGAATCAAGCAGCTTGAGCACCCACACAAAACGAACATGGAGCTCCTCACTCAAGGCGCTCAAAACTCCACAGCTAAATTCAAGTTCAGTGCCCAAGCCATTTCCCGCTGCCATGGAAACCAAGTGCTCTGGCAGCACATATGTCTGAAAGTGGATATGACACCTAGGGAAGGGTGTGTGGTGGTGAATGGCAACTGCCCGAAGCAGCAGCACAGCTCTTCCACTGCCAAAACAACTCCACCTGCCTCATGAACTTCACATACCATCAGATGTCCTGGCAGCTATCTAGGAAACCCTGTTGGTTCACTTCCGGTCCCTTAGCCATTGAGCACAGGGGGATGGAATCAAGCAGCTTCAGCACCCACACAAAACGAACATGGAGCTCCTCACTCAAGGCGCTCAAAACTCCACAGCAAAAGACAAGTTCAGTTCGCAAGCCATTTCCCGCTGCCAAGGAAACCAAGTGCTCTGGCATCACATATGTCTGAAAGTGGATATGACACCTAGGGAAGGGAGTGTGCTGGTGAATGGCAACTGCCCGAAGCAGCAGCACAGCTCTTCCAGTGCCAAAGAACTCCACCTGCCTCATAAACTTCACATACCATCAGCTGTCTTGGCAGCTATCTTGGAAACCCTGTTGGGTCACTTCCGGTCCAATGCCCATTGAGCCCAGATCAAGCAGCTTGACCATCTACAGAAAACTAACATGGAGCTCCTCACTCAAGGCGCTCAAAACTCCACAGCCAAAGACAAGTTCAGTGCCCAAGCCATTTCCTGCTGCCATGGAAACCAAGTGCTCTGGCAGCGCATGTGTCTGAAAGTGGATATGACACCTAGGGAAGGGAGTTTGTTGGTGAATGGCAGCTGCCTGAAGGAGCAGCACAGCTCTTCCAGTGCAAAAACAACTCCACCTGCCTCATGAACTTCACATACCATCAGCTGTCCTGGCAGCTATCTAGGAAACCCTGTTGGGTCACTTCCGGTCCCATGCCCATTGAGCTCAGTGGGATGGAATCAAGCAGCTTCAGCACCCACACAAATCTAACATGGAGCTCCTCACTCAAGGCGTAAAAACTCCACAGCTAAATTTAAGTTCAGTGCCCAAGCCATTTCCCGCTGCCATGGAAACCAAGTGCTCTGGCAGCACATATGTCTGAAAGTGGATATGACACCTAGGGAAGGGAGTGTGGTGGTGAATGGCAACTGCCCGAAGCAGCAGCACAGTTCTTCCAGTGCCAAAACAACTCCACCTGCCTCATGAACTTCACATACCATCAGCTGTCCTGGCAGCCATCTAGGAAACCCTGTTGGGTCACTTCCGGTCCCATGCCCATTGAGCCCAGATCAAGCATCTTAACCACCCACACAAAACGAACATGGAGCTCCTCACTCAAGGCGCTCAAAACTCCACGGCCAAAGACAAGTTCAGTGCCCAAGCCATTTCCCGCTGCCATGGAAACCAAGTGCTCTGGCAGCGCATGTGTCTGAAAGTGGATATGACACATAGGGAAGGGAGTTTGTTGGTGAATGGCAGCTGCCTGAAGCAGCAGCACAGCTCTTCCAGTGCCAAAACAACACCACAGGCCTCATGAACTTGACATACTATCAGCTGTCCTGGCAGCTATCTCGGAAACCCTGTTGGGTCACTTCCGGTCCCATGCCCATTGAGCCCAGTGGGATGGAATCAAGCAGCTTGAGCACCCACACAAAACTAACATGGAGCTCCTCACTCAAGGCGCTCAAAACTTCACGGCCAACGACAAGTTCAGTGCCCAAGCCATTTCCCACTGCCATGGAAACCAAGTGCTCTGGCAGCACATATGTCTGAAAGTGGATATGACACCTAGGGAAGGGAGTGTGGTGGTGAATGGCAACTGCCCGAAGCAGCAGCACAGCTCTTCCAGTGCCAAAACAACTCCACCTGCCTCATGAACTTCACATACCATCAGCTGTCCTCTCAGCTATCTAGGAAACCCTGTTGGGTCACTTCCGGTCCCATGCCCATTGAGCCCAGATCAAGCATCTTAACCACCCACACAAAACGAACATGGAGCTCCTCACTCAAGGCGCTAAAAACTCCACAGCCAAAGACAAGTTCAGTGCCCAAGCCATTTCCCGCTGCCATGGAAACCAAGTGCTCTGGCAGCGCATGTGTCTGAAAGTGGATATGACACCTAGGGAAGGGAGTTTGTTGGTGAATGGCAGCTGCCTGAAGCAGCAGCACAGCTCTTCCAGTGCCAAAACAACACCACAGGCCTCATGAACTTGACATACCCTCAGCTGTCCTGGCAGCTATCTAGGAAACCCTGTTGGGTCACTTCCGGTCCCATGCCCATTGAGCCCAGTGGGATGGAATCAAGCAGCTTGAGCACCCACACAAAACTAACATGGAGCTCCTCACTCAAGGCGCTCAAAACTTCACAGCCAAGGACAAGTTCAGTGCCCAAGCCATTTCCCACTGCCATGGAAACCAAGTGCTCTGGCAGCACATATGTCTGAAAGTGGATATGACAGCTATGGAAGGGAGTGTGGTGGTGAATGGCAACTGCCCGAAGCAGCAGCACAGCTCTTCCAGTGCCAAAACAACTCCACCTGCCTCATGAACTTCACATACCATCAGCTGTCCTGGCAGCCATCTAGGAAACCCTGTTGGGTCACTTCCGGTCCCATGCCCATTGAGCCCAGTGGGATGGAATCAAGCAGCTTCAGCACCCACACAATACTAACATGGAGCTCCTCACTCAATGCGCTCAAAACTTCACGGCCAAAAACAAGTTCAGTGCCCAAGCCATTTCCGGCTGCCATGGAAATCAAGTGCTCTGGCAGCACATATGTCTGAAAGTGGATATGACACCTAGGGAAGGGAGTGTGCTGGTGAATGGCAACTGCCCGAAGCAGCAGCACAGCTCTTCCAGTGCCAAAACAACTCCACCTGCCTCATGAACTTCACATACCATCAGCTGTCCTGGCAGCTATTTAGGAAACCCTGTTGGGTCACTTCCGGTCCCATGACCATTGAGCCCAGTGGAATGAAATCAAGCAGCTTGAGCACCCACACAAAACTAACATGGAGCTCCTCACTCAAGGCGCTCCAAACTTCCACGGCCAAAGACAAGTTCCGTACCCAAGCCATTTCCAACTGCCATGGAAACCAAGTGCTCTGGCAGCACATATGTCTGAAAGTGGATATGACACCTAGGGAAGGGAGTGTGCTGGTAGATGGCAAGTGCCCGAAGCAGCACCACAGCTCTTCCAGTGCAAAAAAAACTCCACCTGCCTCATGAACTTCACATACCATCAGCTGTCTTGGCAGCTATCTTGGAAACCCTGTTGGGTCACTTCCGGTCCCATGCCCATTGAGCCCAGATCAAGCATCTTAACCACCCACACAAAACGAACATGGAGCTCCTCACTCAAGGCGCTCAAAACTCCACAGCCAAAGACAAGTTCAGTGCCCAAGCCATTTCCCGCTGCCATGGAAACCAAGTGCTCTGTCAGCACATGTGTCTGAAAGTGGATATGACACCTAGGGAAGGGAGTTTGTTGGTGAATGGCAGGTGCCTGAAGCAGCAGCACAGCTCTTCCAGTGCCAAAACAACACCACAGGCCTCATGAACTTGACAGACCATCAGCTGTCCTGGCAGCTATCTAGGAAAACCTGTTGGGTCACTTCCGGTCCCATGCCCATTGAGCCCAGTGGGATGGAATCAAGCAGCTTCAGCACCCACAGAAAACGAACATGGAGCTCCTCACTCAAGGCGCTCAAAACTTCACGGCGAACGACAAGTTCAGTGCCCAAGCCATTTCCCACTGCCATGGAAACCAAGTGCTCTGGCAGCACATATGTCTGAAAGTGGATATGACACCTAGGGAAGGGAGTGTGGTGGTGAATGGCAACTGCCCGAAGCAGCAGCACAGCTCTTCCACTGCCAAAACAACTCCACCTGCCTCATGAACTTCACATACCATCAGCTGTCCTCTCAGCTATCTAGGAAACCCTGTTGGGTCACTTCCGGTCCCATGCCCATTGAGCCCAGTGGGATGGAATCAAGCAGCTTCAGCACCCACACAAAACGAACATGGAGCTCCTCACTCAAGGCGCTCAAAACTCCATGGCCAAAGACAAGTTCAGTGATCAAGCCATTTCCCGCTGCCAAGGAAACCAAGTGCTCTGGCATCACATATGTCTGAAAGTGGATATGACACCTAGGGAAGGGAGTGTGGTGGTGAATGGCAACTGCCCGAAGCAGCACAGCTCTTCCAGTGATAAAGAACTCCACCTGCCTCATAAACTTCACATACCATCAGCTGTCCTGGCACCTATCTAGGAAACCCTGTTGGGTCACTTCCGGTCCCATGCCCATTGAGCCCAGATCAAGCATCTTAACCACCCACACAAAACGAACATGGAGCTCCTCACTCAAGGCGCTAAAAACTCCACAGCCAAAGACAAGTTCAGTGCCCAAGCCATTTCCCGCTGCCATGGAAACCAAGTGCTCTGGCAGCGCATGTGTCTGAAAGTGGATATGACACCTAGGGAAGGGAGTTTGTTGGTGAATGGCAGCTGCCTGAAGCAGCAGCACAGCTCTTCCAGTGCAAAAAGAACTCCACAGGCCTCATGAACTTCACATACCATCATCTGTTTTGGCAGCTATCTAGGAAACCCTGTTGGGTCACTTCCGGTCCCATGCCCATTGAGCCCAGTGGAATGAAATCAAGCAGCTTGAGCACCCACACAAAACTAACATGGAGCTCCTCACTCAAGGCGCTCCAAAGTTCACGCCAAAGACAAGTTCAGTGCCCAAGCCATTTCCCGCTGCCATGGAAACCAAGTGCTCTGGCAGCACATATGTCTGAAAGTGGATATGACACCTAGGGAAGGGAGTGTGCTGGTGAATGACAACTGCCCGAAGCAGCAGCACAGCTCTTCCAGTGCCAAAACAACTCCACCTGCCTCATGAACTTCACATACCATCAGCTGTCCTGGCAGCTATCTAGGAAACCCTGTTGGGTCACTTCCGGTCCCATGCCCATTGAGCCCAGTGGGATGAAATCAAGCAGCTTCAGCACCCACACAAATCTAACATGGAGGTCCTCACTGAAGGTGCTCAAAACTCCACGGCCAAACACAAGTTCAGTGCCCAAGCCATTTCCCACTGCCATGGAAACCAAGTGCTCTGGCAGCACATATGTCTGAAAGTGGATATGACACCTAGGGACGGGAGTGTGTTGGTGAATGGCAACTGCCCGAAGCACCACCACAGCTCTTCCAGTGCCAAAACAACTCCACCTGCCTCATGAACTTCACATACCATCAGCTGTCCTGGCAGCTATCTAGGAAACCCTGTTGGGTCACTTCCGGTCCCATGCCCAATGAGGCCTGTGTGATGGAATCAAGCAGCTTCAGTACCCACACAAATCTAACATGGAGGTCCTCACTGAAGGCGATCAAAACTCCACGGCCAAAGACGAATTCAGTGCCCAAGCCATTTCCCGCTGCCATGGAAACCAAGTGCTCTGGCAGCACATATGTCTGAAAGTGGATATGACACCTAGGGAAGGGAGTGTGGTGGTGAATGGCAACTGCCCGAAGCAGCAGCACAGCTCTTCCAGTGCCAAAACAACTCCACCTGCCTCATGAACTTCACATACCATCAGCTGTCCTGGCAGCCATCTAGGAAACCCTGTTGGGTCACTTCTGGTCCCATGCCCATTGAGGTCAGTGGGATGGAATCAAGCAGCTTGAGCACCCACACAATACTAAGATGGAGCTCCTCACTCAAGGCGCTCAAAACTCCACAGCCAAAGACAAGTTCAGTGCCCAAACCATTTCCCGCTGCCATGGAAACCAAGTGCTCTGGCAGCACATATGTCTGAAAGTGGATATGACACCTAGGGAAGGGAGTGTGCTGGTGAATGGCAACTGCCTAAAGCACCAGCACAGCTCTTCCAGTGCAAAAACAACTCCATCTGCCTCATGAACTTCACATACCATCAGCTGTCCTGGCAGCTATCTAGTAAACCCTGTTGGGTCACTTCCGGTCCCATGCCCATTGAGCCCAGTGGGATGGAATCAAGCAGCTTGAGCACCCACACAATACTAACATGGAGCTCCTCACTCAAGGCGCTCAAAAGTCCACAGCCAAAGACAAGTTCAGTGCCCAAGCCATTTCCCGCTGCCATGGAAACCCAGAGCTCTGGCACCACATATGTCTGAAAGTGGATATGACACCTAGGGAAGGGAGTTTGTTGGTGAATGGAAGCTGCCTGAAGCAGCAGCACAGCTCTTCCAGTGCCAAAACAACTCCACCTGCCTCATGAACTTCATATACCATCAGCTGTCCTGGCAGCTATCTAGGAAACCCTGTTGGATCACTTCTGGTCCCATGCCCATTGAGCCCAGATCAAGCAGCTTGTCCACAAACAAAACTAACATGGAGCTCCTCACTCAAGGCGCTCAAAACTCCACAGCCAAAGACAAGTTCAGTGCCCAAGCCATTTCCCACTGCCATGGAAACCAAGTGCTCTGAAAGCGCATGTGTCTGAAAGTGGATATGACACCTAGGGAAGGGAATTTGTTGGTGAATGGCAGCTGCCTGAAGCAGCAGCACAGCTCTTCCAGTACAAAAACAACTCCACTTCCATCATGAACTTCACATACCATCAGCTGTCCTGGCAGCTATCTAGGAAACCCTGTTGGGTCACTTCCGGTCCCATGCACATTGAGCACAGGGGGATGGAATCAAGCAGCTTGAGCACCCACACAAAACTAACATGGAGCTACTCACTCAAGGAGCTCCAAACGTCACTGCCAAAGACAAGTTCAGTGGCCAAGCCATTTCCCGCTGCCATGGAAACCAAGTGCTCTGGCAGCACATATGTCTGAAAGTGGATATGACACCTAGGGAAGGGAGTGTGGTGGTGAATGGAAACTGCACGAAGCAGCAGCACAGTTCTTCCAGTGCCAAAACAACTCCTCCGGCCTCATGAACTTCACATACCATCAGCTGTCCTGGCAGCTATCTAGGAAACCCTGTTGGGTCACTTCTGGTCCCATGCCCATTGAGCCCAGTGGGATGGAATCAAGCAGCTTCAGCACCCACAAAAAACTAACATGCAGCTCCTCACTCAAGGCGCTCAAAACTCCACAGCCAAAGACAAGTTCAGTGCACAAGCCATTTCCCGCTGTCATGGAAACCAAGAACTCTGGCAGCACATATGTCTGAAAGTGGATATGACACCTAGGGAAGGGAGTGTGCTGGTGAATGGCAACTGCCCGAAGCAGCAGCACAGCTCTTCCAGTGCCAAAACAACTCCACCTGCCTCATGAACTTTACATATCATCAGCTGTCCTGGCAGCTATCTAGGAAAACCTGTTGGGTCACTTCCGGTCCCATGCCCATTGAGCCCAGTGGGATGGAATCAAGCAGCTTCAGCACCCACACAAATCTAACATGGAGCTCCTCACTCAAGGCGCTCAAAACTTCACAGCTAAATTCAAGTTCAGTGCCCAAGCCATTTCCCGCTGCCATGGAAACCAAGTGCTCTGGCAGCAAATATGTCTGAAAGTGGATATGACACCTAGGGAAGGGAGTGTGGTGGTGAATGGCAACTGCCCGAAGCAGCAGCACAGCTCTTCCACTGCCAAAACAACTCCACCTGCCTCATGAACTTCACATACCATCAGATGTCCTGGCAGCTATCTAGGAAACCCTGTTGGGTCACTTCCGGTCCCATGCCTATTGAGCCCAGATCAAGCAGCTTGACCACCCACACAAATCTAAAATGGAGCTCCTCACTCAATGCGCTCAAAAGTCCACAGCCAAAGACAAGTTAAGTGCCCAAGCAATTTCCCGCTGCCATGGAAACCAAGTGCTCTGGCAGCGCATGTGTCTGAAAGTGGATATGACACCTAGGGAAGGGAGTTTGTTGGTGAATGGCAGCTGCCTGAAGCAGCAGCACAGCTCTTCCAGTGCAAAAACAACTCCACAGGCCTCATGAACTTCACATACCATCAGCTGTCCTGGCAGCTATCTAGGAAACCCTGTTGGGTCACTTCCGGTCCCATAGCCATTGAGCACAGGGGGATGGAATCAAGCAGCTTCAGCACCCACACAAAACGAACATGGAGCTCCTCACTCAAGGCGCTCAAAACTCCACAGCAAAAGACAAGTTCAGTGCGCAAGCCATTTCCCGCTGCCAAGGAAACCATGTGCTCTGGCATCACATATGTCTGAAAGTGGATATGACACCTAGGGAAGGGAGTGTGCTGGTGAATGGCAACTGCCCGAACCAGCAGCACAGCTCTTCCAGTGCCAAAGAACTCCACCTGCCTCATAAACTTCACATACCATCAGCTGTCTTGGCAGCTATCTTGGAAACCCTGTTGGGTCACTTCCGGTCCCATGCCCATTGAGCCCAGATCAAGCAGCTTGACCATCTACAGAAAACTAACATGGAGCTCCTCACTCAAGGCGCTCAAAACTCCACAGCCAAAGACAAGTTCAGTGCCCAAGCCATTTCCTGCTGCCATGGAAACCAAGTGCTCTGGCAGCGCATGTGTCTGAAAGTGGATATGACACCTAGGGAAGGGAGTTTGTTGGTGAATGGCAGCTGCCTGAAGGAGCAGCACAGCTCTTCCAGTGCAAAAACAACTCCACCTGCCTCATGAACTTCACATACCATCAGCTGTCCTGTCAGCTATCTAGGAAACCCTGTTGGGTCACTTCCGGTCCCATGCCCATTGAGCTCAGTGGGATGGAATCAAGCAGCTTCAGCACCCACACAAATCTAACATGGAGGTCCTCACTCAAGGCGTAAAAACTCCACAGCTAAATTTAAGTTCAGTGCCCAAGCCATTTCCCGATGCCATGGAAACCAAGTGCTCTGGCAGCACATATGTCTGAAAGTGGATATGACACCTAGGGAAGGGAGTGTGGTGGTGAATGGCAACTGCCCGAAGCAGCAGCACAGCTCTTCCAGTGCCAAAACAACTCCACCTGCCTCATGAACTTCACATACCATCAGCTGTCCTGGCAGCCATCTAGGAAACCCTGTTGGGTCACTTCCGGTCCCATGCCCATTGAGCCCAGTGGGATGGAATCAAGCAGCTTCAGCACCCACACAATACTAACATGGAGCTCCTCACTCAATGCGCTCAAAACTTCACGGCCAAAAACAAGTTCAGTGCCCAAGCCATTTCCCGCTGCCATGGAAATCAAGTGCTCTGGCAGCACATATGTCTGAAAGTGGATATGACACCTAGGGAAGGGAGTGTGCTGGTAGATGGCAAGTGCCCGAAGCAGCACCACAGCTCTTCCAGTGCAAAAAAAACTCCACCTGCCTCATGAACTTCACATACCATCAGCTGTCTTGGCAGCTATCTTGGAAACCCTGTTGGGTCACTTCCGGTCCCATGCCCATTGAGCCCAGATCAAGCATCTTAACCACCCACACAAAACGAACATGGAGCTCCTCACTCAAGGCGCTCAAAACTCCACAGCCAAAGACAAGTTCAGTGCCCAAGCCATTTCCCGCTGCCATGGAAACCAAGTGCTCTGGCAGCGCATGTGTCTGAAAGTGGATATGACACCTAGGGAAGGGAGTTTGTTGGTGAATGGCAGCTGCCTGAAGCAGCAGCACAGCTCTTCCAGTGCCAAAACAACACCACAGGCCTCATGAACTTGACATACCATCAGCTGTCCTGGCAGCTATCTAGGAAACCCTGTTGGGTCACTTCCGGTCCCATGCCCATTGAGCCCAGTGGGATGGAATCAAGCAGCTTGAGCACCCACACAAAACGAACATGGAGCTCCTCACTCAAGGCGCTCAAAACTTCACGGCCAAAGACAAGTTCAGTGCCCAAGCCATTTCCCACTGCCATGGAAACCAAGTGCTCTGGCAGCACATATGTCTGAAAGTGGATATGACACCTAGGGAAGGGAGTGTGGTGGTGAATGGCAACTGCCCGAAGCAGCAGCACAGCTCTTCCAGTGCCAAAACAACTCCACCTGCCTCATGAACTTCACATACCATCAGCTGTCCTCTCAGCTATCTAGGAAACCCTGTTGGGTCACTTCCGGTCCCATGCCCATTGAGCCCAGTGGGATGGAATCAAGCAGCTTCAGCACCCACACAAAACGAACATGGAGCTCCTCACTCAAGGCTCTCAAAACTCCATGGCCAAAGACAAGTTCAGTGCCGAAGCCATTTCCCGCTGCCAAGGAAACCAAGTGCTCTGGCATCACATATGTCTGAAAGTGGATATGACACCTAGGGAAGGGAGTGTGCTGGTGAATGGCAACTGCCCGAAGCAGCACAGCTCTTCCAGTGATAAAGAACTCCACCTGCCTCATAAACTTCACATACCATCAGCTGTCTTGACAGCTATCTTGGAAACCCTGTTGGGTCACTTCCGGTCCCATGCCCATTGAGTCCAGATCAAGCATCTTAACCACCCACACAAAACGAACATGGAGCTCCTCACTCAAGGCGCTAAAAACTCCACAGCCAAAGACAAGTTCAGTGCCCAAGCCATTTCCCGCTGCCATGGAAACCAAGTGCTCTGGCAGCGCATGTGTCTGAAAGTGGATATGACACCTAGGGAAGGGAGTTTGTTGGTGAATGGCAGCTGCCTGAAGCAGCAGCACAGCTCTTCCAGTGCAAAAAGAACTCCACAAGCCTCATGAACTTCACATACCATCAGCTGTTTTGGCAGCTATCTAGGAAACCCTGTTGGGTCACTTCCGGTCCCATGCCCATTGAGCCCAGTGGGATGGAATCAAGCAGCTTGACCACCCACACAAATCTAAAATGGAGCTCCTCACTCAACGCGCTCAAAAGTCCACAGCCAAAGACAAGTTAAGTGCCCAAGCAATTTCCCGCTGCCATGGAAACCAAGTGCTCTGGCAGCGCATGTGTCTGAAAGTGGATATGACACCTAGGGAAGGGAGTTTGTTGGTGAATGGCAGCTGCCTGAAGCAGCAGCACAGCTCTTCCAGTGCAAAAACAACTCCACAGGCCTCATGAACTTCACATACCATCAGCTGTCCTGGCAGCTATCTAGGAAACCCTGTTGGGTCACTTCAGGTCCCATAGCCATTGAGCACAGGGGGATGGAATCAAGCAGCTTCAGCACCCACACAAAACGAACATGGAGCTCCTCACTCAAGGCGCTCAAAACTCCACAGCAAAAGACAAGTTCAGTGCGCAAGCCATTTCCCGCTGCCAAGGAAACCAAGTGCTCTGGCATCACATATGTCTGAAAGTGGATATGACACCTAGGGAAGGGAGTGTGCTGGTGAATGGCAACTGCCCGAACCAGCAGCACAGCTCTTCCAGTGCCAAAGAACTCCACCTGCCTCATAAACTTCACATACCATCAGCTGTCTTGGCAGCTATCTTGGAAACCCTGTTGGGTCACTTCCGGTCCCATGCACATTGAGCCCAGATCAAGCAGCTTGACCATCTACAGAAAACTAACATGGAGCTCCTCACTCAAGGCGCTCAAAACTCCACAGCCAAAGACAAGTTCAGTGCCCAAGCCATTTCCTGCTGCCATGGAAACCAAGTGCTCTGGCAGCGCATGTGTCTGAAAGTGGATATGACACCTAGGGAAGGGAGTTTGTTGGTGAATGGCAGCTGCCTGAAGGAGCAGCACAGCTCTTCCAGTGCAAAAACAACTCCACCTGCCTCATGAACTTCACATACCATCAGCTGTCCTGTCAGCTATCTAGGAAACCCTGTTGGGTCACTTCCGGTCCCATGCCCATTGAGCTCAGTGGGATGGAATCAAGCAGCTTCAGCACCCACACAAATCTAACATGGAGGTCCTCACTCAAGGCGTAAAAACTCCACAGCTAAATTTAAGTTCAGTGCCCAAGCCATTTCCCGCTGCCATGGAAACCAAGTGCTCTGGCAGCACATATGTCTGAAAGTGGATATGACACCTAGGGAAGGGAGTGTGCTGGTGAATGGCAACTGCCCGAAGCAGCAGCACAGCTCTTCCACTGCCAAAACAACTCCACCTGCCTCATGAACTTCACATACCATCAGCTGTCCTCTCAGCTATCTAGGAAACCCTGTTGGGTCACTTCCGGTCCCATGCCCATTGAGCCCAGTGGGATGGAATCAAGCAGCTTCAGCACCCACACAAAACGAACATGGAGCTCCTCACTCAAGGCTCTCAAAACTCCATGGCCAAAGACAAGTTCAGTGCCGAAGCCATTTCCCGCTGCCAAGGAAACCAAGTGCTCTGGCATCACATATGTCTGAAAGTGGATATGACACCTAGGGAAGGGAGTGTGCTGGTGAATGGCAACTGCCCGAAGCAGCACAGCTCTTCCAGTGATAAAGAACTCCACCTGCCTCATGAACTTCACATACCATCAGCTGTCTTGACAGCTATCTTGGAAACCCTGTTGGGTCACTACCGGTCCCATGCCCATTGAGTCCAGATCAAGCATCTTAACCACCCACACAAAACGAACATGGAGCTCCTCACTCAAGGCACTAAAAACTCCACAGCCAAAGACAAGTTCAGTGCCCAAGCCATTTCCCGCTGCCATGGAAACCAAGTGCTCTGGCAGCGCATGTGTCTGAAAGTGGATATGACACCTAGGGAAGGGAGTTTGTTGGTGAATGGCAGCTGCCCGAAGCAGCAGCACAGCTCTTCCAGTGCCAAAACAACTCCACCTGCCTCATGAACTTCACATACCATCAGCTGTCCTGGCAGCTATCTAGGAAACCCTGTTGGGTCACTTCCGGTCCCATGCCCATTGAGCCCAGTGGGATGAAATCAAGCAGCTTCAGCACCCACACAAATCTAACATGGAGGTCCTCACTGAAGGTGCTCAAAACTCCACGGCCAAAGACAAGTTCAGTGCCCAAGCCATTTCCCACTGCCATGGAAACCAAGTGCTCTGGCAGCACATATGTCTGAAAGTGGATATGACACCTAGGGAAGGGAGTGTGGTGGTGAATGGCAACTGCCCGAAGCAGCAGCACAGCTCTTCCACTACCAAAACAACTCCACCTGCCTCATGAACTTCACATACCATCAGCTGTCCTGGCAGCTATCTAGGAAACCCTGATGCATCACTTCCGGTCCCATGCCCAAAGAGGCCTGTGTGATGGAATCAAGCAGCTTCAGTACCCACACAAATCTAACATGGAGGTCCTCACTGAAGGCGATCAAAACTCCACGGCCAAAGACGAATTCAGTGCCCAAGCCATTTCCCGCTGCCATGGAAACCAAGTGCTCTGGCAGCACATATGTCTGAAAGTGGATATGACACCTAGGGAAGGGAGTGTGCTGGTGAATGGCAACTGCCCGAAGCAGCAGCACAGCTCTTCCACTGCCAAAACAACTCCACCTGCCTCATGAACTTCACATACCATCAGCTGTCTTTGCAGCTATCTAGGAAACCTCTTGGGTCACTTCCGGTCCCATGCCCATTGAGC
The DNA here is from genome assembly GCF_030435755.1 of Ochotona princeps. Lineage (NCBI taxonomy): Eukaryota > Metazoa > Chordata > Mammalia > Lagomorpha > Ochotonidae > Ochotona > Ochotona princeps. Next base: position 145,645,431 of record NC_080832.1, on the reverse strand, counting down.
CCAGATCAAGCAGCTTGTCCACAAACAAAACTAACATGGAGCTCCTCACTCAAGGCGCTCAAAACTCCACAGCCAAAGACAAGTTCAGTGCCCAAGCCATTTCCCACTGCCATGGAAACCAAGTGCTCTGGAAGCGCATGTGTCTGAAAGTGGATATGACACCTAGGGAAGGGAGTGTGGTGGTGAATGGCAACTGCCAAAACCTGCAGCACAGCTCTTCCAGTGCCAAAACAACTCCACCTGCCTCATGAACTTCACATACCATCAGCTGTCCTGGCAGCTATCTAGGAAACCCTGTTGGGTCACTTACGGTACCATACCAATTGAGCCCAGTGGGATGGAATCAAGCAGCTTCAGCACCCACACAAATCTAACATGGAGGTCCTCACTGAAGGTGCTCAAAACTCCACGGTCAAAGACAAGTTCAGTGCCGAAGCCATTTCCCACTGCCATGGAAACCAAGTGCTCTGGCAGCACATATGTCTGAAAGTGGATATGACAGCTAGGGAATGGAGTGTGGTGGTGAATGGCAACTGCCCGAAGCAGCAGCACAGCTCTTCCAGTGCCAAAACAACTCCACCTGCCTCATGAACTTCACATACCATCAGCTGTCCTGGCAGCTATCTAGGAAACCCTGTTGCGTCACTTCCGGTCCCATGCCCAATGAGGCCTGTGGGATGTAATCAAGCAGCTTCAGCACCCACACAAATCTAACATGGAGGTCCTCACTGAAGGCGATCAAAACTTCCGCAGCCAAAGACAAGTTCAGTGCCCAAGCCATTTCCCGCTGCCATGGAAACCAAGTGCTCTGGCAGCACATATGTCTGAAAGTGGATATGACACCTAGGGAAGGGAGTGTGGTGGTGAATGGCAACTGCCCGAAGCAGCAGCACAGCTCTTCCACAGCCAAAACAACTCCACCTGCCTCATGAACTTCACATACCATCAGCTGTCCTGGCAGCTATCTAGGAAACCCTGTTGGCTCACTTCCGGTCCCACGCCCATTGAGCCCAGTGGGATGGAATCAAGCAGCTTCAGCACCCACACAAAACGAACATGGAGCTCCTCACTCAAGGCGCTCAAAACTTCCGCAGCCAAAGACAAGTTCAGTGCCCAAACCATTTCCTGCTGCCATGGAAACCAAGTGCTCTGGCAACACATACGTCTGAAAGTGGATATGACACCAAGGGAAGGGAGTGTGGTGGTGAATGGCAACTGTCAAAACCTGCAGCACAGCTCTTCCAGTGCCAAAACAACTCCACCTGCCTCATGAACTTCATATACTATCAGCTGTCCTGGCAGGTTTGTTGGAAACCTTGTTGGTTCACTTCCGGTCCCATGCCCATTGAGCCCAGTGGGATGAAATCAAGTAGCTTGAGCACCCACACAAAACTAACATGGAGCTGCTCACTCAAGGCGCTCCAAACTTCACGGCCAAAGACAAGTTCAGAGCCCAAGCCATTTCCCGCTGCCATGGAAACCAAGTGCTCTGGCAGCACATATGTCTGAAAGAGGATATGACACCCAGGGAAGGGAGTGTGCTGGTGAATGGCAACTGCCCGAAGCAGCACCACAGCTCTTCCACTGCCAAAACAACTCCACCTGCCTCATGAACTTCACATACCATCAGCTGTCCTGGCAGCTATCTAGGAAACCCTGTTGTGTCACTTCCGGTCCCATGCCCATTGAGCCCAGTGGGATGGAATCAATCAGCTTCAGCACCCAAACAAAACGAACATGGAGCTCCTCACTCAAGGCGCTCCAAACTCCATGGCCAAAGACAAGTTCAGTGCCCAAGCCATTTTCCGCTGCCATGGAAACTAAGTGCTCTGGCAGCACATACGTCTGAAAGTGGTATGACACCTAGGGAAGGGAGTGTGGTGGTGAATGGCAACTGCCCGAAGCAGCAGCACAGCTCTTCCAGTGCCAAAACAACTCCACCTGCCTCATGAACTTCACATACCATCAGCTGTCTTGGCAGCTATCTAGGAAACCTATTGGGTCACTTGCGGTCCCATGCCCATTGAGCCCCGATCAAGCAGCTTGTTCACAAACAAAACTAACATGGAGCTCCTCACTCAAGGCGCTCAAAACTCCACAGCCAAAGACAAGTTCAGTTCCCAAGCCATTTCCCACTGCCATGGAAACCAAGTGCTCTGGAAGCGCATGTGTCTGAAAGTGGATATGACACCTAGGGAAGGGAGTGTGGTGGTGAATGGCAACTGCCAAAACCTGCAGCACAGCTCTTCCAGTGCAAAAACAACTCCACCTGCATCATGAACTTCACATACCATCAGCCGTCCTGGTAGATATCTAGGAAACCCTGTTGGGTCACTTCCGGTCCCATGACCATTGAGCCCAGATCAAGCATCTTAACCACCCACAGAAAACGAACATGGAGCTCCTCACTCAAGGCGCTCAAAACTCCACAGCCAAAGAGAAGTTCAGTGCCCAAGCCATTTCCCGCTGCCATGGAAACCAAGTGCTCTGGCAGCACATATGTCTGAAAGTGGATATGACACCTAGGGAAGGGAGTGTGTTGGTGAATGGCAACTGCCCGAAGCAGCAGCACAGCTTTTCCACTGCCAAAACAACTCCACCAGCCTCATGAACTTCACATACCATCAGCTGTCCTCTCAGCTATCTAGGAAACCCTGTTGGGTCACTTCCGGTCCCATGCCCATTGAGCCCAGTGGGATGGAATCAAGCAGCTTCAGCACCCACACAAAACGAACATGGAGCTCCTCACTCAAGGCGCTCAAAACTCCATGGCCAAAGACAAGTTCAGTGCCGAAGCCATTTCCCGCTGCCAAGGAAACCAAGTGCTCTGGCATCACATATGTCTGAAAGTGGATATGACAGCTATGGAAGGGAGTGTGCTGGTGAATGGCAACTGCCCGAAGCAGCACAGCTCTTCCAGTGATAAAGAACTCCACCTGCCTCATGAACTTCACATACCATCAGCTGTCTTGACAGCTATCTTGGAAACCCTGTTGGGTCACTTCCGGTCCCATGCCCATTGAGTCCAGATCAAGCATCTTAACCACCCACACAAAACGAACATGGAGCTCCTCACTCAAGGCGCTAAAAACTCCACAGCCAAAGACAAGTTCAGTGCCCAAGCCATTTCCCGCTGCCATGGAAACCAAGTGCTCTGGCAGCGCATGTGTCTGAAAGTGGATATGACACCTAGGGAAGGGAGTTTGTTGGTGAATGGCAGCTGCCTGAAGCAGCAGCACAGCTCTTCCAGTGCAAAAAGAACTCCACAAGCCTCATGAACTTCACATACCATCAGCTGTTTTGGCAGCTATCTAGGAAACCCTGTTGGGTCACTTCCGGTCCCATGCCCATTGAGCCCAGTGGGATGGAATCAAGCAGCTTGAGCACACACACAAAACTAACATGGAGCTCCTCACTCAAGGCGCTCCAAAGTTCACGCCAAAGACAAGTTCAGTGCCCAAGCCATTTCCTGCTGCCATGGAAACCAAGTGCTCTGGCAGCACATATGTCTGAAAGTGGATATGACACCTAGGGAAGGGAGTGTGCTGGTGAATGACAACTGCCCGAAGCAGCAGCACAGCTCTTCCAGTGCCAAAACAACTCCACCTGCCTCATGAACTTCACATACCATCAGCTGTCCTGGCAGCTATCTAGGAAACCCTGTTGGGTCACTTCCGGTCCCATGCCCATTGAGCCCAGTGGGATGAAATCAAGCAGCTTCAGCACCCACACAAATCTAACATGGAGGTCCTCACTGAAGGTGCTCAAAACTCCACGGCCAAAGACAAGTTCAGTGCCCAAGCCATTTCCCACTGCCATGGAAACCAAGTGCTCTGGCAGCACATATGTATGAAAGTGGATATGACACCTAGGGAAGGGAGTGTGGTGGTGAATGGCAACTGCCCGAAGCAGCAGCACAGCTCTTCCAGTGCCAAAACAACTCCACCTGCCTCATGAACTTCACATACCATCAGCTGTCCTGGCAGCTATCTAGGAAACCCTGATGCATCACTTCCGGTCCCATGCCCAATGAGGCCTGTGTGATGGAATCAAGCAGCTTCAGTACCCACACAAATCTAACATGGAGGTCCTCACTGAAGGCGATCAAAACTCCACGGCCAAAGATGAATTCAGTGCCCAAGCCATTTCCCGCTGCCATGGAAACCAAGTGCTCTGGCAGCACATATGTCTGAAAGTGGATATGACACCTAGGGAAGGGAGTGTGCTGGTGAATGGCAACTGGCCGAAGCAGCAGCACAGCTCTTCCACTGCCAAAACAACTCCACCTGCCTCATGAACTTCACATACCATCAGCTGTCTTTGCAGCTATCTAGGAAACCTCTTGGGTCACTTCCGGTCCCATGCCCATTGAGCCCAGATCAAGCAGCTTGTCCACAAACAAAACTAACATGGAGCTCCTCACTCAAGGCGCTCAAAACTCCACAGCCAAAGACAAGTTCAGTGCCCAAGCCATTTCCCACTGCCATGGAAACCAAGTGCTCTGGAAGCGCATGTGTCTGAAAGTGGATATGACACCTAGGGAAGGGAGTGTGGTGGTGAATGGCAACTGCCAAAACCTGCAGCACAGCTCTTCCAGTGCCAAAACAACTCCACCTGCCTCATGAACTTCACATACCATCAGCTGTCCTGGCAGCTATCTAGGAAACCCTGTTGGGTCACTTACGGTACCATACCAATTGAGCCCAGTGGGATGGAATCAAGCAGCTTCAGCACCCACACAAATCTAACATGGAGGTCCTCACTGAAGGTGCTCAAAACTCCACGGCCAAAGACAAGTTCAGTGCCGAAGCCATTTCCCACTGCCATGGAAACCAAGTGCTCTGGCAGCACATATGTCTGAAAGTGGATATGACAGCTAGGGAATGGAGTGTGGTGGTGAATGGCAACTGCCCGAAGCAGCAGCACAGCTCTTCCAGTGCCAAAACAACTCCACCTGCCTCATGAACTTCACATACCATCAGCTGTCCTGGCAGCTATCTAGGAAACCCTGTTGCGTCACTTCCGGTCCCATGCCCAAAGAGGCCTGTGGGATGGAATCAAGCAGCTTCAGTACCCACACAAATCTAACATGGAGGTCCTCACTGAAGGCGATCAAAACTTCCGCAGCCAAAGACAAGTTCAGTGCCCAAGCCATTTCCCGCTGCCATGGAAACCAAGTGCTCTGGCAGCACATATGTCTGAAAGTGGATATGACACCTAGGGAAGGGAGTGTGGTGGTGAATGGCAACTGCCCGAAGCAGCAGCACAGCTCTTCCACAGCCAAAACAACTCCACCTGCCTCATGAACTTCACATACCATCAGCTGTCCTGGCAGCTATCTAGGAAACCCTGTTGGCTCACTTCCGGTCCCACGCCCATTGAGCCCAGTGGGATGGAAAAAAGCAGCTTCAGCACCCACACAAAACGAACATGGAGCTCCTCACTCAAGGCGCTCAAAACTTCCGCAGCCAAAGACAAGTTCAGTGCCCAAACCATTTCCTGCTGCCATGGAAACCAAGTGCTCTGGCAACACATACGTCTGAAAGTGGATATGACACCAAGGGAAGGGAGTGTGGTGGTGAATGGCAACTGTCAAAACCTGCAGCACAGCTCTTCCAGTGCCAAAACAACTCCACCTGCCTCATGAACTTCATATACTATCAGCTGTCCTGGCAGGTATGTTGGAAACCTTGTTGGTTCACTTCCGGTCCCATGCCCATTGAGCCCAGTGGGATGAAATCAAGTAGCTTGAGCACCCACACAAAACTAACATGGAGCTGCTCACTCAAGGCGCTCCAAACTTCACGGCCAAAGACAAGTTCAGAGCCCAAGCCATTTCCCGCTGCCATGGAAACCAAGTGCTCTGGCAGCACATATGTCTGAAAGAGGATATGACACCCAGGGAAGGGAGTGTGCTGGTGAATGGCAACTGCCCGAAGCAGCACCACAGCTCTTCCACTGCCAAAACAACTCCACCTGCCTCATGAACTTCACATACCATCAGCTGTCCTGGCAGCTATCTAGGAAACCCTGTTGTGTCACTTCCGGTCCCATGCCCATTGAGCCCAGTGGGATGGAATCAATCAGCTTCAGCACCCAAACAAAACGAACATGGAGCTCCTCACTCAAGGCGCTCCAAACTCCATGGCCAAAGACAAGTTCAGTGCCCAAGCCATTTTCCGCTGCCATGGAAACTAAGTGCTCTGGCAGCACATACGTCTGAAAGTGGTATGACACCTAGGGAAGGGAGTGTGGTGGTGAATGGCAACTGCCCGAAGCAGCAGCACAGCTCTTCCACTGCCAAAACAACTCCACCTGCCTCATGAACTTCACATACCATCAGCTGTCTTGGCAGCTATCTAGGAAACCTATTGGGTCACTTGCGGTCCCATGCCCATTGAGCCCCGATCAAGCAGCTTGTTCACAAACAAAACTAACATGGAGCTCCTCACTCAAGGCGCTCAAAACTCCACAGCCAAAGACAAGTTCAGTTCCCAAGCCATTTCCCACTGCCATGGAAACCAAGTGCTCTGGAAGCGCATGTGTCTGAAAGTGGATATGACACCTAGGGAAGGGAGTGTGGTGGTGAATGGCAACTGCCCGAAGCAGCAGCACAGCTCTTCCAGTGCAAAAACAACTCCACCTGCATCATGAACTTCACATACCATCAGCCGTCCTGGTAGATATCTAGGAAACCCTGTTGGGTCACTTCCGGTCCCATGACCATTGAGCCCAGATCAAGCAACTTAACCACCCACAGAAAACGAACATGGAGCTCCTCACTCAAGGCGCTCAAAACTCCACAGCCAAAGAGAAGTTCAGTGCCCAAGCCATTTCCCGCTGCCATGGAAACCAAGTGCTCTGGCAGCACATATGTCTGAAAGTGGATATGACACCTAGGGAAGGGAGTGTGTTGGTGAATGGCAACTGCCCGAAGCAGCAGCACAGCTTTTCCACTGCCAAAACAACTCCACCAGCCTCATGAACTTCACATACCATCAGCTGTCCTTGCAGCTATCTAGGAAACCCTGTTGGCTCACTTCCGGTCCCATGCCCATTGAGCCCAGTGGGATGGAATCAAGCAGCTTGAGCACCCACACAAAACGAACATGGAGCTCCTCACTCAAGGCGCTCAAAACTTCCGCAGCGAAAGACAAGTTCAGTGCCCAAGCCATTTCCCGCTGCCATGGAAACCAAGTGCTCTGGCAGCACATGTCTGAAAGTGGATATGACACCTAGGGAAGGGAGTGTGGTGGTGAATGGCAACTGCCCGAAGCAGCAGCACAGCTCTTCCAGTGCCAAAACAACTCCACCTGCCTCATGAACTTCATATACCATCAGCTGTCCTGGCAGGTATTTTGAACACCTTGTTGGGTCACTTCCGGTCCCATGCCCATTGAGCCCAGTGGGATGAAATCAAGCAGCTTGAGCACCTACACAAAACGAACATGGAGCTTCTCACTCAAGGCGATCAAAACTCTCAGCCAAAGACAAGTTCAGTGCCCAAACCATTTCCCGCTGCCATGGAAATCAAGTGCTCTGGCAGCACATATGTCTGAAAGTGGATATGACACCTAGAAAAGGGAGTTTGCTGGTGAATGGCAACTGCCCGAAGCAACAGCACAGCTCTTCCACTGCAAAAACAACTCCACCTGCCTCATGAACTTCACATACCATCAGCTGTCTTGGCAGCTATCTAGGTAACCCTGTTGGGTCACTTCCGGTCCCATGCCCATTGAGCCCAGTGGGATGGAATCAAGCAGCTTCAGCACCCACACAAAACGAACATGGAGCTCCTCACTCAAGGCGCTCCAAACTCCACGGCCAAAGACAAGTTCAGTGCCCAAGCCATTTCCCTCTGCGATGGAAACCAAGTGCTCTGGCAGCACATATGTCTGAAAGTGGATATGACACCTAGGGAAGGGATTGTGTTGGTGAATGGCAAATGCCCGAAGCAGCAGCACAGCTCTTCCAGTGCAAAAACAACTCCACCTGCCTCAAGAACTTCACATACCATCAGCTGTCTTGGCAGCTATCTAGGTAACCCTGTTGGGTCACTTCCGGTCCCATGCCCATTGAGCCCAGTGGGATGGAATCAAGCAGCTTCAGCACCCACACAAAACGAACATGGAGCTCCTCACTCAAGGCGCTAAAAACAAAACGGTGAAAGAGAAGTTCAGTGCCCAAGCCATTTCCCGCTGCCATTCAAACCAAGTGCTCTGGCAGCACATATGTCTGAAAGTGGATATGACACCTAGGGAAGGGAGTGTGCTGGTGAATGGCAACTGCCCGAAGCAGCAGCACAGCTCTTCCACTGCCAAAACAACTCCACCTGCCTCATAAACTTCACATACGATCAGCTGTCCTGGCAGCTATCTAGGAAACCCTGTTGGGTCACTTCCGGTCCCATGCCCATTGAGCCCAGTGGGATGGAATCAAGCAGCTTCAGCACCCACACAAAACGAGCATGGAGCTCCTCACTCAAGGCGCTAAAAACAAAATGGTGAAAGACAAGTTCAGTGCCCAAGCCATTTCCCGCTGCCATGGAAACCAAGTGCTCTGGCAGCACATGTGTCTGAAAGTGGATATGACACCTAGGGAAGGGAGTGTGTTGGTGAATGGCAACTGCCCGAAGCAGCAGCACAGCTCTTTCACTGCCAAAACAACTCCACCTGCCTCATGAACTTCACATACCATCAGCTGTCCTGGCTGCTATCTAGGAAACCCTGTTGGGTCACTTCCGGTCCCATGCCCATTGAGCCCAGTGGGATGGAATCAAGCAGCTTCAGCACCCACACAAAACGAACATGGAGCTTCTCACTCAAGGCGCTCAAAATTCCACAGCCAAAGACAAGTTCACTGCCGAAGACGTTTCCCGCTGCCATGGAAACCAAGTGCTCTGGCAGCACATATGTCTGAAAGTGGATATGACACCTAGGGAAGGGAGTGTGCTGGTGAATGTCAACTGCCCTAAGCATCAGCACAGCTCTTCCACTGCCAAAACACCTCCACATGCCTCATGTCTTCACATACCATCAGCTGTCCTGGCAGCTATCTAGGAAACCCTGTTGGGTCACTTCGGGTCCCATGCCCATTGAGCCCAGGGAGATGGAATCAAGCAGCTTCAGCACCCACACAAAACGAACATGGAGCTCCTCACTCAAAGCACTCAAAACTCCTCGGACAATGATAAGTTCTGTGCCCAAACCATTTTCCGCTGCCATGGAAACCAAGTGCTCTGGCAGCACATATGTCAGAAAGTGGATATGACACCTAGGGAAGGGAGTGTGCTGGTCAATGGCAACTGCCCAAAGCAGCAGCACAGCTCTTCCAGTGCCAAAACACCTCCACATGCCTCATGTCTTCACATACCATCAGCTGTCCTGGCAGCTATCTAGGAAACCCTGTTGGGTCACTTCGGGTCCCATGCCCATTGAGCCCAGTGGGATGGAATCAAGCAGCTTCAGCACCCACACAAAACGAACATGGAGCTCCTCACTCAAGGCGCTAAAAACTCCACTGCCAAAGACAAGTTAGTGCCCAAGCCATTTCCCGCTGCCATGGAAACCAAGTGCTCTGGCAGCACATATGTCTGAAAGTGGATATGACACCATGGGAAGGGAGTGTGGTGGTGAATGGCAACTACCCGAAGCAGCCGCATAGCTCTTCCAGTGCCAAAACAACACCTGCCTCATGAACTTCACATACCATCAGCTGTCCTGGCAGCTATCTAGGAAACCCTGTTGGCTCACTTCCGGTCCCAGGCCCATTGAGCCCAGTGGGATGGAATCAAGCAGCTTCAGCACCCACACAAAACGAACATGGAGCTCCTCACTCAAGGCGCTCAAAACTCCACGGCCAAAGACAAGTTCAGTGCCCAAGCCATTTCCCGCTGCCATGGAAACCAAGTGCTCTGGCAGCACATATGTCTGAAAGTGGATATGACACCTAGGGAAGGGAGTGTGGTGATGAATGGCAACTGCCCAAAGCAGCCGCATAGCTCTTCCAGTGCCAAAACAACTCCACCTGCCTCATGAACTTCACATACCATCAGCTGTCCTTGCAGCTATCTAGGAAACCCTGTTGGCTCACTTCCGGTCCCATGCCCATTGAGCCCAGGGAGATGGAAACAAGCAGCTTCAGCACCCACACAAAACGAACATGGAGCTCCTCACTCAAAGCACTCAAAACTCCTCGGACAATGACAAGTTCAGTGCCCAAACCATTTTCCGCTGCCATGGAAACCAAGTGCTCTGGCAGCACATATGTCAGAAAGTGGATATGACACCTAGGGAAGGGAGTGTGCTGGTGAATGGCAACTGCCCAAAGCAGCAGCACAGCTCTTCCACTGCCAAAACAACTCCACATGCCTTATGAACTTCACATACCATCAGCTGTCCTGGCAGCTATCTAGGAAACCCTGTTGGGTCACTTCCGGTCCCATGCCCATTGAGCCCTGTGGGATGGAATCAAGCAGCTTCAGCACCCACACAAAACGAACATGGAGCTCCTCACTCAAGGCGCTAAAAACTCCTCGGCCAATACAAGTTCAGTGCCCAAGCCATTTCCCGCTGCCATGGAAATAAAGTGCTCTGGCACCACATATGTCTGAAAGTGGATATGACACCTAGGGAAGGGAGTGTGGTGGTGAATGGCAACTGCCCGAAGAAGCCGCATAGCTCTTCCAGTGCCAAAACAACTCCACCTGCCTCATGAACTTCACATACCATCAGCTGTCCTGGCAGCTATCTAGGCAACCCTGTTGGCTCACTGCCGGTCCCATGCCCATGGAGCCCAGTGGGATGGAATCAAGCAGCTTCAGCACCCACACAAAACGAACATGGAGCTCCTCAATCAAGGCACTCAAAACTCCTCGAACAAAGACAAGATCAATACCCAAGCCATTTTCCGCTGCCATGGAAACCAAGTGCTCTGGCAGCACATATGTCTGAAAGTGGATATGACACCTAGGGAAGGGAGCGTGCTGGTGAATGGCAACTGCCCGAAGCAGCAGCACAGCTCTTCCACTGCCAAAACAACTCCACCTGCCTCATGAACTTCACATACCATCAGCTGTCCTGGCAGCTATCTAGGAAACCCTGTTGGGTCACTTCCGGTCCCATGCCCATTGAGCCCAGTGGGATGGAATCAAGCAGCTTCAGCACCCACACAAAACGAACATGGAGCTCCTCACTCAAGGCGCTAAAAACAAAATGGTGAAAGACAAGTTCAGTGCCCAAGCCATTTCCCGCTGCCATGGAAACCAAGTGCTCTGGCAGCACATATGTCTGAAAGTGGATATGACACATAGGGAAGGGAGTGTGGTGGTGAATGGCAACTGCCCAAAGCAGCAGCACAGTTTTTCCAGTGCCAAAACAACTCCACCTGCCTCATGAACTTCACATACCATCAGCTGTCCTGGCAGCTATCTAGGAAACCCTGTTGGGTCACTTCCGGTCCCATGCCCGTTGAGCCCAGTGGGATGGAATCAAGCAGCTTCAGCACCCACACAATACTAACCTGGAGCTCCTTACTCAAGGCGCTAAAAACTCCACGGCCAAAGACAAGTTCAGTGCCCAAGCCATTTCCCGCTGCCATGGAAACCAAGTGCTCTGGCAGCACATATGTCTGAAAGTGGATATGACACCTAGGGAAGGGAGTGTGTTGGTGAATGGCAACTGCCCGAAGCAGCAGCACAGCTCTTCCACTACCAAAACAACTCCACCTGCCTCATGAACTTCACATACCATCAGCTGTCCTGGCAGCTATCTAGGAAACCCTGTTGGGTCACTTCCGGTCCCATGCCCATTGAGCCCAGTGGGATGGAATCAAGCAGCTTCAGCACCCACACAAATCTAACATGGAGGTCCTCACTCAAGGCGCTAAAAACAAAATGGTGAAAGACAAGTTCAGTGCCCAAGCCATTTCCCGCTGCCATGGAAACCAAGTGCTCTGGCAGCACATATGTCTGAAAGTGGATATGACACCTAGGGAAGGGAGTGTGGTGGTGAATGGCAACTGCCCAAAGCAGCAGCACAGTTCTTCCAGTGCCAAAACAACTCCACCTGCCTCATGAACTTCACATACCATCAGCTGTCCTGGCAGCTATCTAGGAAACCCTGTTGGGTCACTTCCGGTCCCATGCCCGTTGAGCCCAGTGGGATGGAATCAAGCAGCTTCAGCACCCACACAATACTAACATGGAGCTCCTCACTCAAGGCGCTCAAAACTAGTTCGCGAAAGACAAGTTCAGTGCCCAAGCCATTTCCTGCTGCCATGGAAACCAAGTGCTCTGGCAGCACATATGTCTGAAAGTGGATATGACACCTAGGGAAGGGAGTGTGGTGGTGAATGGCAACTGCCCGACGCAGCAGCACAGCTCTTCCACTACCAAAACAACTCCACCTGCCTCATGAACTTCACATACCATCAGCTGTCCTGGCAGCTATCTAGGAAACCCTGTTGGCTCACTTCCGCTCCCATGCCCATTGAGCCCAGGGGGATGGAATCAAGCAGCTTCAGCATCCACACAAAACGAACATGGAGCTCCTCACTCAAGGCGCTCAAAATTCCACAGCCAAAGAGAAGTTCAGTGCCGAAGACATTTCCCGCTGCCATGGAAACCAAGTGCTCTGGCAGCACATATGTCTGAAAGTGGATATGACACCTAGGGAAGGGAGTGTGGTGGTGAATGGCAACTGCCCGAAGCAGCAGCACAGCTCTTCCACTGCCAAAACAACTCCACCTGCCTTATGAACTTCACATACCATCAGCTGTCCTGGCAGCTATCTAGGAAACCCTGTTGGGTCACTTCCGGTCCCATGCCCATTGAGCCCAGTGGGATGGAATCAAGCAGCTTCAGCACCCACACAAAACGAACATGGAGCTCCTCACTCAAAGCACTGAAAACTCCTCGAACAAAAACAAGTTGAGTGCCCAAGCCATTTTCCGCTGCCATGGAAACCAAGTGCTCTGGCAGCACATATGTCAGAAAGTGGATATGACACCTAGGGAAGGGAGTGTGGTGGTGAATGGCAACTGCCCAAAGCAGCAGCACAGCTCTTCCACTGCCAAAACAACTCCACATGCCTTATGAACTTCACATACCATCAGTTGTCCTGGCAGCTATCTAGGAAACCCTGTTGGGTCACTTCCGGTCCCATGCCCATTGAGCCCAGTGGGATGGAATCAAGCAGCTTCAGCACCCACACAAAACGAACATGGAGCTCCTCACTCAAGGCGCTCAAAACTACACGGCGAAAGACAAGTTCAATGCCCAAGCCATTTCCCGCTGCCATGGAAACCAAGTGCTCTGGCAGCACATATGTCTGAAAGTGGATATGACACATAGGGAAGGGAGTGTGCTGGTGAATGGCAACTGCCCGAAGCAGCAGCACAGCTCTTCCACTACCAAAACAACTCCACCTGCCTCATGAACTTCACATACCATCAGCTGTCCTGGCAGCTATCTAGGAAACCCTGTTGGCTCACTTCCGGTCCCATGCCCATTGAGCCCAGGGGGATGGAATCAAGCAGCTTGAGCAACCACACAAAACGAACATGGAGCTCCTCACTCAAGGCACTCAAAACTTAATGGAAAAAAGACAAGTTCAGTGCCCAAGCCATTTTCCGCTGCCATGGAAACCAAGTGCTCTGGCAGCACATATGTCTAAACGTGGATATGACAACCAGGGAAGGGAGTGTGTTGGTGAATGGCAACTGCCCGAAGCAGCAGCACAGCTCTTCCACTACCAAAACAACTCCACCTGCCTCATGAACTTCACATACCATCAGCTGTCCTGGCAGCTATCTAGGAAACCCTGTTGGCTCACTTCCGGTCCCAGGCCCATTGAGCCCAGTGGGATGGAATCAAGCAGCTTCAGCACCCACACAAAACGAACATGGAGCTCCTCACTCAAGGCGCTCAAAACGCCACGGCCAAAGACAAGTTCAGTGCCCAAGCCATTTCCCGCTGCCATGGAAACCAAGTGCTCTGACAGCACATATGTCTGAAAGTGGATATGACACCTAGGGAAAGGAGTGTGGTGGTGAATGGCAACTGCCCGAAGCAGCAGCACAGCTCTTCCAGTGCCAAAACAACTCCACATGCCTCATGAACTTCACATACCATCAGCTGTCCTGGCAGCTATCTAGGAAACCCTGTTGGGTCACTTCCGGTCCCATGCCCATTGAGCCCAGTGGGATGGAATCAAGCAGCTTCAGCACCCACACAAATCTAACATGGAGGTCCTCACTCAAGGCGCTAAAAACAAAATGGTGAAAGACAAGTTCAGTGCCCAAGCCATTTCCCGCTGCCATGGAAACCAAGTGCTCTGGCAGCACATATGTCTGAAAGTGGATATGACACATAGGGAAGGGAGTGTGGTGGTGAATGGCAACTGCCCAAAGCAGCAGCACAGTTCTTCCAGTGCCAAAACAACTCCACCTGCCTCATGAACTTCACATACCATCAGCTGTCCTGGCAGCTATCTAGGAAACCCTGTTGGGTCACTTCCGGTCCCATGCCCATTGAGCCCAGTGGGATGGAATCAAGCAGCTTCAGCACCCACACAAAACGAACATGGAGCTCCTCACTCAAAGCACTGAAAACTCCTCGAACGAAAATAAGTTGAGTGCCCAAGCCATTTTCCGCTGCCATGGAAACCAAGTGCTCTGGCAGCACATATGTCAGAAAGTGGATATGACACCTAGGGAAGGGAGTGTGGTGGTGAATGGCAACTGCCCAAAGCAGCAGCACAGCTCTTCCACTGCCAAAACAACTCCACATGCCTTATGAACTTCACATACCATCAGCTGTCCTGGCAGCTATCTAGGAAACCCTGATGCATCACTTCCGGTCCCATGCCCATTGAGCCCAGTGGGATGGAATCAAGCAGCTTCAGCACCCACACAAAACGAACAGGGAGCTCCTTTCTCAAGGCGCTCAAAACTACACGGCGAAAGACAAGTTCAATGCCCAAGCCATTTCCCGCTGCCATGGAAACCAAGTGCTCTGGCAGCACATATGTCTGAAAGTGGATATGACACCTAGGGAAGGGAGTGTGCTGGTGAATGGCAACTGCCCGAAGCAGCAGCACAGCTCTTCCACTGCCAAAACAACTCCACCTGCCTCATGAACTTCACATACCATCAGCTGTCCTGGCAGCTATCTAGGAAACCCTGTTGGCTCACTACCGGTCCCATGCCCATTGAGCCCAGTGGGATGGAATCAAGCAGCTTCAGCACCCACACAAAACGAACATGGAGCTCCTCACTCAAGGCGCTAAAAACAAAATGGTGAAAGACAAGTTCAGTGCCGAAGCCATTTCCCGCTGCCATGGAAACCAAGTGCTCTGGCAGCACATATGTCTGAAAGTGGATTTGACACCTAGGGAAGGGAGTGTGCTGGTGAATGGCAACTGCCTGAAGCAGCAGCACAGCTCTTCCACTGCCAAAACAACTCCACCTGCCTCATGAACTTCACATACCATCAGCTGTCCTGGCAGCTATCTAGGAAACCCTGTTGGGTCACTTCTGGTCCCATGCCCATTGAGCCCTGTGGGATGGAATCAAGCAGCTTGAGCAACCACACAAAACGAACATGGAGCTCCTCACTCAAGGCACTCAAAACTTCATGGAAAAAAGACAAGTTCAGTGCCCAAGCCATTTCCCGCTGCCATGGAAACCAAGTGCTCTGGCAGCACATATGTCTGAAAGTGGATATGACACCTAGGGAAGGGAGTGTGGTGGTGAATGGCAACTGCCCGAAGCAGCAGCACAGCTCTTCCACTGCCAAAACAACTCCACCTGCCTCATGAACTTCACATACCATCAGCTGTCCTGGCAGCTATCTAGGAAACCCTGTTGGGTCACTTCCGGTCCCAGGCCCATTGAGCCCAGTGGGATGGAATCAAGCAGCTTCAGCACCCACACAAAACGAACATGGAGCTCCTCACTCAAGGCACTCAAAACTCCTCGGACAAAGACAAGTTCAGTGCCCAAGCCATTTCCTGCTGCCATGGAAACCAAGTGCTCTGGCAGCACATATGTCTGAAAGTGGATATGACACTTAGGGAAGGGAGTGTGCTGGTGAATGGCAACTGCCCGAAGCAGCAGCACAGCTCTTCCAGTGCCAAAACAACTCCACCTGCCTCATAAACTTCATATACCATCAGCTGTCCTGGCAGCTATCTAGGAAACAGTGTTGGGTCACTTCCGCTCCCATGCCCATTGAGCCCAGGGGGATGGAATCAAGCAGCTTCAGCACCCACACAAAACGAACATGGAGCTCCTCACTCAAGCCGCTAAAAACAAAATGGTGAAAGACAGGTTCAGTGCCCAAGCCATTTCCCGCTGCCATGGAAACCAAGTGCTCTGGCAGCACATATGTCTGAAAGTGGATATGACACAAAGGGAAGGGAGTGTGGTGGTGAATGGCAACTGCCCAAAGCAGCAGCACAGCTCTTCCAGTGCCAAAACAACTCCACCTGCCTCATGAACTTCACATACCATCAGCTGTCCTGGCAGCTATCTAGGAAACCCTGTTGGGTCACTTCCGGTCCCATGCCCATTGAGCCCAGTGGGATGGAATCAAGCAGCTTCAGCACCCACACAAAACGAACATGGAGTTCCTCACTCAAGGCGCTAAAAACTCCACGGCCAAAGACAAGTTCAGTGCCCAAGCCATTTCCTGCTGCCATGGAAACCAAGTGCTCTGGCAGCACATATGTCTGAAAGTGGATATGACACCTAGGGAAGGGAGTTTGTTGGTGAATGGCAACTGCCCTAAGCAGCAGCACAGCTCTTCCACTACCAAAACAACTCCACCTGCCTCATGAACTTCACATACCAACAGCTGTCCTGGTAGCTATCTAGGAAACCCTGTTGGGTCACTTCCGGTCCCATGCCCATTGAGCCCAGTGGGATGGAATCAAGCAGCTTCAGCACCCACACAAAACGAACATGGAGCTCCTCACTCAAGGCGCTCAAAACTCCACTGCCAAAGACAAGTTCAGTGCCCAAGCCATTTCCCGCTGCAATGGAAATCAAGTGCTCTGGCAGCACATATGTCTGAAAGTGGATATGACACCTAGGGAAGGGAGTGTGGTGGTGAATGGCAACTGCCCGAAGCAGCAGCATAGCTCTTCCAGTGCCAAAACAACTCCACATGCCTCATGAACTTCACATACCATCAGCTGTCCTGGCAGCTATCTAGGAAACCCTGTTGGGTCACTTCCGGTCCCATGCCCATTGAGCCCAGTGGGATGGAATCAAGCAGATTCAGCACCCACACAAAACTAACATGGAGCTCCTCACTCAAGGCATTCAAAACTCCTCGGCCAAAGACAAGTTCAGTGCCCAAGCCATTTCCCGCTGCCATGGAAACCAAGTGCTCTGGCAGCACATATGTCTGAAAGTGGATATGACACGGAGGGAAGGGAGTGTGCTGGTGAATGGCAACTGCCCGAAGCAGCAGCACAGCTCTTCCACTACCAAAACAACTCCACCTGCCTCATAAACTTCACATACCATCAGCTGTCCTGGCAGCTATCTAGGAAACCCTGTTGGGTCACTTCCGGTCCCATGCCCATTGAGCCCAGTGGGATGGAATCAAGCAGCTTCAGCACCCACACAAATCTAACATGGAGCCCCTCACTCAAAGCGCTAAAAACAAAATGCTGAAAGACAAGTTCAGTGCCCAAGCCATTTTCCGCTGCCATGGAAACCAAGTGCTCTGGCAGCACATATGTCTGAAAGTGGATATGACACCTAGGGAAGCGAGTGTGGTGGTGAATGGCAACTGCCCGAAGCAGCAGCACAGCTCTTCCAGTGTCAAAACAACTCCACCTGCCTCATGAACTTCACATACCATCAGCTGTCCTGGCAGCTATCTAGGAAACCCTGTTGGGTCACTTCTGGTCCCATGCCCATTGAGCCCAGTGGGATGGAATCAAGCAGCTTCAGCACCCACACAAAAGTAACATGGAGCTCCTCACTCAATCCGGTAAAATCTCCACGGCCAAAGACAAGTTCAGTGCCCAAGCCATTTCCCGGTGCCATGGAAATCAAGTGCTCTGGCAGCACATATGTCTGAAAGTGGATAGGAAACCTAGGGAAGGGAGTGTGCTGGTGAATGGCAACTGCCCGAAGCAGCAGCACAGCTCTTCCAGTGCCAAAACAACTCCACCTGCCTCATGAACTTCACATACCATCAGCTGTCCTGGCAGCTATCTAGGAAACCCTGTTGGGTCACTTCCGGTCCCATGCCCATTGAGCCCAGTGGGATGGAATCAAGCAGCTTCAGCACCCACACAAATCTAACATGGAGCTCCTCACTCAAGGTGCTCAAAACGTCGCAGCCAAAGACAAGTTCAGTGCCCAAGCCATTTCCCGCTGCCATGGAAACCAAGTGCTCTGGCAGCACATATGTCTGAAAGTGGATATGACACCTAGGGAAGGGAGTGTGTTGGTGAATGGCAACTGCTTGAAGCAGCAGCACAGCTCTTCCACTACCAAAACAACTCCACCTGCCTCATGAACTTCACATACCAACAGCTGTCCTGGCAGCTATCTAGGAAACCCTGTTGGGTCACTTCGGGTCCCATGCCCATAGAGCCCAGTGGGATGGAATCAAGCAGCTTCAACACCCACACAAAACGAACATGGAGCTCCTCACTCAAGGCGCTAAAATCTCCACAGCCAAAGACAAGTTCAGTGCCCAAGCCATTTCCCGCTGCCATGGAAACCAAGTGCTCTGGCAGCACATATGTCTGAAAGTGGATATGACACCTAGGGAAGGGAGTGTGTTGGTGAATGGCAACTGCCCGAAGCAGCAGCACAGCTCTTCCACTGCCAAAACAACTCCACCTGCCTCATGAACTTGACATACCATCAGCTGTCCTGGCAGCTCTCTAGGAAACCCTGTTGGCTCACTTCAGGTCCCATGCCCATTGAGCCCAGTGGGATGGAATCAAGCAGCTTGAGCACCCACACAAAACGAACATGGAGCTCCTCACTCAAGGCTCTAAAAACACCATGGGCAAAGACAAGTTCAGTGCCCAAGCCATTTCCCGCTGCCATATAAACCAAGTGCTCTAGCAGCACATATGTCTGAAAGTGGATATGAAGCGTAGGGAAGGGAGTGTGCTGGTGAATGGCAAATGCCCGAAGAAGCAGCGCAGCTCTTCCACTGCCAAAACAGCTCCACTTGCCTCTTGAACTTCACATACCATCAGCTGTCCTGGCAGCTATCTAGAAAACCCTGTTGGGTCATTTCCGGTCCCATGCCCATTGAGCCCAGTGGGATGGAATCAAGTAGCTTCAGCACCCACACAAAACGAACATGGAGCTCCTCACTCAAGGCACTCAAAACTCCATGGGAAAAAGACAAGTTCAGTGCCCAAGCCATTTCCCGCTGCCATGGAAACCAAGTGCTTTGGCAGCACATATGTCTGAAAGTGGATATGACACCTAGGGAAGGGAGTGTGGTGGTGAATGGCAACTGCTTGAAGCAGCAGCGCCACTGCCAAAACAACTCCACCTGCCTCATGAACTTCACATACCATCAGCTGTCCTGGCAGCTATCTAGGAAACCCTGTTGGGTCACTTCCGGTCCCATGCCCATTGAGCCCAGTGGGATGGAATCAAGCAGCTTCAGCATCCACAGAAAACGAACATGGAGCTCCTCACTCAAGGCGCTAAAAACTCCATAGATAAAGACAAGTTCAGTGCCCAAGCCATTTCCCGCTGCCATGGAAACCAAGTGCTCTGGCAGCACATATGTCTGAATGTGGATATGACACCTAGGGAAGGGAGTGTGTTGGTGAATGGCAACTGCCCGAAGCAGCAGCACAGCTCTTCCAGTGCCAAAACAACTCCACCTGCCTCATGAACTTCACATACCATCAGCTGTCCTGGCAGCTATCTAGGAAACCCTGTTGGGTCACTTCCGGTCCCATGCCCATTGAGCCCAGTGGGATGGAATCAAGCAGCTTCAGCACCCACACAAATCTAACATGGAGCTCCTCACTCAAGGTGCTCAAAACGTCACAGCCAAAGACAAATTCAGTGCCCTAGCCATTTCCCGCTGCCATGGAAACCAAGTCCTCTGGCAGCACATATGTCTGAAAGTGGATATGACACCTAGGGAAGGGAGTATGCTGGTGAATGGCAAATGCCCGAAGCAGCAGCACAGCTCTTCCAGTGCCAAAACAACTCCACCTACCTCATGAACTTCACATACCATCAGCTGTCCTGGCAGCTATCTAGGAAACCCTGTTGGGTCACTTCGGGTCCCATGCCCATTGAGCCCAGTGGGATGGAATCAAGCAGCTTCAGCACCCACACAAAACGAACATGGAGCTCCTCACTCAAGGCGCTCAAAACTCCTCGGACAAAGAAAAGTTCAGTGCCCAAGCCATTTCCCGCTGCCATGGAAACCAAGTGCTCTGGCAGCACATATATCTGAAAGTGGATATGAAACCTAGGGAAGGGAGTGTGTTGGTGAATGGCAACTGCCCGAAGCAGCAGCACAGCTCTTACAGTGCCAAAACAACTCCACCTGCCTCATGAACTTCACATACCATCAGCTGTCCTGGCAGCTATCTAGGAAACCCTGTTGGGTCACTTCCGGTCCCATGCCCATTGAGCCCAGTGGGATGGAATCAAGCAGCTTCAGCACCCACACAAAACGAACATGGAGCTCCTCACTCAAGGTGCTCAAAACGTCGCAGCCAAAGACAAGTTCAGTGCCCAAGCCATTTCCCGCTGCCATGGAAACCAAGTGCTCTGGCAGCACATATGTCTGAAAGTGGATATGACACCTAGGGAAGGGAGTCTGTTGGTGAATGGCAACTGCCCTAAGCAGCAGCACAGCTCTTCCTCTACCAAAACAACTCCACCTGCCTCATGAACTTCACATACCAACAGCTGTCCTGGCAGCTATCTAGGAAACCCTGTTGGGTCACTTCCGGTCCCATGCCCATTGAGCCCAGTGGGATGGAATCAAGCAGCTTCAACACCCACACAAAACGAACATGGAACTCCTCACTCAAGGCGCTAAAATCTCCACAGCCAAAGACAAGTTCAGTGCCCAAGCCATTTCCCGCTGCCATGGAAACCAAGTGCTCTGGCAGCACATATGTCTGAAAGTGGATATGACACCTAGGGAAGGGAGTGTGTTGGTGAATGGCAACTGCCCGAAGCAGCAGCACAGCTCTTCCACTGCCAAAACAACTCCACCTGCCTCATGAACTTGACATACCATCAGCTGTCCTGGCAGCTCTCTAGGAAACCCTGTTGGGTCACTTCCGGTCCCATGCCCATTGAGCCCAGTGGGATGGAATCAAGCAGCTTGAGCACCCACACAAAACGAACATGGAGCTCCTCACTCAAGGCTCTAAAAACACCATGGGCAAAGACAAGTTCAGTGCCCAAGCCATTTCCCGCTGCCATGGAAACCAAGTGCTCTGGCAGCACATATGTCTGAAAGTGGATATGAAGCCTAGGGAAGGGAGTGTGGTGGTGAATGGCAACTGCCCGAAGCAGCAGCACAGCTCTTCCAGTGCCAAAACAGCTCCACTTGCCTCTTGAACTTCACATACCATCAGCTGTCCTGGCAGCTATCTAGAAAACCCTGTTGGGTCACTTCTGGTCCCATGCCCATTGAGCCCAGTGGGATGGAATCAAGTAGCTTCAGCACCCACACAAAACGAACATGGAGCTCCTCACTCAAGGCGCTCAAAACTCCACGGCCAAAGACAAGTTCAGTGCCCAAGCCATTTCCCGCTGCCATGGAAACCAAGTGCTCTGGCAGCACATATGTCTGAAAGTGGATATGACACCTAGGGAAGGGAGTGTGGTGGTGAATGGCAACTGCTTGAAGCAGCAGCGCCACTGCCAAAACAACTCCACCTGCCTCATGAACTTCACATACCATCAGCTGTCCTGGCAGCTATCTAGGAAACCCTGTTGGGTCACTTCCGGTCCCATGCCCATTGAGCCCAGTGGGATGGAATCAAGCAGCTTCAGCATCCACAGAAAACGAACATGGAGCTCCTCACTCAAGGCGCTAAAAACTCCACAGATAAAGACAAGTTCAGTGCCCAAGCCATTTCCCGCTGCCATGGAAACCAAGTGCTCTGGCAGCACATATGTCTGAAAGTGGATATGACACCTAGGGAAGGGAGTGTGCTGGTGAATGGCAACTGCCCGAAGCTGCAGCACAGCTCTTCCACTGCCAAAACAACTCCACCTGCCTCATGAACTTCACATACCATCAGCTGTCCTGGCAGCTATCTAGGAAACACTGTTGGGTCACTTCCGGTCCCATGCCCATTGAGCCCAGTGGGATGGAATCAAGCAGCTTCAACACCCACACAAAACGAACATGGAGCTCCTCACTCAAGGCGCTAAATTCTCCACAGCCAAAGACAAGTTCAGTGCCCAAGCCATTTCCCGCTGCCATGGAAACCAAGTGCTCTGGCAGCACATATGTCTGAAAGTGGATATGACACCTAGGGAAGGGAGTGTGTTGGTGAATGGCAACTGCCCGAAGCAGCAGCACAGCTCTTCCACTGTCGAAACAACTCCACCTACCTCATGAACTTGACATACCATCAGCTGTCCTGGCAGCTCTCTAGGAAACCCTGTTGGGTCACTTCCGGTCCCATGCCCATTGAGCCCAGTGCCATGGAATCAAGCAGCTTGAGCACCCACACAAAACGAACATGGAGCTCCTCACTCAAGGCTCTAAAAACACCATGGGCAAAGACAAGTTCAGTGCCCAAGCCATTTCCCGCTGCCATGGAAACCAAGTGCTCTGGCAGCACATATGTCTGAAAGTGGATATGAAGCCTAGGGAAGGGAGTGTGCTGGTGAATGACAACTGCCCGAAGAAGCAGCACAGCTCTTCCAGTGCCAAAACAACTCCACTTGCCTCATGAACTTCACATACCATCAGCTGTCCTGGCAGCTATCTAGGAAACCCTGGTAGGTCATTTCCGGTCCCATGCCCATTGAGCCCAGTGGGATGGAATCAAGTAGCTTCAGCACCCACACAAAACGAACATGGAGCTCCTCACTCAAGGCGCTCAAAACTTCACAGCCAACGACAAGTTCAGTGCCCAAGCCATTTCCCGCTGCCATGGAAACCAAGTGCTCTGGCAGCACATATGTCTGAAAGTGGATATGACACCTAGGGAAGGGAGTGTGGTGGTGAATGGCAACTGCTTGAAGCAGCAGCGCCACTGCCAAAACAACTCCACCTGCCTCATGAACTTCACATACCATCAGCTGTCCTGAGGGCTATCTAGGAAACCCTGTTGGGTCACTTCCGGTCCCATGCCCATTGAGCCCAGTGGGATGGAATCAAGCAGCTTCAGCACCCACACAATACTAACATGGAGCTCCTCACTCAAGGTGCTCAAAACTACATGGCGAAAGACAAGTTCAGTGCCCAAACCATTTCCCGCTGCCATGGAAACCAAGTGCTCCGGCAGCACATATATCTGAAAGTGGATATGACACCAAGGGAAGGGAGTGTGGTGCTGAATGGCAACTGCCCGAAGCAGCAGCACAGCTCTTCCAGTGCCAAAACAACTCCACCTGCCTCATGAACTTCACATACCATCAGCTGTCCTGGCAGCTATCTAGGAAACCCTGTTGGGTCACTTCGGGTCCCATGCCCATTGAGCCCAGTAGGATGGAATCAAGCAGCTTCAGCACCCACACAAAACGAACATGGAGCTCCTCACTCAAGGCGCTCAAAACGTCACGGCCAAAGACAAGTTCAGTGCCGAAACCATTTCCCGCTGCCATGGAAACCAAGTGCTCTGGCAGCACATATGTCTGAAAGTGGATATGACACCTAGGGAAGGGAGTGTGCTGGTGAATGGCAACTGCCCGAAGCAGCAGTACAGCTCTTCCAGTGCCAAAACAACTCCATCTGCCTCATGAACTTCACATACCATCAGCTGTCCTGGCAGCTATCTAGGAAACCCTGTTGGGTCACTTCCGGTCCCATGCCCATTGAGCCCAGTGGGATGGAATCAAGCAGCTTCAGCACCCACACAAAACGAACATGGAGCTCCTCACTCAAGGCGCTAAAAACTCCACTGCCAAAGACAAGTTCAGTGCCCAAGCCATTTCCCGCTGCCATGGAAACCAAGTGCTGTGGCAGCACATATGTCTGAAAGTGGATTTGACACCTAGGGAAGGGAGTGTGGTGGTGAATGGCAACTGCCCGAAGCAGCAGCACAGCTCTTCCAGTGCCAAAACAACTCCACCTGCCTCATGAACTTCACATACCATCAGCTGTCCTGGCAGCTATCTAGGAAACCCTGTTGGGTCACTTCCGGTCCCATGCCCATTGAGCCCATTGCGATGGAATCAAGCAGCTTCAGCACCCACACAAAACTAACATGGAGCTCCTCTCTCAAGTCGCTCAAAACGTCACGGCCAAAGACAAGTTCAGTGCCCAAGCCATTTCCCGCTGCCATGGAAACCAAGTGCTCTGGCAGCACATATGTCTGAAAGTGGATATGACACCTAGGGACGGGAGTGTGGTGGTGAATGGCAACTGCCTGAAGCAGCAGCACAGCTCTTCCACTGCCAAAACAACTCCACCTGCCTCATGAACTTCACATACCATCAGCTGTCCTGGCAGCTATCTAGGAAACCCTGTTGGGTCAATTCCGGTCCCATGCCCATTGAGCCCAGTGGGATGGAATCAAGCAGCTTCAGCACCCACACAAAACGAACATGGAGCTCCTCACTCAAGGCGCTCAAAACTCCACAGCCAAAGACAAGTTCAGTGCCCAAGCCATTTCCCGCTGCCATGGAAACCAAGTGCTCTGGCAGCACATATGTCTGAAAGTGAATATGACACTAGGGAAGGGAGTGTGCTGGTGAATGGCAACTGCCCGAAGCAGCAGCACAGCTCCTCCAGTGAAAAAACAACTCCACCTGCCTCATGAACTTCACATACCATCAGCTGTCCTGGCAGCTATCTAGGAAACCCTGTTGGGTCACTTCCGGTCCCATGCCCATTGAGCCCAGTGGGATGGAATCAAGCAGCTTCAGCATCCACAGAAAACGAACATGGAGCTCCTCACTCAAGGCGCTAAAAACTCCACAGATAAAGACAAGTTCAGTGCCCAAGCCATTTCCCGCTGCCATGGAAACCAAGTGCTCTGGCAGCACATATGTCTGAAAGTGGATATGACACCTAGGGAAGGGAGTGTGCTGGTGAATGGCAACTGCCCGAAGCAGCAGCACAGCTCTTCCACTGCCAAAACAACTCCACCTGCCTCATGAACTTCACATACCATCAGCTGTCCTGGCAGCTATCTAGGAAACACTGTTGGGTCAATTCCGGTCCCATGCCCATTGAGCCCAGTGGGATGGAATCAAGCAGCTTCAACACCCACACAAAACGAACATGGAGCTCCTCACTCAAGGCGCGAAAATCTCCACAGCCAAAGACAAGTTCAGTGCCCAAGCCATTTCCCGCTGCCATGGAAACCAAGTGCTCTGGCAGCACATATGTCTGAAAGTGGATATGACACCTAGGGAAGGGAGTGTGTTGGTGAATGGCAACTGCCCGAAGCAGCAGCACAGCTCTTCCACTGTCGAAACAACTCCACCTACCTCATGAACTTGAGATACCATCAGCTGTCCTGGCAGCTCTCTAGGAAACCCTGTTGGCTCACTTCCGGTCCCATGCCCATTGAGCCCAGTGGGATGGAATCAAGCAGCTTGAGCACCCACACAAAACGAACATGGAGCTCCTCACTCAAGGCTCTAAAAACACCATGGGCAAAGACAAGTTCAGTGCCCAAGCCATTTCCCGCTGCCATGGAAACCAAGTGCTCTGGCAGCACATATGTCTGAAAGTGGATATGAAGCCTAGGGAAGGGAGTGTGCTGGTGAATGACAACTGCCCGAAGAAGCAGCACAGCTCTTCCAGTGCCAAAACAACTCCACTTGCCTCATGAACTTCACATACCATCAGCTGTCCTGGCAGCTATCTAGGAAACCCTGGTAGGTCATTTCCGGTCTCATGCCCATTGAGCCCAGTGGGATGGAATCAAGTAGCTTCAGCACCCACACAAAACGAACATGGAGCTCCTCACTCAAGGCGCTCAAAACTCCACAGCCAACGACAAGTTCAGTGCCCAAGCCATTTCCCGCTGCCATGGAAACCAAGTGCTCTGGCAGCACATATGTCTGAAAGTGGATATGACACCTAGGGAAGGGAGTGTGGTGGTGAATGGCAACTGCCCGAAGCAGCAGCACAGCTCTTCCACTGCCAAAACAACTCCACCTGCCTCATGAACTTCACATACCATCAGCTCTCCTGGCAGCTATCTAGAAAACCCTGTTGGGTCACTTCCGGTCCTATGCCCATTGAGCCCAGTGGGATGGAGTCAAGCAGCTTCAGCACCCACACAAAACGAACATGGAGCTCCTCACTCAAGGCGCTCAAAACTCCACAGCCAAAGACAAGTTCAGTGCCCAAGCCATTTCCCGCTGCCATGGAAACCAAGTGCTCTGGCAGCACATATGTCTGAAAGTGGATATGACACCTAGGGAAGGGAGTGTGGTGGTGAATGGCAACTGCTTGAAGCAGCAGCGCCACTGCCAAAACAACTCCACCTGCCTCATGAACTTCACATACCATCAGCTGTCTTGGCAGCTATCTAGGAAACCCTGTTGGGTCACTTCCGGTCCCATGCCCATTGAGCCCATTGCGATGGAATCAAGCAGCTTCAGCACCCACACAAAACTAACATGGAGCTCCTCTCTCAAGGCGCTCAAAACGTCACGGCCAAAGACAAGTTCAGTGCCCAAGCCATTTCCCGCTGCCATGGAAACCAAGTGCTCTGGCAGCACATATGTCTGAAAGTGGATATGACACCTAGGGAAGGGAGTGTGGTGGTGAATGGCAACTGCCCGAAGCAGCAGCACAGCTCTTCCACCGCCAAAACAACTCCACCTGCCTCATGAACTTCACATACCATCAGCTGTCCTGGCAGCTATCTAGGAAACCCTGTTGGGTCACTTCCGGTCCCATGCCCATTGAGCCCAGTGGGATGGAATCAAGCAGCTTGAGCACCCACAAAGATCTAACATGGAGCTCCTCACTCAAGGCGCTCAAATCCCCACAGCCAAAGACAAGTTCAGTGCCCAAGCCATTTCCCGCTGCCATGGAAACCAAGTGCTCTGGCAGCACATATGTCTGAAAGTGGATATGACACCTAGGGAAGGGAGTGTGGTGGTGAATGGCAACTGCCCGAAGCAGCAGCACAGCTCTTCCAGTGCCAAAACAACTCCACCTG
The DNA here is from genome assembly GCF_030435755.1 of Ochotona princeps. Lineage (NCBI taxonomy): Eukaryota > Metazoa > Chordata > Mammalia > Lagomorpha > Ochotonidae > Ochotona > Ochotona princeps. Next base: position 145,618,093 of record NC_080832.1, on the reverse strand, counting down.
CCTCATGAACTTCACATACCGTCAGCTGTCCTGGCAGCTATCTAGGAAACCCTGTTGGGTCACTTCCGGTCCCATGCCCATTGAGCCCAGTAGGATGGAATCAAGCAGCTTCAGCACCCACACAAAACGAACATGGAGCTCCTCACTCAAGGTGCTCAAAACTCCACAGATAAAGACAAGTTCAGTGCCCAAGCCATTTCCCGCTGCCATGGAAACCAAGTGCTCTGGCAGCACATATATCTGAAAGTGGATATGACAGCTATGGAAGGGAGTGTGCTGGTGAATGGCAACTGCCCGAAGCAGCAGCACAGCTCTTCCACTGCCAAAACAACTCCACCTGCCTCATGAACTTCACATACCATCAGCTGTCTTGGCAGCTATCTAGGAAACCCTGTTGGGTCACTTCCGGTCCCATGCACATTGAGCCCAGTGGGATGGAATCAAGCAGCTTGAGCACCCACACAAAACTAACATGGAGCTCCTCACTCAAGGCGCTCAAAACTCCACAGCCAAAGACAAGTTCAGTGCCCAAGTCATTTCCCGCTGCCATGGAAACCAAGTGCTCTGGCAGCACATATGTCTGAAAGTGGATATGACACCTAGGGAAGGGAGTGTGCTGGTGAATGGCAACTGCCCGAAGCAGCAGCACAGCTCTTCCACTGCCAAAACAACTCCACCTGCCTCATGAACTTCACATACCATCAGCTGTCCTGGCAGCTATCTAGGAAACCCTGTTGGGTCACTTCTGGTCCCATGCCCATTGAGCCCAGTGGGATGGAATCAAGCAGCTTCAGCACCCACACAAAACGAACATGGAGCTCCTCACTCAAGGCGCTCAAAACTCCACAGCCAAAGACAAGTTCAGTGCCCAAGCCATTTCCCGCTGCCATGGAAACCATGTGCTCTGACAGCACATATGTCTGAAAGTGGATATGACACCTAGGGAAGGGAGTGTGCTGGTGAATGGCAACTGCCCGAAGCAGCAGCACAGCGCTTGCAGTGCCAAAACAACTCCACCTGCCTCATGAACTTCACATACCATCAGCTGTCCTGGCAGCTATCTAGGAAACCCTGTTGTGTCACTTCCGGTCCCATGCCCATTGAGCCCAGTGGGATGGAATCAAGCAGCTTCAGCACCCACACAAATCTAACATGGAGCTCCTCACTCAAGGCGCTCAAAACTCCACGGCCAAAGACAAGTTCAGTGTCCAAGCCATTTCCCGCTGCCATGGAAACCAAGTGCTCTGGCAGCACATATGTCTGAAAGTGGATATGACACCTAGGGAAGGGAGTGTGTTGGTGAATGGCAACTGCCCAAAGCAGCAGCACAGCTCTTCCAGTGCCAAAACAACTCCACCTGCCTCATGAACTTCACATACCATCAGCTGTCCTGGCAGCTATCTAGGAAACCCTGTTGGGTCACTTCCGGTCCCATGCCCATTGAGCCCAGTGGGATGGAGTCAAGCAGCTTCAGCACCAACACAAAACGAACATGGAGCTCCTCACTCAAGGTGCTCAAAACTCCACAGCCAAAGACAAGTTCAGTGCCCAAGCCATTTCCCGCTGCCATGGAAACCAAGTGCTCTGGCAGCACATATATCTGAAAGTGGATATGACACCTAGGGAAGGGAGTGTGGTGGTGAATGGCAACTGCCCGAAGCAGCAGCACAGCTCTTCCAGTCCCAAAACAACTCCACCTGTCTCATGAACTTCACATACCATCAGCTGTCTTGGCAGCTATCTAGGAAATCCTGTTGGGTCACTTCCGGTCCCATGCACATTGAGCCCAGTGGGATGGAATCAAGCAGCTTCAGCACCCACACAAAACTAACATGGAGCTCCTCACTCAAGGCGCTCAAAATTCCACAGCCAAAGACAAGTTCAGTGCCCAAGCCATTTCCCGCTGCCATGGAAACCAAGTGCTCTGACAGCACATATGTCTGAAAGTGGATATGACACCTAGGGAAGGGAGTGTGCTGGTGAATGGCAACTGCCCGAAGCAGCAGCACAGCTCTTCCACTGCCAAAACAACTCCACCTGCCTCATGAACTTCACATACCATCAGCTGTCCTGGCAGCTATCTAGGAAACCCTGTTGTGTCACTTCCGGTCCCATGCCCATTGAGCCCAGTGGGATGGAATCAAGCAGCTTCAGCACCCACACAAATCTAACATGGAGCTCCTCACTCAAGGCGCTCAAAACTCCACAGCCAAAGACAAGTTCAGTGTCCAAGCCATTTCCCGCTGCCATGGAAACCAAGTGCTCTGACAGCACATATGTCTGAAAGTGGATATGACACCTAGGGAAGGGAGTGTGTTGGTGAATGGCAACTGCCCAAAGCAGCAGCACAGCTCTTCCACTGCCAAAACAACTCCACCTGCCTCATGAACTTCACATACCATCAGCTGTCCTGGCAGCTATCTAGGAAACCCTGTTGGGTCACTTCCGGTCCCATGCCCATTGAGCCCAGTGGGATGGAGTCAAGCAGCTTCAGCACCAACACAAAACGAACATGGAGCTCCTCACTCAAGGTGCTCAAAACTCCACAGCCAAAGACAAGTTCAGTGCCCAAGCCATTTCCCGCTGCCATGGAAACCAAGTGCTCTGGCAGCACATATATCTGAAAGTGGATATGACAGCTATGGAAGGGAGTGTGGTGGTGAATGGCAACTGCCCGAAGCAGCAGCACAGCTCTTCCAGTGCCAAAACAACTCCACCTGCCTCATGAACTTCACATACCATCAGCTGTCTTGGCAGCTATCTAGGAAATCCTGTTGGGTCACTTCCGGTCCCATGCACATTGAGCCCAGTGGGATGGAATCAAGCAGCTTCAGCACCCACACAAAACTAACATGGAGCTCCTCACTCAAGGCGCTCAAAATTCCACAGCCAAAGACAAGTTCAGTGCCCAAGCCATTTCCCGCTGCCATGGAAACCAAGTGCTCTGGCAGCACATATGTCTGAAAGTGGATATGACACCTAGGGAAGGGAGTGTGCTGGTGAATGGCAACTGCCCGAAGCAGCAGCACAGCTCTTCCACTGCCAAAACAACTCCACCTGCCTCATGAACTTCACATACCATCAGCTGTCCTGGCAGCTATCTAGGAAACCCTGTTGTGTCACTTCCGGTCCCATGCCCATTGAGCCCAGTGGGATGGAATCAAGCAGCTTCAGCACCCACACAAATCTAACATGGAGCTCCTCACTCAAGGCGCTCAAAACTCCACGGCCAAAGACAAGTTCAGTGTCCAAGCCATTTCCCGCTGCCATGGAAGCCAAGTGCTCTGGCAGCACATATGTCTGAAAGTGGATATGACACCTAGGGAAGGGAGTGTGCTGGTCAATGGCAACTGCCCGAAGCAGCAGCACAGCTCTTCCAGTGCCAAAACAACTCCACCTGCCTCATGAACTTCACATACCATCAGCTGTCCTGGCAGCTATCTAGGAAACCCTGTTGGGTCACTTCCGGTCCCATGCCCATTGAGCCCAGTCGGATGGAATCAAGCAGCTTCAGCACCCACACAAAACGAACATGGAGCTCCTCACTCAAGGCGCTCAAAACTCCATGGCCAAAGAGAAGTTCAGTGCAGAGGCCATTTCCCGCTGCCATGGAAACCAAGTGCTCTGGCAGCACATATGTCTGAAAGTGGATATGACACCTAGGGAAGGGAGTGTGCTGGTGAATGGCAACTGCCCAAAGCAGCAGCACAGCTCTTCCACTGCCAAAACAACTCCACCTGCCTCATGAACTTCACATACCATCAGCTGTCCTGGCAGCTATCTAGGAAACCCTGTTGGGTCACTTCTTGTCCCATGCCCATTGAGCCCAGTCGGATGGAATCAAGCAGCTTGAGCACCCACACAAAACGAACATGGAGCTCCTCACTCAAGGCGCTCAAAACTCCATGGCCAAAGACAAGTTCAGTGCCCAAGCCATTTCCCGCTGCCATGGAAACCAAGTGCTCTGGCAGCACATATGTCTGAAAGTGGATATGACACCTAGGGAACTATGTGTAGTGGTGAATGGCAACTGCCCGAAGCAGCAGCACAGCTCTTCCAGTGCCAAAACAACTCCACCTGCCTCATGAACTTCACATACCATCAGCTGTCCTGGCAGCTATCTAGGAAACCCTGTTGGGTCACTTCCGGTCCCATGCCCATTGAGCCCAGTGGGATGGAATCAAGCAGCTTCAGCACCCACACAAATCTAACATGGAGCTCCTTACTCAAGGCGCTCAAAACTTCACGGCCAATGACAAGTTCAGTGCCCAAGCCATTTCCCGCTGCCATGGAAACCAAGTGCTCTGGCAGCACATATGTCTGAAAGTGGATATGACACCTAGGGAACTATGTGTAGTGGTGAATGGCAACTGCCCGAAGCAGCAGCACAGCTCTTCCAGTGCCAAAACAACTCCACCTGCCTCATGAACTTCACATACCATCAGCTGTCCTGGCAGCTATCTAGGAAACCCTGTTGGGTCACTTCCGGTCCCATGCCCATTGAGCCCAGTGGGATGGAATCAAGCAGCTTCAGCACCCACACAAATCTAACATGGAGCTCCTCACTCAAGGCGCTCAAAACTCCACGGCCAAAGAGAAGTTCAGTGTCCAAGCCATTTCCCGCTGCCATGGAAGCCAAGTGCTCTGGCAGCACATATGTCTGAAAGTGGATATGACACCTAGGGAAGGGAGTGTGCTGGTCAATGGCAACTGCCCGAAGCAGCAGCACAGCTCTTCCAGTGCCAAAACAACTCCACCTGCCTCATGCACTTCACATACCATCAGCTGTCCTGGCAGCTATCTAGGAAACCCTGTTGGCTCACTTCCGGTCCCATGCCCATTGAGCCCAGTGGGATGGAATCAAGCAGCTTCAGCACCCACACAAAACGAACATGGAGCTCCTCACTCAAGGCGCTCAAAACTCCACGGCCAAAGAGAAGTTCAGTGCCCAAGCCATTTCCCGCTGCCATGGAAACCAAGTGCTCTGGCAGCACATATGTCTGAAAGTGGATATGACACCTAGGGAAGGGAGTGTGCTGGTGAATGGCAACTGCCCAAAGCAGCAGCACAGCTCTTCCAGTGCCAAAACAACTCCACTTGCCTCATGAACTTCACATACCATCAGCTGTCCTGGCAGCTATCTAGGAAACCCTGTTGGGTCACTTCTGGTCCCATGCCCATTGAGCCCAGTGGGATGGAATCAAGCAGCTTCAGCACCCACACAAAACGAACATGGAGCTCCTCACTCAAGGCGCTCAAAACTCCATGGCCAAAGACAAGTTCAGTGCCCAAGCCATTTCCCGCTGCCATGGAAACCAAGTGCTCTGGCAGCACATATGTCTGAAAGTGGATATGACACCTAGGGAAGGGAGTGTGCTGGTGAATGGCAACTGCCCAAAGCAGCAGCACAGCTCTTCCAGTCCCAAAACAACTCCACCTGCCTCATGCACTTCACATACCATCAGCTGTCCTGGCAGCTATCTAGGAAACCCTGTTGGGTCACTTCCGGTCCAATGCCCATTGAGCCCAGTGGGATGGAATCAAGCAGCTTCAGCACCCACACAAATCTAACATGGAGCTCCTTACTCAAGGCGCTCAAAACTTCACGGCCAATGACAAGTTCAGTGCCCAAGCCATTTCCCGCTGCCATGGAAACCAAGTGCTCTGGCAGCACATATGTCTGAAAGTGGATATGACACCTAGGGAACTTTGTGTAGTGGTGAATGGCAACTGCCCGAAGCAGCAGCACAGCTCTTCCAGTCCCAAAACAACTCCACCTGCCTCATGAACTTCACATACCATCAGCTGTCCTGGCAGCTATCTAGGAAACCCTGTTGTCTCACCTCCGGTCCCATGCCCATTGAGCCCAGTGGGATGGAATCAAGCAGCTTCAGCACCCACACAAATCTAACATGGAGCTCCTTACTCAAGGCGCTCAAAACTTCACGGCCAATGACAAGTTCAGTGCCCAAGCCATTTCCCGCTGCCATGGAAACCAAGTGCTCTGGCAGCACATATGTCTGAAAGTGGATATGACAGCTATGGAAGGGAGTGTGCTGGTGAATGGCAACTGCCCGAAGCAGCAGCACAGCTCTTCCAGTGCCAAAACAACTCCACCTGCCTCATGAACTTCACATACCATCAGCTGTCCTGGCAGCTATCTAGGAAACCCTGTTGGGTCACTTCCGGTCCCATGCCCATTGAGCCCAGTGGGATGGAATCAAGCAGCTTCAGCACCCACACAAATCTAACATGGAGCTCCTCACTCAAGGCGCTCAAAACTCCACGGCCAAAGAGAAGTTCAGTGTCCAAGCCATTTCCCGCTGCCATGGAACCAAGTGCTCTGGCAGCACATATGTCTGAAAGTGGATATGACACCTAGGGAAGGGAGTGTGCTGGTGAATGGCAACTGCCCGAAGCAGCAGCACAGCTCTTCCAGTGCCAAAACAACTCCACCTGCCTCATGCACTTCACATACCATCAGCTGTCCTGGCAGCTATCTAGGAAACCCTGTTGGCTCACTTCCGGTCCCATGCCCATTGAGCCCAGTGGGATGGAATCAAGCAGCTTCAGCACCCACACAAAACTAACATGGAGCTCCTCACTCAAGGCGCTCAAAACACCACGGCCAAAGACAAGTTCAGTGCCCAAGCCATTTCCCGCTGCCATGGAAACCAAGTGCTCTGGCAGCACATATGTCTGAAAGTGGATATGACACCTAGGGAAGGGAGTGTGTTGGTGAATGGCAACTGCTCGAAGCAGCAGCACAGCTCTTCCACTGCCAAAACAACTCCACCTGCCTCATGAACTTCACATACCATCAGCTGTCCTGGCAGCTATCTAGGAAACCCTGTTGGGTCACTTCCGGTCCCATGCCCATTGAGCCCAGTGGGATGGAATCAAGCAGCTTCAGCACCCACACAAAACGAACATGGAGCTCCTCACTCAAGGCGCTCAAAACTCCATGGCCAAAGACAAGTTCAGTGCCCAAGCCATTTCCCGCTGCCATGGAAACCAAGTGCTCTGGCAGCACATATGTCTGAAAGTGGATATGACACCTAGGGAAGGGAGTGTGCTGGTGAATGGCAACTGCCCGAAGCAGCAGCACAGCTCTTCCACTGCCAAAACAACTCCACCTGCCTCATGAACTTCACATACCATCAGCTGTCCTGGCAGCTATCTAGGAAACCCTGTTGGGTCACTTCCGGTCCCATGCCCATTGAGCCCAGTGGGATGGAATCAAGCAGCTTCAGCACCCAAACAAATCTAACATGGAGCTCCTTACTCAAGGCGCTCAAAACTTCACGGCCAATGACAAGTTCAGTGCCCAAGCCATTTCCCGCTGCCATGGAAACCAAGTGCTCTGGCAGCACATATGTCTGAAAGTGGATATGACACCTAGGGAACTATGTGTAGTGGTGAATGGCAACTGCCCGAAGCAGCAGCACAGCTCTTCCAGTGCCAAAACAACTCCACCTGCCTCATGAACTTCACATACCATCAGCTGTCCTGGCAGCTATCTAGGAAACCCTGTTGGGTCACTTCCGGTCCCATGCCCATTGAGCCCAGTGGGATGGAATCAAACAGCTTCAGCACCCAAACAAATCTAACATGGAGCTCCTTACTCAAGGCGTTCAAAACTTCACGGCCAATGACAAGTTCAGTGCCCAAGCCATTTCCCGCTGCCATGGAAACCAAGTGCTCTGGCAGCACATATGTCTGAAAGTGGATATGACACCTAGGGAACTATGTGTAGTGGTGAATGGCAACTGCCCGAAGCAGCAGCACAGCTCTTCCAGTGCCAAAACAACTCCACCTGCCTCATGAACTTCACATACCATCAGCTGTCCTGGCAGCTATCTAGGAAACCCTGTTGTCTCACTTCCGGTCCCATGCCCATTGAGCCCAGTGGGATGGAATCAAGCAGCTTCAACACCCACACAATACGAACATGGAGCTCCTCACTCAAGGCGCTAAAATCTCCACAGCCAAAGACAAGTTCAGTGCCCAAGCCATTTCCCGCTGCCATGGAAACCAAGTGCTCTGGCAGCACATATGTCTGAAAGTGGATATGAAGCCTAGGGAAGGGAGTGTGCTGGTGAATGGCAACTGCCCGAAGCAGCAGCACAGCTCTTCCAGTGCCAATACAGCTCCACTTGCCTCATGAACTTCACATACCATCAGCTCTCCTGGCAGCTATCTAGAAAACCCTGTTGGGACATTTCCGGTCCCATGCCCATTGAGCCCAGTGGGATGGAATCAAGTAGCTTCAGCACCCACACAAAACGAACATGGAGCTCCTCACTCAAGGTGCTCAAAACTCCACGGCCAACGACAAGTTCAGTGCCCAAGCCATTTCCCGCTGCCATGGAAACCAAGTGCTCTGGCAGCACATATGTCTGAAAGTGGATATGACACCTAGGGAAGGGAGTGTGTTGGTGAATGGCAACCGCCCAAAGCAGCAGCGCCACTGCCAAAACAACTCCACCTGCCTCATGAACTTCACATACCATCAGCTGTCCTGAGGGCTATCTAGGAAACCCTGTTGGGTCACTCCCGGTCCCATGCCCATTGAGCCCAGTGGGATGGAATCAAGCAGCTTCAGCACCCACACAAATCTAACATGGAGCTCCTCACTCAAAGTGCTCAAAACGTCACGGCCAAAGACAAGTTCAGTGCCCAAGCCATTTCCCGCTGCCATGGAAACCAAGTGCTCTGGCAGCACATATGTCTGAAAGTGGATATGACAGCTATGGAAGGGAGTGTGCTGGTGAATGGCAACTGCCCGAAGCAGCAGCACAGCTCTTCCAGTGCCAAAACAACTCCACCTGCCTCATGAACTTCACATACCATCAGCTGTCCTGGCAGCTATCTAGGAAACCCTGTTGGGTCACTTCCGGTCCCATGCCCATTGAGCCCAGTGGGATGGAATCAAACAGCTTCAGCACCCACACAAATCTAACATGGAGCTCCTCACTCAAAGTGCTCAAAACGTCACGGCCAAAGACAAGTTCAGTGCCCAAGCCATTTCCCGCTGCCATGGAAACCAAGTGCTCTGGCAGCACATATGTCTGAAAGTGGATATGACACCTAGGGAAGGGAGTGTGTTGGTGAATGGCAACTGCCCGAAGCAGCAGCACAGCTCTTCCACTGCCAAAACAACTCCACCTGCCTCATGAACTTCACATACCATCAGTTGTCCTGGCAGCTATCTAGGAAACCCTGTTGGCTCACTTCCGGTGCCATGCCCATTGAGCCCAGGGGGATGGAATCAAGCAGCTTCAGCACCCACACAAATCTAACATGGAGCTCCTCACTCAAGGTGCTCAAAACTCCACAGCCAAAGACAAGTTCAGTGCCCAAGCCATTTCCCGCTGCCATGGAAATCAAGTGCTCTGGCAGCACATATGTCTGAAAGTGGATATGACACCTAGGGAAGGGAGTGTGCTGGTGAATGGCAACTGCCCGAAGCAGCAGCACAGCTCTTCCACTGCCAAAACAACTCCACCTGCCTCATGAACTTCACATACCATCAGCTGTCCTGGCAGCTATCTAGGAAACCCTGTTGGCTCACTTCCGGTCCCATGCCCATTGAGCCCAGCGGGATGGAATCAAGCAGCTTCAGCACCCAACCAAAACGAACATGGAGCTCCTCACTGAAGGCGCTCAAAGCTCCACAGCCAAAGACAAGTTCAGTGCCCAAGCCATTTCCCGCTGCCATGGAAACCAAGTGCTCTGGCAGCACATATGTCTGAAAGTGGATATGACACCTAGGGAAAGGAGTGTGCTGGTGAATGGCAACTGCCCGAAGCAGCAGCACAGCTCTTCCAGTGCCAAAACAACTCCACCTGCCTCATGCACTTCACATACCATCAGCTGTCCTGGCAGCTATCTAGGAAACCCTGTTGGGTCACTTCCGGTCCCATGCCCATTGAGTCCAGTGGGATGGAATCAAGCAGCTTCAGCATCCACACAAAACGAACATGGAGCTCCTCACTCAAGGCGCTAAAAACTCCACAGATAAAGACAAGTTCAGTGCCCAAGCCATTTCCCGCTGCCATGGAAACCAAGTGCTCTGGCAGCACATATGTCTGAAAGTGGATATGACACCTAGGGAAGGGAGTGTGATGGTGAATGGCAACTGCCCGAAGCAGCAGCACAGCTCTTCCAGTGCCAAAACAACTCCACCTGCCTCATGAACTTCACATACCATCAGCTGTCCTGGCAGCTATCTAGGAAACCCTGTTGGGTCACTTCCGGTCCCATGCCCATTGAGCCCAGTGGGATGGAATCAAGCAGCTTCAACACCCACACAAAACGAACATGGAGCTCCTCACTCAAGGCGCTAAAATCTCCACAGCCAAAGACAAGTTCAGTGCCCAAGCCATTTCCCGCTGCCATGGAAACCAAGTGCTCTGGCAGCACATATGTCTGAAAGTGGATATGACACCTAGGGAAGGGAGTGTGTTGGTGAATCGCAACTGCCCGAAGCAGCAGCACAGCTCTTCCACTGCCGAAACAACTCCACCTGCCTCATGAACTTCACATACCATCAGCTGTCCTGGCAGCTATCTAGGAAACCCTGTTGGGTCACTTCCGGTCCCATGCACATTGAGCCCAGTGGGATGGAATCAAGCAGCTGAGCATCCACACAAAACGAACATGGAGCTCCTCACTCAAGGCTCTAAAAACACCATGGGCAAAGACAAGTTCAGTGCCCAAGCCATTTCCCGCTGCCATGGAAACCAAGTGCTCTGGCAGCACATATGTCTGAAAGTGGATATGACACCTAGGGAAGGGAGTGTGCTGGTGAATGGCAACTGCCCGAAGCAGCAGCACAGCTCTTCCACTGCCAAAACAACTCCACCTGCCTCAAGAACTTCACATACCATCAGCTGTCCTGGCAGCTATCTAGAAAACCCTGTTGGGTCAATTCCGGTCCCATGCCCATTGAGCCCAGTGGGATGGAATCAAGCAGCTTCAGCACCCACACAAAACGAACATGGAGCTCCTCACTCAAGGTGCTCAAAACTCCACAGCCAAAGACAAGTTCAGTGCCCAAGCCATTTCCCGCTGCCATGGAAACCAAGTGCTCTGGCAGCACATATGTCTGAAAGTGGATATGACACCTAGGGAAGGGAGTGTGCTGGTGAATGGCAACTGCCCGAAGCAGCAGCACAGCTCTTCCAGTGCCAAAACAACTCCACCTGCCTCATGAACTTCACATACCATCAGCTGTCTTGGCAGCTATCTAGGAAACCCTGTTGGGTCACTTCCGGTCCCATGCCCATTGAGCCCAGTGGGATGGAATCAAGCAGCTTGAGCACCCACACAGATCTAACATGGAGCTCCTCACTCAAGGCGCTCAAAACTCCACAGCCAAAGACAAGTTCAGTACCCAAGCCATTTCCCGCTGCCATGGAAACCAAGTGCTCTGGCAGCACATATGTCTGAAAGTGGATATGACACCTAGGGAAGGGAGTGTGATGGTGAATGGCAACTGCCCGAAGCAGCAGCACAGCTCTTCCACTGCCAAAACAACTCCACCTGCCTCATGAACTTCACATACCATCAGCTGTCCTGGCAGCTATCTAGGAAACCCTGTTGGGTCACTTCCGGTCCCATGCCCATTGAGCCCAGTGGGATGGAATCAAGCAGCTTCAACACCCACACAAAACGAACATGGAGCTCCTCACTCAAGGCGCTAAAATCTCCACAGCCAAAGACAAGTTCAGTGCCGAAGCCATTTCCCGCTGCCATGGAAACCAAGTGCTCTGGCAGCACATATGTCTGAAAGTGGATATGAAGCCTAGGGAAGGGAGTGTGCTGGTGAATGGCAACTGCCCGAAGCAGCAGCACAGCTCTTCCAGTGCCAAAACAGCTCCACTTGCCTCATGAACTTCACATACCATCAGCTGTCCTGGCAGCTATCTAGGAAACCCTGTTGGGGCACTTCTGGTCCCATGCCCATTGAGCCCAGTGGGATGGAATCAAGCAGCTTCAGCACCCACACAAATCTAACATGGAGCTCCTCACTCAAGGCTCTAAAAACACCATGGGCAAAGACAAGTTCAGTGCACAAGCCATTTCCCGCTGCCATGGAAACCAAGTGCTCTGGCAGCACATATGTCTGAAAGTGGATATGAAGCCTAGGGAAGGGAGTGTGCTGGTGAATGGCAACTGCCCGAAGCAGCAGCACAGCTCTTCCAGTGCCAAAACAGCTCCACTTGCCTCATGAACTTCACATACCATCAGCTGTCCTGGCAGCTATCTAGGAAACCCTGTTGGGTCACTTCTGGTCCCATGCCCATTGAGCCCAGTGGGATGGAATCAAGCAGCTTCAGCACCCACACAAATCTAACATGGAGCTCCTCACTCAAGGCGCTCAAAACTCCACAGCCAAAGACAAGTTCAGTGTCCAAGCCATTTCCCGCTGCCATGGAAACCAAGTGCTCTGGCAGCACATATGTCTGAAAGTCGATATGACACCTAGGGAAGGGAGTGTGGTGGTGAATGGCAACTGCCCGAAGCAGCAGCACAGCTCTTCCACTGCCAAAACAACTCCACCTGCCTCAAGAACTTCACATACCATCAGCTGTCCTGGCAGCTATCTAGAAAACCGTGTTGGGTCACTTCCGGTCCCATGCCCATTGAGCCCAGTGGGATGGAATCAAGCAGCTTGAGCACCCACACAAAACGAACATGGAGCTCCTCACTCAAGGCTCTAAAGCACCATGGGCAAAGACAAGTTCAGTGCCCAAGCCATTTCCCGCTGCCATGGAAACCAAGTGCTCTGGCAGCACATATGTCTGAAAGTCGATATGACGCCTAGGGAAGGGAGTGTGGTGGTGAATGGCAACTGCCCGAAGCAGCAGCACAGCTCTTCCAGTACCAAAACAGCTCCACTTGCCTCATGAACTTCACATACCATCAGCTGTCCTGGCAGCTATCTAGGAAACCCTGTTGGGGCACTTCTGGTCCCATGCCCATTGAGCCCAGTGGGATGGAATCAAGCAGCTTCAGCACCCACACAAAACGAACATGGAGCTCCTCACTCAAGGCGCTCAAAACTCCACAGCCAAAGACAAGTTCAGTGCCCAAGCCATTTCCCGCTGCCATGGAAACCAAGTGCTCTGGCAGCACATATGTCTGAAAGTGGATATGACACCTAGGGAAGGGAGTGTGCTGGTGAATGGCAACTGCCCGAAGCAGCAGCACAGCTCTTCCAGTGCCAAAACAACTCCACCTGCCTCATGAACTTCACATACCATCAGCTGTCCTGGCAGCTATCTCGGAAACCCTGTTGGGTCACTTCCGGTCCCATGCCCATTGAGCCCAGTGGGATGGAATCAAGCAGCTTCAGCACCCACACAAAACGAACATGGAGCTTCTCACTCAAGGTGCTGAAAACTCCACAGCCAAAGACAAGTTCAGTGCCCAAGCCATTTCCCGCTGCCATGGAAACCAAGTGCTCTGGCAGCACATATGTCTGAAAGTGGATATGACAGCTATGGAAGGGAGTGTGCTCGTGAATGGCAACTGCCCGAAGCAGCAGCACAGCTCTTCCACTGCCAAAACAACTCCACCTGCCTCATGCACTTCACATACCATCAGCTGTTCTGGCAGCTATCTAGGAAACCCTGTTGGGTCACTTCCGGTCCCATGTCCATTGAGCCCAGTAGGAAGGAATCAAGCAACTTGCGCACCCACACAAAACTAACATGGAGCTCCTCACTCAAGGCTCTAAAAACACCATGGGCAAAGACAAGTTCAGTGCCCAAGCCATTTCCCGCTGCCATGGAAACCAAGTGCTCTGGCAGCACATATGTCTGAAAGTCGATATGACGCCTAGGGAAGGGAGTGTGGTGGTGAATGGCAACTGCCCGAAGCAGCAGCACAGCTCTTCCACTGCCAAAACAGCTCCACTTGCCTCATGAACTTCACATACCATCAGCTGTCCTGGCAGCTATCTAGGAAACCCTGTTGGGGCACTTCTGGTCCCATGCCCATTGAGCCCAGTGGGATGGAATCAAGTAGCTTCAGCACCCACACAAAACGAACATGGAGCTCCTCACTCAAGGCGCTCAAAACTCCACAGCCAAAGACAAGTTCAGTGCCCAAGCCATTTCCCGCTGCCATGGAAACCAAGTGCTCTGGCAGCACATATGTCTGAAAGTGGATATGACACCTAGGGAAGGGAGTGTGCTGGTGAATGGCAACTGCCCTAAGCAGCAGCACAGCTCTTCCAGTGCCAAAACAACTCCACCTGCCTCATGAACTTCACATACCATCAGCTGTCCTGGCAGCTATCTCGGAAACCCTGTTGGGTCACTTCCGGTCCCATGCCCATTGAGCCCAGTGGGATGGAATCAAGCAGCTTCAGCACCCACACAAAACGAACATGGAGCTTCTCACTCAAGGTGCTGAAAACTCCACAGCCAAAGACAAGTTCAGTGCCCAAGCCATTTCCCGCTGCCATGGAAACCAAGTGCTCTGGCAGCACATATGTCTGAAAGTGGATATGACACCTAGGGAAGGGAGTGTGCTCGTGAATGGCAACTGCCCGAAGCAGCAGCACAGCTCTTCCACTGCCAAAACAACTCCACCTGCCTCATGCACTTCACATACCATCAGCTGTTCTGGCAGCTATCTAGGAAACCCTGTTGGGTCACTTCCGGTCCCATGTCCATTGAGCCCAGTAGGAAGGAATCAAGCAACTTGCGCACCCACACAAAACTAACATGGAGCTCCTCACTCAAGGCGCTCAAAACGTCACGGCCAAAGACAAGTTCAGTGCCCAAGCCATTTCCCGCTGCCGTGGAAACCAAGTGCTCTGGCAGCACATATGTCTGAAAGTGGATATGACACCTAGGGAAGGGAGTGTCCTGGTGAATGGCAACTGCCCGAAGCAGCAGCACAGCTCTTCCAGTGCCAAAACAACTCCACCTGCCTCATGAACTTCACATACCATCAGCTGTCCTGGCAGCTATCTCGGAAACCCTGTTGGGTCACTTCCGGTCCCATGCCCATTGAGCCCAGTGGGATGGAATCAAGCAGCTTCAACACCCACACAAAACGAACATGGAGCTCCTCACTCAAGGCGCTAAAATCTCCACAGCCAAAGACAAGTTCAGTGCCGAAGCCATTTCCCGCTGCCATGGAAACCAAGAGCTCTGGCAGCACATATGTCTGAAAGTGGATATGACACCTAGGGAAGGGAGTGTGTTGGTGAATCGCAACTGCCCGAAGCAGCAGCACAGCTCTTCCACTGCCGAAACAACTCCACCTGCCTCATGAACTTCACATACCATCAGCTGTCCTGGCAGCTATCTAGGAAACCCTGTTGGGTCACTTCCGGTCCCATGCCCATTGAGCCCAGTGGGATGGAATCAAGCAGCTGAGCATCCACACAAAACGAACATGGAGCTCCTCACTCAAGGCTCTAAAAACACCATGGGCAAAGACAAGTTCAGTGCCCAAGCCATTTCCCGCTGCCATGGAAACCAAGTGCTCTGGCAGCACATATGTCTGAAAGTGGATATGAAGCCTAGGGAAGGGAGTGTGCTGGTGAATGGCAACTGCCCGAAGCAGCAGCACAGCTCTTCCAGTGCCAAAACAGCTCCACTTGCCTCATGAACTTCACATACCATCAGCTGTTCTGGCAGCTATCTAGGAAACCCTGTTGGGTCACTTCCGGTCCCATGCCCATTGAGCCCAGTGGGATGGAATCAAGCAGCTTCAGCACCCACACAAATCTAACATGGAGCTCCTCACTCAAGGCGCTCAAAACTCCACAGCCAAAGACAAGTTCAGTGTCCAAGCCATTTCCCTCTGCCATGGAAACCAAGTGCTCTGGCAGCACATATGTCTGAAAGTGGATATGACACCTAGGGAAGGGAGTGTCCTGGTGAATGGCAACTGCCCGAAGCAGCAGCACAGCTCTTCCAGTGCCAAAACAACTCCACCTGCCTCAAGAACTTCACATACCATCAGCTGTCCTGGCAGCTATCTAGGAAACCCTGTTGGGTCACTTCCGGTCCCATGCCCATTGAGCCCAGTGGGATGGAATCAAGCAGCTTCAGCACCCACACAGATCTAACATGGAGCTCCTCACTCAAGGCGCTCAAAACACTATGGGCAAAGACAAGTTCAGTGCCCAAGCCATTTCCCGCTGCCATGGAAACCAAGTGCTCTGGCAGCACATATGTCTGAAAGTGGATATGAAGCCTAGGGAAGGGAGTGTGCTGGTGAATGGCAACTGCCCGAAGCAGCAGCACA
Source organism: Ochotona princeps (assembly GCF_030435755.1). Classification (NCBI taxonomy): domain Eukaryota; kingdom Metazoa; phylum Chordata; class Mammalia; order Lagomorpha; family Ochotonidae; genus Ochotona; species Ochotona princeps. The sequence continues at coordinate 145,601,815 of NC_080832.1, read as the reverse complement.
GCTCTTCCAGTGCCAAAACAGCTCCACTTGCCTCATGAACTTCACATACCATCAGCTGTCCTGGCAGCTATCTAGGAAACCCTGTTGGGTCACTTCCGGTCCCATGCCCATTGAGCCCAGTGGGATGGAATCAAGCAGCTTCAGCACCCACACAAAACGAACATGGAGCTCCTCACTCAAGGCGCTCAAAACTCCACAGCCAAAGACAAGTTCAGTGCCCAAGCCATTTCCCGCTGCCATGGAAACCAAGTGCTCTGGCAGCACATATGTCTGAAAGTGGATATGACACCTAGGGAAGGGAGTGTGCTGGTGAATGGCAACTGCCCGAAGCAGCAGCACAGCTCTTCCAGTGCCAAAACAACTCCACCTGCCTCATGAACTTCACATACCATCAGCTGTCCTGGCAGCTATCTCGGAAACCCTGTTGGGTCACTTCCGGTCCCATGCCCATTGAGCCCAGTGGGATGGAATCAAGCAGCTTCAGCACCCACACAAAACGAACATGGAGCTTCTCACTCAAGGTGCTGAAAACTCCACAGCCAAAGACAAGTTCAGTGCCCAAGCCATTTCCCCCTGCCATGGAAACCAAGTGCTCTGGCAGCACATATGTCTGAAAGTGGATATGACAGCTATGGAAGGGAGTGTGCTCGTGAATGGCAACTGCCCGAAGCAGCAGCACAGCTCTTCCAGTGCCAAAACAACTCCACCTGCCTCATGCATTTCACATACCATCAGCTGTTCTGGCAGCTATCTAGGAAACCCTGTTGGGTCACTTCCGGTCCCATGTCCATTGAGCCCAGTGGGATGGAAACAAGCAACTTGAGCACCCACACAAAACTAACATGGAGCTCCTCACTCAAGGCGCTCAAAACGTCACGGCCAAAGACAAGTTCAGTGCCCAAGCCATTTCCCGCTGCCATGGAAACCAAGTGCTCTGGCAGCACATATGTCTGAAAGTGGATATGACACCTAGGGAAGGGAGTGTGGTGGTGAATGGCAACTGCCCGAAGCAGCAGCACAGCTCTTCCAGTGCCAAAACAACTCCACCTGCCTCATGAACTTCACATACCATCAGCTGTCCTGGCAGCTATCTAGGAAACCCTGTTGGGTCACTTCCGGTCCCATGCCCATTGAGCCCAGTGGGATGGAATCAAGCAGCTTCAACACCCACACAAATCTAACATGGAGCTCCTCACTCAAGGCGCTAAAATCTCCACAGCCAAAGACAAGTTCAGTGCCGAAGCCATTTCCCGCTGCCATGGAAACCAAGTGCTCTGGCAGCACATATGTCTGAAAGTGGATATGACACCTAGGGAAGGGAGTGTGTTGGTGAATCGCAACTGCCCGAAGCAGCAGCACAGCTCTTCCACTGCCGAAACAACTCCACCTGCCTCATGAACTTCACATACCATCAGCTGTCCTGGCAGCTATCTAGGAAACCCTGTTGGGTCACTTCCGGTCCCATGCCCATTGAGCCCAGTGGGATGGAATCAAGCAGCTGAGCATCTACACAAAACGAACATGGAGCTCCTCACTCAAGGCTCTAAAAACACCATGGGCAAAGACAAGTTCAGTGCCCAAGCCATTTCCCGCTGCCATGGAAACCAAGTGCTCTGGCAGCACATATGTCTGAAAGTGGATATGAAGCCTAGGGAAGGGAGTGTGCTGGTGAATGGCAACTGCCCGAAGCAGCAGCACAGCTCTTCCACTGCCAAAACAGCTCCACTTGCCTCATGAACTTCACATACCATCAGCTGTCCTGGCAGCTATCTAGGAAACCCTGTTGGGGCACTTCTGGTCCCATGCCCATTGAGCCCAGTGGGATGGAATCAAGCAGCTTCAGCACCCACACAAATCTAACATGGAGCTCCTCACTCAAGGCGCTCAAAACTCCACAGCCAAAGACAAGTTCAGTGTCCAAGCCATTTCCCGCTGCCATGGAAACCAAGTGCTCTGGCAGCACATATGTCTGAAAGTGGATATGACACCTAGGGAAGGGAGTGTGCTGGTGAATGGCAACTGCCCGAAGCAGCAGCACAGCTCTTCCACTGCCAAAACAACTCCACCTGCCTCAAGAACTTCACATACCATCAGCTGTCCTGGCAGCTATCTAGAAAACCCTGTTGGGTCAATTCCGGTCCCATGCCCATTGAGCCCAGTGGGATGGAATCAAGCAGCTTCAGCACCCACACAAAACCAACATGGAGCTCCTCACTCAAGGTTCTAAAAACACCATGGGCAAAGACAAGTTCAGTGCCCAAGCCATTTCCCGCTGCCATGGAAACCAAGTGCTCTGGCAGCACATATGTCTGAAAGTCGATATGAAGCCTAGGGAAGGGAGTGTGCTGGTGAATGGCAACTGCCCGAAGCAGCAGCACAGCTCTTCCAGTGCCAAAACAACTCCACCTGCCTCATGAACTTCACATACCATAAGCTGTCCTTGCAGCTATCTAGGAAACCCTGTTGGGTCAATTCCGGTCCCATGCCCATTGAGCCCAGTGGGATGGAATCAAGCAGCTTCAGCACCCACACAAAACGAACATGGAGCTCCTCACTCAAGGCGCTCAAAACTCCACAGCCAAAGACAAGTTCAGTGCCCAAGCCATTTCCCGCTGCCATGGAAACCAAGTGCTCTGGCAGCACATATGTCTGAAAGTGGATATGACACCTAGGGAAGGGAGTGTGCTGGTGAATGGCAACTGCCCGAAGCAGCAGCACAGCTCTTCCAGTGCCAAAACAACTCCACCTGCCTCATGAACTTCACATACCATCAGCTGTCCTGGCAGCTATCTAGCAAACCCTGTTGGGTCACTTCCGGTCCCATGCCCATTGAGCCCAGTGGGATGGAATCAAGCAGCTTCAGCACCCACACAAAACGAACATGGAGCTTCTCACTCAAGGTGCTGAAAACTCCACAGCCAAAGACAAGTTCAGTGCCCAAGCCATTTCCCGCTGCCATGGAAACCAAGTGCTCTGGCAGCACATATGTCTGAAAGTGGATATGACAGCTATGGAAGGGAGTGTGCTGGTGAATGGCAACTGCCCGAAGCAGCAGCACAGCTCTTCCAGTGCCAAAACAACTCCACCTGCCTCATGCATTTCACATACCATCAGCTGTTCTGGCAGCTATCTAGGAAACCCTGTTGGGTCACTTCCGGTCCCATGTCCATTGAGCCCAGTGGGATGGAATCAAGCAACTTGAGCACCCACACAAAACTAACATGGAGCTCCTCACTCAAGGCGCTCAAAACGTCACGGCCAAAGACAAGTTCAGTGCCCAAGCCATTTCCCGCTGCCATGGAAACCAAGTGCTCTGGCAGCACATATGTCTGAAAGTGGATATGACACCTAGGGAAGGGAGTGTGGTGGTGACTGGCAACTGCCCGAAGCAGCAGCACAGCTCTTCCAGTGCCAAAACAACTCCACCTGCCTCATGAACTTCACATACCATCAGCTGTCCTGGCAGCTATCTAGGAAACCCTGTTGGGTCACTTCCGGTCCCATGCCCATTGAGCCCAGTGGGATGGAATCAAGCAGCTTCAACACCCACACAAATCTAACATGGAGCTCCTCACTCAAGGCGCTAAAATCTCCACAGCCAAAGACAAGTTCAGTGCCGAAGCCATTTCCCGCTGCCATGGAAACCAAGTGCTCTGGCAGCACATATGTCTGAAAGTGGATATGACACCTAGGGAAGGGAGTGTGTTGGTGAATCGCAACTGCCCGAAGCAGCAGCACAGCTCTTCCACTGCCGAAACAACTCCACCTGCCTCATGAACTTCACATACCATCAGCTGTCCTGGCAGCTATCTAGGAAACCCTGTTGGGTCACTTCCGGTCCCATGCCCATTGAGCCCAGTGGGATGGAATCAAGCAGCTGAGCATCCACACAAAACGAACATGGAGCTCCTCACTCAAGGCTCTAAAAACACCATGGGCAAAGACAAGTTCAGTGCCCAAGCCATTTCCCGCTGCCATGGAAACCAAGTGCTCTGGCAGCACATATGTCTGAAAGTGGATATGAAGCCTAGGGAAGGGAGTGTGCTGGTGAATCGCAACTGCCCGAAGCAGCAGCACAGCTCTTCCACTGCCGAAACAACTCCACCTGCCTCATGAACTTCACATACCATCAGCTGTCCTGGCAGCTATCTAGGAAACCCTGTTGGGGCACTTCTGGTCCCATGCCCATTGAGCCCAGTGGGATGGAATCAAGCAGCTTCAGCACCCACACAAATCTAACATGGAGCTCCTCATTCAAGGCGCTCAAAACTCCACAGCCAAAGACAAGTTCAGTGCCCAAGCCATTTCCCGCTGCCATGGAAACCAAGTGCTCTGGCAGCACATATGTCTGAAAGTGGATATGACACCTAGGGAAGGGAGTGTGCTGGTGAATGGCAACTGCCCGAAGCAGCAGCACAGCTCTTCCACTGCCAAAACAACTCCACCTGCCTCAAGAACTTCACATACCATCAGCTGTCCTGGCAGCTATCTAGAAAACCCTGTTGGGTCAATTCCGGTCCCATGCCCATTGAGCCCAGTGGGATGGAATCAAGCAGCTTCAGCACCCACACAAAACGAACATGGAGCTCCTCACTCAAGGCTCTAAAAACACCATGGGCAAAGACAAGTTCAGTGCCCAAGCCATTTCCCGCTGCCATGGAAACCAAGTGCTCTGGCAGCACATATGTCTGAAAGTCGATATGAAGCCTAGGGAAGGGAGTGTGCTGGTGAATGGCAACTGCCCGAAGCAGCAGCACAGCTCTTCCAGTGCCAAAACAACTCCACCTGCCTCATGAACTTCACATACCATAAGCTGTCCTTGCAGCTATCTAGGAAACCCTGTTGGGTCACTTCCGGTCCCATGCCCATTGAGCCCAGTGGGATGGAATCAAGCAGCTTCAGCACCCACACAAAACGAACATGGAGCTCCTCACTCAAGGCGCTCAAAACTCCACAGCCAAAGACAAGTTCAGTGCCCAAGCCATTTCCCGCTGCCATGGAAACCAAGTGCTCTGGCAGCACATATGTCTGAAAGTGGATATGACACCTAGGGAAGGGAGTGTGCTGGTGAATGGCAACTGCCCGAAGCAGCAGCACAGCTCTTCCAGTGCCAAAACAACTCCACCTGCCTCATGAACTTCACATACCATCAGCTGTCCTGGCAGCTATCTCGGAAACCCTGTTGGGTCACTTCCGGTCCCATGCCCATTGAGCCCAGTGGGATGGAATCAAGCAGCTTCAGCACCCACACAAAACGAACATGGAGCTTCTCACTCAAGGTGCTGAAAACTCCACAGCCAAAGACAAGTTCAGTGCCCAAGCCATTTCCCGCTGCCATGGAAACCAAGTGCTCTGGCAGCACATATGTCTGAAAGTGGATATGACAGCTATGGAAGGGAGTGTGCTGGTGAATGGCAACTGCCCGAAGCAGCAGCACAGCTCTTCCACTGCCAAAACAACTCCACCTGCCTCATGCACTTCACATACCATCAGCTGTTCTGGCAGCTATCTAGGAAACCCTGTTGGGTCACTTCCGGTCCCATGTCCATTGAGCCCAGTGGGATGGAATCAAGCAACTTGAGCACCCACACAAAACTAACATGGAGCTCCTCACTCAAGGCGCTCAAAACGTCACGGCCAAAGACAAGTTCAGTGCCGAAGCCATTTCCCGCTGCCATGGAAACCAAGTGCTCTGGCAGCACATATGTCTGAAAGTGGATATGACACCTAGGGAAGGGAGTGTGTTGGTGAATCGCAACTGCCCGAAGCAGCAGCACAGCTCTTCCACTGCCAAAACAACTCCACCTGCCTCATGAACTTCACATACCATCAGCTGTCCTGGCAGCTATCTAGGAAACCCTGTTGGGTCACTTCCGGTCCCATGCCCATTGAGCCCAGTGGGATGGAATCAAGCAGCTGAGCATCCACACAAAACGAACATGGAGCTCCTCACTCAAGGCTCTAAAAACACCATGGGCAAAGACAAGTTCAGTGCCCAAGCCATTTCCCGCTGCCATGGAAACCAAGTGCTCTGGCAGCACATATGTCTGAAAGTGGATATGAAGCCTAGGGAAGGGAGTGTGCTGGTGAATGGCAACTGCCCGAAGCAGCAGCACAGCTCTTCCACTGCCAAAACAGCTCCACTTGCCTCATGAACTTCACATACCATCAGCTGTCCTGGCAGCTATCTAGGAAACCCTGTTGGGGCACTTCTGGTCCCATGCCCATTGAGCCCAGTGGGATGGAATCAAGCAGCTTCAGCACCCACACAAATCTAACATGGAGCTCCTCACTCAAGGCGCTCAAAACTCCACAGCCAAAGACAAGTTCAGTGTCCAAGCCATTTCCCGCTGCCATGGAAACCAAGTGCTCTGGCAGCACATATGTCTGAAAGTGGATATGACACCTAGGGAAGGGAGTGTGCTGGTGAATGGCAACTGCCCGAAGCAGCAGCACAGCTCTTCCACTGCCAAAACAACTCCACCTGCCTCAAGAACTTCACATACCATCAGCTGTCCTGGCAGCTATCTAGAAAACCCTGTTGGGTCAATTCCGGTCCCATGCCCATTGAGCCCAGTGGGATGGAATCAAGCAGCTTCAGCACCCACACAAAACGAACATGGAGCTCCTCACTCAAGGCTCTAAAAACACCATGGGCAAAGACAAGTTCAGTGCCCAAGCCATTTCCCGCTGCCATGGAAACCAAGTGCTCTGGCAGCACATATGTCTGAAAGTCGATATGAAGCCTAGGGAAGGGAGTGTGCTGGTGAATGGCAACTGCCCGAAGCAGCAGCACAGCTCTTCCAGTGCCAAAACAACTCCACCTGCCTCATGAACTTCACATACCATCAGCTGTCCTGGCAGCTATCTCGGAAACCCTGTTGGGTCACTTCCGGTCCCATGCCCATTGAGCCCAGTGGGATGGAATCAAGCAGCTTCAGCACCCACACAAAACGAACATGGAGCTTCTCACTCAAGGTGCTGAAAACTCCACAGCCAAAGACAAGTTCAGTGCCCAAGCCATTTCCCGCTGCCATGGAAACCAAGTGCTCTGGCAGCACATATGTCTGAAAGTGGATATGACACCTAGGGAAGGGAGTGTGCTCGTGAATGGCAACTGCCCGAAGCAGCAGCACAGCTCTTCCACTGCCAAAACAACTCCACCTGCCTCATGCACTTCACATACCATCAGCTATTCTGGCAGCTATCTAGGAAACCCTGTTGGGTCACTTCCGGTCCCATGTCCATTGAGCCCAGTGGGATGGAACCAAGCAACTTGAGCACCCACACAAAACTAACATGGAGCTCCTCACTCAAGGCGCTCAAAACGTCACGGCCAAAGACAAGTTCAGTGCCGAAGCCATTTCCCGCTGCCATGGAAACCAAGTGCTCTGGCAGCACATATGTCTGAAAGTGGATATGACACCTAGGGAAGGGAGTGTGCTGGTGAATGGCAACTGCCCGAAGCAGCAGCACAGCTCTTCCAGTGCCAAAACAACTCCACCTGCCTCATGAACTTCACATACCATCAGCTGTCCTGGCAGCTATCTCGGAAACCCTGTTGGCTCACTTCCGGTCCCATGCCCATTGAGCCCAGTGGGATGGAATCAAGCAGCTTCAGCACCCACACAAAACGAACATGGAGCTTCTCACTCAAGGTGCTGAAAACTCCACAGCCAAAGACAAGTTCAGTGCCCAAGCCATTTCCCGCTGCCATGGAAACCAAGTGCTCTGGCAGCACATATGTCTGAAAGTGGATATGACAGCTATGGAAGGGAGTGTGCTCGTGAATGGCAACTGCCCGAAGCAGCAGCACAGCTCTTCCAGTGCCAAAACAACTCCACCTGCCTCATGCATTTCACATACCATCAGCTGTTCTGGCAGCTATCTAGGAAACCCTGTTGGGTCACTTCCGGTCCCATGTCCATTGAGCCCAGTGGGATGGAATCAAGCAACTTGAGCACCCACACAAAACTAACATGGAGCTCCTCACTCAAGGCGCTCAAAACGTCACGGCCAAAGACAAGTTCAGTGCCCAAGCCATTTCCCGCTGCCATGGAAACCAAGTGCTCTGGCAGCACATATGTCTGAAAGTGGATATGACACCTAGGGAAGGGAGTGTGCTCGTGAATGGCAACTGCCCGAAGCAGCAGCACAGCTCTTCCAGTGCCAAAACAACTCCACCTGCCTCATGAACTTCACATACCATCAGCTGTCCTGGCAGCTATCTAGGAAACCCTGTTGGGTCACTTCCGGTCCCATGCCCATTGAGCCCAGTGGGATGGAATCAAGCAGCTTCAGCACCCACACAAATCTAACATGGAGCTCCTCACTCAAGGCGCTAAAATCTCCACAGCCAAAGACAAGTTCAGTGCCGAAGCCATTTCCCGCTGCCATGGAAACCAAGTGCTCTGGCAGCACATATGTCTGAAAGTGGATATGACACCTAGGGAAGGGAGTGTGTTGGTGAATCGCAACTGCCCGAAGCAGCAGCACAGCTCTTCCACTGCCGAAACAACTCCACCTGCCTCATAAACTTCACATACCATCAGCTGTCCTGGCAGCTATCTAGGAAACCCTGTTGGGTCACTTCCGGTCCCATGCCCATTGAGCCCAGTGGGATGGAATCAAGCAGCTGAGCATCCACACAAAACGAACATGGAGCTCCTCACTCAAGGCTCTAAAAACACCATGGGCAAAGACAAGTTCAGTGCCCAAGCCATTTCCCGCTGCCATGGAAACCAAGTGCTCTGGCAGCACATATGTCTGAAAGTGGATATGAAGCCTAGGGAAGGGAGTGTGCTGGTGAATGGCAACTGCCCGAAGCAGCAGCACAGCTCTTCCACTGCCAAAACAACTCCACCTGCCTCATGAACTTCACATACCATAAGCTGTCCTGGCAGCTATCTCGGAAACCCTGTTGGGTCACTTCCGGTCCCATGCCCATTGAGCCCAGTGGGATGGAATCAAGCAGCTTCAGCACCCACACAAAACGAACATGGAGCTCCTCACTCAAGGCGCTCAAAACTCCACAGCCAAAGACAAGTTCAGTGCCCAAGCCATTTCCCGCTGCCATGGAAACCAAGTGCTCTGGCAGCACATATGTCTGAAAGTGGATATGACACCTAGGGAAGGGAGTGTGCTGGTGAATGGCAACTGCCCGAAGCAGCAGCACAGCTCTTCCAGTGCCAAAACAACTCCACCTGCCTCATGAACTTCACATACCATCAGCTGTCCTGGCAGCTATCTCGGAAACCCTGTTGGGTCACTTCCGGTCCCATGCCCATTGAGCCCAGTGGGATGGAATCAAGCAGCTTCAGCACCCACACAAAACGAACATGGAGCTTCTCACTCAAGGTGCTGAAAACTCCACAGCCAAAGACAAGTTCAGTGCCCAAGCCATTTCCCGCTGCCATGGAAACCAAGTGCTCTGGCAGCACATATGTCTGAAAGTGGATATGACAGCTATGGAAGGGAGTGTGCTCGTGAATGGCAACTGCCCGAAGCAGCAGCACAGCTCTTCCACTGCCAAAACAACTCCACCTGCCTCATGCACTTCACATACCATCAGCTGTTCTGGCAGCTATCTAGGAAACCCTGTTGGGTCACTTCAGGTCCCATGTCCATTGAGCCCAGTGGGATGGAATCAAGCAACTTGAGCACCCACACAAAACTAACATGGAGCTCCTCACTCAAGGCGTTCAAAACGTCACGGCCAAAGACAAGTTCAGTGCCGAAGCCATTTCCCGCTGCCATGGAAACCAAGTGCTCTGGCAGCACATATGTCTGAAAGTGGATATGACACCTAGGGAAGGGAGTGTGTTGGTGAATCGCAACTGCCCGAAGCAGCAGCACAGCTCTTCCACTGCCGAAACAACTCCACCTGCCTCATGAACTTCACATACCATCAGCTGTCCTGGCAGCTATCTAGGAAACCCTGTTGGGTCACTTCCGGTCCCATGCCCATTGAGCCCAGTGGGATGGAATCAAGCAGCTGAGCATCCACACAAAACGAACATGGAGCTCCTCACTCAAGGCTCTAAAAACACCATGGGCAAAGACAAGTTCAGTGCCCAAGCCATTTCCCGCTGCCATGGAAACCAAGTGCTCTGGCAGCACATATGTCTGAAAGTGGATATGAAGCCTAGGGAAGGGAGTGTGCTGGTGAATGGCAACTGCCCGAAGCAGCAGCACAGCTCTTCCAGTGCCAAAACAGCTCCACTTGCCTCATGAACTTCACATACCATCAGCTGTCCTGGCAGCTATCTAGGAAACCCTGTTGGGGCACTTCTGGTCCCATGCCCATTGAGCCCAGTGGGATGGAATCAAGCAGCTTCAGCACCCACACAAATCTAACATGGAGCTCCTCACTCAAGGCGCTCAAAACTCGACAGCCAAAGACAAGTTCAGTGTCCAAGCCATTTCCCGCTGCCATGGAAACCAAGTGCTCTGGCAGCACATATGTCTGAAAGTGGATATGACACCTAGGGAAGGGAGTGTGCTGGTGAATGGCAACTGCCCGAAGCAGCAGCACAGCTCTTCCAGTGCCAAAACAACTCCACCTGCCTCAAGAACTTCACATACCATCAGCTGTCCTGGCAGCTATCTAGGAAACCCTGTTGGGTCACTTCCGGTCCCATGCCCATTGAGCCCAGTGGGATGGAATCAAGCAGCTTCAGCACCCACACAAAACGAACATGGAGCTCCTCACTCAAGGAGCTCAAAACTCCACAGCCAAAGACAAGTTCAGTGCCCAAGCCATTTCCCGCTGCCATGGAAACCAAGTGCTCTGGCAGCACATATGTCTGAAAGTGGATATGACACCTAGGGAAGGGAGTGTGGTGGTGAATGGCAACTGCCCGAAGCAGCAGCACAGCTCTTCCAGTGCCAAAACAACTCCACCTGCCTCATGAACTTCACATACCATCAGCTGTCTTGGCAGCTATGTAGGAAACCCTGTTGGGTCACTTCCGGTCCCATGCCCTTTGAGCCCAGTGGGATGGAATCAAGCAGCTTGAGCACCCACACAGATCTAACAAGGAGCTCCTCACTCAAGGCGCACAAAACTCCACAACCAAAGACAAGTTCAGTACCCAAGCCATTTCCCGCTGCCATGGAAACCAAGTGCTCTGGCAGCACATATGTCTGAAAGTGGATATGACACCTAGGGAAGGGAGTGTGATGGTGAATGGCAACTGCCCGAAGCAGCAGCACAGCTCTTCCAGTGCCGAAACAACTCCACCTGCCTCATGAAGTTCACATACCATCAGCTGTCCTGGCAGCTATCTAGGAAACCCTTTGGGTCACTTCCGGTCCCATGCCCATTAAGCCCAGTGGCATGGAATCAAGCAGCTTCAGCACCGAACCAAAACTAACATGGAGCTCCTCACTCAAGGCGCTCAAAACTCCACAGCCAAAGACAAGTTCAGTCCCCAAGCCATTTCCCGCTGCCATGGAAACCAAGTGCTCTGGCAGCACATATGTCTGAAAGTGGATATGACACCTAGGGAAGGGAGTGTGCTGGTGAATGGCAACTGCCCAAAGCAGCAGCACAGCTCTTCCAGTGCCAAAACAACTCCACCTGCCTCATGAACTTCACATACCATCAGCTGCTCTGGCAGCTCTCTAGGAAACCCTGTTGGGTCACTTCCGGTCCCATGCCCATTGAGACCAGTAGGATGGAATCAAGCAGCTTCAGCACCCACACAAAACGAACATGGAGCTATTCACTCAAGGCGCTAAAAACGTCATGGGCAAAGACAAGTTCAGTGCCGAAGCCATTTCCCGCTGCCATGGAAACCAAGTGCTCTGGCAGCACATATGTCTGAAAGTGGATATGACACCTAGGGAGGGGAGTGTGCTGGTGAATGGCAACTGCCCGAAGCAGCAGCACAGCTCTTCCAGTGCCAAAACAACTCCATCTGCCTCATGAACTTCACATACCATCAGCTGTCCTGGCAGCTATCTAGGAAACCCTGTTGGGTCACTTCTGGTCCCATGCCCATTGAGCCCAGTGGGATGGAATCAAGCAGCTTGAGCACCCACACAAAACGAACATGGAGCTCCTCACTCAAGGCGCTCAAAACTCCACAGCCAAAGACAAGTTCAGTGTCCAAGCCATTTCCCGCTGCCATGGAAACCAAGTGCTCTCTCAGCACATATGTCTGATTGTGGATATGACACCTAGGGAAGGGAGTGTGGTGGTGAATGGCAACTGCCCGAAGAAGCAGCACAGCTCTTCCACTGCCAAAACAACTCCACCTGCCTCATGAACTTCACATACCATCAGCTGTCCTGGCAGCTATCTAGGAAACCCTGTTGGGTCACTTCTGGTCCCATGCCCATTGAGCCCATTGCGATGGAATCACGCAGCTTCAGCATCCATACAAAACTAACATGGAGCTCCTCACTCAAGGCGCTCAAAACGTCACGGCCAAAGACAAGTTCAGTGCCCAAGCCATTTCCCGCTGCCATGGAAACCAAGTGCTCTGGCAGCACATATGTCTGATTGTGGATATGACACCTAGGGAAGGGAGTGTGGTGGTGAATGGCAACTGCCCGAAGCAGCAGCACAGCTCTTCCAGTGCCAAAACAACTCCACCTGCCTCATGAACTTCACATACCATAAGCTGTCCTTGAAGCTATCTAGGAAACCCTGTTGGGTCATTTCCGGTCCCATGCCCATTGAGCCCAGTGGGATGGAATCAAGCAGCTTCAGCACCCACACAAAACGAACATGGAGCTCCTCAATCAAGGCGCTCAAAACTCCACAGCCAAAGACAAGTTCAGTGCCCAAGCCATTTCCCGCTGCAATGGAAACCAAGTGCTCTGGCAGCACATATCTCTGAAAGTGGATATGACACCTAGGGAAGGGAGTGTGGTGGTGAATGGCAACTGCCCGAAGCAGCAGCACAGCTCTTCCACTGCCAAAACAACTCCACCTGCCTCATGAACTTCACATACCATCAGCTGTCCTGGCAGCTATCTAGGAAACCCTGTTGGGGCACTTCCGGTCCCATGCCCATTGAGCCCAGTGGGATGGAATCAAGCAGCTTCAGCACCCACACAAATCTAACATGGAGCTCCTCACTCAAGGCGCTCAAAACTCCACAGCCAAAGACAAGTTCAGTGCCCAAGCCATTTCCCGCTGACATGGAAACCAAGTGCTCTGGCAGCACATATGTCTGAAAGTGGATATGACACCTAGGGAAGGGAGTGTGTTGGTGAATGGCAACTGCCCGAAGCAGCAGCACAGCTCTTCCAGTGCCAAAACAACTCCACCTGCCTCATGCACTTCACATACCATCAGCTGTCCGGGCAGCTATCTAGGAAACCCTGTTGGGTCACTTCCGGTCCCATGCCCATTGAGCCCAGGGGGATGGAATCAAGCAGCTTCAGCACCCACACAAAACGAACATGGAGCTCCTCACTCAAGGCTCTAAAAACACCATGGGCAAAGACAAGTTCAGTGCCCAAGCCATTTCCCGCTGCCATGGAAACCAAGTGCTCTGGCAGCACATATGTCTGAAAGTGGATATGACACCTAGGTAAGGGAGTGTGCTGGTGAATGGCAACTGCCCGAAGCAGCAGCACAGCTCTTCCAGTGCCAAAACAACTCCACCTGCCTCATGAACTTCACATACCATCAGCTGTCCTGGCAGCTATCTAGGAAACCCTGTTGGGTCACTTCCGGTCCCATGCCCATTGAGTCCAGTGGGATGGAATCAAGCAGCTTCAGCATCCACACAAAACGAACATGGAGCTCCTCACTCAAGGCGCTCAAAACTCCACAGATAAAGACAAGTTCAGTGCCCAAGCCATTTCCCGCTGCCATGGAAACCAAGTGCTCTGGCAGCACATATGTCTGAAAGTGGATATGACACCTAGGGAAGGGAGTGTGATGGTGAATGGCAACTGCCCGAAGCAGCAGCACAGCTCTTCCACTGCCAAAACAACTCCACCTGCCTCATGAACTTCACATACCATCAGCTGTCCTGGCAGCTATCTAGGAAACCCTGTTGGGTCACTTCCGGTCCCATGCCCATTGAGCCCAGTGGGATGGAATCAAGCAGCTTCAACACCCACACAAAACGAACATGGAGCTCCTCACTCAAGGCGCTCAAAATCTCCACAGCCAAAGACAAGTTCAGTGCCGAAGCCATTTCCCGCTGCCATGGAAACCAAGTGCTCTGGCAGCACATATGTCTGAAAGTGGATATGACACCTAGGGAAGGGAGTGTGTTGGTGAATGGCAACTGCCCGAAGCAGCAGCACAGCTCTTCCACTGCCGAAACAACTCCACCTGCCTCATGAACTTCACATACCATCAGCTGTCCTGGCAGCTGTCTAGGAAACCCTGTTGGGTCACTTCCGGTCCCATGCCCATTGAGTACAGTGGGATGGAATCAAGCAGCTTGAGCACCCACACAAAACGAACATGGAGCTCCTCACTCAAGGCTCTAAAAACACCATGGGCAAAGACAAGTTCAGTGCCCAAGCCATTTCCCGCTGCCATGGAAACCAAGTGCTCTGGCAACACATGTCTGAAAGTGGATATGACACCTAGGGAAGGGAGTGTGGTGGTGAATGGCAACTGCCCGAAGCAGCAGCACAGCTCTTCCACTGCCAAAACAACTCCACCTGCTTCATGAACTTCACATACCATCAGCTGTCCTGGCAGCTATCTAGGAAACCCTGTTTGGTCACTTCCGGTCCCATGCCCATTGAGCCCAGTGGGATGGAATCAAGCAGCTTCAACACCCACACAAAACGAACATGGAGCTCCTCACTCAAGGCGCTCAAAACGTCACGGCCAAAGACAAGTTCAGTGCCCAAGCCATTTCCCGCTGCCATGGAAACCAAGTGCTCTGGCAACACATATGTCTGAAATTGGATATGACACCTAGGGAAGGCAGTTTGGTGGTGAATGGCAACTGCTCGAAGCAGCAGCACAGCTCTTTCACTGCAAAACAACTCCACCTGCCTCATGAACTTGATAAACCATCAGCTGTCCTGCCAGCTATCTAGGAAACCCTGTTGGGTCACTTCCGGTCCCATGCCCATTGAGCCCAGTGGGATTGAATCAAGCAGCTTGAGCACCCACACATATCTAACATGGAGCTCCTCACTCAAGGCGCTCAAAACTCCATGGCCAAAGACAAGTTCAGTGCCCAAGCCATTTCCCGCTGCCATGGAAACCAAGTGCTCTGGCAGCACATATGTCTGAAAGTGGATATGACACCTAGCGAAGGGAGTGTGCTGGTGAATGGCAACTGCCCAAAGCAGCAGCACAGCTCTTCCAGTGCCAAAACACCTCCACATGCCTCATGTCTTCACATACCATCAGCTGTCCTGGCAGCTATCTAGGAAACCCTGTTGGGTCACTTCGGGTCCCATGCCCATTGAGCCCAGTGGGATGGAATCAAGCAGCTTCAGCACCCACACAAAACGAACATGGAGCTCCTCACTCAAGGCGCTAAAAACTCCACTGCCAAAGACAAGTTAGTGCCCAAGCCATTTCCCGCTGCCATGGAAACCAAGTGCTCTGGCAGCACATATGTCTGAAAGTGGATATGACACCATGGGAAGGGAGTGTGGTGGTGAATGGCAACTACCCGAAGCAGCCGCATAGCTCTTCCAGTGCCAAAACAACTCCACCTGCCTCATGAACTTCACATACCATCAGCTGTCCTGGCAGCTATCTAGGAAACCCTGTTGGGTCACTTCCGGTCCCATGCCCATTGAGCCCAGTGGGATGGAATCAAGCAGCTTCAGCACCCACACAAAACGAACATGGAGTTCCTCACTCAAGGCGCTAAAAACTCCACGGCCAAAGACAAGTTCAGTGCCCAAGCCATTTCCTGCTGCCATGGAAACCAAGTGCTCTGGCAGCACATATGTCTGAAAGTGGATATGACACCTAGGGAAGGGAGTTTGTTGGTGAATGGCAACTGCCCTAAGCAGCAGCACAGCTCTTCCACTACCAAAACAACTCCACCTGCCTCATGAACTTCACATACCAACAGCTGTCCTGGTAGCTATCTAGGAAACCCTGTTGGGTCACTTCCGGTCCCATGCCCATTGAGCCCAGTGGGATGGAATCAAGCAGCTTCAGCACCCACACAAAACGAACATGGAGCTCCTCACTCAAGGCGCTCAAAACTCCACTGCCAAAGACAAGTTCAGTGCCCAAGCCATTTCCCGCTGCAATGGAAATCAAGTGCTCTGGCAGCACATATGTCTGAAAGTGGATATGACACCTAGGGAAGGGAGTGTGGTGGTGAATGGCAACTGCCCGAAGCAGCCGCATAGCTCTTCCAGTGCCAAAACAACTCCACCTGCCTCATGAACTTCACATACCATCAGCTGTCCTGGCAGCTATCTAGGAAACCCTGTTGGGTCACTTCCGGTCCCATGCCCATTGAGCCCAGTGGGATGGAATCAAGCAGCTTCAGCACCCACACAAAACGAACATGGAGCTCCTCACTCAAGGCGCTAAAAACTCCACGGCCAAAGACAAGTTCAGTGCCCAAGCCATTTCCTGCTGCCATGGAAACCAAGTGCTCTGGCAGCACATATGTCTGAAAGTGGATATGACACCTAGGGAAGGGAGTTTGTTGGTGAATGGCAACTGCCCTAAGCAGCAGCACAGCTCTTCCACTACCAAAACAACTCCACCTGCCTCATGAACTTCACATACCAACAGCTGTCCTGGTAGCTATCTAGGAAACCCTGTTGGGTCACTTCCGGTCCCATGCCCATTGAGCCCAGATCAAGCAGCTTGACGACCCACACAAAACGAACATGGAGCTCCTCACTCAAGGCGCTCAAAACTCCACAACCAAAGACAAGTTCAGTGCCCAAGCCATTTCCTGCTGCCATGGAAACCAAGTGCTCTGGCAGCACATATGTCTGAAAGTGGATATGACACCTAGGGAAGGGAGTGTGGTGGTGAATGGCAACAGCCTGAAGAAGCAGAAGCACAGCTCTTCCACTGCCAAAACAACTCCACCTGCCTCATGAACTTCACATACCATCAGCTGTCCTGGCAGCTATCTAGAAAACCCTTTTGGGTCACTTCCGGTCCCATGCCCATTTAGCCCAGTGGGATGGAATCAAGCAGCTTGAGCACCCACACAAAACTAACATGGAGCTCCTCATTCAAGGCGCTCAAAACTCCATGGCCAAAGACAAGTTCAGTGCCCAAGCCATTTCCCGCTGATATGGAAACCAAGTGCTCTGGCAGCACATATGTCTGAAAGTGGATATGACACCTAGGGAAGGGAGTGTGGTGGTGAATGGCAACTGCCTGAAGCAGCAGCACAGCTCTTCCAGTGCCAAAACAACTCCACCTGCCTCATGAACTTCATATACCATCAGCTGTCCTGGCAGGTATTTTGAACACCTTGTTGGGTCACTTCCAGTCCCATGCCCATTGAGCCCAGTGGGATGGAATCAAGCAGCTTCAGCACCCACACAAAACTAACATGGAGCTCCTCAATCAAGGCGCTCAAAACTTCACGGCCAAAGACAAGTTCAGTGCCCAAGCCATTTCCCGCTGCCATGGAAACCAAGTGCTCTGGCAGCACATATGTCTGAAAGTGGATATGACACCTAGGGAAGGGAGTTTGGTGGTGAATGGCAACTGCCTGAAGCAGCAGCACAGCTCTTCCAGTGCCAAAACAACTCCACCTGCCTCATGAACTTCACATACCATCAGCTGTCCTGGCAGCTATCTAGGAAACCCTGTTGGGTCACTTCCGGTCCCATGCCCATTGAGCCCAGTGGGATGAAATCAAGCAGCTTCAGCACCCACACAAAACGAACATGGAGGTCCTCACTGAAGGCGCTCAAAACTCCACGGCCAAAGACAAGTTCAGTGCCTAAGCCATTTCCTGCTGCCATTTAAACCAAGTGCTCTGGCAGCACATATGTCTGAAAGTGGATATGACACCTAGGGAAGGGAGTGTGCTGGTGAATGGCAACTGCCCGAAGCAGCAGCACAGCTCTTCCACTGCCAAAACAACTCCACCTGCCTCATGAACTTCACATACCATCAGCTGTCCTGGCAGCTATTTAGAAAACCCTTTTGGGTCACTTCCGGTCCCATGCCCATTGAGCCCAGTGGGATGAAATCAAGCAGGTTGAGCACCCACACAAAACGAACATGGAGCTCCTCACTCAAGGCGCAAAAAAGCCTACATCCAAAGGCAAGTTCAGTGCCCAAGCCATTTCCCGCTGCCATGGAAACCAAGTGCTCTGGCAGCACATATGTCTGAAAGTGGATATGACACCTAGGGAAGGGAGTGTGCTGGTGAATGGCAACTGCCCGAAGCAGCAGCACAGCTCTTCCAGTGCCAAAACAACTCCACCTGCCTCATAAACTTCACATACCATCAGCTGTCCTGGCAGCTATCTAGGAAACCCTGTTGGGTCACTTCCGGTCCCATGCCCATTGAGCCCAGAGGGATCGAAACAAGCAGCTTGAGCACCCACACATATCTAACATGGAGCTCCTCACTCAAGGCGCTCAAAACTCCACGGCCAAAGACAAGTTCAGTGCCCAAGCCATTTCCCGCTGCCATGGAAACCAAGTGCTCTGGCAGCACATATGTCTGAAAGTGGATATGACACCTAGGGAAGGGAGTGTGCTGGTCAATGGCAACTGCCCGAAGCAGCAGCACAGCTCTTCTACTGCCAAAACAACTCCACCTGCCTCATGAACTTCACATACCATCAGCTGTCCTGGCAGCTATCTAGGAAACCCTGTTGGGTCACTTCCGGTCCCATGCCCATTGAGTCCAGTGGGATGGAATCAAGCAGCTTCAGCACCCACACAAAACGAACATGGAGCTCCTCACTCAAGGCGCTCAAAACTCCACAGCCAAAGACAAGTTCATTGCCCAAGCCATTTCCCGCTGCCATGGAAACCAAGTGCTCTGGCAGCACATATGTCTGAAAGTGGATATGACACCTAGGGAAGGGAGTGTGCTGGTGAATGGCAACTGCCCGAAGCAGCAGCACAGCTCTTCTACTGCCAAAACAACTCCACCTGCCTCATGAACTTCACATACCATCAGCTGTCCTGGCAGCTATCTAGGAAACCCTGTTGGGTCACTTCCGGTCCCATGCCCATTCATCCCAGTGGGATCTAAACAAGCAGCTTGAGCACCCACACATATCTAACATGGAGCTCCTCACTCAAGGCGCTCAAAACTCCACGGCCAAAGACAAGTTCAGTGCCCAAGCCATTTCCCGCTGCCATGGAAACCAAGTGCTCTGGCAGCACATATGTCTGAAAGTGGATATGACACCTAGGGAAGGGAGTGTGTTGGTGAATGGCAACTGCCCGAAGCAGCAGCACAGCTCTTCTACTGCCAAAACAACTCCACCTGCCTCATGAACTTCACATACCATCAGCTGTCCTGGCAGCTATCTAGGAAACCCTGTTGGGTCACTTCGGGTCCCATGCCCATTGAGCCCAGTGGGATGGAATCAAGCAGCTTCAGCACCCACACAAAACGAACATGGAGCTCCTCACTCAAGGCGCTCAAACTCCATGGCCAAAAACAAGTTCAGTGCCCAAGCCATTTCCCGCTGCCATGGAAACCAAGTGCTCTGGCAGCACATATGTCTGAAAGTGGATATGACACCTAGGGAAGGGAGTGTGGTGGTGAATGGCAACTGCCCGAAGCAGCAGCACAGCTCTTCCACTGCCAAAACAACTCCACCTGCCTCATGAACTTCACATACCATCAGCTGTCCTGGCAGCTATCTAGGAAACAGTGTTGGGTCACTTCCGGTCCCATGCCCATTGAGCCCAGTGGGATGGAATCAAGCAGCTTCAGCACCCACACAAAACGAAGATGGAGCTCCTCACTCAAGGCGCTGAAAACTCCACGGCCAAGGAGAAGTTCAGTGCCCAAGCCATTTCCCGCTGCCATGGAAACCAAGTGCTCTGGCAGCACATATGTCTGAAAGTGGATATGACACCTAGGGAAGGGACTGTGCTGGTGAATGGCAACTGCTCGAAGCAGCAACATAGCTCTTCTACTGCCAAAACAACTCCACCTGCCTCATGAACTTCACATACCATCAGCTGTCCTGGCAGCTATCTAGGAAACCCTGTTGGGTCACTTCCGGTCCCATGCCCATTGAGCCCAGTGAGATGGAATCAAGCAGCTTCAGCACCCACACAAAACGAACATGGAGCTCCTCACTCAAGGCGCTCAAAACTTCACAGCCAAACACAAGTTCAGTGCCCAAGCCATTTCCCACTGCCATGGAAACCAAGTGCTCTGGCAGCACATATGTCTGAAAGTGGATATGACAGCTATGGAAGGGAGTGTGCTCGTGAATGGCAACTGCCCGAAGCAGCAGCACAGCTCTTCCACTGCCAAAACAACTCCACCTGCCTCATGCACTTCACATACCATCAGCTGTTCTGGCAGCTATCTAGGAAACCCTGTTGGGTCACTTCCGGTCCCATGTCCATTGAGCCCAGTGGGATGGAATCAAGCAACTTGAGCACCCACACAAAACTAACATGGAGCTCCTCACTCAAGGCGCTCAAAACTCCACGGCCAAAGACAAGTTCAGTGCCCAAGCCATTTCCCGCTGCCATGGAAACCAAGTGCTCTGGCAGCACATATGTCTGAAAGTGGATATGACACCTAGGGAAGGGAGTGTGTTGGTGAATCGCAACTGCCCGAAGCAGCAGCACAGCTCTTCCACTGCCGAAACAACTCCACCTGCCTCATGAACTTCACATACCATCAGCTGTCCTGGCAGCTATCTAGGAAACCCTGTTGGGTCACTTCCGGTCCCATGCCCATTGAGCCCAGTGGGATGGAATCAAGCAGCTGAGCATCCACACAAAACGAACATGGAGCTCCTCACTCAAGGCTCTAAAAACACCATGGGCAAAGACAAGTTCAGTGCCCAAGCCATTTCCCGCTGCCATGGAAACCAAGTGCTCTGGCAGCACATATGTCTGAAAGTGGATATGAAGCCTAGGGAAGGGAGTGTGCTGGTGAATGGCAACTGCCCGAAGCAGCAGCACAGCTCTTCCAGTGCCAAAACAGCTCCACTTGCCTCATGAACTTCACATACCATCAGCTGTCCTGGCAGCTATCTAGGAAACCCTGTTGGGTCACTTCTGGTCCCATGCCCATTGAGCCCAGTGGGATGGAATCAAGCAGCTTGAGCACCCACACAAATCTAACATGGAGCTCCTCACTCAAGGCGCTCAAAACTCCACAGCCAAAGACAAGTTCAGTGTCCAAGACATTTCCCGCTGCCATGGAAACCAAGTGCTCTGGCAGCACATATGTCTGAAAGTGGATATGACACCTAGGGAAGGGAGTGTGCTGGTGAATGGCAACTGCCCGAAGCAGCAGCACAGCTCTTCCACTGCCAAAACAACTCCACCTGCCTCAAGAACTTCACATACCATCAGCTGTCCTGGCAGCTATCTAGAAAACCGTGTTGGGTCAATTCCGGTCCCATGCCCATTGAGCCCAGTGGGATGGAATCAAGCAGCTTCAGCACCCACACAAAACGAACATGGAGCTCCTCACTCAAGGCGCTCAAAACTCCATGGCCAAAGACAAGTTCAGTGCCCAAGCCATTTCCCGCTGCCATGGAAACCAAGTGCTCTGGCAGCACATATGTCTGAAAGTGGATATGACACCTAGGGAAGGGAGTGTGGTGGTGAATGGCAACTGCCCGAAGCAGCAGCACAGCTCTTCCACTGCCAAAACAACTCCACCTGCCTCATGAACTTCACATACCATCAGCTGTCTTGGCAGCTATGTAGGAAACCCTGTTGGGTCACTTCCGGTCCCATGCCCATTGAGCCCAGTGGGATGGAATCAAGCAGCTTGAGCACCCACACAGATCTAACATGGAGCTCCTCACTCAAGGCGCTCAAAACTCCACAGCCAAAGACAAGTTCAGTACCCAAGCCATTTCCTGCTGCCATGGAAACCAAGTGCTCTGGCAGCACATATGTCTGAAAGTGGATATGACACCTAGGGAAGGGAGTGTGATGGTGAATGGCAACTGCCCGAAGCAGCAGCACAGCTCTTCCAGTGCCAAAACAACTCCACCTGCCTCATGAACTTCACATACCATCAGCTGTCCTGGCAGCTATCTAGGAAACCCTGTAGGGTCACTTCCGGTCCCATGCCCATTAAGCCCAGTGGCATGGAATCAAGCAGCTTCAGCACCGAACCAAAACTAACATGGAGCTCCTCACTCAAGGCGCTCAAAACTCCACAGCCAAAGACAAGTTCAGTGCCCAAGCCATTTCCCGCTGCCATGGAAACCAAGTGCTCTGGCAACACATATGTCTGAAAGTGGATATGACACCTAGGGAAGGGAGTGTGCTGGTGAATGGCAACTGCCCAAAGCAGCAGCACAGCTCTTCCAGTGCCAAAACAACTCCACCTGCCTCATGAACTTCACATACCATCAGCTGCTCTGGCAGCTCTCTAGGAAACCCTGTTGGGTCACTTCCGGTCCCATGCCCATTGAGACCAGTAGGATGGAATCAAGCAGCTTCAGCACCCACACAAAACGAACATGGAGCTATTCACTCAAGGCGCTAAAAACGTCATGGGCAAAGACAATTTCAGTGCCGAAGCCATTTCCCGCTGCCATGGAAACCAAGTGCTCTGGCAGCACATATGTCTGAAAGTGGATATGACACCTAGGGAGGGGAGTGTGCTGGTGAATGGCAACTGCCCGAAGCAGCAGCACAGCTCTTCCAGTGCCAAAACAACTCCATCTGCCTCATGAACTTCACATACCATCAGCTGTCCTGGCAGCTATCTAGGAAACCCTGTTGGGTCACTTCTGGTCCCATGCCCATTGAGCCCAGTGGGATGGAATCAAGCAGCTTGAGCACCCACACAAAACGAACATGGAGCTCCTCACTCAAGGCGCTCAAGACTCCACAGCCAAAGACAAGTTCAGTGTCCAAGCCATTTCCCGCTGCCATGGAAACTAAGAGCTCTCTCAGCACATATGTCTGATTGTGGATATGACACCTAGGGAAGGGAGTGTGGTGGTGAATGGCAACTGCCCGAAGCAGCAGCACAGCTCTTCCACTGCCAAAACAACTCCACCTGCCTCATGAACTTCACATACCATCAGCTGTCCTGGCAGCTATCTAGGAAACCCTGTTGGGTCACTTCTGGTCCCATGCCCATTGAGCCCATTGCGATGGAATCACGCAGCTTCAGGATCCATACAAAACTAACATGGAGCTCCTCACTCAAGGCGCTCAAAACGTCACGGCCAAAGACAAGTTCAGTGCCCAAGCCATTTCCCGCTGCCATGGAAACCAAGTGCTCTGGCAGCACATATGTCTGATTGTGGATATGACACCTAGGGAAGGGAGTGTGGTGGTGAATGGCAACTGCCCGAAGCAGCAGCACAGCTCTTCCAGTGCCAAAACAACTCCACCTGCCTCATGAACTTCACATACCATAAGCTGTCCTTGAAGCTATCTAGGAAACCCTGTTGGGTCATTTCCGGTCCCATGCCCATTGAGCCCAGTGGGATGGAATCAAGCAGCTTCAGCACCCACACAAAACGAACATGGAGCTCCTCAATCAAGGCGTTCAAAACTCCACAGCCAAAGACAAGTTCAGTGCCCAAGCCATTTCCCGCTGCAATGGAAACCAAGTGCTCTGGCAGCACATATGTCTGAAAGTGGATATGACACCTAGGGAAGGGAGTGTGCTGGTGAATGGCAACTGCCCGAAGCAGCAGCACAGCTCTTCCACTGCCAAAACAACTCCACCTGCCTCATGAACGTCACATACCATCAGCTGTCCTGGCAGCTATCTAGGAAACCCTGTTGGGTCACTTCCGGTCCCATGCCCATTGAGCCCAGTGGGATGGAATCAAGCAGCTTCAACACCCACACAAAACGAACATGGAGCTCCTCACTCAAGGCGCTAAAATCTCCACAGCCAAAGACAAGTTCAGTGCCGAAGCCATTTCCCGCTGCCATGGAAACCAAGTGCTCTGGCAGCACATATGTCTGAAAGTGGATATGACACCTAGGGAAGGGAGTGTGGTGGTGAATGGCAACTGCCCGAAGCAGCAGCACAGCTCTTCCACTGCCGAAACAACTCCACCTGCCTCATGAACTTCACATACCATCAGCTGTCCTGGCAGCTGTCTAGGAAACCCTGTTGGGTCACTTCCGGTCCCATGCCCATTGAGTACAGTGGGATGGAATCAAGCAGCTTCAGCACCCACACAAAACGAACATGGAGCTCCTCACTCAAGGCTCTAAAAACACCATGGGCAAAGACAAGTTCAGTGCCCAAGCCATTTCCCGCTGCCATGGAAACCAAGTGCTCTGGCAGCACATATGTCTGAAAGTCGATATGAAGCCTAGGGAAGGGAGTGTGCTGGTGAATGGCAACTGCCCGAAGC
Source organism: Ochotona princeps (assembly GCF_030435755.1). Lineage (NCBI taxonomy): Eukaryota > Metazoa > Chordata > Mammalia > Lagomorpha > Ochotonidae > Ochotona > Ochotona princeps. The sequence goes on along the minus strand of NC_080832.1, from coordinate 145,577,362 downwards.
AGCAGCACAGCTCTTCCACTGCCAAAACAACTCCACCTGCCTCATGAACTTCACATACCATCAGCTGTCCTGGCAGCTATCTAGGAAACCCTGTTGGGTCACTTCCGGTCCCATGCCCATTGAGCCCAGGGGGATGGAATCAAGCAGCTTCAGCACCCACACAAAACGAACATGGAGCTCCTCAATCAAGGCGCTCAAAACGTCACGGCCAAAGACAAGTTCAGTGCCGAAGCCATTTCCCGCTGCCATGGAAACCAAGTGCTCTGGCAGCACATATGTCTGAAAGTGGATATGACACCTAGGGAAGGGAGTGTGATGGTGAATGGCAACTGCCTGAAGCAGCAGCACAGCTCTTCCAGTGCCAAAACAACTCCATCTGCCTCATGAACTTCACATACCATCAGCTGTCCTGGCAGCTATCTAGGAAACCCTGTTGGGTCACTTCTGGTCCCATGCCCATTGAGCCCAGTGGGATGGAATCAAGCAGCTTCAGCACCCACACAAGACGAACAAGGAGCTCCTCACTCAAGGCGCTCAAAACGTCACGGCCAAAGACAAGTTCAGTGCCCAAGCCATTTCCCGCTGCCATGGAAACCAAGTGCTCTGGCAACACATGTCTGAAAGTGGATATGACACCTAGGGAAGGGAGTGTGGTGGTGAATGGCAACTGCCCGAAGCAGCAGCACAGCTCTTCCACTGCCAAAACAACTCCACCTGCTTCATGAACTTCACATACCATCAGCTGTCCTGGCAGCTATCTAGGAAACCCTGTTGGGTCACTTCCGGTCCCATGCCCATTGAGCCCAGTGGGATGGAATCAAGCAGCTTCAACACCCACACAAAACGAACATGGAGCTCCTCACTCAAGGCGCTCAAAACGTCACGGCCAAAGACAAGTTCAGTGCCTAAGCCATTTCCCGCTGCCATGGAAACCAAGTGCTCTGGCAACACATATGTCTGAAATTGGATATGACACCTAGGGAAGGCAGTTTGGTGGTGAATGGCAACTGCTCGAAGCAGCAGCACAGCTCTTTCACTGCAAAACAACTCCACCTGCCTCATGAACTTGATAAACCATCAGCTGTCCTGCCAGCTATCTAGGAAACCCTGTTGGGTCACTTCCGGTCCCATGCCCATTGAGCCCAGTGGGATTGAATCAAGCAGCTTGAGCACCCACACATATCTAACATGGAGCTCCTCACTCAAGGCGCTCAAAACTCCATGGCCAAAGACAAGTTCAGTGCCCAAGCCATTTCCCGCTGCCATGGAAACCAAGTGCTCTGGCAGCACATATGTCTGAAAGTGGATATGACACCTAGCGAAGGGAGTGTGCTGGTGAATGGCAACTGCCCAAAGCAGCAGCACAGCTCTTCCACTGCCAAAACAACTCCATCTGCCTCATGAACTTCACATACCATCAGCTGTCCTGGCAGCTATCTAGGAAACCCTGTTGTGTCACTTCCGGTCCCATGCCCATTGAGCCCAGTGGGATGGAAACAAGCAGCTTCAGCACCCACACAAAACTAACATGGAGCTCCTCACTCAAGGAGCTCAAAACTCCGCAGCCAAAGACAAGTTCAGTGCCCAAGCCATTTCCCGCTGCCATGGAAACCAAGTGCTCTGGCAGCACATATGTCTGAAAGTGGATATGACACCTAGGGAAGGGAGTGTGGTGGTGAATGGCAACTGCCCGAAGCAGCAGCACAGCTCTTCCACTGCCAAAACAACTCCACCTGCCTCATGCACTTCACATACCATCAGCTGTCTCGGCAGCTATCTTGGAAACCCTGTTGGGTCACTTCCGCTCCCATGCCCATTGAGCCCAGATCAAGCAGCTTGACGACCCACACAAAACGAACATGGAGCTCCTCACTCAAGGCGCTCAAAACTCCACAGCCAAAGACAAGTTCAGTGCCCAAGCCATTTCCTGCTGCCATGGAAACCAAGTGCTCTGGCAGCACATATGTCTGAAAGTGGATATGACACCTAGGTAAGGGAGTGTGGTGGTGAATGGCAACTGCCTGAAGAAGCAGCACAGCTCTTCCAGTGCCAAAACACCTCCACCTGCCTCATGAACTTCACATACCATCAGCTGTCCTGGCAGCTATCTAGAAAACCCTGTTGGGTCACTTCCGGTCCCATGCCCATTTAGCCCAGTGGGATGGAATCAAGCAGCTTCAGCACCCACACAAAACGAACATGGAGGTCCTCACTGAAGGCGCTCAAAACTCCACGGCCAAAGACAAGTTCAGTGCCTAAGCCATCTTCCCGCTGCAATGGAAACCAAGTGCTCTGGCAGCACATATGTCTGAAAGTGGATATGACACCTAGGGAAGGGAGTGTGGTGGTGAATGGCAACTGCCTGAAGCAGCAGCACAGCTCTTCCAGTGCCAAAACAACTCCACCTGCCTCATGAACTTCATATACCATCAGCTGTCCTGGCAGCTATCTAGGAAACCCTGTTGGGTCACTTCCGGTCCCATGCCCATTGAGCCCATTGGGTTGGAATCAAGCAGCTTCAGCACCCACACAAAACGAACATGGAGCTCCTCACTCAAGGCGCTCCAAACTTCACGGCCAAAGACAAGTTCAGTGCCCAAGCCATTTCCCGCTGCCATGGAAACCAAGTGCTCTGGCAGCACATATGTCTGAAAGTGGATATGACACCTAGGGAAGGGAGTGTGGTGGTGAATGGCAACTGCCCGAAGCAGCAGCACAGCTCTTCCAGTGCCAAAACAACTCCACCTGCCTCATGAACTTCACATACCATCAGCTGTCTCGGCAGCTATCTTGGAAACCCTGTTGGGTCACTTCCGGTCCCATGCCCATTGAGCCCAGATCAAGCAGCTTGACGACCCACACAAAACGAACATGGAGCTCCTCACTCAAGGCGCTCAAAACTCCACAACCAAAGACAAGTTCAGTGCCCAAGCCATTTCCTGCTGCCATGGAAACCAAGTGCTCTGGCAGCACATATGTCTGAAAGTGGATATGACACCTAGGGAAGGGAGTGTGGTGGTGAATGGCAACTGCCTGAAGAAGCAGAAGCACAGCTCTTCCAGTGCCAAAACAACTCCACCTGCCTCATGAACTTCACATACCATCAGCTGTCCTGGCAGCTATCTAGAAAACCCTTTTGGGTCACTTCCGGTCCCATGCCCATTGAGCCCAGTGGGATGGAATCAAGCAGCTTGAGCACCCACACAAAACTAACATGGAGCTCCTCATTCAAGGCGCTCAAAACTCCATGGCCAAAGACAAGTTCAGTGCCCAAGCCATTTCCCGCTGATATGGAAACCAAGTGCTCTGGCAGCACATAAGTCTGAAAGTGGATATGACACCTAGGGAAGGGAGTGTGGTGGTGAATGGCAACTGCCTGAAGCAGCAGCACAGCTCTTCCAGTGCCAAAACAACTCCACCTGCCTCATGAACTTCATATACCATCAGCTGTCCTGGCAGGTATTTTGAACACCTTGTTGGGTCACTTCCAGTCCCATGCCCATTGAGCCCAGTGGGATGGAATCAAGCAGCTTCAGCACCCACACAAAACTAACATGGAGCTCCTCACTCAAGGCGCTCAAAACTTCACGGCCAAAGACAAGTTCAGTGCCCAAGCCATTTCCCGCTGCCATGGAAACCAAGTGCTCTGGCAGCACATATGTCTGAAAGTGGATATGACACCTAGGGAAGGGAGTTTGGTGGTGAATGGCAACTGCCTGAAGCAGCAGCACAGCTCTTCCAGTGCCAAAACAACTCCACCTGCCTCATGAACTTCACATACCATCAGCTGTCCTGGCAGCTATCTAGGAAACCCTGTTGGGTCACTTCCGGTCCCATGCCCATTGAGCCCAGTGGGATGAAATCAAGCAGCTTCAGCACCCACACAAAACCAACATGGAGGTCCTCACTGAAGGCGCTCAAAACTCCACGGCCAAAGACAAGTTCAGTGCCTAAGCCATTTTCCCGCTGCCATGGAAACCAAGTGCTCTGGCAGCACATATGTCTGAAAGTGGATATGACACCTAGGGAAGGGAGTGTGGTGGTGAATGGCAACTGCCTGAAGTAGCAGTACAGCTCTTCCAGTGCCAAAACAACTCCACCTGCCTCATGAACTTCATATACCATCAGCTGTCCTGGCAGGTATTTTGAACACCTTGTTGGGTCACTTCCATTCGCATGCCCATTCAGCCCATTGGGTTGGAATCAAGCAGCTTCAGCACCCACACAAAACTAACATGGAGCTCCTCACTCAAGGCGCTCCAAACTTCACGGCCAAAGACAAGTTCAGTGCCTAAGCCATTTCCCGCTGCCATGGAAACCAAGTGCTCTGCCAGCACATATGTCTGAAAGTGGATATGACACCTAGAGAAGGGAGTTTGGTGGTGAATGGCAACTGCCTGAAGCAGCAGCACAGCTCTTCCAGTGCCAAAACAACTCCACCTGCCTCATGAACTTCACATACCATCAGCTGTCCTGGCAGCTATCTAGGAAACCCTGTTGGGTCACTTCCGGTCCCATGCCCATTGAGCCCAGTGGGATGAAATCAAGCAGCTTCAGCACCCACACAAAACCAACATGGAGGTCCTCACTCAAGGCGCTCAAAACTCCACGGCCAAAGACAAGTTCAGTGCCTAAGCCATTTTCCCGCTGCCATGGAAACCAAGTGCTCTGGCAGCACATATGTCTGAAAGTGGATATGACACCTAGGGAAGGGAGTGTGCTGGTCAATGGCAACTGCCCGAAGCAGCAGCACAGCTCTTCTACTGCCAAAACAACTCCACCTGCCTCATGAACTTCACATACCATCAGCTGTCCTGGCAGCTATCTAGGAAACCCTGTTGGGTCACTTCCGGTCCCATGCCCATTGAGTCCAGTGGGATGGAATCAAGCAGCTTCAGCACCCACACAAAACGAACATGGAGCTCCTCACTCAAGGCGCTCAAAACTCCACAGCCAAAGACAAGTTCATTGCCCAAGCCATTTCCCGCTGCCATGGAAACCAAGTGCTCTGGCAGCACATATGTCTGAAAGTGGATATGACACCTAGGGAAGGGAGTGTGCTGGTGAATGGCAACTGCCCGAAGCAGCAGCACAGCTCTTCTACTGCCAAAACAACTCCACCTGCCTCATGAACTTCACATACCATCAGCTGTCCTGGCAGCTATCTAGGAAACCCTGTTGGGTCACTTCCGGTCCCATGCCCATTGATCCCAGTGGGATCTAAACAAGCAGCTTGAGCACCCACACATATCTAACATGGAGCTCCTCACTCAAGGCGCTCAAAACTCCATGGCCAAAGACAAGTTCAGTGCCCAAGCCATTTCCCGCTGCCATGGAAACCAAGTGCTCTGGCAGCACATATGTCTGAAAGTGGATATGACACCTAGGGAAGGGAGTGTGGTGGTGAATGGCAACTGCCCGAAGCAGCAGCACAGCTCTTCTACTGCCAAAACAACTCCACCTGCCTCATGAACTTCACATACCATCAGCTGTCCTGGCAGGTATTTTGAACACCTTGTTGGGTCACTTCCATTCGCATGCCCATTCAGCCCATTGGGTTGGAATCAAGCAGCTTCAGCACCCACACAAAACTAACATGGAGCTCCTCACTCAAGGCGCTCCAAACTTCACGGCCAAAGACAAGTTCAGTGCCTAAGCCATTTCCCGCTGCCATGGAAACCAAGTGCTCTGCCAGCACATATGTCTGAAAGTGGATATGACACCTAGAGAAGGGAGTTTGGTGGTGAATGGCAACTGCCTGAAGCAGCAGCACAGCTCTTCCAGTGCCAAAACAACTCCACCTGCCTCATGAACTTCACATACCATCAGCTGTCCTGGCAGCTATCTAGGAAACCCTGTTGGGTCACTTCCGGTCCCATGCCCATTGAGCCCAGTGGGATGAAATCAAGCAGCTTCAGCACCCACACAAAACCAACATGGAGGTCCTCACTCAAGGCGCTCAAAACTCCACGGCCAAAGACAAGTTCAGTGCCTAAGCCATTTTCCCGCTGCCATGGAAACCAAGTGCTCTGGCAGCACATATGTCTGAAAGTGGATATGACACCTAGGGAAGGGAGTGTGCTGGTCAATGGCAACTGCCCGAAGCAGCAGCACAGCTCTTCTACTGCCAAAACAACTCCACCTGCCTCATGAACTTCACATACCATCAGCTGTCCTGGCAGCTATCTAGGAAACCCTGTTGGGTCACTTCCGGTCCCATGCCCATTGAGTCCAGTGGGATGGAATCAAGCAGCTTCAGCACCCACACAAAACGAACATGGAGCTCCTCACTCAAGGCGCTCAAAACTCCACAGCCAAAGACAAGTTCATTGCCCAAGCCATTTTCCGCTGCCATGGAAACCAAGTGCTCTGGCAGCACATATGTCTGAAAGTGGATATGACACCTAGGGCAGGGAGTGTGCTGGAGAATGGCAACTGCCCGAAGCAGCAGCACAGCTCTTCTACTGCCAAAACAACTCCACCTGCCTCATGAACTTCACATACCATCAGCTGTCCTGGCAGCTATCTAGGAAACCCTGTTGGGTCACTTCCGGTCCCATGCCCATTGATCCCAGTGGGATCTAAACAAGCAGCTTGAGCACCCACACATATCTAACATGGAGCTCCTCACTCAAGGCGCTCAAAACTCCATGGCCAAAGACAAGTTCAGTGCCCAAGCCATTTCCCGCTGCCATGGAAACCAAGTGCTCTGGCAGCACATATGTCTGAAAGTGGATATGACACCTAGGGAAGGGAGTGTGGTGGTGAATGGCAACTGCCCGAAGCAGCAGCACAGCTCTTCTACTGCCAAAACAACTCCACCTGCCTCATGAACTTCACATACCATCAGCTGTCCTGGCAGCTATCTAGGAAACCCTGTTGGGTCACTTCCGGTCCCATGCCCATTGAGCCCAGTGGGATGGAATCAAGCAGCTTCAGCACCCACACAAAACGAACATGGAGCTCCTCACTCAAGGCGCTCAAACTCCATGGCCAAAAACAAGTTCAGTGCCCAAGCCATTTCCCGCTGCCATGGAAACCAAGTGCTCTGGCAGCACATATGTCTGAAAGTGGATATGACACCTAGGGAAGGGAGTGTGGTGGTGAATGGCAACTGCCCGAAGCAGCAGCACAGCTCTTCCAGTGCCAAAACAACTCCACCTGCCTCATGAACTTCACATACCATCAGCTGTCCTGGCAGCTATCTAGGAAACAGTGTTGGGTCACTTCCGGTCCCATGCCCATTGAGCCCAGTGGGATGGAATCAAGCAGCTTCAGCACCCACACAAAACGAAGATGGAGCTCCTCACTCAAGGCGCTCAAACTCCACGGCCAAAGAGAAGTTCAGTGCCCAAGCCATTTCCCGCTGCCATGGAAACCAAGTGCTCTGGCAGCACATATGTCTGAAAGTGGATATGACACCTAGGGAAGGGAGTGTGCTGGTGAATGGCAACTGCCCGAAGCAGCAGCACAGCTCTTCCAGTGCCAAAACAACTGCACCTGCCTAATGAACTTCACATACCATCAGCTGTCCTGGCAGCTATCTAGCAAACCCTGTTGGGTCACTTCCGGTCCCATGCCCATTGAGCCCAGTGGGATGGAATCAAGCAGCTTCAGCACAAACACAAATATAGCATGGAGCTCCTCACTCAAGGCGCTCAAATGTACATGGCCAAAGACAAGTTCAGTGCCCAAGCCATTTCCCGCTGCCATGGAAACCAAGTGCTCTGGCAGCACATATGTCTGAAAGTGGATAAGACACCTAGGGAAGGGAGTGTGCTGGTGAATGGCAACTGCCCGAAGCAGCAGCACAGCTCTTCCACTGAAAAAACAACTCCACCTGCCTCATGAACTTCACATACCATCAGCTGTCCTGGCAGCTATCTAGGCAACCCTGTTGGCTCACTTCCGTTCCCATGCCCTTTGAGCCCAGTGGGATGGAATCAAGCAGCTTCAGCACCCACACAAAACTAACATGGAGCTCCTCACTCAAGACGCTCAAAACTCCACGGCCAAAGACAAGTTCAGTGCCCAAGCCATTTCCCACTGCCATAGAACTCTAGTGCTCTGGCAGCACATACGTGTGAAAGTGGATATGACACCTAGGGAAGGGAGTGTGCTGGTGAATGGCAACTGCCCGAAGCAGCAGCACAGCTCTTCCACTGAAAAAACAAATCCACCTGCCTCATGAACTTCACATACCATCAGCTGTCCTGGCAGCTATCTAGGAAACCCTTTTGGGTCACTTCCGGTCCCATGCCCATACAGCCCAGTGGGATGGAAACAAGCAGCTTCAGCACCCACACATATCTAACATGGAGCTCCTCACGCAAGGCGCTCAAATCCCCACAGCCAAAGACAAGTTCAGTGCCCAAGCCATTTCCCACTGCCATGGAAACCAAGTGCTCTGGCAGCACATATGTCTGAAAGTGGATATGACACCTAGGGAAGGGACTGTGCTGGTGAATGGCAACTGCCCGAAGCAGCAGCACAGCTCTTCCAGTGCCAAAACAAATCCACCTGCCTCATGAACTTCACATACCATCAGCTGTCCTGGCAGCTATCTAGGAACCCAAGTTGGGTCACTTCCGGTCCCATGCCCATTGAGACCAGTGAGATGGAATCAAGCAGCTTCAGCACCCACACAAAACGAACATGGAGCTCCTCACTCAAGGCGCTCAAACGTACATGACGGAAGACAAGTTCAGTGCCCAAGCCATTTCCTGCTGCCATGGAAACCAAGATCTGGCACCACATATGTCTGAAAGTGGATATGACACCTAGGGAAGGGAGTGTGGTGGTGAATGGCAACTGCCCGAAGCAGCAGCACAGCTCTTCCACTGCCAAAACAACTCCACCTGCCTCATGAACTTCACATACTATCAGCTGTCCTGGCAGCTATCTAGGAAACAGTGTTGGGTCACTTTCGTTCCCATGCCCATTGAGCAAAGTGGGATGGAAGCAAGCACCTCCAGCACCCACACAAAACGAACATGGAGCTCCACACTCAAGGCGCTCAAATGTACATGGCCAAAGAGAAGTTCAGTGCCCAAGCCATTTCCCGCTGCCATGGAAACCAAGTGCTCTGGCAGCACATATGTCTGAAAGTGGATATGACACCTAGGGAAGGGAGGGTGGTGGTGAATGGCAACTGCCCGAAGCAGCAGCACAGCTCTTCCAGTGCAAAACAACTCCTTCTGCCTCATGAACTTCACATACCATCAGCTGTCCTGGCAGCTATCTAGGCAACCCTGTTGGCTCACTTCCGGTCCCATGCCCATTGAGCCCAGTGGGATGGAATCAAGCAGCTTCAGCACCCACACAAAACGAACATGGAGCTCCTCACTCAAGGCGCTCAAACGTACATGACGGAAGACAAGTTCAGTGCCCAAGCCATTTCCTGCTGCCATGGAAACCAAGATCTGGCAGCACATATGTCTGAAAGTGGATATGACACCTAGGGAAGGGAGTGTGCTGGTGAATGGCAAGTGCCCGAAGCAGCAGCACAGCTCTTCCACTGCCAAAACAACTAAACCTGCCACATGAACTTCAGATATCATCAGCTGTCCTGGCAGCTATCTAGGAAACCCTGTTGAGTCACATCCAGTCCCATGCCCATTGATCCCAGTGGGATGGAAACAAGCAGCTTGAGCACCCACACATATTTAACATGGAGCTCCTCACTCAAGGCGCTCAAATGTACATGGCCAAAGAGAAGTTCAGTGCCCAAGCCATTTCCCGCTGCCATGGAAACCAAGTGCTCTGGCAGCACATATGTCTGAAAGTGGATATGACACCTAGGGAAGGGAGTGTGGTGGTGAATGGCAACTGCCCGAAGCAGCAGCACAGCTCTTCCACGAACAAAACAACTCCACCTGCCTCATGAACTTCACATACCATCAGCTGTCCTGGCAGCTATCTAGGAAACCCTGTTGGGTCACTTCCGGTCCCATGCCCATTGAGCCCAATGGGATGGAAGCAAGCAGCTTCAGCACAAACACAAATATAGCATGGAGCTCCTCACTCAAGGCGCTCAAACTCCATGGCCAAAGACAAGTTCAGTGCCGAAGCCATTTCCCGCTGCCATGGAAACCAAGTGCTCTGGCAGCACATATGTCTGAAAGTGGATATGACACCTAGGGAAGGGAGTGTGCTGGTGAATGGCAAGTGCCCGAAGCAGCAGCACAGCTCTTCCAGTGCCAAAACAACTCCACCTGCCTCATGAACTTCACATACCATCAGCTGTCCTGGCAGCTATCTAGGAAACCCTGTTGGGTCACTTCCGGTCCCATGCACATTGAGCCCAGTGGGATCTAAAGAAGCAGCTTGAGCACCCACACATATCTAACATGGAGCTCCTCAATCAAGGCGCTCAAAACTTCACAGCCAAAGACAAGTTCAGTGCCCAAGCCATTTACCGCTGCAATGGAAACCAAGTGCTCTGGCAGCACATATGTCTGAAAGTGGATATGACACCTAGGGAAGGGAGTGTGCTGGTGAATGGCAACTGCCCGAAGCAGCAGCACAGCTCTTCTACTGCCAAAACAATTCCACCTGCCTCATGAACTTCACATACCATCAGCTGTCCTGGCAGCTATCTAGGAAACAGTGTTGGGTCACTTCCGGTCCCATGCCCATTGAGTACAGTGGGATGGAATCAAGCAGCTTCAGCACCCACACAAAACGAACATGGAGCTCCTCACTCAAGGCGCTCAAAACTCCACGGCCAAAGAGAAGTTCAGTGCCCAAGCCATTTCCCGCTGCCATGCAAACCAAGTGCTCTGGCAGCACATATGTCTGAAAGTGGATATGACACCTAGGGAAGGGAGTGTGTTGGTGAATGGCAACTGCCCGAAGCAGCAGCACAGCTCTTCCACTGCCAAAACAACTCCAACTGCCACATGAACTTCAGATATCATCAGCTGTCCTGGCAGCTATCTAGGAAACCCTGTTGGGTCAATTCCGGTCCCATGCCCATTGAGAGCAGTGGGATGGAATCAAGCAGCTTCAGCACCCACACAAAACGAACATGGAGCTCCTCACTCAAGGCGCTCAAAACTCCACAGCCAAAGAGAAGCTCAGTGCCCAAGCCATTTCCCGCTACCATGGAAACCAAGTGCTCTGGCAGCACATATGTCTGAAAGTGGATATGACACCTAGGGAACGGAGTGTGGTGGTGAATGGCAACAGCCCGAAGCAGCAGCACAGCTCTTCTACTGCCAAAACAACACCACCTGCCTCATGAACTTGACATACCATCAGCTGTCCTGGCAGCTATCTAGGAAACCCTGTTGGGTCACTTCCGGTCCCATGCCCATTGAGCCCAGTGGGATGGAATCAAGCAGCTTGAGCACCCAAAAAAATCTAACATGGAGCTCCTCACTCAAGGCTCTAAAAACACCATGGGCAAAGACAAGTTCAGTGCCCAAGCCATTTCCCGCTGCCATGGAAACCAAGTGCTCTGGCAGCACATATGTCTGAAAGTGGATATGACAACTAGGGAAGGAAGTGTGGTGGTGAATGGCAACTGCCCGAAGCAGCAGCACAGCTCTTCCAGTGCCAAAACAACTCCACCTGCCTCATGAACTTCACATACCATCAGCTCTCCTGGCAGCTATCTAGGAAACCCTGTTGGGTCACTTCCGGTCCCATGCCCATTGAGTACAGTGGGATGGAATCAAGCAGCTTCAGCACCCACACATATCTAACATGGAGCTTCTCACTCAAGGCGCTCAAAACTCCATGGCCAAAGAAAAGTTCAGTGCACAAGCCACTTCCCTCTGCCATGGAAACGAAGAGACCTGGCAGCACATATGTCTGAAAGTGGATATGACACCTAAGGAAGGGAGTGTACTGGTGAATGGCAACTGCCCGAAGCAGCAGCATAGCTCTTCTACTGCCAAAACAACTCCACATGCCTCATGAACTTCACATACCATCAGCTGTCCTGGCAGCTATCTAGGAAACCCTGTTGGGTCACTTCTGGTCCCATGCCCATTGAGCCCAGTGGGATGGAATCAAGCAGCTTCAGAACCCACACAAAACGAACATGGAGCTCCTCACTCAAGGCGCTCAAATGTACATGGCCAAAGACAAGTTCAGTGCCCAAGCCATTTCCCGCTGCCATGGAAACCAAGTGCTCTGGCAGCACATATGTCTGAAAGTGGATAAGACACCTAGGGAAGGGAGTGTGCTGGTGAATGGCAACTGCCCGAAGCAGCAGCACAGCTCTTCCACTGAAAAAACAACTCCACCTGCCTCATGAACTTCACATACCATCAGCTGTCCTGGCAGCTATCTAGGCAACCCTGTTGGGTCACTTCCGGTCCCATGCCCATTGAGCCCAGTGGGATGGAATCAAGCAGCTTCAGCACCCACACAAAACTAACATAGAGCTCCTCACTCAAGACGCTCACAACTCCACGGCCAAAGACAAGTTCAGTGCCCAAGCCATTTCCCACTGCCATAGAACTCTAGTGCTCTGGCAGCACATACGTGTGAAAGTGGATATGACACCTAGGGAAGGGAGTGTGTTGGTGAATGGCAACTGCCCGAAGCAGCAGCACAGCTCTTCCAGTGCCAAAACAACTCCACCTGCCTCATGAACTTCACGTATCATCAGCTGTCCTGGCAGCTATCTAGGAAACCCTGTTGGGTCACTTCCTGTCCCATGCCCATTGAGCCCAGTGGGTTGGAAGCAAGCAGCTTCAGCACCCACACAAAACTAACATGGAGCTCCTCACTCAAGGCGCTCAAAACTCCACGACCAAAGACAAGTTCAGTGCCCAAGCCATTTCCCGCTGCCATGGAAACCAAGTGCTCTGGCAGCACATATGTCTGAAAGTGGATATGACACCTAGGGAAGGGAGTGTGGTGGTGAATGGCAACTGCCCGAAGCAGCAGCACAGCTCTTCCAGTGCCAAAACAACTCCACCTGCCTCATGAACTTCACATACCATCAGCTGTCCTGGCAGCTATCTAGAAAACCCTGTTGGGTCACTTTCGGTCCCATGCCCATTTAGCCCAGTGGGATGGAATCAAGCAGCTTCAGCACCCACACAAATCTAGCATGGAGCTCCTCACTCAAGGCGCTCAAAACTCCACAGCCAAAGAGAAGTTCAGTGCCCAAGCCATTTACCGCTGCCATGGAAACCAAGTGCTCTGGCAGCACATATGTCTGAAAGTAGATATGACACCTAGGGAAGGGAGTGTGGTGGTGAATGGCAACTGCCCGAAGCAGCAGCACAGCTCTTACACTGCCAAAACAACTCCACCTGCCTCATGAACTTCACATACCATCAGCTGTCCTGGCAGCTATCTAGGAAACCCTTTTGGGTCACTTCCGGTCCCATGCCCATACAGCCCAGTGGGATGGAAACAAGCAGCTTCAGCACCCACACATATCTAACATGGAGCTCCTCACGCAAGGCGCTCAAATCCCCACAGCCAAAGACAAGTTCAGTGCCCAAGCCATTTCCCACTGCCATGGAAACCAAGTGCTCTGGCAGCACATATGTCTGAAAGTGGATATGACACCTAGGGAAGGGAGTGTGCTGGTGAATGGCAACTGCCCGAAGCAGCAGCACAGCTCTTCCAGTGCCAAAACAAATCCACCTGCCTCATGAACTTCACATACCATCAGCTCTCCTGGCAGCTATCTAGGAACCCAAGTTGGGTCACTTCCGGTCCCATGCCCATTGAGCCCAGTGAGATGGAATCAAGCAGCTTCAGCACCCACACAAAACGAACATGGAGCTCCTCACTCAAGGCGCTCAAACGTACATGACGGAAGACAAGTTCAGTGCCCAAGCCATTTCCTGCTGCCATGGAAACCAAGATCTGGCACCACATATGTCTGAAAGTGGATATGACACCTAGGGAAGGGAGTGTGGTGGTGAATGGCAACTGCCCGAAGCAGCAGCACAGCTCTTCCACTGCCAAAACAACTCCACCTGCCTCATGAACTTCACATACTATCAGCTGTCCTGGCAGCTATCTAGGAAACAGTGTTGGGTCACTTCCGTTCCCATGCCCATTGAGCAAAGTGGGATGGAAGCAAGCACCTACAGCACCCACACAAAGCGAACATGGAGCTCCACACTCAAGGCGCTCAAATGTACATGGCCAAAGAGAAGTTCAGTACCCAAGCCATTTCCCGCTGCCATGGAAACCAAGTGCTCTGGCAGCACATATGTCTGAAAGTGGATATGACACCTAGGGAAGGGAGGGTGGTGGTGAATGGCAACTGCCCGAAGCAGCAGCACAGCTCTTCCAGTGCAAAACAACTCCACCTGCCTCATGAACTTCACATACCATCAGCTGTCCTGGCAGCTATCTAGGAAACCCTGTTGGGTCACTTCCGGTCCCATGCCCATTGAGCCCAGTGGGATGGAATCAAGCAGCTTCAGCACCCACACAAAACGAACATGGAGCTCCTCACTCAAGGCGCTCAAAACGTCACAGCCAAAGACAAGTTCAGTGCCCAACGCATTTCCCGCTGCCATGGAAATCAAGTGCTCTGGCAGCACATATGTCTGAAAGTGGATATGACACCTAGGGAAGGGAGTGTGTTGGTGAATGGCAACTGCCCGAAGCAGCAGCACAGCTCTTCCAGTGCCAAAACAACTCCACCTGCCTCATGAACTTCACATACCATCAGCTGTCCTGGCAGCTATCTACTAACCCCTGTTGGGTCACTTCTGGTCCCATGCCCATTGAGCCCAGTGGGATGGAAAAAAGCAGCTTCAGCACCCACACATATCTAACATGGAGCTCCTCACGCAAGGCGCTCAAATCCCCACAGCCAAAGACAAGTTCAGTGCCCAAGCCATTTCCCGCTGCCATGGAAACCAAGTGCTCTGGCAGCACATATGTCTGAAAGTGGATATGACACCTAGGGAAGGGAGTGTGGTGGTGAATGGCAACTGCCCGAAGCAGCAGCACAGCTCTTCCACTGCCAAAACAACTCCACCTGCCTCATGAACTTCACATACCATCAGCTGTCCTGGCAGCTATCTAGGAACCCAAGTTGGGTCACTTCCGGTCCCATGCCCATTGAGCCCAGTGAGATGGAATCAAGCAGCTTCAGCACCCACACAAAACGAACATGGAGCTCCTCACTCAAGGCGCTCAAACCTACATGACGGAAGACCAGTTCAGTGCCCAAGCCATTTCCTGCTGCCATGGAAACCAAGATCTGGCACCACATATGTCTGAAAGTGGATATGACACCTAGGGAAGGGAGTGTGCTGGTGAATGGCAACTGCCCGAAGCAGCAGCACAGCTCTTCCACCGCCAAAATAACTCCACCTGCCTCATGAACTTCACATACCATCAGCTGTCCTGGCAGCAATCTAGGAAACCCTGTTGGGCCACTTCCGGTCCCATGCCCATTGAGCCCAGGGGGATGGAAGCAAGCAGCTTCAGCACCCACACAAGACGAACAAGGAGCTTCTCACTCAAGGCGCTCAAAACTCCACAGCCAAAGACAATTTCAGTGCCCAACGCATTTCCCGCTGCCATGGAAATCAAGTGCTCTGGCAGCACATATGTCTGAAAGTGGATATGACACCTAGGGAAGGGAGTGTGCTGGTGAATGGCAACTGCCCGAAGCAGCAGCACAGCTCTTCCAGTGCCAAAACAACTCCACCTGCCTCATGAACTTCACATACCATCAGCTGTCCTGGCAGCTATCTACTAACCCCTGTTGGGTCACTTCTGGTCCCATACCCATTGAGCCCAGTGGGATGGAAAAAAGCAGCTTCAGCACCCACACATATCTAACATGGAGCTCCTCACGCAAGGCCCTAAAAACTCCACAGCCAAGGACAAGTTCAGTGCCCAAGCCATTTCCCGCTGCCATGGAAACCAAGTGCTCTGGCAGCACATATGTCTGAAAGTGGATATGATACCTAGGGAAGGGAGTGTGTTGGTGAATGGCAACTGCCCGAAGCAGCAGCACAGCTCTTCCACTGCCAAAACAACTCCACCTGCCTCATGAACTTCACATACCATCAGCTGTCCTGGCAGCTATCTAGGAAACCCTGTTGAGTCACATCCGGTCCCATGCCCATTGATCCCAGTGTGATGGAAACAAGAAGCTTGAGCATCCACACATATCTAACATGGAGCTCCTCACTCAAGGCGCTCAAAACTCCACGGCCAAAGACAAGTTCAGTGCCCAAGCCATTTCCCGCTGCCATGGAAACCAAGTGCTCTGGCAGCACATATGTCTGAAAGTGGATATGACACCTAGGGAAGGGAGTGTGCTGGTGAATGGCAACTGCCCGAAGCAGCAGCACAGCTCTTCCAGTGCAAAAATAAATCCACCTGCCTCATGAACTTCACATACCATCAGCTGTCCTGGCAGCTATCTAGGACCCCAAGTTGGGTCACTTCCGGTCCCATGCCCATTGAGCCCAGTGAGATGGAATCAAGCAGCTTCAGCACCCACACAAAACGAACATGGAGCTCCTCACTCAAGGCGCTCAAACCTACATGACGGAAGACAAGTTCAGTGCCCAAGCCATTTCCTGCTGCCATGGAAACCAAGATCTGGCACCACATATGTCTGAAAGTGGATATGACACCTAGGGAAGGGAGTGTGCTGGTGAATGGCAACTGCCCGAAGCAGCAGCACAGCTCTTCCAGTGCCAAAATAACTCCACCTGCCTCATGAACTTCACATACCATCAGCTGTCCTGGCAGCAATCTAGGAAACCCTGTTGGGCCACTTCCGGTCCCATGCCCATTGAGCCCAGTGGGATGGAATCAAGCAGCTTCAGCACCCACACAAGACGAACAAGGAGCTCCTCACTCAAGGCGCTCAAAACTCCACAGCCAAAGACAAGTTCAGTGCCCAAGCCATTTCCCGCTGCCATGGAAACCAAGTGCTCTGGCAGCACATATGTCTGAAAGTGGATATGACACCTAGGGAAGGGAGTGCGGTGGTGAATGGCCTCTGCCCGAAGCAGCAGCACAGCTCTTCCACTGCCAAAACAACTCCACCTGCCTCATGAACTTCACATACCATCAGCTGTCCTGGCAGCTATCTAGGAAACCCTGTTGGGTCACTTCCGGTCCCATGCCCATTTAGCCCAGTGAGATGGAATCAAGCTGCTTCAGCACCCACACAAAACGAACATGGAGCTCCTCACTCAAGGCGCTCAAAACTCCATGGCCAAAGACAAGTTCAGTGCCGAAGTTATTTCCCGCTGCCATGGAAACCAAGTGCTCTGGCAGCACATATGTCTGAAATTGGATATGACACCTAGGGAAGGGAGTGCGCTGGTGAATGGCAACTGCCCGAAGCAGCAGCACAGCTCTTCCACTGCCAAAACAACTCCACCTGCCTCATGAACTTCACATACCATCAGCTGTCCTGGCAGCTATCTACTAACCCCTGTTGGGTCACTTCCGGTCCCATGCCCATTGAGCCCAGTGGGATGGAAAAAAGCAGCTTCAGCACCCACACATATCTAACATGGAGCTCCTCACGCAAGGCGCTCAAATCCCCACAGCCAAAGACAAGTTCAGTGCCCAAGCCATTTCCCGCTGCCATGGAAACCAAGTGCTCTGGCAGCACATATGTCTGAAAGTGGATATGACACCTAGGGAAGGGAGTGTGTTGGTGAATGGCAACTGCCCGAAGCAGCAGCACAGCTCTTCCACTGCCAAAACAACTCCACCTGCCTCATGAACTTCACATACCATCAGCTGTCCTGGCAGCTATCTAGGAAACCCTGTTGAGTCACATCCGGTCCCATGCCCATTGAGCCCAGTGTGATGGAAACAAGAAGCTTGAGCATCCACACATATCTAACATGGAGCTCCTCACTCAAGGCGCTCAAAACTCCACGGCCAAAGACAAGTTCAGTGCCCAAGCCATTTCCCGCTGCCATGGAAACCAAGTGCTCTGGCAGCACATATGTCTGAAAGTGGATATGACACCTAGGGAAGGGAGTGTGGTGGTGAATGGCAACTGCCCGAAGCAGCAGCACAGCTCTTGCAGTGCCAAAATAAATCCACCTGCCTCATGAACTTCACATACCATCAGCTGTCCTGGCAGCTATCTAGGAACCCAAGTTGGGTCACTTCCGGTCCCATGCCCATTGAGCCCAGTGAGATGGAATCAAGCAGCTTCAGCACCCACAGAAAACGAACATGGAGCTCCTCACTCAAGGCGCTCAAACCTACATGACGGAAGACCAGTTCAGTGCCCAAGCCATTTCCTGCTGCCATGGAAACCAAGATCTGGCACCACATATGTCTGAAAGTGGATATGACACTTGGGAAGGGAGTGTGCTGGTGAATGGCAACTGCCCGAAGCAGCAGCACAGCTCTTCCAGTGCCAAAATAACTCCACCTGCCTCATGAACTTCACATAACATCAGCTGTCCTGGCAGCAATCTAGGAAACCCTGTTGGGCCACTTCCGGTCCCATGCCGATTGAGCCCAGTGGGATGGAAGCAAGCAGCTTCAGCAACCACACAAGACGAACATGGAGCTCCTCACTCAAGGCGCTCAAAACTCCACAGCCAAAGACAAGTTCAGTGCACAAGCCATTTCCCGCTGCCATGGAAACCAAGTGCTCTGGCAGCACATATGTCTGAAAGTGGATATGACACCTAGGGAAGGGAGTGTGTTGGTGAATGGCAACTGCTCGAAGCAGCAGCACAGCTCTTCTACTGCCAAAACAACTCCACCTGCCTCATGAACTTCATATGCCATCAGCTGTCCTGGCAGCTATGTAGGAAACCCTGTTGGGTCACTTCCGGTCACATGATCATTGAGCCCAGTGGGATGGAATCAAGCAGCTTCAGCACCCACACAAAACGAACATGGAGCTCCTCACTCAAGGCGCTCAAAACTCCACGGCCAAAGAGAAGTTCAGTGCCCAAGCCATTTCCCGCTGCCATGGAAACCAAGTGCTCTGGCAGCACATATGTCTGAAAGTGGATATGACACCTAGAGAAGGGAGTGTGTTGGTGAATGGCCTCTGCCCGAAGCAGCAGCACAGCTCTTCCACTGCCAAAACAACTCCACCTGCCTCATGAACTTCACATACCATCAGCTGTCCTGGCAGCTATCTAGGAAACCCTGTTGTGTCACTTTCGGTCCCATGCCCATTGAGCCCAGTGGGATGGAATCAAGCTGCTTCAGCACCCACACAAATCTAGCATGGAGCTCCTCACTAGAGGCGCTCAAAACTCCACAGCCAAAGACAAGTTCAGTGCCGAAGTTATTTCCCGCTGCCATGGAAACCAAGTGCTCTGGCAGCACATATGTCTGAAATTGGATATGACACCTAGGGAAGGGAGTGTGGTGGTGAATGGCAACTGCCCGAAGCAGCAGCACAGCTCTTCCACTGCCAAAACAACTCCACCTGCCTCATGAACTTCACATACCATCAGGCTGCTCTGGCGGCTATCTAGGAAACCCATGTTGGGTCACTTCCGGTCCCATGCCCATTGAGCCCAGTGGGATGGAATCAAGCAGCTTCAGCACCCACACAAAACGAACATGGAGCTCCTCACTCAAGGCGCTCACAACTCCACGGCCAAAGACAAGTTCAGTGCCCAAGCCATTTCCCACTGCCATAGAACTCTAGTGCTCTGGCAGCACATATGTGTGAAAGTGGATATGACACCTAGGGAAGGGAGTGTGCTGGTGAATGGCAACTGCCCGAAGCAGCAGCACAGCTCTTCCACTGCCAAAACAACTCCACCTGCCTCATGAACTTCACATACCATCAGCTGTTCTGGCAGCTATCTAGGAACCCATGTTGGGTCACTTCTGGTGCCATGCCCATTGATCGCAGTGGGATGGAAACAAGCAGCTTCAGCACCCACACATATCTAACATGGAGCTCCTCACTCAAGGCGCTCAAAACTCCACAGCCAAAGACAAGTTCAGTGCCCAAGCCATTTCCGGCTGCCATGGAAACCAAGTGCTCTGGCAGCACATATGTCTGAAAGTGGATATGACACCTAGGGAAGGGAGTGTGGTGGTGAATGGCAACTGCTCGAAGCAGCAGCACAGCTCTTCTACTGACAAAACAACTCCACCTGCCTCATGAACTTCACATACCATCAGCTGTCCTGGCAGCTATCTAGGAAACCCTATTGGGTCACTTCCGGTCCCATGCCCATTGAGCCCAGGGGGATGGAATCAAGCAGCTTCAGCACCCGCACAAATCTAACATGGAGTTCCTCACTCAAGGCGCTCAAACTCCATGGCCAAAGACAAGTTCAGTGCCCAAGCCATTTCCCGCTGCCATGGAAACCAAGTGCTCTGGCAGCACATATGTCTGAAAGTGGATATGACACCTAGGGAAGGGAGTGTGGTGGTGAATGGCAACTGCCCGAAGCAGCAGCACAGCTCTTCCAGTGCCAAAACAACTCCACCTGCCTCATGAACTTCACATACCATCAGCTGTCCTGGCAGCTATCTAGGAACCCTGTTGGGTCACTTCCGTTCCCATGCCCATTGAGCCCAAAGGGATGGAAGCAAGCAGCTTCAGCACCAACAAAAATATTCCATGGAGCTCCTCACTCAAGGCGCTCAAAACTCCATGGCCAAAGACAAGTTCAGTGCCGAAGCCTTTTCCCGCTGCCATGGAAACCAAGTGCTCTGGCAGCACATATGTCTGAAAGTGGATATGACACCTAGGGAAGGGAGTGCGCTGGTGAATGGCCTCTGCCCGAAGCAGCAGCACAGCTCTTCCACTGCCAAAACAACTCCACCTGCCTCATGAACTTCACATACCATCAGCTGAACTGGCAGCTATCTAGGAAACAGTGTTGGGTCACTTCCGTTCCCATGCCCACTGATCCCAGTGGGATGGAATCAAGCTGCTTCAGCACCCACACAAATCTAGCATGGAGCTCCTCACTCAAGGCGCTCAAAACTCCACAGCCAAAGACAAGTTCAGTGCCAAAGTTATTTCCCGCTGCCATGGAAACCAAGTGCTCTGGCAGCACATATGTCTGAAATTGGATATGACACCTAGGGAAGGGAATGCGCTCGTGAATGGCAACTGCCCGAAGCAGCAGCACAGCTCTTCCAGTGCCAAAACAACTCCACCTGCCTCATGAACTTCACATACCATCAGCTGTTCTGGCGGCTATCTAGGAACCCATGTTGGGTCACTTCCGGTCCCATGCCCATTGAGCCCAGTGGGATGGAATCAAGCAGCTGAGCACCCACACAAAACGAACATGGAGCTCCTCACTCAAGGCGCTCAAACCTACATGGCGGAAGACAAGTTCAGTGCCCAAGCCATTTCCGGCTGCCATGGAAACCAAGTGCTCTGGCAGCACATATGTCT
Organism: Ochotona princeps; assembly: GCF_030435755.1. Lineage (NCBI taxonomy): Eukaryota > Metazoa > Chordata > Mammalia > Lagomorpha > Ochotonidae > Ochotona > Ochotona princeps. The sequence continues at coordinate 145,556,034 of NC_080832.1, read as the reverse complement.
GAAAGTGGATATGACACCTAGGGAAGGGAGTGCGCTGGTGAATGGCCTCTGCCCGAAGCAGCAGCACAGCTCTTCCACTGCCAAAACAACTCCACCTGCCTCATGAACTTCACATACCATCAGCTGTCCTGGCAGCTATCTAGGAAACCCTGTTGGGTCACTTCCGGTCCCATGCCCATTGAGCCCAGTGGGATGGAATCAAGCAGCTTCAGCACCCACACAAAACGAACATGGAGCTCCTCACTCAAGGCGCTCAAATGTACATGGCCAAAGACAAGTTCAGTGCCCAAGCGATTTCCCGCTGCCATGGAAACCAAGTGCTCTGGCAGCACATATGTCTGAAGGTGGATAAGACACCTAGGGAAGGGAGTGTGGTGGTGAATGGCAACTGCCTGAAGCAGCAGCACAGCTCTTCCACTGAAAAAACAACTCCACCTGCCTCATGAACTTCACATACCATCAGCTGTCCTGGCAGCTATCTAGGCAACCCTGTTGGGTCACTTCCGGTCCCATGCCCATTGAGCCCAGTGGGATGGAAGCAAGCACGTTCAGCACCCACACAAGACGAACATGGAGCTCCTCACTCAAGGCGCTCAAAACTACAAGGCCAAAGACAAGTTCAGTGCCCAAGCCATTTCCCGCTGCCATGGAAACCAAGTGCTCTGGCTGCGCTTATGTCTGAAAGTGGATATGACACCTAGGGAAGGGAGTGTGGTGGTGAATGGCAACTGCCCGAAGCAGCAGCACAGCTCTTCCAGTGCCAAAACAACTCCACCTGCCTCTTGAACTTCACATACCATCAGCTGTCCTGGCAGCTATCTAGGAAACCCTGTTGGGTCACTTACGGTCCCATGCCCATTGAGCCCAGTGGGATGGAAGCAAGCACCTTCAGCACCCACACAAGACGAACAAGGAGCTCCTCACTCAAGGCGCTCAAAACTCCACGGCCAAAGAGAAGTTCAGTGCCCAAGCCATTTCCCACTGCCATGGAAACCAAGTGCTCTGGCAGCACATATGTCTGAAAGTGGATATGACACCTAGGGAAGGGAGTGTGCTGGTGAATGGCAACTGCCCGAAGCAGCAGCACAGCTCTTCCACTGCCAAAACAACTCCACCTGCCTCATGAACTTCACATACCATCAGCTGTCCTGGCAGCTATCTACTAACCCCTGTTGGGTCACTTCTGGTCCCATGCCCATTGAGCCCAGTGGGATGGAAAAAAGCAGCTTCAACACCCACATATATCTAACATGGAGCTCCTCACACAAGGCGCTCAAATCCCCACAGCCAAAGACAAGTTCAGTGCCCAAGCCATTTCCCGCTGCCATGGAAACCAAGTGCTCTGGCAGCACATATGTCTGAAAGTGGATATGACACCTAGGGAAGGGAGTGTGTTGGTGAATGGCAACTGCCCGAAGCAGCAGCACAGCTCTTCCAGTGCCAAAACAAATCCACCTGCCTCATGAACTTCACATACCATCAGCTGTCCTGGCAGCTATCTAGGAAACCCTGTTGGGTCACTTCCGGTCCCATGCCCATTGAGCCCAGTGGGATGGAAAAAAGCAGCTTCAGCACCCACACATATCTAACATGGAGCTCCTCACGCAAGGCGCTCAAATCCCCACAGCCAAAGACAAGTTCTGTGCCCAAGCCATTTCCCGCTGCCATGGAAACCAAGTGCTCTGGCAGCACATATGTCTGAAAGTGGATATGACACCTAGGGAAGGGAGTGTGTTGGTGAATGGCAACTGCTCGAAGCAGCAGCACAGCTCTTCTACTGCCAAAACAACTCCACCTGCCTCATGAACTTCACATACCATCAGCTGTCCTGGCAGCTATCTAGGAAACCCTGTTGGGTCACTTCCGGTCCCATGCCCATTGAGCCCAGTGGGATGGAAAAAAGCAGCTTCAGCACCCACACATATCTAACATGGAGCTCCTCACGCAAGGCGCTCAAATCCCCACAGCCAAAGACAAGTTCAGTGCCCAAGCCATTTCCCGCTGCCATGGAAACCAAGTGCTCTGGCAGCACATATGTCTGAAAGTGGATATGACACCTAGGGAAGGGAGTGTGTTGGTGAATGGCAACTGCCCGAAGCAGCAGCACAGCTCTTCCACTGCCAAAACAACTCCACCTGCCTCATGAACTTCACATACCATCAGCTGTCCTGGCAGCTATCTAGGAAATCCTGTTGAGTCACATCCGGTCCCATGCCCATTGAGCCCAGTGTGATGGAAACAAGAAGCTTGAGCATCCACACATATCTAACATGGAGCTCCTCACTCAAGGCGCTCAAAACTCCACGGCCAAAGACAAGTTCAGTGCCCAAGCCATTTCCCGCTGCCATGGAAACCAAGTGCTCTGGCAGCACATATGTCTGAAAGTGGATATGACACCAAGGGAAGGGAGTGTGGTGGTGAATGGCAACTGCCCGAAGCAGCAGCACAGCTCTTCCAGTGCCAAAATAAATCCACCTGCCTCATGAACTTCACATACCATCAGCTGTCCTGGCAGCTATCTAGGAACCCAAGTTGGGTCACTTCCGGTCCCATGCCCATTGAGCCCAGTGAGATGGAATCAAGCAGCTTCAGCACCCACAGAAAACGAACATGGAGCTCCTCACTCAAGGCGCTCAAACCTACATGACGGAAGACCAGTTCAGTGCCCAAGCCATTTCCTGCTGCCATGGAAACCAAGATCTGGCACCACATATGTCTGAAAGTGGATATGACACTTGGGAAGGGAGTGTGCTGGTGAATGGCAACTGCCCGAAGCAGCAGCACAGCTCTTCCAGTGCCAAAATAACTCCACCTGCCTCATGAACTTCACATAACATCAGCTGTCCTGGCAGCAATCTAGGAAACCCTGTTGGGCCACTTCCGGTCCCATGCCGATTGAGCCCAGTGGGATGGAAGCAAGCAGCTTCAGCAACCACACAAGACGAACAAGGAGCTCCTCACTCAAGGCGCTCAAAACTCCACAGCCAAAGACAAGTTCAGTGCACAAGCCATTTCCCGCTGCCATGGAAACCAAGTGCTCTGGCAGCACATATGTCTGAAAGTGGATATGACACCTAGGGAAGGGAGTGTGTTGGTGAATGGCAACTGCTCGAAGCAGCAGCACAGCTCTTCTACTGCCAAAACAACTCCACCTGCCTCATGAACTTCATATGCCATCAGCTGTCCTGGCAGCTATGTAGGAAACCCTGTTGGGTCACTTCCGGTCACATGATCATTGAGCCCAGTGGGATGGAATCAAGCAGCTTCAGCACCCACACAAAACGAACATGGAGCTCCTCACTCAAGGCGCTCAAAACTCCACGGCCAAAGAGAAGTTCAGTGCCCAAGCCATTTCCCGCTGCCATGGAAACCAAGTGCTCTGGCAGCACATATGTCTGAAAGTGGATATGACACCTAGGGAAGGGAGTGTGTTGGTGAATGGCCTCTGCCCGAAGCAGCAGCACAGCTCTTCCACTGCCAAAACAACTCCACCTGCCTCATGAACTTCACATACCATCAGCTGTCCTGGCAGCTATCTAGGAAACCCTGTTGTGTCACTTTCGGTCCCATGCCCATTGAGCCCAGTGGGATGGAATCAAGCTGCTTCAGCACCCACACAAATCTAGCATGGAGCTCCTCACTAGAGGCGCTCAAAACTCCACAGCCAAAGACAAGTTCAGTGCCGAAGTTATTTCCCGCTGCCATGGAAACCAAGTGCTCTGGCAGCACATATGTCTGAAATTGGATATGACACCTAGGGAAGGGAGTGTGGTGGTGAATGGCAACTGCCCGAAGCAGCAGCACAGCTCTTCCACTGCCAAAACAACTCCACCTGCCTCATGAACTTCACATACCATCAGGCTGCTCTGGCGGCTATCTAGGAAACCCATGTTGGGTCACTTCCGGTCCCATGCCCATTGAGCCCAGTGGGATGGAATCAAGCAGCTGAGCACCCACACAAAACGAACATGGAGCTCCTCACTCAAGGCGCTCAAACCTACATGGCGGAAGACAAGTTCAGTGCTCAAGCCATTTCCCGCTGCCATGGAAACCAAGTGCTCTGGCAGCACATATGTCTGAAAGTGGATATGACACCTAGGGAAGGGAGTGTGGTGGTGAATGGCAACTGCCCGAAGCAGCAGCACAGCTCTTCCACTGCCAAAACAACTCCACCTGCCTCATGAACTTCACATACCATCAGCTGTCCTGGCAGCTATCTAGGAAACCCTGTTGTGTCACTTCCGGTCCCATGCACAGTGAGCCCAGTGGGATGGAATCAAGCAGCTTCAGCACCCACACAAAACGAACATGGAGCTCCTCACTCAACGCGCTCAAAACTACATGGCCAAAGACAAGTTCAGTGCCCAAGCCATTTCCCGCTTCCATGGAAACCAAGTGCTCTGGCAGCACATATGTCTGAAAGTGGATATGACACCTAGGGAAGGGAGTGTGCTGGTGAATGGCAACTGCCCGAAGCAGCAGCACAGCTCTTCCACTGAAAAAACAACTCCACCTGCCTCATGAACTTCACATACCATCAGCTGACCTGGCAGCTATCTAGGAAACCCTGTTGGGTCACTTCCCGTCCCATGCCCATTGAGCCCAGTGGGATGGAATCAAGCAGCTTCAGCACCCACACAAAACGAACATGGAGCTCCTCACTCAAGGCGCTCACAACTCCACGGCCAAAGACAAGTTCAGTGCCCAAGCCATTTCCCACTGCCATAGAACTCTAGTGCTCTGGCAGCACATATGTGTGAAAGTGGATAGGACACCTAGGGAAGGGAGTGTGCTGGTGAATGGCAACTGCCCGAAGCAGCAGCACAGCTCTTCCACTGCCAAAACAACTCCACCTGCCTCATGAACTTCACATACCATCAGCTGTTCTGGCAGCTATCTAGGAACCCATGTTGGGTCACTTCTGGTGCCATGCCCATTGATCCCAGTGGGATGGAAACAAGCAGCTTCAGCACCCACACATATCTAACATGGAGCTCCTCACTCAAGGCGCTCAAAACTCCACAGCCAAAGACAAGTTCAGTGCCCAAGCCATTTCCGGCTGCCATGGAAACCAAGTGCTCTGGCAGCACATATGTCTGAAAGTGGATATGACACCTAGGGAAGGGAGTGTGGTGGTGAATGGCAACTGCTCGAAGCAGCAGCACAGCTCTTCTACTGACAAAACAACTCCACCTGCCTCATGAACTTCACATACCATCAGCTGTCCTGGCAGCTATCTAGGAAACCCTATTGGGTCACTTCCGGTCCCATGCCCATTGAGCCCAGGGGGATGGAATCAAGCAGCTTCAGCACCCGCACAAATCTAACATGGAGTTCCTCACTCAAGGCGCTCAAACTCCATGGCCAAAGACAAGTTCAGTGCCCAAGCCATTTCCCGCTGCCATGGAAACCAAGTGCTCTGGCAGAACATATGTCTGAAAGTGGATATGACACCTAGGGAAGGGAGTGCGCTGGTGAATGGCAACTGCCCGAAGCAGCAGCACAGCTCTTCCACTGCCAAAACAACTCCACCTGCCTCATGAACTTCACATACCATCAGCTGTCCTGGCAGCTATCTAGGAACCCTGTTGGGTCACTTCCGTTCCCATGCCCATTGAGCCCAAAGGGATGGAAGCAAGCAGCTTCAGCACCAACAAAAATATTCCATGGATCTCCTCACTCAAGGCGCTCAAAACTCCATGGCCAAAGACAAGTTCAGTGCCGAAGCCTTTTCCCGCTGCCATGGAAACCAAGTGCTCTGGCAGCACATATGTCTGAAAGTGGATATGACACCTAGGGAAGGGAGTGCGCTGGTGAATGGCCTCTGCCCGAAGCAGCAGCACAGCTCTTCCACTGCCAAAACAACTCCACCTGCCTCATGAACTTCACATACCATCAGCTGAACTGGCAGCTATCTAGGAAACAGTGTTGGGTCACTTCCGTTCCCATGCCCACTGATCCCAGTGGGATGGAATCAAGCTGCTTCAGCACCCACACAAATCTAGCATGGAGCTCCTCACTCAAGGCGCTCAAAACTCCACAGCCAAAGACAAGTTCAGTGCCAAAGTTATTTCCCGCTGCCATGGAAACCAAGTGCTCTGGCAGCACATATGTCTGAAATTGGATATGACACCTAGGGAAGGGAATGCGCTGGTGAATGGCAACTGCCCGAAGCAGCAGCACAGCTCTTCCAGTGCCAAAACAACTCCACCTGCCTCATGAACTTCACATACCATCAGCTGTTCTGGCGGCTATCTAGGAACCCATGTTGGGTCACTTCCGGTCCCATGCCCATTGAGCCCAGTGGGATGGAATCAAGCAGCTGAGCACCCACACAAAACGAACATGGAGCTCCTCACTCAAGGCGCTCAAACCTACATGGCGGAAGACAAGTTCAGTGCCCAAGCCATTTCCGGCTGCCATGGAAACCAAGTGCTCTGGCAGCACATATGTCTGAAAGTGGATATGACACCTAGGGAAGGGAGTGCGCTGGTGAATGGCCTCTGCCCGAAGCAGCAGCACAGCTCTTCCACTGCCAAAACAACTCCACCTGCCTCATGAACTTCACATACCATCAGCTGTCCTGGCAGCTATCTAGGAAACCCTGTTGGGTCACTTCCGGTCCCATGCCCATTGAGCCCAGTGGGATGGAATCAAGCAGCTTCAGCACCCACACAAAACGAACATGGAGCTCCTCACTCAAGGCGCTCAAATGTACATGGCCAAAGACAAGTTCAGTGCCCAAGCGATTTCCCGCTGCCATGGAAACCAAGTGCTCTGGCAGCACATATGTCTGAAGGTGGATAAGACACCTAGGGAAGGGAGTGTGGTGGTGAATGGCAACTGCCTGAAGCAGCAGCACAGCTCTTCCACTGAAAAAACAACTCCACCTGCCTCATGAACTTCACATACCATCAGCTGTCCTGGCAGCTATCTAGGCAACCCTGTTGGGTCACTTCCGGTCCCATGCCCATTGAGCCCAGTGGGATGGAAGCAAGCACGTTCAGCACCCACACAAGAAGAACATGGAGCTCCTCACTCAAGGCGCTCAAAACTACAAGGCCAAAGACAAGTTCAGTGCCCAAGCCATTTCCCGCTGCCATGGAAACCAAGTGCTCTGGCTGCGCTTATGTCTGAAAGTGGATATGACACCTAGGGAAGGGAGTGTGGTGGTGAATGGCAACTGCCCGAAGCAGCAGCACAGCTCTTCCAGTGCCAAAACAACTCCACCTGCCTCATGAACTTCACATACCATCAGCTGTCCTGGCAGCTATCTAGGAAACCCTGTTGGGTCACTTACGGTCCCATGCCCATTGAGCCCAGTGGGATGGAAGCAAGCACCTTCAGCACCCACACAAGACGAACAAGGAGCTCCTCACTCAAGGCGCTCAAAACTCCACGGCCAAAGAGAAGTTCAGTGCCCAAGCCATTTCCCACTGCCATGGAAACCAAGTGCTCTGGCAGCACATATGTCTGAAAGTGGATATGACACCTAGGGAAGGGAGTGTGCTGGTGAATGGCAACTGCCCGAAGCAGCAGCACAGCTCTTCCACTGCCAAAACAACTCCACCTGCCTCATGAACTTCACATACCATCAGCTGTCCTGGCAGCTATCTACTAACCCCTGTTGGGTCACTTCTGGTCCCATGCCCATTGAGCCCAGTGGGATGGAAAAAAGCAGCTTCAACACCCACACATATCTAACATGGAGCTCCTCACACAAGGCGCTCAAATCCCCACAGCCAAAGACAAGTTCAGTGCCCAAGCCATTTCCCGCTGCCATGGAAACCAAGTGCTCTGGCAGCACATATGTCTGAAAGTGGATATGACACCTAGGGAAGGGAGTGTGCTGGTGAATGGCAACTGCCCGAAGCAGCAGCACAGCTCTTCCAGTGCCAAAACAAATCCACCTGCCTCATGAACTTCACATACCATCAGCTGTCCTGGCAGCTATCTAGGAACCGAAGTTGGGTCACTTCCGGTCCCATGTCCATTGAGCCCAGTGAGATGGAATCAAGCAGCTGAGCACCCACACAAAACGAACATGGAGCTCCTCACTCAAGGCGCTCAAACCTACATGACGGAAGACAAGTTCAGTGCCCAAGCCATTTCCTGCTGCCATGGAAACCAAGTTCTGGCAGCACATATGTCTGAAAGTGGATATGACACCTAGGGAAGGGTGTGTGCTGGTGAATGGCAACTGCCCGAAGCAGCACAGCTCTTCCAGTGCCAAAATAACTCCACCTGCCTCATGAACTTCACATACCATCAGCTGTCCTGGCAGCAATCTAGGAAACCCTGTTGGGTCACTTCCGGTCCCATGCCCATTGAGCCCAGTGGGATGGAAGCAAGCACCTTCAGCACCCACACAAGACGAACAAGGAGCTCCTCACTCAAGGCGCTCAAAACTCCACAGCCAAAGACAAGTTCAGTGCACAAGCCATTTCCCGCTGCCATGGAAACCAAGTGCTCTGGCAGCACATATGTCTGAAAGTGGATATGACACCTAGGGAAGGGAGTGTGTTGGTGAATGGCAACTGCTCGAAGCAGCAGCACAGCTCTTCCAGTGCCAAAACAACTCCACCTGCCTCATGAACTTCACATACCATCAGCTGTCCTGGCAGCTATCTAGGAAACAGTGTTGGGTCACTTCCGTTCCCATGCCCATTGAGCCCAAAGGGATGGAAGCAAGCAGCTTCAGCACCAACAAAATATAGCATGGAGCTCCTCACTCAAGGCGCTCAAAACTCCATGGCCAAAGACAAGTTCAGTGCCGAAGCCATTTCCCGCTGCCATGGAAACCAAGTGCTCTGGCAGAACATATGTCTGAAAGTGGATATGACACCTAGGGAAGGGAGTGCGCTGGTGAATGGCAACTGCCCGAAGCAGCAGCACAGCTCTTCCACTGCCAAAACAACTCCACCTGCCTCATGAACTTCACATACCATCAGCTGTCCTGGCAGCTATCTAGGAACCCTTTTTGGGTCACTTCCGGTCCCATGCCCATTGAGCCCAGTGGGATGGAATCAAGCAGCTTCAGCACCCACACAAAACGAACATGGAGCTTCTCAAGCAAGGTGATCAAAACCCCACAGCCAAAGACAAGTTCAGTGCCCAAGCCATTTCCCGCTGCCATGGAAACCAAGTGCTCTGGCAGCACATATGTCTGAAAGAGGATATGACACCTAGGAATGGAGGGTGGTGGTGAATGGCAACTGCCCGAAGCAGCAGCACAGCTCTTCCACTGCCAAAACAACTCCACCTGCCTCATGAACTTCACATACCATCAGCTGTCCTGGCAGCTATCTACTAACCCCTGTTGGGTCACTTCTGGTCCCATGCCCATTGAGCCCAGTGGGATGGAAAAAAGCAGCTTCAACACCCACATATATCTAACATGGAGCTCCTCACACAAGGCGCTCAAATCCCCACAGCCAAAGACAAGTTCAGTGCCCAAGCCATTTCCCGCTGCCATGGAAACCAAGTGCTCTGGCAGCACATATGTCTGAAAGTGGATATGACACCTAGGGAAGGGAGTGTGCTGGTGAATGGCAACTGCCCGAAGCAGCAGCACAGCTCTTCCAGTGCCAAAACAAATCCACCTGCCTCATGAACTTCACATACCATCAGCTGTCCTGGCAGCTATCTAGGAACCGAAGTTGGGTCACTTCCGGTCCCATGTCCATTGAGCCCAGTGAGATGGAATCAAGCAGCTTCAGCACCCACACAAAACGAACATGGAGCTCCTCACTCAAGGCGCTCAAACCTACATGACGGAAGACAAGTTCAGTGCCCAAGCCATTTCCTGCTGCCATGGAAACCAAGATCTGGCAGCACATATGTCTGAAAGTGGATATGACACCTAGGGAAGGGTGTGTGCTGGTGAATGGCAACTGCCCGAAGCAGCACAGCTCTTCCAGTGCCAAAATAACTCCACCTGCCTCATGAACTTCACATACCATCAGCTGTCCTGGCAGCAATCTAGGAAACCCTGTTGGGTCACTTCCGGTCCCATGCCCATTGAGCCCAGTGGGATGGAAGCAAGCACCTTCAGCACCCACACAAGACGAACAAGGAGCTCCTCACTCAAGGCGCTCAAAACTCCACAGCCAAAGACAAGTTCAGTGCACAAGCCATTTCCCGCTGCCATGGAAACCAAGTGCTCTGGCAGCACATATGTCTGAAAGTGGATATGACACCTAGGGAAGGGAGTGTGTTGGTGAATGGCAACTGCTCGAAGCAGCAGCACAGCTCTTCCAGTGCCAAAACAACTCCACCTGCCTCATGAACTTCACATACCATCAGCTGTCCTGGCAGCTATCTAGGAAACAGTGTTGGGTCACTTCCGTTCACATGCCCATTGAGCCCAAAGGGATGGAAGCAAGCAGCTTCAGCACCAACAAAATATAGCATGGAGCTCCTCACTCAAGGCGCTCAAAACTCCATGGCCAAAGACAAGTTCAGTGCCGAAGCCATTTCCCGCTGCCATGGAAACCAAGTGCTCTGGCAGAACATATGTCTGAAAGTGGATATGACACCTAGGGAAGGGAGTGCGCTGGTGAATGGCAACTGCCCGAAGCAGCAGCACAGCTCTTCCACTGCCAAAACAACTCCACCTGCCTCATGAACTTCACATACCATCAGCTGTCCTGGCAGCTATCTAGGAACCCTTTTTGGGTCACTTCCGGTCCCATGCCCATTGAGCCCAGTGGGATGGAATCAAGCAGCTTCAGCACCCACACAAAACGAACATGGAGCTTCTCAAGCAAGGTGATCAAAACCCCACAGCCAAAGACAAGTTCAGTGCCCAAGCCATTTCCCGCTGCCATGGAAACCAAGTGCTCTGGCAGCACATATGTCTGAAAGAGGATATGACACCTAGGAATGGAGGGTGGTGGTGAATGGCAACTGCCCAAAGCAGCAGCACAGCTCTTCCACTGCCAAAACAACTCCACCTGCCTCATGAACTTCACATACCATCAGCTGTCCTGGCAGCTATCTACTAAACCCTGTTGGGTCACTTCCGGTCCCATGCCCATTGAGCCCAGTGGGATGGAATCAAGCAGCTTCAGCACCCACACAAAACGAACATGGAGCTCCTCACTCAAGGCGCTCAAACCTACATGGCGGAAGACAAGTTCAGTGCCCAAGCCATTTCTCGCTGCCATGGAAACCAAGTGCTCTGGCAGTACATATGTCTGAAAGTGGATATGACACCTAGGAATGGAGGGTTGTGGTGAATGGCAACTGCCCAAAGCAGCAGCACAGCTCTTCCACTGCCAAAACAACTCCACCTGCCTCATGAACTTCACATACCATCAGCTGTCCTGGCAGCTATCTAGGAAACAGTGTTGGGTCACTTCCGGTCCCATGCCCATTGAGCCCAGTGGGATGGAATCAAGCAGCTTCAGCACCCACACAAAACGAACATGGAGCTCCTCACTCAAGGCGCTCAAAACTCCACAGCCAAAGACAAGTTCAGTGCCCAAGCCATTTCCCGCTGCCATGGAAACCAAGTGCTCTGGCAGCACATATGTCTGAAAGTGGATATGACACCTAGGGAAGGGAGTGTGCTGGTGAATGGCAACTGCCCAAAGCAGCAGCACAGCTCTTCCACTGCCAAAACAACTCCACCTGCCTAATGAACTTCACATACCATCACCTGTCCTGACAACTATCTAGGAAACAGTGTTGGGTCACTTCCGGTCCCATGCCCATTGAGCCCAGTGGGATGGAATCAAGCAGCTTGAGCACCCACACAGATCTAACATGGAGCTCCTCACTCAAGGCGCTCAAAACTCCACAGCCAAAGACAAGTTCAGTGCCCAAGCCATTTCCCCGTGCCATGGAAACCAAGTGCTCTGGCAGCACATATGTCTGAAAGTGGATATGACACCTAGGGAAGGGAGTGTGTTGGTGAATGGCAACTGAACGAAGCAGCAGTACAGCTCTTCCACTGCCAAAACAACTCCACCTGCCTCATGAACTTCACATACCATCAGCTGTCCTGGCAGATACCTAGGAACCCTTGTTGGGTCACTTCCTTTCCCATGCCCATTGAGCCCAGTGGGATGGAATCAAGCAGCTTCAGCACCCACACAAAACGAACATGGAGCTCCTCACTCAAGGCGCTCAAACCTACATGGCGGAAGACAAGTTCAGTGCCCAAGCCATTTCTCGCTGCCATGGAAACCAAGTGCTCTGGCAGTACATATGTCTGAAAGTGGATATGACACCTAGGGAAGGGAGGGTGGTGGTGAATGGCAACTGAACGAAGCAGCAGCACAGCTCTTCCAGTGCCAAAACAACTCCACCTGCCTCATGAACTTCACATACCATCAGCTGTCCTGGCAGCTATCTAGGAAACAGTGTTGGGTCACTTCCGTTCCCATGCCCATTGAGCCCAAAGGGATGGAAGCAAGCAGCTTCAGCACCAACAAAATATAGCATGGAGCTCCTCACTCAAGGCGCTCAAAACTCCATGGCCAAAGACAAGTTCAGTGCCGAAGCCATTTCCCGCTGCCATGGAAACCAAGTGCTCTGGCAGAACATATGTCTGAAAGTGGATATGACACCTAGGGAAGGGAGTGCGCTGGTGAATGGCAACTGCCCGAAGCAGCAGCACAGCTCTTCCACTGCCAAAACAACTCCACCTGCCTCATGAACTTCACATACCATCAGCTGTCCTGGCAGCTATCTAGGAACCCTTTTTGGGTCACTTCCGGTCCCATGCCCATTGAGCCCAGTGGGATGGAATCAAGCAGCTTCAGCACCCACACAAAACGAACATGGAGCTTCTCAAGCAAGGTGATCAAAACCCCACAGCCAAAGACAAGTTCAGTGCCCAAGCCATTTCCCGCTGCCATGGAAACCAAGTGCTCTGGCAGCACATATGTCTGAAAGAGGATATGACACCTAGGAATGGAGGGTGGTGGTGAATGGCAACTGCCCAAAGCAGCAGCACAGCTCTTCCACTGCCAAAACAACTCCACCTGCCTCATGAACTTCACATACCATCAGCTGTCCTGGCAGCTATCTACTAAACCCTGTTGGGTCACTTCCGGTCCCATGCCCATTGAGCCCAGTGGGATGGAAGCAAGCAGCTTCAGCACCCACACAAAACGAACATGGAGCTCCTCACTCAAGGCGCTCAAAACTCCACAGCCAAAGACAAGTTCAGTGCCCAAGCCATTTCCCGATGCCATGGAAACCAAGTGCTCTGGCAGCACATATGTCTGAAAGTGGATATGACACCTAGGGAAGGGAGTGTGCTGGTGAATGGCAACTGCCCGAAGCAGCAGCACAGCTCTCCCACTGCCAAAACAACTCCACCTGCCTCATGAACTTCACATACCATCACCTGTCCTGGCAACTATCTAGGAAACAGTGTTGGGTCACTTCCAGTCCCATGCCCATTGAGCCCAGTGGGATGGAATCAAGCAGCTTGAGCACCCACACAGATCTAACAAGGAGCTCCTCACTCAAGGCGCTGAACACTCCACAGCCAAAGACAAGTTCAGTGCCAAAGCCATTTCCCGCTGCCATGGAAACCAAGTGCTCTGGCAGCACATATGTCTGAAAGTGGATATGAGACCTAGGGAAGGGAGTGTGTTGGTGAATGGCAACTGCCCGAAGCAGCAGTACAGCTCTTCCACAGCCAAAACAACTCCACCTGCCTCATGAACTTCACATACCATCAGCTGTCCTGGCAGCTACCTAGGAACCCTTGTTGGGTCACTTCCGGTCCCATGCCCATTGAGCCCAGTGGGATGGAATCAAGCAGCTTCAGCACCCACACAAAACGAACATGGAGCTCCTCACTCAAGGCGCTCAAACCTACATGGCGGAAGACAAGTTCAGTGCCCAAGCCATTTCTCGCTGCCATGGAAACCAAGTGCTCTGGCAGTACATATGTCTGAAAGTGGATATGACACCTAGGAATGGAGGGTTGTGGTGAATGGCAACTGCCCGAAGCAGCAGCACAGCTCTTCCACTGCCAAAACAACTCCACCTGCCTCATGAACTTCACATACCATCAGCTGTCCTGGCAGCTATCTAGGAAACAGTGTTGGGTCACTTCCGGTCCCATGCCCATTGAGCCCAGTGGGATGGAATCAAGCAGCTTCAGCACTCACACAAAACGAACATGGAGCTCCTCACTCAAGGCGCTCAAAACTCCACAGCCAAAGACAAGTTCAGTGCCCAAGCCATTTCCCGCTGCCATGGAAACCAAGTGCTCTGGCAGCACATATGTCTGAAAGTGGATATGACACCTAGGGAAGGGAGTGTGCTGGTGAATGGCAACTGCCCAAAGCAGCAGCACAGCTCTTCCACTGCCAAAACAACTCCACCTGCCTCATGAACTTCACATACCATCAGCTGTCCTGGCAGCTATCTAGGAAACAGTGTTGGGTCACTTCCGGTCCCATGCCAATTGAGCCCAGTGGGATGGAATCAAGCAGCTTCAGCACCCACACAAAACGAACATGGAGCTCCTCACTCAAGGCGCTCAAAACTCCACAGCCAAAGAGAAGTTCAGTGCCCAAGCCATTTCCCGCTGCCATGGAAACCAAGTGCTCTGGCAGCACATATGTCTGAAAGTGGATATGACACCTAGGGAAGGGAGTGTGCTGGTGAATGGCAACTGCCCGAAGCAGCAGCACAGCTCTCCCACTGCCAAAACAACGCCACCTGCCTAATGAACTTCACATACCATCACCTGTCCTGACAACTATCTAGGAAACAGTGTTGGGTCACTTCCGGTCCCATGCCCATTGAGCCCAGTGGGATGGAATCAAGCAGGTTGAGCACCCACACAGATCTAACATGGAGCTCCTCACTCAAGGCGCTCAAAACTCCACAGCCAAAGACAAGTTCAGTGCCCAAGCCATTTCCCCGTGCCATGGAAACCAAGTGCTCTGGCAGCACATATGTCTGAAAGTGGATATGACACCTAGGGAAGGGAGGGTGGTGGTGAATGGCAACTGAACGAAGCAGCAGTACAGCTCTTCCACTGCCAAAACAACTCCACCTGCCTCATGAACTTCACATACCATCAGCTGTCCTGGCAGATACCTAGGAACCCTTGTTGGGTCACTTCCTTTCCCATGCCCATTGAGCCCAGTGGGATGGAATCAAGCAGCTTCAGCACCCACACAAAACGAACATGGAGCTCCTCACTCAAGGCGCTCAAACCTACATGGCGGAAGACAAGTTCAGTGCCCAAGCCATTTCTCGCTGCCATGGAAACCAAGTGCTCTGGCAGCACATATGTCTGAAAGTGGATATGACACCTAGGAATGGAGGGTGGTGGTGAATGGCAACTGCCCGAAGCAGCAGCACAGCTCTTCCACTGCCAAAACAACTCCACCTGCCTCATGAACTTCACATACCATCAGCTGTCCTGGCAGCTATCTTCTAAACCCTGTTGGGTCACTTCCGTTCCCATGCCCATTGAGCCCAGTGGGATGGAATCAAGCAGCTCGAGCACCCACACAAAACGAACATGGAGCTCCTCACTCAAGGCGCTCAAAACTCCACAGCCAAAGACAAGTTCAGTGCCCAAGCCATTTCCTGCTGCCATTTAAACCAAGTGCTCTGGCAGCACATATGTCTGAAAGTGGATATGACACCTAGGGAAGGGAGTGTGCTGGTGAATGGCAACTGCCCGAAGCAGCAGCACAGCTCTTCCACTGCCAAAACAACTCCACCTGCCTCATGAACTTCAAATATCATCAGCTGTCCTGGCAGCTATCTAGGAAACCCTGTTGAGTCACATCCGGTCCCATGCCCATTGAGCCCAGTCGGATGGAAACAAGCAGCTTCAGCACCCACACAAAACGAACATGGAGCTCCTCACTCAAGGCGCTCAAAACTCCACGGCCAAAAAGAAGTTCAGTGCCCAAGCCATTTCCCGCTGCCATGGAAACCAAGTGCTCTGGCAGCACATATGTCTGAAAGTGGATATGACACCTAGGGAAGGGAGTGTGCTGGTGAATGGCAACTGCCCGAAGCAGCAGCACAGCTCTTCCACTGCCAAAACAACTCCACCTGCATCATGAACTTCACATACCATCACCTGTCCTGGCAGCTATCTAGGAAACCCTGTTGGCTCACTTCCGGTCCCATGCCCATTGAGCCCAGTGGGATGGAAGCAAGCAGCTTCAGCACATACACAAAACGAACATGGAGCTCCTCACTCAAGGCGCTCAAAACTCCATGGCCAAAGACAAGTTCAGTGCCCAAGCCATTTCCCGCTGCCATGGAAACCAAGTGCTCTGGCAGCACATATGTCTAAAAGCGGATATGACACCTAGGGAAGGGAATGTGCTGGTGAATGGCAACTGCCCGAAGAAGCAGCATAGCTCCTCCAGTGCCAAAACAACTCCACCTGCCTCATGAGCTTCACATACCATCAGCTGTCTTGGCAGCTATCTAGGAAACCCTGTTGGGTCACTTCCGGTCCCATGCCCATTGAGCCCAGTGGGATGGAATCAAGCACCTTCAG
Organism: Ochotona princeps; assembly: GCF_030435755.1. Lineage (NCBI taxonomy): Eukaryota > Metazoa > Chordata > Mammalia > Lagomorpha > Ochotonidae > Ochotona > Ochotona princeps. The sequence continues at coordinate 145,539,527 of NC_080832.1, read as the reverse complement.
CACCAGCACAGATCTAACATGGAGCTCCTCACTCAAGGCGCTGAAAACTCCACAGCCAAAGAGAAGTTCAGTGCCCAAGCCATTTCCCGCTGCCATGGAAACCAAGTGCTCTGGCAGCACATATGTCTGAAAGTGGATATGACACCTAGGGAAGGGAGGGTGGTGGTGAATGGCAACTGCCCGAAGCAGCAGCACAGCTCTTCCACTGCCAAAACAACTCCACCTGACTCATGAACTTCACATACCATCAGCTGTCCTGGCAGCTATCTAGGAACCCATGCTGGGTCACTTCCTGTCCCATGCCCATTGAGCCCAGTGAGATGGAATCAAGCAGCTGAGCACCCACACAAAACGAACATGGAGCTCCTCACTGAAGGCGCTCAAAACTCCACAGCCAAAGACAAGTTCAGTGCCCAAGCCATTTCCCGCTGCCATTTAAACCAAGTGCTCTGGCAGCACATATGTCTGAAAGTGGATATGACACCTAGGAATGGAGAGTGGTGGTAAATGGCAACTGCCCAAAGCAGCAGCACAGCTCTTCCACTGCCAAAACAACTCCACCTGCCTCATGAACTTCACATACCATCAGCTGTCCTGGCAGCTATCTAGGAAACCCTGTTGGGTCACTTCCGGTCCCATGCCCGTTGAGCCCAGTGGGATGGAATCAAGCAGCTTCAGCACCCACACAAAACGAACATGGAGCTCCTCACTCAAGGTGCTCAAAACTCCACGGCCAAAGACAAGTTCAGTGCCCAAGCCATTTCCCGCTGCCATGGAAACCAAGTGCTCTGGCAGCACATGTCTGAAAGTGGATATGACACCTAGGGAAGGGAGTGTGGTGGTGAATGGCAACTGCCCGAAGCAGCAGCACAGCTCTTCCACTGCCAAAACAACTCCACCTGCCTCATGAACTTCACATACCATCAGCTGTCCTGGCAGCTGTCTTGGAAACCCTGTTGGGTCACTTCCTGTCCCATGCCCATTGAGCCCTGTGGGATGGAATCAAGCAGCTGAGCACCCACACAAAACGAACATGGAGCTCCTCACTCAAGGCGCTCAAAACTCCACGGCCAAAGACAAGTTCAGTGCCCAAGCCATTTCCCGCTGCCATGGAAACCAAGTGCTCTGGCAGCACATATGTCTGAAAGTGGATATGACACCTAGGGAAGGGAGTGTGCTGGTGAATGGCAACTGCCCGAAGCAGCAGCACAGCTCTTCCACTGCCAAAACAACTCCACCTGCCACATGAACTTCAGATATCATCAGCTGTCCTGGCAGCTATCTAGGAAACCCTGTTGAGTCACATCCGGTCCCATGCCCATTGATCCCAGTCGGATGGAAACAAGCAGCTTGAGCACCCACACATATTTAACATGGAGCTCCTCACTCAAGGCGCTCAAAACTCAACGGCCAAAGAGAAGTTCAGTGCCCAAGCCATTTCCCGCTGCCATGGAAACCAAGTGCTCTGGCAGCACATATGTCTGAAAGTGGATATGACACCTAGGGAAGGGAGTGTGCTGGTGAATGGCAACTGCCCGAAGCAGCAGCATAGCTCTTCCACTGCCAAAACAACTCCACCTGCCTCATGAACTTCACATACCATTACCTGTCCTGGCAACTATCTAGGAAACAGTGTTGGGTCACTTCCGGTCCCATGCCCATTGAGCCCAGTGGGATGGAAGCAAGCAGCTTCAGCTCCCACACAAATATAGCATGGAGCTCCTCACTCAAGGCGCTCAAAACTCCATGGCCAAAGACAAGTTCAGTGCCCAAGCCATTTCCCGCTGCCATGGAAACCAAGTGCTCTGGCAGCACATATGTCTGAAAGTGGATATGACACCTAGGGAAGGGAGTGTGCTGGTGAATGGCAACTGCCCGAAGCAGCAGCACAGCTCTTCCAGTGCCAAAACAACTCCACCTGCTCATGCACTTCACATACCATCAGCTGTCCTGGCAGCTATCTAGGAAACCCTGTTGGGTCACTTCCGGTCCCATGCCCATTGAGCCCAGTGGGATGGAAGCAAGCAGCTTCAGCACCCACACAAATATAGCATGGAGCTCCTCACTCAAGGCGCTCAAAACGTCACGGCCAAAGACAAGTTCAGTGCCGAAGCCATTTCCCGCTGCCATGGAAACCAAGTGCTCTGGCAGCACATATGTCTGAAAGTGGATATGAGACCTAGGGAAGGGAGTGTGGTGGTGAATGGCAACTGCCCAAAGCAGCAGCACAGCTCTTCCAGTGCCAAAACAACTCCACCTGCCTCATGAACTTCACATACCATCAGCTGTCCTGGCAGCTATCTAGGAAACCCTGTTGGGTCACTTCCGGTCCCATGCCCATTGAGCCCAATGGGATGGAAGCAAGCAGCCTCAGCACCCACACAAGACGAACATGGAGCTCCTCACTCAAGGCGCTCAAAACTTCACAGCCAAAGACAAGTTCAGTGCCCAAGCCATTTCCCGCTGCCATGGAAACCAAGTGCTCTGGCAGCGCTTATGTCTGAAAGTGGATATGACACCTAGGGAAGGGAGTGTGCTGGTCAATGGCAACTGCCCGAAGCAGCAGCACAGCTCTTCCACTGCCAAAACAACTCCACCTGCCTCATGAATTTCACATACCATCAGCTGTCCTGGCAGCTATCTAGGAAACCCTGTTGGGGCACTTCCGGTCCCATGCCCATTGAGCCCAGTGGGATCGAATCAAGCAGATTCAGAACCCACGCAAAACTAACATGGAGCTCCTCACTCAAGGCGCTCAAAACTCCACAGCCAAAGACAAGTTCAGTGCCCAACGCATTTCCCGCTGCCATGGAAACCAAATGCTCTGGCAGCACATATGTCTGAAAGTGGATATGACACCTAGGGAAGGGAGTGTGCTGGTGAATGGCAACTGCCCGAAGCAGCAGCACAGCTCTTCCACTGCCAAAACAACTCCACCTGCCTCATGAACTTCACATACCATCAGCTGTCCTGGCAGCTGTCTAGGCAACCCTGTTGGGTCACTTCCGGTCCCATGCCCATTGATCCCAGTGGGATGGAATCAAGCAGCTTCAGCACCCACACAAAACGAACATGGAGCTCCTCACTCAAGGCGCTCAAAACTCCACGGCCAAAGACAAGTTCAGTGACCAAGCCATTTCCCGCTGCCATGGAAACCAAGTGCTCTGGCAGCACATATGTCTGAAAGTGGATATGACACCTAGGGAAGGGAGTGTGTTGGTGAATGGCAACTGCCCGAAGCAGCAGCACAGCTCTTCCACTGCCAAAACAACTGCACCTGCCTCATGAACTTCAGATATCATCAGCTGTCCTGGCAGCTATCTAGGAAACCCTGTTGAGTCACATCCGGTCCCATGCCCATTGATCCCAGTCGGATGGAAACAAGCAGCTTGAGCACCCACACATATTTAACATGGAGCTCCTCACTCAAGGCGCTCAAAACTCAACGGCCAAAGAGAAGTTCAGTGCCCAAGCCATTTCCCGCTGCCATGGAAACCAAGTGCTCTGGCAGCACATATGTCTGAAAGTGGATATGACACCTAGGGAAGGGAGTGTGCTGGTGAATGGCAACTGCCCGAAGCAGCAGCATAGCTCTTCCAGTGCCAAAACAACTCCACCTGCCTCATGAACTTCACATACCATCACCTGTCCTGGCAACTATCTAGGAAACAGTGTTGGGTCACTTCCGGTCCCATGCCCATTGAGCCCAGTGGGATGGAAGCAAGCAGCTTCAGCTCCCACAAAAATATAGCATGGAGCTCCTCACTCAAGGCGCTCAAAACTCCATGGCCAAAGACAAGTTCAGTGCCCAAGCCATTTCCCGCTGCCATGGAAACCAAGTTCTCTGGCAGCACATATGTCTGAAAGTGGATATGACACCTAGGAAAGGGAGTGTGGTGGTGAATGGCAACTGCCCGAAGCAGCCGCACAGCTCTTCCACTGTCAAAACAACTCCACCTGCCCCATGAACTTCACATGCCATCAGCTGTCCTGGCAGCTATGTAGGAAACCCTGTTGGGTCACTTCCTGTCCCATGCCCATTGAGCCCAGTGGGATGGAATCAAGCAGCTTCAGCACCCACACAAAACGAACATGGAGCTCCTCACTCAAGGCGCTCAAAACGTCACGGCCAAAGACAAGTTCAGTGCCGAAGCCATTTCCCTCTGCCATGGAAACCAAGTGCTCTGGCAGCACATATGTCTGAAAGTGGATATGACACCTAGGGAAGGGAGTGTGCTGGTGAATGGCAACTGCCCAAAGCAGCAGCACAGCTCTTCCAGTGCCAAAACAACTCCACCTGCCTCATGAACTTCACATACCATCAGCTGTCCTGGCAGCTATCTAGGAAACCCTGTTGGGTCACTTCCGGTCCCATGCCCATTGAGCCCAATGGGATGGAAGCAAGCAGCTTCAGCACCCACACAAATATAGCATGGAGCTTCTCACTCAAGGCGCTCAAAACTCCATGGCCAAAGACAAGTTCAGTGCCCAAGCCATTTCCCGCTGCCATGGAAACCAAGTGCTCTGGCAGCACATATGTCTGAAAGTGGATATGACACCTAGGGAAGGGAGTGTGCTGGTGAATGGCAACTGCCCAAAGCAGCAGCACAGCTCTTCCAGTGCCAAAACAACTCCACCTGCCACATGAACTTCACATACCATCAGCTGTCCTGGCAGCTATCTAGGAAACCCTGTTGGGTCACGCCCGGTCCTATGCCCATTGAGCCCAGTGGGATGGAATCAAGCAGCTTCACCACCCACACAAAACGAACATGGAGCTCCTCACTCAAGGCGCTCAAAACTCCACAGCCAAAGACAAGTTCAGTGCCCAAGCCATTTCCCGCTGCCATGGAACCCAAGTGCTCTGGCAGCACATATGTCTGAAAGCGGATATGACACCTAGGGAAGGGAGGGTGGTGGTGAAATGCAACTGCCCGAAGCAGCAGCACAGCTCTTCCAGTGAAAAAACAACTCCACCTGCCTCATGAACTTCACATACCATCACCTGTCATGCCAGCTATCTAGGAAACAGTGTTGGGTCACTTCCGGTCCCATGCCCATTGAGCTCAGTGGGATGGAATCAAGCAGCGTCAGCACCCACACAAAACGAACATGGAGCTTCTCACGCAAGGTGCACAAAACCCCACAGAAAAAGAGAAGTTCAGTGCCCAAGCCATTTCCCGCTGCCATGGAAACCAAGTGCTCTGGCAGCACATATGTCTGAAAGTGGATATGACACCTAGGGAAGGGAGTCTGGTGGTGAATGGCAACTGCCCGAAGCAGCAGGCCAGCTCTTCCACTGCCAAAACAACTCCACCTGCCTCATGGACTTCACATACCATCAGCTGTCCTGGCAGCTATCTAGGAAACCCTGTTGGGTCACTTACGGTCCCATGCCCATTGAGCCCAGTGGGATGGAAACAAGCAGCTTGCGCACCCACACAAAATGAACATGGAGCTCCTCACTCAAGGCGCTCAAAACTCCACAGGCAAAGACAAGTTCAGTGTCCAAGCCATTTCCCGCTGCCATGGAAACCAAGTGCTCTGGCAGCACATATGTCTGAAAGTGGATATGACACCTAGGGAAGGGAGTGTGCTCGTGAATGGCAACTGCCCGAAGCAGCAGCACAGCTCTTCCAGTGCCAAAACGACTCCACATGCCTCATGAATTTCACATACCATCAGCTGTCCTGGCAGCTATCTAGGAAACCCTGTTGGGTCACTTCCGGTCCCATGCCCATTGAGCCCAGTGGGATGGAATCAAGCAGCTTCAGCATCCACACAAAACTAAAATGGAGCTCCTCACTCAAGGCGCTGAAAACTCCACAGGCAAAGACAAGTTCAGTGTCCAAGCCATTTCCCGCTGCCATGCAAACCAAGTGCTCTGGCAGCACATATGTCTGAAAGTTGATATGACACCTAGGGAAGGGAGTGTGGTGGTGAATGGCAACTGCCCGAAGCAGCAGCACAGCTCTTCCACTGCCAAAACAAATCCACCTGCCTCATGACCTTCACATAGCATCAGCTGTCCTGGCAGCTATCTAGGAAACCCTGTTGGGTCACTTCCGGTCCCATGCCCATTGAGCCCAGTGGGATGGAATCAAGCAGCTTGCGCACCCACACAAAACGAACATGGAGCTCCTCACTCAAGGCGCTAAAAACTCCATAGCCAAAGACAATTTCAGTGCCCAAGCCATTTCCCGCTGCCATGGAAACCAAGTGCTCTGGCACCACATATGTCTGAAAGTGGATATGACACCTAGGGAAGGGAGTGTGTTGGTGAATGCCAACTGCCCGAAGCAACCGCACAGCTCTTCCAGTGCCTAAACAACTCCACCTGCCTCATGAACTTCACATACCATCAGCTGTCCTGGCAGCTATCTAGGAAACCCTGTTGGCTCACTTCCGGTCCCATGTCCATTGGGCCCAGTGGGATAGAATCAAGCAGCTTGCGCACGCACACAAAACGATCATGGAGCTCCTCACTCAAGGTGCTCAAAACTCACAGCCAAAGACAAGTTCAGTGCCCAAGCCATTTCCCGCTGCCATGGAAACCAAGTGCTCTGGCAGCACATATGTCTGAAAGTGGATATGACACCTAGGGAAGGGAGTGTGCTGGTGAATGGCAACTGCCCGAAGCAGCAGCACAGCTCTTCCAGTGCCAAAACAACTCCAACTGCCTCATGAACTTCACATACCATCAGCTGTCCTGGCAGCTATCTAGGAAACCCTGTTGGCTCACTTCCGGTCCCATGCCCATTGAGCCCAGTGGGATAGAATCAAGCAGCTTCAGCACCCACACAAAACGAACATGGAGCTCCTTACTCAAGGCGCTCAAAACTCCATGGCCAAGACAAGTTCAGTGCCCAAGCCATTTCCCGCTGCCATGGAAACCAAGTGCTCTGGCAGCACATATGTCTTAAAGTGGATATGACACCTAGGGAAGCTAGTGTGCTGGTGAATGGCAACTGCCCGAAGCAGCAGCACAGCTCTTCCAGTGCCTAAACAACTCCACCTGCCTCATGAACTTCACATACCATCAACTGTCCTGGCAGCTATCTAGGAAACCCTGTTGGGTCTCTTCCGGTCCCATGCCCATTGAGCCCAGTGGGATGGAATCAAGCAGCTTCAGCACCCACACAAAACGAACATGGAGCTCCTCACTCAAGGCGCTCAAAACTCCACGGCCAAAGACAAGTTCAGTGCCCAAGCCATTTCCCACTGCCATGGAAACCAAGTGCTCAGGCAGCACATATGTCTGAAAGTGGATATGACACCTAGGGAAGGGAGTGTGTTGGTGAAGGGCAACTGCCCGAAGCAGCAGCACAGCTCTTCCAGTGACAAAACAACTCCACCTGCCTCATGAACTTCACATACCATCAGCTGTCCTGGCAGCTATCTAGGAAACCCTGTTGGGTCACTTCGGGTCCGATGCCCATTGAGCCCAGTGGGATGGAATCAAGCAGCTTCAGCACCCACACAAAATGAACATGGAGCTCCTCACTCAAGGCACTCAAAACTCCACGGCCAAGGCAAGTTCAGTGCCCAAGCCATTTCCCGCTGCCATGGAAACCAAGTGCTCTGGCAGCACATATGTCTTAAAGTGGATATGACACCTAGGGAAGGGAGTGTGCTGGTGAATGGCAACTGCCCGAAGCAGCAGCACAGCTCTTCCAGTGCCAAAACAACTCCACCTGCCTCATGAACTTCACATACCATCAGCTGTCCTGGCAGCTATCTAGGAAACCCTGTTGGGTCACTTCCGGTCCCATGCCCATTGAGCCCAGTGGGATGGAATCAAGCAGCTTCTGCACCCACACAAAACTAAAATGAAGCTCCTCACTCAAGGTGCTCAAAACTCCACGGCCAAAGACAAGTTCAGTGCCCAAACCATTTCCCGCTGCCTTGGAAACCAAGTGCTCTGGCAGCACATATGTCTGAAAGTGGATATGACACCTAGGGAAGGGAGTGTGCTCGTGAATGGCAACTGCCCGAAGCAGCAGCACAGCTCTTCCAGTGACAAAACAACTCCACCTGCCTCATGAACTTCACATACCATCAGCTGTCCTGGCAGCTATCTAGGAAACCCTGTTGGCTCACTTACGGTCCCATGCCCATTGAGCCCAGTGGGATGGATTCAAGCAGCTTCAGCACCCACGCAAAACAAACATGGAGCTCCTCACACAAGGCGCTCAAAACTCCACGGCCAAAGACAAGTTCAGTGCCCAAGCCATTTCCCGCTGCCATGGAAACCAAGTGCTCTGGCAGCACATATGTCTTAAAGTCGATATGACACCTAGGGAAGGGAGTGTGCTGGTGAATGGCAACTGCCCGAAGCAGCAGCACAGCTCTTCCACTGCCAAAACAACTCCACCTGCCTCATGAACTTCACATACCATCAGCTGTCCTGGCAGCTATCTAGGAAACCCTGTTGGGTCACTTCTGGTCCCATGCTCATTGAGCCCAGTGTGATGGAAACAAGCAGCTTCAGCACCCACACAAAACGAACATGGAGCTCCTCACTCAAGGCGCTCCAAACTCCACGGCCAAAGACAAGGTCAGTGCCCAAGCCATTTCCCGCTGCCATGGAAACCAAGTGCTCTGGCAGCACATATGTCTGAAAGTGGATATGACACCTAGGGAAGGGAGTGTGCTGGTGAATGGCAACTGCCCGAAGCAGCAGCACAGCTCTTCCACTGCCAAAACAACTCCACCTGCCTCATGAACTTCACATACCATCAGCTGTCCTGGCAGCTATTTAGGAAACCCTGTTGGGTCACTTCCGGTCCCATGCCCATTGAGTCCAGTGGGATGGAATCAAGCAGCTTTCGCACCCACACAAAACGAACATGGAGCTTCTCACTCAAGGCGCTCAAACCTCCATGGCCAAAGACAAGTTCAGTGCCCAAGCCATTTCCCGCTGCCATGGAAACCAAGTGCTCTGGCACCACATATGTCTGAAAGTGGATATGACACCTAGGGAAGGGAGTGTGTTGGTGAATGGCAACTGCCCGAAGCAGCAGCACAGCTCTTCCAGTGCCTAAACAACTCCACCTGCCTCATGAACTTCACATACCATCAGCTGTGCTGGCAGCTATCTAGGAAACCCTGTTGGCTCACTTCCGGTCCCATGCCCTTTGGGCCCAGTGGGATGGAATCAAGCAGCTTGCGCACCCACACAAAACGAACATGGAGCTCCTCACTCAAGGCGCTCAAACCTCCATGGCCAAAGACAAGTTCAGTGCCCAAGCCATTTCCCGCTGCCATGGAAACCAAGTGCTCTGGCACCACATATGTCTGAAAGTGGATATGACACCTAGGGAAGGGAGTGTGCTGGTGAATGGCAACTGCCCGAAGCAGCAGCACAGCTCTTCCAGTGCCAAAACAACTCCACCTGCCTCATGAACTTCACATACCATCAGCTGTCCTGGCAGCTATCTAGGAAACCCTGTTGGGTCACTTCCGGCCCCATGCCCATTGAGCATAGAGGGATGGAATCAAGCAGCTTGCGCACCCACACAAAACGAACATGAAGCTCCTCACTCAAGGTGCTCAAAACTCCACGGCCAAAGACAAGTTCAGTGCCCAAGCCATTTCCGGCTGCCATGGAAACCAAGTGCTCTGGCAGCACATATGTCTGAAAGTGGATATGACACCTAGGGAAGGGAGTGTGCTGGTGAATGGCAACTGCCCGAAGCAGCAGCACAGCTCTTCCAGTGCCAAAACAACTCCACCTGCCTCATGAACTTCACATACCATCAGCTGTCCTGGCAGCTATCTAGGAAACCCTGTTGGGTCACTTCCGGTCCCATGCCCATTGAGCCCAGTGGGATGGAATCAAGCAGCTTCAGCACCCACACAAAACGAACATGGAGCTCCTCACTCAAGGCGCTCAAAACTCCACGGCCAAAGACAAGTTCAGTGCCCAAGCCATTTCCCACTGCCATCGAAACCAAGTGCTCTGGCAGCATATATGTCTGAAAGTGGATATGACACCTAGGGAAGGGAGTTTGTGGGTGAATGGCAACTGCCCGAAGCAGCAGCACAGCTCTTCCAGTGACAAAACAACTCCACCTGCCTCATGAACTTCACATACCATCAGCTGTCCTGGCAGCTATCTAGGAAACCCTGTTGGGTCACTTACGGTCCCATGCCCATTGAGCCCAGTGGGATGGAATCAAGCAGCTTCAGCACCCACACAAAACGAACATGGAGCTCCTCACTCAAGGCGCTAAAAACTCACGGCCAAAGACAAGTTCAGTGCCCAAGCCATTTCCCGCTGCCATGGAAACCAAGTGCTCTGGCAGCACATATGTCTGAAAGTGGATATGACACCTCGGTAAGGGTGTGTGGTGGTGAATGGCAACTGCCCGAAGCAGCAGCACAGCTCTTCCAGTGCCAAAACAACTCCACCTGCCTCATGACCTTCACATACAATCAGCTGTCCTGGCAGCTATCTAGGAAACCCTGTTGGGTCACTTCTGGTCCCATACCCATTGAGCCCAGTGGGATGGAATCAAGCAGCTTCAGCACCCACACAAAACGAACATGGAGCTCCTCACTAAAGGCGCTAAAAACTCCACAGGCAAAGACAAGTTCAGTGTCTAAGCCATTTCCCGCTGCCATGGAAACCAAGTGCTCTGGCACCACATATGTCTGAAAGTGGATATGACACCTAGGGAAGGGAGTGTGGTGGTGAATGGCAACTGCCCGAAAAAGCAGCAGCACAGCTCTTCCAGTGCCAAAACAAATCCACCTGCCTCATGACCTTCACATACCATCAGCTGTCCTGGCAGCTATCTAGGAAACCCTGTTGGGTCACTTCCGGTCCCATGCCCATTGAGCCCAGTGGGATGGAACCAAGCAGCTTGCGCACCCACACAAAACGAACATGGAGCTCCTCACTCAAGGCGCAAAAAACTCCATAGCCAAAGACAAGTTCAGTGCCCAAGCCATTTCCCGCTGCCATGGAAACCAAGTGCTCTGGCACCACATGTCTGAAAGTGGATATGACACCTAGGGAAGGGAGTGTGTTGGTGAATGCCAACTGCCCGAAGCAGCCGCACAGCTCTTCCAGTGCCTAAACAACTCCACCTGCCTCATGAACTTCACATACCATCAGCTGTCCTGGCAGCTATCTAGGAAACCCTGTTGGGTCACTTCTGGTCCCATGCTCATTGAGCCGAGTAGGATGGAAACAAGCAGCTTCAGCACCCACACAAAATGAACATGGAGCTCCTCACTCAAGGCGCTCAAAACTCCACGGCCAAAGAGAAGTTCAGTGCCCAAGCCATTTCCCGCTGCCATGGAAACCAAGTGCTCTGGCAGCACATATGTCTGAAAGTGGATATGACACCTAGGGAAGAGAGTGTGGTGGTGAATGGCAACTGCCCGAAGCAGCAGCACAGCTCTTCCACTGCCAAAACAACTCCACCTGCCTCATGAACTTCACATACCATCAGCTGTCCTGGCAGCTATCTAGGAAACCCTGTTGGGTCACTTCCGGTCCCATGCCCATTGAGCCCAGTGGGATAGAATCAAGCAGCTTCATCACCTACACAAAACGAACATGGAGCTCCTCACTCAAGGTGCTCAAAACTTCAAGGCCAAAGACAAGTTCAGTGCCCAAGCCATTTCCCGCTGCCATGGAAACCAAGTGCTCTGGCAGCACATATGTCTGAAAGTGGATATGACACCTAGGGAAGGGAGTGTGCTAGTGAATGGCAACTGCCCGAAGCAGCAGCACAGCTCTTCCACTGCCAAAACAACTCCATCTGCCTCATGAACTTCACATACTATCAGCAGTCCTGGCAGCTATCTAGGAAACCCTGTTGGGTCACTTCCGGTCCCATGCCCATTGAGCCCAGTGGGATGGAATCAAGCAGCTTCAGCACCCACACAAAACGAACATGGAGCTCCTCACTCAAGGCGCTAAAACGTCCACGGCCAAAGACAAGTTCAGTGCCCAAGCCATTTCCCGCTGCCATGGAAACCAAGTGCTCTGGCAGCACATATGTCTGAAAGTGGATATGACACCTAGGGAAGGGAGTGTGTTGGTGAATGGCAACTGCCCGAAGCAGCAGCACAGCTCTTCCAGTGCCAAAACAACTCCATCTGCCTCATGAACTTCACATACCATCAGCTGTCCTGGCAGCTATCTAGGAAACCCTGTTGAGTCACTTCGGGTCCCATGCCCATTGAGCCCAGTGGGATAGAATCAAGCAGCTTCAGCACCCACACAAAACGAACATGGAGCTCCTCACTCAAGGCGCTCCAAACTCCACGGCCAAAGACAAGTTCAGTGCCCAAGCCATTTCCCGCTGCCATGCAAACCAAGTGCTCTGGCAGCACAGATGTCTGAAAGTGGATATGACACCTAGGGAAGGGAGTGTGCTGGTGAATGGCAACTGCCCGAAGCAGCAGCAGCACAGCTCTTCCACTGCCAAAACAACTCCACCTGCCTCATGAACTTCACATACCATCAGCTGTCCTGGCAGCTATCTAGGAAACCCTGTTGGGTCACTTCTGGTCCCATGCTCATTGAGCCCAGTAGGATGGAAACAAGCAGCTTCAGCACCCACACAAAACGAACATGGAGCTCCTCACTCAAGGCGCTCCAAACTCCACGGCCAAAGACAAGTTCAGTGCCCAAGCCATTTCCCGCTGCCATGGAAACCAAGTGCTCTGGCAGCACATATGTCTGAAAGTGGATATGACACCTAGGGAAGGGAGTGTGCTGGTGAATGGCAACTGCCCGAAGCAGCAGCACAGCTCTTCCAGTGCCAAAACAACTCCACCTGCCTCATGAACTTCACATACCATCAGCTGTCCTGGCAGCTATCTAGGAAACCCTGTTGGGTCACTTCGGGTCCCATGCCCATTGAGCCCAATGGGATAGAATCAAGTAGCTTCAGCACCCACACAAAACGAACATGGAGCTCCTCACTCAAGGCGCTAAAACGTCCATGGCCAAAGACAAGTTCAGTGCCCAAGCCATTTCCCGCTGCCATGGAAACCAAGTGCTCTGGCAGCACATATGTCTGAAAGTGGATATGACACCTAGGGAAGGGAGTGTGTTGGTGAATGGCAACTGCCCGAAGCAGCAGCACAGCTCTTCCACTGCCAAAACAACTCCACCTGCCTCATGAACTTCACATACCATCAGCTGTCCTGGCAGCTATCTAGGAAACCCTGTTGGGTCACGCCCGGTCCTATGCCCATTGAGCCCAGTGGGATGGAATCAAGCAGCTTCACCACACACACAAAACGAACATGGAGCTCCTCACTCAAGGCGCTCAAAACTCCATGGCCAAAGACAAGTTCAGTGCCCAAGCCATTTCCCGCTGCCAAGGAAACCAAGTGCTCTGGCAGCACATATGTCTGAAAGTGGATATGACACCTAGGGAAGGGAGTGTGTTGGTGAATGGCAACTGCCCGAAGCAGCAGCACAGCTCTTCCACTGCCAAAACAACTCCACCTGCCTCATGAACTTCACATACCATCAGCTGTCCTGGCAGCTATCTAGGAAACCCTGTTGGCTCACTTCCGGTCCCATGCCCATTGAGCCCAGTGGGATAGAATCAAGCAGCTTCAGCACCCACACAAAACGAACATGGAGCTCCTCACTCAAGGCGCTAAAACGTCCACGGCCAAAGACAAGTTCAGTGCCCAAGCCATTTCCCGCTGCCATGGAAACCAAGTGCTCTGGCAGCACATATGTCTGAAAGTGGATATGACACCTAGGGAAGGGAGTGTGTTGGTGAATGGCAACTGCCCGAAGCAGCAGCACAGCTCTTCCACTGCCAAAACAACTCCACCTGCCTCATGAACTTCACATACCATCAGCTGTCCTGGCAGCTATCTAGGAAACCCTGTTGGGTCACGCCCGGTCCTATGCCCATTGAGCCCAGTGGGATGGAATCAAGCAGCTTCACCACCCACACAAAACGAACATGGAGCTCCTCACTCAAGGCGCTCAAAACTCCATGGCCAAAGACAAGTTCAGTGCCCAAGCCATTTCCCGCTGCCAAGGAAACCAAGTGCTCTGGCAGCACATATGTCTGAAAGTGGATATGACACCTAGGGAAGGGAGTGTGTTGGTGAATGGCAACTGCCCGAAGCAGCAGCACAGCTCTTCCACTGCCAAAACAACTCCACCTGCCTCATGAACTTCACATACCATCAGCTGTCCTGGCAGCTATCTAGGAAACCCTGTTGGCTCACTTCCGGTCCCATGCCCATTGAGCCCAGTGGGATAGAATCAAGCAGCTTCAGCACCCACACAAAACGAACATGGAGCTCCTCACTCAAGGCGCTAAAACGTCCACAGCCAAAGACAAGTTCAGTGCCCAAGCCATTTCCCGCTGCCATGGAAACCAAGTGCTCTGGCAGCACATATGTCTGAAAGTGGATATGACACCTAGGGAAGGGAGTGTGTTGGTGAATGGCAACTGCCCGAAGCAGCAGCACAGCTCTTCCACTGCCAAAACAACTCCACCTGCCTCATGAACTTCACATACCATCAGCTGTCCTGGCAGCTATCTAGGAAACCCTGTTGTGTCACTTCCGGGCCCATGCCCATTGAGCCCAGTGGGATGGAATCAAGCAGCTTGAGCACCCACACAAATCTAATATGGAGCTCCTCACGCAAGGCGCTCAAAACTTCACGGCCAAAGACAAGTTCAGTGCCCAAGCCATTTCCCGCTGCCATGGAAACCAAGTGCTCTGGCAGCACATATGTCTGAAAGTGGATATGACACCTAGGGAAGGGAGTGTGCTGGTGAATGGCAACTGCCCGAAGCAGCAGCACAGCTCTTCCACTGCCAAAACAACTCCACCTGCCTCATGAACTTCACATACCATCAGCTGTCCTGGCAGCTATCTAGGAAACCCTGTTGGCTCACTTACGGTCCCATGCCCATTGAGCCCAGTGGGATGGAATCAAGCAGCTTCAGCACCCACACAAAACGAACATGGAGCTCCTCACTCAAGGCGCTCAAAACTCCACGGCAAAAGACAAGTTCAGTGCCCAAGCCATTTCCCGCTGCCATGGAAACCAAGTGCTCTGGCAGCACATATGTCTGAAAGTGGATATGACACCTGGGGAAGGGAGTGTGCTGGTGAATGGCAACTGCCCGAAGCAGCAGCACAGCACTTCCACTGCCAAAACAACTCCACCTGCCTCATGAACTTCACATACCATCAGCTGTCTAGCAGCTATCTAGGAAACCCTGTTGGGTCACTTCCGGTCCCATGCCCATTGAGCCCAGTGGGATGGAATCAAGCAGCTTCAGCACCCACACAAAACGAACATGGAGCTCCTCACTCAAGGCGCTCAAAACTCCACGGCAAAAGACAAGTTCAGTGCCCAAGCCATTTCCCGCTGCCATGGAAACCAAGAGCTCTGGCAGCACATATGTCTGAAAGTGGATATGACACCTAGGGAAGGGAGTGTGCTGGTGAATGGCAAATGCCCGAAGCAGCAGCACAGCTCTTCCACTGCCAAAACAACTCCACCTGCCTCATGAACTTCACATACCATCAGCTGTCCTGGCAGCTATCTAGGAAACCCTGTTGGGTCACTTCAGGTCCCATGCCCATTGAGCCCAGTGGGATGGAATCAAGCAGCTTCAGCACCCACACAAAATGAACATGGAGCTCCTCACTCAAGGCGCTCAAAAGTCCACGGCCAAAGACAAGTTCAGTGCCCAAGCCATTTCCCGCTGCCATGGAAACCAAGTGCTCTGGCAGCACATATGTCTGAAAGTGGATATGACACCTAGGGAAGGGAGTGTGTTGGTGAATGGCAACTGCCCGAAGCAGCAGCACAACTCTTCCACTGCCAAAACAACTCAACCTGCCTCATGAACTTCACATACCATCAGCTGAACTGGCAGCTATCTAGGAAACCCTGTTGGCTCACTTCCGGTCCCATGCCCATTGAGCCCAGTGGGATGGAATCAAGCAGCTTGAGCACCCACACAAAACGAACATGGAGTTCCTCACTCAAGGCGCTCAAAACTCCACAGCCAAAGACAAGTTCAGTGCCCAAGCCATTTCCCGCTGCCATGGAAACTAAGAGCTCTGGCAGCACATATGTCTGAATGTGGATATGACACCTAGGGAAGGGACTATGGTGTGTTGGTGAATGGCAACTGCCCGAAGCAGCAGCACAGCTCTTCCAGTGCCAAAACAACTCCACCTGCCTCATGAACTTCACATACCATCAGCTGAACTGGCAGCTATCTAGGAAACCCTGTTGGGTCACTTCCGGTCCCATGCCCATTGAGCCCAGTGGGATGAAATCAAGCAGCTTGAGCACCCACACAAAACGAACATGGAGCTCCTCACTCAAGGCACTGAACACTCCACAGCCAAAGACATGTTCAGTGCCCAAGCCATTTCCCGCTGCCATGGAAACCAAGTGCTCTGGCAGCACATATATCTGAAAGTGGATATGAAACCTAGGGAAGGGAGTGTGTTGGTGAATGGCAACTGCCCGAAGCAGCAGCACAGCTCTTCCAGTGCCAAAACAACTCCACCTGCCTCATGAACTTCACATACCATCAGCTGTCCTGGCAGCTATCTAGGAAACCCTGTTGGGTCACTTCCGGTCCCATGCCCATTGAGCCCAGTGGGATGGAATCAAGCAGCTTCAGCACCCACACAAAACGAACATGGAGCTCCTCACTCAAGGTGCTCAAAACTCCACAGCCAAAGACAAGTTCAGTGCCCAAGCCATTTCCCGCTGCCATGGAAACCAAGTGCTCTGGCAGCACAATGTCTGAAAGTGGATATGACACCTAGGGAAGGGAGTGTGCTGGTGAATGGCAACTGCCCAAAGCAGCAGCACAGCTCTTCCACTGCCAGTGCCAAAACAACTCCACCTGCCTCATGAACTTCACATACCATCAGCTGTCCTGGCAGCTATCTAAGAAACCCTCTTGGGTCACTTCCGGTCCCATGCCCATTGAGCCCAGTGGGATGGAATCAAGCAGCTTCAGCACCCACACAAAACGAACATGGAGCTCCTCACTCAAGGCGCTCAAAACTCCACGGCCAAAGACAAGTTCAGTGCCGAAGCCGTTTCCCGCTGCCATGGAAACCAAGTGCTCTGGCAGCACATATGTCTGAAAGTGGATATGACACCTAGGGAAGGGAGTGAGCTGGTGAATGGCAACTGCCCGAAGCAGCAGCACAGCTCTTCCAGTGCCAAAACAACTCCACCTGCCTCATGAACTTCACATACCACCAGCTGTCCTGGCAGCTATCTAGGAAACCCTGTTGGGTCACTTCCGGTCCCATGCCCATTGAGCCCAGTGGGATAGAATCAAGCAGCTTGAGCACCCACAGAAAACGAACATGGAGCTCCTCACTCAAGGCACTCAAAACTCTACTTCCAAAGACAAGTTCAGTGCCCAAGCCATTTCCCGCTGCCATGGAAACCAAGTGCTCTGGCAGCACATATGTCTGAAAGTGGATATGACACCTAGGGAAGGGAGTGTGTTGGTGAATGGCAACTGCCCGAAGCAGCAGCACAGCTCTTCCACTGCCAAAACAACTCCACCTGCCTCATGAACTTCACATACCATCAGCTGTCCTGGCAGCTATCTAGGAAACCCTGTTGGGTCACGCCCGGTCCTATGCCCATTGAGCCCAGTGGGATGGAATCAAGCAGCTTCACCACACACACAAAACGAACATGGAGCTCCTCACTCAAGGCGCTCAAAACTCCATGGCCAACGACAAGTTCAGTGCCCAAGCCATTTCCCGCTGCCAAGGAAACCAAGTGCTCTGGCAGCACATATGTCTGAAAGTGGATATGACACCTAGGGAAGGGAGTGTGTTGGTGAATGGCAACTGCCCGAAGCAGCAGCACAGCTCTTCCACTGCCAAAACAACTCCACCTGCCTCATGAACTTCACATACCATCAGCTGAACTGGCAGCTATCTAGGAAACCCTGTTGGCTCACTTCCGGTCCCATGCCCATTGAGCCCAGTGGGATAGAATCAAGCAGCTTCAGCACCCACACAAAACGAACATGGAGCTCCTCACTCAAGGCGCTAAAACGTCCACGGCCAAAGACAAGTTCAGTGCCCAAGCCATTTCCCGCTGCCATGGAAACCAAGTGCTCTGGCAGCACATATGTCTGAAAGTGGATATGACACCTAGGGAAGGGAGTGTGTTGGTGAATGGCAACTGCCCGAAGCAGCAGCACAGCTCTTCCACTGCCAAAACAACTCCACCTGCCTCATGAACTTCACATACCATCAGCTGTCCTGGCAGCTATCTAGGAAACCCTGTTGGGTCACGCCCGGTCCTATGCCCATTGAGCCCAGTGGGATGGAATCAAGCAGCTTCACCACCCACACAAAACGAACATGGAGCTCCTCACTCAAGGCGCTCAAAACTCCATGGCCAAAGACAAGTTCAGTGCCCAAGCCATTTCCCGCTGCCAAGGAAACCAAGTGCTCTGGCAGCACATATGTCTGAAAGTGGATATGACACCTAGGGAAGGGAGTGTGTTGGTGAATGGCAACTGCCCGAAGCAGCAGCACAGCTCTTCCACTGCCAAAACAACTCCACCTGCCTCATGAACTTCACATACCATCAGCTGTCCTGGCAGCTATCTAGGAAACCCTGTTGGCTCACTTCCGGTCCCATGCCCATTGAGCCCAGTGGGATAGAATCAAGCAGCTTCAGCACATACACAAAATGAACATGGAGCTCCTCACTCAAGGCGCTAAAACGTCCACAGCCAAAGACAAGTTCAGTGCCCAAGCCATTTCCCGCTGCCATGGAAACCAAGTGCTCTGGCAGCACATATGTCTGAAAGTGGATATGACACCTAGGGAAGGGAGTGTGTTGGTGAATGGCAACTGCCCGAAGCAGCAGCACAGCTCTTCCACTGCCAAAACAACTCCACCTGCCTCATGAACTTCACATACCATCAGCTGTCCTGGCAGCTATCTAGGAAACCCTGTTGTGTCACTTCCGGGCCCATGCCCATTGAGCCCAGTGGGATGGAATCAAGCAGCTTGAGCACCCACACAAATCTAATATGGAGCTCCTCACGCAAGGCGCTCAAAACTTCACGGCCAAAGACAAGTTCAGTGCCCAAGCCATTTCCCGCTGCCATGGAAACCAAGTGCTCTGGCAGCACATATGTCTGAAAGTGGATATGACACCTAGGGAAGGGAGTGTGCTGGTGAATGGCAACTGCCCGAAGCAGCAGCACAGCTCTTCCAGTGCCAAAACAACTCCACCTGCCTCATGAACTTCACATACCATCAGCTGTCCTGGCAGCTATCTAGGAAACCCTGTTGGCTCACTTACGGTCCCATGCCCATTGAGCCCAGTGGGATGGAATCAAGCAGCTTCAGCACCCACACAAAACGAACATGGAGCTCCTCACTCAAGGCGCTCAAAACTCCACGGCAAAAGACAAGTTCAGTGCCCAAGCCATTTCCCGCTGCCATGGAAACCAAGTGCTCTGGCAGCACATATGTCTGAAAGTGGATATGACACCTGGGGAAGGGAGTGTGCTGGTGAATGGCAACTGCCCGAAGCAGCAGCACAGCACTTCCACTGCCAAAACAACTCCACCTGCCTCATGAACTTCACATACCATCAGCTGTCTAGCAGCTATCTAGGAAACCCTGTTGGGTCACTTCCGGTCCCATGCCCATTGAGCCCAGTGGGATGGAATCAAGCAGCTTCAGCACCCACACAAAACGAACATGGAGCTCCTCACTCAAGGCGCTCAAAACTCCACGGCAAAAGACAAGTTCAGTGCCCAAGCCATTTCCCGCTGCCATGGAAACCAAGTGCTCTGGCAGCACATATGTCTGAAAGTGGATATGACACCTGGGGAAGGGAGTGTGCTGGTGAATGGCAACTGCCCGAAGCAGCAGCACAGCACTTCCACTGCCAAAACAACTCCACCTGCCTCATGAACTTCACATACCATCAGCTGTCCTGGCAGCTATCTAGGAAACCCTGTTGGGTCACTTCCGGTCCCATGCCCATTGAGCCCAGTGGGATGGAATCAAGCAGCTTCAGCACCCACACAAATCTAATATGGAGCTCCTCACTCAAGGCGCTCCAAACACCACAGCCAAAGACAAGTTCAGTGCCCAAGCCATTTCCCGTTGCCATGGAAACCAAGTGCTCTGGCAGCACATATGTCTGAAAGTGGATATGACACCTAGGGAAGGGAGTGTGCTGGTGAATGGCAAATGCCCGAAGCAGCAGCACAGCTCTTCCAGTGCCAAAACAACTCCACCTGCCTCATGAACTTCACATACCATCAGCTGTCCTGGCAGCTATCTAGGAAACCCTGTTGGGTCACTTCAGGTCCCATGCCCATTGAGCCCAGTGGGATGGAATCAAGCAGCTTCAGCACCCACACAAAATGAACATGGAGCTCCTCACTCAAGGCGCTCAAAAGTCCACGGCCAAAGACAAGTTCAGTGCCCAAGCCATTTCCCGCTGCCATGGAAACCAAGTGCTCTGGCAGCACATATGTCTGAAAGTGGATATGACACCTAGGGAAGGGAGTGTGTTGGTGAATGGCAACTGCCCGAAGCAGCAGCACAACTCTTCCACTGCCAAAACAACTCAACCTGCCTCATGAACTTCACATACCATCAGCTGTCCTGGCAGCTATCTAGGAAACCCTGTTGGCTCACTTCCGGTCCCATGCCCATTGAGCCCAGTGGGATGGAATCAAGCAGCTTGAGCACCCACACAAAACGAACATGGAGTTCCTCACTCAAGGCGCTCAAAACTCCACAGCCAAAGACAAGTTCAGTGCCCAAGCCATTTCCCGCTGCCATGGAAACTAAGAGCTCTGGCAGCACATATGTCTGAATGTGGATATGACACCTAGGGAAGGGACTATGGTGTGTTGGTGAATGGCAACTGCCCGAAGCAGCAGCACAGCTCTTCCAGTGCCAAAACAACTCCACCTGCCTCATGAACTTCACATACCATCAGCTGAACTGGCAGCTATCTAGGAAACCCTGTTGGGTCACTTCCGGTCCCATGCCCATTGAGCCCAGTGGGATGAAATCAAGCAGCTTGAGCACCCACACAAAACGAACATGGAGCTCCTCACTCAAGGCACTGAACACTCCACAGACAAAGACATGTTCAGTGCCCAAGCCATTTCCCGCTGCCATGGAAACCAAGTGCTCTGGCAGCACATATATCTGAAAGTGGATATGAAACCTAGGGAAGGGAGTGTGTTGGTGAATGGCAACTGCCCGAAGCAGCAGCACAGCTCTTCCAGTGCCAAAACAACTCCACCTGCCTCATGAACTTCACATACCATCAGCTGTCCTGGCAGCTATCTAGGAAACCCTGTTGGGTCACTTCCGGTCCCATGCCCATTGAGCCCAGTGGGATGGAATCAAGCAGCTTCAGCACCCACACAAAACGAACATGGAGCTCCTCACTCAAGGTGCTCAAAACTCCACAGCCAAAGACAAGTTCAGTGCCCAAGCCATTTCCCGCTGCCATGGAAACCAAGTGCTCTGGCAGCACAATGTCTGAAAGTGGATATGACACCTAGGGAAGGGAGTGTGCTGGTGAATGGCAACTGCCCAAAGCAGCAGCACAGCTCTTCCACTGCCAGTGCCAAAACAACTCCACCTGCCTCATGAACTTCACATACCATCAGCTGTCCTGGCAGCTATCTAAGAAACCCTCTTGGGTCACTTCCGGTCCCATGCCCATTGAGCCCAGTGGGATGGAATCAAGCAGCTTCAGCACCCACACAAAACGAACATGGAGCTCCTCACTCAAGGCGCTCAAAACTCCACGGCCAAAGACAAGTTCAGTGCCGAAGCCATTTCCCGCTGCCATGGAAACCAAGTGCTCTGGCAGCACATATGTCTGAAAGTGGATATGACACCTAGGGAAGGGAGTGAGCTGGTGAATGGCAACTGCCCGAAGCAGCAGCACAGCTCTTCCAGTGCCAAAACAACTCCACCTGCCTCATGAACTTCACATACCACCAGCTGTCCTGGCAGCTATCTAGGAAACCCTGTTGGGTCACTTCCGGTCCCATGCCCATTGAGCCCAGTGGGATAGAATCAAGCAGCTTGAGCACCCACAGAAAACGAACATGGAGCTCCTCACTCAAGGCACTCAAAACTCTACTTCCAAAGACAAGTTCAGTGCCCAAGCCATTTCCCGCTGCCATGGAAACCAAGTGCTCTGGCAGCACATAGGTCTGAAAGTGGATATGACACCTAGGGAAGGGAGTGTGGTGGTGAATGGCAACTGCCCGAAGCAGCAGAACAGCTCTTCCACTGCCAAAACAACTCCACCTGCCTCATGAACTTCACATACCATCAGCTGTCCTGGCAGCTATCTAGGAAACCCTGTTGGGTCACTTCCGGTCCCATGCCCATTGAGCCCAGTGGGATGGAATCAAGCAGCTTGCGCAATCACACAAAAAGAAAATGGAGCTCCTCACTCAAGGCGCTAAAAACTCCACAGCCAAAGACAAGTTCAGTGCCCAAGCCATTTCCCGCTGCCATGGAAACCAAGTGCTCTGGCAGCACATATGTTTGAAAGTGGATATGACACCTAGGGAAGGGAGTGTGCTGGTGAATGGCAACTGCCCGAAGCAGCAGCACAGCTCATCCACTGCCCAAACAACTCCACCTGCCTCATGAACTTCACATACCATCAGCTGAACTGGCAGCTATCTAGGAAACCCTGTTGGGTCACTTCCGGTCCCATGCCCATTGAGCCCAGTGGGATGGAATCAAGCAGCTTCAGCACCCACACAAAACGAACATGGAGCTCCTCACTCAAGGCGCTCAAAACTCCATGGCCAAAGACAAGTTCAGTGCCCAAGCCATTTCCGGCTGCCATGGAAACCAAGTGCTCTGGCAGCACATATGTCTGAAAGTGGATATGACACCTAGGGAAGGGAGTGAGCTAGTGAATGGCAACTGCCAGAAGCAGCAGCACAGCTCTTCCAGTGCCAAAACAACTCCACCTGCCTCATGAACTTCACATACCATAAGCTGAACTGGCAGCTATCTAGGAAACCCTGTTGGGTCACTTCCGGTCCCATGCCCATTGAGCCCAGTGGGATGGAATCAAGCAGCTTGAGCACCCACACAAAACGAACATTGAGCTCCTCACTCAAGGCGCTGAACACTCCACAGCCAAAGACATGTTCAGTGTCCAAGCCATTTCCCGATGCCATGGAAACCAAGTGCTCTGGCAGCACATATATCTGAAAGTGGATATGAAACCTAGGGAAGGGAGTGTGTTGGTGAATGGCAACTGCCCGAAGCAGCAGCACAGCTCTTCCACTGACAAAACAACTCCACCTGCCTCATGAACTTCACATACCATCAGCTGTCCTGGCAGCTATCTAGGAAACCCTGTTGGGTCACTTCCGGTCCCATGCCCATTGAGCCCAGTGGGATGGAATCAAGCAGCTTCAGCACCCACACAAAACAAACATGGAGCTCCTCACTCAAGGTGCTCAAAACTCCACAGCCAAAGACAAGTTCAGTGCCCAAGCCATTTCCCGCTGCCATGGAAACCAAGTGCTCTGGCAGCACATATGTCTGAAAGTGGATATGACACCTAGGGAAGGGAGTGTGTTGGTGAATGGCAACTGCCCGAAGCAGCAGCACAGCTCTTCCACTGCCAGTGCCAAAACAACTCCACCTGCCTCATGAACTTCACATACCATCAGCTGTCCTGGCAGCTATCTAGGAAACCCTGTTGGGTCACTTCCGGTCCCATGCCCATTGAGCCCAGTGGGATGGAATCAAGCAGCTTCAGCACCCACAGAAAACGAACATGGAGCTCCTCACTCAAGGCGCTCAAAACTCCACGGCCAAAGACAAGTTCAGTGCCCAAGCCATTTCCCGCTGCCATGGAAACCAAGTGCTCTGGCAGCACATATGTCTGAAAGTGGATATGACACCTAGGGAAGGGAGTGAGCTGGTGAATGGCAACTGCCCGAAGCAGCAGCACAGCTCTTCCACTGCCAAAACAACTCCACCTGCCTCATGAACTTCACATACCATCAGCTGTCCTGGCAGCTATCTAGGAAACACTGTTGGGTCACTTCTGGTCCCATGCTCATTGAGCCCAGTAGGATGGAAACAAGCAGCTTCAGCACCCACACAAAACGAACATGGAGCTCCTCACTCAAGGCGCTCCAAACTCCACGGCCAAAGACAAGTTCAGTGCCCAAGCCATTTCCCGCTGCCATGGAAACCAAGTGCTCTGGCAGCACATATGTCTGAAAGTGGATATGACACCTAGGGAAGGGAGTGTGCTGGTGAATGGCAACTGCCCGAAGCAGCAGCACAGCTCTTCCAGTGCCAAAACAACTCCACCTGCCTCATGAACTTCACATACCATCAGCTGTCCTGGCAGCTATCTAGGAAACCCTGTTGGGTCACTTCGGGTCCCATGCCCATTGAGCCCAGTGGGATAGAATCAAGTAGCTTCAGCACCCACACAAAACGAACATGGAGCTCCTCACTCAAGGCGCTAAAACGTCCACGGCCAAAGACAAGTTCAGTGCCCAAGCCATTTCCCGCTGCCATGGAAACCAAGTGCTCTGGCAGCACATATGTCTGAAAGTGGATATGACACCTAGGGAAGGGAGTGTGTTGGTGAATGGCAACTGCCCGAAGCAGCAGCACAGCTCTTCCACTGCCAAAACAACTCCACCTGCCTCATGAACTTCACATACCATCAGCTGTCCTGACAGCTATCTAGGAAACCCTGTTGGGTCACGCCCGGTCCTATGCCCATTGAGCCCAGTGGGATGGAATCAAGCAGCTTCACCACACACACAAAACGAACATGGAGCTCCTCACTCAAGGCGCTCAAAACTCCATGGCCAAAGACAAGTTCAGTGCCCAAGCCATTTCCCGCTGCCAAGGAAACCAAGTGCTCTGGCAGCACATATGTCTGAAAGTGGATATGACACCTAGGGAAGGGAGTGTGTTGGTGAATGGCAACTGCCCGAAGCAGCAGCACAGCTCTTCCACTGCCAAAACAACTCCACCTGCCTCATGAACTTCACATACCATCAGCTGTCCTGGCAGCTATCTAGGAAACCCTGTTGGCTCACTTCCGGTCCCATGCCCATTGAGCCCAGTGGGATAGAATCAAGCAGCTTCAGCACCCACACAAAACGAACATGGAGCTCCTCACTCAAGGCGCTAAAACGTCCATGGCCAAAGACAAGTTCAGTGCCCAAGCCATTTCCCGCTGCCATGGAAACCAAGTGCTCTGGCAGCACATATGTCTGAAAGTGGATATGACACCTAGGGAAGGGAGTGTGTTGGTGAATGGCAACTGCCCGAAGCAGCAGCACAGCTCTTCCAGTGCCAAAACAACTCCACCTGCCTCATGAACTTCACATACCATCAGCTGTCCTGGCAGCTATCTAGGAAACCCTGTTGGGTCACGCCCGGTCCTATGCCCATTGAGCCCAGTGGGATGGAATCAAGCAGCTTCACCACCAACACAAAACGAACATGGAGCTCCTCACTCAAGGCGCTCAAAACTCCATGGCCAAAGACAAGTTCAGTGCCCAAGCCATTTCCCGCTGCCAAGGAAACCAAGTGCTCTGGCAGCACATATGTCTGAAAGTGGATATGACACCTAGGGAAGGGAGTGTGTTGGTGAATGGCAACTGCCCGAAGCAGCAGCACAGCTCTTCCACTGCCAAAACAACTCCACCTGCCTCATGAACTTCACATACCATCAGCTGTCCTGGCAGCTATCTAGGAAACCCTGTTGGCTCACTTCCGGTCCCATGCCCATTGAGCCCAGTGGGATAGAATCAAGCAGCTTCAGCACCCACACAAAACGAACATGGAGCTCCTCACTCAAGGCGCTAAAACGTCCACAGCCAAAGACAAGTTCAGTGCTCAAGCCATTTCCCGCTGCCATGGAAACCAAGTGCTCTGGCAGCACATATGTCTGAAAGTGGATATGACACCTAGGGAAGGGAGTGTGTTGGTGAATGGCAACTGCCCGAAGCAGCAGCACAGCTCTTCCAGTGCCAAAACAACTCCACCTGCCTCATGAACTTCACATACCATCAGCTGTCCTGGCAGCTATCTAGGAAACCCTGTTGTGTCACTTCCGGGCCCATGCCCATTGAGCCCAGTGGGATGGAATCAAGCAGCTTGAGCACCCACACAAATCTAATATGGAGCTCCTCACGCAAGGCGCTCAAAACTTCACGGCCAAAGACAAGTTCAGTGCCCAAGCCATTTCCCGCTGCCATGGAAACCAAGTGCTCTGGCAGCACATATGTCTGAAAGTGGATATGACACCTAGGGAAGGGAGTGTGCTGGTGAATGGCAACTGCCCGAAGCAGCAGCACAGCTCTTCCACTGCCAAAACAACTCCACCTGCCTCATGAACTTCACATACCATCAGCTGTCCTGGCAGCTATCTAGGAAACCCTGTTGGCTCACTTACGGTCCCATGCCCATTGAGCCCAGTGGGATGGAATCAAGCAGCTTCAGCACCCACACAAAACGAACATGGAGCTCCTCACTCAAGGCGCTCAAAACTCCACGGCAAAAGACAAGTTCAGTGCCCAAGCCATTTCCCGCTGCCATGGAAACCAAGTGCTCTGGCAGCACATATGTCTGAAAGTGGATATGACACCTGGGGAAGGGAGTGTGCTGGTGAATGGCAACTGCCCGAAGCAGCAGCACAGCACTTCCACTGCCAAAACAACTCCACCTGCCTCATGAACTTCACATACCATCAGCTGTCTAGCAGCTATCTAGGAAACCCTGTTGGGTCACTTCCGGTCCCATGCCCATTGAGCCCAGTGGGATGGAATCAAGCAGCTTCAGCACCCACACAAAACGAACATGGAGCTCCTCACTCAAGGCGCTCAAAACTCCACGGCAAAAGACAAGTTCAGTGCCCAAGCCATTTCCCGCTGCCATGGAAACCAAGTGCTCTGGCAGCACATATGTCTGAAAGTGGATATGACACCTGGGGAAGGGAGTGTGCTGGTGAATGGCAACTGCCCGAAGCAGCAGCACAGCACTTCCACTGCCAAAACAACTCCACCTGCCTCATGAACTTCACATACCATCAGCTGTCCTGGCAGCTATCTAGGAAACCCTGTTGGGTCACGCCCGGTCCTATGCCCATTGAGCCCAGTGGGATGGAATCAAGCAGCTTCACCACCAACACAAAACGAACATGGAGCTCCTCACTCAAGGCGCTCAAAACTCCATGGCCAAAGACAAGTTCAGTGCCCAAGCCATTTCCCGCTGCCAAGGAAACCAAGTGCTCTGGCAGCACATATGTCTGAAAGTGGATATGACACCTAGGGAAGGGAGTGTGTTGGTGAATGGCAACTGCCCGAAGCAGCAGCACAGCTCTTCCACTGCCAAAACAACTCCACCTGCCTCATGAACTTCACATACCATCAGCTGTCCTGGCAGCTATCTAGGAAACCCTGTTGGCTCACTTCCGGTCCCATGCCCATTGAGCCCAGTGGGATAGAATCAAGCAGCTTCAGCACCCACACAAAACGAACATGGAGCTCCTCACTCAAGGCGCTAAAACGTCCACAGCCAAAGACAAGTTCAGTGCCCAAGCCATTTCCCGCTGCCATGGAAACCAAGTGCTCTGGCAGCACATATGTCTGAAAGTGGATATGACACCTAGGGAAGGGAGTGTGTTGGTGAATGGCAACTGCCTGAAGCAGCAGCACAGCTCTTCCAGTGCCAAAACAACTCCACCTGCCTCATGAACTTCACATACCATCAGCTGTCCTGGCAGCTATCTAGGAAACCCTGTTGTGTCACTTCCGGGCCCATGCCCATTGAGCCCAGTGGGATGGAATCAAGTAGCTTCAGCACCCACACAAATCTAATATGGAGCTCCTCACGCAAGGCGCTCAAAACTTCACGGCCAAAGACAAGTTCAGTGCCCAAGCCATTTCCCGCTGCCATGGAAACCAAGTGCTCTGGCAGCACATATGTCTGAAAGTGGATATGACACCTAGGGAAGGGAGTGTGCTGGTGAATGGCAACTGCCCGAAGCAGCAGCACAGCTCTTCCACTGCCAAAACAACTCCACCTGCCTCATGAACTTCACATACCATCAGCTGTCCTGGCAGCTATCTAGGAAACCCTGTTGGCTCACTTACGGTCCCATGCCCATTGAGCCCAGTGGGATGGAATCAAGCAGCTTCAGCACCCACACAAAACGAACATGGAGCTCCTCACTCAAGGCGCTCAAAACTCCACGGCAAAAGACAAGTTCAGTGCCCAAGCCATTTCCCGCTGCCATGGAAACCAAGTGCTCTGGCAGCACATATGTCTGAAAGTGGATATGACACCTGGGGAAGGGAGTGTGCTGGTGAATGGCAACTGCCCGAAGCAGCAGCACAGCACTTCCACTGCCAAAACAACTCCACCTGCCTCATGAACTTCACATACCATCAGCTGTCTAGCAGCTATCTAGGAAACCCTGTTGGGTCACTTCCGGTCCCATGCCCATTGAGCCCAGTGGGATGGAATCAAGCAGCTTCAGCACCCACACAAAACGAACATGGAGCTCCTCACTCAAGGCGCTCAAAACTCCACGGCAAAAGACAAGTTCAGTGCCCAAGCCATTTCCCGCTGCCATGGAAACCAAGTGCTCTGGCAGCACATATGTCTGAAAGTGGATATGACACCTGGGGAAGGGAGTGTGCTGGTGAATGGCAACTGCCCGAAGCAGCAGCACAGCACTTCCACTGCCAAAACAACTCCACCTGCCTCATGAACTTCACATACCATCAGCTGTCCTGGCAGCTATCTAGGAAACCCTGTTGGGTCACTTCCGGTCCCATGCCCATTGAGCCCAGTGGGATGGAATCAAGCAGCTTCAGCACCCACACAAATCTAATATGGAGCTCCTCACTCAAGGCGCTCCAAACACCACAGCCAAAGACAAGTTCAGTGCCCAAGCCATTTCCCGCTGCCATGGAAACTAAGAGCTCTGGCAGCACATATGTCTGAATGTGGATATGACACCTAGGGAAGGGACTATGGTGTGTTGGTGAATGGCAACTGCCCGAAGCAGCAGCACAGCTCTTCCACTGCCAAAACAACTCCACCTGCCTCATGAACTTCACATACCATCAGCTGAACTGGCAGCTATCTAGGAAACCCTGTTGGGTCACTTCCGGTCCCATGCCCATTGAGCCCAGTGGGATGAAATCAAGCAGCTTGAGCACCCACACAAAACGAACATGGAGCTCCTCACTCAAGGCACTGAACGCTCCACAGCCAAAGACATGTTCAGTGCCCAAGCCATTTCCCGCTGCCATGGAAACCAAGTGCTCTGGCAGCACATATATCTGAAAGTGGATATGAAACCTAGGGAAGGGAGTGTGTTGGTGAATGGCAACTGCCCGAAGCAGCAGCACAGCTCTTACAGTGCCAAAACAACTCCACCTGCCTCATGAACTTCACATACCATCAGCTGTCCTGGCAGCTATCTAGGAAACCCTGTTGGGTCACTTCCGGTCCCATGCCCATTGAGCCCAGTGGGATGGAATCAAGCAGCTTCAGCACCCACACAAAACGAACATGGAGCTCCTCACTCAAGGTGCTCAAAACTCCACAGCCAAAGACAAGTTCAGTGCCCAAGCCATTTCCCGCTGCCATGGAAACCAAGTGCTCTGGCAGCACAATGTCTGAAAGTGGATATGACACCTAGGGAAGGGAGTGTGCTGGTGAATGGCAACTGCCCAAAGCAGCAGCACAGCTCTTCCACTGCCAGTGCCAAAACAACTCCACCTGCCTCATGAACTTCACATACCATCAGCTGTCCTGGCAGCTATCTAAGAAACCCTCTTGGGTCACTTCCGGTCCCATGCCCATTGAGCCCAGTGGGATGGAATCAAGCAGCTTGAGCACCCACACAAAACGAACATGGAGCTCCTCACTCAAGGCGCTCAAAACTCCACGGCCAAAGACAAGTTCAGTGCCGAAGCCGTTTCCCGCTGCCATGGAAACCAAGTGCTCTGGCAGCACATATGTCTGAAAGTGGATAAGACACCTAGGGAAGGGAGTGAGCTGGTGAATGGCAACTGCCCGAAGCAGCAGCACAGCTCTTCCAGTGCCAAAACAACTCCACCTGCCTCATGAACTTCACATACCACCAGCTGTCCTGGCAGCTATCTAGGAAACCCTGTTGGGTCACTTCCGGTCCCATGCCCATTGAGCCCAGTGGGATAGAATCAAGCAGCTTGAGCACCCACAGAAAACGAACATGGAGCTCCTCACTCAAGGCACTCAAAACTCTACTTCCAAAGACAAGTTCAGTGCCCAAGCCATTTCCCGCTGCCATGGAAACCAAGTGCTCTGGCAGCACATATGTCTGAAAGTGGATATGACACCTAGGGAAGGGAGAGTGGTGGTGAATGGCAACTGCCCGAAGCAGCAGAACAGCTCTTCCACTGCCAAAACAACTCCACCTGCCTCATGAACTTCACATACCATCAGCTGTCCTGGCAGCTATCTAGGAAACCCTGTTGGGTCACTTCCGGTCCCATGCCCATTGAGCCCAGTGGGATGGAATCAAGCAGCTTGCGCAATCACACAAAAAGAAAATGGAGCTCCTCACTCAAGGCGCTAAAAACTCCACAGCCAAAGACAAGTTCAGTGCCCAAGCCATTTCCCGCTGCCATGGAAACCAAGTGCTCTGGCAGCACATATGTTTGAAAGTGGATATGACACCTAGGGAAGGGAGTGTGCTGGTGAATGGCAACTGCCCGAAGCAGCAGCACAGCTCATCCACTGCCCAAACAACTCCACCTGCCTCATGAACTTCACATACCATCAGCTGAACTGGCAGCTATCTAGGAAACCCTGTTGGGTCACTTCCGGTCCCATGCCCATTGAGCCCAGTGGGATGGAATCAAGCAGCTTCAGCACCCACACAAAACGAACATGGAGCTCCTCACTCAAGGCGCTCAAAACTCCATGGCCAAAGACAAGTTCAGTGCCCAAGCCATTTCCGGCTGCCATGGAAACCAAGTGCTCTAGCAGCACATATGTCTGAAAGTGGATATGACACCTAGGGAAGGGAGTGAGCTGGTGAATGGCAACTGCCAGAAGCAGCAGCACAGCTCTTCCAGTGCCAAAACAACTCCACCTGCCTCATGAACTTCACATACCATCAGCTGAACTGGCAGCTATCTAGGAAACCCTGTTGGGTCACTTCCGGTCCCATGCCCATTGAGCCCAGTGGGATGGAATCAAGCAGCTTGAGCACCCACACAAAACGAACATTGAGCTACTCACTCAAGGCGCTGAACACTCCACAGCCAAAGACATGTTCAGTGTCCAAGCCATTTCCCGATGCCATGGAAACCAAGTGCTCTGGCAGCACATATATCTGAAAGTGGATATGAAACCTAGGGAAGGGAGTGTGTTGGTGAATGGCAACTGCCCGAAGCAGCAGCACAGCTCTTCCACTGACAAAACAACTCCACCTGCCTCATGAACTTCACATACCATCAGCTGTCCTGGCAGCTATCTAGGAAACCCTGTTGGGTCACTTCCGGTCCCATGCCCATTGAGCCCAGTGGGATGGAATCAAGCAGCTTCAGCACCCACACAAAACAAACATGGAGCTCCTCACTCAAGGTGCTCAAAACTCCACAGCCAAAGACAAGTTCAGTGCCCAAGCCATTTCCCGCTGCCATGGAAACCAAGTGCTCTGGCAGCACATATGTCTGAAAGTGGATATGACACCTAGGGAAGGGAGTGTGTTGGTGAATGGCAACTGCCCGAAGCAGCAGCACAGCTCTTCCACTGCCAGTGCCAAAACAACTCCACCTGCCTCATGAACTTCACATACCATCAGCTGTCCTGGCAGCTATCTAGGAAACCCTGTTGGGTCACTTCCGGTCCCATGCCCATTGAGCCCAGTGGGATGGAATCAAGCAGCTTCAGCACCCACAGAAAACGAACATGGAGCTCCTCACTGAAGGCGCTCAAAACTCCACGGCCAAAGACAAGTTCAGTGCCCAAGCCATTTCCCGCTGCCATGGAAACCAAGTGCTCTGGCAGCACATATGTCTGAAAGTGGATATGACACCTAGGGAAGGGAGTGTGTTGGTGAATGGCAACTGCCCGAAGCAGCAGCACAGCTCTTCCAGTGCCAAAACAACTCCACCTGCCTCATGAACTTCACATACCATCAGCTGTCCTGGCAGCTATCTAGGAAACCCTGTTGGGTCACCTCAGGTCCCATGCCCGTTGAGCCCAGTGGGAAAGAATCAAGCAGCTTCAGCACCCACACAAAACGAACATGGAGCTCCTCACTCAAGGCGCTCAAAACTCCACGGCCAAAGACAAGTTCAGTGCCCAAACCATTTCCCGCTGCCATGGAAACCAAGTGCTCTGGCAGCACATATGTCTGAAAGTGGATATGACACCTAGGGAAGGGTGTGTGGTGGTGAATGGCAACTGCCCGAAGCAGCAGCACAGCTCTTCCACTGCCAAAACAACTCCACCTGCCTCATGAACTTCACATACCATCAGCTGTCCTGGCAGCTATGTAGGAAACCCTGTTGGCTCACTTCCGGTCCCATGCCCATTGAGCCCAGTGGGATGGAATCAAGCAGCTTCAGCATCCACACAAAACGAACATGGAGCTCCTCACTCAAGGCGCTCCAAACTCCACGGCCAAAGACAAGTTCAGTGCCCAAGCCATTTCCCGCTGCCATGGAAACCAAGTGCTCTGGCAGCACATATGTCTGAAAGTGGATATGACACCTAGGGAAGGGAGTGTGCTGGTGAATGGCAACTGCCCGAAGCAGCAGCACAACTCTTCCACTGCCAAAACAACTCCACCTGCCTCATGAACTTCACATACCATCAGCTGTCCTGGCAGCTATCTAGGAAACCCTGTTGAGTCACTTCGGGTCCCATGCCCATTGAGCCCAGTGGGATAGAATCAAGCAGCTTCAGCACCCACACAAAACGAACATGGAGCTCCTCACTCAAGACGCTCAAAACTCCACGGCCAAAGACAAGTTCAGTGCCCAAGCCATTTCCCGCTGCCATGGAAACCAAGTGCTCTGGCAGCACATATGTCTGAAAGTGGATATGACACCTAGGGAAGGGAGTGTGCTGGTGAATGGCAACTGCCCGAAGCAGCAGCAGCACAGCTCTTCCAGTGCCAAAACAACTCCACCTGCCTCATGAACTTCACATACCATCAGCTGTCCTGGCAGCTATCTAGGAAACCCTGTTGGGTCACTTCGGGTCCCATGCCGATTGAGCCCAGTGGGATGGAATCAAGTAGCTTCAGCACCCACACAAAACAAACATGGAGCTCCTCACTCAAGGTGCTCAAAACTCCACGGCCAAAGACAAGTTCAGTGCCCAAGCCATTTCCCGCTGCCATGGAAACCAAGTGCTCTGGCAGCACATATGTCTGAAAGTGGATATGACACCTAGGGAAGGGAGTGTGTTGGTGAATGGCAACTGCCCGAAGCAGCAGCACAGCTCTTCCAGTGCCAAAACAACTCCACCTGCCTCATGAACTTCACATACCATCAGCTGTCCTGGCAGCTATCTAGGAAACCCTGTTGGGTCACGCCCGGTCCCATGCCCATTGAGCCCAGTGGGATGGAATCAAGCAGCTTCAGCACCCACACAAAACGAACATGGAGCTCCTCACTCAAGGCGCTCAAAACTCCATGGACAAAGACAAGTTCAGTGCCCAAGCCATTTCCCGCTGCCATGGAAACCAAGTGCTCTGGCAGCACATATGTCTGAAAGTGGATATGACACCTAGGGAAGGGAGTGTGTTGGTGAATGGCAACTGCCCGAAGCAGCAGCACAGCTCTTCCACTGCCCAAACAACTCCACCTGCCTCATGAACTTCACATACCATCAGCTGTCCTGGCAGCTATCTAGGAAACCCTGTTGGGTCACTTCTGGTCCCATGCCCATTGAGCCCAGTGGGATAGAATCAAGCAGCTTAATCACCCACAAAAAACGAACATGGAGCTCCTCACTCAAGGTGCTCAAAACGTCAAGGCCAAAGACAAGTTCAGTGCCCAAGCCATTTCCCGCTGCCATGGAAACCAAGTGCTCTGGCAGCACATATGTCTGAAAGTGGATATGACACCTAGGGAAAGGAGTGTGTTGGTGAATGGCAACTGCCCGAAGCAGCAGCACAGCTCTTCCACTGCCAAAACAACTCCACCTGCCTCATGAACTTCACATACCATCAGCTGTCCTGGCAGCTATCTAGGAAACCCTGTTGGGTCACTTCCGGTCCCATGCCAATTGAGCCCAGTGGGAGGGAATCAAGAAGCTTCAGCACCCACACAAAATGAACATGGAGCTCCTCACTCAAGGCGCTCAAAAGTCCACGGCCAAAGACAAGTTCAGTGCCCAAGCCATTTCCCGCTGCCATGGAAACCAAGTGCTCTGGCAGCACATATGTCTGAAAGTGGATATGACACCTAGGGAAGGGAGTGTGTTGGTGAATGGCAACTGCCCGAAGCAGCAGCACAACTCTTCCACTGCCAAAACAACTCAACCTGCCTCATGAACTTCACATACCATCAGCTGTCCTGGCAGCTATCTAGGAAACCCTGTTGGGTCACTTCCGGTCCCATGCCCATTGAGCCCAGTGGGATGGAATCAAGCAGCTTGAGCACCCACACAAAACGAACATGGAGTTCCTCACTCAAGGCGCTCAAAACTCCACAGCCAAAGACAAGTTCAGTGCCCAAGCCATTTCCCGCTGCCATGGAAACTAAG
This sequence comes from Ochotona princeps, assembly GCF_030435755.1. Classification (NCBI taxonomy): domain Eukaryota; kingdom Metazoa; phylum Chordata; class Mammalia; order Lagomorpha; family Ochotonidae; genus Ochotona; species Ochotona princeps. The sequence continues at coordinate 145,504,706 of NC_080832.1, read as the reverse complement.
AGCTCTGGCAGCACATATGTCTGAAAGTGGATATGACACCTAGGGAAGGCACTATGGTGTGTTGGTGAATGGCAACTGCCCGAAGCAGCAGCACAGCTCTTCCAGTGCCAAAACAACTCCACATGCCTCATGAACTTCACATACCATCAGCTGAACTGGCAGCTATCTAGGAAACCCTGTTGGGTCACTTCCGGTCCCATGCATATTGAGCCCAGTGGGATGAAATCAAACAGCTTGAGCACCCACACAAAACGAACATTGAGCTCCTCACTCAAGGCACTGAACACTCCACAGCCAAAGACATGTTCAGTGCCCAAGCCATTTCCCGCTGCCATGGAAACCAAGTGCTCTGGCAGCACATATATCTGAAAGTGGATATGAAACCTAGGGAAGGGAGTGTGTTGGTGAATGGCAACTGCCCGAAGCAGCAGCACAGCTCTTCCAGTGCCAAAACAACTCCACCTGCCTCATGAACTTCACATACCATCAGCTGTCCTGGCAGCTATCTACGAAACCCTCTTGGGTCACTTCCGGTCCCATGCCCATTGAGCCCAGTGGGATGGAATCAAGCAGCTTCAGCACCCACAGAAAACGAACATGGAGCTCCTCACTCAAGGCGCTCAAAACTCCACGGCCAAAGACAAGTTCAGTGCCCAAGCCGTTTCCCGCTGTCATGGAAACCAAGTGCTCTGGCAGCACATATGTCTGAAAGTGGATATGACACCTAGGGAAGGGAGTGAGCTGGTGAATGGCAACTGCCCGAAGCAGCAGCACAGCTCTTCCACTGCCAAAACAACTCCACCTGCCTCATGAACTTCACATACCATCAGCTGTCCTGGCAGCTATCTAGGAAACCCTGTTGGGTCACTTCCGGTCCCATGCCCATTGAGCCCAGTGGGATGGAATCAAGCAACTTGAGCACCCACAGAAAACGAACATGGAGCTCCTCACTCAAGGCGCTCAAAACTCTACTTCCAAAGACAAGTTCAGTGCCCAAGCCATTTCCCGCTGCCATGGAAACCAAGTGCTCTGGCAGCACATATGTCTGAAAGTGGATATGACACCTAGGGAAGGGAGTGTGGTGGTGAATGGCACCTGCCCGAAGCAGCAGCACAGCTCTTCCAGTGCCAAAACACGGTCCCATGCCCATTGAGCCCAGTGGGATGGAATCAAGCAGCTTGAGCACCCACACAAAACGAACATGGAGCTCTTCACTCAAGGCGCTCAAAACTCCACAGCCAAAGACAAGTTCAGTGCCCAAGCCATTTCCCGCTGCCATGGAAACCAAGTGCTCTGGCAGCACATATATCTGAAAGTGGATATGACACCTAGGGAAGGGAGTGTGCTGGTGAATGGCAACTGCCCGAAGCAGCAGCACAGCTCTTCCACTGCCAAAACAACTCCACTTGCCTCATGAACTTCACATACCATCAGCTGTCCTGGAGCTATCTAGGAAACCCTGTTGGGTCACTTCCGGTCCCATGCCCATTGAGCCCAGTGGGATGGAATCAAGCAGCTTCAGCACCCACACAAAACGAACATGGAGCTCCTCACTCAAGGCGCTCAAAACTTCACAGCTAAAGACAAGTTCAGTGGCCAAGCCATCTCCCGCTGCCATGGAAATTAAGTGCTCTGGCAGCACATATGTCTGAAAGTGGATATGACACCTAGGGAAGGGACTGTGCTGGAGAATGGCAACTGCCCGAAGTAGCAGCACAGCTCTTCCACTGCCAAAACAACTCCACCTGCCTCATGAACTTCACATACCATCAGCTGTCCTGGCAGCTATCTAGGAAACCCTGTTGGGTCACTTCCGATCCCATGCCCATTGAGCCCAGTGGGATGGAATCAAGCAGCTTGAGCATCCACATAAAACGAACATGGAGCTCCTCACTCAAGGCGCTCCAAACTCCACGGCCAAAGACAAGTTCAGTGCCCAAGCCATTTCCCGCTGCCATGGAAACCAAGTGCTCTGGCAGCACATATGTCTGAAAGTGGATATGACACCTAGGGAAGGGAGTGTGCTGGTGAATGGCAACTGCCCGAAGCAGCAGCACAGCTCTTCCACTGCCAAAACAACTCCACCTGCCTCATGAACTTCACATACCATCAGCTGTCCTGGCAGCTATCTAGGAAACCCTGTTGGGTCACGCCCGGTCCCATGCCCATTGAGCCCAGTGGGATGGAATCAAGCAGCTTCAGCACCCACACAAAACCAACATGGAGCTCCTCACTCAAGGCGCTCAAAACTCCATGGCCAAAGACAAGTTCAGTGCCCAAGCCATTTCCCGCTGCCATGGAAACCAAGTGCTCTGGCAGCACATATGTCTGAAAGTGGATATGACACCTAGGGAAGGGAGTGTGTTGGTGAATGGCAACTGCCCGAAGCAGCAGCACAGCTCTTCCACTGCCCAAACAACTCCACCTGCCTCATGAACTTCACATACCATCAGCTGTCCTGGCAGCTATCTAGGAAACCCTGTTGGGTCACTTCTGGTCCCATGCCCATTGAGCCCAGTGGGATAGAATCAAGCAGCTTAATCACCCACAAAAAACGAACATGGAGCTCCTCACTCAAGGTGCTCAAAACGTCAAGGCCAAAGACAAGTTCAGTGCCCAAGCCATTTCCCGCTGCCATGGAAACCAAGTGCTCTGGCAGCACATATGTCTGAAAGTGGATATGACACCTAGGGAAAGGAGTGTGCTGGTGAATGGCAACTGCCCGAAGCAGCAGCACAGCTCTTCCAGTGACAAAACAACTCCACCTGCCTCATGAACTTCACATACCATCAGCTGTCCTGGCAGCTATCTAGGAAACCCTGTTGGGTCACTTCCGGTCCCATGCCCATTGAGCCCTGTGGGATGGAATCAAGCAGCTTCAGCACCCACACAAAATGAACATGGAGCTCCTCACTCAAGGCGCTCAAAAGTCCACGGCCAAAGACAAGTTCAGTGCCCAAGCCATTTCCCGCTGCCATGGAAACCAAGTGCTCTGGCAGCACATATGTCTGAAAGTGGATATGACACCTAGGGAAGGGACTATGGTGTGTTGGTGAATGGCAACTGCCCGAAGCAGCAGCACAGCTCTTCCAGTGCCAAAACAACTCCACCTGCCTCATGAACTTCACATACCATCAGCTGAACTGGCAGCTATCTAGGAAACCCTGTTGGGTCACTTCCGGTCCCATGCCCATTGAGCCCAGTGGGATGAAATCAAGCAGCTTGAGCACCCACACAAAACGAACATTGAGCTCCTCACTCAAGGCACTGAACACTCCACAGCCAAAGACATGTTCAGTGCCCAAGCCATTTCCCGCTGCCATGGAAACCAAGTGCTCTGGCAGCACATATATCTGAAAGTGGATATGAAACCTAGGGAAGGGAGTGTGTTGGTGAATGGCAACTGCCCGAAGCAGCAGCACAGCTCTTCCAGTGCCAAAACAACTCCACCTGCCTCATGAACTTCACATACCATCAGCTGTCCTGGCAGCTATCTAGGAAACCCTGTTGGGTCACTTCCGGTCCCATGCCCATTGAGCCCCGTGGGATGGAATCAAGCAGCTTCAGCACCCACAGAAAACGAACATGGAGCTCCTCACTCAAGGCGCTCAAAACTCCACGGCCAAAGACAAGTTCAGTGCCCAAGCCGTTTCCCGCTGTCATGGAAACCAAGTGCTCTGGCAGCACATATGTCTGAAAGTGGATATGACACCTAGGGAAGGGAGTGAGCTGGTGAATGGCAACTGCCCGAAGCAGCAGCACAGCTCTTCCACTGCCAAAACAACTCCACCTGCCTCATGAACTTCACATACCATCAGCTGTCCTGGCAGCTATCTAGGAAACCCTGTTGGGTCACTTCCGGTCCCATGCCGATTGAGCCCAGTGGGATGGAATCAAGTAGCTTCAGCACCCACGCAAAACGAACATGGAGCTCCTCACTCAAGGTGCTCAAAACTCCACGGCCAAAGACAAGTTCAGTGCCCAAGCCATTTCCCGCTGCCATGGAAACCAAGTGCTCTGGCAGCACATATGTCTGAAAGTGGATATGACACCTAGGGAAGGGAGTGTGTTGGTGAATGGCAACTGCCCGAAGCAGCAGCACAGCTCTTCCAGTGCCAAAACAACTCCACCTGCCTCATGAACTTCACATACCATCAGCTGTCCTGGCAGCTATCTAGGAAACCCTGTTGGGTCACGCCCGGTCCCATGCCCATTGAGCCCAGTGGGATGGAATCAAGCAGCTTCAGCACCCACACAAAACCAACATGGAGCTCCTCACTCAAGGCGCTCAAAACTCCATGGCCAAAGACAAGTTCAGTGCCCAAGCCATTTCCCGCTGCCATGGAAACCAAGTGCTCTGGCAGCACATATGTCTGAAAGTGGATATGACACCTAGGGAAGGGAGTGTGCTGGTGAATGGCAACTGCCCGAAGCAGCAGCACAGCTCTTCCACTGCCCAAACAACTCCACCTGCCTCATGAACTTCACATACCATCAGCTGTCCTGGCAGCTATCTAGGAAACCCTGTTGGGTCACTTCTGGTCCCATGCCCATTGAGCCCAGTGGGATAGAATCAAGCAGCTTAATCACCCACAAAAAACGAACATGGAGCTCCTCACTCAAGGTGCTCAAAACGTCAAGGCCAAAGACAAGTTCAGTGCCCAAGCCATTTCCCGCTGCCATGGAAACCAAGTGCTCTGGCAGCACATATGTCTGAAAGTGGATATGACACCTAGGGAAAGGAGTGTGCTGGTGAATGGCAACTGCCCGAAGCAGCAGCACAGCTCTTCCAGTGACAAAACAACTCCACCTGCCTCATGAACTTCACATACCATCAGCTGTCCTGGCAGCTATCTAGGAAACCCTGTTGGGTCACTTCCGGTCCCATGCCCATTGAGCCCTGTGGGATGGAATCAAGCAGCTTCAGCACCCACACAAAATGAACATGGAGCTCCTCACTCAAGGCGCTCAAAAGTCCACGGCCAAAGACAAGTTCAGTGCCCAAGCCATTTCCCGCTGCCATGGAAACCAAGTGCTCTGGCAGCACATATGTCTGAAAGTGGATATGACACCTAGGGAAGGGAGTGTGTTGGTGAATGGCAACTGCCCGAAGCAGCAGCACAACTCTTCCACTGCCAAAACAACTCAACCTGCCTCATGAACTTCACATACCATCAGCTGTCCTGGCAGCTATCTAGGAAACCCTGTTGGGTCACTTCCGGTCCCATGCCCATTGAGCCCAGTGGGATGGAATCAAGCAGCTTGAGCACCCACACAAAACGAACATGGAGTTCCTCACTCAAGGCGCTCAAAACTCCACAGCCAAAGACAAGTTCAGTGCCCAAGCCATTTCCCGCTGCCATGGAAACTAAGAGCTCTGGCAGCACATATGTCTGAAAGTGGATATGACACCTAGGGAAGGGACTATGGTGTGTTGGTGAATGGCAACTGCCCGAAGCAGCAGCACAGCTCTTCCAGTGCCAAAACAACTCCACCTGCCTCATGAACTTCACATACCATCAGCTGAACTGGCAGCTATCTAGGAAACCCTGTTGGGTCACTTCCGGTCCCATGCCCATTGAGCCCAGTGGGATGAAATCAAGCAGCTTGAGCACCCACACAAAACGAACATTGAGCTTCTCACTCAAGGCACTGAACACTCCACAGCCAAAGACATGTTCAGTGCCCAAGCCATTTCCCGCTGCCATGGAAACCAAGTGCTCTGGCAGCACATATATCTGAAAGTGGATATGAAACCTAGGGAAGGGAGTGTGCTGGTGAATGGCAACTGCCCGAAGCAGCAGCACAGCTCTTCCAGTGCCAAAACAACTCCACCTGCCTCATGAACTTCACATACCATCAGCTGTCCTGGCAGCTATCTACGAAACCCTCTTGGGTCACTTCCGGTCCCATGCCCATTGAGCCCAGTGGGATGGAATCAAGCAGCTTCAGCACCCACACAAAACGAACATGGAGCTCCTCACTCAAGGTGCTCAAAACGTCAAGGCCAAAGACAAGTTCAGTGCCCAAGCCATTTCCCGCTGCCATGGAAACCAAGTGCTCTGGCAGCACATATGTCTGAAAGTGGATATGACACCTAGGGAAAGGAGTGTGCTGGTGAATGGCAACTGCCCGAAGCAGCAGCACAGCTCTTCCAGTGCCAAAACAACTCCACCTGCCTCATGAACTTCACATACCATCAGCTGTCCTGGCAGCTATCTAGGAAACCCTGTTGGGTCACTTCCGGTCCCATGCCCATTGAGCCCTGTGGGATGGAATCAAGCAGCTTCAGCACCCACACAAAATGAACATGGAGCTCCTCACTCAAGGCGCTCAAAAGTCCACGGCCAAAGACAAGTTCAGTGCCCAAGCCATTTCCCGCTGCCATGGAAACCAAGTGCTCTGGCAGCACATATGTCTGAAAGTGGATATGACACCTAGGGAAGGGAGTGTGGTGGTGAATGGCAACTGCCCGAAGCAGCAGCACAACTCTTCCACTGCCAAAACAACTCAACCTGCCTCATGAACTTCACATACCATCAGCTGTCCTGGCAGCTATCTAGGAAACCCTGTTGGCTCACTTCCGGTCCCATGCCCATTGAGCCCAGTGGGATGGAATCAAGCAGCTTGAGCACCCACACAAAACGAACATGGAGTTCCTCACTCAAGGCGCTCAAAACTCCACAGCCAAAGACAAGTTCAGTGCCCAAGCCATTTCCCGCTGCCATGGAAACTAAGAGCTCTGGCAGCACATATGTCTGAAAGTGGATATGACACCTAGGGAAGGGACTATGGTGTGTTGGTGAATGGCAACTGCCCGAAGCAGCAGCACAGCTCTTCCAGTGCCAAAACAACTCCACCTGCCTCATGAACTTCACATACCATCAGCTGAACTGGCAGCTATCTAGGAAACCCTGTTGGGTCACTTCCGGTCCCATGCCCATTGAGCCCAGTGGGATGAAATCAAGCAGCTTGAGCACCCACACAAAACGAACATTGAGCTCCTCACTCAAGGCACTGAACACTCCACAGCCAAAGACATGTTCAGTGCCCAAGCCATTTCCCGCTGCCATGGAAACCAAGTGCTCTGGCAGCACATATATCTGAAAGTGGATATGAAACCTAGGGAAGGGAGTGTGTTGGTGAATGGCAACTGCCCGAAGCAGCAGCACAGCTCTTCCAGTGCCAAAACAACTCCACCTGCCTCATGAACTTCACATACCATCAGCTGTCCTGGCAGCTATCTACGAAACCCTCTTGGGTCACTTCCGGTCCCATGCCCATTGAGCCCCGTGGGATGGAATCAAGCAGCTTCAGCACCCACAGAAAACGAACATGGAGCTCCTCACTCAAGGCGCTCAAAACTCCACGGCCAAAGACAAGTTCAGTGCCCAAGCCGTTTCCCGCTGTCATGGAAACCAAGTGCTCTGGCAGCACATATGTCTGAAAGTGGATATGACACCTAGGGAAGGGAGTGAGCTGGTGAATGGCAACTGCCCGAAGCAGCAGCACAGCTCTTCCACTGCCAAAACAACTCCACCTGCCTCATGAACTTCACATACCATCAGCTGTCCTGGCAGCTATCTAGGAAACCCTGTTGGGTCACTTCCGGTCCCATGCCCATTGAGCCCAGGGGGATGGAATCAAGCAGCTTGAGCACCCACAGAAAACGAACATGGAGCTCCTCACTCAAGGCACTCAAAACTCTACTTCCAAAGACAAGTTCAGTGCCCAAGCCATTTCCCGCTGCCATGGAAACCAAGTGCTCTGGCAGCACATATGTCTGAAAGTGGATATGACACCTAGGGAAGGGAGTGTGGTGGTGAATGGCACCTGCCCGAAGCAGCAGAACAGCTCTTCCACTGCCAAAACAACTCCACCTGCCTCATGAACTTCACATACCATCAGCTGTCCTGGCAGCTATCTAGGAAACCCTGTTGGGTCACTTCCGGTCCCATGTCCATTGAGCCCAGTGGGATGGAATCCAGCAGCTTGCGCAATCACACAAAAAGAAAATGGAGCTCCTCACTCAAGGCGCTAAAAACTCCACAGCCAAAGACAAGTTCAGTGCCCAAGCCATTTCCCGCTGCCATGGAAACCAAGTGCTCTGGCAGCACATATGTTTGAAAGTGGATATGACACCTAGGGAAGGGAGTGTGGTGGTGAATGGCAACTGCCCGAAGCAGCAGCACAGCTCTTCCACTGCCCAAACAACTCCACCTGCCTCATGAACTTCACATACCATCAGCTGTCCTGGCAGCTATCTAGGAAACCCTGTTGGCTCACTTCCGGTCCCATGCCCATTGAGCCCAGTGGGATGGAATCAAGCAGCTTCAGCACCCACACAAAACGAACATGGAGCTCCTCACTCAAGGTGCTCAAAACTCCATGGCCAAAGACAAGTTCAGTGCCCAAGCCATTTCCCGCTGCCATGGAAACCAAGTGCTCTGGCAGCCCATATGTCTGAAAGTGGATATGACACCTTGGGAAGGGAGTGTGCTGGTGAATGGCAACTGCCCGAAGCAGCAGCACAGCTCTTCCAGTGCCAAAACAACTCCACCTGCCTCATGAACTTCACATACCATCAGCTGTACTGGCAGCTATCTAGGAAACCCTGTTGGCTCACTTCCGGTCCCATGCATATTGAGGCCAGTGGGATGGAATCAAGCAGCTTGAGCACCCACACAAAACGAACATGGAGCTCCTCACTCAAGGCGCTCAAATCTCCACGGCCAAGGACAAGTTCAGTGCCCAAGCCATTTCCCGCTGCCATGGAAATTAAGTGCTCTGGCAGCACATATATCTGAAAGTGGATATGACACCTAGGGAAGGGAGTGTGGTGGTGAATGGCAACTGCCCGAAGCAGCAGCACAGCTCTTCCAGTGCCAAAACACGGTCCCATGCCCATTGAGCCCAGTGGGATGGAATCAAGCAGCTTCAGCACCCACACAAAACGAACATGGAGCTCCTCACTCAAGGCGCTCAAAACTCCACAGCCAAAGACAAGTTCAGTGCCCAAGCCATTTCCCGCTGCCATGGAAACCAAGTGCTCTGGCAGCACATATATCTGAAAGTGGATATGAAACCTAGGGAAGGGACTGTGCTGGTGAATGGCAACTGCTCGAAGTAGCAGCACAGCTCTTCCAGTGCCAAAACAACTCCACCTGCCTCATGAACTTCACATACCATCAGCTCTCCTGGCAGCTATCAAGGAAACCATGTTGGGTCACTTCCGGTCCCATGCCCATTGAGCCCAGTGGGATGGAATCAAGCAGCTTGAGCACCCACACAAAACGAACATGGAGCTCCTCACTCAAGGCGCTCAAAACTCCACAGCCAAAGACAAGTTCAGTGCCCAAGCCATTTCCCACTGCCATGGAAACCAAGTGCTCTGGCATCACATATGTCTGAAAGTGGATATGACACCTAGGGAAGGGAGTGTGCTGGTGAATGGCAACTGCCCGAAGCAGCAGCACAGCTCTTCCACTGCCAAAACAACTCCACCTGCCTCATGAACTTCACATACCATCAGCTGTCCTGGCAGCTATCTAGGAAACCCTGTTGGGTCAATTCCGGTCCCATAACCATTGAGCCCAGGGGGATGGAATCAAGCAGCGTGAGCACCCAGACAAAACTAACATGGAGCTCCTCACTCAAGGCGCTCAAACCTCCACAGCCAAAGACAAGTTCAGTGCCCAAGCCATTTCCCGCTGCCATGGAAACCAAGTGCTCTGGCAGCACATAGGTCTGAAAGTGGATATGACACCTAGGGAAGGGAGTGTGCTGGTGAATGGCAACTGCCCGAAGCAGCAGCACAGCTCTTCCACTGCCAAAACAACTCCACTTGCCTCATGAACTTCACATACCATCAGCTGTCCTGGAGCTATCTAGGAAACCCTGTTGGGTCACTTCCGGTCCCATACCCATTGAGCCCAGTGGGATGGAATCAAGCAGCTTCAGCACCCACACAAAACGAACATGGAGCTCCTCACTCAAGGCGCTCAAAACTTCACAGCTAAAGACAAGTTCAGTGGCCAAGCCATCTCCCGCTGCCATGGAAACCAAGTGCTCTGGCAGCACATATGTCTGAAAGTGGATATGACACCTAGGGAAGGGACTGTGCTGGAGAATGGCAACTCCCCGAAGTAGCAGCACAGCTCTTCCACTGCCAAAACAACTCCACCTGCCTCATGAACTTCACATACCATCAGCTGTCCTGGCAGCTATCTAGGAAACCCTGTTGGGTCACTTCCGATCCCATGCCCATTGAGCCCAGTGGGATGGAATCAAGCAGCTTGAGCATCCACATAAAACGAACATGGAGCTCCTCACTCAAGACGCTCAAAACTCCACAGCCAAAGACAAGTTCAGTGCCCAAGCCATTTCCCGCTGCCATGGAAACCAAGTGCTCTGGCAGCATATATGTCTGAAAGAGGATATGACAGCTAATCAAAGGAGTGTGCTGGTGAATCACAACTGCCCGAACGGCAGCACAGCCTTTCCAGTGCCAAAACAACTCCACCTGCCTCATGAACTTCACATACCATCAGCTGTCCTGGCAGCTATCTAGGAAACCCGGTAGGGTCACTTTCGGTCCCATGCCCATTGAGCCGAGTGGGATGGAATCAAGCAGCTTGAGCACCCACACAAAACGAACATGGAGCTCCTCACTCAAGGCGCTCAAAACTCCACAGCCAAAGACAAGTTCAGTGCCCAAGCCATTTCCCGCTGCCATGGAAACCAAGTGCTCTGGCAGCACATATGTCTGAAAGTGAATATGACACCTAGAGAATGGAGTGTGGTGGTGAATGGCAACTGCCTGAAGCAGCAGCACAGCTCTTCCACTGCCAAAACAACTCCACCTGCCTCATGAACTTCACATACCATCAGGTGTCCTGGCAGCTATCTAGGAAACCCTGTTGGGTCACTTCCGGTCCCATGCCCATTGAGCCCAGTGGGATGGAATCAAGCAGCTTGAGCACCCACACAAAACAAGCATGGAGCTCCTCACTCAAGACGCTCAAAACTCCACAGCCAAAGACAAGTTCAGTGAAGAAGCCATTTCCCGCTGCCATACAAACCAAGTGCTCTGGCAGCACAGATGTCTGAAAGTGGATTTGACACCTAGGGAAGGGAGCCTGGTGGTGAATGGCAACTGCCCGAAGCAGCAGCACAGCTCTTCCACTGCCAAAACAACTCCACCTGCCTCATGAACTTCACATACCATCAGCTGTCCTGGCAGCTATCTAGGAAACCCTGTTGGGTCATTTCCGGTCCCATGCCCATTGAGCCCAGTGGGATGGAATCAAGCAGCTTGAGCACCCACACAAAACAAACATGGAGCTCCTCACTCAAGACGCTAAAAACTCCACAGCCAAAGACAAGTTCATTGCCCTAGCCATTTCCCGCTGCCATGGAAACCAAGTGCTCTGGCAGCACATATGTCTGAAAGTGGATATGACACCTAGGGAAGGGAGTGTGCTGGTGAATGGCAACTGCCCGAAGCAGCAGCACAGCTCTTCCACTGCCAAAACAACTCCACCTGCCTCATGAACTTCACATACCATCAGCTGTCCTGGCAGCTATCTAGGAAACCGTGTTGGGTCACTTCCGGTCCCATGCCCATTGAGCCCAGTGGTATGGAATCCAGCAGCTTGCACAATCACACAAAAAGAAAATGGAGCTCCTCACTCAAGGCGCTAAAAACTCCACAGCCAAAGACAAGTTCAGTGCCCAAGCCATTTCCCGCTGCCATGGAAACCAAGTGCTCTGGCAGCACATATGTCTGAAAGTGGATATGACACCTAGGGAAGGGAGTGTGCTGGTGAATGGCAAATGCCCGAAGCAGCAGCACAGCTCTTCCACTGCCAAAACAACTCCACCTGCCTCATGAACTTCACATACCATCAGCTGTCCTGGCAGCTATCTAGGAAACCCTGTTGGGTCACTTCCGGTCCCATGCCCATTGAGCCCAGTGGGATGGAATCAAGCAGCTTCAGCACCCACACAAAACGAACATGGAGCTCCTCACTCAAGGCGCTCAAAACTCCACAGCCAAAGACAAGTTCAGTGCCCAAGCCATTTCCCGCTGCCATGGAAACCAAGTGCTCTGGCAGCACATATGTCTGAAAGTGGATATGACACCTAGGGAAGGGAGTGAGCTGGTGAATGGCAACTGCCCGAAGCAGCAGCACAGCTCTTCCAGTGCCAAAACAACTCCACCTGCCTCATGAACTTCACATACCATCAGCTGTCCTGGCAGCTATCTAGGAAACCCTGTTGGGTCACTTCCGGTCCCATGCCCATTGAGCCCAGGGGGATGGAATCAAGCAGCTTGAGCACCCACACAAAACGAACATGGAGCTCCTCACTCAAGGCGCTCAAACTTCCATGGTCACATACAAGTGCAATGCCCAAGCCATTTCCCGCTGCCATGGAAACAAAGAGCTCTGGCAGCACATATGTCTGAAAGTGGATATGACACCTAGGGAAGGGAGTGTGCTGGTGAATGGGAACTGCCCGAAGCAGCAGCACAGCTCTTCCACTGCCAAAACAACTCCACCTGCCTCATGAACTTCACATACCATCAGCTGTCCTGGCAGCTATCTAGGAAACCCTGTTGGCTCACTTCCGGTCCCATGCCCATTGAGCCCAGTGGGATGGAATCAAGCAGCTTGAGCACCTACAGAAAACGAACATGGAGCTCCTCACTCAAGGCTCTCAAAACTCCATGGCCAAAGACAAGTTCAGTGCCCAAGCCATTTCCCGCTGCCATGGAAACCAAGTGCTCTGGCAGCACATATGTCTGAAAGTGGATATGACACCTAGGGAAGGGAGTGTGTTGGTGAATGGCAACTGCCCGAAGCAGCAGCACAGCTCTTCCACTGCCAAAACAACTCCACCTGCCTCATGAACTTCACATACCATCAGCTGTCCTGGCAGCTATCTAGGAAACCCTGTTGGGTCACTTCCGGTCCCATGCCCATTGAGCCGAGTGGGATGGAATCGAGCAGCTTGAGCACCCACACAAAACGAACATGGAGCTCCTCACTCAAGGCGCTCAAACCTCCACGGCCAAAGACAAGTTCAGTGCCCAAGCCATTTCCCGCTGCCATGGAAACCAAGTGCTCTGGCAGCACATATGTCTGAAAGTGGATATGACACCTAGGGAAGGGAGTGTGTTGGTGAATGGCAACTGCCCGAAGCAGCAGCACAGCTCTTCCACTGCCAAAACAACTCCACCTGCCTCATGAACTTCACATACCATCAGCTGTCCTGGCAGCTATTCAGGAAACCATGTTGCCTCACTTCTGGTCCCATGCCCATTGAGCCCAGTGGGATGGAATCAAGCAGCTTCAGCACCCACACAAAACGAACATGGAGCTCCTCACTCAAGGCACTCAAAACTCCACGGCCAAAGACAAGTTCAGTGCCCAAGCCATTTCCCGCTGCCATGGAAACCAAGTGCTCTGGCAGCCCATATGTCTGAAAGTGGATATGACACCTTGGGAAGGGAGTGAGCTGGTGAATGGCAACTGCCCGAAGCAGCAGCACAGCTCTTCCAGTGCCAAAACAACTCCACCTGCCTCATGAACTTCACATACCATCAGCTGTCCTGGCAGCTATCTAGGAAACCCTGTTGGCTCACTTCCGGTTCCATGCATATTGAGGCCAGTGGGATTTAATCAAGCAGCTTGAGCACCCACACAAAACGAACATGGAGCTCCTCACTCAAGGCGCTCAAAACTCCACAGCCAAGGACAAGTTCAGTGCCCAAGCCATTTCCCGCTGCCATGGAAATTAAGTGCTCTGGCAGCACATATATCTGAAAGTGGATATGACACCTAGGGAAGGGAGTGTGTTGGTGAATGGCAACTGCCCGAAGCAGCAGCACAGCTCTTCCACTGCCAAAACAACTCCACCTGCCTCATGAACTTCACATACCATCAGCTGTCCTGGCAGCTATCTAGGAAACCCTGTTGGGTCACTTCCGGTCCCATGCCCATTGAGCCCAGTGGGATGGAATCAAGCAGCTTCAGCACCCACACAAAACGAACATGGAGCTCCTCACTCAAGGCGCTCCAAACTCCACAGCCAAAGACAAGTTCAGTGCCCAAGCCATTTCCTGCTGCCATGGAAACCAAGTGCTCTGGCAGCACATATGTCTGAAAGTGGATATGACACCTAGGGAAGGGAGTTTGGTGGTGAATGGCAACTGCCCGAAGCAGCAGCACAGCTCTTCCACTGCCAAAACAACTCCACCTGCCTCATGAACTTCACATACCAACAGCTGTCCTGGCAGCTATCTAGGAAACCCTGTTGGGTCACTTCCGGTCCCATGCCCATTGAGCCCAGGGGGGTGGAATCAAGCAGCTTCAGCACCCACACAAAACGAACATGGAGCTCCTCACTCAAGACGCTCAAAACTCCACAGCCAAAGACAAGTTCAGTGCCGAAGCCATCTCCCTCTGCCAAGGAAACCAAGTGCTCTGGCAGCACATATGTCTGAAAGTGGATATGACACCTAGAGAAGGGAGTGTGGTGGTGAATGGCAACTGCCCGAAGCAGCAGCACAGCTCTTCCACTGCCAAAACAACTCCACCTGCCTCATGAACTTCACATACCATCAGCTGTCCTGGCAGCTATCTAGGAAACCCTGTTGGGTCATTTCCGGTCCCATGCCCATTGAGCCCAGTGGGATGGAATCAAGCAGCTTGAGCACCCACACAAAACGAACATGGAGCTCCTCATTCAAGGCGCTCAAAACTCCACAGCCAAAAACAACTTCAGTGCCCAAGCCATTTCCCGCTGCCAAGGAAACCAAGTGCTCTGGCAGCACATATGTCTGAAAGTGGATATGACACCTAGGGAAGGGAGTGTGCTGGTGAATCGCAACTGCCCGAAGCAGCAGCACAGCTCTTCCAGTGCCAAAACAACTCCACCTGCCTCATGAACTTCACATACCAACAGCTGTCCTGGCAGCTATCTAGGAAACCCTGTTGGGTCACGCCAGGTCCCATGCCCATTGAGCCCAGTGGGATGGAATCAAGCAGCTTCAGCACCCACACAAAACAAACATGGAGCTCCTCACTCAAGGTTCTCAAAACTCCACAGCTAAAGACAAGTTCAGTGCTCAAGCCATTTCCCGCTGCCATGGAAACCAAGTGCTCTGGCAGCACATATGTCTGAAAGTGGATATGACACCTAGGCAAGGGAGTGTGCTGGTGAATGGCAACTGCCCGAAGCAGCAGCACAGCTCTTCCACTGCCAAAACAACTCCACCTGCCTCATGAACTTCACATACCATCAGCTGTCCTGGCAGCTATCTAGGAAACCCTGTTGGGTCACTTCCGGTCCCATGCCCATTGAGCCCAATGGGATGGAATCAAGCAGCTTCAGCACCCACACAAAACGAACATGGAGCTCCTCACTCAAGGCGCTCCAAACTCCACAGCCAAAGACAAGTTCAGTGCCCAAGCCATTTCCCGCTGCCATGGAAACCAAGTGCTCTGGCAGCACATATGTCTGAAAGAGGATATGAGACCTAATCAAGGGAGTGTGCTGGTGAATGGAAACTGCCCGAAGCAGCAGCACAGCTATTCCACTGCCAAAACAACTCCACCTGCCTCATGAACTTCACATACCATCAGCTGTCCTGGCAGGTGTTTAGGAAACCCTGTTGGGTCACTTCCGGTCCCATGCCCATTAAAGCCAGTGGGATGGAATCAAGCAGCCTCAGCACCCACACAAAACGAACATGGAGCTCCTCACTCAAGACGCTCAAAACTCCACAGCCAAAGACAAGTTCAGTGCCGAAGCCATCTCCCGCTGCCAAGGAAACCAAGTGCTCTGGCAGCACATGTGTCTGAAAGTGGATATGACACCTAGGGAAGGGAGTGTGCTGGTGAATGGCAACTGCCTGAAGCAGCAGCACAGCTCTTCCACTGCCAAAACAACTCCACCTGCCTCATGAACTTCACATACCATCAGCTGTCCTGGCAGCTATCTAGGAAACCCTGTTGGGTCACTTCCGGTCCCATGCCCATTGAGCCCAGGGGGATGGAATCAAGCAGCTTCACCACCCACACAAAACGAACATGGAGCTCCTCACTCAAGGCGCTCAAAGCTACATGGCGAAAGACAAGTTCAGTGCCCAAGCCATTTCCTGCTGCCAAGGAAACCAAGTGCTCTGTCAGCACATATGTCTGAAAGTGGATATGACACCTAGGCAAGGGAGTGTGCTGGTGAATGGCAACTGCTCGAAGCAGCAGCACAGCTCTTCCACTGCCAAAACAACTCCACCTGCCTCATGAACTTCACATACCATCAGCTGTCCTGGCAGCTATCTACGAAACCCTGTTGGGTAATTTCCGGTCCCATGCCCATTGAGCCCAATGGGATGGAATCAAGCAGCTTCAGCACCCACACAAAACGAACATGGAGCTCCTCACTCAAGGCGCTCAAAACTCCACAGCCAAAGACAAGTTCAGTGCCCAAGCCATTTCCCGCTGCCATGGAAACCAAGTGCTCTGGCAGCACATATGTCTGAAAGAGGATATGACACCTAATCAAGGGAGTGTGCTGGTGAATGGCAACTGCCCGAAGCAGCAGCACAGCTCTTCCACTGCCAAAACAACTCCACCTGCCTCATGAACTTCACATACCATCAGCTGTCCTGGCAGCTATCTAGGAAACCCTGTTGGGTCACTTCCGGTCCCATGCCCATTGAGCCCAGTGGGATGGAATCAAGCAGCTTGAGCACCCACACAAAACGAACATGGAGCTCCTCACTCAAGGCGCTCAAAACTCCAGAGCCAAAGACAAGTTCAGTGCCCAAGCCATTTCCCGCTGCCATGGAAACCAAGTGCTCTGGCAGCACATATGTCTGAAAGTGGATATGACACCTAGGGAAGGGAGTGTGCTGGTGAATGGCAACTGCCCGAAGCAGCAGCACAGCTCTTCCACTGCCAAAACAACTCCACCTGCCTCATGAACTTCACATACCAACAGCTGTCCTGGCAGCTATCTAGGAAACCCTGTTCGGTCAATTCCGGTCCCATGCATATTGAGGCCAGTGGGATGGAATCAAGCAGCTTCAGCACCCACACAAAACTAACATGGAGCTCCTCACTCAAGGCGCTCAAAACTCCACAGCCAAAGACAAGTTCAGTGCCCAAGCCATTTTCCGCTGCCATGGAAACCAAGTGCTCTGGCAGCACATATGTCTGAAAGTGGATATGACACCTAGGCAAGGGAGTGTGCTGGTGAATGGCAACTGCCCGAAGCAGCAGCACAGCTCTTCCACTGCCAAAACAACTCCACCTGCCTCATGAACTTCACATACCATCAGCTGTCCTGGCAGCTATCTAGGAAACCCTGTTGGGTCAATTCCGGTCCCATAACCATTGAGCCCAGGGGGATGGAATCAAGCAGCGTGAGCACCCAGACAAAACTAACATGGAGCTCCTCACTCAAGGCGCTCAAAACTCCACAGCCAAAGACAAGTTCAGTGCCCAAGCCATTTCCCGCTGCCATGGAAACCAAGTGCTCTGGCAGCACATATGTCTGAAAGTGGATATGACACCTAGGGAAGGGACTGTGCTGGAGAATGGCAACTGCCCGAAGCAGCAGCACAGCTCTTCCACTGCCAAAACAACTCCACCTGCCTCATGAACTTCACATACCATCAGCTGTCCTGGCAGCTATCTAGGAAACCCTGTTGGGTCACTTCCAGTCCCATGCCCATTGAGCCCAGTGGGAGGGAATCAAGAAGCTTCAGCACCCACATAAAACGAAATGGAGCTCCTCACTCAAGACGCTCAAAACTCCACAGCCAAAGACAAGTTCAGTGCCCAAGCCATTTCCCGCTGCCATGGAAACCAAGTGCTCTGGCAGCACATATGTCTGAAAGTGGATATGACACCTAGGGAAGGGAGTGTGCTGGTGAATGGCAACTGCCTGAAGCAGCAGCACAGCTCTTCCACTGCCAAAACAACTCCACCTGCCTCATGAACTTCACATACCAACAGCTGTCCTGGCAGCTATCTAGGAAACCCTGTTGTGTCATTTCCGGTCCCATGCCCATTGAGCCCAGTGGGATGGAATCGAGCAGCTTGAGCACCCACACAAAACGAACATGGAGCTCCTCACTCAAGGCACTCAAAGCTACATGGCGAAAGACAAGTTCAGTGCCCAAGCCATTTCCCGCTGCCATGGAAACCAAGTGCTCTGGCAGCACATAGGTCTGAAAGTGGATATGACACCTAGGGAAGGGAGTGTGCTGGTGAATGGCAACTGCCCGAAGCAGCAGCACAGCTCTTCCACTGCCAAAACAACTCCACTTGCCTCATGAACTTCACATACCATCAGCTGTCCTGGAGCTATCTAGGAAACCCTGTTGGGTCACTTCCGATCCCATGCCCATTGAGCCCAGTGGGATGGAATCAAGCAGCTTCAGCACCCACACAAAACGAACATGGAGCTCCTCACTCAAGGCGCTCAAAACTTCACAGCTAAAGACAAGTTCAGTGGCCAAGCCATCTCCCGCTGCCATGGAAACCAAGTGCTCTGGCAGCACATATGTCTGAAAGTGGATATGACACCTAGGGAAGGGACTGTGCTGGAGAATGGCAACTGCCCGAAGTAGCAGCACAGCTCTTCCACTGCCAAAACAACTCCAACTGCCTCATGAACTTCACATACCATCAGCTGTCCTGGCAGCTATCTAGGAAACCCTGTTGGGTCACTTCCGATCCCATGCCCATTGAGCCCAGTGGGATGGAATCAAGCAGCTTGAGCATCCACATAAAACGAACATGGAGCTCCTCACTCAAGACGCTCAAAACTCCACAGCCAAAGACAAGTTCAGTGCCCAAGCCATTTCCCGCTGCCATGGAAACCAAGTGCTCTGGCAGCACATAGGTCTGCAAGTGGATATGACACCTAGGGAAGGGAGTGTGCTGGTGAATGGCAACTGCCTGAAGCAGCAGCACAGCTCTTCCACTGCCAAAACAACTCCACCTGCCTCATGAACTTCACATACCATCAGCTGTCCTGGCAGCTATCTAGGAAACCCTGTTGGGTCACTTCCGGTCCCATGCCCATTGAGCCCAGGGGGATGGAATCAAGCAGCTTCAGCACCCACACAAAACGAACATGGAGCTCCTCACTCAAGGCGCTCAAAGCTACATGGCGAAAGACAAGTTCAGTGCCCAAGCCATTTCCTGCTGCCAAGGAAACCAAGTGCTCTGGCAGCACATATGTCTGAAAGTGGATATGACACCTAGGCAAGGGAGTGTGCTGGTGAATGGCAACTGCTCGAAGCAGCAGCACAGCTCTTCCACTGCCAAAACAACTCCACCTGCCTCATGAACTTCACATACCATCAGCTGTCCTGGCAGCTATCTACGAAACCCTGTTGGGTAATTTCCGGTCCCATGCCCATTGAGCCCAATGGGATGGAATCAAGCAGCTTCAGCACCCACACAAAACGAACATGGAGCTCCTCACTCAAGGCGCTCAAAACTCCACAGCCAAAGACAAGTTCAGTGCCCAAGCCATTTCCCGCTGCCATGGAAACCAAGTGCTCTGGCAGCACATATGTCTGAAAGAGGATATGACACCTAATCAAGGGAGTGTGCTGGTGAATGGCAACTGCCCGAAGCAGCAGCACAGCTCTTCCACTGCCAAAACAACTCCACCTGCCTCATGAACTTCACATACCATCAGCTGTCCTGGCAGCTATCTAGGAAACCCTGTTGGGTCACTTCCGGTCCCATGCCCATTGAGCCCAGTGGGATGGAATCAAGCAGCTTGAGCACCCACACAAAACGAACATGGAGCTCCTCACTCAAGGCGCTCAAAACTCCAGAGCCAAAGACAAGTTCAGTGCCCAAGCCATTTCCCGCTGCCATGGAAACCAAGTGCTCTGGCAGCACATATGTCTGAAAGTGGATATGACACCTAGGGAAGGGAGTGTGCTGGTGAATGGCAACTGCCCGAAGCAGCAGCACAGCTCTTCCACTGCCAAAACAACTCCACCTGCCTCATGAACTTCACATACCAACAGCTGTCCTGGCAGCTATCTAGGAAACCCTGTTGGGTCAATTCCGGTCCCATGCATATTGAGGCCAGTGGGATGGAATCAAGCAGCTTCAGCACCCACACAAAACTAACATGGAGCTCCTCACTCAAGGCGCTCAAAACTCCACAGCCAAAGACAAGTTCAGTGCCCAAGCCATTTTCCGCTGCCATGGAAACCAAGTGCTCTGGCAGCACATATGTCTGAAAGTGGATATGACACCTAGGCAAGGCAGTGTGCTGGTGAATGGCAACTGCCCGAAGCAGCAGCACAGCTCTTCCACTGCCAAAACAACTCCACCTGCCTCATGAACTTCACATACCATCAGCTGAACTGGCAGCTATCTAGGAAACCCTGTTGGGTCAATTCCGGTCCCATAACCATTGAGCCCAGGGGGATGGAATCAAGCAGCGTGAGCACCCAGACAAAACTAACATGGAGCTCCTCACTCAAGGCGCTCAAAACTCCACAGCCAAAGACAAGTTCAGTGCCCAAGCCATTTCCCGCTGCCATGGAAACCAAGTGCTCTGGCAGCACATATGTCTGAAAGTGGATATGACACCTAGGGAAGGGACTGTGCTGGAGAATGGCAACTGCCCGAAGCAGCAGCACAGCTCTTCCACTGCCAAAACAACTCCACCTGCCTCATGAACTTCACATACCATCAGCTGTCCTGGCAGCTATCTAGGAAACCCTGTTGGGTCACTTCCAGTCCCATGCCCATTGAGCCCAGTGGGAGGGAATCAAGAAGCTTCAGCACCCACATAAAACGAAATGGAGCTCCTCACTCAAGACGCTCAAAACTCCACAGCCAAAGACAAGTTCAGTGCCCAAGCCATTTCCCGCTGCCATGGAAACCAAGTGCTCTGGCAGCACATATGTCTGAAAGTGGATATGACACCTAGGGAAGGGAGTGTGCTGGTGAATGGCAACTGCCCGAAGCAGCAGCACAGCTCTTCCACTGCCAAAACAACTCCACCTGCCTCATGAACTTCACATACCAACAGCTGTCCTGGCAGCTATCTAGGAAACCCTGTTGTGTCATTTCCGGTCCCATGCCCATTGAGCCCAGTGGGATGGAATCGAGCAGCTTGAGCACCCACACAAAACTAACATGGAGCTCCTCACTCAAGGCGCTCAAAGCTACATGGCGAAAGACAAGTTCAGTGCCCAAGCCATTTCCCGCTGCCATGGAAACCAAGTGCTCTGGCAGCACATAGGTCTGAAAGTGGATATGACACCTAGGGAAGGGAGTGTGCTGGTGAATGGCAACTGCCCGAAGCAGCAGCACAGCTCTTCCACTGCCAAAACAACTCCACTTGCCTCATGAACTTCACATACCATCAGCTGTCCTGGAGCTATCTAGGAAACCCTGTTGGGTCACTTCCGATCCCATGCCCATTGAGCCCAGTGGGATGGAATCAAGCAGCTTCAGCACCCACACAAAACGAACATGGAGCTCCTCACTCAAGGCGCTCAAAACTTCACAGCTAAAGACAAGTTCAGTGGCCAAGCCATCTCCCGCTGCCATGGAAACCAAGTGCTCTGGCAGCACATATGTCTGAAAAAGGATATGACACCTAATCAAGGGAGTGTGCTGGTGAATGGCAATTGTCCGAAGCAGCAGCACAGCTCTTCCAGTGCCAAAACAACTCCACCTGCCTCATGAACTTCACATACCAACAGCTGTCCTGGCAGCTATCTAGGAAACCCTGTTGGGTCACTTCCGGTCCCATGCCCATTGAGCCCAGTGGGATGGAATCAAGCAGCTTCAGCACCCACACAAAACGAACATGGAGCTCCTCACTCAAGGCGCTCAAAACTCCACAGCCAAAGACAAGTTCAGTGAAGAAGCCATTTCCCGCTGCCATGGAAACCAAGTGCTCTGGCAGCACAGATGTCTGAAAGTGGATTTGACACCTAGGGAAGGGAGCCTGGTGGTGAATGGCAACTGCCCGAAGCAGCAGCACAGCTCTTCCACTGCCAAAACAACTCCACCTGCCTCATGAACTTCACATACCATCAGCTGTCCTGGCAGCTATCTAGGAAACCCTGTTGGGTAATTTCCGGTCCCATGCCCATTGAGCCCAGTGGGATGGAATCAAGCAGCTTGAGCACCCACACAAAACAAACATGGAGCTCCTCACTCAAGACGCTAAAAACTCCACAGCCAAAGACAAGTTCATTGCCCTAGCCATTTCCCGCTGCCATGGAAACCAAGTGCTCTGGCAGCACATATGTCTGAAAGTGGATATGACACCTAGGGAAGGGAGTGTGCTGGTGAATGGCAACTGCCCGAAGCAGCAGCACAGCTCTTCCACTGCCAAAACAACTCCACCTGCCTCATGAACTTCACATACCATCAGCTGTCCTGGCAGCTATCTAGGAAACCCTGTTGGGTCACTTCCGGTCCCATGCCCATTGAGCCCAGGGGGATGGAATCAAGCCGCTTCAGCACCCACACAAAACGAACATGGAGCTCCTCACTCAAGGCGCTCAAAACTCCACAGCCAAAGACAAGTTCAGTGCCCAAGCCATTTCCCGCTGCCATGGAAACCAAGTGCTCTGGCAGCACATATGTCTGAAAGTGGATATGACACCTAGGGAAGGGACTGTGCTGGAGAATGGCAACTGCCCGAAGCAGCAGCACAGCTCTTCCAGTGCCAAAACAACTCCACCTGCCTCATGAACTTCACATACCATCAGCTGTCCTGGCAGCTATCTAGGAAACCCTGTTGGGTCACTTCCGGTCCCATGCCCATTGAGCCTAGTGGGATGCAATCAAGCAGCTTGATCACCCACACAAAACGAACATGGAGCTCCTCACTCAAGGCGCTCAAAACTCCACAGCCAAAGACAAGTTCAGTGCCCAAGCCATTTCCCGCTGAAGGAAACCAAGTGCTCTGGCAGCACATATGTCTGAAAGTGGATATGACACCTAGGGAAGGGAGTGTGGTGGTGAATGGCAACTGCCCGAAGCAGCAGCACAGCTCTTCCACTGCCAAAACAACTCCACCTGCCTCATGAACTTCACATACCATCAGCTGTCCTGGCAGCTATCTAGGAAACCCTGTTGGGTCACTTCCGGTCCCATGCCCATTGAGCCCAGGGGGATGGAATCAAGCAGCTTCAGCACCCACACAAAATGAACATGGAGCTCCTCACTCAAGGCGCTCCAAACTCCACAGCCAAAGACAAGTTCAGTGCCCAAGCCACTTCCTGCTGCCATGGAAACCAAGTGCTCTGGCAGCACAAATGTCTGAAAGTGGATATGACACCTAGGGAAGGGAGTTTGGTGGTGAATGGCAACTGCCCGAAGCAGCAGCACAGCTCTTCCACTGCCAAAACAACTCCACCTGCCTCATGAACTTCACATACCATCAGCTGTCCTGGCAGTTATCTAGGAAACCCTGCTGCCCCACTTCTGGTCCCATGCCCATTGAGCCCAGTGGGATGGAATCAAGCCGCTTCAGCACCCACACAAAACGAACATGGAGCTCCTCACTCAAGGCGCTCAAAACTTCACAGCTAAAGACAAGTTCAGTGCCCAAGCCATTTCCCGCTGCCATGGAAACCAAGTGCTCTGGCAGCACATATGTCTGAAAGTGGATATGACACCTAGGGAAGGGAGTGTGCTGGTGAATGGCAACTGCCTGAAGCAGCAGCACAGCTCTTCCACTGCCAAAACAACTCCACCTGCCTCATGAACTTCACATACCATCAGCTGTCCTGGCAGCTATCTAGGAAACCCTGTTGGGTCACTTCCGGTCCCATGCCCATTGAGCCCAGGGGGATGGAATCAAGCAGCTTCACCACCCACACAAAACGAACATGGAGCTCCTCACTCAAGGCGCTCAAAGCTACATGGCGAAAGACAAGTTCAGTGCCCAAGCCATTTCCTGCTGCCAAGGAAACCAAGTGCTCTGGCAGCACATATGTCTGAAAGTGGATATGACACCTAATCAAGGGAGTGTGCTGGTGAATGGCAACTGCCAGAAGCAGCAGCACAGCTCTTCCACTGCCAAAACAACTCCACCTGCCTCATGAACTTCACATACCATCAGCTGTCCTGGCAGCTATCTACGAAACCCTGTTGGGTAATTTCCGGTCCCATGCCCATTGAGCCCAATGGGATGGAATCAAGCAGCTTCAGCACCCACACAAAACGAACATGGAGCTCCTCACTCAAGGCGCTCAAAACTCCACAGCCAAAGACAAGTTCAGTGCCCAAGCCATTTCCCGATGCCATGGAAACCAAGTGCTCTGGCAGCACATATGTCTGAAAGTGGATATGACACCTAGGGAAGGGAGTTTGCTGGAGAATGGCAACTGCCCGAAGCAGCAGCACAGCTCTTCCAGTGCCAAAACAACTCCACCTGCCTCATGAACTTCACATACCATCAGCTGTCCTGGCAGCTATCTAGGAAACCCTGTTGGGTCACTTCAGGTCCCATGCACATTGAGCCCAGGGGGATGGAATCAAGCAGCTTCAGCACCCACACAAAACGAACATGGAGCTCCTCACTCAAGGCGCTCAAAGCTACATGGCGAAAGACAAGTTCAGTGCCCAAGCCATTTCCGGCTGCCAAGGAAACCAAGTGCTCTGGCAGCACATATGTCTGAAAGTGGATATGACACCTAGGGAAGGGAGTGTGCTGGTGAATGGCAACTGCCCGAAGCAGCAGCACAGCTCTTCCACTGCCAAAACAACTCCACCTGCCTCATGAACTTCACATACCATCAGCTGTCCTGGCAGCTATCTAGGAAACCCTGTTGGGTCACTTCCGGTCCCATGCCCATTGAGCCCAGGTGGATGGAATCAAGCAGCTTGAGCACCCACACAAAACGAACATGGAGCTCCTCACTCAAGGCGCTTAAAACTTCACAGCTAAAGACAAGTTCAGTGCCCAAGCCATTTTCCGCTGCCATGGAAACCAAGTGCTCTGGCAGCACATATGTCTGAAAGTGGATATGACACCTAGGGCAGGGAGTGTGCTGGAGAATGGCAACTGCCCGAAGCAGCAGCACAGCTCTTCCACTGCCAAAACAACTCCACCTGCCTCATGAACTTCACATACCAACAGCTGTCCTGGCAGCTATCTAGGAAACCCTGTTGGGTCACTTCCGGTCCCATGCCCATTGAGCCCAGGGGGATGGAATCAAGCAGCTTCAGCACCCACACAAAACGAACATGGAGCTCCTCACTCAAGACGCTAAAAACTCCACAGCCAAAGACAAGTTCAGTGCCCAAGCCATTTCCCGCTGCCATGGAAACCAAGTGATCTGGCAGCACATAGGTCTGAAAGTGGATATGATACCTAGGGAAGGGAGTGTGGTGGTGAATGGCAACTGCCCGAAGCAGCAGCACAGCTCTTCCACTGCCAAAACAACTCCACCTGCCTCATGAACTTCACATACCATCAGCTGTCCTGGCAGCTATCTAGGAAACCCTGTTGGGTCACTTCCGATCCCATGCCCATTGAGCCCAGTGGGATGGAACCAAGCAGCTTCAGCACCCACACAAAACGAACATGGAGCTCCTCACTCAAGGCGCTCAAAACTACATGGCCAAAGACAAGTTCAGTGCCCAAGGCATTTCCCGCTGCCATGGAAACCAAGTGCTCTGGCAGCACATATGTCTGAAAGTGGATATGACACCTAGGGAAGGGAGTGTGCTGGTGAATGGCAACTGCCCGAAGCAGCAGCACAGCTCTTCCACTGCCAAAACAACTCCACCTGCCTCATGAACTTCACATACCATCAGCTGTCCTGGCAGCTATCTAGGAAACCCTGTTGGGTCACTTCCTGTCGCATTGAGCCCATTGAGCCCAGTGGGATGGAGTCAAGCAGCTTGAGCACCCACACAAAACGAACATGGAGCTCCTCACTCAAGGCGCTCAATCCTCCATGGCCAAAGACAAGTTCAGTGCCCAAGCCATTTCCCGCTGCCATGGAAACTAAGAGCTCTGGCAGCACATATGTCTGAAAGTGGATATGACACCTAATCAAGGGAGTGTGCTGGTGAATGGCAACTGCCCGAAGCAGCAGCACAGCTCTTCCAGTGCCAAAACAACTCCACCTGCTCATGAACTTCACATACCATCAGCTGTCTTGGAAGCTATCTAGGAAACCCTGTTGGGTCACTTCCGGTCCCATGCCCATTGAGCCCAGTGGGATGGAATCAAGCAGCTTCAGCACCCACACAAAACGAACATGGAGCTCCTCACTCAAGGCGCTCAAAACTCCACGGACAAAGACAAGTTCAGTGCCCAAGCCATTTCCCGCTGCCATGGAAACCAAGTGCTCTGGCAGCACATATGTCTGAAAGAGGATATGACACCTAATCAAGGGAGTGTGCTGGTGAATGACAACTGCCCGAAGCAGCAGCACAGCTCTTCCACTGCCAAAACAACTCCACCTGCCTCATGAACTTCACATACCATCAGCTGTCCTGGCAGCTATCTAGGAAACCGTGTTGGGTCACTTCCGGTCCCATGCCCATTGAGCCCAGGGGGATGGAATCAAGCAGCTTCACCACCCACACAAAACGAACATGGAGCTCCTCACTCAAGGCGCTCAAAGCTACATGGCGAAAGACAAGTTCAGTGCCCAAGCCATTTCCTGCTGCCAAGGAAACCAAGTGCTCTGGCAGCACATATGTCTGAAAGTGGATATGACACCTAATCAAGGGAGTGTGCTGGTGAATGGCAACTGCCAGAAGCAGCAGCACAGCTCTTCCACTGCCAAAACAACTCCACCTGCCTCATGAACTTCACATACCATCAGCTGTCCTGGCAGCTATCTACGAAACCCTGTTGGGTAATTTCCGGTCCCATGCCCATTGAGCCCAATGGGATGGAATCAAGCAGCTTCAGCACCCACACAAAACGAACATGGAGCTCCTCACTCAAGGCGCTCAAAACTCCACAGCCAAAGACAAGTTCAGTGCCCAAGCCATTTCCCGATGCCATGGAAACCAAGTGCTCTGGCAGCACATATGTCTGAAAGTGGATATGACACCTAGGGAAGGGAGTTTGCTGGAGAATGGCAACTGCCCGAAGCAGCAGCACAGCTCTTCCAGTGCCAAAACAACTCCACCTGCCTCATGAACTTCACATACCATCAGCTGTCCTGGCAGCTATCTAGGAAACCCTGTTGGGTCACTTCCGGTCCCATGCACATTGAGCCCAGGGGGATGGAATCAAGCAGCTTCAGCACCCACACAAAACGAACATGGAGCTCCTCACTCAAGGCGCTCAAAGCTACATGGCGAAAGACAAGTTCAGTGCCCAAGCCATTTCCGGCTGCCAAGGAAACCAAGTGCTCTGGCAGCACATATGTCTGAAAGTGGATATGACACCTAGGGAAGGGAGTGTGCTGGTGAATGGCAACTGCCCGAAGCAGCAGCACAGCTCTTCCACTGCCAAAACAACTCCACCTGCCTCATGAACTTCACATACCATCAGCTGTCCTGGCAGCTATCTAGGAAACCCTGTTGGGTCACTTCCGGTCCCATGCCCATTGAGCCCAGGTGGATGGAATCAAGCAGCTTGAGCACCCACACAAAACGAACATGGAGCTCCTCACTCAAGGCGCTTAAAACTTCACAGCTAAAGACAAGTTCAGTGCCCAAGCCATTTTCCGCTGCCATGGAAACCAAGTGCTCTGGCAGCACATATGTCTGAAAGTGGATATGACACCTAGGGAAGGGAGTGTGCTGGTGAATGGCAACTGCCCGAAGCAGCAGCACAGCTCTTCCACGAACAAAACAACTCCACCTGCCTCATGAACTTCACATACCATCAGCTGTCCTGGCAGCTATCTAGGAAACCCTGTTGGGTCACTTCCTGTCGCATTGAGCCCATTGAGCCCAGTGGGATGGAGTCAAGCCGCTTCAGCACCCACACAAAACGAACATGGAGCTCCTCACTCAAGGCGCTCAAACCTCCATGGCCAAAGACAAGTTCAGTGCCCAAGCCATTTCCCGCTGCCATGGAAACTAAGAGCTCTGGCAGCACATATGTCTGAAAGTGGATATGACACCTAATCAAGGGAGTGTGCTGGTGAATGGCAACTGCAAGAAGCAGCAGCACAGCTCTTCCAGTGCCAAAACAACTCCACCTGCCTCATCAACTTCACATACCATCAGCTGTCCTGGCAGCTATCTAGGAAACCCTGTTGGCTCACTTCCGGTCCCATGCCCATTGAGCCCAGTGGGATGGAATCAAGCAGCTTCAGCACCCACACAAAACGAACATGGAGCTCCTCACTCAAGGCGCTCAAAACTCCACGGACAAAGACAAGTTCAGTGCCCAAGCCATTTCCCGCTGCCATGGAAACCAAGTGCTCTGGCAGCACATATGTCTGAAAGAGGATATGACACCTAATCAAGGGAGTGTGCTGGTGAATGGCAACTGCCCGAAGCAGCAGCACAGCTCTTCCACGAACAAAACAACTCCACCTGCCTCATGAACTTCACATACCATCAGCTGTCCTGGCAGCTTTCTAGGAAACCATGTTGGGTCACTTCCGGTCCCATGCCCATTGAGCCCAGTGGGATGGAATCAAGCAGCTTGAGCACCCACACAAAACGAACATGGAGCTCGTCACTCAAGACGCTCAAAACTACATGGCCAAAGACAAGTTCAGTGCCCAAGCCATTTCCCGCTGCCATGGAAACAAAGTGCTTTGGCAGCACATATGTCTGAAAGTGGATATGACACCTAGGGAAGGGAGTGTGCTGGTGAATGGCAACTGCCCGAAGCAGCAGCACAGCTCTTCCAGTGCCAAAACAACTCCACCTGCTCATGAACTTCACATACCATCAGCTGTCCTGGCAGCTATCTAGGAAACCCTGTTGGGTCACTTCCTGTCGCATTGAGCCCATTGAGCCCAGTGGGATGGAATCAAGCAGCTTGAGCACCCACACAAAACGAACATGGAGCTCCTCACTCAAGGCGCTCAAACCTCCATGGCCAAAGACAAGTTCAGTGCCCAAGCCATTTCCCGCTGCCATGGAAACTAAGAGCTCTGGCAGCACATATGTCTGAAAGTGGATATGACACCTAATCAAGGGAGTGTGCTGGTGAATGGCAACTGCAAGAAGCAGCAGCACAGCTCTTCCAGTGCCAAAACAACTCCACCTGCTCATGAACTTCACATACCATCAGCTGTCTTGGAAGCTATCTAGGAAACCCTGTTGGGTCACTTCCGGTCCCATGCCCATTGAGCCCAGTGGGATGGAATCAAGCAGCTTCAGCACCCACACAAAACGAACATGGAGCTCCTCACTCAAGGCGCTCAAAACTCCACGGACAAAGACAAGTTCAGTGCCCAAGCCATTTCCCGCTGCCATGGAAACCAAGTGCTCTGGCAGCACATACGTCTGAAAGAGGATATGACACCTAATCAAGTGAGTGTGCTGGTGAATGACAACTGCCCGAAGCAGCAGCACAGCTCTTCCACTGCCAAAACAACTCCACCTGCTCATGAACTTCACATACTATCAGCTGTCCTGGCAGCTATCTAGGAAACCCTGTTGGCTCACTTCCGGTCCCATGCCCATTGAGCCCAGTGGGATGGAATCAAGCAGCTTGAGCACGAACACAAAACGAACATGGAGCTCGTAACTCAAGACGCTCAAAACTACATGGCCAAAGACAAGTTCAGTGCCCAAGCCATTTCCCGCTGCCATGGAAACCAAGTGCTTTGGCAGCACATATGTCTGAAAGTGGATATGACACCTAGGGAAGGGAGTGTGCTGGTGAATGGCAACTGCCCGAAGCAGCAGCACAGCTCTTCCAGTGCCAAAACAACTCCACCTGCCTCATGAACTTCACATACCATCAGCTGTCCTGGCAGCTATCTTGGAAACCCTGTTGGCTCACTTCCTGTCGCATTGAGCCCATTGAGCCCAGTGGGATGGAATCAAGCAGCTTCAGCACCCACACAAAACGAACATGGAGCTCCTCACTCAAGGCGCTCAAACCTCCACAGCCAAAGACAAGTTCAGTGCCCAAGCCATTTCCCGCTGCTATGGAAACTAAGAGCTCTGGCAGCACATATGTCTGAAAGTGGATATGACACCTAATCAAGGGAGTGTGCTGGTGAATGGCAACTGCCCGAAGCAGCAGCACAGCTCTTCCACTGCCAAAACAACTCCACCTGCTCATGAACTTCACATACCATCAGCTGTCTTGGAAGCTATCTAGGAAACCCTGTTGGGTCACATCCGGTCCCATGCCCATTGAGCGCAGTGGGATGGAATCAAGCAGCTTGAGCACCCACACAAAACGAACATGGAGCTCCTCACTCAAGGCGCTCAAAACTGCACGGCCAAAGACAAGTTCAGTGCCCAAGCCATTTCCGGCTGCCATGGAAACCAAGTGCTCTGGCAGCACATATGTCTGAAAGTGGATATGACACCTAGGGAAGGGAGTGTGCTGGTAAATGGCAACTGCCCGAAGCAGCAGCACAGCTCTTCCACTGCCAAAACAACTCCACCTGCCTCATGAACTTCACATACCATCAGCTGTCCTGGCAGCTATCTAGGAAACCCTGTTGGGTCACTTCCGGTCCCATGCCCATTGAGCCCAGAGGGATGGAATCAAGCAGCTTGAGCACCCACACAAAACGAACATGGAGCTCCTCACTCAAGGCGCTCAAACCTAATCGGCCAAAACAAGTTCAGTGCCCAAGCCATTTCCCGCTGCCATGGAAACTAAGAGCTATGGCAGCACATATGTCTCAAAGTGGATATGACACCTAGGGAAGGGAGTGTGTTGGTGAATGGCAACTGCCTGAAGCAGCAGCACAGCTCTTCCAGTGCGCAAAAAACTCCACCTGCTCATGAACTTCACATACCATCAGCTGTCCTGGCAGCTATCTAGGAAACCCTGTTGGGTCACTTCCGGTCCCATGCCCATTGAGCCCAGTGGGTTGGAATCAAGCAGCTTCAGCACCCACACAAAACGAACATGGAGCTCCTCACTCAAGGCGCTCAAAACTTCACGGCCAAAGACAAGTTCAGTGCCCAAGCCATTTCCCGCTGCCATGGAAACCAAGTGCTCTGGCAGCACATATGTCTGAAAGTGGATATGACACCTAGGGAAGGGAGTGTGCTGATGAATGGCAACTGCCCGAAGCAGCAGCACAGCTCTTCCACTGCCAAAACAACTCCACCTGCCTCATGAACTTCACATACCATCAGCTCTCCTGGCAGCTATACAGGAAACCCTGTTGGGTCACTTCCTGTCGCATTGAGCCCATTGAGCCCAGTGGGATGGAATCAAGCAGCTTGAGCACCCACACAAAACGAACATGGAGCTCCTAACTCAAGGCGCTCCAAACTGCACGCCAAAGACAAGTTCAGTGCCCAAGCCATTTCCCGCTGCCATGGAAACCAAGTGCTCTGGCAGCACATATGTCTGAAAGTGGATATGACACCTAGGGAAGGGAGTGTGGTGGTGAATGGCAACTGCCCGAAGCAGTAGCACAGCTCTTCCACTGCCAAAACAACTCCACCTGCCTCATGAACTTCACATACCATCAGCTGTCCTGGCAGCAATCCAGGAAACCCTGTTGGGTCACTTCCGGTTGCATTGAGCCCATTGAGCCCAATGGGATGGAATCAAGCAGCTTGAGCACCCACACAAAACGAACATGGAGCTCCACACTCAAGGCGCTCAAAACTTCACGGCCAAAGACAAGTTCAGTGCAGAAGCCATTTCCCTCTGCCATGGAAACCAAGTGATCTGGCAGCACATATGTCTGAAAGAGGATATGACACCTAATCAAGGGAGTGTGCTGGTGAATGGCAACTGCCCGAAGCAGCAGCACAGCTCTTCCACTGCCAAAACAACTCCACCTGCCTCATGAACTTCACATACCATCAGCTGTCCTGGCAGCTATCTAGGAAACCCTGTTGGGTCACTTCCGGTCCCATGCCCATTGAGCCCAGTGGGATGGAATCAAGCAGCTTGAGCACCCACACAAAACAAACATGGAGCTCCTCACTCAAGGCGCTCAAAACTGCACGGCCAAAGACAAGTTCAGTGCCCAAGCCATTTCCCGCTGCCATGGAAACCAAGTGATCTGGCAGCACATATGTCTGAAAGAGGATATGACACCTAATCAAGGGAGTGTGCTGGTGAATGGCAACTGCCCGAAGCAGCAGCACAGCTCTTCCACTGCCAAAACAACTCCACCTGCCTCATGAACTTCACATACCATCAGCTGTCCTGGCAGCTATCTAGGAAACCCTGTTGGGTCACTTCCGGTCCCATGCCCATTGAGCCCAGTGGGATGGAATCAAGCAGCTTCAGCACCCACACAAAACGAATATGGAGCTCCTCACTCAAGGCGCTCAAAACTCCACAGCCAAAGACAAGTTCAGTGCCCAAGCCATTTCCCGCTGCCATGGAAACCAAGTGCTCTGGCAGCACATATGTCTGAAAGTGGATATGACACCTAGGGAAGGGAGTGTGCTGGTAAATGGCAACTGCCCGAAGCAGCAGCACAACTCTTCCACTGCCAAAACAACTCCACCTGCCTCATGAACTTCACATACCATCAGCTGTCCTGGCAGCTATCTAGGAAACCCTGTTGGGTCACTTCCGGTCCCATGCCCATTGAGCGCAGAGGGATGGAATCAAGCAGCTTCAGCACCCACACAAAACGAACATGGAGCTCCTCAATCAAGGCGCTCAAAACTTCACGGCCAAAGACAAGTTCAGTGCCCAAGCCATATTCCGCTGCATGGAAACCAAGTGCTCTGGCAGCACATATGTCTGAAAGTGGATATGACACCTAGGGAAGGGAGTGTGTTGGTAAATGGCAACTGCCCGAAGCAGCAGCACAGCTCTTCCACGAACAAAACAACTCCACCTGCCTCATGAACTTCACATACCATCAGCTGTCCTGGCAGCTATCTAGGAAACCCTGTTGGGTCACTTCCGGTCCCATGCCCATTGAGCCCAGTGGGATGGAATCAAGCAGCTTCAGCACCCACACAAACGAACATGGAGCTCCTCAATCAAGGCGCTCAAAACTGCACGGCCAAAGACAAGTTCAGTGCAGAAGCCATTTCCCGCTGCCATGGAAACCAAGTGCTCTGGCAGCACGTATGTCTGAAAGTGGATATGACACCTAGGGAAGGGAGTGTGCTGGTGAATGGCAACTGCCCAAAGCAGCAGCACAGCTCTTCCAGTGCCAAAACAACTCCACCTGCCTCATGAACTTCACATACCATCAGCTGTCCTGGCAGCTATCTAGGAAACCCTGTTGGGTCACTTCCGGTCCCATGCCCATTGAGCCCAGTGGGATGGAATCAAGCAGCTTCAGCACCCACACAAAACTAACATAGAGCTCCTCACTCAAGGCGCTCAAAACTACATCGCCAAAGACAAGTTCAGTGCCCAAGCCATTTCCCGCTGCCATGGAAACCAAGTGCTCTGGCAGCACATATGTCTGAAAGTGGATATGACACCTAGGGAAGGGAGTGTGCTGGTGAATGGCAACTGCCTGAAGCAGTAGCACAGCTCTCCCAGTGCCAAAACAACTCCACCTGCCTCATTGACTTCATATACCATCAGCTGTCCTGGCAGCTATCTAGGAAACCCTGTTGGGTCACTTCCGGTCCCATGCCCATTGAGCGCAGAGGGATGGAATCAAGCAGCTTGCGCACCCACACAAAACTAACATGGAGCTCCTCAATGAAGGCGCTCAAAACTTCATGGCCAAAGACAAGTTCAGTGCCCAAGCCATTTCCGGCTGCCATGGAAACCAAGTGCTCTGGCAGCACATATGTCTGAAAGTGGATATGACACCTAGGGAAGGGAGTGTGCTGGTGAATGGCAACTGCACGAAGCAGCAGCACAGCTGTTCCACTGCCAAAACAACTCCACCTGCCTCATGAACTTCACATACCATCAGCTGTCCTGGCAGCTATCTAGGAAACTCTGTTGGGTCACTTCCTGTCTCATTGAGCCCATTGAGCCCAGTGGGATGGAATCAAGCAGCTTCAGCACCCACACAAAACAAACATGGAGATCCTCACTCAAGGCGCTCAAAACTTCACGGCCAAGGACAAGTTCAGTGCCCAAGCCATTTCCCGCTGCCATGGAAACCAAGTGCTCTGGCAGCACATTTGTCTGAAAGAGGATATGACACCTAGGGAAGGGAGTGTGCTGGTGAATGGCAACTGCCCGAAGCAGCAGCACAGCTCTTCCACTGCCAAAACAACTCCACCTGCCTCATTGACTTCATATATCATCAGCTGTCCTGGCAGCTATCTAGGAAACCCTGTTGGGTCACTTCCGGTCCCATGCCCATTGAGCCCAGTGGGATGGAATCAAGCAGCTTCAGCACCCACACAAACGAACATGGAGCTCCTCAATCAAGGCGCTCAAAACTGCACGGCCAAAGACAAGTTCAGTGCCCAAGCCATTTCCCGCTGCCATGGAAACCAAGTGCTCTGGCAGCACGTATGTCTGAAAGTGGATATGACACCTAGGGAAGGGAGTGTGCTGGTGAATGGCAACTGCCCAAAGCAGCAGCACAGCTCTTCCAGTGCCAAAACAACTCCACCTGCCTCATGAACTTCACATACCATCAGCTGTCCTGGCAGCTATCTAGGAAACCCTGTTGGCTCACTTCCGGTCCCATGCCCATTGAGCCCAGTGGGATGGAATCAAGCAGTTTGAGCACCCACACAAAACTAACATGGAGCTCCTCACTCAAGGCGCTCAAAACTACATCGCCAAAGACAAGTTCAGTGCCCAAGCCATTTCCCGCTGCCATGGAAACCAAGTGCTCTGGCAGCACATATGTCTGAAAGTGGATATGACACCTA
This sequence comes from Ochotona princeps, assembly GCF_030435755.1. Lineage (NCBI taxonomy): Eukaryota > Metazoa > Chordata > Mammalia > Lagomorpha > Ochotonidae > Ochotona > Ochotona princeps. The sequence continues at coordinate 145,469,775 of NC_080832.1, read as the reverse complement.
GGGAAGGGAGTGTGCTGGTGAATGGCAACTGCCCGAAGCAGCAGCACAGCTCTTCCACGAACAAAACAACTCCACCTGCCTCATGAACTTCACATACCATCAGCTGTCCTGGCAGCTATCTAGGAAACCCTGTTGGCTCACTTCCGGTCCCATGCCCATTGAGCCCAGTGGGATGGAATCAAGCAGCTTCAGCACCCACACAAACGAACATGGAGCTCCTCAATCAAGGCGCTCAAAACTGCATGGCCAAAGACAAGTTCAGTGCCCAAGCCATTTCCCGCTGCCATGGAAACCAAGTGCTCTGGCAGCACGTATGTCTGAAAGTGGATATGACACCTAGGGAAGGGAGTGTGCTGGTGAATGGTAACTGCCCGAAGCACCAGCACAGCTCTTAAACTGCCAAATCAACTCACCTGCCTCATGAACTTCACATACCATCAGCTGTCCTGGCAGCTATCTAGGAAACCTTGTTGGGTCACATCCGGTCCCATGCCCATTGAGCCCAGGGGGATGGAATCAAGCAGCTTCAGCACCCACACAAAACTAACATGGAGCTCCTCACTCAAGAAGCTCAAAACTACATGGCGAAAGACAAGTTCAGTGCAGAAGCCATTTCCCTCTGCCATGGAAACCAAGTGCTCTGGCAGCACATATGTCTGAAAGTGGATATGACACCTAGGGAAGGGAGTGTGTTGGTAAATGGCAACTTCCCGAAGCAGCAGCACAGCTCTTCCACTGCCAAAACAACTCCACCTGCCTCATGAACTTCACATACCATCAGCTGTCCTGGCAGCTATCTAGGAAACCCTGTTGGGTCACTTCCGGTCCCATGCCCATTGAGCCCAGTGGGATGGAATCAAGCAGCTTCAGCACCCACACAAAACGAACATGGAGCTCCTCACTCAAGGCGCTCAAAACTGCACGGCCAAAGACAAGTTCAGTGCCCAAGGCATTTCCCGCTGCCATGGAAACCAAGTGCTCTGGCATCACATATGTCTGAAAGTGGATATGACACCTAGGGAAGGGAGTGTGCTGGTGAATGGCAACTGCTCGAAGCAGTAGCACAGCTCTTCCAGTGCCAAAACAACTCCACCTGCCTCATGAACTTCACATACCATCAGCTGTCCTGGCAGCTATCTAGGAAACCCTGTTGCGTCACTTCCGGTCCCATGCCCATTGAGCGCAGAGGGATGGAATCAAGCAGCTTAATCACCCACACAAAACGAACATGGAGCTCCTCAATCAAGGCGCTCAAAACTTCACGGCCAAAGACAAGTTCACTGCCCAAGCCATTTTCCGCTGCATGGAAACCAAGTGCTCTGGCAGCACATATGTCTGAAAGTGGATATGACACCTAGGGAAGGGAGTGTGTTGGTAAATGGCAACTGCCCGAAGCAGCAGCACAGCTCTTCCACGAACAAAACAACTCCACCTGCCTCATGAACTTCACATACCATCAGCTGTCCTGGCAGCTATCTAGGAAACCCTGTTGGCTCACTTCCGGTCCCATGCCCATTGAGCCCAGTGGGATGGAATCAAGCAGCTTCAGCACCCACACAAACGAACATGGAGCTCCTCACTCAAGGCGCTCAAAACTGCACGGCCAAAGACAAGTTCAGTGCCCAAGGCATTTCCCGCTGCCATGGAAACCAAGTGCTCTGGCAGCACGTATGTCTGAAAGTGGATATGACACCTAGGGAAGGGAGTGTGCTGGTGAATGGTAACTGCCCGAAGCAGCAGCACAGCTCTTAAACTGCCAAATCAACTCACCTGCCTCATGAACTTCACATACCATCAGCTGCCCTGGCAGCTATCTAGGAAACCTTGTTGGGTCACATCCGGTCCCATGCCCATTGAGCCCAGTGGGATGGAATCAAGCAGCTTGAGCACCCACACAAAACTAACATGGAGCTCCTCACTCAAGACGCTCGAACCTACATGGCGAAAGACAAGTTCAGTGCAGAAGCCATTTCCCTCTGCCATGGAAACCAAGTGCTCTGGCAGCACATATGTCTGAAAGTGGATATGACACCTAGGGAAGGGAGTGTGTTGGTAAATGGCAACTGCCCGAAGCAGCAGCACAGCTCTTCCACTGCCAAAACAACTCCACCTGCCTCATGAAATTCACATACCATCAGCTGTCCTGGCAGCTATCTAGGAAACCCTGTTGGGTCACTTCCGGTCCCATGCCCATTGAGCCCAGTGGGATGGAATCAAGCAGCTTCAGCACCCACACAAAAAGAACATGGAGCTCCTCACTCAAGGCGCTCAAAACTGCACGGCCAAAGACAAGTTCAGTGCCCAAGCCATTTCCCGCTGCCATGGAAACCAAGTGCTCTGGCAGCACATATGTCTGAAAGTGGATATGACACCTAGGGAAGGGAGTGTGCTGGTGAATGGTAACTGCCCGAAGCAGCAGCACAGCTATTCCACTGCCAAAACAACTCCATCTGCCTCATGAACTTCACATACCATCAGCTGTCCTGGCAGCTATCTAGGAAACCCTGTTGGGTCACTTCCGGTCCCATGCCCATTGAGCCCAGTGCGATGGAATCAAGCAGCTTCAGCACCCACACAAATCTAACATGAAGCTCCTCACTCAAGACGCTCAAAACTCCACGGCCAAAGACAAGTTCAGTGCCCAAGCCATTTTCCGCTGCATGGAAACCAAGTGCTCTGGCAGCACATATGTCTGAAAGTGGATATGACACCTAGGGAAGCGAGTGTGTTGGTAAATGGCAACTGCCCGAAGCAGCAGCACAGCTCTTCCACGAACAAAACAACTCCACCTGCCTCATGAACTTCACATACCATCAGCTGTCCTGGCAGCTATCTAGGAAACCCTGTTGGCTCACTTCCGGTCCCATGCCCATTGAGCCCAGTGGGATGGAATCAAGCAGCTTCAGCACCCACACAAACGAACATGGAGCTCCTCAATCAAGGCGCTCAAAACTGCATGGCCAAAGACAAGTTCAGTGCCCAAGCCATTTCCCGCTGCCATGGAAACCAAGTGCTCTGGCAGCACGTATGTCTGAAAGTGGATATGATACCTAGGGAAGGGAGTGTGCTGGTGAATGGTAACTGCCCGAAGCACCAGCACAGCTCTTAAACTGCCAAATCAACTCACCTGCCTCATGAACTTCACATACCATCAGCTGTCCTGGCAGCTATCTAGGAAACCTTGTTGGGTCACATCCGGTCCCATGCCCATTGAGCCCAGTGGGATGGAATCAAGCAGCTTGAGCACCCACACAAAACGAACATGGAGCTCCTCACTCAAGAAGCTCGAAACTACATGGCGAAAGACAAGTTCAGTGCAGAAGCCATTTCCCTCTGCCATGGAAACCAAGTGCTCTGGCAGCACATATGTCTGAAAGTGGATATGACACCTAGGGAAGGGAGTGTGTTGGTAAATGGCAACTTCCCGAAGCAGCAGCACAGCTCTTCCACTGCCAAAACAACTCCACCTGCCTCATGAACTTCACATACCATCAGCTGTCCTGGCAGCTATCTAGGAAACCCTGTTGGGTCACTTCCGGTCCCATGCCCATTGAGCCCAGTGGGATGGAATCAAGCAGCTTCAGCACCCACACAAAACGAACATGGAGCTCCTCAATCAAGGCGCTCAAAACTGCACGGCCAAAGACAAGTTCAGTGCCCAAGCCATTTCCCGCTGCCATGGAAACCAAGTGCTCTGGCAGCACATATGTCTGAAAGTGGATATGACACCTAGGGAAGGGAGTGTGCTGGTGAATGGCAACTGCTCGAAGCAGTAGCACAGCTCTTCCAGTGCCAAAACAACTCCACCTGCCTCATGAACTTCACATACCATCAGCTGTCCTGGCAGCTATCTAGGAAACCCTGTTGGGTCACTTCCGGTCCCATGCCCATTGAGCGCAGAGGGATGGAATCAAGCAGCTTCAGCACCCACACAAAACGAACATGGAGCTCCTCAATCAAGGCGCTCAAAACTTCACGGCCAAAGACAAGTTCACTGACCAAGCCATTTTCCGCTGCATGGAAACCAAGTGCTCTGGCAGCACATATGTCTGAAAGTGGATATGACACCTAGGGAAGGGAGTGTGTTGGTAAATGGCAACTGCCCGAAGCAGCAGCACAGCTCTTCCACGAACAAAACAACTCCACCTGCCTCATGACCTTCACATACCATCAGCTGTCCTGGCAGCTATCTAGGAAACCCTGTTGGGTCACTTCCGGTCCCATGCCCATTGAGCCCAGTGGGATGGAATCAAGCAGCTTCAGCACCCACACAAACGAACATGGAGCTCCTCACTCAAGGCGCTCAAAACTGCACGGCCAAAGACAAGTTCAGTGCCCAAGCCATTTCCCGCTGCCATGGAAACCAAGTGCTCTGGCAGCACGTATGTCTGAAAGTGGATATGACACCTAGGGAAGGGAGTGTGCTGGTGAATGGTAACTGCCCGAAGCAGCAGCACAGCTCTTAAACTGCCAAATCAACTCACCTGCCTCATGAACTTCACATACCATCAGCTGCCCTGGCAGCTATCTAGGAACCCTTTTTGGGTCACTTCCGGTCCCATGCCCATTGAGCCCAGTGGGATGGAATCAAGCAGCTTGAGCACCCACACAAAACTAACATGGAGCTCCTCACTCAAGACGCTTGAAACTACATGGCGAAAGACAAGTTCAGTGCAGAAGCCATTTCCCTCTGCCATGGAAACCAAGTGCTCTGGCAGCACATATGTCTGAAAGTGGATATGACACCTAGGGAAGGGAGTGTGTTGGTAAATGGCAACTGCCCGAAGCAGCAGCACAGCTCTTCCACTGCCAAAACAACTCCACCTGCCTCATGAAATTCACATACCATCAGCTGTCCTGGCAGCTATCTAGGAAACCCTGTTGGGTCACTTCCGGTCCCATGCACATTGAGCCCAGTGGGATGGAATCAAGCAGCTTCAGCACCCACACAAAAAGAACATGGAGCTCCTCACTCAAGGCGCTCAAAACTGCACGGCCAAAGACAAGTTCAGTGCCCAAGCCATTTCCCGCTGCCATGGAAACCAAGTGCTCTGGCAGCACATATGTCTGAAAGTGGATATGACACCTAGGGAAGGGAGTGTGCTGGTGAATGGTAACTGCCCGAAGCAGCAGCACAGCTCTTCCACTGCCAAAACAACTCCATCTGCCTCATGAACTTCACATACCATCAGCTGTCCTGGCAGCTATCTAGGAAACCCTGTTGGGTCACTTCCGGTCCCATGCCCATTGAGCCCAGTGCGATGGAATCAAGCAGCTTCAGCACCCACACAAATCTAACATGAAGCTCCTCACTCAAGACGCTCAAAACTACATGGCCAAAGAAAAGTTCAGTGCCCAAGCCATTTCCCGCTGCCATGGAAACCAAGTGCTCTGGCAGCACATATGTCTGAAAGTGGATATGACACCTAATCAAGGGAGTGTGCTGGTAAATGGCAACTGCCCGAAGCAGCAGCACAGCTCTTCCACTGACAAAACAACTCCACCTGCCTCATGAACTTCACATACCATCAGCTGTCCTGGCAGCTATCTAGGAAACCCTGTTGGGTCACTTCCGGTCCCATGCCCATTGAGCCCAGTGCGATGGAATCAAGCAGCTTCAGCACCCACACAAAACGAACATGGAGCTCCTCACTCAAGGCGCTCAAAACTACATGGCCAAAGACAAGTTCAGTGCCCAAGCCATTTCCCACTGCCAAGGAAACCAAGTGCTCTGGCAGCACATATGTCTGAAAGTGGATATGACACCTAGAGAAGGGAGTGTGCTGGTGAATGGCAACTGCCCGAAGCAGTAGCACAGCTCTTCCAGTGCCAAAACAACTCCACCTACCTCATGAACTTCACATACCATCAGCTGTCCTGGCAGCTATCTAGGAAACCCTGTTGGGTCACTTCCGGTCCCATGCCCATTGAGCCCAGTGGGATGGAATCAAGCAGCTTCAGCACCCACACAAAACTAACATGGAGCTCCTACTCAAGGCGCTCAAAACTTCACGGCCAAAGACAAGTTCAGTGCCCAAGCCATTTCCCGCTGCCAAGGAAACCAAGTGCTCTGGCAGCACATATGTCTGAAAGTGGATATGACACCTACAGAAGGGAGTGTGCTGGTGAATGGCAACTGCCCAAAGCAGCAGCACAACTCTTCCACTGCCAAAACAACTCCACCTGCCTCATGACCTTCACATACCATCAGCTGTCCTGGCAGCTATCTAGGAAACCCTGTTGGGTCACTTCCGGTCCCATGCCCATTGAGCCCAGTGGGATGGAATCAAGCAGCTTGAGCACCCACACAAAACTAACATGGAGCTCCTACTCAAGGCGCTCAAAACTTCACGGCCAAAGACAAGTTCAGTGCCCAAGCCATTTCCCGCTGCCATGGAAACCAAGTGCTCTGGCAGCACATATGTCTGAAAGTGGATATGACACCTAGGGAAGGGAGTGTGCTGGTGAATGGCAACTGCCCGAAGCAGCAGCACAGCTCTTCCACTGCCAAAACAACTCCACCTGCCTCATGAACTTCACATACCATCAGCTGTCCTGGCAGCTATCTAGGAAACCCTGTTGGGTCACTTCCGGTCCCATGCCCATTGAGCCCAGTGGGATGGAATCAAGCAGCTTCAGCACCCACACAAAACGAACATGGAGCTCCTCACTCAAGACGCTCAAAACTACATGGCCAAAGAAAAGTTCAGTGCCCAAGCCATTTCCCGCTGCCATGGAAACCAAGTACTCTGGCAGCACATATGTCTGAAAGTGGATATGACACCTAATCAAGGGAGTGTGCTGGTAAATGGCAACTGCCCGAAGCAGCAGCACAGCTCTTCCACTGCCAAAACAACTCCACCTGCCTCATGAACTTCACATACCATCAGCTGTCCTGGCAGCTATCTAGGAAACCCTGTTGGGTCACTTCCGGTCCCATGTCCATTGAGCCCAGTGGGATGGAATCAAGCAGCTTCAGCACCCACACAAAACTAACATGGAGCTCCTACTCAAGGCGCTCAAAACTTCACGGCCAAAGACAAGTTCAGTGCCCAAGCCATTTCCCGCTGCCATGGAAACCAAGTGCTCTGGCAGCACATATGTCTGAAAGTGGATATGACACCTAGGGAAGGGAGTGTGCTGGTGAATGGCAACTGCCCGAAGCAGCAGCACAGCTCTTCCACTGCCAAAACAACTCCATCTGCCTCATGAACTTCACATACCATCAGCTGTCCTGGCAGCTATCTAGGAAACCCTGTTGGGTCACTTCCGGTCCCATGCCCATTGAGCCCAGTGCGATGGAATCAAGCAGCTTCAGCACCCACACAAAACGAACATGGAGCTCCTCACTCAAGACGCTCAAAACTACATGGCCAAAGAAAAGTTCAGTGCCCAAGCCATTTCCCGCTGCCATGGAAACCAAGTGCTCTGGCAGCACATATGTCTGAAAGTGGATATGACACCTAATCAAGGGAGTGTGCTGGTAAATAGCAACTGCCCGAAGCAGAAGCACAGCTCTTCCAGTGCCAAAACAACTCCACCTGCCTCATGAACTTCACATACCATCAGCTGTCCTGGCAGCTATCTAGGAAACCCTGTTGGGTCACTTCCGGTCCCATGCCCATTGAGCCCAGTGCGATGGAATCAAGCAGCTTCAGCACCCACACAAAACGAACATGGAGCTCCTCACTCAAGGCGCTCAAAACTACATCGCCAAAGACAAGTTCAGTGCCCAAGCCATTTCCCGCTGCCAAGGAAACCAAGTGCTCTGGCAGCACATATGTCTGAAAGTGGATATGACACCTAGGGAAGGGAGTGTGCTGGTGAATGGCAACTGCCCGAAGCAGCAGCACAGCTCTTCCACTGCCAAAACAACTCCACCTGCCTCATGACCTTCACATACCATCAGCTGTCCTGGCAGCTATCTAGGAAACCCTGTTGGGTCACTTCCGGTCCCATGCCCATTGAGCCCAGTGGGATGGAATCAAACAGCTTGAGCACCCACACAAAACTAACATGGAGCTCCTCACTCAAGGCGCTCATAACTCCACAGCCAAAGACAAGTTCAGTGCCCAAGCCATTTCCCGCTGCCATGGAAACCAAGTGCTCTGGCAGCACATATGTCTGAAAGTGGATATGACACCTAGGGAAGGGAGTGTGCTGGTGAATGGCAACTGCCCGAAGCAGCAGCACAGCTCTTCCACTGCCAAAACAACTCCACCTGCCTCATGAACTTCACATACCATCAGCTGTCCTGGCAGCTATCTAGGAAACCCTGTTGGGTCACTTCCGGTCCCATGCCCATTGAGCCCAGTGGGATGGAATCAAGCAGCTTCAGCACCCACACAAAACGAACATGGAGATCCTCACTCAAGGCGCTCAAAACTCCACGGCCAAAGACAAGTTCAGTGCCCAAGCCATTTCCCGCTGCCATGGAAACCAAGTGCTCTGGCAGCACATATGTCTGAAAGTGGATATGACACTTAAGGAAGGGAGTGTGCTGGTGAATGGCAACTGCCCGAAGCAGCAGCACAGCTCTTCCACTGCCAAAACAACTCCACCTGCCTCATGAACTTCACATACCATCAGCTGTCCTGGCAGCTATCTAGGAAACCCTGTTGGGTCACTTCCGGTCCCATGCACATTGAGCCCAGGGGGATGGAATCAAGCAGCTTCAGCACCCACACAAAACTAACATGGAGCTCCTACTCAAGGCGCTCAAAACTCCACAGCCAAAGACAAGTTCAGTGCCTAAGTCATTTCCCGCTGCCATGGAAACCAACTGCTCTGGCAGCACATATGTCTGAAAGTGGATATGACACCTAGGGAAGGGTGTGTGCTGGTGAATGGGAACTGTCCGAAGCAGCAGCACAGCTCTTCCACTGACAAAACAACTCCACCTGCCTCATGAACTTCACATACCATGAGCTGTCCTTTCAGCTGTCTAGGAAACCCTGTTGGGTCACTTCCGGTCCCATGCCCATTGAGCCCAGTGGGATGGAATCAAGCAGCTTCAGCACCCACACAAAACGAACATGGAGCTCCTCACTCAAGGCGCTCAAAACTCCACAGCCAAAGAAAAGTTCAGTGCCCAAGCCATTTCCCGCTGCCATGGAAACCAAGTGCTCTGGCAGCACATATGTCTGAAAGTGGATATGACACCTAGGGAAGGGAGTGTGCTGGTGAATGGCAACTGCCCGAAGCAGCAGCACAGCTCTTCCACTGCCAAAACAACTCCACCTGCCTCATGACCTTCACATACCATCAGCTGTCCTGGCAGCTATCTAGGAAACCCTGTTGGGTCACTTCCGGTCCCATGCCCATTGAGCCCAGTGGGATGGAATCAAGCAGCTTGAGCACCCACACAAAACTAACATGGAGCTCCTACTCAAGGCGCTCAAAACTTCACGGCCAAAGACAAGTTCAGTGCCCAAGCCATTTCCCGCTGCCATGGAAACCAAGTGCTCTGGCAGCACATATGTCTGAAAGTGGATATGACACCTAGGGAAGGGAGTGTGCTGGTGAATGGCAACTGCCCGAAGCAGCAGCACAGCTCTTCCACTGCCAAAACAACTCCACCTGCCTCATGAACTTCACATACCATCAGCTGTCCTGGCAGCTATCTAGGAAACCCTGTTGGGTCACTTCCGGTCCCATGCCCATTGAGCCCAGTGGGATGGAATCAAGCAGCTTCAGCACCCACACAAAACGAACATGGAGCTCCTCACTCAAGACGCTCAAAACTACATGGCCAAAGAAAAGTTCAGTGCCCAAGCCATTTCCCGCTGCCATGGAAACCAAGTGCTCTGGCAGCACATATGTCTGAAAGTGGATATGACACCTAATCAAGGGAGTGTGCTGGTAAATAGCAACTGCCCGAAGCAGAAGCACAGCTCTTCCAGTGCCAAAACAACTCCACCTGCCTCATGAACTTCACATACCATCAGCTGTCCTGGCAGCTATCTAGGAAACCCTGTTGGGTCACTTCCGGTCCCATGCCCATTGAGCCCAGTGCGATGGAATCAAGCAGCTTGAGCACCCACACAAAACGAACATGGAGCTCCTCACTCAAGGCGCTCAAAACTACATCGCCAAAGACAAGTTCAGTGCCCAAGCCATTTCCCGCTGCCAAGGAAACCAAGTGCTCTGGCAGCACATATGTCTGAAAGTGGATATGACACCTAGGGAAGGGAGTGTGCTGGTGAATGGCAACTGCCCAAAGCAGCAGCACAACTCTTCCACTGCCAAAACAACTCCACCTGCCTCATGACCTTCACATACCATCAGCTGTCCTGGCAGCTATCTAGGAAACCCTGTTGGGTCACTTCCGGTCCCATGCCCATTGAGCCCAGTGGGATGGAATCAAACAGCTTGAGCACCCACACAAAACTAACATGGAGCTCCTCACTCAAGGCGCTCATAACTCCACAGCCAAAGACAAGTTCAGTGCCCAAGCCATTTCCCGCTGCCATGGAAACCAAGTGCTCTGGCAGCACATATGTCTGAAAGTGGATATGACACCTAGGGAAGGGAGTGTGCTGGTGAATGGCAACTGCCCGAAGCAGCAGCACAGCTCTTCCACTGCCAAAACAACTCCAACTGCCTCATGAACTTCACATACCATCAGCTGTCCTGGCAGCTATCTAGGAAACCCTGTTGGGTCACTTCCGGTCCCATGCCCATTGAGCCCAGTGGGATGGAATCAAGCAGCTTCAGCACCCACACAAAACGAACATGGAGATCCTCACTCAAGGCGCTCAAAACTCCACGGCCAAAGACAAGTTCAGTGCCCAAGCCATTTCCCGCTGCCATGGAAACCAAGTGCTCTGGCAGCACATATGTCTGAAAGTGGATATGACACTTAAGGAAGGGAGTGTGCTGGTGAATGGCAACTGCCCGAAGCAGCAGCACAGCTCTTCCACTGCCAAAACAACTCCACCTGCCTCATGAACTTCACATACCATCAGCTGTCCTGGCAGCTATCTAGGAAACCCTGTTGGGTCACTTCCGGTCCCATGCACATTGAGCCCAGGGGGATGGAATCAAGCAGCTTCAGCACCCACACAAAACTAACATGGAGCTCCTACTCAAGGCGCTCAAAACTCCACAGCCAAAGACAAGTTCAGTGCCTAAGGCATTTCCCGCTGCCATGGAAACCAACTGCTCTGGCAGCACATATGTCTGAAAGTGGATATGACACCTAGGGAAGGGTGTGTGCTGGTGAATGGGAACTGTCCGAAGCAGCAGCACAGCTCTTCCACTGACAAAACAACTCCACCTGCCTCATGAACTTCACATACCATGAGCTGTCCTTTCAGCTGTCTAGGAAACCCTGTTGGGTCACTTCCGGTCCCATGCCCATTGAGCCCAGTGGGATGGAATCAAGCAGCTTCAGCACCCACACAAAACGAACATGGAGCTCCTCACTCAAGGCGCTCAAAACTCCACAGCCAAAGACAAGTTCAGTGCCCAAGCCATTTCCGGCTGCCATGGAAACCAAGTGCTCTGGCAGCACATATGTCTGAAAGTGGATATGACACCTAGGGAAGGGAGTGTGTTGGTGAATGGCAACTGCCCGAAGCAGCAGCACAGCTCTGCCAGTGCCAAAACAACTCCACCTACCTGATGAACTTCACATACCATCCGCTGTCCTGGCAGCTATCTAGGAAACCCTGTTGGGTCACTTCCGGTCCCATGCCCATTGAGCCCAGGGGGATGGAATCAAGCTTCAGCACCCACACAAAACCAACATGGAGCTCCTCACTCAAGACGCTAAAAACTCCACAGCCAAAGACAAGTTCAGTGCCCAAGCCATTTCCCGCTACCATGGAAACCAAGTGCTCTGGAAGCACATATGTCTGAAAGTGGATATGACACCTAGGGAAGGGAGTGTGCTGGTGGAGAACGGCAACTGCCCGAAGCAGCAGCACAGCTCTTCCACTGCCAAAACAACTCCACCTGCCTCATGAACTTCACATACCATCAGCTGTCCTGGCAGCTATCTAGGAAACCCTGTTGGGTCACTTCCGGGTCCCATGCCCATTGAGCCCAGTGGGATGGAATCAAGCAGCTTGAGCACCCAAACAAAACCAAAATGGAGCTCCTCACTCAAGACGCTCAAAACTGCACGGACAAAATATTTTAAGTGCCCAAGCCATTTCCCGCTGCCAAGGAGACCAAGTGCTCTGGCAGCACATATGTCTGAAAGTGGATATGACACCTAGGGAAGGGAGTGTGGTGGTGAATGGCAACTGCCCGAAGCAGCAGCACAGCTGTTCCACTGCCAAAACAACTCCAGCTGACTCATGAACTTCACATACCATCAGCTGTCCTGGCAGCTGTCTAGGAAACCCTGTTGGGTCACTTCCGGTCCCATGCCCATTGAGCCCAGTGGGATGGAATCAAGCAGCTTCAGCACCCACACAAAACTAACATGGAGCTCCTCAATCAAGGCGCTCTAAACTACATGGCCAAATACAAGTTCAGTGCCCAAGCCATTTCCCGCTGCCATGGAAACCAAGTGCTCTGGCAGCACATATGTCTGAAAGTGGATATGACACCTAGGGAAGGGAGTGTGCTGGTGAATGGCAACTGGCTGAAGCAGCAGCACAGCTCTTCCACGAACAAAACAACTCCACCTGCCTCATGAACTTCACATACCATCCGCTGTCCTGGCAGCTATCTAGGAAACCCTGTTGGGTCACTTCCGGTCCCATGCCCTTTGAGCCCAGGGGGATGGAATCAAGCTTCAGGACACACACAAAACCAACATGGAGCTCCTCACTCAAGGTGCTCAAAACTCCACAGCCAAAGACAAGTTCAGTGCCCAAGCCATTTCCCGCTGCCATGGAAACCAAGTGCTCTGGCAGCACATATGTCTGAAAGTGGATATGACACCTAGGGAAGGGAGTGTGCTGGTGAATGGCAACTGCCCGAAGCAGCAGCACAGCTCTTCCACTGCCAAAACTACTCCACCTGCCTCATGAACTTCACATACCATCAGCTGTCCTGGCAGCTATCTAGGAAACCCTGTTGGGTCACTTCCGGTCCCATGCCCATTGAGCCCCCTGGGATGGAATCGAGCAGCTTCAGCAGCCACACAAAACGAACATGGAGCTCCTCACTCAAAGCGCTCAAAACTACATGGCCAAAGAAAATTCCAGTTCCCAAGCCATTTCCTGCTACCAAGGAAACCAAGTGCTCTGGCAGCACATATGTCTGAAAGTGGATATGACACCTAGGGAAGGGAGTTTGCTGGTGAATGGCAACTGCCCGAAGCAGCAGCACAGCTGTTCCGCTGCCAAAACAACTCCACCTGCCTCCTGAACTTGACATACCATCAGCTGTCCTGACAGCTATCTAGGAAACCCTGTTGGGTCACTTCCGGTCCCATGCCCATTGAGCCCAGGGGGATGGAATCAAGCAGCTTGAGCACCCACACAAAACGAACATGGAGCTCCTCACTCAAGGCGCTCAAAACTCCACAGCCAAAGACAAGTTCAGTGCCCAAGCCATTTCCCGCTGCCATGGAAACCAAGTGCTCTGGCAGCACATATGTCTGAAAGTGGATATGACACCTAGGGAAGGGAGTGTGTTGGTGAATGGCAACTGCCCGAAGCAGCAGCACAGCTCTTCCACTGCCAAAACAACTCCACCTGCCTCATGAACTTCACATACCATCAGCTGTCCTGGCAGCTATCTAGGAAACCCTGTTGGGTCACTTTTGGTCCCATGCCCATTGAGCCCAGTGGGATGTAATCAAGCAGCTTGAGCACCCACACAAAACGAACATGGAGCTCCTCACTCAAGGCTCTCAAAACTACATGCCCAAAGACAAGTTCAGTGCCCAAGCCATTTCCCGCTGCCATGGAAACCAAGTGCTCTGGCAGCACATATGTCTGAAAGTGGATATGACACCTAGGGAAGGGAGTGTGCTGGTGAATGGCAACTGCCCGAAGCAGCAGCACAGCTCTTGCAGTGCCAAAACAACTCCACCTGCCTCATGAACTTCACATACCATCAGCTGTCCTGGCAGCTATCTAGGAAACCCTGTTGGGTCACTTCCGGTCCCATGCCCATTGAGCCCAGTGGGATGGAATCAAGCAGCTTGAGCAATCACACAAAACTAAAATGGAGCTCCTCACTCAAGACGCTCAAAACTGCACGGCCAAAGACAAGTTCAGTGCCCAAGGCATTTCCCGCTGCCAAGGAGACCAAGTGCTCTGGCAGCACATATGTCTGAAAGTGGATATGACACCTAGGGAAGGGAGTGTGTTGGTGAATGGCAACTGCCCGAAGCAGCAGCACAGCTCTTCCACTGCCAAAACAACTCCACCTGACTCATGAACTTCACATACCATCAGCTGTCCTGGCAGCTATCTAGGAAACCCTGTTGGCTCACTTCCGGTCCCATGCCCATTGAGCCCAGTGGGATGGAATCAAGCAGCTTCAGCACCCACACAAAACTAACATGGACCTCCTCACTCAAGGCGCTTAAAACTCCACGGCAAAAGACAAATTCAGTGCCCAAGACATTTCCCGCTGCCATGGAAACCAAGTGCTCTGCCAGCACATATGTCTGAAAGTGGATATGATACCTAGGGAAGGGACTGTGCTGGTGAATGGCAACTGCCCGAAGCAGCAGCACAGCTCTTCCACTGCCAAAACAACTCCACCTGCCTCATGAACTTCACATACTATCAACTGCCTTGGAAGCTATCTAGGAAACCCTGTTGGGTCACTTCCGGTCCCATGCCCATTGAGCCCAGGGGGATGGAATCAAGCAGCTTCAGCACCCACACAAAACAAACATGGAGCTCCTCACTCAAGGCGCTCAATACTCCACAGCCAAAGAAAAGTTCAGTGCCCAAGCCATTTCCCGCTGCCATGGAAACCAAGTGCTCTGGCAGCACATATGTCTGAAAGTGGATATGACACCTAGGGAAGGGAGTGTGCTGGTGAATGGCAACTGCCCGAAGCAGCAGCACAGCTCTTCCACTGCCAAAACAACTCCATCTGCCTCATGAACTTCACATACCATCAGCTGTCCTGGCAGCTATCTAGGAAACCCTGTTGGGTCACTTCCGGTCCCATGCCCATTGAGCCCAGTGGGATGGAATCAAGCAGCTTCAGCACCCACACAAAACGAACATGGAGCTCCTCACTGAAGGCGCTCAAACCTCCACGGCCAAAGACAAGTTCAGTGCCCAAGCCATTTCCGGCTGCCATGGAAAACAAGTGCTCTGGCAGCACAAATGTCTGAAAGTGGATATGACACCTAGGGAAGGGAGTGTGCTGGTGGTGAATGGCAACTGCCCGAAGCAGCAGCACAGCTCTTCCACTGCCAAAACAACTCCACCTGCCTCATGAACTTCACATACCATCAGCTGTCCTGGCAGCTATCTAGGAAACCCTGTTGGGTCACTTCCGGTCCCATGCCCATTGAGCCCAGTGGGATGGAATCAAGCAGCTTCAGCACCCACACAAAACGAACATGGAGCTCCTCACTCAAGGCGCTCAAAACTCCACAGCCAAAGACAAGTTCAGTGCCCAAGCCATTTCCCGCTGCCATGGAAACCAAGTGCTCTGGCAGCACATATGTCTGAAAGTGGATATGACACCTAGGGAAGGGAGTGTGTTGGTGAATGGCAACTGCCCGAAGCAGCAGCACAGCTCTTCCAGTGAAAAAACAACTCCACCTGCCTCATGAACTTCACATACCATCACCTGTCATGGCAGCTATCTAGGAAACAGTGTTGGGTCACTTCCGGTCCCATGCCCATTGAGCCCAGGGGGATGGAATCAAGCAGCTTGAGCACCCACACAAAACGAACATGGAGCTCCTAACTCAAGAAGCTCAAAACTCGACAGCCAAAGACAAGTTCAGTGCCCAAGCCATTTCCCGCTGCCATGGAAACAAAGTGCTCTGGCAGCATATATGTCTGAATGTCGATATGACACTTAGGCAAGGGAGTGTGTTGGTGAATGGCAACTGCCCGAAGCAGCAGCACAGCACTTCCACTGCCAAAACAACTCCACCTGCCTCATGAACTTCACATACCATCAGCTGCCTTGGAAGCTATCTAGGAAACCCGGTTGGGTCACTTCCGGTCCCATGCCCATTGAGCCCAGTGGGATGGAATCAAGCAGCTTCAGCATCCACACAAAACGAACATGGAGCTCCTCACTCAAGGCGCTCAAAATTCCATAGCCAAAGACAAGTTCAGTGCCCAAGCCATTTCCCGCTGCCATGGAAACCAAGTGCTCTGGCAGCACAAATGTCTGAAAGTTGATATGACACCTAGGGAAGGGAGTGTGCTGGTGGTGAATGGCAACTGCCCGAAGCAGCAGCACAGCTCTTCCACTGCCAAAACAACTCCACCTGCCTCATGAACTTCACATACCATCAGCTGTCCTGGCAGCTATCTAGGAAACCCTGTTGGCTCACTTCCGGTCCCATGCCCATTGAGCCCAGTGGGATGGAATCAAGCAGCTTCAGCACCCACACAAAACGAACATGGAGCTCCTCACTCAAGGCGCTCAAAACTACACGGCCAAAGACAAGTTCAGTGCCCAAGCCATTTCCCGCTGCCATGGAAACCAAGTGCTCTGGCAGCACATATGTCTGAAAGTGGATATGACACCTAGGGAAGGGAGTGTGCTGGTAAATGGCAACTGCCCGAAGCAGCAGCACAGCTCTTCCAGTGCCAAAACAACTCCACCTGCCTCATGAACTTCACATACCATCAGCTGTCCTGGCAGCTATCTAGGAAACCCTGTTGGGTCACTTCCGGTCCCATGCCCATTGAGCCCAGTGGGATGGAATCAAGCAGCTTCAGCACCCACACAAAACGAACATTGACCTCCTCACTCAAGGCGCTTAAAACTCCACGGCCAAAGACAAATTCAGTGCCCAAGCCATTTCCCGCTGCCATGGAAACCAAGTGCTCTGGCAGCACATATGTCTGAAAGTGGATATGATACCTAGGGAAGGGACTGTGCTGGTGAATGGCAACTGCCCGAAGCAGCAGCACAGCTCTTCCAGTGCCAAAACAACTCCACCTGCCTCATGAACTTCACATACCATCAGCTGTCCTGGCAGCTATCTAGGAAACCCTGTTGGGTCACTTTTGGTCCCATGCCCATTGAGCCCAGTGGGATGGAATCAAGCAGCTTCAGCACCCACACAAAACGAACATGGAGCTCCTCACTCAAGGCGCTCAAAACTCCACAGCCAAAGACAAGTTCAGTGCCCAAGCCATTTCCCGCTGCCATGGAAACCAAGTGCTCTGGCAGCACATATGTCTGAAAGTCGATATGACACCTAGAGAAGGGAGTGTGTTGGTGAATGGCAACTGCCCGAAGCAGCAGCACAGCACTTCCACTGCCAAAACAACTCCACCTGCCTCATGAACTTCACATACTATCAACTGCCTTGAAAGCTATCTAGGAAACCCTGTTGGGTCACTTCCGGTCCCATGCCCATTGAGCCCAGTGGGATGGAATCAAGCAGCTTCAGCACCCACACAAAACGAACATGGAGCTCCTCACTCAAGGCGCTCAAAACTCCACAGCCAAAGACAAGTTCAGTGCCCAAGCCATTTCCCGCTGCCATGGAAACCAAGTGCTCTGGCAGCACATATGTCTGAAAGTGGATATGACACCTAGGGAAGGGAGTGTGCTGGTGAATGGCAACTGCCCGAAGCAGCAGCACAGCTCTTCCACTGCCAAAACAACTCCACCTGCCTCATGAACTTCACATACCATCAGCTGTCCTGGCAGCTATCTAGGAAACCCTGTTGGGTCACTTCCGGTCCCATGCCCATTGAGCCCAGGGGGATGGAATCAAGCAGCTTCAGCACCCACACAAAACCAACATGGAGCTCCTCACTCAAGACGCTCAAAACTCGACAGCCAAAGACAAGTTCAGTGCCCAAGCCATTTCCCGCTGCCATGGAAACAAAGTGCTCTGGCAGCACATATGTCTGAAAGTCGATATGACACTTAGGCAAGGGAGTGTGCTGGTAAATGGCAACTGCCCGAAGCAGCAGCACAGCTCTTCCACTGCCAAAACAACTCCACCTGCCTCATGAACTTCACATACCATCAGCTGTCCTGGCAGCTATCTAGGAAACCCTGTTGGGTCACTTTTGGTCCCATGCCCATTGAGCCCAGTGGGATGGAATCAAGCAGCTTCAGCACCCACACAAAACGAACATGGAGCTCCTCACTCAAGACGCTCAAAACTCCTCAGCCAAAGATAAGTTCAGTGCCCAAGCCATTTCAAGTTGCCATGGAAACAAAGTGCTCTGGCAGCACATATGTCTGAAAGTCGATATGACACCTAGGGAAGGGAGTGTGTTGGTGAATGGCAACTGCCCGAAGCAGCAGCACAGCACTTCCACTGCCAAAACAACTCCACCTGCCTCATGAACTTCACATACTATCAACTGCCTTGGAAGCTATCTAGGAAACCCTGTTGGGTCACTTCCGGTCCCATGCCCATTGAGCCCAGTGGGATGGAATCAAGCAGCTTCAGCACCCACACAAAACGAACATGGAGCTCCTCACTCAAGGCGCTCAAAACTCCACAGCCAAAGACAAGTTCAGTGCCCAAGCCATTTCCCGCTGCCATGGAAACCAAGTGCTCTGGCAGCACATATGTCTGAAAGTGGATATGACACCTAGGGAAGGGAGTGTGCTGGTGAATGGCAACTGCCCGAAGCAGCAGCACAGCTCTTCCACTGCCAAAACAACTCCACCTGCCTCATGAACTTCACATACCATCAGCTGTCCTGGCAGCTATCTAAGAAACCCTGTTGGGTCACTTCCGGTCCCATGCCCATTGAGCCCAGGGGGATGGAATCAAGCAGCTTCAGCACCCACACAAAACGAACATGGAGCTCCTCACTCAAGACGCTCAAAACTCCACGGCCAAAGACAAGTTCAGTGCCCAAGCCATTTCCCGCTGCCATGGAAACAAAGTGCTCTGGCAGCATATATGTCTGAAAGTGGATATGACACTTAGGCAAGGGAGTGTGTTGGTGAATGGCAACTGCCCGAAGCAGCAGCACAGCACTTCCACTGCCAAAACAACTCCACCTGCCTCATGAACTTCACATACCATCAGCTGTCCTGGCAGCTATCTAGGAAACCCTGTTGGGTCACTTCCGGTCCCATGCCCATTGAGCCCAGTGGGATGGAATCAAGCAGCTTCAGCACCCACACAAAACCAACATGGAGCTCCTCACTCAAGGCGCTCAAAACTCCATAGCCAAAGACAAGTTCAGTGCCCAAGCCATTTCCCGCTGCCATGGAAACCAAGTGCTCTGGCAGCACAAATGTCTGAAAGTTGATATGACACCTAGGGAAGGGAGTGTGCTGGTGGTGAATGGCAACTGCCCGAAGCAGCAGCACAGCTCTTCCACTGCCAAAACAACTCCACCTGCCTCATGAACTTCACATACCATCAGCTGTCCTGGCAGCTATCTAGGAAACCCTGTTGGGTCACTTCCGGTCCCATGCCCATTGAGCCCAGTGGGATGGAATCAAGCAGCTTGAGCACCCACACAAAACGAACATGGAGCTCCTCACTCAAGACGCTCAAAACTACATGGCCAAAGACAAGTTCAGTGCCCAAGCCATTTCCCGCTGCCATGGAAACCAAGTGCTCTGGCAGCACATATGTCTGAAAGTGGATATGACACCTAGGGAAGGGAGTGTGCTGGTAAATGGCAACTGCCCGAAGCAGCAGCACAGCTCTTCCAGTGCCAAAACAACTCCACCTGCCTCATGAACTTCACATACCATCAGCTGTCCTGGCAGCTATCTAGGAAACCCTGTTGGGTCACTTCCAGTCCCATGCCCATTGAGCCCAGGGGGATGGAATCAAGCAGCTTGAGCACCCACACAAAACGAACATGGAGCTCCTAACTCAAGACGCTCAAAACTCCATAGCCAAAGACAAGTTCAGTGCCCAAGCCATTTCCCGCTGCCATGGAAACAAAGTGCTCTGGCAGCATATATGTCTGAAAGTCGATATGACACTTAGGCAAGGGAGTGTGTTGGTGAATGGCAACTGCCCGAAGCAGCAGCACAGCACTTCCACTGCCAAAACAACTCCACCTGCCTCATGAACTTCACATACCATCAGCTGCCTTGGAAGCTATCTAGGAAACCCTGTTGGGTCACTTCCGGTCCCATGCCCATTGAGCCCAGTGGGATGGAATCAAGCAGCTTGAGCACCCACACAAAACCAACATGGAGCTCCTCACTCAAGGCGCTCAAAACTCCATAGCCAAAGACAAGTTCAGTGCCCAAGCCATTTCCCGCTGCCATGGAAACCAAGTGCTCTGGCAGCACAAATGTCTGAAAGTTGATATGACACCTAGGGAAGGGAGTGTGCTGGTGGTGAATGGCAACTGCCCGAAGCAGCAGCACAGCTCTTCCACTGCCAAAACAACTCCACCTGCCTCATGAACTTCACATACCATCAGCTGTCCTGGCAGCTATCTAGGAAACCCTGTTGGGTCACTTCCGGTCCCATGCCCATTGAGCCCAGGGGGATGGAATCAAGCAGCTTGAGCACCCACACAAAACGAACATGGAGCTCCTAACTCAAGACGCTCAAAACTCGACAGCCAAAGACAAGTTCAGTGCCCAAGCCATTTCCCGCTGCCATGGAAACAAAGTGCTCTGGCAGCATATATGTCTGAAAGTTGATATGACACTTAGGCAAGGGAGTGTGTTGGTGAATGGCAACTGCCCGAAGCAGCAGCACAGCACTTCCACTGCCAAAACAACTCCACCTGCCTCATGAACTTCACATACCATCAGCTGCCTTGGAAGCTATCTAGGAAACCCTGTTGGGTCACTTCCGGTCCCATGCCCATTGAGCCCAGTGGGATGGAATCAAGCAGCTTCAGCACCCACACAAAACCAACATGGAGCTCCTCACTCAAGGCGCTCAAAACTCCATAGCCAAAGACAAGTTCAGTGCCCAAGCCATTTCCCGCTGCCATGGAAACCAAGTGCTCTGGCAGCACAAATGTCTGAAAGTGGATATGACACCTAGGGAAGGGAGTGTGCTGGTGGTGAATGGCAACTGCCCGAAGCAGCAGCACAGCTCTTCCAGTGCCAAAACAACTCCACCTGCCTCATGAACTTCACATACCATCAGCTGTCCTGGCAGCTATCTAGGAAACCCTGTTGGGTCACTTCCGGTCCCATGCCCATTGAGCCCAGTGGGATGGAATCAAGCAGCTTCAGCACCCACACAAAACGAAAATGGAGCTCCTCACTCAAGGCGCTCAAAACTACATGGCCAAAGACAAGTTCAGTGCCCAAGCCATTTCCCGCTGCCATGGAAACCAAGTGCTCTGGCAGCACATATGTCTGAAAGTGGATATGACACCTAGGGAAGGGAGTGTGCTGGTAAATGGCAACTGCCCGAAGCAGCAGCACAGCTCTTCCAGTGCCAAAACAACTCCACCTGCCTCATGAACTTCACATACCATCAGCTGTCCTGGCAGCTATCTAGGAAACCCTGTTGGGTCACTTCCGGTCCCATGCCCATTGAGCCCAGTGGGATGGAATCAAGCAGCTTGAGCACCCACACAAAACGAACATGGAGCTCCTAACTCAAGACGCTCAAATCTCGACAGCCAAAGACAAGTTCAGTGCCCAAGCCATTTACCGCTGCCATGGAAACAAAGTGCTCTGGCAGCATATATGTCTGAAAGTCGATATGACACTTAGGCAAGGGAGTGTGTTGGTGAATGGCAACTGCCCGAAGCAGCAGCACAGCACTTCCACTGCCAAAACAACTCCACCTGCCTCATGAACTTCACATACCATCAGCTGCCTTGGAAGCTATCTAGGAAACCCTGTTGGGTCACTTCCGGTCCCATGCCCATTGAGCCCAGTGGGATGGAATCAAGCAGCTTCAGCACCCACACAAAACCAACATGGAGCTCCTCACTCAAGGCGCTCAAAACTCCACAGCCAAAGGCAAGTTCAGTGCCCAAGCCATTTCCCGCTGCCATGGAAACCAAGTGCTCTGGCAGCACAAATGTCTGAAAGTTGATATGACACCTAGGGAAGGGAGTGTGCTGGTGGTGAATGGCAACTGCCCGAAGCAGCAGCACAGCTCTTCCACTGCCAAAACAACTCCACCTGCCTCATGAACTTCACATACCATCAGCTGTCCTGGCAGCTATCTAGGAAACCCTGTTGGGTCACTTCCGGTCCCATGCCCATTGAGCCCAGTTGGATGGAATCAAGCAGCTTCAGCACCCACACAAAACGAACATTGACCTCCTCACTCAAGGCGCTTAAAACTCCACGGCCAAAGACAAATTCAGTGCCCAAGCCATTTCCCGCTGCCATGGAAACCAAGTGCTCTGCCAGCACATATGTCTGAAAGTGGATATGATACCTAGGGAAGGGACTGTGCTGGTGAATGGCAACTGCCCGAAGCAGCAGCACAGCTCTTCCAGTGCCAAAACAACTCCACCTGCCTCATCAACTTCACATACTATCAACTGCCTTGGAAGCTATCTAGGAAACCCTGTTGGGTCACTTCCGGTCCCATTCCCATTGAGCCCAGTGGGATGGAATCAAGCAGCTTCAGCACCCACACAAAACCAACATGGAGCTCCTCACTCAAGGCGCTCAAAACTCCACAGCCAAAGACAAGTTCAGTGCCCAAGCCATTTCCCGCTGCCATGGAAACCAAGTGCTCTGGCAGCACATATGTCTGAAAGTGGATATGACACCTAGGGAAGGGAGTGTGCTGGTGAATGGCAACTGCCCGAAGCAGCAGCACAGCTCTTCCACTGCCAAAACAACTCCACCTGCCTCATGAACTTCACATACCATCAGCTGTCCTGGCAGCTATCTAGGAAACCCTGTTGGGTCACTTCCAGTCCCATGCCCATTGAGCCCAGTGGGATGGAATCAAGCAGCTTCAGCACCCACACAAAACGAACATGGAGCTCCTCACTCAAGACGCTCAAAACTCCACAGTCAAAGACAAGTTCAGTGCCCAAGCCATTTCCCGCTGCCATGGAAACCAAGTGCTCTGGCAGCACAAATGTCTGAAAGTTGATATGACACCTAGGGAAGGGAGTGTGCTGGTGGTGAATGGCAACTGCCCGAAGCAGCAGCACAGCTCTTCCACTGCCAAAACTACTCCACCTGCCTCATGAACTTCACATACCATCAGCTGTCCTGGCAGCTATCTAGGAAACACTGTTGGGTCACTTCCGGTCCCATGCCCATTGAGCCCCCTGGGATGGAATCGAGCAGCTTCAGCAGCCACACAAAATGAACATGGAGCTCCTCACTCAAAGCGCTCAAAACTACATGGCCAAAGAAAATTACAGTTCCCAAGCCATTTCCTGCTACCAAGGAAACCAAGTGCTCTGGCAGCACATATGTCTGAAAGTGGATATGACACCTAGGGAAGGGAGTGTGCTGGTGAATGGCAACTGCCCGAAGCAGCAGCACAGCTCTTGCAGTGCCAAAACAACTCCACCTGCCTCATGAACTTCACATACCATCAGCTGTCCTGGCAGCTATCTAGGAAACCCTGTTGGGTCACTTCCGGTCCCATGCCCATTGAGCCCAGTGGGATGGAATCAAGCAGCTTGAGCAATCACACAAAACCAAAATGGAGCTCCTCACTCAAGACGCTCAAAACTGCACGGCCAAAGACAAGTTCAGTGCCCAAGGCATTTCCCGCTGCCAAGGAGACCAAGTGCTCTGGCAGCACATATGTCTGAAAGTGGATATGACACCTAGGGAAGGGAGTGTGTTGGTGAATGGCAACTGCCCGAAGCAGCAGCACAGCTCTTCCACTGCCAAAACAACTCCACCTGACTCATGAACTTCACATACCATCAGCTGTCCTGGCAGCTATCTAGGAAACCCTGTTGGGTCACTTCCGGTCCCATGCCCATTGAGCCCAGTGGGATGGAATCAAGCTTCAGCACATACACAAAGACAACATGGAGCTCCTCACTCAAGACGCTCAAAACTCCACAGCCAAAGACAAGTTCAGTGCCCAAGAAATTTCCCGCTGCCATGGAAACCAAGTGCTCTGGCAGCATATATGTCTGAAAGTGGATATGACACCTAGGGAAGGGAGTGTGCTGGTGAATGGCAACTGCCCGAAGCAGCAGCACAGCTCTTCCACTGCCGAAACAACTCCACCTGCCTCATGAACTTCCCATACCATCAGCTGTCCTTTCAGCTGTCTAGGAAACCCTGTTGGGTCACTTCCGGTCCCATGCCCATTGAGCCCAGTGGGATGGAATCAAGCACCTTGAGCACCCACACAAATCGAACATGGAGCTCCTCACTCAAGGCGCTCCAAACTCCACAACCAAAGACAAGTTCAGTGCCCAAGCCATTTCCCGCTGCCATGGAAACCAAGTGCTCTGGCAGCACATATGTCTGAAAGTGGATATGACACCTAGGGAAGGGAGTGTGTTGGTGAATGGCAACTGCCCGAAGAAGCAGCACAGCTCTTCCAGTGCGAAAACAACTCCACCTGCCTCATGAACTTCACATACCATCAGCTCTCTTGGAAGCTATCTTTTAAACCCTGTGGGGTCACTTCCGGTCCCATGCCCATTGAGCCCAGTGGGATGGAATCAAGCAGCTTCAGCACCCACACAAAACGAACATGGAGCTCCTCACTCAAGGCGCTCCAAACTTCACGACCAATACAACTTCAGTGCCCAAGCCATTTCCTGCTACCAAGGAAACCAAGTGCTCTGGCAGCACATATGTCTGAAAGTCGATATGACACCTAGGGAAGGGAGTGTGCTGGTGAATGGCAACTGCCCGAAGCAGCAGCACAGCTCTTCCAGTGCCAAAACAACTCCATCTGCCTCATGACCTTCACATACCATCAGCTGTCCTGGCAGCTACCTAGGAAACCCTGTTGGGTCACTTTTGGTCCCATTCCCATTGAGCCCAGTGGGATGGAATCAAGCAGCTTCAGCACCCACACAAAACGAACATGGAGCTCCTCACTCAAGGCGCTCAAAACTACATGGCCAAAGACAAGTTCAGTGCCCAAGCCATTTCCCGCTGCCAATGAAACCAAGTGCTCTGGCAGCACATATGTCTGAAAGTGGATATGACACCTAGGGAAGGGAGTGTGCTGGTAAATGGCAACTGCCCGAAGCAGCAGCACAGCTCTTCCACTGCCAAAACAACTCCACCTGCCTCATGAACTTCACATACCATCAGCTGTCCTGGCAGCTATCTAGGAAACCCTGTTGGGTCACTTTTGGTCCCATGCCCATTGAGCCCAGTG
The DNA here is from genome assembly GCF_030435755.1 of Ochotona princeps. NCBI lineage: Eukaryota > Metazoa > Chordata > Mammalia > Lagomorpha > Ochotonidae > Ochotona > Ochotona princeps. The sequence continues at coordinate 145,444,448 of NC_080832.1, read as the reverse complement.
GGATGGAATCAAGCAGCTTCAGCACCCACACAAAACGAACATGGAGCTCCTCACTCAAGGCGCTCAAAACTCCACAGCCAAAGACAAGTTCAGTGCCAAAGCCATGTCAACTTGCCATGGAAACAAAGTGCTCTGGCAGCACATATGTCTGAAAGTGGATATGACACCTAGGGAAGGGAGTGTGTTGGTGAATGGCAACTGCCCGAAGCAGCAGCACAGCTCTTCCACTGCCAAAACAACTCCACCTGCCTCATGAACTTCACATACTATCAACTGCCTTGGAAGCTATCTAGGAAACCCTGTTGGGTCACTTCCGGTCCCATGCCCATTGAGCCCAGTGGGATGGAATCAAGCAGCTTCAGCACCCACACAAAACGAACATGGAGCTCCTCACTCAAGGCGCTCAAAACTCCACAGCCAAAGACAAGTTCAGTGCCCAAGCCATTTCCCGCTGCCATGGAAACCAAGTGCTCTGGCAGCACATATGTCTGAAAGTGGATATGACACCTAGGGAAGGGAGTGTGCTGGTGAATGGCAACTGCCCGAAGCAGCAGCACAGCTCTTCCACTGCCAAAACAACTCCATCTGCCTCATGAACTTCACATACCATCAGCTGTCCTGGCAGCTATCTAGGAAACCCTGTTGGGTCACTTCCGCACCCATGCCCATTGAGCCCAGTGGGATGGAATCAAGCAGCTTCAGCACCCACACAAAACAAACATGGAGCTCCTCACTCAAGGCGCTCAAACCTCCACGGCCAAAGACAAGTTCAGTGCCCAAGCCATTTCCGGCTGCCATGGAAAACAAGTGCTCTGGCAGCACAAATGTCTGAAAGTGGATATGACACCTAGGGAAGGGAGTGTGCTGGTGGTGAATGGCAACTGCCCGAAGCAGCAGCACAGCTCTTCCACTGCCAAAACAACTCCACCTGCCTCATGAACTTCACATACCATCAGGTGTCCTGGCAGCTATCTAGGAAACCCTGTTGGGTCACTTCCGGTCCCATGCCCATTGAGCCCAGTGGGATGGAATCAAGCAGCTTCAGCACCCACACAAAACGAACATGGAGCTCCTCACTCAAGGCGCTCAAAACTCCACAGCCAAAGACAAGTTCAGTGCCCAAGCCATTTCCCGCTGCCATGGAAACCAAGTGCTCTGGCAGCACATATGTCTGAAAGTGGATATGACACCTAGGGAAGGGAGTGTGTTGGTGAATGGCAACTGCCCGAAGCAGCAGCACAGCACTTCCACTGCCAAAACAACTCCACCTGCCTCATGAACTTCACATACCATCAGCTGCCTTGGAAGCTATCTAGGAAACCCTGTTGGGTCACTTCCGGTCCCATGCCCATTGAGCCCAGTGGGATGGAATCAAGCAGCTTCAGCATCCACACAAAACGAACATGGAGCTCCTCACTCAAGGCGCTCAAAACTCCACAGCCAAAGACAAGTTCAGTGCCCAAGCCATTTCCCGCTGCCATGGAAACCAAGTGCTCTGGCAGCATATATGTCTGAAAGTCGATATGACACCTAGGGAAGGGAGTGTGTTGGTGAATGGCAACTGCCCGAAGCAGCAGCACAGCACTTCCACTGCCAAAACAACTCCACCTGCCTCATGAACTTCACATACCATCAGCTGCCTTGGGAGCTATCTAGGAAACCCTGTTGGGTCACTTCCGGTCCCATGCCCATTGAGCCCAGTGGGATGGAATCAAGCAGCTTCAGCACCCACACAAAACGAACATGGAGCTCCTCACTCAAGGCGCTCAAAACTCCATAGCCAAAGACAAGTTCAGTGCCCAAGCCATTTCCCGCTGCCATGGAAACCAAGTGCTCTGGCAGCACAAATGTCTGAAAGTTGATATGACACCTAGGGAAGGGAGTGTGCTGGTGGTGAATGGCAACTGCCCGAAGCAGCAGCACAGCTCTTCCAGTGCCAAAACAACTCCACCTGCCTCATGAACTTCACATACCATCAGCTGTCCTGGCAGCTATCTAGGAAACCCTGTTGGGTCACTTCCGGTCCCATGCCCATTGAGCCCAGTGGGATGGAATCAAGCAGCTTCAGCACCCACACAAAACGAACATTGACCTCCTCACTCAAGGCGCTTAAAACTCCACGGCCAAAGACAAATTCAGTGCCCAAGCCATTTCCCGCTGCCATGGAAACCAAGTGCTCTGCCAGCACATATGTCTGAAAGTGGATATGACACCTAGGGAAGGGAGTGTGCTGGTGAATGGCAACTGCCCGAAGCAGCAGCACAGCTCTTCTACTGCCAAAACAACTCCATCTGCCTCATGAACTTCACATACTATCAACTGCCTTGGAAGCTATCTAGGAAACCCTGTTGGGTCACTTCCGGTCCCATTCCCATTGAGCCCAGTGGGATGGAATCAAGCAGCTTCAGCACCCACACAAAACGAACATGGAGCTCCTCACTCAAGGCGCTCAAAACTCCACAGCCAAAGACAAGTTCAGTGCCCAAGCCATTTCCCGCTGCCATGGAAACAAAGTGCTCTGGCAGCATATATGTCTGAAAGTCGATATGACACTTAGGCAAGGGAGTGTGTTGGTGAATGGCAACTGCCCGAAGCAGCAGCACAGCACTTCCACTGCCAAAACAACTCCACCTGCCTCATGAACTTCACATACCATCAGCTGCCTTGGAAGCTATCTAGGAAACCCTGTTGGGTCACTTCCGGTCCCATGCCCATTGAGCCCAGTGGGATGGAATCAAGCAGCTTCAGCATCCACACAAAACGAACATGGAGCTCCTCACTCAAGGCGCTCAAAACTCCATAGCCAAAGACAAGTTCAGTGCCCAAGCCATTTCCCGCTGCCATGGAAACCAAGTGCTCTGGCAGCACAAATGTCTGAAAGTTGATATGACACCTAGGGAAGGGAGTGTGCTGGTGGTGAATGGCAACTGCCCGAAGCAGCAGCACAGCTCTTCCAGTGCCAAAACAACTCCACCTGCCTCATGAACTTCACATACCATCAGCTGTCCTGGCAGCTATCTAGGAAACCCTGTTGGGTCACTTCCGGTCCCATGCCCATTGAGCCCAGTGGGATGGAATCAAGCAGCTTCAGCACCCACACAAAACGAACATTGACCTCCTCACTCAAGGCGCTTAAAACTCCACGGCCAAAGACAAATTCAGTGCCCAAGCCATTTCCCGCTGCCATGGAAACCAAGTGCTCTGCCAGCACATATGTCTGAAAGTGGATATGACACCTAGGGAAGGGAGTGTGCTGGTGAATGGCAACTGCCCGAAGCAGCAGCACAGCTCTTCTACTGCCAAAACAACTCCATCTGCCTCATGAACTTCACATACTATCAACTGCCTTGGAAGCTATCTAGGAAACCCTGTTGGGTCACTTCCGGTCCCATTCCCATTGAGCCCAGTGGGATGGAATCAAGCAGCTTCAGCACCCACACAAAACGAACATGGAGCTCCTCACTCAAGGCGCTCAAAACTCCACAGCCAAAGACAAGTTCAGTGCCCAAGCCATTTCCCGCTGCCATGGAAACCAAGTGCTCTGGCAGCACATATGTCTGAAAGTGGATATGACACCTAGGGAAGGGAGTGTGCTGGTGAATGGCAACTGCCCGAAGCAGCAGCACAGCTCTTCCACTGCCAAAACAACTCCATCTGCCTCATGAACTTCACATACCATCAGCTGTCCTGGCAGCTATCTAGGAAACCCTGTTGGGTCACTTCCGGTCACATGCCCATTGAGCCCAGTGGGATGGAATCAAGCAGCTTCAGCACCCACACAAAACGAACATGGAGCTCCTCACTCAAGGCGCTCAAACCTCCACGGCCAAAGACAAGTTCAGTGCCCAAGCCATTTCCCGCTGCCATGGAAAACAAGTGCTCTGGCAGCACAAATGTCTGAAAGTGGATATGACACCTAGGGAAGGGAGTGTGCTGGTGGTGAATGGCAACTGCCCGAAGCAGCAGCACAGCTCTTCCACTGCCAAAACAACTCCACCTGCCTCATGAACTTCACATACCATCAGCTGTCCTGGCAGCTATCTAGGAAACCCTGTTGGGTCACTTCCGGTCCCATGCCCATTGAGCCCAGTGGGATGGAATCAAGCAGCTTCAGCACCCACACAAAACGAACATGGAGCTCCTCACTCAAGGCGCTCAAAACTCCACAGCCAAAGACAAGTTCAGTGCCCAAGCCATTTCCCGCTGCCATGGAAACCAAGTGCTCTGGCAGCACATATGTCTGAAAGTGGATATGACACCTAGGGAAGGGAGTGTGTTGGTGAATGGCAACTGCCCGAAGCAGCAGCACAGCTCTTCCACTGCCAAAACAACTCCACCTGCCTCATGAACTTCACATACCATCAGCTGTCCTGGCAGCTATCTAGGAAACCCTGTTGGGTCACTTCCGGTCCCATGCCCATTGAGCCCAGGGGGATGGAATCAAGCAGCTTGAGCACCCACACAAAACGAACATGGAGCTCCTAACTCAAGACGCTCAAAACTCGACAGCCAAAGACAAGTTCAGTGCCCAAGCCATTTCCCGCTGCCATGGAAACAAAGTGCTCTGGCAGCATATATGTCTGAAAGTCGATATGACACTTAGGCAAGGGAGTGTGTTGGTGAATGGCAACTGCCCGAAGCAGCAGCACAGCTCTTCCACTGCCAAAACAACTCCACCTGCCTCATGAACTTCACATACCATCAGCTGCCTTGGAAGCAATCTAGGAAACCCTGTTGGGTCACTTCCGGTCTCATGCCCATTGAGCCCAGTGGGATGGAATCAAGCAGCTTCAGCACCCACACAAAACCAACATGGAGCTCCTCACTCAAGGCGCTCAAAACTCCATAGCCAAAGACAAGTTCAGTGCCCAAGCCATTTCCCGCTGCCATGGAAACCAAGTGCTCTGGCAGCACAAATGTCTGAAAGTTGATATGACACCTAGGGAAGGGAGTGTGCTGGTGGTGAATGGCAACTGCCCGAAGCAGCAGCACAGCTCTTCCAGTGCCAAAACAACTCCACCTGCCTCATGAACTTCACATACCATCAGCTGTCCTGGCAGCTATGTAGGAAACCCTGTTGGGTCACTTCCGGTCCCATGCCCATTGAGCCCAGCGGGATGGAATCAAGCAGCTTCAGCACCCACACAAAACGAACATGGAGCTCCTCACTCAAGGCGCTCAAAACTACATGGCCAAAGACAAGTTCAGTGCCCAAGCCATTTCCCGCTGCCATGGAAACCAAGTGCTCTGGCAGCACATATGTCTGAAAGTGGATATGACACCTAGGGAAGGGAGTGTGCTGGTAAATGGCAACTGCCCGAAGCAGCAGCACACTTCTTCCACTGCCAAAACAACTCCACCTGCCTCATGAACTTCACATACCATCAGCTCTCCTGGCAGCTATCTAGGAAACCCTGTTGGGTCACTTCCGGTCCCATGCCCATTGAGCCCAGTGGGATGGAATCAAGCAGCTTCAGCACCCACACAAAACGAACATTGACCTCCTCACTCAAGGCGCTTAAAACTCCACGGCAAAAGACAAATTCAGTGCCCAAGCCATTTCCCGCTGCCATGGAAACCAAGTGCTCTGCCAGCACATATGTCTGAAAGTGGATATGATACCTAGGGAAGGGACTGTGCTGGTGAATGGCAACTGCCCGAAGCAGCAGCACAGCTCTTCCAGTGCCAAAACAACTCCACCTGCCTCATGAACTTCACATACCATCAGCTGTCCTGGCAGCTATCTAGGAAACCCTGTTGGGTCACTTCCGGTCCCATGCCCATTGAGCCCAGTGGGATGGAATCAAGCAGCTTCAGCACCCACACAAAACGAACATGGAGCTCCTCACTCAAGGCGCTCAAAACTCCACAGCCAAAGACAAGTTCAGTGCCAAAGCCATTTCAAGTTGCCATGGAAACCAAGTGCTCTGGCAGCACATATGTCTGAAAGTGGATATGACACCTAGGGAAGGGAGTGTGCTGGTGAATGGCAACTGCCCGAAGCAGCAGCACAGCTCTTCCACTGCCAAAACAACTCCATCTGCCTCATGAACTTCACATACCATCAGCTGTCCTGGCAGCTATCTAGGAAACCCTGTTGGGTCACTTCCGGTCCCATGCCCATTGAGCCCAGTGGGATGGAATCAAGCAGCTTCAGCACCCACACAAAACGAACATGGAGCTCCTCACTCAAGGCGCTCAAAACTCCACAGCCAAAGACAAGTTCAGTGCCCAAGCCATTTCCCGCTGCCATGGAAACCAAGTGCTCTGGCAGCACAAATGTCTGAAAGTGGATATGACACCTAGGGAAGGGAGTGTGCTGGTGGTGAATGGCAACTGCCCGAAGCAGCAGCACAGCTCTTCCACTGCCAAAACAACTCCACCTGCCTCATGAACTTCACATACCATCAGCTGTCCTGGCAGCTATCTAGGAAACCCTGTTGGGTCACTTCCGGTCCCATGCCCATTGAGCCCAGGGGGATGGAATCAAGCAGCTTGAGCACCCACACAAAACGAACATGGAGCTCCTAACTCAAGACGCTCAAAACTCGACAGCCAAAGACAAGTTCAGTGCCCAAGCCATTTCCCGCTGCCATGGAAACAAAGTGTTCTGGCATCATATATGTCTGAAAGTCGATATGACACTTAGGCAAGGGAGTGTGTTGGTGAATGGCAACTGCCCGAAACAGCAGCACAGCACTTCCACTGCCAAAACAACTCCACCTGCCTCATGAACTTCACATACCATCAGCTGCCTTGGAAGCTATCTAGGAAACCCTGTTGGGTCACTTCCGGTCCCATTCCCATTGAGCCCAGTGGGATGGAATCAAGCAGCTTCAGCACCCACACAAAACCAACATGGAGCTCCTCACTCAAGGCGCTCAAAACTCCATAGCCAAAGACAAGTTCAGTGCCCAAGCCATTTCCCGCTGCCATGGAAACCAAGTGCTCTGGCAGCACAAATGTCTGAAAGTTGATATGACACCTAGGGAAGGGAATGTGCTGGTGGTGAATGGCAACTGCCCGAAGCAGCAGCACAGCTCTTCCACTGCCAAAAAAACTCCACCTGCCTCATGAACTTCACATACCATCAGCTGTCCTGGCAGCTATCTAGGAAACCCTGTTGGGTCACTTTTGGTCCCATGCCCATTGAGCCCAGTGGGATGGAATCAAGCAGCTTCAGCACCCACACAAAACGAACATGGAGCTCCGAACTCAAGACGCTCAAAACTCCACAGCCAAAGACAAGTTCAGTGCCTAAGCCATTTCCCGCTGCCATGGAAACAAAGTGCTCTGGCAGCACATATGTCTGAAAGTGGATATGACACCTAGGGAAGGGAGTGTGCTGGTGAATGGCAACTGCCTGAAGCAGCAGCACAGCTCTTCCACTGCCAAAACAACTCCATCTGCCTCATGAACTTCACATACCATCAGCTGTCCTGGCAGCTATCTAGGAAACCCTGTTGGGTCACTTCCGGTCCCATGCCCATTGAGCCCAGTGGGATGGAATCAAGCAGCTTCAGCACCCACACAAAACGAACATGGAGCTCCTCACTCAAGGCGCTCAAACCTCCACGGCCAAAGACAAGTTCAGTGACCAAGCCATTTCCCGCTGCCATGGAAAACAAGTGCTCTGGCAGCACAAATGTCTGAAAGTGGATATGACACCTAGGGAAGGGAGTGTGCTGGTGGTGAATGGCAACTGCCCGAAGCAGCAGCACAGCTCTTCCACTGCCAAAACAACTCCACCTGCCTCATGAACTTCACATAACATCAGCTGTCCTGGCAGCTCTCTAGGAAACCCTGTTGGGTCACTTTTGGTCCCATGCCCATTGAGCCCAGTGGGATGGAATCAAGCAGCTTCAGCACCCACACAAAACGAACATGGAGCTCCTCACTCAAGGCGCTCAAAACTACATGGCCAAAGACAAGTTCAGTGCCCAAGCCATTTCCCGCTGCCATGGAAACCAAGTGCTCTGGCAGCACATATGTCTGAAAGTGGATATGACACCTAGGGAAGGGAGTGTGCTGGTAAATGGCAACTGCCCGAAGCAGCAGCACAGCTCTTCCAGTGCCAAAACAACTCCACCTGCCTCATGAACTTCACATACCATCAGCTGTCCTGGCAGCTATCTAGGAAACCCTGTTGGGTCACTTCCGGTCCCATGCCCATTGAGCCCAGTGGGATGGAATCAAGCAGCTTCAGCACCCACACAAAACGAACATTGACCTCCTCACTCAAGGCGCTTAAAACTCCACAGCCAAAGACAAATTCAGTGCCCAAGCCATTTCCCGCTGCCATGGAAACCAAGTGCTCTGCCAGCACATATGTCTGAAAGTGGATATGATACCTAGGGAAGGGACTGTGCTGGTGAATGGCAACTGCCCGAAGCAGCAGCACAGCTCTTCCAGTGCCAAAACAACTCCACCTGCCTCATGAACTTCACATACCATCAGCTGTCCTGGCAGCTATCTAGGAAACCCTGTTGGTTCACTTTTGGTCCCATGCCCATTGAGCCCAGTGGGATGGAATCAAGCAGCTTCAGCACCCACACAAAACGAACATGGAGCTCCTCACTCAAGGCGCTCAAAACTCCACAGCCAAAGACAAGTTCAGTGCCCAAGCCATTTCCCGCTGCCATGGAAACAAAGTGCTCTGGCAGCACATATGTCTGAAAGTCGATATGACACCTAGGGAAGGGAGTGTGTTGGTGAATGGCAACTGCCCGAAGCAGCAGCACAGCACTTCCACTGCCAAAACAACTCCACCTGCCTCATGAACTTCACATACTATCAACTGCCTTGGAAGCTATCTAGGAAACCCTGTTGGGTCACTTGCGGTCACATGCCCATTGAGCCCAGTGGGATAGAATCAAGCAGCTTCAGCACCCACACAAAACGAACATGGAGCTCCTCACTCAAGGCGCTCAAAACTCCACAGCCAAAGACAAGTTCAGTGCCCAAGCCATTTCCCGCTGCCATGGAAACAAAGTGCTCTGGCAGCACATATGTCTGAAAGTGGATATGACACCTAGGGAAGGGAGTGTGCTGGTGAATGGCAACTGCCCGAAGCAGCAGCACAGCTCTTCCACTGCCAAAACAACTCCACCTGCCTCATGAACTTCACATACCATCAGCTGTCCTGGCAGCTATCTAGGAAACCCTGTTGGGTCACTTCCGGTCCCATGCCCATTGAGCCCAGTGGGATGGAATCAAGCAGCTTGAGCACCCACACAAAACGAACATGGAGCTCCTCACTCAAGACGCTCAAAACTCCACAGTCAAAGACAAGTTCAGTGCCCAAGCCATTTCCCGCTGCCTTGGAAACAAAGTGCTCTGGCAGCATATATGTCTGAAAGTCGATATGACACTTAGGCAAGGGAGTGTGTTGGTGAATGGCAACTGCCCGAAGCAGCAGCACAGCACTTCCACTGCCAAAACAACTCCACCTGCCTCATGAACTTCACATACCATCAGCTGCCTTGGAAGCTATCTAGGAAAACCTGTTGGGTCACTTCCGGTCACATGCCCATTGAGCCCAGTGGGATGGAATCAAGCAGCTTCAGCACCCACACAAAACCAACATGGAGCTCCTCACTCAAGGCGCTCAAAACTCCATAGCCAAAGACAAGTTCAGTGCCCAAGCCATTTCCCGCTGCCATGGAAACCAAGTGCTCTGGCAGCACAAATGTCTGAAAGTGGATATGACACCTAGGGAAGGGAGTGTGCTGGTGGTGAATGGCAACTGCCTGAAGCAGCAGCACAGCTCTTCCAGTGCCAAAACAACTCCACCTGCCTCATGAACTTCACATACCATCAGCTGTCCTGGCAGCTGTCTAGGAAACCCTGTTGGGTCACTTCCGGTCCCATGCCCATTGAGCCCAGTGGGATGGAATCAAGCAGCTTGAGCACCCACACAAAACGAACATGGAGCTCCTCACTCAAGGCGCTCAAAACTTCACGCACAAGACAACTTCAGTGCCCAAGCCATTTCCCGCTGCCATGGAAACCAAGTGCTCTGGCAGCACATATGTCTGAAAGTGGATATGACACCTAGGGAATGGAGTGTGCTGGTGAATGGCAACTGCCCGAAGCAGCAGCACAGCTCTTCTACTGCCAAAACAACACCATCTGCCTCATGAACTTCACATACTATCAACTGCCTTGGAAGCTATCTAGGAAACCCTGTTGGGTCACTTCCGGTCCCATTCCCATTGAGCCCAGTGGGATGGAATCAAGCAGCTTCAGCACCCACACAAAACGAACATGGAGCTCCTCACTCAAGGCGCTCAAAACTCCACAGCCAAAGACAAGTTCAGTGCCCAAGCCATTTCCCGCTGTCATGGAAACCAAGTGCTCTGACAGCACATATGTCTGAAAGTGGATATGACACCTAGGGAAGGGAGTGTGCTGGTGAATGGCAACTGCCCGAAGCAGCAGCACAGCTCTTCCACTGCCAAAACAACTCCACCTGCCTCATGCACTTCACATACCATCAGCTGTCCTGGCAGCTATCTAGGAAACCCTGTTGGGTCACTTCCGGTCACATGCCCATTGAGCCCAGTGGGATGGAATCAAGCAGCTTCAGCACCCACACAAAACGAACATGGAGCTCCTCACTCAAGGCGCTCAAACCTCCACGGCCAAAGACAAGTTCAGTGCCCAAGCCATTTCCCGCTGCCATGGAAACCAAGTGCTCTGGCAGCACAAATGTCTGAAAGTGGATATGACACCTAGGGAAGGGAGTGTGCTGGTGGTGAATGGCAACTGCCCGAAGCAGCAGCACAGCTCTTCCACTGCCAAAACAACTCCACCTGCCTCATGAACTTCACATACCATCAGCTGTCCTGGCAGCTATCTAGGAAACACTGTTGGGTCACTTCCGGTCCCATGCCCATTGAGCCCAGTGGGATGGAATCAAGCAGCTTCAGCACCCACACAAAACGAACATGGAGCTCCTCACTCAAGGCGCTCAAAACTCCACAGGCAAAGACAAGTTCAGTGCCCAAGCCATTTCCCGCTGCCATGGAAACCAACTGCTCTGGCAGCACATATGTCTGAAAGTGGATATGACACCTAGGGAAGGGAGTGTGTTGGTGAATGGCAACTGCCCGAAGCAGCAGCACAGCTCTTCCACTGCCAAAACAACTCCACCTGCCTCATGAACTTCACATACCATCAGCTGTCCTGGCAGCTATCTAGGAAACCCTGTTGGGTCACTTCCGGTCCCATGCCCATTGAGCCCAGGGGGATGGAATCAAGCAGCTTGAGCACCCACACAAAACGAACATGGAGCTCCTAACTCAAGACGCTCAAAACTCGACAGCCAAAGACAAGTTCAGTGCCCAAGCCATTTCCCGCTGCCATGGAAACAAAGTGCTCTGGCAGCATATATGTCTGAAAGTCGATATGACACTTAGGCAAGGGAGTGTGTTGGTGAATGGCAACTGCCCGAAGCAGCAGCACAGCACTTCCACTGCCAAAACAACTCCACCTGCCTCATGAACTTCACATACCATCAGCTGCCTTGGAAGCTATCTAGGAAACCCTGTTGGGTCACTTCCGGTCTCATGCCCATTGAGCCCAGTGGGATGGAATCAAGCAGCTTCAGCACCCACACAAAACCAACATGGAGCTCCTCACTCAAGGCGCTCAAAACTCCATAGCCAAAGACAAGTTCAGTGCCCAAGCCATTTCCCGCTGCCATGGAAACCAAGTGCTCTGGCAGCACAAATGTCTGAAAGTTGATATGACACCTAGGGAAGGGAGTGTGCTGGTGGTGAATGGCAACTGCCCGAAGCAGCAGCACAGCTCTTCCAGTGCCAAAACAACTCCACCTGCCTCATGAACTTCACATACCATCAGCTGTCCTGGCAGCTATCTAGGAAACCCTGTTGGGTCACTTCCGGTCCCATGCCCATTGAGCCCAGTGGGATGGAATCAAGCAGCTTCAGCACCCACACAAAACGAACATGGAGCTCCTCACTCAAGGCGCTCAAAACTCCACAGCCAAAGACAAGTTCAGTGCCCAAGCCATTTCCCGCTGCCAATGAAACCAAGTGCTCTGGCAGCACATATGTCTGAAAGTGGATATGACACCTAGGGAAGGGAGTGTGTTGGTGAATGGCAACTGCCCGAAGCAGCAGCACAGCTCTTCCACTGCCAAAACAACTCCACCTGCCTCATGAACTTCACATACCATCAGCTGTCCTGGCAGCTCTCTAGGAAACCCTGTTGGGTCACTTCCGGTCCCATGCCCATTGAGCCCAGTGGGATGGAATCAAGCAGCTTGAGCACCCACACAAAACGAACATGGAGCTCCTAACTCAAGACGCTCAAAACTCGACAGCCAAAGACAAGTTCAGTGCCCAAGCCATTTCCCGCTGCCAAGGAAACAAAGTGTTCTGGCAGCATATATGTCTGAAAGTCGATATGACACTTAGGCAAGGGAGTGTGTTGGTGAATGGCAACTGCCCGAAGCAGCAGCACAGCACTTCCACTGCCAAAACAACTCCACCTGCCTCATGAACTTCACATACCATCAGCTGCCTTGGAAGCTATCTAGGAAACCCTGTTGGGTCACTTCCGGTCCCATTCCCATTGAGCCCAGTGGGATGGAATCAAGCAGCTTCAGCACCCACACAAAACCAACATGGAGCTCCTCACTCAAGGCGCTCAAAACTCCATAGCCAAAGACAAGTTCAGTGCCCAAGCCATTTCCCGCTGCCATGGAAACCAAGTGCTCTGGTAGCACAAATGTCTGAAAGTTGATATGACACCTAGGGAAGGGAATGTGCTGGTGGTGAATGGCAACTGCCCGAAGCAGCAGCACAGCTCTTCCACTGCCAAAACAACTCCACCTGCCTCATGAACTTCACATACCATCAGCTGTCCTGGCAGCTATCTAGGAAACCCTGTTGGGTCACTTTTGGTCCCATGCCCATTGAGCCCAGTGGGATGGAATCAAGCAGCTTCAGCACCCACACAAAACGAACATGGAGCTCCTCACTCAAGGCGCTCAAAACTCCATAGCCAAAGACAAGTTCAGTGCCCAAGCCATTTCCCGCTGCCATGGAAACCAAGTGCTCTGGCAGCACAAATGTCTGAAAGTTGATATGACACCTAGGGAAGGGAATGTGCTGGTGGTGAATGGCAACTGCCCGAAGCAGCAGCACAGCTCTTCCACTGCCAAAACAACTCCACCTGCCTCATGAACTTCACATACCATCAGCTGTCCTGGCAGCTATCTAGGAAACCCTGTTGGCTCACTTCCGGTCCCATGCCCATTGAGCCCAGTGGGATGGAATCAAGCAGCTTCAGCACCCACACAAAACGAACATGGAGCTCCTAACTCAAGACGCTCAAAACTCCACAGTCAAAGACAAGTTCAGTGCCCAAGCCATTTCCCGCTGCTATGGAAACAAAGTGCTCTGGCAGCATATATGTCTGAAAGTCGATATGACACTTAGGCAAGGGAGTGTGTTGGTGAATGGCAACTGCCCGAAGCAGCAGCACAGCACTTCCACTGCCGAAACAACTCCACCTGCCTCATGAACTTCACATACCATCAGCTGCCTTGGAAGCTATCTAGGAAACCCTGTTGGGTCACTTCCGGTCCCATGCCCATTGAGCCCAGTGGGATGGAATCAAGCAGCTTCAGCACCCACACAAAACCAACATGGAGCTCCTCACTCAAGGCGCTCAAAACTCCATAGCCAAAGACAAGTTCAGTGCCCAAGCCATTTCCCGCTGCCATGGAAACCAAGTGCTCTGGCAGCACATATGTCTGAAAGTGGATATGACACCTAGGGAAGGGAGTGTGTTGGTGAATGGCAACTGCCCGAAGCAGCAGCACAGCTCTTCCACTGCCAAAACAACTCCACCTGCCTCATGAACTTCACATACCATCAGCTGTCCTGGCAGCTATCTAGGAAAACCTGTTGGGTCACTTCCGGTCCCATATCCATTGAGCCCAGTGGGATGGAATCAAGCAGCTTGAGCACCCACACAAAACGAAAATGGAGCTCCTCACTCAAGGCGCTCAAAACTCCACAGCCAAAGACAAGTTCAGTGCCCAAGCCATTTCCCGCTGCCATGGAAACCAAGTGCTCTGGCAGCACATATGTCTGAAAGTGGATATGACACCTAGGGAAGGGAGTGTGGTGGTGAATGGCAACTGCCCGAAGCAGAAGCACAGCTCTTCCACTGCCAAAACAACTCCACCTGCCTCATGAACTTCACATACCATCAGCTGTCCTGGCAGCTATCTAGGAAACCCTGTTGGGTCACTTCCGGTCCCATGCCCATTGAGCCCAGTGGGATGGAATCAAGCAGCTTGAGCACCCACACAAAACGAACATGGAGCTCCTCACTCAAGACGCTCAAAACTCCACAGTCAAAGACAAGTTCAGTGCCCAAGCCATTTCCCGCTGCCATGGAAACAAAGTGCTCTGGCAGCATATATGTCTGAAAGTCGATATGACACTTAGGCAAGGGAGTGTGTTGGTGAATGGCAACTGCCCGAAGCAGCAGCACAGCACTTCCACTGCCAAAACAACTCCACCTGCCTCATGAACTTCACATACCATCAGCTGCCTTGGAAGCTATCTAGGAAACCCTGTTGGGTCACTTCCGGTCCCATGCCCATTGAGCCCAGTGGGATGGAATCAAGCAGCTTCAGCACCCACACAAAACCAACATGGAGCTCCTCACTCAAGGCGCTAAAAACTCCATAGCCAAAGACAAGTTCAGTGCCCAAGCCATTTCCCGCTGCCATGGAAACCAAGTGCTCTGGCAGCACAAATGTCTGAAAGTGGATATGACACCTAGGGAAGGGAGTGTGCTGGTGGTGAATGGCAACTGCCCGAAGCAGCAGCACAGCTCTTCCACTGCCAAAACAACTCCACCTGCCTCATGAACTTCACATACCATCAGCTGTCCTGGCAGCTATCTAGGAAACCCTGTTGGGTCACTTCTGGTCCCATGCCCATTGAGCCCAGTGGGATGGAATCAAGCAGCTTCAGCACCCTCACAAAACGAACATGGAGCTCCTCACTCAAGGCGCTCAAAACTTCACGCACAAGACAACTTCAGTGCCCAAGCTATTTCCCGCTGCCATGGAAACCAAGTGCTCTGGCAGCACATATGTCTGAAAGTGGATATGACACCTAGGGAATGGAGTGTGGTGGTGAATGGCAACTGCCCGAAGCAGCAGCACAGCTCTTCCAGTGCCAAAACAACTCCATCTGCCTCATGAACTTCACATACTATCAACTGCCTTGGAAGCTATCTAGGAAACCCTGTTGGGTCACATCCGGTCCCATTCCCATTGAGCCCAGTGGGATGGAATCAAGCAGCTTCAGCACCCACACAAAACGAACATGGAGCTCCTCACTCAAGGCGCTCAAAACTCCACAGCCAAAGACAAGTTCAGTGCCCAAGCCATTTCCCGCTGCCATGGAAACCAAGTGCTCTGGCAGCAAATATGTCTGAAAGTGGATATGACACCTAGGGAAGGGAGTGTGCTGGTGAATGGCAACTGCCTGAAGCAGCAGCACAGCTCTTCCACTGCCAAAACAACTCCATCTGCCTCATGAACTTCACATACCATCAGCTGTCCTGGCAGCTATCTAGGAAACCCTGTTGGGTCACTTCCGGTCCCATGCCCATTGAGCCCAGTGGGATGGAATCAAGCAGCTTCAGCACCCACACAAAACGAACATGGAGCTCCTCACTCAAGGCGCTCAAACCTCCACGGCCAAAGACAAGTTCAGTGCCCAAGCCATTTCCCGCTGCCATGGAAAACAAGTGCTCTGGCAGCACAAATGTCTGAAAGTGGATATGACACCTAGGGAAGGGAGTGTGCTGGTGGTGAATGGCAACTGCCCGAAGCAGCAGCACAGCTCTTCCACTGCCAAAACAACTCCACCTGCCTCATGAACTTCACATAACATCAGCTGTCCTGGCAGCTATCTAGGAAACCCTGTTGGGTCACTTTTGGTCCCATGCCCATTGAGCCCAGTGGGATGGAATCAAGCAGCTTCAGCACCCACACAAAACGAACATGGAGCTCCTCACTCAAGGCGCTCAAAACTCCACAGCCAAAGACAAGTTCAGTGCACAAGCCATTTCCCGCTGCCATGGAAACCAAGTGCTCTGGCAGCACATATGTCTGAAAGTGGATATGACACCTAGGGAAGGGAGTGTGCTGGTGGTGAATGGCAAGTGCCCGAACAAGCAGCACAGCTCTTCCAGTGCCAAAACAACTCCACCTGCCTCATGAACTTCACATACCATCAGCTGTCCTGGCAGCTATCTAGGAAACCCTGTTGGGTCACTTCCGGTCCCATGCCCATTGAGCCCAGTGGGATGGAATCAAGCAGCTTGAGCACCCACACAAAACGAACATGGAGCTCCTCACTCAAGACGCTCAAAACTCCACAGCCAAAGACAAGTTCAGTGCCCAAGCCATTTCCCGCTGCCATGGAAACAAAGTGCTCTGGCAGCACATATGTCTGAAATTCGATATGACACTTAGGCAAGGGAGTGTGTTGGTGAAGGCAACTGCCCGAAGCAGCTGCACAGCACTTCCACTGCCAAAACAACTCCACCTGCCTCATGAACTTCACATACCATCAGCTGCCTTGGATGCTATCTAGGAAAACCTGTTGGGTCACTTCCGGTCACATGCCCATTGAGCCCAGTGGGATGGAAACAAGCAGCTTCAGCACCCACACAAAACCAACATGGAGCTCCTCACTCAATGCGCTCAAAACTCCATAGCCAAAGACAAGTTCAGTGCCCAAGCCATTTCCCGCTGCCATGGAAACCAAGTGCTCTGGCAGCACATATGTCTGAAAGTGGATATGACACCTAGGGAAGGGAGTGTGCTGGTGGTGAATGGCAACTGCCCGAAGTAGCAGCACAGCTCTTGCAGTGCCAAAACAACTCCACCTGCCTCATGAACTTCACATACCATCAGCTGTCCTGGCAGCTATCTAGGAAACCCTGTTGGGTCACTTCCGGTCCCATGCCCATTGAGCCCAGTGGGATGGAATCAAGCAGCTTGAGCACCCACACAAAACGAACATTGACCTCCTCACTCAAGGCGCTCAAAACTCCACGGCCAAAGACAAATTCATTGCCGAAGACATTTCCCGCTGCCATGGAAACCAAGTGCTCTGCCAGCACATATGTCTGAAAGTGGATATGATACCTAGGGAAGGGACTGTGCTGGTGAATGGCAACTGCACGAAGCAGCAGCACAGCTCTTCCACTGCCAAAACAACTCCACCTGCCTAATGAACTTCACATACCATCAGCTGTCCTGGCAGCTATCTAGGAAACCCTGTTGGGTCACTTTTGGTCCCATGCCCATTGAGCCCAGTGGGATGGAATCAAGCAGCTTCAGCACCCACACAAAACCAACATGGAGCTCCTCACTCAAGGCGCTCAAAATTCAACAGCCAAAGACAAGTTCAGTGCCCAAGCCATTTCCCGCTGCCTTGGAAACCAAGTGCTCTGGCAGCACATATGTCTGAAAGTGGATATGACACCTAGGGAAGGGAGTGTGCTGGTAAATGGCAACTGCCCGAAGCAGCAGCACAGCTCTTCCAGTGCCAAAACAACTCCACCTGCCTCATGAACTTCACATACCATCAGCTGTCCTGGCAGCTATCTAGGAAACCCTGTTGGGTCACTTCCGGTCCCATGCCCATTGAGCCCAGTAGGATGGAATCAAGCAGCTTCAGCACCCACACAAATCTGACATGGAGCTCCTAACTCAAGGCGCTCAAACTTCACGGCCAAAGACAAGTTCAGTGCCCAAGCCAATTCTCGCTGCCATGGAAACCAAGTGCTCTGGCAGCACATATGTCTGAAAGTGGATATGACACCTAGAGAATGGAGTGTGGTGGTGAATGGCAACTGCCCGAAGCAGCAGCACAGCACTTCCACTGCCAAAACAACTCCACCTGCCTCATGAACTTCACATACCATCAGCTGCCTTGGAAGCTATCTAGGAAACCCTGTTGGGTCACTTCCGGTCCCATGCCCATTGAGCCCAGTGGGATGGAATCAAGCAGCTTCAGCACCCACACAAAACCAACATGGAGCTCCTCACTCAAGGCGCTCAAAACTCGACAGCCAAAGACAAGTTCAGTGCCCAAGCCATTTCCCGCTGCCATGGAAACCAAGTGCTCTGGCAGCACAAATGTCTGAAAGTTGATATGACACCTAGGGAAGGGAATGTGCTGGTGGTGAATGGCAACTGCCCGAAGCAGCAGCACAGCTCTTCCACTGCCAAAACAACTCCACCTGCCTCATGAACTTCACATACCATCAGCTGTCCTGGCAGCTATCTAGGAAACCCTGTTGGGTCACTTTTGGTCCCATGCCCATTGAGCCCAGTGGGATGGAATCAAGCAGCTTCAGCACCCACACAAAACGAACATGGAGCTCCTAACTCAAGACGCTCAAAACTCGACAGCCAAAGACAAGTTCAGTGCCCAAGCCATTTCCCGCTGCTATGGAAACAAAGTGCTCTGGCAGCATATATGTCTGAAAGTCGATATGACACTTAGGCAAGGGAGTGTGTTGGTGAATGGCAACTGCCCGAAGCAGCAGCACAGCACTTCCACTGCCAAAACAACTCCACCTGCCTCATGAACTTCACATACCATCAGCTGCCTTGGAAGCTATCTAGGAAACCCTGTTGGGTCACTTCCGGTCCCATGCCCATTGAGCCCAGTGGGATGGAATCAAGCAGCTTCAGCACCCACACAAAACCAACATGGAGCTCCTCACTCAAGGCGCTCAAAACTCCATAGCCAAAGACAAGTTCAGTGCCCAAGCCATTTCCCGCTGCCATGGAAACCAAGTGCTCTGGCAGCACATATGTCTGAAAGTGGATATGACACCTAGGGAAGGGAGTGTGTTGGTGAATGGCAACTGCCCGAAGCAGCAGCACAGCTCTTCCACTGCCAAAACAACTCCACCTGCCTCATGAACTTCACATACCATCAGCTGTCCTGGCAGCTATCTAGGAAACCCTGTTGGGTCACTTCCGGTCCCATGCCCATTGAGCCCAGTGGGATGGAATCAAGCAGCTTGAGCACCCACACAAAACGAACATGGAGCTCCTCACTCAAGGCGCTCAAAACTCCATAGCCAAAGACAAGTTCAGTGCCCAAGCCATTTCCCGCTGCCATGGAAACCAAGTGCTCTGGCAGCACATATGTCTGAAAGTGGATATGACACCTAGGGAAGGGAGTGTGCTGGTGAATGGCAACTGCCCGAAGCAGCAGCACAGCTCTTCCACTGCCAAAACAACTCCACCTGCCTCATGAACTTCACATACCATCAGCTGTCCTGGCAGCTATCTAGGAAACCCTGTTGGGTCACTTCCGGTCCCATGCCCATTGAGCCCAGTGGGATGGAATCAAGCAGCTTGAGCACCCACACAAAACGAACATGGAGCTCCTCACTAAAGACGCTCAAAACTCCACAGTCAAAGACAAGTTCAGTGCCCAAGCCATTTCCCGCTGCCATGGAAACAAAGTGCTCTGGCAGCATATATGACTGAAAGTCGATATGACACTTAGGCAAGGGAGTGTGTTGGCGAATGGCAACTGCCCGAAGCAGCAGCACAGCACTTCCACTGCCAAAACAACTCCACCTGCCTCATGAACTTCACATACCATCAGCTGCCTTGGAAGCTATCTAGGAAAACCTGTTGGGTCACTTCCGGTCCCATGCCCATTGAGCCCAGTGGGATGGAATCAAGCAGCTTCAGCACCCACACAAAACCAACATGGAGCTCCTCACTCAAGGCGCTCAAAACTCCATAGCCAAAGACAAGTTCAGTGCCCAAGCCATTTCCCGCTGCCATGGAAACCAAGTGCTCTGGCAGCACAAATGTCTGAAAGTGGATATGACACCTAGGGAAGGGAGTGTGCTGGTGGTGAATGGCAACTGCCCGAAGCAGCAGCACAGCTCTTCCACTGCCAAAACAACTCCACCTGCCTCATGAACTTCACATACCATCAGCTGTCCTGGCAGCTATCTAGGAAACCCTGTTGGGTCACTTCTGGTCCCATGCCCTTTGAGCCCAGTGGGATGGAATCAAGCAGCTTCAGCACCCACACAAAACGAACATGGAGCTCCTCACTCAAGGCGCTCAAAACTTCACGCACAAGACAACTTCAGTGCCCAAGCCATTTCCCGCTGCCATGGAAACCAAGTGCTCTGGCAGCACATATGTCTGAAAGTGGATATGACACCTAGGGAATGGAGTGTGGTGGTGAATGGCAACTGCCCGAAGCAGCAGCACAGCTCTTCTACTGCCAAAACAACTCCATCTGCCTCATGAACTTCACATACTATCAACTGCCTTGGAAGCTATCTAGGAAACCCTGTTGGGTCACTTCTGGTCCCATTCCCATTGAGCCCAGTGGGATGGAATCAAGCAGCTTCAGCACCCACACAAAACGAACATGGAGCTCCTCACTCAAGGCGCTCAAAACTCCACAGCCAAAGACAAGTTCAGTGCCCAAGCCATTTCCCGCTGCCATGGAAACCAAGTGCTCTGGCAGCACATATGTCTGAAAGTGGATATGACACCTAGGGAAGGGAGTGTGCTGGTGGTGAATGGCAACTGCCCGAAGTAGCAGCACAGCTCTTGCAGTGCCAAAACAACTCCACCTGCCTCATGAACTTCACATACCATCAGCTGTCCTGGCAGCTATCTAGGAAACCCTGTTGGGTCACTTCCGGTCCCATGCCCATTGAGCCCAGTGGGATGGAATCAAGCAGCTTGAGCACCCACACAAAACGAACATTGACCTCCTCACTCAAGGCGCTCAAAACTCCACGGCCAAAGACAAATTCATTGCCCAAGACATTTCCCGCTGCCATGGAAACCAAGTGCTCTGCCAGCACATATGTCTGAAAGTGGATATGATACCTAGGGAAGGGACTGTGCTGGTGAATGGCAACTGCCCGAAGCAGCAGCACAGCTCTTCCACTGCCAAAACAACTCCACCTGCCTAATGAACTTCACATACCATCAGCTGTCCTGGCAGCTATCTAGGAAACCCTGTTGGGTCACTTTTGGTCCCATGCCCATTGAGCCCAGTGGGATGGAATCAAGCAGCTTCAGCACCCACACAAAACGAACATGGAGCTCCTCACTCAAGGCGCTCAAAACTCCACAGCCAAAGACAAGTTCAGTGCCCAAGCCATTTCAAGTTGCCATGGAAACAAAGTGCTCTGGCAGCACATATGTCTGAAAGTGGATATGACACCTAGGGAAGGGAGTGTGCTGGTGAATGGCAACTGCCCGAAGCAGCAGCACAGCTCTTCCAGTGCCAAAACAACTCCACCTGCCTCATGAACTTCACATACTATCAACTACATTGAGGGTATCTAGGAAACCATGTTGGGTCACTTCCGGTCCCATTCCCATTGAGCCCAGTGGGATGGAATCAAGCAGCTTCAGCACCCACACAAAACGAACATGGAGCTCCTCACTCAAGGCGCTCAAAACTCCACAGCCAAAGACAAGTTCAGTGCCCAAGCCATTTCCCGCTGCAATGGAAACCAAGTGCTCTGGCAGCACATATGTCTGAAAGTGGATATGACACCTAGGGAAGGGAGTGTGCTGGTGAATGGCAACTGCCCGAAGCAGCAGCACAGCTCTTTCACTGCCAAAACAACTCCACCAGCCTCATGAACTTCACATATCATCAGCTGTCCTGGCAGCTATCTAGGAAACCCTGTTGGGTCACATCCGGTCACATGCCATTGAGCCCAGTGGGATGGAATCAAGCAGCTTCAGCACCCAAAGAAAACTAACATGGAGCTCCTCACTCAAGGCGCTCAAACCTCCAGGGCCAAAGACAAGTTCAGTGCCCAAGCCATTTCCCGCTGCCATGGAAACCAAGTGCTCTGGCAGCACATATGTCTGAAAGTGGATATGATACCTAGGGAAGGGACTGTGCTGGTGAATGGCAACTGCCCGAAGCAGCAGCACAGCTCTTCCAGTGCCAAAACAACTCCACCTGCCTCATGAACTTCACATACCATCAGCTGTCCTGGCAGCTATCTAGGAAACCCTGTTGGGTCACTTCCGGTCCCATGCCCATTGAGCCAGGTGGGATGGAATCAAGAAGCTTCAGCACCCACACAAAACCAACTTGGAGCTCCTCACTCAAGGCGCTCAAAACTCCACAGCCAAAGACAAGTTCAGTGCCCAAGCCATTTCCCGCTGCCTTGGAAACCAAGTGCTCTGGCAGCAAATATGTCTGAAAGTGGATATGACACCTAGGGAAGGGAGTGTGCTGGTAAATGGCAACTGCCCGAAGCAGCAGCACAGCTCTTCCACTGCCAAAACAACTCCACCTGCCTCATGAACTTCACATACCATCAGCTGTCCTGGCAGCTCTCTAGGAAACCCTGTTGGGTCACTTCCGGTCCCATGCCCATTGAGCCCAGTGGGATGGAATCAAGCAGCTTCAGCACCCACACAAAACGAACATGGAGCTCCTCACTCAAGGCGCTCAAAACTTCACGGCCAAAGACAAGTTCAGTGCCCAAGCCATTTCCCACTGCCATGGAAACTAAGAAATCTGACAGCACATATGTCTGAAAGTGGATATGACACCTAGGGAAGGGAGTGTGCTGGTGAATGGCAACTGCCCGAAGCAGCAGCACAGCTCTTCCAGTGCCAAAACAACTCACCTGCCTCATGAACTTCACATACCATCAGCTGTCCTGGCAGCTACCTAGGAAACCCTGTTGGGTCACTTCCGGTCCCATGCCCATTGAGCCCAGTGGGATGGAATCAAGCAGCTTCAGCACCCACACAAAACGAACATGGAGCTCCTCACTCAAGGCGCTCAAAAGTACATGGCCAAAGACAAGTTCAGTGCCCAAGCCATTTCCCGCTGCCATGGAAACCAAGTGCTCTAGCAGCACATATGTCTGAAAGTGGATATGACACCTAGGGAAGGGAGTGTGCTGGTGAACGGCAACTGCGCGAAGCAGCAGCACAGCTCTTCCACTGCCAAAACAACTCCACCTGCCTCATGAACTTCACATACCATCAGCTGTCCTGGCAGCTATCTAGGAACCCCTGTTGGGTCACTTCCGGTCCCATGCCCATTGAGCCCTGGGGGATGGATAAGCAGCTTCAGCACCCACATAAAACGAACATGGAGCTCCTCACTCAAGGCGCTCAAAACTGCACGGCCAAAGAAAAGTTCAGTGCCCAAGCCATTTCCCGCTGCCATGGAAACCAAGTGCTCTGGCAGCACATATGTCTGAAAGTGGATATGACACCTAGGGAAGGGAGTGTACTGGTGAATGGCAACTGCCTGAAGCAACAGCACAGCTCTTCCACTGCCAAAACAACTCCATCTGCCTCATGAACTTCACATACCATCAGCTGTCCTGGCAGCTATCTAGGAAACCCTGTTGGGTCACTTCCGGTCCCATGCCCATTGAGCCCAGTGGGATGGAATCAAGCAGCTTCAGCACCCACACAAATCTAACATGGAGCTCCTCACTCAAGGCGCTCAAACCTCCACGGCCAAAGACAAGTTCAGTGCCCAAGCCATTTCCCGCTGCCATGGAAACCAAGTGCTCTGGCAGCACATATGTCTGAAAGTGGATATGACACCTAGGGAAGGGAGTGTGGTGGTGAATGGCAACTGCCCGAAGCAGTAGCACAGCTCTTCCACTGCCAAAACAACTCCACCTGCCTCATGAACTTCGCATACCATCAGCTGTCCTGGCAGCTCTATAGGAAACCATGTTGGGTCACTTCCGATCTCATGCCCATTGAGCCCAGGAGGATGGAATCAAGCAGCTTGAGCACCCACAGAAAACGAACATGGAGCTCCTCACTCAAGGCGCTCAAAACTCCACGGCCAAAGACAAGTTCAGTGCCCAAGCCATTTCCCGCTGCCATGGAAACCAAGTGCTCTGGCAGCACATATGTCTGAAAGTGGATATGACACCTAGGGAAGGGAGTGTGGTGGTGAACGGCAACTGCCTGAAGCAGCAGCACAGCTCTTCCACTGCCAAAACAACTCCACCTGCCTCATGAACTTCACATACCATCAGCTGTCCTGGCCGCTATCTAGGAAACCCTGTTGGGTCACTTCCGGTCCCATGCCCATTGAGCCCAGAGGGATGGAATCAAGCAGCTTCAGCACCCACACAAAACCAACATGGAGCTCCTCACTCAAGGCGCTCAAAACTCCACGGCCAAAGACAAGTTCAGTGCCCAAGCCATTTCCCGCTGCCATGGAAACCAAGTGCTCTGGCAGCACATATGTCTGAAAGTGGATATGACACCTAGGGAAGGGAGTGTGCTGGTCAACGGCAACTGACCGAAGCAGCAGCACAGCTCTTCCACTGCCAAAACAACTCCACCTGCCTCATGAACTTCACATACCATCAGCTGTCCTGGCAGCTATCTCGGAAACCCTGTTGGGTCACTTCCGGTCCCATGCCCATTGAGCCCAGTGGGATGGAATCAAGCAGCTTCAGCACCCACACAAAACCAACATGGAGCTCCTCACTCAAGGCGCTCAAAACTTCACGGCCAAAGAAAATTCCAGTGCCCAAGCCATTTCCCGCTGCCATTTAAACCAAGTGCTCTGGCAGCACATATGTCTGAAAGTGGATATGACACCTAGGGAAGGGAGTGTGCTGGTGAATGGCAACTGCCCGAAGTAGCAGCACAGCTCTTCCACTGCCAAAACAACTCCACCTGCCTCATGAACTTCACATACCATCAGCTGTCCTGGCAGCTATCTAGGAAACCCTGTTGGGTCACTTCCGGTCCCATGCCCATTGAGCCCAGTGGGATGGAATCAAGCAGCTTGAGCACCCACACAAAACGAACATGGAGCTCCTCACTCAAGGCGCTCAAAACTCCACGGCCAAAGACAAGTTCAGTGCCCAAGCCATTTTCGTCTGCCATGGAAACCAATGCTCTGGCAGCACATATGTCTGAAAGTGGATATGACACCTAGGGAAGGGAGTGTGCTGGTGAATGGCAACTGCCCGAAGCAGCAGCACAGCTCTTCCACTGCCAAAACAACTCCACCTGCCTCATGAACTTCACATACCATCAGCTGTCCTGGCCGCTATCTAGGAAACCCTGTTGGGTCACTTCAGGTCCCATGCCCATTGAGCCCAGAGGGATGGAATCAAGCAGCTTGAGCACCCACACAAAACGAACATGGAGCTCCTCACTCAAGGCGCTCAAAACTTCACGGCCAAAGACAAGTTCAGTGCCCAAGCCATTTCCCGCTGCCATGGAAACCAAGTGCTCTGGCAGCACATATGTCTGAAAGTGGATATGACACCTAGGGAAGGGAGTGTGCTTGTGAATGGCAATTGCCCGAAGCAGCAGCACAGCTCTTCCACTGCCAAAAAAACTCCACCTGCCTCATGAACTTCACATACCATCAGCTGTCCTGGCAGCTATCTAGGAAACCCTGTTGGGTCACTTCCGGTCCCATGCCCATTGAGTCCAGGGCGATGGAATCAAGCAGCTTCAGCACCCACACAAAACGAACATGGAGCTCCTCACTCAAGGCGCTCAAAACTGCACGGCCAAAGAAAAGTTCAGTGCCCAAGCCATTTCCCGCTGCCATGGAAACCAAGTGCTCTGGCAGCACATATGTCTGAAAGTGGATATGACACCTAGGGAAGGGAGTGTGTTGGTGAATGGCAACTGCCCGAAGCAGCAGCACAGCTCTTCCACTGCCAAAACAACTCCACCTGCCTCATGAACTTCACATACCATCAGCTGTCCTGGCAGCTATCTAGGAAACCCTGTTGGGTCACTTCCGGTCCCATGCCCATTGAGCCCAGTGGGATGGAATCAAGCAGCTTCAGCACCCACACAAATCTAACATGGAGCTCCTCACTCTAGGGATTAAAAACTCCACGGCCAAAGACAAGTTCAGTGCCCAAGCCATTTCCCGCTGCCATGGAAACCAAGTGCTCTGGCAGCACATATGTCTGAAAGTGGATATGACACCTAGGGAAGGGAGTGTGCTGGTGAATGGCAACTGCCCGAAGCAGCAGCACAGCTCTTCCACTGCCAAAACAACTCCATCAGCCTCATGAACTTCACATACCATCAGCTGTCCTGGCAGCTATCTAGGAAACCCTGTTGGGTCACTTCCGGTCCCATGCCCATTGAGCCCAGGGGGATGGAATCAAGCAGCTTCACACCCACACAAAACGAACATGGAGCTCCTCACTCAAGGCGCTCAAAACTTCACGGCCAAAGACAAATTCAGTGCCCAAGCCATTTCCCGCTGCCATGGAAACTAAGAAACCTGACAGCACATATGTCTGAAAGTGGATATGACACCTAGGGAAGGGAGTGTGCTGGTGAATGGCAACTGCCCGAAGCAGCAGCACAGCTCTTCCACTGCCAAAACAACTCCCCCAGCCTCATGAACTTCACATATCATCAGCTGTCCTGGCAGCTATCTAGGAAACCCTGTTGGGTCACTTCCGGTCCCATGCCCATTGAGCCCAGTGGGATGGAATCAAGCAGCTTCAGCACCCACACAAAACGAACATGGAGCTCCTCACTCAAGGCGCTCAAAACTTCTCGGCCAAAGACAAGTTCAGTGCCCAAGCCATTCCCCGCTGCCATGGAAACCAAGTGCTCTGGCAGCACATATGTCTGAAAGACAACATGAAACCTAGGGAACTCTGTGTGGTGGTGAATGGCAACTGCCCGAAGCAGCAGCACAGCTCTTCCACTGCCAAAACAACTCCACCTGCCTCATGAACTTCACATACCATCAGCTGTCCTGGCAGCTATCTAGCAAACCCTGTTCTGTCATTTTCGGTCCCATGCCCATTGAACCCAGTGGGATGGAATCAAGCAGCTTCAGCACCCACACAAAAAGAACATGGAGCTCCTCACTCAAGGCGCTCAAAACTCCACAGCCAAAGACAAGTTCAGTGCCCAAGCCATTCCCCGCTGCCATGGAAACCAAGTGCTCTGGCAGCACATATGTCTGAATGTGGATATGACACCTAGGGAAGGGAGTGTGCTGGTGAATGGCAACTGCCCGAAGCAGCAGCACAGCTCTTCCACTGCCAAAACAACTCCACCTGCCTCATGAACTTCACATACCATCAGCTGTCCTGGCAGCTATCTAGGAAACCCTGTTGGGTCACTTCCGGTCCCATGTACATTGAGCCCGGTGGGATGGAATCAAGAAGCTTGAGCACCCACACAAAACGAACATGGAGCTCCTCACTCAAGGTGCTCAAAACTCCGCAGCCAAAGACAAGTTCAGTGCCCAAGCCATTTCCCGCTGCCATGGAAACCAAGTGCTCTGGCAGCACATATGTCTGAAAGTGGATATGACACCTAGGGAAGGGAGTGTGCTGGTGAATGGCAACTGCCCAAAGCAGCAGCACAGCTCTGCCAGTGCCAAAACAACTCCACCTGCCTCATGAACTTCACATACCATCAGCTGTCCTGGCAGCTATCTCGGAAACCCTGTTGGCTCACTTCCGGTCCCATGCCCATTGAGCCCAGGGGGATGGAATCAAGCAGCTTCAGCACCCACACAAAACGAACATGGAGCTCCTCACTCAAGGCGCTCAAAACTCCACAGCCAAAGACAAGTTCAGTGCCCAAGCCATTTCCCGCTGCCATGGAAACTAAGAGCTCTGGCAGCACATATGTCTGAAAGTGGATATGACACCTAGGGAAGGGAGTGTGCTGGTGAATGGCAACTGCCTGAAGCAGCAGCACAGCTTTTCCACGGCCAAAACAACTCCACCTGCCTCATGCACTTCACATACCATCAGCTGTCCTGGCAGCTGTCTAGGAAACCCTGTTGGCTCACTTCCGGTCCCATGCCCATTGAGCCCAGTGGATGGAATCAAGCAGCTTCAGCACCCACACAAATCTAACATGGAGCTCCTCACTCAAGGCGCTCAAAACTCCATGGCCAAAGACAAGTTCAGTGCCCAAGCCATTTCCCGCTGCCATGGAAACCAAGTGCTCTGGCAGCACATATGTCTGAAAGTGGATATGACACCTAGGGAAGGGACTGTGCTGGTGAATGGCAACTGCCCGAAGCAGCAGCACAGCTCTTCCACTGCCAAAACAACACCACCTGCCTCATGAACTTCACATACCATCAGCTGTCCAGGTAGCTATCTAGGAAACTCTGTTGGGTCACTTCTGGTCCCATACCCATTGAGCCCAGTGGGATGGAATCAAGCAGCTTCAGCACCCACACAAAACGAACATGGAGCTCCTCACTCCAGGAGCTCAAAACTCCACGGCCAAAGACATGTTCAGTGCCCAAGCCATTTCCCGCTGCCATGGAAACCAAGTGCTCTGGCAGCACATATGTCTGAAAGTGGATATGACACCTAGGGAAGGGAGTTTGGTGGTGAATGGTAACTGCCCGAAGCAGCAGCACAGCTCTTCCACTGCCAAAACAACTCCACCTGCCTCATGAACTTCACATATCATCAGCTGTTCTGGCAGCTATCTAGGAAACCCTGCTGGGTCACTTCCGGTCCCATGCCCATTGAGCCCAGTGGATGGAATCAAGCAGCTTCAGCACCCACACAAATCTAACATGGAGCTCCTCACTCAAGGCGCTAAAAACTCTATGGCCAAAGACAAGTTCAGTGCCCAAGCCATTTCCCGATGCCATGGAAACCAAGTGCTCTGGCAGCACATATGTCTGGAAGTGGATATGACACCTAGGGAAGGGAGTGTGCTGGTGAATGGCAACTGCTCGAAGCAGCAGCACAGCTCTTCCACTGCCAAAACAACTCCACCTGCCTCATGAACTTCATATACCATCAGCTGTCCTGGCAGCTATCTAGGAAACCCTGTTGGGTCACTTCTGGTCCCATGCCCATTGAGCCCAAGTGGGATGGAATCAAGCAGCTTCAGTACCCACACAAAAAGAACATGGAGCTCCTCACTCAAGGCGCTCAAAACTCCACAGCCAAAGACAAGTTCAGTGCCTATACCATTTCCCACTGCCATGGAAACCAAGTGCTCTGGCAGCACATATGTCTGAAAGTGGATATGACACCTAGGGAAGGGAGTGTGCTGGTGAATGGCAACTGCCCGAAGCAGCAGCACAGCTCTTCCAGTGCCAAAACAACTCCACCTGCCTCATGAACTTCACATACCATCAGCTGTCCTGGCAGCTATCTAGGAAACCCTGTTGGCACACTTCTGGTCCCATGCCCATTGAACCCAGTGGGATGGAATCAAGCAGCTTCAGCACACATGCAAAACGAACATGGAGCTCCTCACTCAAGGCGCTCAAAAGTCCAGGGCAAAGACATGTTCAGTGCCGAAGCCATTTCCCGCTGCCATGGAAACCAAGTGCTCTGGCAGCACATATGTCTGAAAGTGGATATGACATCTAGGGAAGGGAGTGTGCTGGTGAATGGCAACTGCCTGAAGCAGCAGCACAGCTCTTCCACTGCCAAAACAACCTCACCTGCCCCATGAACTTCACATACCATCAGCTGTCCTGGCAGCTATCTAGGAAACCCTGTTGGGTCACTTCCGGTCCCATGCACATTGAGCCCAGTGGGATGCAATTAAACAGCTTCAGCACCCACACAAATCTAACATGGAGCTCCTCACTCAAGGCGCTCAAAACTCCATGGCCAAAGACAAGTTCAGTGCCCAAGCCATTTCCCGCTGCCATGGAAACCAAGTGCTCTGGCAGCACATATGTCTGAAAGTGGATATGACATCTAGGGAAGGGAGTGTGCTGGTGAATGGCAACTGCCCGAAGCAGCAGCACAGCTCTTCCACTGCCAAAACAACACCACCTGCCTCATGAACTTCACATACCATCAGCTGTCCTGGCAGCTATCTCGGAAACCCTGTTGGCTCACTTCCGGTCCCATGCCCATTGAGCCCAGGGGGATGGAATCAAGCAGCTTCAGCACCCACACAAAACTAACATGGAGCTCCTCACTCAAGGCGCTCAAAACTACATGGCCAAAGACAAGTTCAGTGCCCAAGCCATTTCCCGCTGCCATGGAAACCAAGTGCTCTGGCAGCACATATGTCTGAAAGTGGATATGACACCTAGGGAAGGGAGTGTGCTGGTGAATGGCAACTGCCCAAAGCAGCAGCACAGCTCTTCCACTGCCAAAACAACTCCACCTGACTCATGAACTTCATATACCATCAGCTGTCCTGGCAGCTATCTAGGAAACCCTGTTGGGTCACTTCTGGTCCCATGCCCATTGAGCCCAAGTGGGATGGAATCAAGCAGCTTCAGCACCCACACAAAACTAACATGGAGCTCCTCACTCAAGGCGCTCAAAACTCCACAGCCAAAGACAAGTTCAGTGCCTATACCATTTCCCACTGCCATGGAAACCAAGTGCTCTGGCAGCACATATGTCTGAAAGTGCATATGACACCTAGGGAAGGGAGTGTGCTGGTGAATGGCAACTGCCCGAAGCAGCAGCACAGCTCTTCCAGTGCCAAAACAACTCCACCTGCCTCATCAACTTCACATACCATCAGCTGTCCTGGCAGCTATCTAGGAAACCCTGTTGGATCACTTTCGGTCCCATGCCCTTTGAGCCCAGTGGGATGGAATCAAGCAGTTTGAGCACCCACACAAAACGAACATGGAGCTCCTCACTCAAGCCGCTCAAAAGCCGACAGCCAAAGACAAGTTTAGTGCCCAAGCCATTTCCCGCTGCCATGGAAACCAAGTGCTCTGGCAGCACATATGTCTGAAAGTGGATATGACACCTAGGGAAGGGAGTTTGGTGGTGAATGGCAACTGCCCGAAGCAGGAGCACAGCTCTTCCACTGCCAAAACAACTCCACTTGCCTCATGAACTTCACATACCATCAGCTGTCCTGGCATGATTGTTGGACAACCTGTTGGGTCACTTCAGGTCCCATGCCCATTGAGCCCAGTGGGATGAAATCAAGCAGCTTCAGCACCCACACAAAACGAACATGGAGCTCCTCACTCAAGGCGCTCAAAACTTCACGGCCAAAGACAAGTTCAGTGCCGAAGCCATTTCCCGCTGCCATGGAAACCAAGTGCTCTGGCAGTACATATGTCTGAAAGTGGATATGAGACTTAGGCAAGGGAGTGTGCTGGTGAATTGCAAGTGCCTAAAGCAGCAGCACAGCTCTTCCACTGCCAAAACAACTCCACCTGCCTCATGAACTTCACATACCATCAGCTGTCCTGGCAGGTATGTTGGACACCTTTTGGGTCACTTCCGGTCCCATGCCCATTGAGCCCAGTGGGATGGAATCAAGCAGCTTCAGCACCCACACAAAACTAACATGGAGCTCCTCACTCAAGGTGCTCAAAACGTCACGGCCAAAGACAAGTTCAGCGCCCAAGCCATTTCCCGCTGCCATGGAAACCAAGTGCTCTGGCAGCACATATGTCTGAAAGTGGATATGACACCTAGGGAAGGGAGTGTGCTGGTGAATGGCAACTGCCCGAAGCAGCAGCACAGCTGTTCCACTGCCAAAACAACTCCACCTGCCTCATGAACTTCACATACCATCAGCTGTCCTGGCAGCTATCTAGGAAACCCTGTTGGGTCACTTCCGGTCCCATGCCCATTGAACCCAGTGGGATGGAATCAAGCAGCTTCAGCACCCACACAAAACGAACATGGAGCTCCTCACTCAAGGCACTCGAAACTCCACGGCCAAAGACAAGTTCAGTGCCCAAGCCATTTCCCGCTGCCATGGAAACCAAGTGCTCTGGCAGCACATATGTCTGAAAGTGGATATGACACCTAGGGAAGGGAGTGTGCTGGTGAATGGCAACTGCCCGAAGCAGCAGCACAGCTTTTCCACTGCCAAAACAACACCACCTGCCTCATGAACTTCACATACCATCAGCTGTCCTGGCAGCTATCTAGGAAACCCTGTTGGGTCACTTCCGGTCCCATGCCCATTGAGCCCAGTGGGATGGAATCAAGCAGCTTCAGCACCCACACAAAACGAACATGGAGCTCCTCACTCAAGGCGCTCAAAACTCCATGGCCAAAGACAAGTTCAGTGCCCAAGCCATTTCCCGCTGCCATGGAAACCAAGTGCTCTGGCAGCACATATGTCTGAAAGTGGATATGACACCTAGGGAAGGGAGTGTGCTGGTGAATGGCAACTGCCCAAAGCAGCAGCACAGCTCTTCCACTGCCAAAACAACTCCACCTGCCTCATGAACTTCACATACCATCAGCTGTCCTGGCAGCTATCTAGGAAACCCTGTTGGGTCACTTCTGGTCCCAAGCCCATTGAGCCCAAGTGGGATGGAATCAAGCAGCTTCAGCACCCACACAAAAAGAACATGGAGCTCCTCACTCAAGGCGCTCAAAACTCCACAGCCAAAGACAAGTTCAGTGCCTATACCATTTCCCACTGCCATGGAAACCAAGTGCTCTGGCAGCACATATGTCTGAAAGTGGATATGACACCTAGGGAAGGGAGTGTGCTGGTGAATGGCAACTGCCCGAAGCAGCAGCACAGCTCTTCCACTGCCACTGCCAAAACAACTCCACATGCCACATGAACTTCACATACCATCAGCTGTCCTGGCAGCTATCTAGGAAACCCTGTTGGGTCACTTCTGGTCCCATGCCCATTGAGCCCAGTGGGATGGAATCAAGCAGCTTCAGCACCCACACAAATCTAACATGGAGCTCCTCACTCAAGGCGCTCAAAACTCCATGGCCAAAGACAAGTTTAGTGCCGAAGCCATTTCCCGCTGCCATGGAAACCAAGTGCTCTGGCAGCACATATGTCTGAAAGTGGATATGACACCTAGGGAAGGGAGTGTGCTGGTGAATGGCAACTGCCCGAAACAGCAGCACAGCTTTTCCACTGCCAAAACAACACCACCTGCCTCATGAACTTCACATACCATCAGCTGTCCTGGCAGCTATCTAGGAAACCCTGTTGGGTCACTTCCGGTCCCATGCCCATTGAGCCCAGTGGGATGGAATCAAGCAGCTTCAGCACCCACACAAAACGAACATGGAGCTCCTCAATCAAGGCGCTCAAAACTCCATGGCCAAAGACAAGTTCAGTGCCCAAGCCATTTCCCGCTGCCATGGAAACCAAGTGCTCTGGCAGCACATATGTCTGAAAGTGGATATGACACCTAGGGAAGGGAGTGTGCTGGTGAATGGCAACTGCCCAAAGCAGCAGCACAGCTCTTCCACTGCCAAAACAACTCCACCTGCCTCATGAACTTCACATACCATCAGCTGTCCTGGCAGCTATCTAGGAAACCCTGTTGGGTCACTTCTGGTCCCAAGCCCATTGAGCCCAATTGGGATGGAATCAAGCAGCTTCAGCACCCACACAAAAAGAACATGGAGCTCCTCACTCAAGGCGCTCAAAACTCCACAGCCAAAGACAAGTTCAGTGCCTATACCATTTCCC
The DNA here is from genome assembly GCF_030435755.1 of Ochotona princeps. Lineage (NCBI taxonomy): Eukaryota > Metazoa > Chordata > Mammalia > Lagomorpha > Ochotonidae > Ochotona > Ochotona princeps. Next base: position 145,410,964 of record NC_080832.1, on the reverse strand, counting down.
ACTGCCATGGAAACCAAGTGCTCTGGCAGCACATATGTCTGAAAGTGGATATGACACCTAGGGAAGGGAGTGTGCTGGTGAATGGCAACTGCCCGAAGCAGCAGCACAGCTCTTCCACTGCCACTGCCAAAACAACTCCACATGCCACATGAACTTCACATACCATCAGCTGTCCTGGCAGCTATCTAGGAAACCCTGTTGGGTCACTTCCGGTCCCATGCCCATTGAGCCCAGTGGGATGGAATCAAGCAGCTTCAGCACCCACACAAATCTAACATGGAGCTCCTCACTCAAGGCGCTCAAAACTCCATGGCCAAAGACAAGTTTAGTGCCGAAGCCATTTCCCGCTGCCATGGAAACCAAGTGCTCTCGCAGCACATATGTCTGAAAGTGGATATGAGACTTAGGGAAGGGAGTGTGCTGGTGAATTGCAAGTGCCTGAAGCAGCAGCACAGCTCTTCCACTGCCAAAACAACTCCACCTGCCTCATGAACTTCACATACCATCAGCTGTCCTGGCAGCTATCTAGGAAACCCTGTTCGGTCACTTCCGGTCCCATGCCCATTGAGCCCAGTGGGATGGAATCAAGCAGCTTGAGCACCCACACAAAACGAACATGGAGCTCCTCACTCAAGGCGCTCAAAAGCCCACAGCCAAACACAAGTTTAGTGCCCAAGCCATTTCCCGCTGCTATGGAAACCATGTGCTCTGGCAGCACATACGTCTGAAAGTGGATATGACACCTAGGGAAGGGAGTGTACTGGTGAATGGCAACTGCCCGAAGCAGCAGCACAGCTCTTCCAGTGCCAAAACAACTCCACCTGCCTCATGACCTTCACATACCATCAGCTGTCCTGGCAGGTATGTTGGACACCTTTTGGGTCACTTGCGGTCCCATGCCCATTGAGCCCTGGGGGATGGATAAGCAGCTTGAGCACCCACACAAAACTAACATGGAGCTCCTCACTCAAGGTGCTCATAACGTCACGGCCAAAGACAAGTTCAGTGCCCAAGCCATTTCCCGCTGCCATGGAAATCAAGTGCTCTGGCAGCACATATGTCTGAAAGTGGATATGACACCTAGGGAAGGGAGTGTGCTGGTGAATGGCAACTGCCCGAAGCAGCAGCACAGCTCTTCCAGTGCCAAAACAACTCCACCTGCCTCATGAACTTCACATACCATCAGCTGTCCTGGCAGCTATCTAGGAAACCCTGTTGGGTCACTTCCGGTCCCATGCCCATTGAGCCCAGTGGGATGGAATCAAGCAGCTTCAGCACCCACACAAAACGAACATGGAGCTCCTCACTCAAGGCACTCAAAACTCCACGGCTAAAGACAAGTTCAGTGCCCAAGCCATTTCCCGCTGCCATGGAAACCAAGTGCTCTGGCAGCACATATGTCTGAAAGTGGATATGACACCTAGGGAAGGGAGTGTACTGGTGAATGGCAACTGCCCGAAGCAGCAGCACAGCTCTTCCACTGCCAAAACAACTCCACCTGCCTCATGAACTTCACATACCATCAGCTGTCCTGGCAGCTATCTAGGAAACCCTGTTGGGTCACTTCCGGTCCCATGCCCATTGAGCCCAGTGGGATGGAATCAAGCAGCTTGCGCACCCACACAAAAAGAACATGGAGCTCCTCACTCAACGCGTTAAAAACTCACAGCCAAAGACAAGTTCAGTGCCCAAGCCATTTCCCGCTGCCATGGAAACCAAGTGCTCTGGCAGCACATATGTCTGAAAGTGGATATGACACCTAGGGAAGGGAGTGTGCTGGTGAATGGCAACTGCCCGAAGCAGCAGCACAGCTCTTCCACTGCCAAAACAACTCCACCTGCCTCATGAACTTCACATACCATCAGCTGTCCTGGCAGCTATCTAGGAAACCCTGTTGGGTCACTTCCGGTCCCATGCCCATTGAGCCCAGTGGGATGGAATCAAGCAGCTTCAGCACCCACACAAAACGAACATGGAGCTCCTCAATCAAGGCGCTAAAAAGTCCACAGCCAAAGACAAGTTCAGTGCCCAAGCCATTTCCCGCTGCCATGGAAACCAAGTGATCTGGCAGCACATATGTCTGAAAGTGGATATGACACCTAGGGAAGGGAGTCTGCTGGTGAATGGCAACTGCCCGAAGCAGCAGCACAGCTCTTCCAGTGCCAAAACTACTCCACCTGCCTCATGACCTTCACATACCATCAGCTGTCCTGGCAGCTATCTAGGAAACCCTTTTGGGTCACTTCCGGTCCCATGCCCATTGAGCCCAGTGGGATGGAATCAAGCAGCTTCAGCACCAACACAAATCTAACATGGAGCTCCTCACTCAAGGTGCTCAAACCTCCACAGCCAAAGACAAGTTCAGTGCCCAAGCCATTTCCCGCTGCCATGGAAACCAAGTGATCTGGCAGCACATATGTCTGAAAGTGGATATGACACCTAGGGAAGGGAGTGTGGTGGTGAATGGCAACTGCCCGAAGCAGCAGCACAGCTCTTCCAGTGCCAAAACAACTCCACCTGCCTCATGAACTTCACATACCATCAGCTGTCCTGGCAGCTATCTAGGAATCCCTGTTGGGTCACTTCTGGTCCCATGCCCTTTGAGCCCAGTGGGATGGAATCAAGCAGCTTCAGCACCCACACATATCTAACATGGAGCTCCTCACTCAAGGCGCTCAAAGCTCCACGGCCAAAGACAAGTTCAGTGCCCAAGCCATTTCCCGCTGCCATGGAAACCAAGTGCTCTGGCAGCACATATGTCTGAAAGTGGATATGACACCTAGGGAAGGGAGTGTGCTGGTGAATGGCAACTGCCCGAAGCAGCAGCACAGCTCTTCCACTGCCAAAACAACTCCACCTGCCTCATGAACTTCACATACCATCAGCTGTCCTGGCTCCTATCTAGGAAACGCTGTTGAGTCACTTCCGGTCCCATGCCCATTGAGCCCAGTGGGATGGAATCAAGCAGCTTCAGCACCCACACAAATCTAACATGGAGCTCCTCACTCAAGGCACTCAAAACTCCACAGCCAAAGACAAGTTCAGTGCCCAAGCCATTTCCCGCTGCCATGGAAACCAAGTGCTCTGGCAGCACATATGTCTGAAAGTGGATATGACACCTAGGGAAGGGAGTGTGCTGGTGAATGGCAACTGCGCGAAGCAGCAGCACAACTCTTCCACTGCCAAAACAACTCCACCTGCCTCATGAACTTCACATACCATCAGCTGTCCTGGCAGCTATCTAGGAAACCCTGTTGGGTCACTTCCGGTCCCATGCCCATTGAGCCCAGTGGGATGGAATCAAGCAGCTTCAGCACCCACACAAAACAAACATGGAGCTCCTCACTCAAGGCGCTAAAATCTCCACAGCCAAAGACAAGTTCAGTGCCGAAGCAATTTCCCGCTGCCATGGAAACCAAGTGCTCTGGCAGCACATATGTCTGAAAGTGGATATGACACCTAGGGAAGGGAGTGTGCTGGTGAATGGCAACTGCCCGAAGCAGCAGCACAGCTCTTCCAGTGCCAAAACAACTCCACCTGCCTCATGAACTTCACATACCATAGCTGTCCTGGCAGCTATCTAGGAAACCCTGTTGGCTCACATCCGGTCCCATGCCCATTGAGCCCAGTGGGATGGAATCAAGCAGCTTCAGCACCCACACAAAACGAACATGGAGCTCCTCAATCAAGGCGCTAAAAATCCACAGCCAAAGACAAGTTCAGTGCCCAAGCCATTTCCCGCTGCCATGGAAACCAAGTGATCTGGCAGCACATATGTCTGAAAGTGGATATGACACCTAGGGAAGGGAGTGTGCTGGTGAATGGCAACTGCCCGAAGCAGCAGCACAGCTCTTCCAGTGCCAAAACTACTCCACCTGCCTCATGACCTTCACATACCATCAGCTGTCCTGGCAGCTATCTAGGAAACCCTTTTGGGTCACTTCCGGTCCCATGCCCATTGAGCCCAGTGGGATGGAATCAAGCAGCTTCAGCACCAACACAAATCTAACATGGAGCTCCTCACTCAAGGTGCTCAAACCTCCACAGCCAAAGACAAGTTCAGTGCCCAAGCCATTTCCCGCTGCCATGGAAACCAAGTGCTCTGGCAGCACATATGTCTGAAAGTGGATATGACACCTAGGGAAGGGAGTGTGGTGGTGAATGGCAACTGCCCGAAGCAGCAGCACAGCTCTTCCAGTGCCAAAACAACTCCACCTGCCTCATGAACTTCACATACCATCAGCTGTCCTGGCAGCTATCTAGGAATCCCTGTTGGGTCACTTCTGGTCCCATGCCCATTGAGCCCAGTGGGATGGAATCAAGCAGCTTCAGCACCCACACATATCTAACATGGAGCTCCTCACTCAAGGCGCTCAAAGCTCCACGGCCAAAGACAAGTTCAGTGCCCAAGCCATTTCCCGCTGCCATGGAAACCAAGTGCTCTGGCAGCACATATGTCTGAAAGTGGATATGACACCTAGGGAAGGGAGTGTGCTGGTGAATGGCAACTGCCTGAAGCAGCAGCACAGCTCTTCCACTGCCAAAACAACTCCACCTGCCTCATGAACTTCACATACCATCAGCTGTCCTGGCAGCTATCTAGGAAACCCTGTTGGTTCACTTCCGGTCCCATGCCCATTGAGCCCAGTGGGATGGAATCAAACAGCTTCAGCACCCACACAAATCTAACATGGAGCTCCTCACTCAAGGAGCTCAAAACTCCAAGGCCAGAACAAGTTCAGTGCCCAAGCCATTTCCCGCTGCCATGGAAACCAAGTGCTCTGGCGGCACATATGTCTGAAATAGGATATGACACCTAGGGAAAGGGAGTGTGCTGGTGAATGGCAACTGCCCGAAGCAGCAGCACAGCTCTTCCAGTGCCAAAACAACTCCACCTGCCTCATGAACTTCACATACCATCAGCTGTCCTGGCAGCTACCTAGGAAACCCTGTTGGGTCACTTCCGGTCCCATGCTTATTGAGCCCAGTGGGATGGAAACAAGCAGCTTGAGCATCCACACAAATCTAACATGGAGCTCCTCACTCAAGGCGCTAAAAACTCCACGGCCAAAGACAAGTTCAGTGCCCAAGCCATTTCCCGCTGCCATGGAAACCAAGTGCTCTGGCAGCACATATGTCTGAAAATGTATATGACACCTTGAGAAGGGACTGTGCTGGTGAATGGCAAGTGCCCGAAGTAGCAGCACAGCTCTTTCACTGCCAAAACAACTCCACCTGCCTCCTGAACTTCACATACCATCAGCTGTCCTGGCAGCTATCTAGGAAACCCTGTTGGTTCACTTCCGGTCCCATGCCCATTGAGCCCAGTGGGATGGAATCAAACAGCTTCAGCACCCACACAAATCTAACATGGAGCTCCTCACTCAAGGAGCTCAAAACTCCAAGGCAAAAACAAGTTCAGTGCCCAAGCCATTTCGCGCTGCCATGGAAACCAAGTGCTCTGGCGGCACATATGTCTGAAAGTGGATATGACACCTAGGGAAAGGGAGTGTGCTGGTGAATGGCAACTGCCCGAAGCAGCAGCACAGCTCTTCCACTGCCAAAACAACTCCACCTGCCTCATGAACTTCACATACCATCAGCTGTCCTGGCAGCTATCTAGGAAACCCTGTTGGGTCACTTCCGGTCAAATGCCCATTGAGCCCAGTGGGATGGAATTAAGCCGCTTCAGCACCCACACAAATCTAACATGGAGCTCCTCACTCAAGGCGCTAAAAACTCCACAGCCAAAGACAAGTTCAGTGCCCAAGCCATTTCCCGCTGCCATGGAAACCAAGTGCTCTGGCAGCACATATGTCTGAAAGTGGATATGACACCTAGGGAAGGGAGTGTGCTGGTGAATGGCAACTGCGCGAAGCAGCAGCACAGCTCTTCCAGTGCCAAAACAACTCCACCTGCCTCATGAACTTCACATACCATCAGCTGTCCTGGCAGCTATCTAGGAAACCCTGTTGGTTCACTTCCGGTCCCATGCCCATTGAGCCCAGTGGGATGGAATCAAGCAGCTTCAGCACCCACACAAAACTAACATGGAGCTCCTCACTCAAGGCGCTCAAAACTCCACAGCCAAAGACAAGTTCAGTGCCCAAGCCATTTCCCGCTGCCATGGAAACCAAGTGCTCTGGCAGCACATAGGTCTGAAAGTGGATATGACACGTAGGGAATGGAGTTTGCTGGTGAATGGCAACTGCCCGAAGCAGCAGCACAGCTCTTCCACTGCCAAAACAACTCCACCTGCCTCATGCACTTCACATACCATCAGCTGTCCTGGCAGCTATCTAGGAAACCCTGTTGGGTCACTTCCGGTCCCATGCCCATTGAGCCCAGTGGGATGGAATCAAGCAGCTTGAGCACCCACACAAAAACTAACATCGAGCTCCTCACTCAAGGCGCTCAAAACTCCACGGCCAAAGACAAGTTCAGTGCCCAAGCCATTTCCCGCTGCCATGGAAACCAAGTGCTCTGGCAGCACATATGTCTGAAAGTGGATATGACACCTAGGGAAGGGAGTGTGCTGGTGAATGGCATCTGCCTTAAGCAGCAGCACAGCTCTTCCAGTGCCAAAACAACTCCACCTGCCTCATGAACTTCACATACCATCAGCTGTCCTGGCAGCTATCTAGGAAACCCTGTTGGCTCACTTCCGGTCCCATGCCCATTGAGCCCAGTGGGATGGAATCAAGCAGCTTCAGCACCCACACAAATCTAACATGGAGCTCCTCATTCAAGGCGCTAAAAACTCCACAGCCAAACACAAGTTCAGTGCCCAAGCCATTTCCCGCTGCCATGGAAACCAAGTGCTCTGGCAGCACATATGTCTGAAAGTGGATATGACACCTAGGGAAGGGAGTGTGCTGGTGAATGGCAACTGCCCGAAGCAGCAGCACAGCTCTTCCAGTGCCAAAACAACTCCACCTGCCTCATGAACTTCACATACCATCAGCTGTCCTGGCAGCTATCTAGGAAACCCTGTTGGGTCACTTCCGGTCCCATGCCCATTGAGCCCAGTGGGATGGAATCAAGCAGCTTCAGCACCCACACAAAACGAACATGGAGCTCCTTACTTAAAGCGATCAAAACTCCACTGCAAAAACAAGTTCAGTGCCCAAGCCATTTCCCGCTGCCATGGAAACCAAGTGCTCTGGCAGCACATATGTCTGAAAGTGGATATGACACCTAGGGAAGGGAGTGTGCTGGTGAATGGCAACTGCCCGAAGCAGCAGCATAGCTCTTCCAGTGCCAAAACAACTCCACCTGCCTCATGACCTTCACATACCATCAGCTGTCCTGGCAGCTATCTAGGAAACCCTGTTGGGTCACTTCCGGTCCCATGCCCATTGAGCCCAGTGGGATGGAATTAAGCCGCTTCAGCACCCACACAAATCTAACATGGAGCTCCTCACTCAAGGCGCTAAAAACTCCACAGCCAAAGACAAGTTCAGTGCCCAAGCCATTTCCCGCTGCCATGGAAACCAAGTGCTCTGGCAGCACATATGTCTGAAAGTGGATATGACACCTAGGGAAGGGAGTGTGCTGGTGAATGGCAACTGCCCGAAGCAGCAGCACAGCTCTTCCAGTGCCAAAACTACTCCACCTGCCTCATGACCTTCACATACCATCAGCTGTCCTGGCAGCTATCTAGGAAACCCTTTTGGGTCACTTCCGGTCCCATGCCCATTGAGCCCAGTGGGATGGAATCAAGCAGCTTCAGCACCAACACAAATCTAACATGGAGCTCCTCACTCAAGGTGCTCAAACCTCCACAGCCAAAGACAAGTTCAGTGCCCAAGCCATTTCCCGCTGCCATGGAAACCAAGTGCTCTGGCAGCACATATGTCTGAAAGTGGATATGACACCTAGGGAAGGGAGTGTGGTGGTGAATGGCAACTGCCCGAAGCAGCAGCACAGCTCTTCCAGTGCCAAAACAACTCCACCTGCCTCATGAACTTCACATACCATCAGCTGTCCTGGCAGCTATCTAGGAATCCCTGTTGGGTCACTTCTGGTCCCATGCCCATTGAGCCCAGTGGGATGGAATCAAGCAGCTTCAGCACCCACACATATCTAACATGGAGCTCCTCACTCAAGGCGCTCAAAGCTCCACGGCCAAAGACAAGTTCAGTGCCCAAGCCATTTCCCGCTGCCATGGAAACCAAGTGCTCTGGCAGCACATATGTCTGAAAGTGGATATGACACCTAGGGAAGGGAGTGTGCTGGTGAATGGCAACTGCCTGAAGCAGCAGCACAGCTCTTCCACTGCCAAAACAACTCCACCTGCCTCATGAACTTCACATACCATCAGCTGTCCTGGCAGCTATCTAGGAAACCCTGTTGGTTCACTTCCGGTCCCATGCCCATTGAGCCCAGTGGGATGGAATCAAACAGCTTCAGCACCCACACAAATCTAACATCGAGCTCCTCACTCAAGGAGCTCAAAACTCCAAGGCCAGAACAAGTTCAGGGCCCAAGCCATTTCCCGCTGCCATGGAAACCAAGTGCTCTGGCGGCACATATGTCTGAAATAGGATATGACACCTAGGGAAAAGGAGTGTGGTGGTGAATGGCAACTGCCCGAAGCAGCAGCACAGCTCTTCCACTGCCAAAACAACTCCACCTGCCTCATGACCTTCACATACCATCAGCTGTCCTGGCAGCTATCTAGGAAACCCCGTTGGGTCACTTCCGGTCCCATGCCCATTGAGCCCAGTGGGATGGAATCAAGCAGCTTGAGCATCCACAGAAATCTAACATGGAGCTCCTCACTCAAGGCGCTCAAAACTCCATAGCCAAACACAAGTCCAGTGCCCAAGCCATTTCCCGCTGCCATGGAAACCAAGTGCTCTGGCAGCACATATGTCTGAAAGTGCATATGACACCTAGGGAAGGGAGTGTGCTGGTGAATGGCAAGTGCCCGAAGCAGCAGCACAGCTCTTCCAGTGCCAAAACAACTCCACCTGACTCATGAACTTCACATACCATCAGCTGTCCTGGCAGCTATCTAGGAAACCCTGTTGGTTCACTTCCGGTCCCATGCCCATTGAGCCCAGTGGGATGGAATCAAACAGCTTCAGCACCCACACAAATCTAACATGGAGCTCCTCACTCAAGGCGCTAAAAACTCCACGGCCAAAGACAAGTTCAGTGCCCAAGCCATTTCCCGCTGCCATGGAAACCAAGTGCTCTGGCGGCACATATGTCTGAAATAGGATATGACACCTAGGGAAAGGGAGTGTGCTGGTGAATGGCAACTGCCCGAAGCAGCAGCACAGCTCTTCCAGTGCCAAAACAACTCCACCTGCCTCATGAACTTCACATACCATCAGCTGTCCTGGCAGCTACCTAGGAAACCCTGTTGGGTCACTTCCGGTCCCATGCTTATTGAGCCCAGTGGGATGGAATCAAGCAGCTTGAGCATCCACACAAATCTAACATGGAGCTCCTCACTCAAGGCGCTAAAAACTCCACGGCCAAAGACAAGTTCAGTGCCCAAGCCATTTCCCGCTGCCATGGAAACCAAGTGCTCTGGCAGCACATATGTCTGAAAATGTATATGACACCTAGAGAAGGGACTGTGCTGGTGAATGGCAAGTGCCCGAAGTAGCAGCACAGCTCTTTCACTGCCAAAACAACTCCACCTGCCTCCTGAACTTCACATACCATCAGCTGTCCTGGCAGCTATCTAGGAAACCCTGTTGGTTCACTTCCGGTCCCATGCCCATTGAGCCCAGTGGGATGGAATCAAACAGCTTCAGCACCCACACAAATCTAACATGGAGCTCCTCACTCAAGGAGCTCAAAACTCCAAGGCAAAAACAAGTTCAGTGCCCAAGCCATTTCGCGCTGCCATGGAAACCAAGTGCTCTGGCGGCACATATGTCTGAAAGTGGATATGACACCTAGGGAAAGGGAGTGTGCTGGTGAATGGCAACTGCCCGAAGCAGCAGCACAGCTCTTCCACTGCCAAAACAACTCCACCTGCCTCATGAACTTCACATACCATCAGCTGTCCTGGCAGCTATCTAGGAAACCCTGTTGGGTCACTTCCGGTCAAATGCCCATTGAGCCCAGTGGGATGGAATTAAGCCGCTTCAGCACCCACACAAATCTAACATGGAGCTCCTCACTCAAGGCGCTAAAAACTCCACAGCCAAAGACAAGTTCAGTGCCCAAGCCATTTCCCGCTGCCATGGAAACCAAGTGCTCTGGCAGCACATATGTCTGAAAGTGGATATGACACCTAGGGAAGGGAGTGTGCTGGTGAATGGCAACTGCGCGAAGCAGCAGCACAGCTCTTCCAGTGCCAAAACAACTCCACCTGCCTCATGAACTTCACATACCATCAGCTGTCCTGGCAGCTATCTAGGAAACCCTGTTGGTTCACTTCCGGTCCCATGCCCATTGAGCCCAGTGGGATGGAATCAAGCAGCTTCAGCACCCACACAAAACTAACATGGAGCTCCTCACTCAAGGCGCTCAAAACTCCACAGCGAAAGACAAGTTCAGTGCCCAAGCCATTTCCCGCTGCCATGGAAACCAAGTGCTCTGGCAGCACATAGGTCTCAAAGTGGATATGACACGTAGGGAATGGAGTTTGCTGGTGAATGGCAACTGCCCGAAGCAGCAGCACAGCTCTTCCACTGCCAAAACAACTCCACCTGCCTCATGCACTTCACATACCATCAGCTGTCCTGGCAGCTATCTAGGAAACCCTGTTGGGTCACTTCCGGTCCCATGCCCATTGAGCCCAGTGGGATGGAATCAAGCAGCTTGAGCACCCACACAAAAACTAACATCGAGCTCCTCACTCAAGGCGCTCAAAACTCCACGGCCAAAGACAAGTTCAGTGCCCAAGCAATTTCCCGCTGCCATGGAAACCAAGTGCTCTGGCAGCACATATGTCTGAAAGTGGATATGACACCTAGGGAAGGGAGTGTGCTGGTGAATGGCAACTGCCCAAAGCAGCAGCACAGCTCTTCCACTGCCAAAACAACTCCACCTGCCTCCTGAACTTGACATACCATCAGCTGCCTTGGAAGCTATCTAGGAAACCCTGTTGGGTCACTTCCGGTCCCATGCCCATTGAGCCCAGTGGGATGGAATCAAGCAGCTTCAGCACAAACACAAATCTAACATGGAGCTCCTCACTCAAGGCGCTAAAAACTCCACGGCCAAAGACAAGTTCAGTGCCCAAGCCATTTCCCGCTGCCATGGAAACCAAGTGCTCTGGCAGCACATATGTCTGAAAGTGGATATGACACCTAGGGAAGGGAGTGTGCTGGTGAAAGGCAACTGCCCGAAGCAGCAGCACAGCTCTTCCAGTGCCAAAACAACTCCACCTGCCTCATGAACTTCACATACCATCAGCTGTCCTGGCAGCTATCTAGGAAACCCTGTTGGGTCACTTCCGGTCCCATGCTTATTGAGCCCAGTGGGATGGAATCAAGCAGCTTGAGCATCCACACAAATCTAACATGGAGCTCCTCACTCAAGGCGCTCAAAACTCCACAGCCAAAGACAAGTTCAGTGCCCAAGCCATTTCCCGCTGCCATGGAAACCAAGTGCTCTGGCAGCACATATGTCTGAAAGTGGATATGACACCTAGGGAAGGGACTGTGCTGGTGAATGGCAACTGCCCGAAGCAGCAGCACAGCTCTTCCAGTGCCAAAACAACTCCACCTGCCTCATGAACTTCACATACCATCAGCTGTCCTGGCAGCTATCTAGGAAACCCTGTTGGGTCACTTCCGGTCCCATGCCCATTGAGCCCAGTGGGATGGAATCAAGCAGCTTCAGCACCCACACAAATCTAACATGGAGCTCCTCACTCAAGGCGCTCAAAACTCCAAGGCCAGAACAAGTTCAGTGCCCAAGCCATTTCCCGCTGCCATGGAAACCAAGTGCTCTGGCGGCACATATGTCTGAAAGTGGATATGACACGTAGGGAATGGAGTTTGCTGGTGAATGGCAACTGCCCGAAGCAGCAGCACAGCTCTTCCACTGCCAAAACAACTCCACCTGCCTCATGCACTTCACATACCATCAGCTGTCCTGGCAGCTATCTAGGAAACCCTGTTGGGTCACTTCCGGTCCCATGCCCATTGAGCCCAGTGGGATGGAATTAAGCCGCTTCAGCACCCACACAAATCTAACATGGAGCTCCTCACTCAAGGCGCTAAAAACTCCACAGCCAAAGACAAGTTCAGTGCCCAAGCCATTTCCCGCTGCCATGGAAACCAAGTGCTCTGGCAGCACATATGTCTGAAAGTGGATATGACACCTAGGGAAGGGAGTGTGCTGGTGAATGGCAACTGCCCGAAGCAGCAGCACAGCTCTTCCAGTGCCAAAACAACTCCGCCTGCCTCATGAACTTCACATACCATCAGCTGTCCTGGCAGCTATCTAGGAAACCCTGTTGGGTCACTTCCGGTCCCATGCCCATTGAGCCCAGTGGGATGGAATCAAGCAGCTTCAGCACCCACACAAAACGAACATGGAGCTCCTTACTTAAAGCGATCAAAACTCCACTGCAAAAACAAGTTCAGTGCCCAAGCCATTTCCCGCTGCCATGGAAACCAAGTGCTCTGGCAGCACATATGTCTGAAAGTGGATATGACACCTAGGGAAGGGAGTGTGCTGGTGAATGGCAACTGCCCGAAGCAGCAGCATAGCTCTTCCAGTGCCAAAACAACTCCACCTGCCTCATGAACTTCACATACCATCAGCTGTCCTGGCAGCTATCTAGGAAACCGTGTTGGGTCACTTCCGGTCCCATGCCCATTGAGCCCAGTGGGATGGAATCAAGCAGCTTCAGCACCCACACAAAACGAACATGGAGCTCCTCACTCAAGGCGCTCAAAACTCCACAGCCAAAGACAAGTTCAGTGCCCAAGCCATTTCCCGCTGCCATGGAAACCAAGTGCTCTGGCAGCACATATGTCTGAAAGTGGATATGACACCTAGGGAAGGGAGTGTGCTGGTGAATGGCAACTGCCCAAAGCAGCAGCACAGCTCTTCCACTGCCAAAACAACTCCACCTGCCTCATGAACTTCACATACCATCAGCTGTCCTGACAGCTATCTAGGAAACCCTGTTGGGTCACTTCCGGTCCCATGCCCATTGAGCCCAGTGGGATGGAATCAAGCAGCTTCAGCACAAACACAAATCTAACATGGAGCTCCTCACTCAAGGCGCTAAAAACTCCACGGCCAAAGACAAGTTCAGTGCCCAAGCCATTTCCCGCTGCCATGGAAACCAAGTGCTCTGGCAGCACATATGTCTGAAAGTGGATATGACACCTAGGGAAGGGAGTGTGCTGGTGAAAGGCAACTGCCCGAAGCAGCAGCACAGCTCTTCCAGCGCCAATACAACTCCACCTGCCTCATGAACTTCACATACCATCAGCTGTCCTGGCAGCTATCTAGGAAACCCTGTTGGGTCACTTCCGGTCCCATGCTTATTGAGCCCAGTGGGATGGAATCAAGCAGCTTGAGCATCCACACAAATCTAACATGGAGCTCCTCACTCAAGGCGCTCAAAACTCCACGGCCAAAGACAAGTTCAGTGCCCAAGCCATTTCCCGCTGCCATGGAAACCAAGTGCTCTGGCAGCACATATGTCTGAAACAGGATATGACACCTAGGGAACGGAGTGTGCTGGTGAATGGCAACTGCCCGAAGCAGCAGCACAGCTCTTCCAGTGCCAAAACAACTCCACCTGCCTCATGAACTTGACATACCATCAGCTGTCCTGGCAGCTATCTAGGAAACCCTGTTGGGTCACTTCCGGTCCCATGCCCATTGAGCCCAGTGGGATGGAATCAAGCAGCTTGAGCACCCACACAAAAACTAACATCGAGCTCCTCACTCAAGTCGCTCAAAACTCCACGGCCAAAGACAAGTTCAGTGCCCAAGCCATTTCCCGCTGCCATGGAAACCAAGTGCTCTGGAAGCACATATGTCTGAAAGTGGATATGACACCTAGGGAAGGGAGTGTGCTGGTGAATGGCAACTGCCCGAAGCAGCAGCACAGCTCATCCAGTGCCAAAACAACTCCACCTGCCTCATGAACTTCACATACCATCAGCTGTCCTGGCAGCTATCTAGGAAACCCTGTTGGGTCACTTCCGGTCCCATGCCCATTGAGCCCAGTGGGATGGAATCAAGCAGCTTCAGCACCCAAACAAATCTAACATGGAGCTCCTCATTCAAGGCGCTAAAAACTCCACAGCCAAACACAAGTTCAGTGCCCAAGCCATTTCCCGCTGCCATGGAAACCAAGTGCTCTGGCAGCACATATGTCTGAAAGTGGATATGACACCTAGGGAAGGGAGTGTGCTGGTGAATGGCAACTGCCCGAAGCAGCAGCACAGCTCTTCCACTGCCAAAACAACTCCACCTGCCTCATGAACTTCACATACCATCAGCTGTCCTGGCAGCTATCTAGGAAACCCTGTTGGGTCACTTCCGGTCCCATGCCCATTGAGCCCAGTGGGATGGAATCAAGCAGCTTCAGCACCCACACAAAACGAACATGGAGCTCCTTACTTAAAGCGATCAAAACTCCACTGCAAAAACAAGTTCAGTGCCCAAGCCATTTCCCGCTGCCATGGAAACCAAGTGCTCTGGCAGCACATATGTCTGAAAGTGGATATGACACCTAGGGAAGGGAGTGTGCTGGTGAATGGCAACTGCCCAAAGCAGCAGCATAGCTCTTCCAGTGCCAAAACAACTCCACCTGCCTCATGAACTTCACATACCATCAGCTGTCCTGGCAGCTATCTAGGAAACCCTGTTGGGTCACTTCCGGTCCCATGCCCATTGAGCCCAGTGGGATGGAATAAAGCAGCTTCAGCACCCACACAAAACGAACATGGAGCTCCTCACTCAAGGCGCTCAAAACTCCACAGCCAAAGACAAGTTCAGTGCCCAAGCCATTTCCCGCTGCCATGGAAACCAAGTGCTCTGGCAGCACATATGTCTGAAAGTGGATATGACACCTAGGGAAGGGAGTGTGCTGGTGAATGGCAACTGCCCAAAGCAGCAGCACAGCTCTTCCAGTGCCAAAACAACTCCACCTGCCTCCTGAACTTGACATACCATCAGCTGTCCTGACAGCTATCTAGGAAACCCTGTTGGGTCACTTCCGGTCCCATGCCCATTGAGCCCAGTGGGATGGAATCAAGCAGCTTCAGCACAAACACAAATCTAACATGGAGCTCCTCACTCAAGGCGCTAAAAACTCCACGGCCAAAGACAAGTTCAGTGCCCAAGCCATTTCCCGCTGCCATGGAAACCAAGTGCTCTGGCAGCACATATGTCTGAAAGTGGATATGACACCTAGGGAAGGGAGTGTGCTGGTGAAAGGCAACTGCCCGAAGCAGCAGCACAGCTCTTCCAGTGCCAATACAACTCCACCTGCCTCATCAACTTCACATACCATCAGCTGTCCTGGCAGCTATCTAGGAAACCCTGTTGGGTCACTTCCGGTCCCATGCTTATTGAGCCCAGTGGGATGGAATCAAGCAGCTTGAGCATCCACACAAATCTAACATGGAGCTCCTCACTCAAGGCGCTCAAAACTCCTTGGCCAAAGACAAGTTCAGTGCCCAAGCCATTTCCCGCTGCCATGGAAACCAAGTGCTCTGGCAGCACATATGTCTGAAACAGGATATGACACCTAGGGAAGGGAGTGTGCTGGTGAATGGCAACTGCCCGAAGCAGCAGCACAGCTCTTCCAGTGCCAAAACAACTCCACCTGCCTCATGAACTTCACATACCATCAGCTGTCCTGGCAGCTATCTAGGAAACCCTGTTGGGTCACTTCCGGTCCCATGCCCATTGAGCCCAGTGGGATGGAATCAAGCAGCTTGAGCACCCACACAAAAACTAACATCGAGCTCCTCACTCAAGTCGCTCAAAACTCCACGGCCAAAGACAAGTTCAGTGCCCAAGCCATTTCCCGCTGCCATGGAAACCAAGTGCTCTGGAAGCACATATGTCTGAAAGTGGATATGACACCTAGGGAAGGGAGTGTGCTGGTGAATGGCAACTGCCCGAAGCAGCAGCACAGCTCATCCAGTGCCAAAACAACTCCACCTGCCTCATGAACTTCACATACCATCAGCTGTCCTGGCAGCTATCTAGGAAACCCTGTTGGCTCACTTCCGGTCCCATGCCCATTGAGCCCAGTGGGATGGAATCAAGCAGCTGTTGCACCCAAACAAATCTAACATGGAGCTCCTCATTCAAGGCGCTAAAAACTCCACAGCCAAACACAAGTTCAGTGCCCAAGCCATTTCCCGCTGCCATGGAAACCAAGTGCTCTGGCAGCACATATGTCTGAAAGTGGATATGACACCTAGGGAAGGGAGTGTGCTGGTGAATGGCAACTGCCCGAAGCAGCAGCATAGCTCTTCCAGTGCCAAAACAACTCCACCTGCCTCATGAACTTCACATACCATCAGCTGTCCTGGCAGCTATCTAGGAAACCCTGTTGGGTCACTTCCGGTCCCATGCCCATTGAGCCCAGTGGGATGGAATCAAGCAGCTTCAGCACCCACACAAAACCAACATGGAGCTCCTCACTCAAGGCGCTCAAAACTCCACAGCCAAAGACAAGTTCAGTGCCCAAGCCATTTCCCGCTGCCATGGAAACCAAGTGCTCTGGCAGCACATATGTCTGAAAGTGGATATGACACCTAGGGAAGGGAGTGTGCTGGTGAATGGCAACTGCCCAAAGCAGCAGCACAGCTCTTCCACTGCCAAAACAACTCCACCTGCCTCCTGAACTTGACATACCATCAGCTGTCCTGACAGCTATCTAGGAAACCCTGTTGGGTCACTTCCGGTCCCATGCCCATTGAGCCCAGTGGGATGGAATCAAGCAGCTTCAGCACAAACACAAATCTAACATGGAGCTCCTCACTCAAGGCGCTCAAAACTCCACGGCCAAAGACAAGTTCAGTGCCCAAGCCATTTCCCGCTGCCATGGAAACCAAGTGCTCTGGCAGCACATATGTCTGAAAGTGGATATGACACCTAGGGAAGGGAGTGTGCTGGTGAAAGGCAACTGCCCTAAGCAGCAGCACAGCTCTTCCAGTGCCAATACAACTCCACCTGCCTCATCAACTTCACATACCATCAGCTGTCCTGGCAGCTATCTAGGAAACCCTGTTGGGTCACTTCCGGTCCCATGCCCATTGAGCCCAGTGGGATGGAATCAAGCAGCTTCAGCACCCACACAAAAACTAACATCGAGCTCCTCACTCAAGGCGCTCCAAACTCCACAGCCAAAGACAAGTTCAGTGCCCAAGCCATTTCCCGCTGCCATGGAAACCAAGTGCTCTGGCAGCACATATGTCTGAAAGTGGATATGACACCTAGGGAAGGGACTGTGCTGGGAATGGCAACTGCCCGAAGAAGCAGCACAGCTTTTCCAGTGCCAAAACAACTCCACCTGCCTCATGAACTTCACATACCATCAGCTGTCCTGGCAGCTATCTAGGAAACCCTGTTTTTCTCACTTCCGGTCCCATGCCCATTGAGCTCAGTGGGATGGAATCAAGCAGCTTCAGCACCCACACAAAACTAACATGGAGCTCCTTACTTAAGGCGCTCAAAACTCCACGGCAAAAACAATTTCAGTGCCCAAGCCATTTCCCGCTGCCATGGAAACCAAGTGCTCTGGCAGCACATATGTCTGAAAGTGGATATGAAACCTAGGGAAGGGAGTGTGCTGGTGAATGGCAACTGCCCGAAGCAGCAGCACAGCTCTTCCACTGCCAAAACAACTCCACCTGCCTCATGAACTTCACATACCATCAGCTGTCCTGGCAGCTATCTAGGAAACCCTGTTGGGTCACTTCCGGTCCCATGCCCATTGAGCCCAGTGGGATGGAATCAAGCAGCTTCAGCACCCACACAAAACAAACATGGAGCTCCTCACTCAAGGCACTCAAAACTCAACGGCCAAAGACAAGTTCAGTGCCCAAGCCATTTCCCGCTGCCATGGAAACCAAGTGCTCTGGCAGCACATATGTCTGAAAGTGGATATGACACCTAGGGAAGGGAGTGTGGTGGGAATGGCAACTGCCCGAAGCAGCAGCACAGCTCTTCCAGTGCCAAAACAACTCCACCTGCCTCATCAACTTCACATACCATCAGCTGTCCTGGCAGCTATCTAGGAAACCCTGTTGGGTCACTTCCGGTCCCATGCCCATTGAGCCCAGTGGGATCGAATCAAGCAGCTTCAGCACCCACACAAATCTAACATGGAGCTCCTCACCCAAGGCGCTCAAAGCTTCACAGCCAAACACAAGTTCAGTGCCCAAGCCATATCCCGCTGCCATGGAAAACAAGTGCTCTGGCAGCACATATGTCTGAAAGTGGATATGACACCTAGGGAAGGGAGTGTGGTGGTGAACGGCAACTGCCCGAAGCAGCAGCACAGCTCTTCCACTGCCAAAACAACTCCACCTGCCTCATGAACTTCACATACCATCAGCTGTCCTGGCAGCTATCTAGAAAACCCTGTTGGGTCACTTCCGGTCCCATGCCCATTGAGCCCAGTGGGATGGAATCAAGCAGCTTCAGCACCCACACAAAACAAACATGGAGCTCCTTACTTAAGGCGCTCAAAACTCCACTGCAAAAACAATTTCAGTGCCCAAGCCATTTCCCGCTGCCATGGAAACCAAGTGCTCTGGCAGCACATATGTCTGAAAGTGGATATGACACCTAGGGAAGGGAGTGTGCTGGTGAATGGCAACTGCCCAAAGCAGCAGCACAGCTCTTCCACTGCCAAAACAACTCCACCTGCCTCCTGAACTTGACATACCATCAGCTGTCCTGACAGCTATCTAGGAAACCCTGTTGGGTCACTTCCGGTCCCATGCCCATTGAGCCCAGTGGGATGGAATCAAGCAGCTTCAGCACAAACACAAATCTAACATGGAGCTCCTCACTCAAGGCGCTAAAAACTCCACGGCCAAAGACAAGTTCAGTGCCCAAGCCATTTCCCGCTGCCATGGAAACCAAGTGCTCTGGCAGCACATATGTCTGAAAGTGGATATGACACCTAGGGAAGGGAGTGTGCTGGTGAAAGGCAACTGCCCGAAGCAGCAGCACAGCTCTTCCAGTGCCAATACAACTCCACCTGCCTCATCAACTTCACATACCATCAGCTGTCCTGGCAGCTATCTAGGAAACCCTGTTGGGTCACTTCCGGTCCCATGCCCATTGAGCCCAGTGGGATGGAATCAAGCAGCTTCAGCACCCACACAAAAACTAACATCGAGCTCCTCACTCAAGGCGCTCCAAACTCCACAGCCAAAGACAAGTTCAGTGCCCAAGCCATTTCCCGCTGCCATGGAAACCAAGTGCTCTGGCAGCACATATGTCTGAAAGTGGATATGACACCTAGGGAAGGGACTGTGCTGGGAATGGCAACTGCCCGAAGAAGCAGCACAGCTTTTCCAGTGCCAAAACAACTCCACCTGCCTCATGAACTTCACATACCATCAGCTGTCCTGGCAGCTATCTAGGAAACCCTGTTTTTCTCACTTCCGGTCCCATGCCCATTGAGCTCAGTGGGATGGAATCAAGCAGCTTCAGCACCCACACAAAATAAACATGGAGCTCCTTACTTAAGGCGCTCAAAACTCCACGGCAAAAACAATTTCAGTGCCCAAGCCATTTCCCGCTGCCATGGAAACCAAGTGCTCTGGCAGCACATATGTCTGAAAGTGGATATGAAACCTAGGGAAGGGAGTGTGCTGGTGAATGGCAACTGCCCGAAGCAGCAGCACAGCTCTTCCACTGCCAAAACAACTCCACCTGCCTCATGAACTTCACATACCATCAGCTGTCCTGGCAGCTATCTAGGAAACCCTGTTGGGTCACTTCCGGTCCCATGCCCATTGAGCCCAGTGGGATGGAATCAAGCAGCTTCAGCACCCACACAAAACAAACATGGAGCTCCTCACTCAAGGCACTCAAAACTCAACGGCCAAAGACAAGTTCAGTGCCCAAGCCATTTCCCGCTGCCATGGAAACCAAGTGCTCTGGCAGCACATATGTCTGAAAGTGGATATGACACCTAGGGAAGGGAGTGTGGTGGGAATGGCAACTGCCCGAAGCAGCAGCACAGCTCTTCCAGTGCCAAAACAACTCCACCTGCCTCATCAACTTCACATACCATCAGCTGTCCTGGCAGCTATCTAGGAAACCCTGTTGGGTCACTTCCGGTCCCATGCCCATTGAGCCCAGTGGGATCGAATCAAGCAGCTTCAGCACCCACACAAATCTAACATGGAGCTCCTCACCCAAGGCGCTCAAAGCTTCACAGCCAAACACAAGTTCAGTGCCCAAGCCATATCCCGCTGCCATGGAAAACAAGTGCTCTGGCAGCACATATGTCTGAAAGTGGATATGACACCTAGGGAAGGGAGTGTGGTGGTGAACGGCAACTGCCCGAAGCAGCAGCACAGCTCTTCCACTGCCAAAACAACTCCACCTGCCTCATGAACTTCACATACCATCAGCTGTCCTGGCAGCTATCTAGAAAACCCTGTTGGGTCACTTCCGGTCCCATGCCCATTGAGCCCAGTGGGATGGAATCAAGCAGCTTCAGCACCCACACAAAACAAACATGGAGCTCCTTACTTAAGGCGCTCAAAACTCCACTGCAAAAACAATTTCAGTGCCCAAGCCATTTCCCGCTGCCATGGAAACCGAGTGCTCTGGCAGCACATATGTCTGAAAGTGGATATGAAACCTAGGGAAGGGAGTGTGTTGGTGAATGGCAACTGCCCAAAGCAGCAGCACAGCTCTTCCACTGCCAAAACAACTCCACCTGCCTCATGAACTTCACATACCATCAGCTGTCCTGGCAGCTATCTAGGAAACCCTGTTGGGTCACTTCCGGTCCCATGCCCATTGAGCCCAGGGGGATGGAATCAAGCAGCTTGAGCATCCAGAAGAATCTAACATGGAGCTCCTCACTAAAGGCGCTCAAAACTCCACAGCCAAAACAAGTTCAGTGCCCAAGCCATTTCCCGCTACCATGGAAACCAAGTGCTCTGGCAGCACATATGTCTGAAAGTGGATATGACACCTAGGGAAGGGACTTGCTGGGAATGGCAAGCTCCCGAAGCAGCAGCACAGCTCTTCCAGTGCCAAAACAACTCCACCTGCCTCATGAACTTCACATACCATCAGCTGTCCTGGCAGCTATCTAGGAAACCCTGTTGGCTCACTTCCGGTCCCATGCCCATTGAGCCCAGTGGGATGGAATCAAGCAGCTTCAGCACCCACACAAAACAAACATGGAGCTCCTCACTCAAGGCGCTCAAAACTCGAGGCCAGAACAAGTTCAGTGCCCAAGCCATTTCCCGCTGCCATGGAAACCAAGTGCTCTGGAAGCACATATGTCTGAAAGTGGATATGACACCTAAGGAAGGGAGTGTGGTGGGAATGGCAACTGCCCGAAGCAGCAGCACAGCTCTTCCACTGCCAAAACAACTCCACCTGCCTCATGAACTTCACATACCATCAGCTGTCCTGGCAGCTATCTAGGAAACCCTGTTGGCTCACTTCCGGTCCCATGCCCATTGAGCCCAGGGGGATGGAATCAAGCAGCTTCAGCACCCACACAAAACAAATCTAACATGGAGCTCCTCACCCAAGGCGCTCAAAGCTTCACAGCCAAACACAAGTTCAGTGCCCAAGCCATTTCCCGCTGCCATGGAAACCAAGTGCTCTGGCAGCACATATGTCTGAAAGTGGATATGACACCTAGGGAAGGGAGTGTGGTGGTGAACGGCAACTGCCCGAAGCAGCAGCACAGCTCTTCCAGTGCCAAAACAACTCCACCTGCCTCATGAACTTCACATACCATCAGCTGTCCTGGCAGATATCTAGGAAACCCTGTTGGCTCACTTCCGGTCCCAGGCCGATTGAGCCCAGTGGGATGGAATCAAGCAGCTTCAGCACCCACACAAAAATAACAAGGAGCTCCTCACTCAAGGCGCTCAAAACTTCACAGCCAAAGACAAGTTCAGTGCCCAAGCCATTTCCCGCTGCCATGGAAACCAAGTGCTCTGGCAGCACATATGTCTGAAAGAGGATATGACACCTAGGGAAAGGAGTGTGGTGGTGAATGGCAACTGCCCGAAGCAGCAGCACAGCTCTTCCACTGCCAAAACAAATCCACCTGCCTCATGAACTTCACATACCATCAGCTGTCCTGGCAGCTATCTAGGAAACCCTGTTGGGTCACTTCCGGTCCCATGCCCATTGAGCCCAGTGGGATGGAATCAAGCAGCTTCAGCACCCACACAAAACGAACATGGAGCTCCTTACTTAAGGCGCTCAAAACTCCACTGCAAAAACAAGTTCAGTGCCCAAGCCATTTCCTGCTGCCATGGAAAACAAGTGCTCTGGAAGCACATATGTCTGAAAGTGGATATGACACCTAGGGAAGGGAGTTTGCTGGTGAATGGCAACTGCCCGAAGCAGCAGCACAGCTCTTCCCGTGCCAAAACAACTCCACCTGCCTCATGAACTTCACATACCATCAGCTGTCCTGGCAGGTATGTTTGACACCCTGTTGGGTCACTTCCGGTCCCATGCCCATTGAGCCCAGTGGGATGGAATCAAGCAGCTTCAGCACCCACACAAAACAAACATGGAGCTCCTCACTCAAGGCGCTCAAAACTCGAGGCCAGAACAAGTTCAGTGCCCAAGCCATTTCCCGCTGCCAAGGAAACCAAGTGCTCTGGAAGCACATATGTCTGAAAGTGGATATGACACCTAGGGAAGGGAGTGTGGTGGGAATGGCAAGTGCCCGAAGCAGCAGCACAGCTCTTCCAGTGCCAAAACAACTCCACCTGCCTCATGAACTTCACATACCATCAGCTGTCCTGGCAGCTATCTAGGAAACCCTGTTGGGTCACTTCCGGTCCCATGCCCATTGAGCCCAGTGGGATGGAATCAAGCAGCTTCAGCACCCACACAAAACGAACATGGAGCTCCTCACCCAAGGCGCTCAAAGCTTCACAGCCAAACACAAGTTCAGTGCCCAAGCCATTTCCCGCTGCCATGGAAACCAAGTGCTCTGGCAGCACATATGTCTGAAAGTGGATATGACACCTAGGGAAGGGAGTGTGGTGGTGAACGGCAACTGCCCGAACAAGCAGCACAGCTCTTCCACTGCCAAAACAACTCCACCTGCCTCCTGAACTTGACATACCATCAGCTGTCCTGGCAACTATCTAGGAAACCCTGTTGGGTCACTTCCGGTCCCATGCCCATTGAGCCCAGTGGGATGGAATCAAGCAGCTTCAGCACCCACACAAATCTAACATGGAGCTCCTCACCCAAGGCGCTCAAAGCTTCACAGCCAAACACAAGTTCAGTGCCCAAGCCATTTCCCGCTGCCATGGAAACCAAGTGCTGTGGCAGCACATATGTCTGAAAGTGGATATGACACCTAGGGAAGGGAGTGTGGTGGTGAATGGCAACTGCCCGAAGCAGCAGCACAGCTCTTCCACTGCCAAAACAACTTCACCTGCCTCATGAACTTCACATACCATCAGCTGTCCTGGCAGGTATCTAGGAAACCCTGTTTTTCTCACTTCCGGTCCCATGCCCATTGAGCCCAGTGGGATGGAATCAAGCAGCTTCAGCACCCACACAAACAAACATGGAGCTCCTTACTTAAGGCGCTCAAAACTCCACTGCAAAAACAATTTCAGTGCCCAAGCCATTTCCCGCTGCCATGGAAACCGAGTGCTCTGGCAGCACATATGTCTGAAAGTGGATATGAAACCTAGGGAAGGGAGTGTGTTGGTGAATGGCAACTGCCCCAAGCAGAAGCACAGCTCTTCCACTGCCAAAACAACTCCACCTGCCTCATGAACTTCACATACCATCAGCTGTCCTGGCAGCTATCTAGGAAACCCTGTTGGGTCACTTCCGGTCCCATGCCCATTGAGCCCAGTGGGATGGAATCAAGCAGCTTGAGCACCCACACAAAACGAACATGGAGCTCCTCACTCAAGGCGCTCAAAACTCCACAGCCAAAGACAAGTTCAGTGCCCAAGCCATTTCCCGCTGCCATGGAAACCAAGTGCTCTGGCAGCACATATGTCTGAAAGTGGATATGACACCTAGGGAAGGGACTTGCTGGGAATGGCAAGTGCCCGAAGCAGCAGCACAGCTCTTCCAGTGCCAAAACAACTCCACCTGCCTCATGAACTTCACATACCATCAGCTGTCCTGGCAGCTATCTAGGAAACCCTGTTGGCTCACTTCCGGTCCCATGCCCATTGAGCCCAGTGGGATGGAATCAAGCAGCTTCAGCACCCACACAAAACAAACATGGAGCTCCTCACTAAAGGCGCTCAAAACTCCACAGCCAAAGACAAGTTCAGTGCCCAAGCCATTTCCCGCTGCCATGGAAACCAAGTGCTCTAGCAGCACATATGTCTGAAAGTGGATATGACACGTAGGGAAGTGAATGTGCTGGTGAATGACAAGTGCCCGAAGCAGCAGCACAGCTCTTTCACTGCCAAAACAACTCCACCTGCCTCCTGAACTTCACATACCATCAGCTGTCCTGGCAGCTATCTAGGAAACCCTGTTGGGTCACTTCCGGTCCCATGCCCATTGAGCCCAGTGGGATGGAATCAAGCAGCTTCAGCACCCACACAAAACGAACATCGAGCTCCTCACTCAAGGCGCTCAAAACTCCACGGCCAAAGACAAGTTCAGTGCCCAAGCCATTTCCCGCTGCCATGGAAACCAAGTGCTCTGGCAGCACATATGTCTGAAAGTGGATATGACACCTAGGGAAGGGAGTGTGCTGGTGAATGGCAACTGCCCGAAGCAGCAGCACAGCTCTTCCAGTGCCAAAACAACTCCACCTGCCTCATCAACTTCACATACCATCAGCTGTCCTGGCAGCTATCTAGGAAACCCTGTTGGGTCACTTCCGGTCCCATGCCCATTGAGCCCAGTGGGATGGAATCAAGCCGCTTGAGCACCCACACAAATCTAACATGGAGCTCCTCACTCAAGGCGCTCAAAACTCCACAGCCAAAGACAAGTTCAGTGCCCAAGCCATTTCCCGCTGCCATGGAAACCAAGTGCTCTGGCAGCACATATGTCTGAAAGTGGATATGACACCTAGGGAAGGGAGTGTGCTGGTGAATGGCAACTGCCCGAAGCAGCAGCACAGCTCTTCCAGTGCCAAAACAACTCCACCTGCCTCATGAACTTCACATACCGTCTGCTGTCCTGGCAGCTATCTAGGAAACCCTGTTGGGTCACTTCCGGTCCCATGCTTATTGAGCCCAGTGGGATGGAATCAAGCAGCTTGAACATCCACACAAAACGAACATGGAGCTCCTCACTCAAGGCGCTAAAAATTACATGGCGAAAGACAAGTTCAGTGCCCAAGCCATTTCCCGCTGCCATGGAAACCAAGTTCTCTGGCAGCACATATGTGTGAAAGTGGATATGACACCTAGGGAAGGGACTGTGCTGGTGAATGGCAAGTGCCCTAAGCAGGAGCACAGCTCTTCCAGTGCCAAAACAACTCCACCTGCCTCATGAACTTCACATACCATCAGCTGTCCTGGCAGCTATCTAGGAAACCCTGTTGGCTCACTTCCGGTCCCATGCTTATTGAGCCCAGTGGGATGGAATCAAACAGCTTCAGCACCCACACAAATCTAACATGGAGCTCCTCACTCAAGGCGCTCAAAATTACATGGCGAAAGACAAGTTCAGTGCCCAAGCCATTTCCCGCTGCCAAGGAAACCAAGTGCTCTGGAAGCACATATGTCTGAAAGTGGATATGACACCTAGGGAAGGGAGTGTGGTGGTGAATGGCAACTGCCCGAAGCAGCAGCACAGCTCTTCCACTGCCAAAACAACTCCACCTGCCTCATGAACTTCACATACCATCAGCTGTCCTGACAGATATCTAGGAAACCCTGTTGGGTCACTTCCGGTCCCATGCCCATTGAGCCCAGTGGGATGGAATCAAGCAGCTTCAGCACCCACACAAATCTAACATGGAGCTCCTCACCCAAGGCGCTCAAAGCTTCACAGCCAAACACAAGTTCAGTGCCCAAGCCATTTCCCGCTGCCATGGAAACCAAGTGCTCTGGCAGCACATATGTCTGAAAGTGGATATGACACCTAGGGAAAGGAGTGTGGTGGTGAACGGCAACTGCCCGAAGCAGCAGCACAGCTCTTCCCGTGCCAAAACAACTCCACCTGCCTCATGAACTTCACATACCATCAGCTGTCCTGGCAGCTATCTAGGAAACCCTGTTGGGTCACTTCCGGTCCCATGCTTATTGAGCCCAGTGGGATGGAATCAAGCAGCTTGAGCACCCACACAAAACGAACATGGAGCTCCTTACTTAAGGCGCTCAAAACTCCACTGCAAAAACAAGTTCAGTGCCCAAGCCATTTCCCGCTGACATGGAAAACAAGTGCTCTGGAAGCACATATGTCTGAAAGTGGATATGACACCTAGGGAAGGGAGTTTGCTGGTGAATGGCAACTGCCCGAAGCAGCAGCACAGCTCTTCCACTGCCAAAACAACTCCACCTGCCTCATGAACTTCACATACCATCAGCTGTCCTGGCAGCTATCTAGGAAACCCTGTTGGCTCACTTCCGGTCCCATGCCCATTGAGCCCAGTGGGATGGAATCAAGCAGCTTCAGCACCCACACAAATCTAACATGGAGCTCCTCACTCAAGGCGCTCAAAACTCCACTGCAAAAACAAGTTCAGTGCACTAGCCATTTCCCGCTGCCATGGAAACCAAGTGCTCTGGCAGCACATATGTCTGAAAGTGGATATGACACCTAGGGAAGGGAGTGTGCTGGTGAATGGCAACTGCCCGAAGCAGCAGCACAGCTCCTCCAGTGCCAAAACAACTCCACCTGCCTCATGAACTTCACATACCATCACCTGTCCTGGCAGGTATGTTTGACACCCTGTTGGGTCACTTCCGGTCCCATGCCCATTGAGCACAGTGGGACGGAATCAAGCAGTTTCAGCACCCACACAAATCTAACATGGAGCTCCTCACTCAAGGAACTCAAAATTACATGGCGAAAGACAAGTTCAGTGCCCAAGCCATTTCCCGCTGCCAAGGAAACCAAGTGCTCTGGAAGCACATATGTCTGAAAGTGGATATGACACCTAGGGAAGGGAGTGTGGTGGTGAATGGCAACTGCCCGAAGCAGCAGCACAGCTCTTCCACTGCCAAAACAACTCCACCTGCCTCATGCACTTCACATACCATCAGCTGTCCTGGCAGCTATCTAGGAAACCCTGTTGGGTCACTTCCGGTCCCATGCCCATTGAGCCCAGTGGGATGGAATCAAGCAGCTTCAGCACCCACACAAAACCAACATGGAGCTCCTCACTCAAGGCGCTAAAAACTCCACAGCCAAACAAGTTCAGTGCCCAAGCCATTTCCAGCTGCCATGGAAACCAAGTACTCTGGCAGCACATATGTCTGAAAGTGGATATGACACATAGGGAAGGGAGTGTGCTGGTGAATGGCAACTGCCCGAAGCAGCAGCACAGCTCTTCCACTGCCAAAACAACTCCACCTGCCTCATGAACTTCACATACCATCAGCTGTCCTGGCAGGTATCTAGGAAACCCTGTTTTTCTCACTTCCGGTCCCATGCCCATTGAGCCCAGTGGGATGGAATCAAGCAGCTTCAGCACCCACACAAACAAACATGGAGCTCCTTACTTAAGGCGCTCAAAACTCCACTGCAAAAACAATTTCAGTGCCCAAGCCATTTCCCGCTGCCATGGAAACCGAGTGCTCTGGCAGCACATATGTCTGAAAGTGGATATGAAACCTAGGGAAGGGAGTGTGTTGGTGAATGGCAACTGCCCGAAGCAGCAGCACAGCTCTTCCCGTGCCAAAACAACTCCACCTGCCTCATGAACTTCACATACCATCAGCTGTCCTGGCAGGTATGTTTGACACCCTGTTGGGTCACTTCCGGTCCCATGCCCATTGAGCCCAGTGGGATGGAATCAAGCAGCTTCAGCACCCACACAAAACGAACATGGAGCTCCTCATCCAAGGCGCTCAAAGCTTCACAGCCAAACACAAGTACAGTGCCCAAGCCATTTCCCGCTGCCATGGAAACCAAGTGCTCTGGCAGCACATATGTCTGAAAGTGGATATGACACCTAGGGAAGGGAGTGTGGTGGTGAACGGCAACTGCCCGAACAAGCAGCACAGCTCTTCCACTGCCAAAACAACTCCACCTGCCTCATGAACTTGACATACCATCAGCTGTCCTGGCAACTATCTAGGAAACCCTGTTGGGTCACTTCCGGTCCCATGCCCATTGAGCCCAGTGGGATGGAATCAAGCAGCTTCAGCACCCACACAAATCTAACATGGAGCTCCTCACCCAAGGCGCTCAAAGCTTCACAGCCAAACACAAGTTCAGTGCCCAAGCCATTTCCCGCTGCCATGGAAACCAAGTGCTGTGGCAGCACATATGTCTGAAAGTGGATATGACACCTAGGGAAGGGAGTGTGGTGGTGAATGGCAACTGCCCGAAGCAGCAGCACAGCTCTTCCACTGCCAAAACAACTCCACCTGCCTCATGAACTTCACATACCATCAGCTGTCCTGGCAGGTATCTAGGAAACCCTGTTTTTCTCACTTCCGGTCCCATGCCCATTGAGCCCAGTGGGATGGAATCAAGCAGCTTCAGCACCCACACAAACAAACATGGAGCTCCTTACTTAAGGCGCTCAAAACTCCACTGCAAAAACAATTTCAGTGCCCAAGCCATTTCCCGCTGCCATGGAAACCGAGTGCTCTGGCAGCACATATGTCTGAAAGTGGATATGAAACCTAGGGAAGGGAGTGTGTTGGTGAATGGCAACTGCCCCAAGCAGAAGCACAGCTCTTCCACTGCCAAAACAACTCCACCTGCCTCATGAACTTCACATACCATCAGCTGTCCTGGCAGCTATCTAGGAAACCCTGTTGGGTCACTTCCGGTCCCACGCCCATTGAGCCCAGTGGGATGGAATCAAGCAGCTTCAGCACCCACACAAATCTAACATGGAGCTCCTCACTCAAGGCGCTCAAAACTCCACAGCCAAAGACAAGTTCAGTGCCCAAGCCATTTCCCGCTGCCATGGAAACCAAGTGCTCTGGCAGCACATATGTCTGAAAGTGGATATGACACCTAGGAAAGGGACTTGCTGGGAATGGCAAGTGCCCGAAGCAGCAGCACAGCTCTTCCAGTGCCAAAACAACTCCACCTGCCTCATGAACTTCACATACCATCAGCTGTCCTGGCAGCTATCTAGGAAACCCTGTTGGCTCACTTCCGGTCCCATGCCCATTGAGCCCAGTGGGATGGAATCAAGCAGCTTCAGCACCCACACAAAACAAACATGGAGCTCCTCACTAAAGGCGCTCAAAACTCCACAGCCAAAGACAAGTTCAGTGCCCAAGCCATTTCCCGCTGCCATGGAAACCAAGTGCTCTAGCAGCACATATGTCTGAAAGTGGATATGACACGTAGGGAAGTGAATGTGCTGGTGAATGACAAGTGCCCGAAGCAGCAGCACAGCTCTTTCACTGCCAAAACAACTCCACCTGCCTCCTGAACTTCACATACCATCAGCTGTCCTGGCAGCTATCTAGGAAACCCTGTTGGGTCACTTCCGGTCCCATGCCCATTGAGCCCAGTGGGATGGAATCAAGCAGCTTCAGCACCCACACAAAACGAACATCGAGCTCCTCACTCAAGGCGCTCAAAACTCCACGGCCAAAGACAAGTTCAGTGCCCAAGCCATTTCCCGCTGCCATGGAAACCAAGTGCTCTGGCAGCACATATGTCTGAAAGTGGATATGACACCTAGGGAAGGGAGTGTGCTGGTGAATGGCAACTGCCCGAAGCAGCAGCACAGCTCTTCCAGTGCCAAAACAACTCCACCTGCCTCATGAACTTCACATACCATCAGCTGTCCTGGCAGCTATCTAGGAAACCCTGTTGGGTCACATCCGGTCCCATGCCCATTGAGCCCAGTGGGATGGAATCAAGCCGCTTGAGCACCCACACAAATCTAACATGGAGCTCCTCACTCAAGGCGCTCAAAACTCCACAGCCAAAGACAAGTTCAGTGCCCAAGCCATTTCCCGCTGCCATGGAAACCAAGTGCTCTGGCAGCACATATGTCTGAAAGTGGATATGACACCTAGGGAACGGAGTGTGCTGGTGAATGGCAACTGCCCGAAGCAGCAGCACAGCTCTTCCAGTGCCAAAACAACTCCACCTGCCTCATGAACTTCACATACCGTCTGCTGTCCTGGCAGCTATCTAGGAAACCGTGTTGGGTCACTTCCGGTCCCATGCTTATTGAGCCCAGTGGGATGGAATCAAGCAGCTTGAACATCCACACAAAACGAACATGGAGCTCCTCACTCAAGGCGCTAAAAATTACATGGCGAAAGACAAGTTCAGTGCCCAAGCCATTTCCCGCTGCCATGGAAACCAAGTGCTCTGGCAGCACATATGTGTGAAAGTGGATATGACACCTAGGGAAGGGACTGTGCTGGTGAATGGCAAGTGCCCTAAGCAGGAGCACAGCTCTTCCAGTGCCAAAACAACTCCACCTGCCTCATGAACTTCACATACCATCAGCTGTCCTGGCAGCTATCTAGGAAACCCTGTTGGCTCACTTCCGGTCCCATGCTTATTGAGCCCAGTGGGATGGAATCAAGCAGCTTCAGCACCCACACAAATCTAACATGGAGCTCCTCACTCAAGGCGCTCAAAATTACATGGCGAAAGACAAGTTCAGTGCCCAAGCCATTTCCCGCTGCCATGGAAACCAAGTGCTCTGGAAGCACATATGTCTGAAAGTGGATATGACACC
This sequence comes from Ochotona princeps, assembly GCF_030435755.1. Taxonomy (NCBI): domain Eukaryota; kingdom Metazoa; phylum Chordata; class Mammalia; order Lagomorpha; family Ochotonidae; genus Ochotona; species Ochotona princeps. The sequence continues at coordinate 145,379,985 of NC_080832.1, read as the reverse complement.
TAGGGAAGGGAGTGTGGTGGTGAATGGCAACTGCCCGAAGCAGCAGCACAGCTCTTCCACTGCCAAAACAACTCCACCTGCCTCATGAACTTCACATACCATCAGCTGTCCTGACAGCTATCTAGGAAACCCTGTTGGGTCACTTCCGGTCCCATGCCCATTGAGCCCAGTGGGATGGAATCAAGCAGCTTCAGCACCCACACAAATCTAACATGGAGCTCCTCACCCAAGGCGCTCAAAGCTTCACAGCCAAACACAAGTTCAGTGCCCAAGCCATTTCCCGCTGCCATGGAAACCAAGTGCTCTGGCAGCACATATGTCTGAAAGTGGATATGACACCTAGGGAAAGGAGTGTGGTGGTGAACGGCAACTGCCCGAAGCAGCAGCACAGCTCTTCCACTGCCAAAACAACTCCACCTGCCTCATGAACTTCACATACCATCAGCTGTCCTGGCAGCTATCTAGGAAACCCTGTTGGGTCACTTCCGGTCCCATGCTTATTGAGCCCAGTGGGATGGAATCAAGCAGCTTGAGCACCCACACAAAACGAACATGGAGCTCCTTACTTAAGGCGCTCAAAACTCCACTGCAAAAACAAGTTCAGTGCCCAAGCCATTTCCCGCTGACATGGAAAACAAGTGCTCTGGAAGCACATATGTCTGAAAGTGGATATGACACCTAGGGAAGGGAGTTTGCTGGTGAATGGCAACTGCCCGAAGCAGCAGCACAGCTCTTCCACTGCCAAAACAACTCCACCTGCCTCATGAACTTCACATACCATCAGCTGTCCTGGCAGCTATCTAGGAAACCCTGTTGGCTCACTTCCGGTCCCATGCCCATTGAGCCCAGTGGGATGGAATCAAGCAGCTTCAGCACCCACACAAATCTAACATGGAGCTCCTCACTCAAGGCGCTCAAAACTCCACTGCAAAAACAAGTTCAGTGCACTAGCCATTTCCCGCTGCCATGGAAACCAAGTGCTCTGGCAGCACATATGTCTGAAAGTGGATATGACACCTAGGGAAGGGAGTGTGCTGGTGAATGGCAACTGCCCGAAGCAGCAGCACAGCTCCTCCAGTGCCAAAACAACTCCACCTGCCTCATGAACTTCACATACCATCACCTGTCCTGGCAGGTATGTTTGACACCCTGTTGGGTCACTTCCGGTCCCATGCCCATTGAGCACAGTGGGACGGAATCAAGCAGTTTCAGCACCCACACAAATCTAACATGGAGCTCCTCACTCAAGGAACTCAAAATTACATGGCGAAAGACAAGTTCAGTGCCCAAGCCATTTCCCGCTGCCAAGGAAACCAAGTGCTCTGGCAGCACATATGTCTGAAAGTGGATATGACACCTAGGGAAGGGAGTGTGGTGGTGAATGGCAACTGCCCGAAGCAGCAGCACAGCTCTTCCAGTGCCAAAACAACTCCACCTGCCTCATGCACTTCACATACCATCAGCTGTCCTGGCAGCTATCTAGGAAACCCTGTTGGGTCACTTCCGGTCCCATGCCCATTGAGCCCAGTGGGATGGAATCAAGCAGCTTCAGCACCCACACAAAACCAACATGGAGCTCCTCACTCAAGGCGCTAAAAACTCCACAGCCAAAGACAAGTTCAGTGCCCAAGCCATTTCCAGCTGCCATGGAAACCAAGTACTCTGGCAGCACATATGTCTGAAAGTGGATATGACACATAGGGAAGGGAGTGTGCTGGTGAATGGCAACTGCCCGAAGCAGCAGCACAGCTCTTCCACTGCCAAAACAACTCCACCTGCCTCATGAACTTCACATACCATCAGCTGTCCTGGCAGGTATCTAGGAAACCCTGTTTTTCTCACTTCCGGTCCCATGCCCATTGAGCCCAGTGGGATGGAATCAAGCAGCTTCAGCACCCACACAAACAAACATGGAGCTCCTTACTTAAGGCGCTCAAAACTCCACTGCAAAAACAATTTCAGTGCCCAAGCCATTTCCCGCTGCCATGGAAACCGAGTGCTCTGGCAGCACATATGTCTGAAAGTGGATATGAAACCTAGGGAAGGGAGTGTGTTGGTGAATGGCAACTGCCCGAAGCAGCAGCACAGCTCTTCCACTGCCAAAACAACTCCACCTGCCTCATGAACTTCACATACCATCAGCTGTCCTGGCAGCTATCTAGGAAACCCTGTTGGGTCACTTCCGGTCCCATGCCCATTGAGCCCAGTGGGATGGAATCAAGCAGCTTCAGCATCCACACAAATCTAATATGGAGCTCCTCACTCAAGGCGCTCAAAACTTCACAGCCAAAGACAAGTTCAGTGCCCAAGCCATTTCCCGCTGCCATGGAAACCAAGTACTCTGGCAGCACATATGTCTGAAAGTGGATATGACACATAGGGAAGGGAGTGTGCTGGTGAATGGCAACTGCCCGAAGCAGCAGCACAGCTCTTCCACTGCCAAAACAACTCCACCTGCCTCATGAACTTCACATACCATCAGCTGTCCTGGCAGCTATCTAGGAAACCCTGTTGGCTCACTTCCGGTCCCATGCCCATTGAGCCCAGTGGGATGGAATCAAGCAGCTTCAGCACCCACACAAAACAAACATGGAGCTCCTCACTAAAGGCGCTCAAAACTCCACAGCCAAAGACAAGTTCAGTGCCCAAGCCATTTCCCGCTGCCATGGAAACCAAGTGCTCTAGCAGCACATATGTCTGAAAGTGGATATGACACGTAGGGAAGTGAATGTGCTGGTGAAAGACAAGTGCCCGAAGCAGCAGCACAGCTCTTTCACTGCCAAAACAACTCCACCTGCCTCCTGAACTTCACATACCATAGGCTGTCCTGGCAGCTATCTAGGAAACCCTGTTGGGTCACTTCCGGTCCCATGCCCATTGAGCCCAGTGGGATGGAATCAAGCAGCTTCAGCACCCACACAAAACGAACATCGAGCTCCTCACTCAAGGCGCTCAAAACTCCACGGCCAAAGACAAGTTCAGTGCCCAAGCCATTTCCCGCTGCCATGGAAACCAAGTGCTCTGGCAGCACATATGTCTGAAAGTGGATATGACACCTAGGGAAGGGACTGTGCTGGTGAATGGCAACTGCCCGAAGCAGCAGCACAGCTCTTCCAGTGCCAAAACAACTCCACCTGCCTCATCAACTTCACATACCATCAGCTGTCCTGGCAGCTATCTAGGAAACCCTGTTGGGTCACTTCCGGTCCCATGCCCATTGAGCCCAGTGGGATGGAATCAAGCAGCTTCAGCACCCACACAAATCTAACATGGAGCTCCTCACTCAAGGCGCTCAAAACTCCACAGCCAAAGACAAGTTCAGTGCCCAAGCCATTTCCCGCTGCCATGGAAACCAAGTGCTCTGGCAGCACATATGTCTGAAAGTGGATATGACACCTAGGGAAGGGAGTGTGCTGGTGAATGGCAACTGCCCGAAGCAGCAGCACAGCTCTTCCAGTGCAAAAAACAACTCCACCTTCCTCATGAACTTCACATACCGTCTGCTGTCCTGGCAGCTATCTAGGAAACCCTGTTGGCTCACTTCCGGTCCCATGCCCATTGAGCCCAGTGGGATGGAATCAAGCAGCTTGAGCACCCACACAAAAACTAACATCGAGCTCCTCACTCAAGGCGCTCAAAACTTCACAGCCAAAGACAAGTTCAGTGCCCAAGCCATTTCCCGCTGCCATGGAAACCAAGTGCTCTAGCAGCACATATGTCTGAAAGTGGATGTGACACCTAGGGAAGGGAGTGTGCTGGTGAATGGCAACTGCCTGAATCAGCAGCACAGCTCTTCCACTGCCAAAACAACTCCACCTGACTCATGAACTTCACATACCATCAGCTGTCCTGGCAGCTATCTAGGAAACCCTGTTGGGTCACTTCCGGTCCCATGCCCTTTGATCCCAGTGGGATGGAATCAAGCAGCTTCAGCACCCACACAAAACTAACATGGAGCTCCTCACTCAAGGCGCTCAAAACTCCAAGGCCAGAACAAGTTCAGTGCCCAAGCCATTTCCCGCTGCCAAGGAAACCAAATGCTCTGGCAGCACATATGTCTGAAAGTGGATATGACACCTAGGGAAGGGAGTGTGGTGGTGAATGGCAACTGCCCGAAGCACCAGCACAGCTCTTGCACTGCCAAAACAACTCCACCTGCCTCATGAACTTCACATACCATCACCTGTCCTGGCAGGTATGTTTGACACCCTGTTGGGTAACTTCCGGTTCCATTCACATTGAGCCCAGTGGGATGGAATCAAGCAGCTTCAGCACCCACACAAAACTAACATGGAGCTCCTCCCCCAGGGCGCTCAAACTTCACAGCCAAACACAAGTTCAGTCCCCAAGCCATTTCCCGCTGCCATGGAAACCAAGTGCTCTGGCAGCACATATGTCTGAAAGTGGATATGACACCTAGGGAAGGGAGTGTGGTGGTGAACGGCAACTGCCCGAAGCAGCAGCACAGCTCTTCCAGTGCCAAAACAACTCCACCTGCCTCATGAACTTCACATACCATCAGCTGTCCTGGCAGCTCTCTAGGAAACCCTGTTGGGTCACTTCCGGTCCCATGCCCATTGAGCCCAGTGGGATGGAATCAAGCAGCTTCAGCACCCACACAAATCTAACATGGAGCTCCGCACTCAAGGCGCTCAAAACTACACAGCCAAAGACGAGTTCAGTGCCCAAGCCATTTCCCGCTGCCATGGAAAACAAGTGCTCTGGCAGCACATATGTCTGAAAGTGGATATGACACCTAGGGAAGGGACTGTGCTGGTGAATGGCAACTGCCCGAAGCAGCAGCACAGCTCTTCCACTGCCAAAACAACTCCACCTGCCTCATGAACTTCACATACCATCAGCTGTCCTGGCAGCTATCTAGGAAACCCTGTTGGGTCACTTCCGGTCCCATGCCCATTGAGCCCAGTGGGATGGAATCAAGCAGCTTCAGCATCCACACAAATCTAATATGGAGCTCCTCACTCAAGGCGCTCAAAACTTCACAGCCAAAGACAAGTTCAGTGCCCAAGCCATTTCCCGCTGCCATGGAAACCAAGTACTCTGGCAGCACATATGTCTGAAAGTGGATATGACACCTAGGGAAGGGAGTGTGCTGGTGAATGGCAACTTCCCGAAGCAGCAGCACAGCTCTTCCAGTGCCAAAACAACTCCACCTGCCTCATGAACTTCACATACCATCAGCTGTCCTGGCAGCTATCTAGGAAACCCCGTTGGTTCACTACAGGTCCCATGCCCATTGAGCCCAGTGGGATGGAATCAAGCAGCTTCAGCACCCACAAAAAACGAACATGGAGGTCCTCACTCAAGGCGCTCAAAACTCCATTGCAAAACAAGTTCAGTGCCCAAGCCATTTCCCGCTGCCATGGAAACCAAGTGCTCTGGCAGCACATATGTCTGAAAGTGGATGTGACACCTAGGGAAGGGAGTGTGCTAGTGAATGGCAACTGCCCGAAGCACCAGCACAGCTCTTCCACTGCCAAAACAACTCCACCTGACTCATGAACTTCACATACCATCAGCTGTCCTGGCAGCTATCTAGGAAACCCTGTTGGGTCACTTCCGGTCCCATGCCCATTGAGCCCAGTGCGATGGAATCAAGCAGCTTCAGCACCCACACAAAACGAACATGGAGCTCCTCACTCAAGGCGCTCAAAACTCCAAGGCCAGAACAAGTTCAGTGCCCAAGCCATTTCCCGCTGCCATGGAAACCAAGTGCTCTGGCAGCACATATGTCTGAAAGTGGATATGACACCTAGGGAAGGGAGTGTGGTGGTGAATGGCAACTGCCCAAAGCACCAGCACAGCTCTTCCACTGCCAAAACAACTCCACCTGCCTCATGAACTTCACATACCATCACCTGTCCTGGCAGGTATGTTTGACACCCTGTTGGGTCACTTCCGGTTCCATGCCCATTGAGCCCAGTGGGATGGAATCAAGCAGCTTCAGCACCCACACAAAACTAACATGGAGCTCCTCCCACAGGGTGCTCAAACTTCACAGCCAAACACAAGTTCAGTGCCCAAGCCATTTCCCGCTGCCATGGAAACCAAGTGCTCTGGCAGCACATATGTCTGAAAGTGGATATGACACCTAGGGAAGGGAGTGTGGTGGTGAACGGCAACTGCCCGAAGCAGCAGCACAGCTCTTCCAGTGCCAAAACAACTCCACCTGCCTCATGAACTTCACATACCATCACCTGTCCTGGCAGCTATCTAGGAAACCCTGTTGGGTCACTTCCGGTCCCATGCCCATTGAGCCCAGTGGGATGGAATCAAGCAGCTTCAGCACCCACACAAATCTAACATGGAGCTCCTCACTCAAGGCGCTCAAAACTCAACGGCCAAAGACGAGTTCAGTGCCCAAGCCATTTCCCGCTGCCATGGAAACCAAGTGCTCTGGCAGCACATATGTGTGAAAGTGGATATGACACCTAGGGAAGGGACTGTGCTGGTGAATGGCAACTTCTCGAAGCAGCAGCACAGCTCTTCCAGTGCCAAAACAACTCCACCTGCCTCATGAACTTCACATACCATCAGCTGTCCTGGCAGGCATTTTTGACACCCTGTTGGGTCACTTCCGGTCCCATGCCCATTGAGCCCAGTGGGATGGAATCAAGCAGCTTCAGCACCCACACAAAACGAACATGGAGCTCCTCACTCAAGGCGCTCAAAACTCCAAGGCCAGAACAAGTTCAGTGCCCAAGCCATTTCCCGCTGCCATGGAAACCAAGGGCTCTGGCAGCACATATGTCTGAAAGTGGATATGACACCTAGGGAAAGGGAGTGTGCTGGTGAATGGCAACTTCCCGAAGCAGCAGCACAGCTCTTCCACTGCCAAAACAACTCCACCTGCCTCATGAATTTCACATACCATCAGCTGTCCTGGCAGCTATCTAGGAAACCCTGTTGGGTCACTTCCGTTCCCATGCCCATTGAGCCCAGTGCGATGGAATCAAGCAGCTTCAGCACCAACACAAAACAAACATGGAGCTCCTCACACAAGGCGCTCAAAATTACATGGCGAAAGACAAGTTCAGTGCCCAAGCCATTTCCCGCTGCCAAGGAAACCAAGTGCTCTGGCAGCACATATGTCTGAAAGTGCATATGACACCTATGGAAGGGAGTGTGCTGGTGAATGGCAACTGCCCGAAGCAGCAGCACAGCTCTTCCACTGCCAAAACAACTCCACCTGCCTCATGAACTTCACATACCATCAGCTGTCCTGGCAGCTATCTAGGAAACCCTGTTGGCTAACTTTCGGTCCCATGCTTATTGAGCCCAGTGGGATGGAATCAAGCAGCTTGAGCATCCACACAAATCTAACATGGAGCTCCTCACACAAGGCGCTCAAAATTACATGGCGAAAGACAAGTTCAGTGCCCAAGCCATTTCCCGCTGCCAAGGAAACCAAGTGCTCTGGCAGCACATATGTCTGAAAGTGCATATGACACCTAGAGAAAGGAGTGTGGTGGTGAATGGCAACTTCCCGAAGCAGCAGCACATCTCTTCCAGTGCCAAAACAACTCCACCTGCCTCATGAACTTCACATACCATCAGCTGTCCTGGCAGCTATCTAGGAAACCCTGTTGGGTCACTTCCGGTCCCATGCCCATTGAGCCCAGTGGGATGGAATCAAGCAGCTTCAGCACCCACACAAAACGAACATGGAGCTCCTCACTCAAGGCGCTCAAAACTCCAAGGCCAGAACAAGTTCAGTGCCCAAGCCATTTCCCGCTGCCAAGGAAACCAAGTGCTCTGGCAGCACATATGTCTGAAAGTGGATATGACACCTAGGGAAGGGAGTGTGGTGGTGAATGGCAACTGCCCGAAGCAGCAGCACAGCTCTTCCACTGCCAAAACAACTCCACCTGCCTCATGAACTTCACATACCATCACCTGTCCTGGCAGGTATGTTTGACACCCTGTTGGGTAACTTCCGGTTCCATTCACATTGAGCCCAGTGGGATGGAATCAAGCAGCTTCAGCACCCACACAAAACTAACATGGAGCTCCTCCCCCAGGGCGCTCAAACTTCACAGCCAAACACAAGTTCAGTCCCCAAGCCATTTCCCGCTGCCATGGAAACCAAGTGCTCTGGCAGCACATATGTCTGAAAGTGGATATGACACCTAGGGAAGGGAGTGTGGTGGTGAACGGCAACTGCCCGAAGCAGCAGCACAGCTCTTCCAGTGCCAAAACAACTCCACCTGCCTCATGAACTTCACATACCATCAGCTGTCCTGGCAGCTCTCTAGGAAACCCTGTTGGGTCACTTCCGGTCCCATGCCCATTGAGCCCAGTGGGATGGAATCAAGCAGCTTCAGCACCCACACAAATCTAACATGGAGCTCCGCACTCAAGGCGCTCAAAACTACACAGCCAAAGACGAGTTCAGTGCCCAAGCCATTTCCCGCTGCCATGGAAAACAAGTGCTCTGGCAGCACATATGTCTGAAAGTGGATATGACACCTAGGGAAGGGACTGTGCTGGTGAATGGCAACTGCCCGAAGCAGCAGCACAGCTCTTCCACTGCCAAAACAACTCCACCTGCCTCATGAACTTCACATACCATCAGCTGTCCTGGCAGCTATCTAGGAAACCCTGTTGGGTCACTTCCGGTCCCATGCCCATTGAGCCCAGTGGGATGGAATCAAGCAGCTTCAGCATCCACACAAATCTAATATGGAGCTCCTCACTCAAGGCGCTCAAAACTTCACAGCCAAAGACAAGTTCAGTGCCCAAGCCATTTCCCGCTGCCATGGAAACCAAGTACTCTGGCAGCACATATGTCTGAAAGTGGATATGACACCTAGGGAAGGGAGTGTGCTGGTGAATGGCAACTGCAAGAAGCAGCAGCACAGCTCTTCCAGTGCCAAAACAACTCCACCTGCCTCATGAACTTCACATACCATCAGCTGTCCTGGCAGCTATCTAGGAAACCCCGTTGGTTCACTACAGGTCCCATGCCCATTGAGCCCAGTGGGATGGAATCAAGCAGCTTCAGCACCCACACAAAACGAACATGGAGGTCCTCACTCAAGGCGCTCAAAACTCCATTGCAAAACAAGTTCAGTGCCCAAGCCATTTCCCGCTGCCATGGAAACCAAGTGCTCTGGCAGCACATATGTCTGAAAGTGGATGTGACACCTAGGGAAGGGAGTGTGCTGGTGAATGGCAACTGCCCGAAGCACCAGCACAGCTCTTCCACTGCCAAAACAACTCCACCTGACTCATGAACTTCACATACCATCAGCTGTCCTGGCAGCTATCTAGGAAACCCTGTTGGGTCACTTCCGGTCCCATGCCCATTGAGCCCAGTGCAATGGAATCAAGCAGCTTCAGCACCCACACAAAACGAACATGGAGCTCCTCACTCAAGGCGCTCAAAACTCCAAGGCCAGAACAAGTTCAGTGCCCAAGCCATTTCCCGCTGCCATGGAAACCAAGTGCTCTGGCAGCACATATGTCTGAAAGTGGATATGACACCTAGGGAAGGGACTGTGCTGGTGAATGGCAACTGCCCGAAGCACCAGCACAGCTCTTCCACTGCCAAAACAACTCCACCTGCCTCATGAACTTCACATACCATCACCTGTCCTGGCAGGTATGTTTGACACCCTGTTGGGTCACTTCCGGTTCCATGCCCATTGAGCCCAGTGGGATGGAATCAAGCAGCTTCAGCACCCACACAAAACTAACATGGAGCTCCTCACTCAAGGCGCTCAAACTTCACAGCCAAACACAAGTTCAGTGCCCAAGCCATTTCCCGCTGCCATGGAAACCAAGTGCTCTGGCAGCACATATGTCTGAAAGTGGATATGACACCTAGGGAAGGGAGTGTGGTGGTGAACGGCAACTGCCCGAAGCAGCAGCACAGCTCTTCCAGTGCCAAAACAACTCCACCTGCCTCATGAACTTCACATACCATCAGCTGTCCTGGCAGCTATCTAGGAAACCCTGTTGGGTCACTTCCGGTCCCATGCCCATTGAGCCCAGTGGGATGGAATCAAGCAGCTTCAGCACCCACACAAATCTAACATGGAGCTCCTCACTCAAGGCGCTCAAAACTCAACGGCCAAAGACGAGTTCAGTGCCCAAGCCATTTCCCGATGCCATGGAAACCAAGTGCTCTGGCAGCACATATGTGTGAAAGTGGATATGACACCTAGGGAAGGGACTGTGCTGGTGAATGGCAACTTCTCGAAGCAGCAGCACAGCTCTTCCAGTGCCAAAACAACTCCACCTGCCTCATGAACTTCACATACCATCAGCTGTCCTGGCAGGCATTTTTGACACCCTGTTGGGTCACTTCCGGTCCCATGCCCATTGAGCCCAGTGGGATGGAATCAAGCAGCTTCAGCACCCACACAAAACGAACATGGAGCTCCTCACTCAAGGCGCTCAAAACTACACAGCCAAAGACAAGTTCAGTGCCCAAGCCATTTCCCGCTGCCAAGGAAACCAAGTGCTCTGGCAGCACATATGTCTGAAAGTGGATATGACACCTAGGGAAGGGAGTGTGTTGGTGAATGGCAACTGCCCGAAGCAGCAGCACAGCTCTTCCAGTGCCAAAACAACTCCACCTGCCTCATGAACTTCACATACCATCAGCTGTCCTGGCAGCTATCTAGGAAACCCTGTTGGGTCACTTCCGGTCCCATGCCCATTGAGCCCAGTGGGATGGAATCAAGCAGCTTCAGCACCCACAGAAATCTAACATGGACCTCCTCACTCAAGGCGCTCAAAACTCCAAGGCCAGAACAAGTTCAGTGCCCAAGCCATTTCCCGCTGCCATGGAAACCAAGGGCTCTGGCAGCACATATGTCTGAAAGTGGATATGACACCTAGGGAAAGGGAGTGTGCTGGTGAATGGCAACTGCCCGAAGCAGCAGCACAGCTCTTCCAGTGCCAAAACAACTCCACCTGCCTCATGAATTTCACATACCATCAGCTGTCCTGGCAGCTATCTAGGAAACCCTGTTGGGTCACTTCCGTTCCCATGCCCATTGAGCCCAGTGCGATGGAATCAAGCAGCTTCAGCACCAACACAAAACAAACATGGAGCTCCTCACTCAAGGCGCTCAAAATTACATGGCGAAAGACAAGTTCAGTGCCCAAGCCATTTCCCGCTGCCAAGGAAACCAAGTGCTCTGGCAGCACATATGTCTGAAAGTGGATATGACACCTAGGGAAGGGAGTGTGCTGGTGAATGGCAACTGCCCGAAGCAGCAGCACAGCTCTTCCACTGCCAAAACAACTCCACCTGCCTCATGAACTTCACATACCATCAGCTGTCCTGGCAGCTATCTAGGAAACCCTGTTGGCTAACTTTCGGTCCCATGCTTATTGAGCCCAGTGGGATGGAATCAAGCAGCTTGAGCATCCACACAAATCTAACATGGAGCTCCTCACTCAAGGCGCTCAAAACTCCACAGCCAAAGACAAGTTCATTGCCCAAGCCATTTCCCGCTGCCATGGAAACCAAGTGCTCTGGCAGCACATATGTCTGAAAGTGGATATGACACCTAGGGAAGGGAGTGTGCTGGTGAATGGCAACTGCCCGAAGCAGCAGCACAGCTCTTCCACTGCCAAAACAACTCCACCTGCCTCATGAACTTCACATACCATCAGCTGTCCTGGCAGCTATCTAGGAAACCCTGTTGGCTCACTTCCAGTCCCATGCCCATTGAGCCCAGTGGGATGGAATCACGCAGCTTCAGCACCCACACAAAACGAACATGGAGCTCCTCACTCAAGGCGCTCAAAACTACACAGCCAAAGACAAGTTCAGTGCCCAAGCCATTTCCCACTGCCATGGAAACCAAGTGCTCTGGCAGCACATATGTCTGAAAGAGGATATGACACCTAGAGAAAGGAGTGTGGTGGTGAATGGCAACTTCCCGAAGCAGCAGCACATCTCTTCCAGTGCCAAAACAACTCCACCTGCCTCATCAACTTCACATACCATCAGCTGTCCTGGCAGCTATCTAGGAAACCCTGTTGGGTCACTTCCGGTCCCATGCCCATTGAGCCCAGTGGGATGGAATCAAGCAGCTTCAGCACCCACACAAAACGAACATGGAGCTCCTCACTCAAGGTGCTCAAAACTCCACAGCCAAAGACAAGTTCAGTGCCCAAGCCATTTCCCACTGCCATGGAAACTAAGTGCTCTGGCAGCACATATGTCTGAAAGAGGATATGACACCTAGGGAAGGGAGTGTGCTGGTGAATGGCAACTTCCCGAAGCAGCAGCACAGCTCATCCACTGCCAAAACAACTCCACCTGCCTCATGAACTTCACATACCATCAGCTGTCCTGGCAGCTATCTAGGAAACCCTGTTGGCTCACTTCCGGTCCCATGCCCATTGAGCCCAGTGGGATGGAATGAAGCAGCTTCAGCACCCACACAAATCTAACATGGAGCTCCTCACTAAAGGCGCTCAAAACTCCACAGCCAAAGACAAGTTCAGTGCCCAAGCCATTTCCCGCTGCCATGGAAACCAAGTGCTCTGGCAGCACATATGTCTGAAAGTGGATATGACACCTAGGGAAGGGAGTGTGGTGGTGAATGGCAACTGCCCGAAGCAGCAGCACAGCTCTTCCACTGCCAAAACAACTCCACCTGCCTCATCAACTTCACATACCATCAGCTGTCCTGGCAGCTATCTAGGAAACCCTGTTGGCTCACTTCCGGTCCCATGCCCATTGAGCCCAGTGGGATGGAATCAAGCAGCTTCAGCACCCACACAAAACGAACATGGAGCTCCTCACTCAAGAAGCTCAAAACTCAACAGCCAAAGACAAGTTCAGTGCCCAAGCCATTTCCCGCTGCCATGGAAACCAAAGGCTCTGGCAGCACATATGTCTGAAAGTGGATATGACACCTAGGGAAGGGAGTGTGCTGGTGAATGGCAACTTCCCGAAGCAGCAGCACAGCTCTTTCACTGCCAAAACAAATCCACCTGCCTCATCAACTTCACATACCATCAGCTGTCCTGACAGCTATCTAGGAAACCCTGTTGGGTCACTTCCGGTCCCATGCCCATTGAGCCCAGTGGGATGGAATCAAGCAGCTTCAGCACCCACACAAAACTAACATGGATCTCCTCACTCAAGCCGCTCAAAACTCAACAAACAAAGACAAGTTCAGTGCCCAAGCCATTTCCCGCTGCCAAGGAAACCAAGTGCTCTGGCAGCACATATGTCTGAAAGTGGATATGACACCTAGGGAAGGGAGTGTGTTGGTGAATGGCAACTGCCCAAAGCAGCAGCACAGCTCTTCCACTGCCAAAAAAACTCCACCTGCCTCATGAACTTCACATACCATCAGCTGTCCTGGCAGCTATCTAGGAAACCCTGTTGGGTCACTTCCGGTCCCATGCCCATTGGGCCCAGTGGGATGGAATCAAGCAGCTTCAGCACCCACACAAATCTAACATGGAGCTCCTCACTCAAGGCGCTCAAAACTCAACAAACAAAGACAAGTTCAGTGCCCAAGCCTTTTCCCGCTGCCAAGGAAACCAAGTGCTCTGGCAGCACATATGTCTGAAAGTGGATATGACACCTAGGGAAGGGAGTGTGTTGGTGAATGGCAACTGCCCAAAGCAGCAGCACAGCTCTTCCACTGCCAAAAAAACTCCACCTGCCTCAAGAAATTCACATACCATCAGCTGTCCTGGCAGCTATCTAGGAAACCCTGTTGGGTCACTTCCGGTCCCATGCACATTGGGCCCAGTGGGATGGAATCAAGCAGCTTCAGCACCCACACAAATCTAACATGGAGCTCCTCACTCAAGGCGCTAAAAACTCTACAGCCAAAGATAAGTTCAGTGCCCAAGCCATTTCCCGCTGCCATGGAAACCAAGTGCTCTAGCAGCACATATCTCTGAAAGTGGATATGACACCTAGGGAAGGGAGTGTGCTGGTGAATGGCAACTGCCCGAAGCAGCAGCACAGCTCTTCCACTGCCAAAACAACTCCACCTGCCTCATCAACTTCACATACCATCAGCTGTCCTGGCAGCTATCTAGGAAACCCTGTTGGCTCACTTCCGGTCCCATGCCCATTGAGCCCAGTGGGATGGAATCAAGCAGCTTCAGCACCCACACAAAACGAACATGGACCTCCTCACTCAAGGAGCTCAAAACTCAACAGCCAAAGACAAGTTCAGTGCCCAAGCCATTTCCCGCTGCCATGGAAACCAAGGGCTCTGGCAGCACATATGTCTGAAAGTGGATATGACACCTAGGGAAGGGAGTGTGCTGGTGAATGGCAACTGCCCGAAGCAGCAGCACAGCTCTTTCACTGCCAAAACAAATCCACCTGCCTCATGAACTTCACATACCATCAGCTGTCCTGGCAGCTATCTAGGAAACCCTGTTGGGTCACTTCCGGTCCCATGCCCATTGAGCCCAGTGGGATGGAATCAAGCAGCTTCAGCACCCACACAAAACTAACATGGATCTCCTCACTCAAGCCGCTCAAAACTCCAGAGCGAAAGACAAGTTCAGTGCCCAAGCCATTTCCCGCTGCCATGGAACTCAAGTGCTCTGGCAGCACATATGTCTGAAAGTGGATATGACACCTAGGGAAGGGAGTGTGGTGGTGAATGGCAACTGCCTGAAGCAGCAGCACAGCTCTTCCAGTGCCAAAACAACTCCACCTGCCTCATGAACTTCACATACCATCAGCTGTCCTGGCAGCTATCTAGGAAACCCTGTTGGGTCACTTCCGGTCCCATGCCCATTGAGCCCAGTAGGATGGAATCAAGCAGCTTCAGCACCCACACAAAACTAACATGGAGCTCCTCACTCAAGGCGCTCAAAACTCAACAAACAAAGAAAAGTTCAGTGCCCAAGCCATTTCCCGCTGCCAAGGAAACCAAGTGCTCTGGCAGCACATATGTCTGAAAGTGGATATGACACCTAGGGAAGGGAGTGTGGTGGTGAATGGCAACTGCCTGAATCAGCAGCACAGCTCTTCCAGTGCCAAAACAACTCCACCTGCCTCATGAACGTCACATACCATCAGCTGTACAGGCAGGTATGTTTGACACCCTGTTGGGTAACTTCCGGTTCCATTCACATTGAGCCCAGTGGGATGGAATCAAGCAGCTTCAGCACCCACACAAAACTAACATGGAGCTCCTCACTCAAGGCGCTCAAAACTACATTGCGAAAGACAAGTTCAGTGCCCAAGCCATTTCCCGCTGCCAAGGAAACCAAGTGCTCTGGCAGCACATATGTCTGAAAGTGGATATGACACCTAGGGAAGGGAGTGTGTTGGTGAATGGCAAGTGCCCGAAGCAGCAGCACAGCTCTTTCACTGCCAAAACAACTTCACCTGCCTCATGAACTTCACATACCATCAGCTGTCCTGGCAGCTATCTAGGAAACCCTGTTGGCTCACTTCCGGTCCCATGCCCATTGAGCCCAGTGGGATGGAATCAAGCAGCTTCAGCACCCACACAAAACGAACATGGAGCTCCTCACTCAAGGCGCTCAAAACTTCACAGCCAAAGACAAGTTCAGTGCCCAAGCCATTTCCCGCTGCCATGGAAACCAAGTGCTCTAGCAGCACATATCTCTGAAAGTGGATATGACACCTAGGGAAGGGAGTGTGGTGGTGAATGGCAACTGCCCGAAGCAGCAGCACAGCTCTTCCAGTGCCAAAACAACTCCACCTGCCTCATCAACTTCACATACCATCAGCTGTCCTGGCAGCTATCTAGGAAACCCTGTTGGGTCACTTCCGGTCCCATGCCCATTGAGCCCAGTGGGATGGAATCAAGCAGCTTCAGCACCCACACAAAACGAACATGGACCTCCTCACTCAAGGAGCTCAAAACTCAACAGCCAAAGACAAGTTCAGTGCCCAAGCCATTTCCCGCTGCCATGGAAACCAAGGGCTCTGGCAGCACATATGTCTGAAAGTGGATATGACACCTAGGGAAGGGAGTGTGCTGGTGAATGGCAACTGCCCGAAGCAGCAGCATAGCTCTTTCACTGCCAAAACAAATCCACCTGCCTCATGAACTTCACATACCATCAGCTGTCCTGACAGCTATCTAGGAAACCCTGTTGGGTCACTTCCGGTCCCATGCCCATTGAGCCCAGTGGGATGGAATCAAGCAGCTTCAGCACCCACACAAAACTAACATGGATCTCCTAACTCAAGCCGCTCAAAACTCCAGAGCCAAAGACAAGTTCAGTGCCCAAGCCATTTCCCGCTGCCATGGAACTCAAGTGCTCTGGCAGCACATATGTCTGAAAGTGGATATGACACCTAGGGAAGGGAGTGTGTTGGTGAATGGCAACTGCCTGAAACAGCAGCACAGCTCTTCCAGTGCCAAAACAACTCCACCTGCCTCATGAACTTCACATACCATCAGCTGTCCTGGCAGCTATCTAGGAAACCCTGTTGGCTCACTTCCGGTCCCATGCCCATTGAGCCCAGTAGGATGGAATCAAGCAGCTTCAGCACCCACACAAAACGAACATGGAGCTCCTCACTCAAGAAGCTCAAAACTCAACAAACAAAGACAAGTTCAGTGCCCAAGCCATTTCCCGCTGCCATGGAAACCAAGTGCTCTGGCAGCACATATGTCTGAAAGTGGATATGACACCTAGGGAAGGGAGTGTGGTGGTGAATGGCAACTGCCTGAATCAGCAGCACACCTTTTCCAGTGCCAAAAAAACTCCACCTGCCTCATGAACGTCACATACCATCAGCTGTACAGGCAGGTATGTTGGACAACCTGTTGGGTCACTTCCGGTCCCATGCCCATTGAGCCCAGTGGGATGGAATCAAGCAGCTTCAGCACACACACAAAACGAACATGGAGCTCCTCACTCAAGGCGCTAAAAACTACATTGCGAAAGACAAGTTCAGTGCCCAAGCCATTTCCCGCTGCCATGGAAACCAAGTGCTCTGGCAGCACATATGTCTGAAAGCGGATATGACACCTAGGCAAGAGAGTGTGTTGGTGAATGGCAACTGCCCGAAGCAGCAGCACAGCTCTTTCACTGCCAAAACAACTCCACCTGCCTCATGAACTTCACATACCATCAGCTGTCCTGGCAGCTATCTAGGAAACCCTGTTGGCTCACTTCCAGTCCCATGCCCATTGAGCCCAGTGGGATGGAATCAAGCAGCTTCAGCACCCACACAAAACGAACATGGAGCTCCTCACTCAAGGCGCTCAAAACTCCAGAGCCAAAGACAAGTTCAGTGCCCAAGCCATTTCCCGCTGCCATGGAAACCAAGTGCTCTGGCAGCACATATGTCTGAAAGTGGATATGACACCTAGGGAAGGGATTGTGGTGGTGAATGGCAACTGCCTGAATCAGCAGCACAGCTCTTCCAGTGCCAAAACAACTCCACCTGCCTCATGAACGTCACATACCATCAGCTGTACAGGCAGGTGTGTTGGACAACCTGTTGGGTCACTTCCGGTCCCATGCCCATTGAGCCCAGTGGGATGGAATCAAGCAGCTTCAGCACCCACACAAAACGAACATGGAGCTCCTCACTCAAGGCGCTCAAAACTACATTGCGAAAGACAAGTTCAGTGCCCAAGCCATTTCCCGCTGCCATGGAAACCAAGTGCTCTGGCAGCACATATGTCTGAAAGTGGATGTGACACCTAGGGAAGGGAGTGTGTTGGTGAATGGCAAGTGCCCGAAGCAGCAGCACAGCTCTTCCAGTGCCAAAACAACTCCACCTGCCTCATGAACTTCACATACCATCAGCTGTCCTGGCAGCTATCTAGGAAACCCTGTTGGCTCACTTCCGGTCCCATGCCCATTGAGCCCAGTGAGATGGAATCAAGCAGCTTCAGCACCCACACAAAACGAACATGGAGCTCCTCACTCAAGGCGCTCAAAACTCCACGGCCAAAGACAAGTTCAGTGCCCAAGCCATTTCCCGCTGCCATGGAAACCAAGTGCTCTGGCAGCACATATGTCTGAAAGTGGATATGACACCTAGGGAAGGGAGTGTGCTGGTGAATGAAAACTGCCTTAAGCAGCAGCACAGCTCTTCCAGTGCCAAAACAACTCCACCTGCCTCATGAACGTCACATACCATCAGCTGTACAGGCAGGTATGTTGGACAACCTGTTGGGTCACTTCCGGTCGCATGCCCATTGAGCCCAGTGGGATGGAATCAAGCAGCTTCAGCACCCACACAAAACGAACATGGAGCTCCTCACTCAAGGCGCTCAAAACTACATTGCGAAAGACAAGTTCAGTGCCCAAGCCATTTCCCACTGCCATGGAAACCAAGTGCTCTGGCAGCACATATGTCTGAAAGTGGATATGACACCTAGGGAAGGGAGTGTGTTGGTGAATGGCAACTGCCCGAAGCAGCAGCACAGCTCTTTCACTGCCAAAACAACTCCACCTGCCTCATGAACTTCACATACCATCAGCTGTCCTGGCAGCTATCTAGGAAACTCTGTTGGCTCACTTCCGGTCCCATGCCCATTGAGCCCAGTGGGATGGAATCAAGCAGCTTCAGCACCCACACAAAACGAACATGGAGCTCCTCACTCAAGGCGCTCAAAACTCAACAAACAAAGACAAGTTCAGTGCCCAAGCCATTTCCCGCTGCCAAGGAAACCAAGTGCTCTGGCAGCACATATGTCTGAAAGTGGATATGACACCTAGGGAAGGGAGTGTGGTGGTGAATTGCAACTGCCTGAATCAGCAGCACAGCTCTTCCAGTGCCAAAACAACTCCACCTGCCTCATGAACGTCACATACCATCAGCTGTACAGGCAGGTATGTTGGACAACAAGTTGTGTCACTTCCGGTCCCATGCCCATTGAGCCCAGTGGGATGGAATCAAGCAGCTTCAGCACCCACACAAAACGAACATGGATCTCCTCACTCAAGGAGCTAAAAACTACATTGCGAAAGACAAGTTCAGTGCCCAAGCCATTTCCCGCTGCCATGGAAACCAAGTGCTCTGCCAGCACATATGTCTGAAAGTGGATATGACACCTAGGGAAGGGAGTGTGGTGGTGAATGGCAACTGCCTGAATCAGCAGCACAGCTCTTCCAGTGCCAAAACAACTCCACCTGCCTCATGAACGTCACATACCATCAGCTGTACAGGCAGGTATGTTGGACAACCTGTTGGGTCACTTCCGGTCCCATGCCCATTGAGCCCAGTGGGATGGAATCAAGCAGCTTCAGCACCCACACAAAACGAACATGGAGCTCCTCACTCAAGGCGCTCAAAACTACATTGCGAAAGACAAGTTCAGTGCCCAAGCCATTTCCCGCTGCCATGGAAACCAAGTGCTCTGGCAGCACATATGTCTGAAAGTGGATATGACACCTAGGCAAGGGAGTGTGTTGGTGAATGGCAAGTGCCCGAAGCAGCAGCACAGCTCTTTCACTGCCAAAACAACTCCACCTGCCTCATGAACTTCACATACCATCAGCTGTCCTGGCAGCTATCTAGGAAACTCTGTTGGCTCACTTCCGGTCCCATGCCCATTGAGCCCAGTGGGATGGAATCAAGCAGCTTCAGCACCCACACAAAACGAACATGGAGCTCCTCACTCAAGGTGCTCAAAACTCCACGGCCAAAGACAAGTTCAGTGCCCAAGCCATTTCCCGCTGCCATGGAAACCAAGTGCTCTGGCAGCACATATGTCTGAAAGTGGATATGACACCTAGGGAATGGAGTGTGCTGGTGAATGAAAACTGCCTTAAGCAGCAGCACAGCTCTTCCAGTGCCAAAACAACTCCACCTGCCTCATGAACGTCACATACCATCAGCTGTACAGGCAGCTATGTTGGACACACTGTTGGGTCACTTCCGGTCGCATGCCCATTGAGCCCAGTGAGATGGAATCAAGCAGCTTCAGCACCCACACAAAACGAACATGGAGCTCCTCACTCAAGGCGCTCAAAACTCCACAGCCAAAGACAAGTTCAGTGCCCAAGCCATTTCCCACTGCCATGGAAACCAAGTGCTCTGGCAGCACATATGTCTGAAAGTGGATATGACACCTAGGGAAGGGAGTGTGCTGGTGAATGGCAACTGCCCGAAGCAGCAGCACAGCTCTTCCACTGCCAAAACAACTCCACCTGCCTCATGAACTTCACATACCATCAGCTGTCCTGGCAGCTATCTAGGAAACCCTGTTGGGTCACTTCCGGTCCCATGCCCATTGAGCCCAGTGGGATGGAATCAAGCAGCTTCAGCACCCACACAAAACGAACATGGAGCTCCTCACTCAAGGCGCTCAAAACTCCACAGCCAAAGACAAGTTCAGTGCCCAAGCCATTTCCCGCTGCCATGGAAACCAAGTGCTCTGGCAGCACATATCTCTGAAAGTGGATATGACACCTAGGGAAGGGAGTGTGGTGGTGAATGGCAAGTGCCCGAAGCAGCAGCACAGCTCTTCCAGTGCCAAAACAACTCCACCTGCCTCATGAACGTCACATACCATCAGCTGTCCTGGCAGCTATCTAGGAAACCCTGTTGGGTCACTTCCGGTCCCATGCCAATTGAGCCCAGGGGATGGAAACAAGCAGCTTCAGCACCCACACAAAACGAACATGGAGCTCCTCACTCAAGGCGCTCAAAACTACATGGCGAAAGACAAGTTCAGTGCCCAAGCCATTTCCCCCTGCCATGGAAACCAAGTGCTCTGGCAGCACATATGTATGAAAGTGGATATGACACCTAGGGAAGGGACTGTGCTGGTGAATTGCAAGTGCCCAAAGCAGCAGCACAGCTCTTTCACTGCCAAAACAACTCCACCTGCCTCATGAACTTCACATACCATCAGCTGTCCTGACAGATATCTAGGAAACCCTGTTGGGTCACTTCCGGTCCCATGCCCATTGAGCCCAGTGGGATGGAATCAAGCAGCTTCAGCACCCACACAAAACGAACATGGAGCTCCTCACTCAAGGCGCTCAAAACTCCACAGCCAAAGACAAGTTCAGTGACCAAGCCATTTCCCGCTGCCATGGAAACCAAGTGCTCTGGCAGCACATATGTCTGAAAGTGGATATGACACCTAGGGAAGGGAGTGTGCTGGTGAATGGCAACTGCCCGAAGCAGCAGCACAGCTCTTCCACTGCCAAAACAACTCCACCTGCCTCATCAACTTCACATACCATCAGCTGTCCTGGCAGCTATCTAGGAAACCCTGTTGGCTCACTTCTGGTCCCATGCCCATTGAGCCCAGTGTGACGGAATCAAGCAGCTTCAGCACCCACACAAAACGAACATGGAGCTCCTCACTCAAGGCACTCAAAACTCCACGGCCAAAACAAGTTCAGTGCCCAAGCCATTTCCCGCTGCCATGGAAACCAAGTGCTCTGGCAGCACATATGTCTGAAAGTGGATATGACACCTAGGGAAGGGAGTGTGCTGGTGAATGGCAACTGCCCGAAGCAGCAGCACAGCTCTTCCACTGCCAAAACAACTCCACCTGCCTCATGAACTTCACATACCATCAGCTGTCCTGGCAGCAATCTAGGAAACCCTGTTGGGTCACTTCCGGTCCCATGCCCATTGAGCCCAGTGGGATGGAATCAAGCAGCTTCAGCACCCACACAAATCTAACATGGAGCTCCTCACTCAAGGCGCTCAAAACTCCACAGCCAAAGACAAGTTCAGTGCCCAAGCCATTTACCGCTGCCATGGAAACCAAGTGCTCTGGCAGCACATATCTCTGAAAGTGGATATGACACCTAGGGAAGGGAGTGTGGTGGTGAATGGCAAGTGCCCGAAGCAGCAGCACAGCTCTTCCAGTGCCAAAACAACTCCACCTGCCTCATGAACGTCACATACCATCAGCTGTCCTGGCAGCTATCTAGGAAACCCTGTTGGGTCACTTCCGGTCCCATGCCAATTGAGCCCAGGGGATGGAAACAAGCAGCTTCAGCACCCACACAAAACGAACATGGAGCTCCTCACTCAAGGCGCTCAAAACTACATGGCGAAAGACAAGTTCAGTGCCCAAGCCATTTTCCCCTGCCATGGAAACCAAGTGCTCTGGCAGCACATATGTATGAAAGTGGATATGACACCTAGGGAAGGGACTGTGCTGGTGAATTGCAAGTGCCCAAAGCAGCAGCACAGCTCTTCCACTGCCAAAACAACTCCACCTGCCTCATGAACTTCACATACCATCAGCTGTCCTGACAGATATCTAGGAAACCCTGTTGGGTCACTTCCGGTCCCATGCCCATTGAGCCCAGTGGGATGGAATCAAGCAGCTTCAGCACCCACACAAAACGAACATGGAGCTCCTCACTCAAGGCGCTCAAAACTCCACAGCCAAAGACAAGTTCAGTTCCCTAGCCATTTCCCGCTGCCATGGAAACCAAGTGCTCTGGCAGCACATATGTCTGAAAGTGGATATGACACCTAGGGAAGGGAGTGTGCTGGTGAATGGCGACTGCCCGAAGCAGCAGCACAGCTCTTCCACTGCCAAAACAACTCCACCTGCCTCATCAACTTCACATACCATCAGCTGTCCTGGCAGCTATCTAGGAAACCCTGTTGGCTCACTTCCGGTCCCATGCCCTTTGAGCCCAGTGTGACGGAATCAAGCAGCTTCAGCACCCACACAAAACGAACATGGAGCTCCTCACTCAAGGAACTCAAAATTCCACGGCCAAAACAAGTTCAGTGCCCAAGCCATTTCCCGCTGCCATGGAAACCAAGTGCTCTGGCAGCACATATGTCTGAAAGTGGATATGACACCTAGGGAAGGGAGTGTGCTGGTGAATGGCAACTGCCCGAAGCAGCAGCACAGCTCTTCCACTGCCAAAACAACTCCACCTGCCTCATGAACTTCACATACCATCAGCTGTCCTGGCAGCAATCTAGGAAACCCTGTTGGGTCACTTCCGGTCCCATGCCCATTGAGCCCAGTGGGATGGAATCAAGCAGCTTCAGCACCCACACAAATCTAACATGGAGCTCCTCACTCAAGGCGCTCAAAACTCCACAGCCAAAGACAAGTTCAGTGCCCAAGCCATTTACCGCTGCCATGGAAACCAAGTGCTCTGGCAGCACATATGTCTGAAAGTGCATATGACACCTAGGGAAGGGAGTGTGGTGGTGAATGAAAACTGCCTTAAGCAGCAGCACAGCTCTTCCAGTGCCAAAACAACTCCACCTGCCTCATGAACGTCACATACCATCAGCTGTACAGGCAGGTATGTTGGACAACCTGTTGGGTCACTTCCGGTCCCATGCCCATTGAGCCCAGTGGGATGGAATCAAGCAGCTTCAGCACCCACACAAAACGAACATGGAGCTCCTCACTCAAGGCGCTCAAAACTACATTGCGAAAGACAAGTTCAGTGCCCAAGCCATTTCCCACTGCCATGGAAACCAAGTGCTCTGGCAGCACATATGTCTGAAAGTGGATATGACACCTAGGGAAGGGAGTGTGTTGGTGAATGGCAAGTGCCCGAAGCAGCAGCACAGCTCTTCCACTGCCAAAACAACTCCACCTGCCTCATGAACTTCACATACCATCAGCTGTCCTGGCAGCTATCTAGGAAACCCTGTTGGGTCACTTCCGGTCCCATGCCCATTGAGCCCAGTGGGATGGAATCAAGCAGCTTCAGCACCCACACAAAACGAACATGGAGCTCCTCACTCAAAGCGCTAAACCTCCACAGCCAAAGACAAGTTCAGTTCCCTAGCCATTTCCCGCTGCCATGGAAACCAAGTGCTCTGGCAGCACATATGTCTGAAAGTGGATATGACACCTAGGGAAGGGAGTGTGTTGGTGAATGGCAAGTGCCCGAAGCAGCAGCACAGCTCTTCTAGTGCCAAAACAACTCCACCTGCCTCATGAACTTCACATACCATCAGCTGTCCTGGCAGCTATCTAGGAAACTCTGTTGGCTCACTTCCGGTCCCATGCCCATTGAGCCCAGTGGGATGGAATCAAGCAGCTTCAGCACCCACACAAATCTAACATGGAGCTCCTCACTCAAGGCGCTCAAAACTCCACAGCCAAAGACAAGTTCAGTGCCCAAGCCATTTCCCGCTGCCATGGAAACCAAGTGCTCTGGCAGCACATATGTCTGAAAGTGGATATGACACCTAGGGAAGGGAGTGTGTTGGTGAATGGCAACTGCCCGAAGCAGCAGCACAGCTCTTCCACTGCCAAAACAACTCCACCTGCTTCATGAACTTCACATACCATCAGCTGTCCTGGCAGCTATCTAGGAAACCCTGTTGGGTCACTTCGGGTTCCAAGCCCATTGAGCCCAGTGGGATGGAATCAAGCAGCTTGAGCGTCCACACAAAACGAACATGGAGCTCCTTAATGAAGGTGCTCAAAACTCCAATGCCAAACAAGTTCAGTGCCCATGCCATTTCCCGCTGCCATGGAAACCAAGTGCTCTGGCAGCACATATCTCGGAAAGTGGATATGACACCTAGGGAAGGGAGTGTGCTGGTGAATGGCAACTGCCCGAACAAGCAGCACAGCTCTTCCAGTGCCAAAACAACTCCACCTGTTTCATGAACTTCACATACCATCAGCTGTCCTGGCAGCTATCTAGGAAACCCTGTTGGCTCACTTCCGGTCCCATGCCCATTGAGCCCAGTGGGATGGAATCAAGCAGCTTCAGCACCCACACAAAACGAACATGGAGCTCCTCACTCAAGGCCCTCAAAACTACATTGCGAAAGACAAGTTCAGTGCCCAAGCCATTTCCCGCTGCCATGAAACCAAGGGCTCTGGCAGCACATATGTCTGAAAGTGGATATGACACCTAGGGAAGGGAGTGTGCTGGTGAATGGCAACTGCCCGAAGCAGCAGCACAGCTCTTTCACTGCCAAAACAACTCCACCTGCCTCATGAACTTCACATACCATCAGCTGTCCTGGCAGCTATCTAGGAAACCTGTTGGGTCACTTCCGGTCCCATGCCCATTGAACCCAGTGGGATGGAATCAAGCAGCTTCAGCACCCACACAAAACGAACATGGAGCTCCTCACTCAAGGCGCTCAAAACTCCACAGCCAAAGACAAGTTCAGTGCCCAAGCCATTTCCGCTGCCATGGAAACCAAGTGCTCTGGCAGCACATATGTCTGAAAGTGGATATGACACCTAGGGAAGGGAGTGTGGTGGTGAATGAAAACTGCCTTAAGCAGCAGCACAGCTCTTCCAGTGCCAAAACAACTCCACCTGCCTCATGAACGTCACATACCATCAGCTGTACAGGCAGGTATGTTGGACAACCTGTTGGGTCACTTCTGGTCCCATGCCCATTGAGCCCAGTGGGATGGAATCAAGCAGCTTGAGCACCCACACAAATCTAACATGGAGCTCCTCACTGCAAGGCGCTCAAAACTCCTCAGCCAAAGACAAGTTCAGTGCCCAAGCCATTTCCCGCTGCCATGGAAACCAAGTGCTCTGGCAGCACATATGTCTGAAAGTGGATATGACACCTAGGGAAGGGAGTGTGTTGGTGAATGGCAACTGCTCGAAGCAGCAGCACAGCTCTTCCAGTGCCAAAAAACTGCAACATCCTCATGAACTTCACATACCATCAGCTGTCCTGGCAGCTATCTAGGAAACCCTGTTGGCTCACTTCCGGTCCCATGCCCATTGAACCCAGTGGGATGGAATCAAGCAGCTTCAGCACCCACACAAAACGAACATGGAGCTCCTCACTCAAGGCGCTCAAAACTCCACAGCCAAAGACAAGTTCAGTGCTGAAGCCATTTCCCGCTGCCATGGAAACCAAGTGCTCTGGCAGCACATGTGTCTGAAAGTGGATATGACACCTAGGGAAGGGAGTGTGCTGGGGAATGGCAACTGCCCGAAGCAGCAGCACAGCTCTTCCACTGCCAAAACAACTCCACCTGCCTCATGAACTTCACATACCATCAGCTGTCCTGGCAGCTACCTAGGAAACCCTGTTGGGTCACTTTGGGTCCCATGCCCTTTGAGCCCAGTGGGATGGAATCAAGCAGCTTCAGCACCCACACAAAACGAACATGGAGCTCCTCACTCAAGGCGCTCAAAACTCCACGGCCAAAGACAAGTTCAGTGCCCAAGCCATTTCCCGCTGCCGTGGAAACCAAGTGCTCTGGCAGAACATATGTGTGAAAGTGGATATGACACCTAGGAAGGGAGTGTGCTGGTGAATGGCAACTGCCCGAAGCAGCAGCACAGCTCTTCCACTGCCAAAACAACTCCACCTGCCTCATCAACTTCACATACCATCAGCTGTCCTGGCAGCTATCTAGGAAACCCTGTTGGCTCACTTCCGGTCCCATGCCATTGAGCCCAGTGGGATGGAATCAAGCAGCTTCAGCACCCACACAAAACGAACATGGAGCTCCTCACTCAAGGCGCGAAAAACTCCACAGCCAAAGACAAGTTCAGTGCTGAAGCCATTTCCCGCTGCCATGGAAACCAAGTGCTCTGGCAGCACATATGTCTGAAAGTGGATATGACACCTAGGGAAGGGAGTGTGGTGGTGAATGGCAACTGCCCGAAGCAGCAGCACAGCTCTTCCACTGCCAAAACAACTCCACTTGCCTCATGAACTTCACATACCATCAGCTGTCCTGGCAGCAATCTAGGAAACCCTGTTGGGTCACTTCCGGTCCCATGCCCATTGAGCCCAGTGGGATGGAATCAAGCAGCTTCAGCACCCACACAAATCTAACATGGAGCTCCTCACTCAGGCGCTCAAAACTCCACAGCCAAAGACAAGTTCAGTGCCCAAGCCATTTCCCGCTGCCATGGAAACCAAGTGCTCTGGCAGCACATATGTCTGAAAGTGCATATGACACCTAGGGAAGGGAGTGTGCTGGTGAATGGCAACTGCCCGAAGCAGCAGCACAGCTCTTCCAGTGCCAAAACAACTCCACCTGCCTCATGAACTTCACATACCATCAGCTGTCCTGGCAGCTACCTAGGAAACCCTGTTGGGTCACTTCCGGTCCCATGCCCATTGAGCCCAGTGGGATGGAATCAAGCAGCTTCAGCACCCACACAAAACGAACATGGAGCTCCTCACTCAAGGCGCTCAAAACTCCACGGCCAAAGACAAGTTCAGTGCCCAAGCCATTTCCCGCTGCCATGGAAACCAAGTGCTCTGGCAGAACATATGTGTGAAAGTGGATATGACACCTAGGGAAGGGAGTGTGCTGGTGAATGGCAACTGCCCGAAGCAGCAGCACAGCTCTTCCACTGCCAAAACAACTCCACCTGCCTCATCAACTTCACATACCATCAGCTGTCCTGGCAGTTATCTAGGAAACCCTGTTGGCTCACTTCCGGTCCCATGCCCATTGAGCCCAGTGGGATGGAATCAAGCAGCTTCAGCACCCACACAAAACGAACATGGAGCTCCTCACTCAAGGCGCTCAAAACTCCACAGCCAAAGACAAGTTCAGTGCCCAAGCCATTTCCCACTGCCATGGAAACAAAGTGCTCTGACAGCACATATGTCTGAAAGTGGATATGAAACCTAGGGAAGGGAGTGTGCTGGTGAATGGCAACTGCCCGAAGCAGCAGCACAGCTCTTCCACTGCCAAAACAACTCCACCTGCCTCATGAACTTCACATACCATCAGCTGTCCTGGCAGCTATCTAGGAAACCCTGTTTTTCTCACTTCCGGTCCCATGCCCATTGAGCCCAGAGAGATGGAATCAAGCAGCTTCAGCACCCACACAAAACTAACATGGAGCTCCTCACTCAAGGCGCTCAAAACTCCACGGCCAAAGACAAGTTCAGTGCCCAAGCCATTTCCCGCTGCCATGGAAACCAAGTGCTCTGGCAGCACATATGTCTGAAAGTGCATATGACACCTAGGGAAGGGAGTGTGCTGGTGAATGGCAACTGCCCGAAGCAGCAGCACAGCTCTTCCACTGCCAAAACAACTCCACCTGCCTCATCAACTTCACATACCATCAGCTGTCCTGGCAGCTATCTAGGAAACCCTGTTGGCTCACTTCCGGTCCCATGCCCTTTGAGCCAGTGGGATGGAATCAAGCAGCTTCAGCACCCACACAAACTAACATGGAGCTCCTCACTCAAGGCGCTCAAAACTCCACGGCCAAAGACAAGTTCAGTGCCCATGCCATTTCCCGCTGCCATGGAAACTAAGAGTTCTGGCAGCACATATATCTGAAAGTAGATATGACACCCAGGGAAGGGAGTGTGCTGGTGAATGGCAACTGCCCGAAGCAGCAGCACAGCTCTTCCAGTGCCAAAACAACTCCACCTGCCTCATGAACTTCACATACCATCAGCTGTCCTGGCAGCTATCTAGGAAACCCTGTTGGGTCACTTCCGGTCCCATGCCAATTGAGCCCAGTGGGATGGAATCAAGCAGCTTCAGCACCCACACAAAACAAACATGGAGCTCCTTACTTAAGGCGCTCAAAACTCCATGGCCAAAGACAAGTTCAGTGCCCAAGCCATTTCCCGCTGCCATGGAAACTAAGTGCTCTGGCAGCACATATGTCTGAAAGTGGATATGACACCTAGGGAAGGGAGTGTGCTGGTGAATGGCAACTGCCCGAAGCAGCAGCACAGCTCTTCCAGTGCCAAAACAACTCCACCTGCCTCATGAACTTCACATACCATCAGCTGTCCTGGCAGCTATCTAGGAAACCCTGTTGGCTCACTTCCGGTCCCATGCCCATTGAGCCCAGAGAGATGGAATCAAGCAGCTTGAGCACCTACACAGAACGAACATGGAGCTCCTCACTCAAGGCGCTCAAAATTCAACAGCCAAAGACAAGTTCAGTGCCCAAGCCATTTCCCGCTGCCATGGAAACCAAGTGCTCTGGCAGCACATATGTCTGAAAGTGGATATGACACCTAGGGAAGGGAGTGTGCTGGTGAATGGCAACTGCCCGAAGCAGCAGCACAGCTCTTCCACTGCCAAAACAACTCCACCTGCCTCATGAACGTCACATACCATCAGCTGTACAGGCAGGTATGTTGGACAACCTGTTGGGTCACTTCCGGTCCCATGCCCATTGAGCCCAGTGGGATGGAATCAAGCAGCTTCAGCACCCACACAAAACGAACATGGAGCTCCTCACTCAAGGCGCTCAAAACTCAACGGCCAAAGACAAGTTCAGTGCCCAAGCCATTTCCCGCTGCCATGGAAACTAAGAGCTCTGGCAGCACATATATCTGAAAGTGGATATGACACCTAGGGAAGGAAGTGTGGTGGTGAATGGCAACTGCCCGAAGCAGCAGCACAGCTCTTCCACTGCCAAAACAACTCCACCTGCCTCCTGAACTTCACATACCATCAGCTGTCCTGGCAGCTATCTAGGAAACCCTGTTGGTTCACTTCCGGTCCCATGCCAATTGAGCCCAGTGGGATGGAATCAAGCAGCTTCAGCACCCACACAAAAGGAACATTGAGCTGCTTACTTAAGGCGCTCAAAACTCCACAGCCAAAGACAAGTTCAGTGCCCAAGCCATTTCCCGCTGCCATGGAAACCAAGTGCTCTGGCAGCACATATGTCTGAAAGTGTATATGACACCTAGGGAAGGGAGTGTGTTGGTGAATGGCAACTCCTAGAAGCAGCAGCACAGCTTTTCCACTGCCAAAACAACTCCACCTGCCTCATGAACTTCACATACCACCAGCTGTCCTGGCAGCTATCTAGGAAACCCTGTTGGCTCACTTCCGGTCCCATGCCCATTGAGCCCAGTGGGATGGAATCAAGCAGCTTCAGCACCCACACAAAACGAACATGGAGCTCCTCACTCAAGGCGCTCAAAACTCCACGGCCAAAGACAAGTTCAGTGCCCAATCCATTTCCCGCTGCCATGGAAACCAAGTGCTCTGGCAGCACATATGTCTGAAAGTGGATATGACACCTAGGGAAGGGAGTGTGTTGGTGAATGGCAACTGCCCGAAGCAGCAGCACAGCTCTTCCAGTGCCAAAACAACTCCACCTGCCTCATGAACTTCACATACCATCAGCTGTCCTGGCAGCTATCTAGGAAACCCTGTTGGGTCACTTCCGGTCCCATGCCCATTGAGCCCAGTGGGATGGAATCAAGCAGCTTCAGCACCCACACAAAACAAACATGGACCTCCTTACTTAAGGCGCTCAAAACTCCACGGCCAAAGACAAGTTCAGTGCCCAAGCCATTTCCCGCTGCCATGGAAACTAAGAGCTCTGGCAGCACATATGTCTGAAAGTGGATATGACACCTAGGGAAGGGAGTGTGCTGGTGAATGGCAACTGCCCGAAGCAGCAGCACAGCTCTTCCACTGCCAAAACAACTCCACCTGCCTCATGAACTTCACATACCATCAGCTGTCCTGGCAGCTATCTAGGAAACCCTGTTGGGTCACTTCTGGTCCCATGCCCATTGAGCCCAGTGGGATAGAATCAAGCAGCTTGAGCACCCACACAAAACGAACATGGAGCTCCTCACTCAAGGCGCTCAAAACTCCACGGCCAAAGACAAGTTCAGTGCCCAAGCCATTTCCCGCTGCCATGGAAACCAAGTGCTCTGGCAGCACATATGTCTGAAAGTGGATATGACACCTAATCAAGGGAGTGTGGTGGTGAATGGCAACTGCCCGAAGCAGCAGCACAGCTCTTCCACTGCCAAAACAACTCCACCTGCCTCATGAACTTCACATACCATCAGCTGTCCTGGCAGCTATCTAGGAAACCCTGTTGGCTCACTTCCGGTCCCATGCCCATTGAGCCCAGAGAGATGGAATCAAGCAGCTTGAGCACCCACACAGAACGAACATGGAGCTCCTCACTCAAGGCGCTCAAAATTCAACAGCCAAAGACAAGTTCAGTGCCCAAGCCATTTCCCGCTGCCATGGAAACCAAGTGCTCTGGCAGCACATATGTCTGAAAGTGGATATGACACCTAGGGAAGGGAGTGTGCTGGTGAATGGCAACTGCCCGAAGCAGCAGCACAGCTCTTCCAGTGCCAAAACAACTCCACCTGCCTCATGAACGTCACATACCATCAGCTGTACAGGCAGGTATGTTGGACAACCTGTTGGGTCACTTCCGGTCCCATGCCCATTGAGCCCAGTGGGATGGAATCAAGCAGCTTCAGCACCCACACAAATCTAACATGGAGCTCCTCACTCAAGGCGCTCAAAACTCTACGGCCAAAGACAAGTTCAGTGCCCAAGCCATTTCCCGCTGCCATGGAAACCAAGTGCTCTGGCAGCACATATGTCTGAAAGTGGATATGACACCTAGGGAAGGGAGTGTGTTGGTGAATGGCAACTGCCCGAAGCAGCAGCACAGCTTTTCCACTGCCAAAACAACTCCACCTGCCTCATGAACTTCACATACCACCAGCTGTCCTGGCAGCTATCTAGGAAACCCTGTTGGCTCACTTCCGGTCCCATGCCCATTAAGCCCAGTGGGATGGAATCAAGCAGCTTCAGCACCCACACAAAACGAACATGGAGCTCCTCACTCAAGGCGCTGAAAACTCCACGGCCAAAGACAAGTTCAGTGCCCAAGCCATTTCCCGCTGCCATGGAAACCAAGTGCTCTGGCAGCACATATCTCTGAAAGTGGATATGACACCTAGGGAAGGGAGTGTGCTGGTGAATGGCACGTGCCCGAAGCAGCAGCACAGCTCTTCCACTGCCAAAACAACTCCACCTGCCTCATGAACTTCACATACCATCAGCTGTCCTGGCAGCTATCTAGGAAACCCTGTTGGGTCACTTCCGGTCCCATGCCCATTGAGCCCAGTGGGATGGAATCAAGCAGCTTCAGCACCCACACAAATCTAACATGAGCTCCTCACTCAAGGCGCTCAAAGCTCCATGGCTAAAGACAAGTTCAGTGCCCAAGCCATTTCCCGCTGCCATGGAAACCAAGTGCTCTGGCAGCACATATGTCTGAAAGTGGATATGACACCTAGGGAAGGGAGTGTGCTGGTGAATGGCAACTGCCCGAAGCAGCAGCACAGCTCTTCCACTGCCAAAACAACTCCACCTGCCTCATGAACTTCACATACCATCAGCTGTCCTGGCAGCTATCTAGGAAACCCTGTTGGGTCACTTCCGGTCCCATGCCCATTGAGCCCAGTGGGATGGAATCAAGCAGCTTCTGCACCCACACAAAACGAACATGGAGCTCCTCACTCAAGGCGCTCAAAACTCCATGGCCAAAGACAAGTTCAGTGACAAAGGCATTTCCCGCTGCCATGGAAACCAAGGGCTCTGGCAGCACATATGTCTGAAAGTGGATATGACACCTAGGGAAGGGAGTGTGCTGGTGAATGGCAACTGCCCGAAGCAGCAGCACAGCTCTTCCACTGCCAAAACAACTCCACCTGCCTCCTGAACTTGACATACCATCAGCTGTCCTGACAGCTATCTAGGAAACCCTGTTGGGTCACTTCCGGTCCCATGCCCATTGAGCCCAGTGGGATGGAATCAAGCAGCTTGAGCACCCACACAAAACTAACATGGAGCTCCTCATTCAAGGCGCTCAAAATTCAACGGCCAAAGAAAAGTTCAGTGCCCAAGCCATTTCCCGCTGCCATGGAAACCAAGTGCTCTGGCAGCACATATGTCTGAAAGTGGATATGACACCTAGGGAAGGGACTGTGCTGGTGAATGGCAACTGCCCGAATCAGCAGCACAGCTCTTTCACTGCCAAAACAACTCCACCTGCCTCATCAACTTCACATACCATCAGCTGTCCTGGCAGCTATCTAGGAAACTCTGTTGGCTCACTTCCGGTCCCATGCCCATTGAGCCCAGTGGGATGGAATCAAGCAGCTTGAGCACCCACACAAAACGAACATGGAGCTCCTCACTCAAGGCTCTCAAAACTCCACAGCAAAAGACAAGTTCAGTGCCCAAGCCATTTCCCGCTGCCATGGAAACCAAGTGCTCTGGCAGCACATATGTCTGAAAGTGGATATGACACCTAGGGAAGGGAGTGTGCTGGTGAATGGCAACTGCCCGAAGCAGCAGCACAGCTCTTCCACTGCCAAAACAACTCCACCTGCCTCATGAACTTCACATACCATCAGCTGTCCTGGCAGCTATCTAGGAAACCCTGTTGGGTCACTTCCGGTCCCATGCCCATTGAGCCCAGTGGGATGGAATCAAGCAGCTTGAGCACCCACACAAATCTAACATGAGCTCCTCACTCAAGGCGCTCAAAACTCCATGGCCAAAGACAAGTTCAGTACCCAAGCCATTTCCCACTGCCATGGAAACCAAGTGCTCTGGCAGCACATATGTCTGAAAGTGGATATGACACCTAGGGAAGGGAGTGTGTTGGTGAATGGCAACTGCCCGAAGCAGCAGCACAGCTCTTCCAGTGCCAAAACAACTCCACCTGCCTCATGAACTTCACATACCATCAGCTGTCCTGGCAGCTATCTAGGAAACCCTGTTGGCTCACTTCTGGTCCCATGCCCATTGAGCCCAGTGGGATGGAATCAAGCAGCTTCAGCACCCACACAAAACGAACATGGAGCTCCTCACTGAAGGCTCTCAAAACTCCACGGCCAAAGACAAGTTCAGTGCCCAAGCCATTTCCCGCTGCCATGGAAACCAAGTGCTCTGGCAGCACATATGTCTGAAAGTGGATATGACACCTAGGGAAGGGAGTCTGGTGGTGAATGGCAACTGCCCGAAGCAGCAGCACAGCTCTTCCACTGCCAAAACAACTCCACCTGCCTCATCAACTTCACATACCATCAGCTGTCCTGGCAGCTATCTAGGAAACCCTGTTGGCTCACTTCCGGTCCCATGCCCATTGAGCCCAGTGGGATGGAATCAAGCAGCTTGAACACCCACACAAAACGAACATGGAGCTCCTCACACAAGGCGCTCAAAACTCCACGGCCAAAGACAAGTTCAGTGCCCAAGCCATTTCCCGCTGCCATGGAAACCAAGTGCTCTGGCAGCACATATGTCTGAAAGTGGATATGACACCTAGGGAAGGGAGTGTGTTGGTGAATGGCAAGTGCCTGAAGCAGCAGCACAGCTCTTCTAGTGCCAAAACAACTCCACCTGCCTCATGAACTTCACATACCATCAGCTGTCCTGGCAGCTATCTAGGAAACCCTGTTGGCTCACTTCCGGTCCCATGCCCATTGAGCCCAGTGGGATGGAATCAAGCAGCTTCAGCACCCACACAAAACTAACATGGAGCTCCTCACTCAAGGCGCTCAAAATTCAACAGCCAAAGACAAGTTCAGTGCCAAAGCCATTTCCCGCTTCCATGGAAACCAAGTGCTCTGGCAGCACATATGTCTGAAAGTGGATATGACACCTAGGGAAGGGAGTGTGCTGGTGAATGGCAACTGCCCGAAGCAGCAGCACAGCTCTTCCACTGCCAAAACAACTCCACCTGCCTCATGAACTTCACATACCATCAGCTGTCCTGGCAGCTATCTAGGAAACCCTGTTGGGTCACTTCCGGTCCCACGCCCATTGAGCCCAGTGGGATGGAATCAAGCAGCTTGAGCACCCACACAAAACGAACATGGAGCTCCTCACTCAAGGCGCTCAAAACTCCACGGCCAAAGACAAGTTCAGTGCCCAAGCCATTTCCCGCTGCCATGGAAACCAAGTGCTCTGGCAGCACATATGTCTGAAAGTGGATATGACACCTAGGGAAGGGAGTCTGGTGGTGAATGGCAACTGCCCGAAGCAGCAGCACAGCTCTTCCAGTGCCAAAACAACTCCACCTGCCTCATGAACTTCACATACCATCAGCTGTCCTGGCAGCTATCTAGGAAACCCTGTTGGCTCACTTCTGGTCCCATGCCCATTGAGCCCAGTGGGATGGAATCAAGCAGCTTCAGCACCCACACAAAACGAACATGGAGCTCCTCACTGAAGGCTCTCAAAACTCCACGGCCAAAGACAAGTTCAGTGCCCAAGCCATTTCCCGCTGCCATGGAAACCAAGTGCTCTGGCAGCACATATGTCTGAAAGTGGATATGACACCTAGGGAAGGGAGTGTGTTGGTGAATGGCAAGTGCCTGAAGCAGCAGCACAGCTCTTCTAGTGCCAAAACAACTCCACCTGCCTCATGAACTTCACATACCATCAGCTGTCCTGGCAGCTATCTAGGAAACCCTGTTGGCTCACTTCCGGTCCCATGCCCATTGAGCCCAGTGGGATGGAATCAAGCAGCTTCAGCACCCACACAAAACTAACATGGAGCTCCTCACTCAAGGCGCTCAAAATTCAACAGCCAAAGACAAGTTCAGTGCCAAAGCCATTTCCCGCTGCCATGGAAACCAAGTGCTCTGGCAGCACATATGTCTGAAAGTGGATATGACACCTAGGGAAGGGAGTGTGCTGGTGAATGGCAACTGCCCGAAGCAGCAGCACAGCTCTTCCACTGCCAAAACAACTCCACCTGCCTCATGAACTTCACATACCATCAGCTGTCCTGGCAGCTATCTAGGAAACCCTGTTGGCTCACTTCCGGTCCCATGCCCATTGAGCCCAGTGGGATGGAATCAAGCAGCTTGAGCACCCACACAAAACGAACATGGAGCTCCTCACTCAAGGCGCTCAAAACTCCACGGCCAAAGACAAGTTCAGTGCCCAAGCCATTTCCCGCTGCCATGGAAACCAAGTGCTCTGGCAGCACATATGTCTGAAAGTGGATATGACACCTAGGGAAGGGAGTCTGGTGGTGAATGGCAACTGCCCGAAGCAGCAGCACAGCTCTTCCACTGCCAAAACAACTCACCTGCCTCATGAACTTCACATACCATCAGCTGTCCTGGCAGCTATCTAGGAAACCCTGTTGGCTCACTTCCGGTCCCATGCCCATTGAGCCCAGTGGGATGGAATCAAGCAGCTTGAACACCCACACAAAACGAACATGGAGCTCCTCACACAAGGCGCTCAAAACTCCACGGCCAAAGACAAGTTCAGTGCCCAAGCCATTTCCCGCTGCCATGGAAACCAAGTGCTCTGGCAGCACATATGTCTGAAAGTGGATATGACACCTAGGGAAGGGAGTGTGTTGGTGAATGGCAAGTGCCTGAAGCAGCAGCACAGCTCTTCTAGTGCCAAAACAACTCCACCTGCCTCATGAACTTCACATACCATCAGCTGTCCTGGCAGCTATCTAGGAAACCCTGTTGTGTCACTTCCGGTCCCATGCCCATTGAGCCCAGTGGGATGGAATCAAGCAGCTTCAGCACCCACACAAATCTAACATGGAGCTCCTCACTCAAGGCGCTCAAAACTCCACGGCCAAAGACAAGTTCAGTGCCAAAGCCATTTCCCGCTGCCATGGAAACCAAGTGCTCTGGCAGCACATATGTCTGAAAGTGGATATGACACCTAGGGAAGGGAGTGTGTTGGTGAATGGCACCTCTCGAAGCAGCAGCACAGCTGTTCCACTGCCAAAACAACTCCACCTGCCTCATGAACTTCACAAACCATCAGCTGTCCTGGCAGCTATCTAGGAAACCCTGTTGGGTCACTTCCGATCCCATGCCCATTGAGCCCAGTGGGATGGAATCAAGCAGCTTCAGCACCCACACAAATCTAACATGGAGCTCCTCACTCAAGGCGCTCAAAACTCCACAGCCAAAGACAAGTTCAGTGCACAAGCCATTTCCCGCTGCCAAGGAAACCAAGTGCTCTGGCAGCACATATGTCTGAAAGTGGATATGACACCTAGGGAAGGGAGTGTGGTGGTGAATGGCAACTGCCCGAAGCAGCAGCACAGCTCTTCCAGTGCCAAAACAACTCCACCTGCCTCATGAACTTCACATACCATCAGCTGTCCTGGCAGCTATCTAGGAAACCCTGTTGGGTCACTTCCGGTCCCATGCCCATTGAGCCCAGTGGGATGGAATCAAGCAGCTTCAGCACCCACACAAATCTAACATGGAGCTCCTCACTCAAGGCGCTCAAAACTCAAAAAACAAAGACAAGTTCAGTGCCCAAGCCATTTCCCGCTGCCATGGAAACCAAGTGCTCTGGCAGCACATATGTCTGAAAGTGGATATGACACCTAGGGAAGGGAGTCTGGTGGTGAATGGCAACTGCCCGAAGCAGCAGCACAGCTCTTCCACTGCCAAAACAACTCCACCTGCCTCATGAACTTCACATACCATCAGCTGTCCTGGCAGCTATCAAGGAAACCCTGTTGGCTCACTTCCGGTCCCATGCCCATTGAGCCCAGTGCGATGGAATCAAGCAGCTTCAGCACCCACACAAAACGAACATGGAGCTCCTCACACAAGGCGCTCAAAACTCCACGGCCAAAGACAAGTTCAGTGCCCAAGCCATTTCCCGCTGCCATGGAAACCAAGTGCTCTGGCAGCACATATGTCTGAAAGTGGATATGACACCTAGGGAAGGGAGTGTGTTGGTGAATGGCAAGTGCCTGAAGCAGCAGCACAGCTCTTCTAGTGCCAAAACAACTCCACCTGCCTCATGAACTTCACATACCATCAGCTGTCCTGGCAGCTATCTAGGAAACCCTGTTGGCTCACTTCCGGTCCCATGCCCATTGAGCCCAGTGGGATGGAATCAAGCAGCTTCAGCACCCACACAAAACGAACATGGAGCTCCTCACTCAAGGCGCTCAAAACTCCACGGCCAAAGACAAGTTCAGTGCCAAAGCCATTTCCCGCTGCCATGGAAACCAAGTGCTCTGGCAGCACATATGTCTGAAAGTGGATATGACACCTAGGGAAGGGAGTGTGTTGGTGAATGGCACCTCTCGAAGCAGCAGCACAGCTGTTCCACTGCCAAAACAACTCCACCTGCCTCATGAACTTCACAAACCATCAGCTGTCCTGGCAGCTATCTAGGAAACCCTGTTGGCTCACTTCCGGTCCCATGCCCATTGAGCCCAGTGGGATGGAATCAAGCAGCTTCAGCACCCACACAAATCTAACATGGAGCTCCTCACTCAAGGCGCTCAAAACTCCACAGCCAAAGACAAGTTCAGTGCCCAAGCCATTTCCCGCTGCCATGGAAACCAAGTGCTCTGGCAGCACATATGTCTGAAAGTGTATATGACACCTAGGGAAGGGAGTCTGGTGGTGAATGGCAACTGCCCGAAGCAGCAGCACAGCTCTTCCACTGCCAAAACAACTCCACCTGCCTCATGAACTTCACATACCATCAGCTGTCCTGGCAGCTATCTAGGAAACCCTGTTGGGTCACTTCAGGTCCCATGCCCATTGAGCCCAGTGGGATGGAATCAAGCAGCTTCAGCACCCACACAAAACTAACATGGAGCTCCTCACTCAAGGCGCTCAAAATTCAACAGCCAAAGACAAGTTCAGTGCCAAAGCCATTTCCCGCTGCCATGGAAACCAAGTGCTCTGGCAGCACATATGTCTGAAAGTGGATATGACACCTAGGGAAGGGACTGTGCTGGTGAATGGCAACTGCCCGAAGCAGCAGCACAGCTCTTCCACTGCCAAAACAACTCCACCTGCCTCATGAACTTCACATACCATCAGCTGTCCTGGCAGCTATCTAGGAAACCCTGTTGGGTCACTTCCGGTCCCATGCACATTGAGCCCAGTGGGATGGAATCAAGCAGCTTGAGCACCCACACAAAACGAACATGGAGCTCCTCACTCAAGGCGCTCAAAACTCCACAGCCAAAGACAAGTTCAGTGCCCAAGCCATTTCCCGCTGCCATGGAAACCAAGTGCTCTGGCAGCACATATGTCTGAAAGTGGATATGACACCTAGGGAAGGGAGTGTGTTGGTGAATGGCAACTGCCCGAAGCAGCAGCACAGCTCTTCCACTGCCAAAACAACTCCACCTGCCTCATGAACTTCACATACCATCAGCTGTCCTGGCAGCTATCTAGGAAACCCTGTTGGGTCACTTCCGGTCCCATGCCCATTGAGCCCAGTGGGATGGAATCAAGCAGCTTCAGCACCCACACAAATCTAACATGAGCTCCTCACTCAAGGCGCTCAAAACTCCATGGCCAAAGACAAGTTCAGTGCCCAAGCCATTTCCCGCTGCCATGGAAACCAAGTGCTCTGGCAGCACATATGTCTGAAAGTGGATATCACACCTAGGGAAGGGAGTGTGCTGGTGAATGGCAACTGCCCGAAGCAGCAGCACAGCTCTTCCACTGCCAAAACAACACCACCTGCCTCATGAACTTCACATACCATCAGCTGTCCTGGCAGCTATCTAGGAAACCCTATTGGCTCACTTCCGGTCCCATGCCAATTGAGCCCAGTGGGATGGAATCAAGCAGCTTGAACACCCACACAAAACGAACATGGAGCTCCTCACTCAAGGCGCTCAAAACTTCACAGCCAAAGACAAGTTCAGTGACCAAGCCATTTCCCGCTGCCATAGAAACCAAGTGCTCTGTCAGCACATATGTCTGAAATTGGATATGACACCTAGGGAAGGGAGTGTGTTGGTGAATGGCAACTCCCGAAGCAGCAGCACAGGTCTTCCAGTGCCAAAACAACTCCACCTGCCTGATGAACTTCACATACCATCAGCTGTCCTGGCAGCTATCTAGGAAACCCTGTTGGCTCACTTCCGGTCCCATGCCCATTGAGCCCAGTGGGATGGAATCAAGCAGCTTGAGCACCCACACAAAACGAACATGGAGCTCCTCACTCAAGGCGCTCAAAACTCCAAGGCCAAAGACAAGTTCAGTGCCCAAGCCATTTCCCGCTGCCATGGAAACCAAGTGCTCTGGCAGCACATATGTCTGAAAGTGGATATGACACCTAGGGAAGGGAGTGTGTTGGTGAATGGCAAGTGCCTGAAGCAGCAGCACAGCTCTTCCAGTGCCAAAACAACTCCACCTGCCTCATGAACTTCACATACCATCAGCTGTCCTGGCAGCTATCTAGGAAACCCTGTTGTGTCACTTCCGGTCCCATGCCCATTGAGCCCAGTGGGATGGAATCAAGCAGCTTCAGCACCCACACAAATCTAACATGGAGCTCCTCACTCAAGGCGCTCAAAACTCCACAGCCAAAGACAAGTTCAGTGCCCAAGCCATTTCCCGCTGCCATGGAAACCAAGTGCTCTGGCAGCACATATGTCTGAAAGTGGATATGACACCTAGGGAAGGGAGTGTGCTGGTGAATGGCAACTGCCCGAAGCAGCAGCACAGCTCTTCCACTGCCAAAACAACTCCACCTGGCTCATGAACTTCACATACCATCAGCTGTCCTGGCAGCTATCTAGGAAACCCTGTTGGCTCCCTTCCGGTCCCATGCCCATTGAGCCCAGTGGGATGGAATCAAGCAGCTTCAGCACCCACACAAATCTAACATGGAGCTCCTCACTCAAGGCGCTCAAAACTTCCCAGCCAAAGACAAGTTCGGTGCCCAAGCCATTTCCCGCTGCCATGGAAACCAAGTGCTCTGGCAGCACATATGTCTGAAAGTGGATATGACACCTAGGGAAGGGAGTGTGCTGGTGAATGGCACCTCCCGAAGCAGCAGCACAGCTCTTCCAGTGCCAAAACAACTCCACCTGCCTCATGAACTTCACATACCATCAGCTGTCCTGGCAGCTATCTAGGAAACCCTGTTGGGTCACTTCCAGTCCCATGCCCATTGAGCCCAGTGGGATGGAATCAAGCAGCTTCAGCACCCACACAAAACGAACATGGAGCTCCTCACTCAAGGCGCTAAAAACGAACATGGCCAAAGACAAGTTCAGTGCCCAAGCCATTTCCCGCTGCCATGGAAACCAAGTGCTCTGGCAGCACATATGCCTGAAAGTGGATATGACACCTAGGGAAGGGAGTGTGTTGGTGAATGGCAACTGCCCGAAGCAGCAGCACAGCTCTTCCACTGCCAAAACAACTCCACCTGCCTCATGAACTTCACATACCATCAGCTGTCCTGGCAGCTATCTAGGAAACCCTGTTGGGTCACTTCCGGTCCCATGCCCATTGAGCCCAGTGGGATGGAATCAAGCAGCTTGAGCACCCACACAAAACGAACATGGAGCTCCTCATTCAAGGCGCTCAAAATTCAACGGCCAAAGAAAAGTTCAGTGCCCAAGCCATTTCCCGCTGCCATGGAAACCAAGTGCTCTGGCAGCACATATGTCTGAAAGTGGATATGACACCTAGGGAAGGGACTGTGCTGGTGAATGGCAACTGCCCGAATCAGCAGCACAGCTCTTTCACTGCCAAAACAACTCCACCTGCCTCATCAACTTCACATACCATCAGCTGTCCTGGCAGCTATCTAGGAAACTCTGTTGGCTCACTTCCGGTCCCATGCCCATTGAGCCCAGTGGGATGGAATCAAGCAGCTTGAGCACCCACACAAAACGAACATGGAGCTCCTCACTCAAGGCTCTCAAAACTCCACAGCAAAAGACAAGTTCAGTGCCCAAGCCATTTCCCGCTGCCATGGAAACCAAGTGCTCTGGCAGCACATATGTCTGAAAGTGGATATGACACCTAGGGAAGGGAGTGTGCTGGTGAATGGCAACTGCCCGAAGCAGCAGCACAGCTCTTCCACTGCCGAAACAACTCCACCTGCCTCATGAACTTCACATACCATCAGCTGTCCTGGCAGCTATCTAGGAAACCCTGTTGGGTCACTTCCGGTCCCATGCCCATTGAGCCCAGTGGGATGGAATCAAGCAGCTTGAGCACCCACACAAATCTAACATGAGCTCCTCACTCAAGGCGCTCAAAACTCCATGGCCAAAGACAAGTTCAGTACCCAAGCCATTTCCCACTGCCATGGAAACCAAGTGCTCTGGCAGCACATATGTCTGAAAGTGGATATGACACCTAGGGAAGGGAGTGTGTTGGTGAATGGCAAGTGCCTGAAGCAGCAGCACAGCTCTTCTAGTGCCAAAACAACTCCACCTGCCTCATGAACTTCACATACCATCAGCTGTCCTGGCAGCTATCTAGGAAACCCTGTTGGCTCACTTCCGGTCCCATGCCCATTGAGCCCAGTGGGATGGAATCAAGCAGCTTCAGCACCCACACAAAACTAACATGGAGCTCCTCACTCAAGGCGCTCAAAATTCAACAGCCAAAGACAAGTTCAGTGACAAAGCCATTTCCCGCTTCCATGGAAACCAAGTGCTCTGGCAGCACATATGTCTGAAAGTGGATATGACACCTAGGGAAGGGAGTGTGCTGGTGAATGGCAACTGCCCGAAGCAGCAGCACAGCTCTTCCACTGCCAAAACAACTCCACCTGCCTCATGAACTTCACATACCATCAGCTGTCCTGGCAGCTATCTAGGAAACCCTGTTGGGTCACTTCCGGTCCCATGCCCATTGAGCCCAGTGGGATGGAATCAAGCAGCTTGAGCACCCACACAAAACGAACATGGAGCTCCTCACTCAAGGCGCTCAAAACTCCACGGCCAAAGACAAGTTCAGTGCCCAAGCCATTTCCCGCTGCCATGGAAACCAAGTGCTCTGGCAGCACATATGTCTGAAAGTGGATATGACACCTAGGGAAGGGAGTCTGGTGGTGAATGGCAACTGCCCGAAGCAGCAGCACAGCTCTTCCAGTGCCAAAACAACTCCACCTGCCTCATGAACTTCACATACCATCAGCTGTCCTGGCAGCTATCTAGGAAACCCTGTTGGCTCACTTCTGGTCCCATGCCCATTGAGCCCAGTGGGATGGAATCAAGCAGCTTCAGCACCCACACAAAACGAACATGGAGCTCCTCACTGAAGGCTCTCAAAACTCCACGGCCAAAGACAAGTTCAGTGCCCAAGCCATTTCCCGCTGCCATGGAAACCAAGTGCTCTGGCAGCACATATGTCTGAAAGTGGATATGACACCTAGGGAAGGGAGTGTG
Organism: Ochotona princeps; assembly: GCF_030435755.1. Classification (NCBI taxonomy): domain Eukaryota; kingdom Metazoa; phylum Chordata; class Mammalia; order Lagomorpha; family Ochotonidae; genus Ochotona; species Ochotona princeps. The sequence goes on along the minus strand of NC_080832.1, from coordinate 145,337,164 downwards.
TTGGTGAATGGCAAGTGCCTGAAGCAGCAGCACAGCTCTTCTAGTGCCAAAACAACTCCACCTGCCTCATGAACTTCACATACCATCAGCTGTCCTGGCAGCTATCTAGGAAACCCTGTTGGCTCACTTCCGGTCCCATGCCCATTGAGCCCAGTGGGATGGAATCAAGCAGCTTGAGCACCCACACAAAACGAACATGGAGCTCCTCACTCAAGGCGCTCAAAATTCAACAGCCAAGGACAAGTTCAGTGCCAAAGCCATTTCCCGCTGCCATGGAAACCAAGTGCTCTGGCAGCACATATGTCTGAAAGTGGATATGACACCTAGGGAAGGGAGTGTGCTGGTGAATGGCAACTGCCCGAAGCAGCAGCACAGCTCTTCCACTGCCAAAACAACTCCACCTGCCTCATGAACTTCACATACCATCAGCTGTCCTGGCAGCTATCTAGGAAACCCTGTTGGGTCACTTCCGGTCCCATGCCCATTGAGCCCAGTGGGATGGAATCAAGCAGCTTGAGCACCCACACAAAACGAACATGGAGCTCCTCACTCAAGGCGCTCAAAACTCCACGGCCAAAGACAAGTTCAGTGCCCAAGCCATTTCCCGCTGCCATGGAAACCAAGTGCTCTGGCAGCACATATGTCTGAAAGTGGATATGACACCTAGGGAAGGGAGTCTGGTGGTGAATGGCAACTGCCCGAAGCAGCAGCACAGCTCTTCCACTGCCAAAACAACTCACCTGCCTCATGAACTTCACATACCATCAGCTGTCCTGGCAGCTATCTAGGAAACCCTGTTGGCTCACTTCCGGTCCCATGCCCATTGAGCCCAGTGGGATGGAATCAAGCAGCTTGAACACCCACACAAAACGAACATGGAGCTCCTCACACAAGGCGCTCAAAACTCCACGGCCAAAGACAAGTTCAGTGCCCAAGCCATTTCCCGCTGCCATGGAAACCAAGTGCTCTGGCAGCACATATGTCTGAAAGTGGATATGACACCTAGGGAAGGGAGTGTGTTGGTGAATGGCAAGTGCCTGAAGCAGCAGCACAGCTCTTCCAGTGCCAAAACAACTCCACCTGCCTCATGAACTTCACATACCATCAGCTGTCCTGGCAGCTATCTAGGAAACCCTGTTGTGTCACTTCCGGTCCCATGCCCATTGAGCCCAGTGGGATGGAATCAAGCAGCTTCAGCACCCACACAAATCTAACATGGAGCTCCTCACTCAAGGCGCTCAAAACTCCACAGCCAAAGACAAGTTCAGTGCCCAAGCCATTTCCCGCTGCCATGGAAACCAAGTGCTCTGGCAGCACATATGTCTGAAAGTGGATATGACACCTAGGGAAGGGAGTGTGCTGGTGAATGGCAACTGCCCGAAGCAGCAGCACAGCTCTTCCACTGCCAAAACAACTCCACCTGGCTCATGAACTTCACATACCATCAGCTGTCCTGGCAGCTATCTAGGAAACCCTGTTGGCTCCCTTCCGGTCCCATGCCCATTGAGCCCAGTGGGATGGAATCAAGCAGCTTCAGCACCCACACAAATCTAACATGGAGCTCCTCACTCAAGGCGCTCAAAACTTCCCAGCCAAAGACAAGTTCGGTGCCCAAGCCATTTCCCGCTGCCATGGAAACCAAGTGCTCTGGCAGCACATATGTCTGAAAGTGGATATGACACCTAGGGAAGGGAGTGTGCTGGTGAATGGCACCTCCCGAAGCAGCAGCACAGCTCTTCCAGTGCCAAAACAACTCCACCTGCCTCATGAACTTCACATACCATCAGCTGTCCTGGCAGCTATCTAGGAAACCCTGTTGGGTCACTTCCAGTCCCATGCCCATTGAGCCCAGTGGGATGGAATCAAGCAGCTTCAGCACCCACACAAAACGAACATGGAGCTCCTCACTCAAGGCGCTCAAAACTCCACAGCCAAAGACAAGTTCAGTGCCCAAGCCATTTCCCGCTGCCATGGAAACCAAGTGCTCTGGCAGCACATATGCCTGAAAGTGGATATGACACCTAGGGAAGGGAGTGTGTTGGTGAATGGCAACTGCCCGAAGCAGCAGCACAGCTCTTCCACTGCCAAAACAACTCCACCTGCCTCATGAACTTCACATACCATCAGCTGTCCTGGCAGCTATCTAGGAAACCCTGTTGGGTCACTTCCGGTCCCATGCCCATTGAGCCCAGTGGGATGGAATCAAGCAGCTTCAGCACTCACACAAATCTAACATGGAGCTCCTCACTCAAGGCGCTCAAAACTCCACAGCCAAAGACAAGCTAGTTGCCCAAGCCATTTCCCGCTGCCATGGAAACCAAGTGCTCTGGCAGCACATATGTCTGAAAGTGGATATGACACCTAGGGAAAGGGAGTGTGCTGGTGAATGGCAACTGCCGGAAGCAGCAGCACAGCTCTTACACTGCCAAAACAACTCCACCTGCCTCATGAATTTCACATACCATCAGCTGTCCTGGCAGCTATCTAGGAAAACCTGTTGGGTCACTTCCGGTCCCATGCCCATTGAGCCCAGTGGGATGGAATCAAGCAGCTTCAGCACCCACACAAATCTAACATGGAGCTCCTCACTCAAGGCGCTCAAAACTCCAGAGCCAAAGACGAGTTCAGTGCCCAAGCCATTTCCCGCTGCCATGGAAACCAAGTGCTCTGGAGGCACATATGCCTGAAAGAGGATATGACACCTAGGGAAAGGGAGTGTGCTGGTGAATGGCAACTTCCCGAAGCAGCAGCACAGCTCTTCCAGTGCCAAAACAACTCCACCTGCCTCATGAATTTCACATACCATCAGCTGTCCTGGCAGCTATCTAGGAAACCCTGTTGGGTCACTTCCGGTCCCATGCCAATTGAGCCCAGTGGGATGGAATCAAGCAGCTTCAGCACCCACACAAATCTAACATGGAGCTCCTCACTCAAGGCGCTCAAAACTCCACAGCCAAAGACAAGTTCAGTGCCCAAGCCATTTCCCGCTGCCAAGGAAACCAAGTGCTCTGGCAGCACATATGTCTGAAAGTGGATATGACACCTACGGAAGGGAGTGTGCTGGTGAATGGCAACTGCCCGAAGCAGCAGCACAGCTCTTCCACTGCCAAAACAACTCCACCTGCCTCATGCACTTCACATACCATCAGCTGTCCTGGCAGCTATCTAGGAAACCCTGTTGGCTAACTTTTGGTCAGATGCTTATTGAGCCCAGTGGGATGGAATCAAGCAGCTTCAGCATCCACACAAAACGAACATGGAGCTCCTCACTCAAGGCGCTCAAAACTCCACAGCCAAAGACAAGTTCAGTGCCCAAGCCATTTCCCGCTGCCATGGAAACAAAGTGCTCTGGCAGCACATATGTCTGAAAGTGGATATGACACCTAGGGAAGGGAGTGTGCTGGTGAATGGCACGTGCCCGAAGCAGCAGCACAGCTCTTCCAGTGCCAAAACAACTCCACCTGCCTCATGAACTTCACATACCATCAGCTGTCCTGGCAGCTATCTAGGAAACCCTGTTGGCTCACTTCCGGTCCCATGCACATTGAGCCCAGTGGGATGGAATCAAGCAGCTTCAGCACCCACACAAAACGAACATGGAGCTCCTCACTCAAGGCGCTCAAAACTCCACAGCCAAAGACAAGTTCAGTGCCCAAGCCATTTCCCACTGCCATGGAAACCAAGTGCTCTGGCAGCACATATGTCTGAAAGAGGATATGACGCCTAGAGAAAGGAGTGTGGTGGTGAATGGGAACTTCCCGAAGCAGCAGCACAGCTCTTCCACTGCCAAAACAACTCCACCTGCCTCATGAACTTCACATACCATCAGCTGTCCTGGCAGCTATCTAGGAAACCCTGTTGGGTCACTTCCGGTCCCATGCCCATTGAGCCCAGTGGGATGGAATCAAGCAGCTTGAGCACCCACACAAATCTAACATGGAGCTCCTTACTCAAGGCGCTCAAAACTCAACGGCCAAAGACAAGTTCAGTGCCCAAGCCATTTCCCGCTGCCATGGAAACCAAGTGCTCTAGCAGCACATATGTCTGAAAGTGGATATGACACCTAGGGAAGGGAGTGTGCTGGTGAATGGCAACTGCCCGAAGCAGCAGCACAGCTCTTCCAGTGCCAAAAGAACTCCACCTGCCTCATGAACTTCACATACCATCAGCTGTCCTGGCAGGTATGTTTGACACCCTGTTGGGTCACTTCCGGTCCCATGCCCATTGAGCCCAGTGGGATGGAATCAAGCAGCTTCAGCACCCACACAAATCTAACATGGAGCTCCTCACTCAAGGCGCTCAAAACTCCACAGCCAAAGACAAGTTCAGTGCCCAAGCCATTTCCCGCTGCCATGGAAACCAAGTGCTCGGGAGGCACATATGTCTGAAAGAGGATATGACACCTAGGGAAAGGGAGTGTTCTGGTGAATGGCAACTGCCCGAAGCAGCAGCACAGCTCTTCCACTGCCAAAACAACTCCACCTGCCTCATGAACTTCACATACCATCAGCTGTCCTGGCAGCTATCTAGGAAACCCTGTTGGGTCACTTCCGGTCCCATGCCCATTGAGCCCAGTGGGATGGAATCAAGCAGCTTCAGCACCCACACAAATCTAACATGGAGCTCCTCACTCAAGGCGCTCAAAATTACATGGCGAAAGACAAGTTCAGTGCCCAAGCCATTTCCCGCTGCCAAGGAAACCAAGTGCTCTGGCAGCACATATGTCTGAAAGTGGATATGACACCTAGGGAAGGGAGTGTGCTGGTGAATGGCAACTGCCCGAAGCAGCAGCACAGCTCTTCCAGTGCCAAAACAACTCCACCTGCCTCATGAACTTCACATACCATCAGCTGTCCTGGCAGCTCTCTAGGAAACCCTTTTGGCTAACTTGCGGTCCCAAGCTTATTGAGCCCAGAGAGATGGAATCAAGCAGCTTCAGCACCCACACAAATCTAACATGGAGCTCCTCACTCAAGGCGCTCAAAATTCCAGAGCCAAAGACAAGTTCAGTGCCCAAGCCATTTCCCGCTGCCATGGAAACCAAGTTCTCTGGCAGCACATATGTCTGAAAGTGGATATGATACCTAGGGAAGGGACTGTGCTGGTGAAAGGCACGTGCCCGAAGCAGCAGCACAGCTCTTCCAGTGCCAAAAGAACTCCACCTGCCTCATGAACTTCACATACCATCAGCTGTCCTGGCAGCTATCTAGGAAACCCTGTTGGCTCACTTCCGGTCCCATGCCCATTGAGCCCAGTGGGATGGAATCAAGCAGCTTCAGCACCCACACAAAACGAACATGGAGCTCCTCACTCAAGGCGCTCAAAACTCCACAGCCAAAGACAAGTTCAGTGCCCAAGCCATTTCCCACTGCCATGGAAACCAAGTGCTCTGGCAGCACATATGTCTGAAAGAGGATATGACACCTAGGGAAGGGAGTGTGCTGGTGAATGGCAACTTCCCGAAGCAGCAGCACAGCTCTTCCACTGCCAAAACAACTCCACCTGCCTCATGAACTTCACATACCATCAGCTGTCCTGGCAGGTATGTTTGACACCCTGTTGGGTCACTTCCGGTCCCATGCCCATTGAGCCCAGTGGGATGGAATCAAGCAGCTTCAGCACCCACACAAATCTAACATGGAGCTCCTCACTCAAGGCGCTCAAAACTCCACAGCCAAAGACAAGTTCAGTGCCCAAGCCATTTCCCGCTGCCATGGAAACCAAGGGCTCTGGCAGCACATATGTGTGAAAGTGGATATGACACCTAGGGAAGGGAGTGTGTTGGTGAATGGCAACTGCCTTAAGCAGCAGCACAGCTCTTCCAGTGCCAAAACAACTCCACCTGCCTCATGAACTTCACATACCATCAGCTGTCCTGGCAGCTATCTAGGAAACCCTGTTGGGTCACTTCCGGTCCCATGCCCATTGAGCCCAGTGGGATGGAATCAAGCAGCTTCAGCACCCACACAAATCTAACATGGAGCTCCTCACTCAAGGCGCTCAAAACTCAACAAACAAAGACAAGTTCAGTGCCCAAGCCATTTCCCGCTGCCAAGGAAACCATGTGCTCTCTCATCACATATGTCTGAAAGTGGATATGACACCTAGGGAAGGGAGTGTGTTGGTGAATGGCAACTGCCCAAAGCAGCAGCACAGCTCTTCCACTGCCAAAACAACTCCACCTGCCTCATGAACTTCACATACCATCAGCTGTCCTGGCAGCTATCTAGGAAACCCTGTTGGGTCACTTCCGGTCCCATGCCCATTGAGCCCAGTGGGATGGAATCAAGCAGCTTCAGCACCCACACAAAACGAACATGGAGCTCCTCACTCAAGGCGCTCAAAACTCCACAGCCAAAGACAAGTTCAGTGCCCAAGCCATTTCCCGCTGCCATGGAAACCAAGTGCTCTGGCAGCACATATGTCTGAAAGTGGATATGACACCTAGGGAAGGGAGTGTGTTGGTGAATGGCAAGTGCCCGAAGCAGCAGCACAGCTCCTTCACTGCCAAAACAACTCCACCTGCCTCATGAACTTCACATACCATCAGCTGTCCTGGCAGCTATCTAGGAAACCCTGTTGGCTCACTTCCGGTCCCATGCCCATTGAGCCCAGTGGGATGGAATCAAGCAGCTTCAGCACCCACACAAAACGAACATGGAGCTCCTCACTCAAGGCGCTCAAAAGTTCACGGCCAAAACAAGTTCAGTGCCCAAGCCATTTCCCGCTGCCATGGAAACCAAGTGCTCTGGCAGCACATATGTCTGAAAGTGGATATGACACCTAGGGAAGGGAGTGTGCTGGTGAATGAAAACTGCCTTAAGCAGCAGCACAGCTCTTCCAGTGCCAAAACAACTCCACCTGCCTCATGAACGTCACATACCATCAGCTGTACAGGCAGGTATGTTGGACAACCTTTTGGGTCACTTCCGGTCCCATGCCCATTGAGCCCAGTGGGATGGAATCAAGCAGCTTCAGCACCCACACAAAACGAACATGGAGCTCCTCACTCAAGGCGCTCAAAACTACATTGCGAAAGACAAGTTCAGTGCCCAAGCCATTTCCCGCTGCCATGGAAACCAAGTGCTCTGGCAGCACATATGTCTGAAAGTGGATATGACACCTAGGGAAGGGAGTGTGTTGGTGAATGGCAAGTGCCCGAAGCAGCAGCACAGCTCTTCCACTGCCAAAACAACTCCACCTGCCTCATGAACTTCACATACCATCAGCTGTCCTGGCAGATATCTAGGAAACCCTGTTGGGTCACTTCCGGTCCCATGCCCATTGAGCCCAGTGGGATGGAATCAAGCAGCTTCAGCACCCACACAAATCTAACATGGAGCTCCTCACTCAAGGCGCTCAAAACTCCAAGGCCAAAGACAAGTTCAGTGCCCAAGCCATTTCCCGCTGCCATGGAAACCAAGTGCTCTGGCAGCACATATGTCTGAAAGTGCATATGACACCTAGGGAAGGGAGTGTGCTGGTGAATGGCAACTGCCCGAAGCAGCAGCACAGCTCTTCCACTGCCAAAACAACTCCACCTGCCTCATGAACTTCACATACCATCAGCTGTCCTGGCAGCTATCTAGGAAACCCTGTTGGCTCACTTCCGGTCCCATGCCAATTGAGCCCAGGGGATGGAAACAAGCAGCTTCAGCACCCACACAAAACGAACATGGAGCTCCTCACTCAAGGCGCTCAAAAGTTCACGGCCAAAACAAGTTCAGTGCCCAAGCCATTTCCCGCTGCCATGGAAACCAAGTGCTCTGGCAGCACATATGTCTGAAAGTGGATATGACACCTAGGGAAGGGAGTGTGCTGGTGAATGGCAACTGCCCGAAGCAGCAGCACAGCTCTTCCACTGCCAAAACAACTCCACCTGCCTCATGAACTTCACATACCATCAGCTGTCCTGGCAGCTATCTAGGAAACCCTGTTGGGTCACTTCGGGTCCCACGCCCATTGAGCCCAGTGGGATGGAATCAAGCAGCTTGAGCGTCCACACAAAACGAACATGGAGCTCCTTAATGAAGGCGCTCAAAACTCCACTGCCAAAACAAGTTCAGTGCCCATGCCATTTCCCACTGCCATGGAAACCAAGTGCTCTGGCAGCACATATCTCTGAAAGTGGATATGACACCTAGGGAAGGGAGTGTGCTGGTGAATGGCAAGTGCCCGAACAAGCAGCACAGCTCTTCCAGTGCCAAAACAACTCCACCTGCCTCATGAACTTGACATACCATCAGCTGTCCTGGCAGCTATCTAGGAAACCCTGTTGGGTCACTTCCGGTCCCATGCCCATTGAGCCCAGTGGGATGGAATCAAGCAGCTTCAGCACCCACACAAATCTAACATGGAGCTCCTCACTCAAGGCGCTCAAAACTCCACAGCCAAAGACAAGTTCAGTGCCCAAGCCATTTCCCGCTGCCATGGAAACCAAGTGCTCTGGCAGCACATATGTCTGAAAGTGGATATGACACCTAGGGAAGGGAGTGTGTTGGTGAATGGCAAGTGCCCGAAGCAGCAGCACAGCTCCTTCACTGCCAAAACAACTCCACCTGCCTCATGAACTTCACATACCATCAGCTGTCCTGGCAGCTATCTAGGAAACCCTGTTGGCTCACTTCCGGTCCCATGCCCATTGAGCCCAGTGGGATGGAATCAAGCAGCTTCAGCACCCACACAAAACGAACATGGAGCTCCTCACTCAAGGCGCTCAAAAGTTCACGGCCAAAACAAGTTCAGTGCCCAAGCCATTTCCCGCTGCCATGGAAACCAAGTGCTCTGGCAGCACATATGTCTGAAAGTGGATATGACACCTAGGGAAGGGAGTGTGCTGGTGAATGAAAACTGCCTTAAGCAGCAGCACAGCTCTTCCAGTGCCAAAACAACTCCACCTGCCTCATGAACGTCACATACCATCAGCTGTACAGGCAGGTATGTTGGACAACCTTTTGGGTCACTTCCGGTCCCATGCCCATTGAGCCCAGTGGGATGGAATCAAGCAGCTTCAGCACCCACACAAAACGAACATGGAGCTCCTCACTCAAGGCGCTCAAAACTACATTGCGAAAGACAAGTTCAGTGCCCAAGCCATTTCCCGCTGCCATGGAAACCAAGTGCTCTGGCAGCACATATGTCTGAAAGTGGATATGACACCTAGGGAAGGGAGTGTGTTGGTGAATGGCAAGTGCCCGAAGCAGCAGCACAGCTCTTCCACTGCCAAAACAACTCCACCTGCCTCATGAACTTCACATACCATCAGCTGTCCTGGCAGATATCTAGGAAACCCTGTTGGGTCACTTCCGGTCCCATGCCCATTGAGCCCAGTGGGATGGAATCAAGCAGCTTCAGCACCCACACAAATCTAACATGGAGCTCCTCACTCAAGGCGCTCAAAACTCCAAGGCCAAAGACAAGTTCAGTGCCCAAGCCATTTCCCGCTGCCATGGAAACCAAGTGCTCTGGCAGCACATATGTCTGAAAGTGCATATGACACCTAGGGAAGGGAGTGTGCTGGTGAATGGCAACTGCCCGAAGCAGCAGCACAGCTCTTCCACTGCCAAAACAACTCCACCTGCCTCATGAACTTCACATACCATCAGCTGTCCTGGCAGCTATCTAGGAAACCCTGTTGGCTCACTTCCGGTCCCATGCCAATTGAGCCCAGGGGATGGAAACAAGCAGCTTCAGCACCCACACAAAACGAACATGGAGCTCCTCACTCAAGGCGCTCAAAAGTTCACGGCCAAAACAAGTTCAGTGCCCAAGCCATTTCCCGCTGCCATGGAAACCAAGTGCTCTGGCAGCACATATGTCTGAAAGTGGATATGACACCTAGGGAAGGGAGTGTGCTGGTGAATGGCAACTGCCCGAAGCAGCAGCACAGCTCTTCCACTGCCAAAACAACTCCACCTGCCTCATGAACTTCACATACCATCAGCTGTCCTGGCAGCTATCTAGGAAACCCTGTTGGGTCACTTCGGGTCCCACGCCCATTGAGCCCAGTGGGATGGAATCAAGCAGCTTGAGCGTCCACACAAAACGAACATGGAGCTCCTTAATGAAGGCGCTCAAAACTCCACTGCCAAAACAAGTTCAGTGCCCATGCCATTTCCCACTGCCATGGAAACCAAGTGCTCTGGCAGCACATATCTCTGAAAGTGGATATGACACCTAGGGAAGGGAGTGTGCTGGTGAATGGCAAGTGCCCGAACAAGCAGCACAGCTCTTCCAGTGCCAAAACAACTCCACCTGCCTCATGAACTTGACATACCATCAGCTGTCCTGGCAGCTATCTAGGAAACCCTGTTGGGTCACTTCCGGTCCCATGCCCATTGAGCCCAGTGGGATGGAATCAAGCAGCTTCAGCACCCACACAAATCTAACATGGAGCTCCTCACTCAAGGCGCTCAAAACTCCACAGCCAAAGACAAGTTCAGTGCCCAAGCCATTTCCCGCTGCCATGGAAACCAAGTGCTCTGGCAGCACATATGTCTGAAAGTGGATATGACACCTAGGGAAGGGAGTGTGGTGTTGAATGGAAACTGCCCGAAGCAGCAGCACAGCTCTTCCACTGCCAAAACAACTCCACCTGCCTCATGCACTTCACATACCATCAGCTGTCCTGGCAGCTATCTAGGAAACCCTGTTGGGTCACTTCTGGTCCCATGCCCATTGAGCCCAGTGGGATGGAATCAAGCAGCTTGAGCACCCACACAAATCTAACATGGAACTCCTCACTCAAGGCGCTCAAAACTCCACAGCCAAAGACAAGTTCAGTGCCCAAGCCATTTCCCGCTGCCATGGAAACCAAGTGCTCTGGCAGCACATATGTCTGAAAGTGCATATGACACCTAGGGAAGGGAGTGTGCTGGTGAATGGCAACTGCCCGAAGCAGCAGCACAGCTCTTCCACTGCCAAAACAACTCCACCTGCCTCATGAACTTCACATACCATCAGCTGTCCTGGCAGCTATCTAGGAAACCCTGTTGGGTCACTTCCGGTCCCATGCCCATTGAGCCCAGTGGGATGGAATCAAGCAGCTTCAGCACCCACACAAAACGAACATGGAGCTCCTCAGTCAAGGCGCTCAAAACTCCACAGCCAAAGACAAGTTCAGTGCCCAAGCCATTTCCCGCTGCCATGGAAACCAAGTGCTCTGGCAGCACATATGTCTGAAAGTGGATATGACACCTAGGGAAGGGAGTGTGTTGGTGAATGGCAACTGCCCGAAGCAGCAGCACAGCTCTTCCAGTGCCAAAAAACTGCAACAGCCTCATGAACTTCACATACCATCAGCTGTCCTGGCAGCTATCTAGGAAACCCTGTTGGCTCACTTCCGGTCCCATGCCCATTGAGCCCAGTGGGATAGAATCAAGCAGCTTCAGCACCCACACAAAACGAACATGGAGCTCCTCACTCAAGGCGCTCAAAACTCCACGGCCAAAACAAGTTCAGTGCCCAAGCCATTTCCCGCTGCCATGGAAACCAAGTGCTCTGGCAGCACATATGTCTGAAAGTGGATATGACACCTAGGGAAGGGAGTGTGGTGTTGAATGGCAACTGCCCGAAGCAGCAGCACAGCTCTTCCACTGCCAAAACAACTCCACCTGCCTCATGAACTTCACATACCATCAGCTGTCCTGGCAGCAATCTAGGAAACCCTGTTGGGTCACTTCCGGTCCCATGCCCATGGAGCCCAGTGGGATGGAATCAAGCAGCTTCAGCACCCACACAAATCTAACATGGAGCTCCTCACTCAAGGCGCTCAAAACTCCACAGCCAAAGACAAGTTCAGTGCCCAAGCCATTTCCCGCTGCCATGGAAACCAAGTGCTCTGGCAGAACATATGTGTGAAAGTGGATATGAAACCTAGGGAAGGGAGTGTGCTGGTGAATGGCAACTGCCCGAAGCAGCAGCACAGCTCTTCCACTGCCAAAACAACTCCACCTGCCTCATGAACTTCACATACCATCAGCTGTCCTGGCAGCTACCTAGGAAACCCTGTTGGGTCACTTTGGGTCCCATGCCCTTTGAGCCCAGTGGGATGGAATCAAGCAGCTTCAGCACCCACACAAAACAAACATGGAGCTCCTCACTCAAGGCGCTCAAACCTCCACAGCCAAAGACAAGTTCAGTGCCCAAGCCATTTCCCGCTGCCATGGAAACCAAGTGCTCTGGCAGCACATATGTCTGAAAGTGGATATGACACCTAGGGAAGGGAGTGTGCTGGTGAATGGCAACTGCCCGAAGCAGCAGCACAGCTCTTCCACTGCCAAAACAACTCCACCGTCCTCATCAACTTCACATACCATCAGCTGTCCTGGCAGCTATCTAGGAAACCCTGTTGGGTCACTTCCGGTCCCATGCCCATTGAGCCCAGTGGGATGGAATCAAGCAGCTTCAGCACCCACACAAATCTAACATGGAGCTCCTCACTCAAGGCGCTCAAAACTCCACGGCCAAAGACAAGTTCAGTGCCAATGCCATTTCCCACTGCCATGGAAACCAAGTGCTCTGACAGCACATATGTCTGAAAGTGGATATGAAACCTAGGGAAGGGAGTGTGCTGGTGAATGGCAACTGCCCGAAGCAGCAGCACAGCTCTTCCACTGCCAAAACAACTCCACCTGCCTCATGAACTTCACATACCATCAGCTGTCCTGGCAGCTATCTAGGAAACCCTGTTGGCTCACATCCGGTCCCATGCCCATTGAGCCCAGTGGGATGGAATCAAGCAGCTTCTGCACCCACACAAAACGAACATGGAGCTCCTCACTCAACGCGCTCAAAACTCCAAGGCCAAAGACAAGTTCAGTGCCCAAGCCATTTCCCGCTGCCATGGAAACCAAGTGCTCTGGCAGCACATATGTCTGAAAGTGGATATGACACCTAGGGAAGGGAGTGTGTTGGCGAATGGCAACTCCTAGAAGCAGCAGCACAGCTTTTCCACTGCCAAAACAACTCCACCTGCCTCATGAACTTCACATACCATCAGCTGTCCTGGCAGCTATCTAGGAAACCCTGTTGGCTCACTTCCGGTCCCATGCCCATTGAGCCCAGTGGGATGGAATCAAGCAGCTTCAGCACCCACACAAAACGAACATGGAGCTCCTCACTCAAGGCGCTCAAAACTCCACAGCAAAAGACAAGTTCAGTGCCCAAGCCATTTCCCGCTGCCATGGAAACCAAGTGCTCTGGCAGCACATATGTCTGAAAGTGGATATGACACCTAGGGAAGGGAGTGTGCTGGTGAATGGCAACTGCCCGAAGCAGCAGCACAGCTCTTCCACTGCCAAAACAACTCCACCGTCCTCATCAACTTCACATACCATCAGCTGTCCTGGCAGCTATCTAGGAAACCCTGTTGGGTCACTTCCGGTCCCATGCCCATTGAGCCCAGTGGGATGGAATCAAGCAGCTTCAGCACCCACACAAATCTAACATGGAGCTCCTCACTCAAGGCGCTCAAAACTCCACGGCCAAAGACAAGTTCAGTGCCAATGCCATTTCCCACTGCCATGGAAAGCAAGTGCTCTGACAGCACATATGTCTGAAAGTGGATATGAAACCTAGGGAAGGGAGTGTGCTGGTGAATGGCAACTGCCCGAAGCAGCAACACAGCTCTTCCACTGCCAAAACAACTCCACCTGCCTCATGAACTTCACATACCATCAGCTGTCCTGGCAGCTATCTAGGAAACCCTGTTGGCTCACATCCGGTCCCATGCCCATTGAGCCCAGTGGGATGGAATCAAGCAGCTTCTGCACCCACACAAAACGAACATGGAGCTCCTCACTCAACGCGCTCAAAACTCCAAGGCCAAAGACAAGTTCAGTGCCCAAGCCATTTCCCGCTGCCATGGAAACCAAGTGCTCTGGCAGCACATATGTCTGAAAGTGGATATGACACCTAGGGAAGGGAGTGTGTTGGCGAATGGCAACTCCTAGAAGCAGCAGCACAGCTTTTCCACTGCCAAAACAACTCCACCTGCCTCATGAACTTCACATACCATCAGCTGTCCTGGCAGCTATCTAGGAAACCCTGTTGGCTCACTTCCGGTCCCATGCCCATTGAGCCCAGTGGGATGGAATCAAGCAGCTTCAGCACCCACACAAAACGAACATGGAGCTCCTCACTCAAGGCGCTCAAAACTCCACAGCAAAAGACAAGTTCAGTGCCCAAGCCATTTCCCGCTGCCATGGAAACCAAGTGCTCTGGCAGCACATATGTCTGAAAGTGGATATGACACCTAGGGAAGGGAGTGTGCTGGTGAATGGCAACTGCCCGAAGCAGCAGCACAGCTCTTCCACTGCCAAAACAACTCCACCGTCCTCATCAACTTCACATACCATCAGCTGTCCTGGCAGCTATCTAGGAAACCCTGTTGGGTCACTTCCGGTCCCATGCCCATTGAGCCCAGTGGGATGGAATCAAGCAGCTTCAGCACCCACACAAATCTAACATGGAGCTCCTCACTCAAGGCGCTCAAAACTCCACGGCCAAAGACAAGTTCAGTGCCAATGCCATTTCCCACTGCCATGGAAACCAAGTGCTCTGACAGCACATATGTCTGAAAGTGGATATGAAACCTAGGGAAGGGAGTGTGCTGGTGAATGGCAACTGCCCGAAGCAGCAGCACAGCTCTTCCACTGCCAAAACAACTCCACCTGCCTCATGAACTTCACATACCATCAGCTGTCCTGGCAGCTATCTAGGAAACCCTGTTGGGTCACTTCCGGTCCCATGCCCATTGAGCCCAGTGGGATGGAATCAAGCAGCTTCTGCACCCACACAAAACGAACATGGAGCTCCTCACTCAAGGCGCTCTAAACTCCACAGCCAAAGACAAGTTCAGTGCCCAAGCCATTTCCCGCTGCCATGGAAACCAAGTGCTCTGGCAGCACATATGTCTGAAAGTGGATATGACACCTAGGGAAGGGAGTGTGTTGGCGAATGGCAACTCTTAGAAGCAGCAGCACAGCTTTTCCACTGCCAAAACAACTCCACCTGCCTCATGAACTTCACATACCATCAGCTGTCCTGGCAGCTATCTAGGAAACCCTGTTGGCTCACTTCCGGTCCCATGCCCATTGAGCCCAGTGGGATGGAATTAAGCAGCTTCAGCACCCACACAAAACGAACATGGAGCTCCTCACTCAAGGCGCTCAAAACTCCACAGCAAAAGACAAGTTCAGTGCCCAAGCCATTTCCCGCTGCCATGGAAACCAAGTGCTCTGGCAGCACATATGTCTGAAAGTGGATATGACACCTAGGGAAGGGAGTGTGCTGGTGAATGGCAACTGCCCGAAGCAGCAGCACAGCTCTTCCAGTGCCAAAACAACTCCACCTGCCTCATGAACTTCACATACCATCAGCTGTCCTGGCAGCTATCTAGGAAACCCTGTTGGCTCACTTCCAGTCCCATGCCCATTGAGCCCAGTGGGATGGAATCAAGCAGCTTGAGCACCCACACAAAACGAACATGGAGCTCCTCACTCAAGGCGCTAAAAACGAACATGGCCAAAGACAAGTTCAGTGCCCAAGCCATTTCCCGCTGCCATGGAAACCAAGTGCTCTGGCAGCACATATGTCTGAAAGTGGATATGACACCTAGGGAAGGGAGTGTGCTGGTGAATGGCAACTCCCGAAGCAGCAGCACAGCTCTTCCACTGCCAAAACAACTCCACCTGCCTCATGAACTTCACAAACCATCAGCTGTCCTGGCAGCTATCTAGGAAACCCTGTTGGGTCACTTCCGGTCCCATGCCCATTGAGCCCAGTGGGATGGAATCAAGCAGCTTCAGCACCCACACAAATCTAACATGGAGCTCCTCACTCAAGGCGCTCAAAACTCCACGGCCAAAGACAAGTTCAATGCCCAAGCCATTTCCCGCTGCCATGGAAACCAAGTGCTCTGGCAGCACATATGTCTGAAAGTGGATATGACACCTAGGGAAGGGAGTCTGGTGGTGAATGGCAACTGCCCGAAGCAGCAGCACAGCTCTTCCACTGCCAAAACAACTCCACCTGCCTCATGAACTTCACATACCATCAGCTGCCTTGGAAGCTATCTAGGAAAACCTGTTGGGTCACTTCTGGTCCCATGCCCATTGAGCCCAGTGGGATGGAATCAAGCAGCTTCAGCACCCACACAAATCTAACATGGAGCTCCTCACTCAAGGCGCTCAAAACTCCACAGCCAAAGACAAGTTCAGTGCCCAAGCCATTTCCCGCTGCCATGGAAACCAAGTGCTCTGGCAGCACATATGTCTGAAAGTGGATATGACACCTAGGGAAGGGAGTGTGTTGGTGAATGGCACCTCCCGAAGCAGCAGCACAGCTCTTCCAGTGCCAAAACAACTCCACCTGACTCATGAACTTCACATACCATCAGCTGTCCTGGCAGCTATCTAGGAAACCCTGTTGGCTCACTTCCGGTCCCATGCCCATTGAGCCCAGTGGGATGGAATCAAGCAGCTTCAGCACCCACACAAAACGAACATGGAGCTCCTCACTCAAGGCGCTAAAAACGAACATGACCAAAGACAAGTTCAGTGCCCAAGCCATTTCCCGCTGCCATGGAAACCAAGTGCTCTGGCAGCACATATGTCTGAAAGTGGATATGACACCTAGGGAAGGGAGTGTGCTGGTGAATGGCAACTCCCCGAAGCAGCAGCACAGCTCTTCCACTGCCAAAACAACTCCACCTGGCTCATGAACTTCACATACCATCAGCTGTCCTGGCAGCTATCTAGGAAACCCTGTTGGCTCACTTCCGGTCCCACGCCCATTGAGCCCAATGGGATGGAATCAAGCAGCTTCAGCACCCACACAAAACGAACATAGAGCTCCTCACTCAAGGCGCTCAAAACTCCACGGCAAAAGACAAGTTCAGTGCCAAGCTATTTCCCGCTGCCATGGAAACCAAGTGCTCTGGCAGCACATATGTCTGAAAGTGGATATGACACCTAGGGAAGGGAGTCTGGTGGTGAATGGCAAGTGCCTGAAGCAGCAGCACAGCTCTTCCACTGCCAAAACAACTCCACCTGCCTCATGAACTTCACATACCATCAGCTGTCCTGGCAGTTATCTAGGAAACCCTGTTGGCTCACTTCCGGTCCCATGCCCATTGAGCCCAGTGGGATGGAATCAAGCAGCTTCAGCACCCACACAAAACGAACATGGAGCTCCTCACTCAAGGCGCTCAAAACTTCACAGCCAAAGACAAGTTCAGTGCCCAAGCCATTCCCCGCTGCCATGGAAACCAAGTGCTCTGGCAGCACATATGTCTGAAAGTGGATATGACACCTAGGGAAGGGAGTGTGTTCGTGAATGGCACCTCCCGAAGCAGCAGCACAGCTCTTCCACTGCCAAAACAACTCCACCTGCCTCATGAACTTCACAAACCATCAGCTGTCCTGGCAGCTATCTAGGAAACCCTGTTGGCTCACTTCCGGTCCCATGCCCATTGAGCCCAGTGGGATGGAATCAAGCAGCTTCAGCACCCACACAAAACGAACATGGAGCTCCTCACTCAAGGGGCTCAAAACTCCAGAGCCAAAGACAAGTTCAGTGCCCAAGCCATTTCCCGCTGCCATGGAAACCAAGTTCTCTGGCAGCACATATGTCTGAAAGTGGATATGACACATAGGGAAGGGAGTGTGCTGGTGAATGGCAACTGCCCGAAGCAGCAGCACAGCTCTTCCACTGCCAAAACAACTCCACCTGCCTCATGAACTTCACATACCATCAGCTGTCCTGGCAGCTAACTAGGAAACCCTGTTGGGTCACTTCCAGTCCCATGCCCATTGAGCCCAGTGGGATGGAATCAAGCAGCTTCAGCACCAACACAAAACGAACATGGAGCTCCTCACTCAAGGCGCTTCAAACTCCACGGCCAAAGACAAGTTCAGTGCCCAAGCCATTTCCCGTTGCCATGGAAACCAAGTGCTCTGGCAGCACATATGTCTGAAAGTGGATATGACACCTAGGGAAGGGAGTGTGCTGGTGAATGGCAACTGCCCGAAGCAGCAGCACAGCTCTTCCAGTGCCAAAACAACTCCACCTGCCTCATGAACTTCACATACCATCAGCTGTCCTGGCAGCTATCTAGGAAACCCTGTTGGCTCACTTCCGGTCCCATGCCCATTGAGCCCAGTGGGATGGAATCAAGCAGCTTCAGCACCCACACAAAACGAACATGGAGCTCCTCACTCAAGGCGCTCAAAATTACATGGCGAAAGACAAGTTCAGTGCCCAAGCCATTTCCCGCTGCCATGGAAACCAAGTGCTCTGGCAGCACATATGTCTGAAAGTGGATATGACACCTAGGGAAGGGACTGTGTTGGTGAATGGCAACTGCCCGAAGCAGCAGCACAGCTCTTCCAGTGCCAAAACAACTCCACCTGCCTCATGAACTCCACATACCATCAGCTGTCCTGGCAGCTATCTAGGAAACCCTGTTGGGTCACTTCCGGTCCCATGCCCATTGAGCCCAGTGGGATGGAATCAAGCAGCTTCAGCACCCACACAAAACGAACATGGAGCTCCTCACTCAAGGCGCTCAAAATTACATGGCGAAAGACAAGTTCAGTGCCCAAGCCATTTCCCGCTGCCATGGAAACCAAGTGCTCTGGCAGCACATATGTCTGAAAGTGGATATGACACCTAGGGAAGGGAGTGTGCTGGGGAATGGCAACTGCCCGAAGCAGCAACACAGCTCTTCCACTGCCAAAACAACTCCACCTGCCTCATGAACTTCACATACCATCAGCTGTCCTGGCAGCTATCTAGGAAACCCTGTTGGCTCACTTCCGGTCCCATGCCCATGGAGCCCAGTGGGATGGAATCAAGCAGCTTCAGCACCCACACAAATCTAACATGGAGCTCCTCACTCAAGGCGCTCAAAACCCCACAGCCAAAGACAAGTTCAGTGCCCAAGCCATTTCCCGCTGCCATGGAAACCAAGTGCTCTGGCAGCACATATGTCTGAAAGTGGATAGGACACCTAGGGAAGGGAGTGTGTTGGTGAATGGCAACTGCCCGAAGCAGCAGCACAGCTCTTCCACTGCCAAAACAACTCCACCTGCCTCATGAACTTCACATACCATCAGCTGTCCTGGCAGCTATCTAGGAAACCCTGTTGGCTCACTTCCGGTCCCATGCCCATTGAGCCCAGTGGGATGGAATCAAGCAGCTTCAGCACCCACACAAAACGAACATGGAGCTCCTCACTCAAGGCACAAAAACTCCACGGCCAAAGACAAGTTCAGTGCCCAAGCCATTTCCCGCTGCCATGGAAACCAAGTGCTCTGGCAGCACATATGTCTGAAAGTGGATATGACACCTAGGGAAGGGAGTGTGCTGGTGAATGGCAACTGCCCGAAGCAGCAGCACAGCTCTTCCAGTGCCAAAACAACTCCACCTGCCTCATGAACTTCACATACCATCAGCTGTCCTGGCAGCTATCTAGGAAACCCTGTTGGCTCACTTCCGGTCCCATGCCCATTGAGCCCAGTGGGATGGAATCAAGCAGCTTGAGCACCCACACAAAACGAACATGGAGCTCCTCACTCAAGGCGCTAAAAACTCCAAGGCCAAAGACAAGTTCAGTGCCCAAGCCATTTCCCGCTGCCATGGAAACCAAGTGCTCTGGCAGCACATATGTCTGAAAGTGGATATGACACCTAGGGAAGGGAGTGTGCTGGTGAATGGCAAGTGCCCGAAGCAGCAGCACAGCTCTTCCAGTGCCAAAACAACTCCACCTGCCTCATGAACTTCACATGCCATCAGCTGTCCTGGCAGCTATCTAGGAAACCCTGTTGGGTAACTTCTGGTCCCATGCCCATTGAGCCCAGTGGGATGGAATCAAGCAGCTTGAGCACCCACACAAAACGAACATGGGGCTCCTCACTCAAGGCGCTCAAAACTCCACAGCCAAAGACAAGTTCAGTGCCCAAGCCATTTCCCGCTGCCATGGAAACCAAGTGCTCTGGCAGCACATAGGTCTGAAAGTGGATATGACACCTAGGGAAGGGAGTGTGCTGGTGAATGGCAACTGCCCGAAGCAGCAGCACAGCTCTTCCACTGCCAAAACAACTCCACCTGCCTCATGAACTTCACATACCATCAGCTGTCCTGGCAGCTATCTAGGAAACCCTGTTTTTCTCACTTCCCGTCCCATGCCCTTTGAGCCCAGTGGGATGGAATCAAGCAGCTTCAGCACCCACACAAAACAAACATGGAGCTCCTCACTCAAGGCGCTCAAACCTCCACAGCCAAAGACAAGTTCAGTGCCCAAGCCATTTCCCGCTGCCATGGAAACCAAGTGCTCTGGCAGCACATATGTCTGAAAGTGGATATGACACCTAGGGAAGGGAGTGTGCTGGTGAATGGCAACTGCCCGAAGCAGCAGCACAGCTCTTCCACTGCCAAAACAACTCCACCGTCCTCATCAACTTCACATACCATCAGCTGTCCTGGCAGCTATCTAGGAAACCCTGTTGGGTCACTTCCGGTCCCATGCCCATTGAGCCCAGTGGGATGGAATCAAGCAGCTTCAGCACCCACACAAATCTAACATGGAGCTCCTCACTCAAGGCGCTCAAAACTCCACGGCCAAAGACAAGTTCAGTGCCAATGCCATTTCCCACTGCCATGGAAACCAAGTGCTCTGACAGCACATATGTCTGAAAGTGGATATGAAACCTAGGGAAGGGAGTGTGCTGGTGAATGGCAACTGCCCGAAGCAGCAGCACAGCTCTTCCACTGCCAAAACAACTCCACCTGCCTCATGAACTTCACATACCATCAGCTGTCCTGGCAGCTATCTAGGAAACCCTGTTGGCTCACATCCGGTCCCATGCCCATTGAGCCCAGTGGGATGGAATCAAGCAGCTTCTGCACCCACACAAAACGAACATGGAGCTCCTCACTCAACGCGCTCAAAACTCCAAGGCCAAAGACAAGTTCAGTGCCCAAGCCATTTCCCGCTGCCATGGAAACCAAGTGCTCTGGCAGCACATATGTCTGAAAGTGGATATGACACCTAGGGAAGGGAGTGTGTTGGCGAATGGCAACTCCTAGAAGCAGCAGCACAGCTTTTCCACTGCCAAAACAACTCCACCTGCCTCATGAACTTCACATACCATCAGCTGTCCTGGCAGCTATCTAGGAAACCCTGTTGGGTCACTTCCGGTCCCATGCCCATTGAGCCCAGTGGGATGGAATCAAGCAGCTTGAGCACCCACACAAAACGAACATGGAGCTCCTCACTCAAGGCGCTCAAAACTCCACAGCAAAAGACAAGTTCAGTGCCCAAGCCATTTCCCGCTGCCATGGAAACCAAGTGCTCTGGCAGCACATATGTCTGAAAGTGGATATGACACCTAGGGAAGGGAGTGTGCTGGTGAATGGCAACTGCCCGAAGCAGCAGCACAGCTCTTCCACTGCCAAAACAACTCCACCGTCCTCATCAACTTCACATACCATCAGCTGTCCTGGCAGCTATCTAGGAAACCCTGTTGGGTCACTTCCGGTCCCATGCCCATTGAGCCCAGTGGGATGGAATCAAGCAGCTTCAGCACCCACACAAATCTAACATGGAGCTCCTCACTCAAGGCGCTCAAAACTCCACGGCCAAAGACAAGTTCAGTGCCAATGCCATTTCCCACTGCCATGGAAACCAAGTGCTCTGACAGCACATATGTCTGAAAGTGGATATGAAACCTAGGGAAGGGAGTGTGCTGGTGAATGGCAACTGCCCGAAGCAGCAGCACAGCTCTTCCACTGCCAAAACAACTCCACCTGCCTCATGAACTTCACATACCATCAGCTGTCCTGGCAGCTATCTAGGAAACCCTGTTGGGTCACTTCCGGTCCCATGCCCATTGAGCCCAGTGGGATGGAATCAAGCAGCTTCTGCACCCACACAAAACGAACATGGAGCTCCTCATTCAAGGCGCTCAAAACTCCACAGCCAAAGACAAGTTCAGTGCCCAAGCCATTTCCCGCTGCCATGGAAACCAAGTGCTCTGGCAGCACATAGGTCTGAAAGTGGATATGACACCTAGGGAAGGGAGTGTGTTGGCGAATGGCAACTCCTAGAAGCAGCAGCACAGCTTTTCCACTGCCAAAACAACTCCACCTGCCTCATGAACTTCACATACCATCAGCTGTCCTGGCAGCTATCTAGGAAACCCTGTGGGCTCACTTCCGGTCCCATGCCCATTGAGCCCAGTGGGATGGAATCAAGCAGCTTCAGCACCCACACAAAACGAACATGGAGCTCCTCACTCAAGGCGCTCAAAACTCCACAGCAAAAGACAAGTTCAGTGCCCAAGCCATTTCCCGCTGCCATGGAAACCAAGTGCTCTGGCAGCACATATGTCTGAAAGAGGATATGACACCTAGGGAAGGGAGTGTGCTGGTGAATGGCAACTGCCCGAAGCAGCAGCACAGCTCTTCCAGTGCCAAAACAACTCCACCTGCCTCATGAACTTCACATACCATCAGCTGTCCTGGCAGCTATCTAGGAAACCCTGTTGGCTCACTTCCAGTCCCATGCCCATTGAGCCCAGTGGGATGGAATCAAGCAGCTTCAGCACCCACACAAAACGAACATGGAGCTCCTCACTCAAGGCGCTAAAAACGAACATGGCCAAAGACAAGTTCAGTGCCCAAGCCATTTCCCGCTGCCATGGAAACCAAGTGCTCTGGCAGCACATATGTCTGAAAGTGGATATGACACCTAGGGAAGGGAGTGTGCTGGTGAATGGCAACTGCCCGAAGCAGCAGCACAGCTCTTCCACTGCCAAAACAACTCCACCTGCCTCATGAACTTCACAAACCATCAGCTGTCCTGGCAGCTATCTAGGAAACCCTGTTGGGTCACTTCCGGTCCCATGCCCATTGAGCCCAGTGGGATGGAATCAAGCAGCTTCAGCACCCACACAAATCTAACATGGAGCTCCTCACTCAAGGCGCTCAAAACTCCACGGCCAAAGACAAGTTCAATGCCCAAGCCATTTCCCGCTGCCATGGAAACCAAGTGCTCTGGCAGCACATATGTCTGAAAGTGGATATGACACCTAGGGAAGGGAGTCTGGTGGTGAATGGCAACTGCCCGAAGCAGCAGCACAGCTCTTCCACTGCCAAAACAACTCCACCTGCCTCATGAACTTCACATACCATCAGCTGCCTTGGAAGCTATCTAGGAAAACCTGTTGGGTCACTTCTGGTCCCATGCCCATTGAGCCCAGTGGGATGGAATCAAGCAGCTTCAGCACCCACACAAATCTAACATGGAGCTCCTCACTCAAGGCGCTCAAAACTCCACAGCCAAAGACAAGTTCAGTGCCCAAGCCATTTCCCGCTGCCATGGAAACCAAGTGCTCTGGCAGCACATATGTCTGAAAGTGGATATGACACCTAGGGAAGGGAGTGTGTTGGTGAATGGCACCTCCCGAAGCAGCAGCACAGCTCTTCCAGTGCCAAAACAACTCCACCTGACTCATGAACTTCACATACCATCAGCTGTCCTGGCAGCTATCTAGGAAACCCTGTTGGCTCACTTCCGGTCCCATGCCCATTGAGCCCAGTGGGATGGAATCAAGCAGCTTCAGCACCCACACAAAACGAACATGGAGCTCCTCACTCAAGGCGCTAAAAACGAACATGACCAAAGACAAGTTCAGTGCCCAAGCCATTTCCCGCTGCCATGGAAACCAAGTGCTCTGGCAGCACATATGTCTGAAAGTGGATATGACACCTAGGGAAGGGAGTGTGCTGGTGAATGGCAACTCCCCGAAGCAGCAGCACAGCTCTTCCACTGCCAAAACAACTCCACCTGGCTCATGAACTTCACATACCATCAGCTGTCCTGGCAGCTATCTAGGAAACCCTGTTGGCTCACTTCCGGTCCCATGCCCATTGAGCCCAGTGGGATGGAATCAAGCAGCTTCAGCACCCACACAAAACGAACATAGAGCTCCTCACTCAAGGCGCTCAAAACTCCACGGCAAAAGACAAGTTCAGTGCCAAGCTATTTCCCGCTGCCATGGAAACCAAGTGCTCTGGCAGCACATATGTCTGAAAGTGGATATGACACCTAGGGAAGGGAGTCTGGTGGTGAATGGCAAGTGCCTGAAGCAGCAGCACAGCTCTTCCACTGCCAAAACAACTCCACCTGCCTCATGAACTTCACATACCATCAGCTGTCCTGGCAGTTATCTAGGAAACCCTGTTGGGTCACTTCCGGTCCCATGCCCATTGAGCCCAGTGGGATGGAATCAAGCAGCTTCAGCACCCACACAAAACGAACATGGAGCTCCTCACTCAAGGCGCTCAAAACTTCACAGCCAAAGACAAGTTCAGTGCCCAAGCCATTCCCCGCTGCCATGGAAACCAAGTGCTCTGGCAGCACATATGTCTGAAAGTGGATATGACACCTAGGGAAGGGAGTGTGTTCGTGAATGGCACCTCCCGAAGCAGCAGCACAGCTCTTCCACTGCCAAAACAACTCCACCTGCCTCATGAACTTCACAAACCATCAGCTGTCCTGGCAGCTATCTAGGAAACCCTGTTGGCTCACTTCCGGTCCCATGCCCATTGAGCCCAGTGGGATGGAATCAAGCAGCTTCAGCACCCACACAAAACGAACATGGAGCTCCTCACTCAAGGGGCTCAAAACTCCAGAGCCAAAGACAAGTTCAGTGCCCAAGCCATTTCCCGCTGCCATGGAAACCAAGTTCTCTGGCAGCACATATGTCTGAAAGTGGATATGACACCTAGGGAAGGGAGTGTGGTGGTGAATGGCAACTGCCCGAAGCAGCAGCACAGCTCTTCCACTGCCAAAACAACTCCACCTGCCTCATGAACTTCACATACCATCAGCTGTCCTGGCAGCTAACTAGGAAACCCTGTTGGGTCACTTCCAGTCCCATGCCCATTGAGCCCAGTGGGATGGAATCAAGCAGCTTCAGCACCAACACAAAACGAACATGGAGCTCCTCACTCAAGGCGCTTCAAACTCCACGGCCAAAGACAAGTTCAGTGCCCAAGCCATTTCCCGTTGCCATGGAAACCAAGTGCTCTGGCAGCACATATGTCTGAAAGTGGATATGACACCTAGGGAAGGGAGTGTGCTGGTGAATGGCAACTGCCCGAAGCAGCAGCACAGCTCTTCCAGTGCCAAAACAACTCCACCTGCCTCATGAACTTCACATACCATCAGCTGTCCTGGCAGCTATCTAGGAAACCCTGTTGGCTCACTTCCGGTCCCATGCCCATTGAGCCCAGTGGGATGGAATCAAGCAGCTTCAGCACTCACACAAAACGAACATGGAGCTCCTCACTCAAGGCGCTCAAAATTACATGGCGAAAGACAAGTTCAGTGCCCAAGCCATTTCCCGCTGCCATGGAAACCAAGTGCTCTGGCAGCACATATGTCTGAAAGTGGATATGACACCTAGGGAAGGGACTGTGTTGGTGAATGGCAACTGCCCGAAGCAGCAGCACAGCTCTTCCAGTGCCAAAACAACTCCACCTGCCTCATGAACTCCACATACCATCAGCTGTCCTGGCAGCTATCTAGGAAACCCTGTTGGGTCACTTCCGGGCCCATGCCCATTGAGCCCAGTGGGATGGAATCAAGCAGCTTCAGCACCCACACAAAACGAACATGGAGCTCCTCACTCAAGGCGCTCAAAATTACATGGCGAAAGACAAGTTCAGTGCCCAAGCCATTTCCCGCTGCCATGGAAACCAAGTGCTCTGGCAGCACATATGTCTGAAAGTGGATATGACACCTAGGGAAGGGAGTGTGCTGGGGAATGGCAACTGCACGAAGCAGCAACACAGCTCTTCCACTGCCAAAACAACTCCACCTGCCTCATGAACTTCACATACCATCAGCTGTCCTGGCAGCTATCTAGGAAACCCTGTTGGCTCACTTCCGGTCCCATGCCCATGGAGCCCAGTGGGATGGAATCAAGCAGCTTCAGCACCCACACAAATCTAACATGGAGCTCCTCACTCAAGGCGCTCAAAACCCCACAGCCAAAGACAAGTTCAGTGCCCAAGCCATTTCCCGCTGCCATGGAAACCAAGTGCTCTGGCAGCACATATGTCTGAAAGTGGATAGGACACCTAGGGAAGGGAGTGTGTTGGTGAATGGCAACTGCCCGAAGCAGCAGCACAGCTCTTCCACTGCCAAAACAACTCCACCTGCCTCATGAACTTCACATACCATCAGCTGTCCTGGCAGCTATCTAGGAAACCCTGTTGGCTCACTTCCGGTCCCATGCCCATTGAGCCCAGTGGGATGGAATCAAGCAGCTTCAGCACCCACACAAAACGAACATGGAGCTCCTCACTCAAGGCACAAAAACTCCACGGCCAAAGACAAGTTCAGTGCCCAAGCCATTTCCCGCTGCCATGGAAACCAAGTGCTCTGGCAGCACATATGTCTGAAAGTGGATATGACACCTAGGGAAGGGAGTGTGCTGGTGAATGGCAACTGCCCGAAGCAGCAGCACAGCTCTTCCAGTGCCAAAACAACTCCACCTGCCTCATGAACTTCACATACCATCAGCTGTCCTGGCAGCTATCTAGGAAACCCTGTTGGCTCACTTCCGGTCCCATGCCCATTGAGCCCAGTGGGATGGAATCAAGCAGCTTGAGCACCCACACAAAACGAACATGGAGCTCCTCACTCAAGGCGCTAAAAACTCCGCAGCCAAAGACAAGTTCAGTGCCCAAGCCATTTCCCGCTGCCATGGAAACCAAGTGCTCTGGCAGCACATAGGTCTGAAAGTGGATATGACACCTAGGGAAGGGAGTGTGCTGGTGAATGGCAACTGCCCGAAGCAGCAGCACAGCTCTTCCAGTGCCAAAAAACTGCAACATCCTCATGAACTTCACATGCCATCAGCTGTCCTGGCAGCTATCTAGGAAACCCTGTTGGGTAACTTCTGGTCCCATGCCCATTGAGCCCAGTGGGATGGAATCAAGCAGCTTGAGCACCCACACAAAACGAACATGGGGCTCCTCACTCAAGGCGCTCAAAACTCCACAGCCAAAGACAAGTTCAGTGCCCAAGCCATTTCCCGCTGCCATGGAAACCAAGTGCTCTGGCAGCACATAGGTCTGAAAGTGGATATGACACCTAGGGAAGGGAGTGTGCTGGTGAATGGCAACTGCCCGAAGCAGCAGCACAGCTCTTCCACTGCCAAAACAACTCCACCTGCCTCATGAACTTCACATACCATCAGCTGTCCTGGCAGCTATCTAGGAAACCCTGTTGGCTCACTTCCGGTCCCATGCCCATTGAGCCCAGTGGGATGGAATCAAGCAGCTTCAGCACCCACACAAAACGAACATGGAGCTCCTCACTCAAGGCGCTCAAAACTCCACAGCCAGAGACAAGTTCAGTGCCCAAGCCATTTCCCGCTGCCATGGAAACCAAGTGCTCTGGCAGCACATATGTCTGAAAGTGGATATGACACCTAGGGAAGGGAGTGTGCTGGTGAATGGCAACTGCCCGAAGCAGCAGCACAGCTCTTCCACTGCCAAAACAACTCCACCTGCCTCATGAACTTCACATACCATCAGCTGTCCTGGCAGCTATCTAGGAAACCCTGTTTTTCTCACTTCCGGTCCCATGCCCATTGAGCCCAGTGGGATGGAATCAAGCAGCTTCAGCACCCACACAAAACTAACATGGAGCTCCTCACTCAAGGCGCTCAAAACTACATGGCGAAAGACAAGTTCAGTGCCTAAGCCATTTCCCGCTGCCATGGAAACCAAGTGCTCTGGCAGCACATATGTCTGAAAGTGGATATGACACCTAGGGAAGGGAGTGTGCTGGTGAATGGCAACTGCCCGAAGCAGCAGCACAGCTCTTCCACTGCCAAAACAACTCCACCTGCCTCATGAACTTCACATACCATCAGCTGTCCTGGCAGCTAACTAGGAAACCCTGTTGGGTCACTTCCAGTCCCATGCCCATTGAGCCCAGTGGGATGGAATCAAGCAGCTTCAGCACCCACACAAAACGAACATGGAGCTCCTCACTCAAGGCGCTTCAAACTCCACGGCCAAAGACAAGTTCAGTGCCCAAGCCATTTCCCGTTGCCATGGAAACCAAGTGCTCTGGCAGCACATATGTCTGAAAGTGGATATGACACCTAGGGAAGGGAGTGTGCTGGTGAATGGCAACTGCCCGAAGCAGCAGCACAGCTTTTCCACTGCCAAAACAACTCCACCTGCCTCATGAACTTCACATACCATCAGCTGTCCTGGCAGCTATCTAGGAAACCCTGTTGGGTCACTTCCGGTCCCATGCCCATTGAGCCCAGTGGGATGGAATCAAGCAGCTTCAGCACCCACACAAAACGAACATGGAGCTCCTCACTCAAGGCGCTAAAAATTACATGGCGAAAGACAAGTTCAGTGCCCAAGCCATTTCCCGCTGCCATGGAAACCAAGTGCTCTGGCAGCACATATGTCTGAAAGTGGATATGACACCTAGGGAAGGGACTGTGTTGGTGAATGGCAACTGCCCGAAGCAGCAGCACAGCTCTTCCAGTGCCAAAACAACTCCACCTGCCTCATGAACTCCACATACCATCAGCTGTCCTGGCAGCTATCTAGGAAACCGTGTTGGGTCACTTCCGGTCCCATGCCCATTGAGCCCAGTGGGATGGAATCAAGCAGCTTCAGCACCCACACAAAACGAACATGGAGCTCCTCACTCAAGGCGCTCAAAATTACATGGCGAAAGACAAGTTCAGTGCCCAAGCCATTTCCCGCTGCCATGGAAACCAAGTGCTCTGGCAGCACATATGTCTGAAAGTGGATATGACACCTAGGGAAGGGACTGTGTTGGTGAATGGTAACTGCCCGAAGCAGCAGCACAGCTCTTCCACTGCCGAAACAACTCCACCTGCCTCATGAACTTCACATACCATCAGCTGTCCTGGCAGCTATCTAGGAAACCCTGTTGGGTCACTTCCGGTCCCATGCCCATTGAGCCCAGTGGGATGGAATCAAGCAGCTTCAGCACCCACAAAAATCTAACATGGATCTCTGCACTCAAGGCGCTCAAAACTCCACGGCCAAAGACAAGTTCAGTGCCCAAGCCATTTCCCGCTGCCATGGACACCAAGTGCTCTGGCAGCACATATGTCTGAAAGTGGATAGGACACCTAGGGAAGGGAGTGTGTTGGTGAATGGCAACTGCCCGAAGCAGCAGCACAGCTCTTCCAGTGCCAAAACAACTCCACCTGCCTCATGAACTTCACATACCATCAGCTGTCCTGGCAGCTATCTAGGAAACCCTGTTGGGTCACTTCCGGTCCCATGCCCATTGAGCCCAGTGGGATGGAATCAAGCAGCTTCAGCACCCACACAAATCTAACATGGAGCTCCTCACTCAAGGCGCTAAAAACTCCACAGCCAAAGACAAGTTCAGTGCCCAAGCCATTTCCCGCTGCCATGGAAACCAAGTGCTCTGGCAGCACATATGTCTGAATGTTTATATCACACCTAGGGAAGGGAGTGTGTTGGTGAATGGTAACTGCCCGAAGCAGCAGCACAGCTCTTCCACTGCCAAAACAACTCCACCTGCCTCATGAACTTCACATACCATCAGCTGTCCTGGCACCTATCTAGGAAACCCTGTTGGCTCACTTCCGGTCCCATGCCCATTGAGCCCAGTGGGATGGAATCAAGCAGCTTCAGCACCCACACAAAACGAACATGGAGCTCCTCACTCAAGGCGCTAAAAACGAACATGGCCAAAGACAAGTTCAGTGCCCAAGCCATTTCCCGCTGCCATGGAAACGAAGTGCTCTGGCAGCACATATGTCTGAAAGTGGATATGACACCTAGGGAAGGGAGTGTGCTGGTGAATGGCAAATGCCCGAAGCAGCAGCACAGCTCTTCCACTGCCAAAACAACTCCACCTGCCTCATGAACTTCACATACCATCAGCTGTCCTGGCAGCTATCTAGGAAACCCTGTTTTTCTCCCTTCCGGTCCCATGCCCATTGAGCCCAGTGGGATGGAATCAAGCAGCTTCAGCACCCACACAAAACTAACATGGAGCTCCTCACTCAAGGCGCTCAAAACTACATGGCGAAAGACAAGTTCAGTGCCTAAGCCATTTCCCGCTGCCATGGAAACGAAGTGCTCTGGCAGCACATATGTCTGAAAGTGGATATGGCACCTAGGGAAGGGAGTGTGCTGGTGAATGGCAACTGCCTGAAGCAGCAGCACGGCTCTTCCAGTGGCAAAAAAACTCCAACTGCCTCATGAACTTCACATACCATCAGCTGTCCTGGCAGCTATCTAGGAAACCCTGTTGGGTCACTTCCGGTCCCATGCCCATTGAGCCCAGTGGGATGGAATCAAGCAGCTTGAGCACCCACACAAAACGAACATGGAGCTCCTCACTCAAGGCGCTCAAAACTCCACGGCCAAAGACAAGTTCAGTGCCAAAGGCATTTGCCAAAAAAACTCCACCTGCCTCATGAACTTCACATACCATCAGCTGTCCTGGCAGCTATCTAGGAAACCCTGTTGGCTCACTTCCGGTCCCATGCCCATTGAGCCCAGGGGGATGGAATCAAGCAGCTTGAGCACCCACACAAAACGAACATGGAGCTCCTCACTCAAGGCGCTAAAAACTCCACGGCCAAAGACAAGTTCAGTGCCTAAGCCATTTCCCGCTGCCATGGAAACCAAGTGCTCTGGCAGCACATATGTCTGAAAGTGCATATGACACCTAGGGAAGGGAGTGTGCTGGTGAATGGCAACTGCCCGAAGCAGCAGCACAGCTCTTCCACTGCCAAAACAACTCCACCTGCCTCATGAACTTCACATACCATCAGCTGTCCTGGCAGCTATCTAGGAAACCCTGTTGGGTCACTTCCGGTCCCATGCCCATTGAGCCCAGTGGGATGGAATCAAGCAGCTTGAGCACCCACACAAAACGAACATGGGGCTCCTCACTCAAGGCGCTCAAAACTCCACGGCCAAAGACAAGTTCAGTGCCCAAGCCATTTCCCGCTGCCCTGGAAACCAAGTGGTCTGGCAGCACATATGTCTGAAAGTGGATATGACACCTAGGGAAGGGAGTGTGCTGGTGAATGGCAACTGCCCAATGCAGCAGCACAGCTCTTCCACTGCCAAAACAACTCCACCTGCCTCATGAACTTCACATACCATCAGCTGTCCTGGCAGCTATCTAGGAAACCCTGTTGGCTCACTTCCGGTCTGATGCCCATTGAGCCCAGTGGGATGGAATCAAGCAGCTTCAGCACCCACACAAATCTAACATGGAGCTCCTCACTCAAGGCGCTCAAAACTCCACAGCCAAAGACAAGTTCAGTGCCAAGGCCATTTCCCGCTGCCATGGAAACCAAGTGCTCTGGCAGCACATATGTCTGAAAGTGGATATGACACCTAGGGAAGGGAGTGTGCTGGTGAATGGCAACTGCCTGAAGCAGCAGCACAGCTCTTCCAGTGCCAAAACAACTCCACCTGCCTCATGAACTTCACATACCATCAGCTGTCCTGGCAGCTATCTAGGAAACCCTGTTGGCTCACTTCCGGTCCCATGCCCATTGAGCCCAGTGGGATGGAATCAAGCAGCTTCAGCACCCACACAAAACGAACATGGAGCTCCTCACTCAAGGCGCTCAAAACTCCACAGCCAATGACAAGTTCAGTGCCCAAGCCATTTCCCGCTGCCATGGAAACCAAGTGCTCTGGCAGCACATATGTCTGAAAGTGGATATGACACCTAGGGAAGGGAGTGTGCTGGTGAATGGCAACTGGCCGAAGCAGCAGCACAGCTCTTCCACTGCCAAAACAACTCCACCTGCCTCATGAACTTCACATACCATCAGCTGTCCTGGCAGCTATCTAGGAAACCCTGTTGGCTCACTTCCAGTCCTATACCCATTGAGCCCAGTGGGATGGAATCAAGCAGCTTCAGCACCCACACAAAACGACCATGGAGCTCCTCACTCAAGGCGCTCAAAACTCCACATCCAAAACAAGTTCAGTGCCCAAGCCATTTCCCGCTGCCATGGAAACCAAGTGCTCTGGCAGCACATATGTCTGAAAGTGGATATGACACCTAGGGAAGGGAGTCTGCTGGTGAATGGCAACTGCCTGAAGCAGCAGCACGGCTCTTCCAGTGGCAAAAAAACTCCACCTGCCTCATGAACTTCACATACCATCAGCTGTCCTGACAGCTATCTAGGAAACCCTGTTGGGTCACTTCCGGTCCCAAGCCCATTGAGCCCAGTGGGATGGAATCAAGCAGCTTCAGCACCCACACAAAATGAACATGGAGCTCCTCACTCAAGGCTCAAAACCTCCACGGCCAAAGACAAGTTCAGTGCCCAAGCCATTTCCCGCTGCCATGGAAACCAAGTACTCTGGCAGCACGTATGTCTGAAAGTGGATATGACACCTAGGGAAGGGAGTGTGCTGGTGAATGGCAACTGCCCGAAGCAGCAGCACAGCTCTTCCAGTGCCAAAACAACTCCACCTGCCTCATGAACTTCACATACCATCAGCTGTCCTGGCAGCTATCAAGGAAACCCTGTTGGCTCACTTCCGGTCCCATGCCCATTGAGCCCAGTGGGATGGAATCAAGCAGCTTCAGCACCCACACAAAACGAACATGGAGCTCCTCACTCAAGGCGCTCAAAATTACATGGCGAAAGACAAGTTCAGTGCCCAAGCCATTTCCCGCTGCCATGGAAACCAAGTGCTCTGGCAGCACATATCTCTGAAAGTGGATATGACACCTAGGGAAGGGAGTGTGCTGGTGAATGGCAACTGCCCGAAGCAGCAGCACAGCTCTTCCACTGCCAAAACAACTCCACCTGCCTCATGAACTTCACATACCATCAGCTGTCCTGGCACCTATCTAGGAAACCCTGTTGGCTCACTTCCGGTCCCATGCCCATTGAGCCCAGTGGGATGGAATCAAGTAGCTTCAGCACCCACACAAAACGAACATGGAGCTCCTCACTCAAGGCACTCGAAACTTCACAGCCAAAGACAAGTTCAGTGCTGAAGCCATTTCCCGCTGCCATGGAAACCAAGTGCTCTGGCAGCACATATGTCTGAAAGTGGATATGACACCTAGGGAAGGGAGTGTGGTGGTGAATGGCAACTGCCCGAAGCAGCAGCACAGCTCTTCCAGTGCCAAAAAAACTCCAACTGCCTCATGAACTTCACATACCATCAGCTGTCCTGGCAGCTATCTAGGAAACCCTGTTGGGTCACTTCCGGTCCCATGCCCATTGAGCCCAGTGGGATGGAATCAAGCAGCTTCAGCACCCACACAAAACGAACATGGAGCTCCTCACTCAAGGCACTCGAAACTCCACGGCCAAAGACAAGTTCAGTGCCCAAGCCATTTCCCGCTGCCCTGGAAACCAAGTGCTCTGGCAGCACATATGTCTGAAAGTGGATATGACACCTAGGGAAGGGAGTGTGCTGGTGAATGGCAACTGCCCGAAGCAGCAGCACAGCTCTTCCAGTGCCAAAACAACTCCACCTGCCTCATGAACTTCACATACCATCAGCTGTCCTGGCAGCTATCTAGGAAACCCTGTTGGCTCACTTCCGGTCCCATGCCCATTGAGCCCAGTGGGATGGAATCAAGCAGCTTGAGCACCCACACAAAACGAACATGGAGCTCCTCACACAAGGCGCTAAAAACTCCGCAGCCAAAGACAAGTTCAGTGCCCAAGCCATTTCCCGCTGCCATGGAAACCAAGTGCTCTGGCAGCACATATGTCTGAAAGTGGATATGACACCTAGGCAAGGGAGTGTGCTGGTGAATGGCAACTGCCCGAAGCAGCAGCACAGCTCTCCCACTGCCAAAACAATTCCAGCTGCCTCATGAACTTCACATACCATCAGCTGTCCTGGCAGCTATCTAGGAAACCCTGTTGGGTCACTTCCGGTCCCATGCCCATTGAGCCCAGTGGGATGGAATCAGGCTGCTTCAGCACCCACACAAAATGAACATGGAGCTCCTCACTCAAGGCTCAAAACCTCCACGGCCAAAGACAAGTTCAGTGCCCAAGCCATTTCCCGCTGCCATGGAAACCAAGTACTCTGGCAGCACGTATGTCTGAAAGTGGATATGACACCTAGGGAAGGGAGTGTGCTGGTGAATGGCAACTGCCCGAAGCAGCCGCACAGCTCTTCCAGTGCCAAAACAACTCCACCTGCCTCATAAACTTCACATACCATCAGCTGTCCTGGCAGCTATCTAGGAAACCCTGTTGGGTCACTTCCGGTCCCATGCCAATTGAGCCCAGTGGGATGGAATCAAGCAGCTTCAGCACCCACACAAAATGAACATGGAGCTCCTCACTCAAGGCGCTCAAAATTACATGGCGAAAGACAAGTTCAGTGCCCAAGCCATTTCCCGCTGCCATGGAAACCAAGTGCTCTGGCAGCACATATGTCTGAAAGTGGATATGACACCTAGGGAAGGGAGTGTGCTGGTGAATGGCAACTGCCCGAAGCAGCAGCACAGCTCTTCCACTGCCAAAACAACTCCACCTGCCTCATGAACTTCACATACCATCAGCTGTCCTAGGAGCTATCTAGGAAACCCTGTTGGGTCACTTCCGGTCCCATGTCCATTGAGCCCAGTGGGATGGAATCAAGCAGCTTCAGCACCCACACAAAACGAACATGGAGCTCCTCACTCAAGGCGCTCAAAACTCCACAGCCAAAGACAAGTTCAGTGCCCAAGCCATTTCCCTCTACAATGGAAACCAAGTGCTCTGGCAGCACATATGTCTGAAAGTGGATATGACACCTAGGGAAGGGAGTGTGCTGGTGAATGGCAACTGCCCGAAGCAGCAGCACAGCTCTTCCAGTGCCAAAACAACTCCACCTGCCTCATGAACTTCACATACCATCAGCTGTCCTGGCAGCTATCTAGGAAACCCTGTTGGGTCACTTCCGGTCCCATGCCCATTGAGCCCAGTGGGATGGAATCAAGTAGCTTCAGCACCCACACAAAACGAACATGGAGCTCCTCACTCAAGGCCCTCAAAAATCCACGGCCAAAGACAAGTTCAGTACCGAAGCCATTTCCCTCTGCAATGGAAACCAAGTGCTCTGGCAGCACATATGTCTGAAAGTGGATATGACACATAGGGAAGGGAGTGTGCTGGTGAATGCCAACTGCCCGAAGCAGAAGCACAGCTCTTCCAGTGCCAAAACAACTCCACCTGCCTCATGAACTTCACATACCATCAGCTGTCCTAGGAGCTATCTAGGAAACCCTGTTGGGTCACTTCCGGTCCCATGCCCATTGAGCCCAGTGGGATGGAATCAAGCAGCTTCAGCACCCACACAAAATGAACATGGAGCTCCTCACTCAAGGCTCAAAACCTCCACGGCCAAAGACAAGTTCAGTGCCCAAGCCATTTCCCGCTGCCATGGAAACCAAGTACTCTGGCAGCACGTATGTCTGAAAGTGGATATGACACCTAGGGAAGGGAGTGTGCTGGTGAATGGCAACTGCCCGAAGCAGCAGCACAGCTCTTCCAGTGCCAAAACAACTCCACCTGCCTCATAAACTTCACATACCATCAGCTGTCCTGGCAGCTATCTAGGAAACCCTGTTGGGTCACTTCCGGTCCCATGCCCATTGAGCCCAGTGGGATGGAATCAAGCAGCTTCAGCACCCACACAAAACGAACATGGAGCTCCTCACTCAAGGCGCTCAAAATTACATGGCGAAAGACAAGTTCAGTGCCCAAGCCATTTCCCGCTGCCATGGAAACCAAGTGCTCTGGCAGCACATATGTCTGAAAGTGGATATGACACCTAGGGAAGGGAGTGTGCTGGTGAATGGCAACTGCCCGAAGCAGCAGCACAGCTCTTCCAGTGCCAAAACAACTCCACCTGCCTCATGAACTTCACATACCATCAGCTGTCCTGGCAGCTATCTAGGAAACCCTGTTGGCTCACTTCCGGTCCCATGCCCATTGAACCCAGTGGGATGGAATCAAGAGGCTTCTGCACCCACACAAAACGAACATGGAGCTCCTCACTCAAGGCGCTAAAAACTCCGCAGCCAAAGACAAGTTCAGTGCCCAAGCCATTTCCCGCTGCCATGGAAACCAAGTGCTCTGGCAGCACATATGTCTGAAAGTGGATATGACACCTAGGGAAGGGAGTGTGCTGGTGAATGGCAACTGCCCGAAGCAGCAGCACAGCTCTTCCAGTGCCAAAACAACTCCACCTGCCTCATGAACTTCACATACCATCAGCTGTCCTAGGAGCTATCTAGGAAACCCTGTTGGGTCACTTCCGGTCCCATGCCCATTGAGCCCAGTGGGATGGAATCAAGCAGCTTCAGCACCCACACAAAACGAACATGGAGCTCCTCACTCAAGGCGCTCAAAACTACATGGCGAAAGACAAGTTCAGTGCCTAAGCCATTTCCCGCTGCCATGGAAACCAAGTGCTCTGGCAGCACATATGTCTGAAAGTGGATATGACACCTAGGGAAGGGAGTGTGCTGGTGAATGGCAACTGCCCGAAGCAGCAGCACAGGTCTTCCACTGCCAAAACAACTCCACCTGCCTCATGAACTTCACATACCATCAGCTGTCCTGGCAGCTATCTAGGAAACCCTGTTGGGTCACTTCCGGTCCCATGCCCATTGAGCCCAGTGGGATGGAATCAAGTAGCTTGAGCACCCACAGAAAACGAACATGGAGCTCCTCACTCAAGGCACTCGAAACTCCACGGCAAAAGACAAGTTCAGTGCTGAAGCCATTTCCCGCTGCCATGGAAACCAAGTGCTCTGGCAGCACATATGTCTGAAAGTGGATATGACACCTAGGGAAGGGAGTGTGCTGGTGAATGGCAACTGCCCGAAGCAGCAGCACAGCTCTTCCAGTGCCAAAACAACTCCACCTGCCTCATGAACTTCACAAACCATCAGCTGTCCTGGCAGCTATCTAGGAAACCCTGTTGGGTCACTTCCGGTCCCATGCCCATTGAGCCCAGTGTGATGGAATCAAGCAGCTTCAGCACCCACACAAAACGGACATGGAGCTCCTCACTCAAGGCGCTCAAAATTACATGGCGCAAGACAAGTTCAGTGCCCAAGCCATTTCCCGCTGCCATGGAAACCAAGTGCTCTGGCAGCACATATGTCTGAAAGTGGATATGACACCTAGGGAAGGGAGTGTGCTGGTGAATGGCAACTGCCCGAAGCAGCAGCACAGCCCTTCCAGTGCCAAAACAACTCCACCTGCCTCATGAACTTCACATACCATCAGCTGTCCTAGGAGCTATCTAGGAAACCCTGTTGGGTCACTTCCGGTCCCATGCCCATTGAGCCCAGTGGGATGGAATCAAGCAGCTTCAGCACCCACACAAAACGAACATGGAGCTCCTCACTCAAGACGCTCAACACTACATGGCGAAAGACAAGTTCAGTGCCCAAGCCATTTCCCGCTGCCATGGAAACCAAGTGCTCTGGCAGCACATATGTCTGAAAGTGGATATGACACCTAGGGAAGGGAGTGTGCTGGTGAATGGCAACTGCCCGAAGCAGCAGCACAGCTCTTCCACTGCCAAAACAACTCCACCTGCCTCATGAACTTCACATACCATCAGCTGTCCTGGCAGCTATCTAGGAAACCCTGTTGGGTCACTTCCGGTCCCATGCCCATTGAGCCTAGTGGGATGAAATCAAGCAGCTTCAGCACCCACACAAAACGAACATGGAGCTCCTCACTCAAGGCGCTCAAAATTACATGGCGAAAGACAAGTTCAGTGCTGAAGCCATTTCCCGCTGCCATGGAAACCAAGTGCTCTGGCAGCACATATGTCTGAAAGTGGATATGACACCTAGGGAAGGGAGTGTGCTGGTGAATGGCAACTGCCCGAAGCAGCAGCACAGCTCTTCCACTGCCAAAACAACTCCACCTGCCTCATGAACTTCACATACCATCAGCTGTCCTGGCAGCTATCTAGGAAACCCTGTTGGGTCACTTCCGGTCCCATGCCCATTGAGCCCAGTGGGATGGAATCAAGCAGCTTCAGCACCCACACAAAACGAACATGGAGCTCCTCACTCAAGGCACTCAAAACTCCACGGCCAAAGACAAGTTCAGTGCCCAAGCCATTTCCCACTGCCATGGAAACCAAGTGCTCTGGCAGCACATATGTCTGAAAGTGGATATGACACCTAGGGAAGGGAGTGTGCTGGTGAATGGCAACTGCCCGAAGCAGCAGCACAGGTCTTCCAGTGCCAAAACAACTCCACCTGCCTCATGAACTTCACATACCATCAGCTGTCCTGGCAGCTATCTAGGAAACCCTGTTGGCTCACTTCCGGTCCCATGCCCATTGAGCCCAGTGGGATGGAATCAAGCAGCTTCAGCACCCACACAAAACGAACATGGAGCTCCTCACTCAAGGCGCTAAAAACTCCACGGCCAAAGACAAGTTCAGTGCCGAAGCCATTTCCCGCTGCCATGGAAACCAAGTGCTCTGGCAGCACATATGTCTGAAAGTGGATATGACACCTAGGGAAGGGAGTGTGCTGGTGAATGGCAACTGCCCGAAGCAGCAGCACAGCTCTTCCAGTGCCAAAACAACTCCACCTGCCTCATGAACTTCACAAACCATCAGCTGTCCTGGCAGCTATCTAGGAAACACTGTTGGGTCACTTCCGGTCCCATGCCCATTGAGCCCAGTGGGATGGAATCAAGCAGCTTCAGCAAACACACAAAATGAACATGGAGCTCCTCACTCAAGGCGCAAAACCTCCACGGCCAAAGACAAGTTCAGTGCCCAAGCCATTTCCCGCTGCCATGGAAACCAAGTACTCTGGCAGCACGTATGTCTGAAAGTGGATATGACACCTAGGGAAGGGAGTGTGCTGGTGAATGGCAACTGCCCGAAGCAGCAGCACAGCTCTTCCACTGCCAAAACAACTCCACCTGCCTCATGAACTTCACATACCATCAGCTGTCCTGGCAGCTATCTAGGAAACCCTGTTGGGTCACTTCCGGTCCCATGCCCATTGAGCCCAGTGGGATGGAATCAAGCAGCTTCAGCACCCACACAAAACGAACATGGAGCTCCTCACTCAAGGCGCTCAAAATTACATGGCGAAAGACAAGTTCAGTGCTGAAGCCATTTCCCGCTGCCATGGAAACCAAGTGCTCTGGCAGCACATATGTCTGAAAGTGGATATGACACCTAGGGAAGGGAGTGTGCTGGTGAATGGCAACTGCCCGAAGCAGCAGCACAGCTCTTCCAGTGCCAAAACAACTCCACCTGCCTCATGAACTTCACATACCATCAGCTGTCCTGGCAGCTATCTAGGAAACCCTGTTGGGTCACTTCCGGTCCCATGCCCATTGAGCCCAGTGGGATGGAATCAAGCAGCTTCAGCACCCACACAAAACGAACATGGAGCTCCTCACTCAAGGCGCTCAAAACTCCACAGCCAAAGACAAGTTCAGTGCCCAAGCCATTTCCCTCTGCAATGGAAACCAAGTGCTCTGGCAGCACATATGTCTGAAAGTGGATATGACACCTAGGGAAGGGAGTGTGCTGGTGAATGGCAACTGCCCGAAGCAGCAGCACAGCTCTTCCACTGCCAAAACAACTCCACCTGCCTCATGAACTTCACATACCATCAGCTGTCCTGGCAGCTATCTAGGAAACCCTGTTGACTCACTTCCCGTCCCATGCCCATTGAGCCCAGTGGGATGGAATCAAGTAGCTTGAGCACCCACACAAAACGAACATGGAGCTCCTCACTCAAGACGCTCAACACTACATGGCGAAAGACAAGTTCAGTGCCCAAGCCATTTCCCGCTGCCATGGAAACCAAGTGCTCTGGCAGCACATATGTCTGAAAGTGGATATGACACCTAGGGAAGGGAGTGTGCTGGTGAATGGCAACTGCCCGAAGCAGCAGCACAGCTCTTCCACTGCCAAAACAACTCCACCTGCCTCATGAACTTCACATACCATCAGCTGTCCTGGCAGCTATCTAGGAAACCCTGTTGGGTCACTTCCGGTCCCATGCCCATTGAGCCCAGTGGGATGGAATCAAGCAGCTTCAGCACCCACACAAAACGAACATGGAGCTCCTCACTCAAGGCACTCAAAACTCCACGGCCAAAGACAAGTTCAGTGCCCAAGCCATTTCCCACTGCCATGGAAACCAAGTGCTCTGGCAGCACATATGTCTGAAAGTGGATATGACACCTAGGGAAGGGAGTGTGCTGGTGAATGGCAACTGCCCGAAGCAGCAGCACAGGTCTTCCAGTGCCAAAACAACTCCACATGCCTGATGAACTTCACATACCATCAGCTGTCCTGGCAGCTATCTAGGAAACCCTGTTGGCTCACTTCCGGTCCCATGCCCATTGAGCCCAGTGGGATGGAATCAAGCAGCTTCAGCACCCACACAAAACGAACATGGAGCTCCTCACTCAAGGCGCTAAAAACTCCACGGCCAAAGACAAGTTCAGTGCCGAAGCCATTTCCCGCTGCCATGGAAACCAAGTGCTCTGGCAGCACATATGTCTGAAAGTGGATATGACACCTAGGGAAGGGAGTGTGCTGGTGAATGGCAACTGCCCGAAGCAGCAGCACAGCTCTTCCAGTGCCAAAACAACTCCACCTGCCTCATGAACTTCACAAACCATCAGCTGTCCTGGCAGCTATCTAGGAAACCCTGTTGGGTCACTTCAGGTCCCATGCCCATTGAGCCCAGTGGGATGGAATCAAGCAGCTTCAGCAAACACACAAAATGAACATGGAGCTCCTCACTCAAGGCGCAAAACCTCCATGGCCAAAGACAAGTTCAGTGCCCAAGCCATTTCCCGCTGCCATGGAAACCAAGTACTCTGGCAGCACGTATGTCTGAAAGTGGATATGACACCTAGGGAAGGGAGTGTGCTGGTGAATGGCAACTGCCCGAAGCAGCAGCACAGCTCTTGCACTGCCAAAACAACTCCACCTGCCTCATGAACTTCACATACCATCAGCTGTCCTGGCAGCTATCTAGGAAACCCTGTTGGCTCACTTCCGGTCCCATGCCCATTGAGCCCAGTGGGATGGAATCAAGCAGCTTCAGCACCCACACAAAACGAACATGGAGCTCCTCACTCAAGGCGTTCAAAATTACATGGCGAAAGACAAGTTCAGTGCTGAAGCCATTTCCCGCTGCCATGGAAACCAAGTGCTCTGGCAGCACATATGTCTGAAAGTGGATATGACACCTAGGGAAGGGAGTGTGCTGGTGAATGGCAACTGCCCGAAGCAGCAGCACAGCTCTTCCAGTGCCAAAACAACTCCACCTGCCTCATGAACTTCACATACCATCAGCTGTCCTGGCAGCTATCTAGGAAACCCTGTTGGGTCTCTTCCGGTCCCATGCCCATTGAGCCCAGTGGGATGGAATCAAGCAGCTTCAGCACCCACACAAAACGAACATGGAGCTCCTCACTCAAGGCGCTCAAAACTCCACAGCCAAAGACAAGTTCAGTGCCCAAGCCATTTCCCTCTGCAATGGAAACCAAGTGCTCTGGCAGCACATATGTCTGAAAGTGGATATGACACCTAGGGAAGGGAGTGTGCTGGTGAATGGCAACTGCCCGAAGCAGCAGCACAGCTCTTCCACTGCCAAAACAACTCCACCTGCCTCATGAACTTCACATACCATCAGCTGTCCTGGCAGCTATCTAGGAAACCCTGTTGACTCACTTCCGGTCCCATGCCCATTGAGCCCAGTGGGATGGAATCAAGTAGCTTGAGCACCCACACAAAACGAACATGGAGCTCCTCACTCAAGGCACTCAAAACTCCACGGCCAAAGACAAGTTCAGTGCCCAAGCCATTTCCCGCTGCCATGGAAACCAAGTGCTCTGGCAGCACATATGTCTGAAAGTGGATATGACACCTAGGGAAGGGAGTGTGCTGGTGAATGGCAACTGCCCGAAGCAGCAGCACAGCTCTTCCACTGCCAAAACAACTCCACCTGCCTGATGAACTTCACATACCATCAGCTGTCCTGGCAGCTATCTACGAAACCCTGTTGGCTCACTTCCGGTCCCATGCCCATTGAGCCCAGTGGGATGGAATCAAGCAGCTTCAGCACCCACACAAAACGAACATGGAGCTCCTCACTCAAGGCGCTAAAAACTCCACGGCCAAAGACAAGTTCAGTGCCGAAGCCATTTCCCGCTGCCATGGAAACCAAGTGCTCTGGCAGCACATATGTCTGAAAGTGGATATGACACCTAGGGAAGGGAGTGTGCTGGTGAATGGCAACTGCCCGAAGCAGCAGCACAGCTCTTCCAGTGCCAAAACAACTCCACCTGCCTCATGAACTTCACAAACCATCAGCTGTCCTGGCAGCTATCTAGGAAACCCCGTTGGGTCACTTCCGGTCCCATGCCCATTGAGCCCAGTGGGATGGAATCAAGCAGCTTCAGCAAACACACAAAATGAACATGGAGCTCCTCACTCAAGGCGCAAAACCTCCACGGCCTAAGACAAGTTCAGTGCCCAAGCCATTTCCCGCTGCCTTGGAAACCTAGTACTCTGGCAGCACGTATGTCTGAAAGTGGATATGACACCTAGGGAAGGGAGTGTGCTGGTGAATGGCAACTGCCCGAAGCAGCAGCACAGCTCTTCCACTGCCAAAACAACTCCACCTGCCTCATGAACTTCACATACCATCAGCTGTCCTGGCAGCTATCTAGGAAACCCTGTTGGCTCACTTCCGGTCCCATGCCCATTGAGCCCAGTGGGATCGAATCAAGCAGCTTCAGCAAACACACAAAATGAACATGGAGCTCCTCACTCAAGGCGCAAAACCTCCACGGCCAAAGACAAGTTCAGTGCCCAAGCCATTTCCCGCTGCCATGGAAACCAAGTACTCTGGCAGCACGTATGTCTGAAAGTGGATATGACACCTAGGGAAGGGAGTGTGCTGGTGAATGGCAACTGCCCGAAGCAGCAGCACAGCTCTTCCAGTGCCAAAACAACTCCACCTGCCTCATGAACTTCACATACCATCAGCTGTCCTGGCAGCTATCTAGGAAACCCTGTTGGCTCACTTCCGGTCCCATGCCCATTGAGCCCAGTGGGATGGAATCAAGCAGCTTCAGCACCCACACAAAACGAACATGGAGCTCCTCACTCAAGGCGCTCAAAACTCCACGGCCAAAGACAAGTTCAGTGCCCAAGCCATTTCCCGCTGCCATGGAAACCAAGTGCTCTGGCAGCACATATGTCTGAAAGTGGATATGACACCTAGGGAAGGGAGTGTGCTGGTGAATGGCAACTGCCCGAAGCAGCAGCACAGCTCTTCCAC
Source organism: Ochotona princeps (assembly GCF_030435755.1). Taxonomy (NCBI): domain Eukaryota; kingdom Metazoa; phylum Chordata; class Mammalia; order Lagomorpha; family Ochotonidae; genus Ochotona; species Ochotona princeps. Next base: position 145,293,741 of record NC_080832.1, on the reverse strand, counting down.
TGCCAAAACAACTCCACCTGCCTCATGAACTTCACATACCATCAGCTGTCCTGGCAGCTATCTAGGAAACCCTGTTGGCTCACTTCCGGTCCCATGCCCATTGAGCCCAGTGGGATGGAATCAAGCAGCTTGAGCACCCACACAAAACGAACATGGAGCTCCTCACTCAAGGCGCTAAAAACTCCACAGCCAATGACAAGTTCAGTGCCCAAGCCATTTCCCGCTGCCATGGAAACCAAGTGCTCTGGCAGCACATATGTCTGAAAGTGGATATGACACCTAGGGAAGGGAGTGTGCTGGTGAATGGCAACTGCCCGAAGCAGCAGCACAGCTCTTCCACTGCCAAAACAACTCCACCTGCCTCATGAACTTCACATACCATCAGCTGTCCTGGCAGCTATCTAGGAAACCCTGTTGGGTCACTTCCGGTCCCATGCCCATTGAGCCCAGTGGGATGGAATCAAGCAGCTTCAGCACCCACACAAAACGAACATGGAGCTCCTCACTCAAGGCGCTCAAAACTCCACGGCCAAAGACAAGTTCAGTGCCGAAGCCATTTCCGACTGCCATGGAAACCAAGTGCTCTGGCAGCACATATGTCTGAAAGTGGATATGACACCTAGGGAAGGGAGTGTGGTGGTGAATGGCAACTGCCCGAAGCAGCAGCACAGCTCTTCCAGTGCCAAAAAAACTCCAACTGCCTCATGAACTTCTGATACCATCAGCTGTCCTGGCAGCTATCTAGGAAACCCTGTTGGGTCACTTCCGGTCCCATGCCCATTGAGCCCAGTGGGATGGAATCAAGCAGCTTCAGCACCCACACAAAACAAACATGGAGCTCCTCACTCAAGGCGCTCAAAATTACATGGCGAAAGACAAGTTCAGTGCTGAAGCCATTTCCCGCTGCCATGGAAACCAAGTGCTCTGGCAGCACATATGTCTGAAAGTGGATATGACACCTAGGGAAGGGAGTGTGCTGGTGAATGGCAACTGCCCGAAGCAGCAGCACAGCTCTTCCACTGCCAAAACAACTCCACCTGCCTCATGAACTTCACATACCATCAGCTGTCCTGGCAGCTATCTAGGAAACACTGTTGGGTCACTTCCGGTCCCATGCCCATTGAGCCCAATGGGATGGAATCAAGCAGCTTCAGCACCCACACAAAACGAACATGGAGCTCCTCACTCAAGGCGCTCAAAACTCCATGGCCAAAGACAAGTTCAGTGCCCAAGCCATTTCCCGCTGCCATGGAAACCAAGTGCTCTGGCAGCACATATGTCTGAAAGTGGATATGACACCTAGGGAAGGGAGTGTGCTGGTGAATGGCAACTGCCCGAAGCAGCAGCACAGCTCTTCCACTGCCAAAACAACTCCACCTGCCTCATGAACTTCACATACCATCAGCTGTCCTGGCAGCTATCTAGGAAACCCTGTTGACTCACTTCCGGTCCCATGCCCATTGAGCCCAGTGGGATGGAATCAAGCAGCTTCAGCACCCACACAAAACGAACATGGAGCTCCTCACTCAAGGCGCTCAAAACTTCACGGCCAAAGACAAGTTCAGTGCCGAAGCCATTTCCCACTGCCATGGAAACCAAGTGCTCTGACAGCACATATGTCTGAAAGTGGATATGACACCTAGGGAAGGGAGTGTGCTGGTGAATGGCAACTGCCCGAAGCAGCAGCACAGCTCTTCCACTGCCAAAACAACTCCAGCTGCCTCATGAACTTCACATACCATCAGCTGTCCTGGCAGCTATCTAGGAAACCCTGTTGGGTCACTTCCGGTCCCATGCCCATTGAGCCCAGTGGGATGGAATCAAGTAGCTTCAGCACCCACACAAAACGAACATGGAGCTCCTCACTCAAGGCGCTAAAAACTCCACGGCCAAAGACAAGTTCAGTGCCCAAGCCATTTCCCGCTGCCATGGAAACCAAGTGCTCTGGCAGCACATATGTCTGAAAGTGGATATGACACCTAGGGAAGGGAGTGTGGTGGTGAATGGCAACTGCCTGAAGCAGCAGCACAGCTCTTCCACTGCCAAAACAGCTCCACCTGCCTCATGAACTTCACATACCATCAGCTGTCCTGGCAGCTATCTAGGAAACCCTGTTGGCTCACTTCCGGTCCAATGCCCATTGAGCCCAGTGGGATGGAATCAAGCAGCTTGAGCACCCACACAAAACGAACATGGAGCTCCTCACTCAAGGCGCTCAAAACTCCACGGCCAAAGACAAGTTCAGTGCCGAAGCCATTTCCCGCTGCCATGGAAACCAAGTGCTCTGGCAGCACATATGTCTGAAAGTGGATATGACACCTAGGGAAGGGAGTGTGGTGGTGAATGGCAACTGCCCGAAGCAGCAGCACAGCTCTTCCAGTGCCAAAACAACTCCACCTGCCTCATGAACTTCACAAACCATCAGCTGTCCTGGCAGCTATCTAGGAAACCCTGTTGGGTCACTTCCGGTCCCATGCCCATTGAGCCCAGTGGGATGGAATCAAGCAGCTTCAGCACCCACACAAAACGAACATGGAGCTCCTCACTCAAGGCGCTCAAAACTCCACGGCCAAAGACAAGTTCAGTGCTGAAGCCATTTCCCGCTGCCATGGAAACCAAGTGCTCTGGCAGCACATATGTCTGAAAGTGGATATGACACCTAGGGAAGGGAGTGTGCTGGTGAATGGCAACTGCCCGAAGCAGCAGCACAGCTCTTCCACTGCCAAAACAACTCCACCTGCCTCATGAACTTCACATACCATCAGCTGTCCTGGCAGCTATCTAGGAAACCCTGTTGGGTCACTTCCGGTCCCATGCCCATTGAGCCCAGTGGGATGGAATCAAGCAGCTTCAGCACCCACACAAAACGAACATGGAGCTCCTCACTCAAGGCGCTCAAAACTCCACGGCCAAAGACAAGTTCAGTGCTGAAGCCATTTCCCGCTGCCATGGAAACCAAGTGCTCTGGCAGCACATATGTCTGAAAGTGGATATGACACCTAGGGAAGGGAGTGTGCTGGTGAATGGCAACTGCCCGAAGCAGCAGCACAGCTCTTCCACTGCCAAAACAACTCCACCTGCCTCATGAACTTCACATACCATCAGCTGTCCTGGCAGCTATCTAGGAAATCCTGTTGGGTCACTTCCGGTCCCATGCCCATTGAGCCCAGTGGGATGGAATCAAGCAGCTTCAGCACCCACACAAAACGAACATGGAGCTCCTCACTCAAGGCGCTCAAAACTCCACGGCCAAAGACAAGTTCAGTGCCCAAGCCATTTCCCGCTGCCATGGAAACCAAGTGCTCTGGCAGCACATATGTCTGAAAGTGGATATGACACCTAGGGAAGGGAGTGTGCTGGTGAATGGCAACTGCCCGAAGCAGCAGCACAGCTCTTCCAGTGCCAAAACAACTCCACCTGCCTCATGAACTTCACATACCATCAGCTGTCCTGGCAGCTATCTAGGAAACCCTGTTGGGTCACTTCTGGTCCCATGCCCATTGAGCCCAGTGGGATGGAATCAAGCAGCTTCAGCACCCACACAAAACGAAAATGGAGCTCCTCACTCAAGGCACCCAAAACAACATGGCGAAAGACAAGTTCAGTGCCTAAGCCATTTCCCGCTGCCATGGAAACCAAGTGCTCTGGCAGCACATATGTCTGAAAGTGGATATGACCCCTAGGGAAGGGAGTGTGTTGGTGAATGGCAACTGCCCGAAGCAGCAGCACAGCTCTTCCACTGCCAAAACAACTCCACCTGCCTCATGAACTTCACATACCATCAGCTGTCCTGGCAGCTATCTAGGAAACCCTGTTGGCTCACTTCCGGTCCCATGCCCATTGAGCCCAGTGGGATGGAATCAAGCAGCTTGAGCACCCACACAAAACGAACATGGAGCTCCTCACTCAAGGCGCTCAAAACTACATGGCGAAAGACAAGTTCAGTGCCTAAGCAGTTTCCCGCTGCCATGGAAACCAAGTGCTCTGGCAGCACATATGTCTGAAAGTGGATATGACACCTAGGGAAGGGAGTGTGCTGGTGAATGGCAACTGCCCGAAGCAGCAGCACAGCTCTTCCAGTGCCAAAAAAACTTCAACTGCCTCATGAACTTCACATACCATCAGCTGTCCTGGCACCTATCTAGGAAACCCTGTTGGGTCACTTCCGGTCCCATGCCCATTGAGCCCAGTGGGATGGAATCAAGCAGCTTGAGCATCCACACAAAACGAACATGGAGCTCCTCACTCAAGGCGCTCAAAACTCCACGGCCAAATACAAGTTCAGTGCCCAAACCATTTCCCGCTGCCATGGAAACCAAGTGCTCTGGCAGCACATATGTCTGAAAGTGGATATGACACCTAGGAAAGGGAGTGTGCTGGTGAATGGCAACTGCCCGAAGCAGCAGCACAGCTCTTCCAGTGCCAAAACAACTCCACCTGCCTCATGAACTTCACATACCATCAGCTGTCCTGGCAGCTATCTAGGAAACCCTGTTGGGTCACTTCCGGTCCCATGCCCATTGAGCCCAGTGGGATGGAATCAAGCAGCTTCAGCACCCACACAAAACGAACATGGAGCTCCTCACTCAAGGCGCTCAAAACTACATAGCGAAAGACAAGTTCAATGTCCAAGCCATTTCCCGCTGCCATGGAAACCAAGTGCTCTGGCAGCACATATGTCTGAAAGTGGATATGACACCTAGGGAAGGGACTGTGCTGGTGAATGGCAACTGCCCGAAGCAGCAGCACAGCTCTTCCAGTGCCAAAACAACTCCACCTGCCTCATGAACTTCACATACCATCAGCTGTCCTGGCAGCTATCTAGGAAACCCTGTTGGGTCACTTCCGGTCCCATGCCCATTGAGCCCAGTGGGATGGAATCAAGCAGCTTCAGCACCCACACAAAACGAACATGGAGCTCCTCACTCAAGGCGCTCAAAACTCCAAGGCCAAACACAAGTTCAGTGCCAAATGCATTTCCCTCTGCCATGGAAACCAAGTGCTCTGGCAGCACATATGTCTGAAAGTGGATATGACACCTAGGGAAGGGAGTGTGTTGGTGAATGGCAACTGCCTGAAGCAGCAGCACAGCTCTTGCACTGCCAAAACAACTCCACCTGCCTCATGAACTTCACATACCATCAGCTGTCCTGGCAGCTATCTAGGAAAACCTGTTGGGTCACTTCCGGTCCCATGCCCATTGAGCCCAGTGGGATGGAATCAAGCAGCTTCAGCACCCACACAAAACGAACATGGAGCTCCTCACTCAAGGCGCTAAAAACTCCGCAGCCAAAGACAAGTTCAGTGCCCAAGCCATTTCCCGCTGCCATGGAAACCAAGTGCTCTGGCAGCACATATGTCTGAAAGTGGATATGACACCTAGGGAAGGGAGTGTGCTGGTGAATGGCAACTGCCTGAAGCAGCAGCACAGCTCTTCCACTGCCAAAACAACTCCACCTGCCTCATGAACTTCACATACCATCAGCTGTCCTGGCAGCTATCTAGGAAACCCTGTTGGCTCACTTCCGGTCCCATGCCCATTGAGCCCAGTGGGATGCAATCAAGCAGCTTCAGCACCCACACAAAACGAACATGGAGCTCCTCACTCAAGGCACTCAAAACTTCACGGCCTAAGACAAGTTCAGTGCCCAAGCCATTTCCCACTGCCATGGAAACCAAGTGCTCTGGCAGCACATATGTCTGAAAGTGGATATGACACCTAGGGAAGGGAGTGTGGTGGTGAATGGCAACTGCCCGAAGCAGCAGCACAGCTCTTCCACTGCCAAAACAACTCCACCTGCCTCATGAACTTCACATACCATCAGCTGTCCTGGCAGCTATCTAGGAAACCCTGTTGGGTCACTTCCGGTCCCATGCCCATTGAGCCCAGTGGGATGGAATCAAGCAGCTTCAGCACCCACACAAAACGAACATGGAGCTCCTCACTCAAGGCGCTCAAAACTACATGGCGAAAGACAAGTTCAGTGCCTAAGCAGTTTCCCGCTGCCATGGAAACCAAGTGCTCTGGCAGCACATATGTCTGAAAGTGGATATGACACCTAGGGAAGGGAGTGTGCTGGTGAATGGCAACTGCCCGAAGCAGCAGCACAGCTCTTCCACTGCCAAAACAACTCCACCTGCCTCATGAACTTCACATACCATCAGCTGTCCTGGCAGCTATCTAGGAAACCCTGTTGGGTCACTTCCGGTCCCATGCCCATTGAGCCCAGTGGGATGGAATCAAGCAGCTTCAGCACACACACAAAACGAACATGGAGCTCCTCACTCAAGGCACTCAAAACTTCACGGCCAAAGACAAGTTCAGTGCCCAAGCCATTTCCCACTGCCATGGAAACCAAGTGCTCTGGCAGCACATATGTCTGAAAGTGGATATGACACCTAGGGAAGGGAGTGTGCTGGTGAATGGCAACTGCCCGAAGCAGCAGCACAGCTCTTCCACTGCCAAAACAACACCACCTGCCTCATGAACTTCACATACCATCAGCTGTCCTGGCAGCTATCTAGGAAACCCTGTTGGGTCACTTCCGGTCAAATGCCCATTGAGTCCAGTGGGATGGAATCAAGCAGCTTCAGCACCCACACAAAACGAACATGGAGCTCCTCACTCAAGGCGCTAAAAACTCCACGGCCAAAGACAAGTTCAGTGCCCAAGCCATTTCCTGCTGCCATGGAAACCAAGTGCTCTGGCAGCACATATGTCTGAAAGTGGATATGACATCTAGGGAAGGGAGTGTGGTGGTGAATGGCAACTGCCTGAAGCAGCAGCACAGCTCTTCCACTGCCAAAAAAACTCCACCTGCCTCATGAACTTCACATACCATCAGCTGTCCTGGCAGCTATCTAGGAAAACCTGTTGGCTCACTTCCGGTCCCATGCCCATTGAGCCCAGTGGGATGGAATCAAGCAGCTTCAGCACCCACACAAAACCAACATGGAGCTCCTCACTCAAGGCGCTCAAAACTCCACGGCCAAAGACAAGTTCAGTGCCCAAGCCATTTCCCGCTGCCATGGAAACCAAGTGCTCTGGCAGCACATATGTCTGAAAGTGGATATGACACCTAGGGAAGGGAGTGTGCTGGTGAATGGCAACTGCCCGAAGCAGCAGCACAGCTCTTCCACTGCCAAAACAACTCCACCTGCCTCATGAACTTCACATACCATCAGCTGTCCTGGCAGCTATCTAGGAAACCCTGTTGGGTCACTTCCGGTCCCATGCCCATTGAGCCCAGTGGGATGGAATCAAGCAGCTTCAGCACCCACACAAAACGAACATGGAGCTCCTCACTTAAGGCGCTCAAAACTACATAGCGAAAGACAACTTCTATGTCCAAGCCATTTCCCTCTGCCATGGAAACCAAGTGCTCTGGCAGCACATATGTCTGAAAGTGGATATGACACCTAGGGAAGGGAGTGTGCTGGTGAATGGCAACTGCCCGAAGCAGCAGCACAGCTCTTCCACTGCCAAAACAACTCCACCTGCCTCATGAACTTCACATACCATCAGCTGTCCTGGCAGCTATCTAGGAAACCCTGTTGGGTCACTTCCGGTCCCATGCCCATTGAGCCCAGTGGGATGGAATCAAGCAGCTTCAGCACCCACACAAAACGAACATGGAGCTCCTCACTCAAGGCGCTCAAAACTCCACGGCCAAACACAAGTTCAGTGCCAAATGCATTTCCCTCTGCCATGGAAACCAAGTGCTCTGGCAGCACATATGTCTGAAAGTGGATATGACACCTAGGGAAGGGAGTGTGGTGGTGAATGGCAACTGCCTGAAGCAGCAGCACAGCTCTTCCACTGCCAAAACAACTCCACCTGCCTCATGAACTTCACATACCATCAGCTGTCCTGGCAGCTATCTAGGAAACCCTGTTGGGTCACTTCCGGTCCCATGCCCATTGAGCCCAGTGGGATGGAATCAAGCAGCTTCAGCACCCACACAAAACGAACATGGAGCTCCTCACTCAAGGCGCTAAAAACTCTGCAGCAAAAGACAAGTTCAGTGCCCAAGCCATTTCCCGCTGCCATGGAAACCAAGTGCTCTGGCAGCACATATGTCTGAAAGTGGATATGACACCTAGGGAAGGGAGTGTGCTGGTGAATGGCAACTGCCCGAAGCAGCACAGCTCTTCCACTGCCAAAACAACTCCACCTGCCTCATGAACTTCACATACCATCAGCTGTCCTGGCAGCTATCTAGGAAACCCTGTTGGGTCACTTCCAGTCCCATACCCATTGAGCCCAGTGGGATGGAATCAAGCAGCTTCAGCACCCACACAAAACGAACATGGAGCTCCTCACTCAAGGCACTCAAAACTTCACGGCCTAAGACAAGTTCAGTGCCCAAGCCATTTCCCACTGCCATGGAAACCAAGTGCTCTGGCAGCACATATGTCTGAAAGTGGATATGACACCTAGGGAAGGGAGTGTGCTGGTGAATGGCAACTGCCCGAAGCAGCAGCACAGCTCTTCCAGTGCCAAAACAACTCCACCTGCCTCATGAACTTCACATACCATCAGCTGTCCTGGCAGCTACCTAGGAAACCCTGTTGGCTCACTTCCGGTCCCATGCCCATTGAGCCCAGTGGGATGGAATCAAGCAGCTTCAGCACCCACACAAAACGAACATGGAGCTCCTCACTCAAGGCGCTCAAAACTACGTGTCGAAAGACAAGTTCAGTGCCTAAGCAGTTTCCCGCTGCCATGGAAACCAAGTGCTCTGGCAGCACATATGTCTGAAAGTGGATATGACACCTAGGGAAGGGAGTGTGGTGGTGAATGGCAACTGCCCGAAGCAGCAGCACAGCTCTTCCACTGCCAAAACAACTCCACCTGCCTCATGAACTTCACATACCATCAGCTGTCCTGGCAGCTATCTAGGAAACCCTGTTGGCTCACTTCCGGTCCCATGCCCATTGAGCCCAGTGGGATGGAATCAAGCAGCTTCAGCACCCACACAAAACGAACATGGAGCTCCTCACTCAAGGCGCTCAAAACTTCACGGCCTAAGACAAGTTCAGTGCCCAAGCCATTTCCCACTGCCATGGAAACCAAGTGCTCTGGCAGCACATATGTCTGAAAGTGGATATGACACCTAGGGAAGGGAGTGTGCTGGTGAATGGCAACTGCCCGAAGCAGCAGCACAGCTCTTCCAGTGCCAAAACAACTCCACCTGCCTCATGAACTTCACATACCATCAGCTGTCCTGGCAGCTATCTAGGAAACCCTGTTGGGTCACTTCCGGTCCCATGCCCATTGAGCCCAGTGGGATGGAATCAAGCAGCTTCAGCACCCACACAAAACGAACATGGAGCTCCTCACTCAAGGCGCTCAAAACTCCAAGGCCAAAGACAAGTTCAGTGCCCAAGCCATTTCCCGCTGCCATGGAAACCAAGTGCTCTGGCAGCAATATGTCTGAAAGTGGATATGACACCTATGGAAGGGAGTGTGCTGGTGAATGGCAACTGCCCGAAGCAGCAGCACAGCTCTTCCACTGCCAAAACAACACCACCTGCCTCATGAACTTCACATACCATCAGCTGTCCTGGCAGCTATCTAGGAAACCCTGTTGGCTCACTTCCGGTCCCATGCCCATTGAGCCCAGTGGGATGGAATCAAGCAGCTTCAGCACCCACACAAAACGAACATGGAGCTCCTCACTCAAGGCGCCAAAAACAACATGGTGAAAGACAAGTTCAGTGCCTAAGCCATTTCCCACTGCCATGGAAACCAAGTGCTCTGGCAGCACATATGTCTGAAAGTGGATATGACACCTAGGGAAGGGAGTGTGCTGGTGAATGGCAACTGCCCGAAGCAGCAGCACAGCTCTTCCAGTGCCAAAACAACTCCACCTGCCTCATGAACTTCACATACCATCAGCTGTCCTGGCAGCTATCTAGGAAACCCTGTTGGCTCACTTCCGGTCCCATGCCCATTGAGCCCAGTGGGATGGAATCAAGCAGCTTCAGCACCCACACAAAACGAACATGGAGCTCCTCACTCAAGGCGCTAAAAACTCCACGGCCAAAGACAAGTTCAGTGCCCAAGCCATTTCCCGCTGCCATGGAAACCAAGTGCTCTGGCAGCACATATGTCTGAAAGTGGATATGACACCTAGGGAAGGGAGTGTGCTGGTGAATGGCAACTGCCCGAAGCAGCAGCACAGCTCTTCCACTGCCAAAACAACTCCACCTGGCTCATGAACTTCACATACCATCAGCTGTCCTGGCAGCTATCTAGGAAACCCTGTTGGGTCACTTCCGGTCCCATGCCCATTGAGCCCAGTGGGATGGAATCAAGCAGCTTCAGCACCCACACAAAACGAACATGGAGCTCCTCACTCAAGGCGCTCAAAACTCCACGGCCAAAGACAAGTTCAGTGCCCAAGCCATTTCCCGCTGCCATGGAAACCAAGTGCTCTGGCAGCACATATGTCTGAAAGTGGATATGACACCTAGGGAAGGGAGTGTGGTGGTGAATGGCAACTGCCTGAAGCAGCAGCACAGCTCTTCCACTGCCAAAACAACTGCAACTGCCTCATGAACTTCACATACCATCAGCTGTCCTGGCAGCTATCTAGGAAACCCTGTTGGCTCACTTCCGGTCCCATGCCCATTGAGCCCAGTGGGATGGAATCAAGCAGCTTCAGCACCCACACAAAACGAACATGGAGCTCCTCACTCAAGGCACTCAAAACTCCACGGCCAAACACAAGTTCAGTGCCCAAGCCATTTCCCGCTGCCATGGAAACCAAGTACTCTGGCAGCACGGATGTCTGAAAGTGGATATGACACCTAGGGAAGGGAGTGTGCTGGTGAATGGCAACTGCCCGAAGCAGCACAGCTCTTCCACTGCCAAAACAACTCCACCTGCCTCATGAACTTCACATACCATCAGCTGTCCTGGCAGCTATCTAGGAAACCCTGTTGGGTCACTTCCGGGCCCATGCCCATTGAGCCCAGTGGGATGGAATCAAGCAGCTTCAGCACCCACACAAAACGAACATGGAGCTCCTCACTCAAGGCGCTCAAAACTCCACAGCCAAAGACAAGTTCAGTGCCCAAGCCATTTCCCGCTGCCATGGAAACCAAGTGCTCTGGCAGCACATATGTCTGAAAGTGCATATGACACCTAGGGAAGGGAGTGTGCTGGTGAATGGCAACTGCCCGAAGCAGCAGCACAGCTCTTCCACTGCCAAAACAACACCACCTGCCTCATGAACTTCACATACCATCAGCTGTCCTGGCAGCTATCTAGGAAACCCTGTTGGCTCACTTCCGGTCAAATGCCCATTGAGTCCAGTGGGATGGAATCAAGCAGCTTCAGCACCCACACAAAACGAACATGGAGCTCCTCACTCAAGGCGCTAAAAACTCCTCGGCCAAAGACAAGTTCAGTGCCCAAGCCATTTCCTGCTGCCATGGAAACCAAGTGCTCTGGCAGCACATATGTCTGAAAGTGGATATGACATCTAGGGAAGGGAGTGTGGTGGTGAATGGCAACTGCCTGAAGCAGCAGCACAGCTCTTCCACTGCCAAAAAAACTCCACCTGCCTCATGAACTTCACATACCATCAGCTGTCCTGGCAGCTATCTAGGAAACCCTGTTGGCTCACTTCCGGTCCCATGCCCATTGAGCCCAGTGGGATGGAATCAAGCAGCTTCAGCACCCACACAAAACCAACATGGAGCTCCTCACTCAAGGCGCTCAAAATTGCATGGCCAAAGACAAGTTCAGTGCCCAAGACATTTCCCGCTGCCATGGAAACCAAGTGCTCTGGCAGCACATATGTCTGAAAGTGGATATGAAACCTAGGGAAGGGAGTGTGCTGGTGAATGGCAACTGCCCGAAGCAGCAGCACAGCTCTTCCAGTGCCAAAACAACTCCACCTGCCTCATGAACTTCACATACCATCAGCTGTCCTGGCAGCTATCTAGGAAACCCTGTTGGGTCACTTCCGGTCCCATGCCCATTGAGCCCAGTGGGATGGAATCAAGCAGCTTCAGCACCCACACAAAACGAACATGGAGCTCCTCACTTAAGGCGCTCAAAACTACATAGCGAAAGACAACTTCTATGTCCAAGCCATTTCCCTCTGCCATGGAAACCAAGTGCTCTGGCAGCACATATGTCTGAAAGTGGATATGACACCTAGGGAAGGGAGTGTGCTGGTGAATGGCAACTGCCCGAAGCAGCAGCACAGCTCTTCCACTGCCAAAACAACTCCACCTGCCTCATGAACTTCACATACCATCAGCTGTCCTGGCAGCTATCTAGGAAACCCTGTTGGGTCACTTCCGGTCCCATGCCCATTGAGCCCAGTGGGATGGAATCAAGCAGCTTCAGCACCCACACAAAACGAACATGGAGCTCCTCACTCAAGGCGCTCAAAACTCCACGGCCAAACACAAGTTCAGTGCCAAATGCATTTCCCTCTGCCATGGAAACCAAGTGCTCTGGCAGCACATATGTCTGAAAGTGGATATGACACCTAGGGAAGGGAGTGTGGTGGTGAATGGCAACTGCCTGAAGCAGCAGCACAGCTCTTCCACTGCCAAAACAACTCCACCTGCCTCATGAACTTCACATACCATCAGCTGTCCTGGCAGCTATCTAGGAAACCCTGTTGGGTCACTTCCGGTCCCATGCCCATTGAGCCCAGTGGGATGGAATCAAGCAGCTTCAGCACCCACACAAAACGAACATGGAGCTCCTCACTCAAGGCGCTAAAAACTCTGCAGCAAAAGACAAGTTCAGTGCCCAAGCCATTTCCCGCTGCCATGGAAACCAAGTGCTCTGGCAGCACATATGTCTGAAAGTGGATATGACACCTAGGGAAGGGAGTGTGCTGGTGAATGGCAACTGCCCGAAGCAGCACAGCTCTTCCACTGCCAAAACAACTCCACCTGCCTCATGAACTTCACATACCATCAGCTGTCCTGGCAGCTATCTAGGAAACCCTGTTGGGTCACTTCCAGTCCCATACCCATTGAGCCCAGTGGGATGGAATCAAGCAGCTTCAGCACCCACACAAAACGAACATGGAGCTCCTCACTCAAGGCACTCAAAACTTCACGGCCTAAGACAAGTTCAGTGCCCAAGCCATTTCCCACTGCCATGGAAACCAAGTGCTCTGGCAGCACATATGTCTGAAAGTGGATATGACACCTAGGGAAGGGAGTGTGCTGGTGAATGGCAACTGCCCGAAGCAGCAGCACAGCTCTTCCAGTGCCAAAACAACTCCACCTGCCTCATGAACTTCACATACCATCAGCTGTCCTGGCAGCTACCTAGGAAACCCTGTTGGCTCACTTCCGGTCCCATGCCCATTGAGCCCAGTGGGATGGAATCAAGCAGCTTCAGCACCCACACAAAACGAACATGGAGCTCCTCACTCAAGGCGCTCAAAACTACGTGGCGAAAGACAAGTTCAGTGCCTAAGCAGTTTCCCGCTGCCATGGAAACCAAGTGCTCTGGCAGCACATATGTCTGAAAGTGGATATGACACCTAGGGAAGGGAGTGTGCTGGTGAATGGCAACTGCCCGAAGCAGCAGCACAGCTCTTCCACTGCCAAAACAACTCCACCTGCCTCATGAACTTCACATACCATCAGCTGTCCTGGCAGCTATCTAGGAAACCCTGTTGGCTCACTTCCGGTCCCATGCCCATTGAGCCCAGTGTGATGGAATCAAGCAGCTTCAGCACCCACACAAAACGAACATGGAGCTCCTCACTCAAGGCGCTCAAAACTTCACGGCCTAAGACAAGTTCAGTGCCCAAGCCATTTCCCACTGCCATGGAAACCAAGTGCTCTGGCAGCACATATGTCTGAAAGTGGATATGACACCTAGGGAAGGGAGTGTGCTGGTGAATGGCAACTGCCCGAAGCAGCAGCACAGCTCTTCCAGTGCCAAAACAACTCCACCTGCCTCATGAACTTCACATACCATCAGCTGTCCTGGCAGCTATCTAGGAAACCCTGTTGGGTCACTTCCGGTCCCATGCCCATTGAGCCCAGTGGGATGGAATCAAGCAGCTTCAGCACCCACACAAAACGAACATGGAGCTCCTCACTCAAGGCGCTCAAAACTCCAAGGCCAAAGACAAGTTCAGTGCCCAAGCCATTTCCCGCTGCCATGGAAACCAAGTGCTCTGGCAGCAATATGTCTGAAAGTGGATATGACACCTATGGAAGGGAGTGTGCTGGTGAATGGCAACTGCCCGAAGCAGCAGCACAGCTCTTCCACTGCCAAAACAACACCACCTGCCTCAAGAACTTCACATACCATCAGCTGTCCTGGCAGCTATCTAGGAAACCCTGTTGGCTCACTTCCGGTCCCATGCCCATTGAGCCCAGTGGGATGGAATCAAGCAGCTTCAGCACCCACACAAAACGAACATGGAGCTCCTCACTCAAGGCGCCAAAAACAACATGGTGAAAGACAAGTTCAGTGCCTAAGCCATTTCCCACTGCCATGGAAACCAAGTGCTCTGGCAGCACATATGTCTGAAAGTGGATATGACACCTAGGGAAGGGAGTGTGCTGGTGAATGGCAACTGCCCGAAGCAGCAGCACAGCTCTTCCAGTGCCAAAACAACTCCACCTGCCTCATGAACTTCACATACCATCAGCTGTCCTGGCAGCTATCTAGGAAACCCTGTTGGCTCACTTCCGGTCCCATGCCCATTGAGCCCAGTGGGATGGAATCAAGCAGCTTCAGCACCCACACAAAACGAACATGGAGCTCCTCACTCAAGGCGCTAAAAACTCCACGGCCAAAGACAAGTTCAGTGCCCAAGCCATTTCCCGCTGCCATGGAAACCAAGTGCTCTGGCAGCACATATGTCTGAAAGTGGATATGACACCTAGGGAAGGGAGTGTGCTGGTGAATGGCAACTGCCCGAAGCAGCAGCACAGCTCTTCCACTGCCAAAACAACTCCACCTGGCTCATGAACTTCACATACCATCAGCTGTCCTGGCAGCTATCTAGGAAACCCTGTTGGGTCACTTCCGGTCCCATGCCCATTGAGCCCAGTGGGATGGAATCAAGCAGCTTCAGCACCCACACAAAACGAACATGGAGCTCCTCACTCAAGGCGCTCAAAACTCCACGGCCAAAGACAAGTTCAGTGCCCAAGCCATTTCCCGCTGCCATGGAAACCAAGTGCTCTGGCAGCACATATGTCTGAAAGTGGATATGACACCTAGGGAAGGGAGTGTGGTGGTGAATGGCAACTGCCTGAAGCAGCAGCACAGCTCTTCCACTGCCAAAACAACTGCAACTGCCTCATGAACTTCACATACCATCAGCTGTCCTGGCAGCTATCTAGGAAACCCTGTTGGGTCACTTCCGGTCCCATGCCCATTGAGCCCAGTGGGATGGAATCAAGCAGCTTCAGCACCCACACAAAACGAACATGGAGCTCCTCACTCAAGGCACTCAAAACTCCACGGCCAAACACAAGTTCAGTGCCCAAGCCATTTCCCGCTGCCATGGAAACCAAGTACTCTGGCAGCACGGATGTCTGAAAGTGGATATGACACCTAGGGAAGGGAGTGTGCTGGTGAATGGCAACTGCCCGAAGCAGCACAGCTCTTCCACTGCCAAAACAACTCCACCTGCCTCATGAACTTCACATACCATCAGCTGTCCTGGCAGCTATCTAGGAAACCCTGTTGGGTCACTTCCGGGCCCATGCCCATTGAGCCCAGTGGGATGGAATCAAGCAGCTTCAGCACCCACACAAAACGAACATGGAGCTCCTCACTCAAGGCGCTCAAAACTCCACAGCCAAAGACAAGTTCAGTGCCCAAGCCATTTCCCGCTGCCATGGAAACCAAGTGCTCTGGCAGCACATATGTCTGAAAGTGGATATGACACCTAGGGAAGGGAGTGTGCTGGTGAATGGCAACTGCCCGAAGCAGCAGCACAGCTCTTCCACTGCCAAAACAACTGCAACTGCCTCATGAACTTCACATACCATCAGCTGTCCTGGCAGCTATCTAGGAAACCCTGTTGGGTCACTTCCGGTCCCATGCCCATTGAGCCCAGTGGGATGGAATCAAGCAGCTTCAGCACCCACACAAAACCAACATGGAGCTCCTCACTCAAGGCGCTCAAAACTCCACGGCCAAACACAAGTTCAGTGCCCAAGCCATTTCCCGCTGCCATGGAAACCAAGTGCTCTGGCAGCACATATGTCTGAAAGTGGATATGACACCTAGGGAAGGGAGTGTGTTGGTGAATGGCAACTGCCCGAAGCAGCAGCACAGATCTTCCAGTGCCAAAACAACTCCACCTGCCTCATGAACTTCACATACCATCAGCTGTCCTGGCAGCTATCTAGGAAACCCTGTTGGGTCACTTCCGGTCCCATGCCCTTTGAGCCCAGTGGGATGGAATCAAGCAGCTTCAGCACCCACACAAAACCAACATGGAGCTCCTCACTCAAGGCACTAAAAACTCCGCAGCAAAAGACAAGTTCAGTGCCCAAGCCATTTCCCGCTGCAATGGAAACCAAGTGCTCTGGCAGCACATATGTCTGAAAGTGGATATGACACCTAGGGAGGGGATTGTGCTGGTGAATGGCAACTGCCCGAAGCAGCAGCACAGCTCTTCCAGTGCCAAAACAACTCCACCTGCCTCATGAACTTCACATACCATCAGCTGTCCTGGCAGCTATCTAGGAAAACCTGTTGGGTCACTTCCGGTCCCATGCCCATTGAGCCCAGTGGGATGGAATCAAGCAGCTTCAGCACCCACACAAAACGAACATGGAGCTCCTCACTCAAGGCGCTAAAAACTCCACGGCCAAAGACAAGTTCAGTGCCCAAGCCATTTCCCGCTGCCATGGAAACCAAGTGCTCTGGCAGCACATATGTCTGAAAGTGGATATGACACCTAGGGAAGGGAGTGTGCTGGTGTATGGCAACTGCCTGAAGCAGCAGCACAGCTCTTCCACTGCCAAAACAACTCCACCGTCCTCATCAACTTCACATACCATCAGCTGTCCTGGCAGCTATCTAGGAAACCCTGTTGGGTCACTTCCGGTCCCATGCCCATTGAGCCCAGTGGGATGGAATCAAGCAGCTTCAGCACCCACACAAAACGAACATGGAGCTCCTCCCTCTAGGCGCTAAAAACTCCAAGGCCAAAGACAAGTTCAGTGCTCCAGCCATTTCCCGCTGCCATGGAAATCAAGTGCTCTGGCAGCACATATGTCTGAAAGTGGATATGACACCTAGGGAAGGGAGTGTGCTGGTGAATGGCAACTGCCCGAAGCAGCAGCACAGCTCTTCCAGTGCCAAAACAACTCCACCTGCCTCATGAACTTCACATACCATCAGCTGTCCTGGCAGCTATCTAGGAAACCCTGTTGGGTCACTTCCGGTCCCATGCCCATTGAGCCCAGTGGGATGGAATCAAGCAGCTTCAGCACCCACACAAAACCAACATGGAGCTCCTCACTCAAGGCGCTCAAAACTCCACGGCCAAAGACAAGTTCAGTGCCCAAGCCATTTCCCGCTGCCATGGAAACCAAGTGCTCTGGCAGCACATATGTCTGAAAGTGGATATGACACCTAGGGAAGGGAGTGTGTTGGTGAATGGCAACTGCCCGAAGCAGCAGCACAGCTCTTCCAGTGCCAAAACAACTCCACCTGCCTCATGAACTTCACATACCATCAGCTTTCCTGGCAGCTATCTAGGAAACCCTGTTGGGTCACTTCCGGTCCCATGCCCATTGAGCCCAGTGGGATGGAATCAAGCAGCTTCAGCACCCACACAAAACGAACATGGAGCTCCTCACTCAAGGCACTCAAAACTCCACGGCCAAACACAAGTTCACTGCCCAAGCCATTTCCCGCTGCCATGGAAACCAAGTGCTCTGGCAGCACATATGTCTGAAAGTGGATATGACACCTAGGGAAGGGAGTGTGCTGGTGAATGGCAACTGCCCGAAGCAGCAGCACAGCTCTTCCACTGCCAAAACAACTCCACCTGCCTCATGAACTTCACATACCATCAGCTGTCCTGGCAGCTTTCTAGGAAACCATGTTGGCTCACATCCGGTCCCATGCCCATTGAGCCCAGTGGGATGGAATCAAGCAGCTTCAGCACCCACACAAAACGAACATGGAGCTCCTCACTCAAGGCACTAAAAACTCCGCAGCCAAAGACAAGTTCAGTGCCCAAGCCATTTCCCGCTGCCATGGAAACCAAGTGCTCTGGCAGCACATATGTCTGAAAGTGGGTATGACACCTAGGGAAGGGAGTGTGGTGGTGAATGGCAACTGCCTGAAGCAGCAGCACAGCTCTTCCAGTGCCAAAACAACTCCACCTGCCTCATGAACTTCACATACCATCAGCTGTCCTGGCAGCTATCTAGGAAACCCTGTTGGATCACTTCCGGTCCCATGCCCATTGAGCCCAGTGGGATGGAATCAAGCAGCTTCAGCACCCACACAAAACGAACATGGAGCTCCTCACTCAAGGCGCTCAAAATTGCATGGTGAAAGACAAGTTCAGTGCCCAAGCCATTTCCCGCTGCCATGGAAACCAAGTGCTCTGGCAGCACATATGTCTGAAAGTGGATATGACACCTAGGGAAGGGAGTGTGTTGGTGAATGCCAACTGCCCGAAGCAGCAGCACAGCTCTTCCAGTGCCAAAACAACTCCACCTGCCTCATGAACTTCACATACCATCAGCTGTCCTGGCAGCTTTCTAGGAAACCATGTTGGCTCACATCCGGTCCCATGCCCATAGAACCCAGTGGGATGGAATCAAGCAGCTTCAGCACCCACACAAAACGAACATGGAGCTCCTCACTCAAGGCACTAAAAACTCCGCAGCCAAAGACAAGTTCAGTGCCCAAGCCATTTATCGCTGCCATGGAAACCAAGTGCTCTGGCAGCACATATGTCTGAAAGTGGATATGACACCTAGGGAAGGGAGTGTGTTGGTGAATGGCAACTGCCCGAAGCAGCAGCACAGCTTTTCCAGTGCCAAAACAACTCTACCTGCCTCATGAACTTCACATACCATCAGCTGTCTTGGAAGCTATCTAGGAAACCCTGTTGGCTCACTTCCGGTCCCATGCCCATTGAGCCCAGTGGGATGGAATCAATCATCTTCAGCACCCACACAAAACGAACATGGAGCTCCTCACTCAAGGCGCTCAAAATTACATGGCGAAAGACAAGTTCAGTGCTGAAGCCATTTCCCTCTGCCATGGAAATCAAGTGCTCTGGCAGCACATATGTCTGAAAGTGGACATGACACCTAAGGAAGGGAGTGTGGTGGTGAATGGCAACTGCCCGAAGCAGCAGCACAGCTCTTCCAGTGCCCAAACAACTCCACCTGCCTCATGAACTTCACATACCATCAGCTGTCCTGGCAGCTATCTAGGAAACCCTGTTGGCTCACTTCCGGTCCCATGCCCATTGAGCCCAGTGGGATGGAATCAAGCAGCTTCAGCACCCACACAAAACGAACATGGAGCTCCTCACTCAAGGCGCAAAAAACTCCACGGCCAAAGCCAAGTTCAGTGCCCAAGCCATTTCCCGCTGCCATGGAAACCAAGTACTCTGGCAGCACGTATGTCTGAAAGTGGATATGACACCTAGGGAAGGGAGTGTGTTGGTGAATGGCAACTGCCCGAAGCAGCAGCACAGCTCTTCCACTGCCAAAACAACTCCACCTGCCTCATGAACTTCACATACCATCAGCTGTCCTGGCAGCTATCTAGGAAACCCTGTTGGGTCACTTCTGGGCCCATGCCCATTGAGCCCAGTGGGATGGAATCAAGCAGCTTCAGCACCCA
Organism: Ochotona princeps; assembly: GCF_030435755.1. Lineage (NCBI taxonomy): Eukaryota > Metazoa > Chordata > Mammalia > Lagomorpha > Ochotonidae > Ochotona > Ochotona princeps. The sequence continues at coordinate 145,273,895 of NC_080832.1, read as the reverse complement.
CACAAAACGAACATGGAGCTCCTCACTCAAGGCGCTCAAAGCTTCACGGCCAAAGACAAGTTCAGCGCCGAAGCCATTTCCCGCTGCCATGGAAACCAAGTGCTCTGGCAGCACATATGTCTGAAAGTGGATATGACACCTAGGGAAGGGAGTGTGCTGGTGAATGGCAACTGCCCGAAGCAGCAGCACAGCTCTTCCAGTGCCAAAAAAACTGCAACTGCCTCATGAACTTCACATACCATCAGCTGTCCTGACAGCTATCTAGGAAACCCTGTTGGCTCACTTCCAGTCCCATGCCCATTGAGCCCAGTGGGATGGAATCAAGCAGCTTCAGCACCCACACAAAACCAACATGGAGCTCCTCACTCAAGGCGCTCAAAACTCCACGGCCAAAGACAAGTTCAGTGCCCAAGCCATTTCCCGCTGCCATGGAAACCAAGTGCTCTGGCAGCACATATGTCTGAAAGTGGATATGACACCTAGGGAAGGGAGTGTGTTGGTGAATGGCAACTGCCCGAAGCAGCAGCACAGCTCTTCCACTGCCAAAACAACTCCACCTGCCTCATGAACTTCACATACCATCAGCTGTCCTGGCAGCTATCTAGGAAACCCTGTTGGGTCACTTCCGGTCCCATGCCCATTGAGCCCAGTGGGATGGAATCAAGCAGCTTCAGCACCCACACAAAACTAACATGGAGCTCCTCACTCAAGGCGCTCAAAACTCCACGGCCAAACACAAGTTCAGTGCCCAAGCCATTTCCCGCTGCCATGGAAACCAAGTGCTCTGGCAGCACATATGTCTGAAAGTGGATATGACACCTAGGGAAGGGAGTGTGGTGGTGAATGGCAACTGCCCGAAGCAGCAGCACAGCTCTTCCACTGCCAAAACAACTCCACCTGCCTCATGAACTTCACATACCATCAGCTGTCCTGGCAGCTTTCTAGGAAACCATGTTGGCTCACATCCGGTCCCATGCCCATTGAGCCCAGTGGGATGGAATCAAGCAGCTTCAGCACCCACACAAAACGAACATGGAGCTCCTCACTCAAGGCACTAAAAACTCCGCAGCCAAAGACAAGTTCAGTGCCCAAGCCATTTCCCGCTGCCATGGAAACCAAGTGCTCTGGCAGCACATATGTCTGAAAGTGGGTATGACACCTAGGGAAGGGAGTGTGGTGGTGAATGGGAACTGCCTGAAGCAGCAGCACAGCTCTTCCACTGCCAAAACAACTCCACCTGCCTCATGAACTTCACATACCATCAGCTGTCCTGGCAGCTATCTAGGAAACCCTGTTGGATCACTTCCGGTCCCATGCCCATTGAGCCCAGTTGGATGGAATCAAGCAGCTTCAGCACCCACACAAAACGAACATGGAGCTCCTCACTCAAGGCGCTCAAAATTGCATGGTGAAAGACAAGTTCAGTGCCCAAGCCATTTCCCGCTGCCATGGAAACCAAGTGCTCTGGCAGCACATATGTCTGAAAGTGGATATGACACCTAGGGAAGGGAGTGTGTTGGTGAATGCCAACTGCCCGAAGCAGCAGCACAGCTCTTCCAGTGCCAAAACAACTCCACCTGCCTCATGAACTTCACATACCATCAGCTGTCCTGGCAGCTATCTAGGAAACCCTGTTGGATCACTTCCGGTCCCATGCCCATTGAGCCCAGTGGGATGGAATCAAGCAGCTTCAGCACCCACACAAAACGAACATGGAGCTCCTCACTCAAGGCGCTAAAAACTCCACAGCCAAAGACAAGTTCAGTGCCCAAGCCATTTCCCGCTGCCATGGAAACCAAGTGCTCTGGCAGCACATATGTCTGAAAGTGGATATGACACCTAGGGAAGGGAGTGTGCTCGTGAATGGCAACTGCCTGAAGCAGCAGCACAGCTCTTCCAGTGCCAAAACAACTCCACCTGCCTCATGAACTTCACATACCATCAGCTGTCCTGGCAGCTTTCTAGGAAACCATGTTGGCTCACATCCGGTCCCATGCCCATTGAGCCCAGTGGGATGGAATCAAGCAGCTTCAGCACCCACACAAAACGAACATGGAGCTCCTCACTCAAGGCGCTCAAAATTGCATGGTGAAAGACAAGTTCAGTGCCCAAGCCATTTCCCGCTGCCATGGAAACCAAGTGCTCTGGCAGCACATATGTCTGAAAGTGGATATGACACCTAGGGAAGGGAGTGTGCTGGTGAATGGCAACTGCCCGAAGCAGCAGCACAGCTCTTCCAGTGCCAAAACAACTCCACCTGCCTCATGACCTTCACATACCATCAGCTGTCCTGGCAGCTATCTAGGAAACCCTGTTGGGTCACTTCCGGTCCCATGCCCATTGAGCCCAGTGGGATGGAATCAAGCAGCTTCAGCACCCACACAAAACTAACATGGAGCTCCTCACTCAAGGCGCTCAAAACTCCACGGCCAAACACAAGTTCAGTGCCCAAGCCATTTCCCGCTGCCATGGAAACCAAGTGCTCTGGCAGCACATATGTCTGAAAGTGGATATGACACCTAGGGAAGGGAGTGTGTTGGTGAATGCCAACTGCCCGAAGCAGCAGCACAGCTCTTCCACTGCCAAAACAACTCCACCTGCCTCATGAACTTCACATACCATCAGCTGTCCTGGCAGCTATCTAGGAAACCCTGTTGGGTCACTTCCGGTCCCATGCCCATTGAGCCCAGTGGGATGGAATCAAGCAGCTTCAGCACCCACACAAAACGAACATGGAGCTCCTCACTCAAGGCGCTAAAAACTCCAAGGCCAAAGACAAGTTCAGTGCCCAAGCCATTTCCCGCTGCCATGGAAACCAAGTGCTCTGGCAGCACATATGTCTGAAAGTGGATATGACACCTAGGGAAGGGAGTGTGCTCGTGAATGGCAACTGCCTGATTCAGCAGCACAGCTCTTCCAGTGCCAAAACAACTCCACCTGCCTCATGAACTTCACATACCATCAGCTGTCCTGGCAGCTTTCTAGGAAACCATGTTGGCTCACATCCGGTCCCATGCCCATTGAGCCCAGTGGGATGGAATCAAGCAGCTTCAGCACCCACACAAAACGAACATGGAGCTCCTCACTCAAGGCGCTCAAAATTGCATGGTGAAAGACAAGTTCAGTGCCCAAGCCATTTCCCGCTGCCATGGAAACCAAGTGCTCTGGCAGCACATATGTCTGAAAGTGGATATGACACCTAGGGAAGGGAGTGTGCTGGTGAATGGCAACTGCCCGAAGCAGCAGCACAGCTCTTCCAGTGCCAAAACAACTCCACCTGCCTCATGACCTTCACATACCATCAGCTGTCCTGGCAGCTATCTAGGAAACCCTGTTGGGTCACTTCCGGTCCCATGCCCATTGAGCCCAGTGGGATGGAATCAAGCAGCTTCAGCACCCACACAAAACTAACATGGAGCTCCTCACTCAAGGCGCTCAAAACTCCACGGCCAAACACAAGTTCAGTGCCCAAGCCATTTCCCGCTGCCATGGAAACCAAGTGCTCTGGCAGCACATATGTCTGAAAGTGGGTATGACACCTAGGGAAGGGAGTGTGGTGGTGAATGGCAACTGCCTGAAGCAGCAGCACAGCTCTTCCAGTGCCAAAACAACTCCACCTGCCTCATGAACTTCACATACCATCAGCTGTCCTGGCAGCTATCTAGGAAACCCTGTTGGATCACTTCCGGTCCCATGCCCATTGAGCCCAGTGGGATGGAATCAAGCAGCTTCAGCACCCACACAAAACGAACATGGAGCTCCTCACTCAAGGCGCTCAAAATTGCATGGTGAAAGACAAGTTCAGTGCCCAAGCCATTTCCCGCTGCCATGGAAACCAAGTGCTCTGGCAGCACATATGTCTGAAAGTGGATATGACACCTAGGGAAGGGAGTGTGTTGGTGAATGCCAACTGCCCGAAGCAGCAGCACAGCTCTTCCAGTGCCAAAACAACTCCACCTGCCTCATGAACTTCACATACCATCAGCTGTCCTGGCAGCTTTCTAGGAAACCATGTTGGCTCACATCCGGTCCCATGCCCATAGAACCCAGTGGGATGGAATCAAGCAGCTTCAGCACCCACACAAAACGAACATGGAGCTCCTCACTCAAGGCACTAAAAACTCCGCAGCCAAAGACAAGTTCAGTGCCAAAGCCATTTATCGCTGCCATGGAAACCAAGTGCTCTGGCAGCACATATGTCTGAAAGTGGATATGACACCTAGGGAAGGGAGTGTGTTGGTGAATGGCAACTGCCCGAAGCAGCAGCACAGCTTTTCCAGTGCCAAAACAACTCTACCTGCCTCATGAACTTCACATACCATCAGCTGTCCTGGCAGCTATCTAGGAAACCCTGTTGGCTCACTTCCGGTCCCATGCCCATTGAGCCCAGTGGGATGGAATCAAGCATCTTCAGCACCCACACAAAACGAACATGGAGCTCCTCACTCAAGGCGCTCAAAATTACATGGCGAAAGACAAGTTCAGTGCTGAAGCCATTTCCCGCTGCCATGGAAATCAAGTGCTCTGGCAGCACATATGTCTGAAAGTGGACATGACACCTAGGGAAGGGAGTGTGGTGGTGAATGGCAACTGCCCGAAGCAGCAGCACAGCTCTTCCAGTGCCCAAACAACTCCACCTGCCTCATGAACTTCACATACCATCAGCTGTCCTGGCAGCTATCTAGGAAACCCTGTTGGCTCACTTCCGGTCCCATGCCCATTGAGCCCAGTGGGATGGAATCAAGCAGCTTCAGCACCCACACAAAACGAACATGGAGCTCCTCACTCAAGGCGCAAAAAACTCCACGGCCAAAGCCAAGTTCAGTGCCCAAGCCATTTCCCGCTGCCATGGAAACCAAGTACTCTGGCAGCACGTATGTCTAAAAGTGGATATGACACCTAGGGAAGGGAGTGTGTTGGTGAATGGCAACTGCCCGAAGCAGCAGCACAGCTCTTGCACTGCCAAAACAACTCCACCTGCCTCATGAACTTCACATACCATCAGCTGTCCTGGCAGCTATCTAGGAAACCCTGTTGGGTCACTTCTGGGCCCATGCCCATTGAGCCCAGTGGGATGGAATCAAGCAGCTTCAGCACCCACACAAAACGAACATGGAGCTCCTCACTCAAGGCGCTCAAAGCTTCACGGCCAAAGACAAGTTCAGCGCCGAAGCCATTTCCCGCTGCCATGGAAACCAAGTGCTCTGGCAGCACATATGTCTGAAAGTGGATATGACACCTAGGGAAGGGAGTGTGCTCGTGAATGGCAACTGCCTGAAGCAGCAGCACAGCTCTTCCAGTGCCAAAACAACTCCACCTGCCTCATGAACTTCACATACCATCAGCTGTCCTGGCAGCTTTCTAGGAAACCATGTTGGCTCACATCCGGTTACATGCCCATTGAGCCCAGTGGGATGGAATCAAGCAGCTTCAGCACCCACACAAAACGAACATGGAGCTCCTCACTCAAGGCGCTCAAAATTGCATGGTGAAAGACAAGTTCAGTGCCCAAGCCATTTCCCGCTGCCATGGAAACCAAGTGCTCTGGCAGCACATATGTCTGAAAGTGGATATGACACCTAGGGAAGGGAGTGTGCTGGTGAATGGCAACTGCCCGAAGCAGCAGCACAGCTCTTCCAGTGCCAAAACAACTCCACCTGCCTCATGACCTTCACATACCATCAGCTGTCCTGGCAGCTATCTAGGAAACCCTGTTGGGTCACTTCCGGTCCCATGCCCATTGAGCCCAGTGGGATGGAATCAAGCAGCTTCAGCACCCACACAAAACTAACATGGAGCTCCTCACTCAAGGCGCTCAAAACTCCACGGCCAAACACAAGTTCAGTGCCCAAGCCATTTCCCGCTGCCATGGAAACCAAGTGCTCTGGCAGCACATATGTCTGAAAGTGGGTATGACACCTAGGGAAGGGAGTGTGTTGGTGAATGGCAACTGCCTGAAGCAGCAGCACAGCTCTTCCACTGCCAAAACAACTCCACCTGCCTCATGAACTTCACATACCATCAGCTGTCCTGGCAGCTATCTAGGAAACCCTGTTGGCTCACTTCCGGTCCCATGCCCATTGAGCCCAGTGGGATGGAATCAAGCATCTTCAGCACCCACACAAAACGAACATGGAGCTCCTCACTCAAGGCGCTCAAAATTACATGGCCAAAGACAAGTTCAGTGCCCAAGCCATTTCCCGCTGCCATGGAAATCAAGTGCTCTGGCAGCACATATGTCTGAAAGTGGACATGACACCTAGGGAAGGGAGTGTGGTGGTGAATGGCAACTGCCCGAAGCAGCAGCACAGCTCTTCCAGTGCCCAAACAACTCCACCTGCCTCATGAACTTCACATACCATCAGCTGTCCTGGCAGCTATCTAGGAAACCCTGTTGGCTCACTTCCGGTCCCATGCCCATTGAGCCCAGTGGGATGGAATCAAGCAGCTTCAGCACCCACACAAAACGAACATGGAGCTCCTCACTCAAGGCGCAAAAAACTCCACGGCCAAAGCCAAGTTCAGTGCCCAAGCCATTTCCCGCTGCCATGGAAACCAAGTACTCTGGCAGCACGTATGTCTGAAAGTGGATATGACACCTAGGGAAGGGAGTGTTTTGGTGAATGCCAACTGCCCGAAGCAGCAGCACAGCTCTTCCAGTGCCAAAACAACTCCACCTGCCTCATGAACTTCACATACCATCAGCTGTCCTGGCAGCTATCTAGGAAACCCTGTTGGGTCACTTCCGGTCCCATGCCCATTGAGCCCAGTGGGATGGAATCAAGCAGCTTCAGCACCCACACAAAACGAACATGGAGCTCCTCACTCAAGGCGCTCAAAATTACATGACCAAAGACAAGTTCAGTGCCCAAGCCATTTCCCGCTGCCATGGAAACCAAGTGCTCTGGCAGCACATATGTCTGAAAGTGGATATGACACCTAGGGAAGGGAGTGTGCTGGTGAATGGCAACTGCCCGAAGCAGCAGCACAGCTCTTCCACTGCCAAAACAACTCCACCTGCCTCATGAACTTCACATACCATCAGCTGTCCTGGCAGCTATCTAGGAAACCCTGTTGGATCACTTCCGGTCCCATGCCCATTGAGCCCAGTGGGATGGAATCAAGCAGCTTCAGCACCCATACAAAACGAACATGGAGCTCCTCACTCAAGGCGCTCAAAACTACATGGCGAAAGACAAGTTCAGTGCCCAAGCCATTTCCCGCTGCCATGGAAACCAAGTGCTCTGGCAGCACATATGTCTGAAAGTGGATATGACACCTAGGGAAGGGAGTGTGGTGGTGAATGGCAACTGCCTGAAGCAGCAGCACAGCTCTTCCACTGCCAAAACAACTCCACCTGCCTCATGAACTTCACATACCATCAGCTGTCCTGGCAGCTATCTAGGAAACCCTGTTGGGTCACTTCCGGTCCCATGCCCTTGAGCCCAGTGGGATGGAATCAAGCAGCTTAAGCACCCACACAAAACGAACATGGAGCTCCTCACTCAAGGCGCTCAAAACTCCACGGCCAAAGACAAGTTCAGTGCCCAAGCCATTTCCCGCTGCCATGGAAACCAAGTGCTCTTGGCAGCACATATGTCTGAAAGCGGATATGACACCTAGGGAAGGGAGTGTGCTGGTGAATGGCAACTGCCTGAAGCAGCAGCACAGCTCTTCCACTGCCAAAACAACTCCACCTGACTCATGAACTTCACATACCATCAGCTGTCCTGGCAGCTATGTAGGAAACCCTGTTGGGTCACTTCAGGTCCCATGCCCATTGAGCCCAGTGGGATGGAATCAAGCAGCTTCAGCACCCACACAAAACCAACATGGAGCTCCTCACTCAATGCGCTCAAAATTACATGACCAAAGACAAGTTCAGTGCCCAAGCCATTTCCCGCTGCCATGGAAACCAAGTGCTCTGGCAGCACATATGTCTGAAAGTGGATATGACACCTAGGGAAGGGAGTGTGCTGGTGAATGGCAACTGCCCGAAGCAGCAGCACAGCTCTTCCAGTGCCAAAACAACTCCACCTGCCTCATGAACTTCACATACCATCAGCTGTCCTGGCAGCTATCTAGGAAACCCTGTTGGGTCACTTCAGGTCCCATGCCCATTGAGCCCAGTGGGATGGAATCAAGCAGCTTCAGCACCCACACAAAACGAACATGGAGCTCCTCACTCAAGGCGCTCAAAACTACATGGCGAAAGACAAGTTCAGTGCCCAAGCCATTTCCCGCTGCCATGGAAACCAAGTGCTCTGGCAGCACATATGTCTGAAAGTGGATATGACACCTAGGGAAGGGAGTGTGCTGGTGAATGGCAACTGCCTGAAGCAGCAGCACAGCTCTTCCACTGCCAAAACAACTCCACCTGCCTCATGAACTTCACATACCATCAGCTGTCCTGGCAGCTATCTAGGAAACCCTGTTGGGTCACTTCCGGTCCCATGCCCATTGAGCCCAGTGGGATGGAATCAAGCAGCTTCAGCACCCACACAAAACGAACATGGAGCTCCTCACTCAAGGCGCTCAAAACTCCACGGCCAAACACAAGTTCAGTGCTGAAGCCATTTCCCGCTGCCATGGAAACCAAGTGCTCTGGCAGCACATATGTCTGAAAGTGGATATGACACCTAGGGAAGGGAGTGTGGTGGTGAATGGCAACTGCCCGAAGCAGCAGCACAGCTCTTCCAGTGCCAAAACAACTCCACCTGCCTCCTGAACTTCACATACCATCAGCTGTCCTGGCAGCTATCTAGGAAACCCTGTTGGGTCACTTCCGGTCCCATGCCCATTGAGCCCAGTGGGATGGAATCAAGCAGCTTCAGCACCCACACAAAACGAACATGGAGCTCCTCACTCAAGGCGCTAAAAACTCCTCAGCCAAAGACAAGTTCAGTGCCCAAGCCATTTCCCGCTGCCATGGAAACCAAGTGCTCTGGCAGCACATATGTCTGAAAGTGGATATGACACCTAGGGAAGGGAGTGTGCTGGTGAATGGCAACTGCCCGAAGCAGCAGCACAGCTCTTCCAGTGCCAAAACAACTCCACCTGCCTCATGAACTTCACATACCATCAGCTGTCCTGGCAGCTATCTAGGAAACCCTGTTGGGTCACTTCAGGTCCCATGCCCATTGAGCCCAGTGGGATGGAAACAAGCAGCTTCAGCACCCACACAAAACGAACATGGAGCTCCTCACTCAAGGCGCTCAAAACTCCTCAGCCAAAGACAAGTTCAGTGCCCAAGCCATTTCCCGCTGCCATGGAAACCAAGTGCTCTGGCAGCACATATGTCTGAAAGTGGATATGACACCTAGGGAAGGGAGTGTGCTGGTGAATGGCAACTGCCCGAAGCAGCAGCACAGCTCTTCCAGTGCCAAAACAACTCCACCTGCCTCATGAACTTCACATACCATCAGCTGTCCTGGCAGCTATCTCGGAAACCCTGTTGGCTCACATCCGGTCCCATGCCCATTGAGCCCAGTGGGATGGAATCAAGCAGCTTCAGCACCCACACAAAACGAACATGGAGCTCCTCACTCAAGGCGCTCAAAACTCCAAGGCCAAAGACAAGTTCAGTGCCCAAGCCATTTCCCGCTGCCATGGAAACCAAGTGCTGTGGCAGCACATATGTCTGAAAGTGGATATGACACCTAGGGAAGGGAGTGTGCTGGTGAATGGCAACTGCCCGAAGCAGCAGCACAGCTCTTCCACTGCCAAAACAACTCCACCTGCCTCATGAACTTCACATACCATCAGCTGTCCTGGCAGCTATCTAGGAAACCCTGTTGGGTCACTTCCGGTCCCATGCCCATTGAGCCCAGTGGGATGGAATCAAGCAGCTTCAGCACCCACACAAAACGAACATGGAGCTCCTCACTCAAGGCGCTCAAAACTCCAAGGCCAAAGACAAGTTCAGTGCTCAAGCCATTTCCCGCTGCCATGGAAACCAACTGCTCTGGCAGCACATATGTCTGAAAGTGGATATGACACCTAGGGAAGGGAGTGTGCTGGTGAATGGCAACTGCCTGATTCAGCAGCACAGCTCTTCCAGTGCCAAAACAACTCCACCTGCCTCATGAACTTCACATACCATCAGCTGTCCTGGCAGCTATCTAGGAAACCCTGTTGGGTCACTTCCAGTCCCATGCCCATTGAGCCCAGTGGGATGGAATCAAGCAGCTTCAGCACCCACACAAAACGAACATGGAGCTCCTCACTCAAGGCGCTCAAAACTCCACGGCCAAAGACAAGTTCAGTGCCCAAGCCATTTCCCGCTGCCATGGAAACCAAGTGCTCTGGCAGCACATATGTCTGAAAGTGGATATGACACCTAGGGAAGGGAGTGTGCTGGTGAATGGCAACTGCCCGAAGCAGCAGCACAGCTCTTCCAGTGCCAAAACAACTCCACCTGCCTCATGAACTTCACATACCATCAGCTGTCCTGGCAGCTATCTAGGAAACCCTGTTGGGTCACTTCAGGTCCCATGCCCATTGAGCCCAGTGGGATGGAAACAAGCAGCTTCAGCACCCACACAAAACGAACATGGAGCTCCTCACTCAAGGCGCTCAAAACTCCTCAGCCAAAGACAAGTTCAGTGCCCAAGCCATTTCCCGCTGCCATGGAAACCAAGTGCTCTGGCAGCACATATGTCTGAAAGTGGATATGACACCTAGGGAAGGGAGTGTGCTGGTGAATGGCAACTGCCCGAAGCAGCAGCACAGCTCTTCCAGTGCCAAAACAACTCCACCTGCCTCATGAACTTCACATACCATCAGCTGTCCTGGCAGCTATCTCGGAAACCCTGTTGGCTCACATCCGGTCCCATGCCCATTGAGCCCAGTGGGATGGAATCAAGCAGCTTCAGCACCCACACAAAACGAACATGGAGCTCCTCACTCAAGGCGCTCAAAACTCCAAGGCCAAAGACAAGTTCAGTGCCCAAGCCATTTCCCGCTGCCATGGAAACCAAGTGCTGTGGCAGCACATATGTCTGAAAGTGGATATGACACCTAGGGAAGGGAGTGTGCTGGTGAATGGCAACTGCCCGAAGCAGCAGCACAGCTCTTCCACTGCCAAAACAACTCCACCTGCCTCATGAACTTCACATACCATCAGCTGTCCTGGCAGCTATCTAGGAAACCCTGTTGGGTCACTTCCGGTCCCATGCCCATTGAGCCCAGTGGGATGGAATCAAGCAGCTTCAGCACCCACACAAAACGAACATGGAGCTCCTCACTCAAGGCGCTCAAAACTCCAAGGCCAAAGACAAGTTCAGTGCTCAAGCCATTTCCCGCTGCCATGGAAACCAACTGCTCTGGCAGCACATATGTCTGAAAGTGGATATGACACCTAGGGAAGGGAGTGTGCTGGTGAATGGCAACTGCCTGATTCAGCAGCACAGCTCTTCCAGTGCCAAAACAACTCCACCTGCCTCATGAACTTCACATACCATCAGCTGTCCTGGCAGCTATCTAGGAAACCCTGTTGGGTCACTTCCAGTCCCATGCCCATTGAGCCCAGTGGGATGGAATCAAGCAGCTTCAGCACCCACACAAAACGAACATGGAGCTCCTCACTCAAGGCGCTCAAAACTCCACGGCCAAAGACAAGTTCAGTGCCCAAGCCATTTCCCGCTGCCATGGAAACCAAGTGCTCTGGCAGCACATATGTCTGAAAGTGGATATGACACCTAGGGAAGGGAGTGTGCTGGTGAATGGCAACTGCCCGAAGCAGCAGCACTGCTCTTCCAGTGCCAAAACAACTCCACCTGCCTCATGAACTTCACATACCATCAGCTGTCCTGGCAGCTATCTAGGAAACCCTGTTGGGTCACTTCCGGTCCCATGCCCATTGAGCCCAGTGGGATGGAATCAAGCAGCTTCAGCACCCACACAAAACGAACATGGAGCTCCTCACTCAAGGCGCTCAAAACTCCTCAGCCAAAGACAAGTTCAGTGCCTAAGCCATTTCCCGCTGCCATGGAAACCAAGTGCTCTGGCAGCACACATGTCTGAAAGTGGATATGACACCTAGGGAAGGGAGTGTGGTGGTGAATGGCAACTGCCTGAAGCAGCAGCACAGCTCTTCCACTGCCAAAACAACTCCACCTGCCTCATGAACTTCACATACCATCAGCTGTCCTGGCAGCTATCTAGGAAACCCTGTTGGGTCACTTCCACTCCCATGCCCATTGAGCCCAGTGGGATGGAATCAAGCAGCTTCAGCACCCACACAAAACGAACATGGAGCTCCTCACTCAAGGCGCTCAAAACTCCCAGGCCAAAGACAAGTTCAGTGCCCAAGCCATTTCCCGCTGCCATGGAAACCAAGTGCTCTGGCAGCACATATGTCTGAAAGTGGATATGACACCTAGGGAAGGGAGTGTGGTGGTGAATGGCAACTGCCCGAAGCAGCAGCACAGCTCTTCCACTGCCAAAACAACTCCACCTGCCTCATGAACTTCACATACCATCAGCTGTCCTGGCAGCTATCTAGGAAGCCCTGTTGGGTCACTTCCGGTCCCATGCCCATTGAGCCCAGTGGGATGGAATCAAGCAGCTTCAGCACCCACACAAAACGAACATGGAGCTCCTCACTCAAGGCGCTCAAAACTCCACGGCCAAAGACAAGTTCAGTGCCCAAGCCATTTCCCGCTGCCATGGAAACCAAGTGCTCTGGCAGCACATATGTCTGAAAGTGGATATGACACCTAGGGAAGGGAGTGTGCTGGTGAATGGCAACTGCCCGAAGCAGCAGCACAGCTCTTCCAGTGCCAAAACAACTCCACCTGCCTCATGAACTTCACATACCATCAGCTGTCCTGGCACCTATCTAGGAAACCCTGTTGGGTCACTTCCGGTCCCATGCCCTTTGAGCCCAGTGGGATGGAATCAAGCAGCTTCAGCACCCACACAAAACGAACATGGAGCTCCTCACACAAGGCGCTAAAAACTCCTTAGCCAAATACAAGTTCAGTGCCGAAGCCATTTCCCGCTGCCATGGAAACCAAGTGCTCTGGCAGCACATATGTCTGAAAGTGGATATGACACCTAGGGAAGGGAGTGTGCTGGTGAATGGCAACTGCCCGAAGCAGCAGCACAGCTCTTCCAGTGCCAAAACAACTCCACCTGCCTCATGAACTTCAATTACCATCAGCTGTCCTGGCAGCTATCTAGGAAACCCTGTTGGGTCACTTCCGGTCCCATGCCCATTGAGCCCAGTGGGATGGAATCAAGCAGCTTCAGCACCTACACAAAATGAACATGGAGCTCCTCACTCAAGGCGCAAAAAACTCCACGGCCAAAGCCAAGTTCAGTGCCCAAGCCATTTCCCGCTGCCATGGAAACCAAGTACTCTGGCAGCACGTATGTCTGAAAGTGGATATGACACCTAGGGAAGGGAGTGTATTGGTGAATGGCAACTGCCCGAAGCAGCAGCACAGCTCTTCCACTGCCAAAACAACTCCACCTGCCTCATGAACTTCACATACCATCAGCTGTCTTGGCAGCTATCTAGGAAACCCTGTTGGGTCACTTCTGGGCCCATGCCCATTGAGCCCAGTGGGATGGAATCAAGCAGCTTCAGCACCCACACAAAACGAACATGGAGCTCCTCACTCAAGGCGCTCAAAGCTTCACGGCCAAAGACAAGTTCAGTGCCCAAGCCATTTCCCGCTGCCATGGAAACCAAGTGCTCTGGCAGCACATATGTCTGAAAGTGGATATGACACCTAGGGAAGGGAGTGTGCTGGTGAATGGCAACTGCCCGAAGCAGCAGCACAGCTCTCCAGTGCCAAAAAAACTGCAACTGCCTCATGAACTTCACATACCATCAGCTGTCCTGGCAGCTATCTAGGAAACCCTGTTGGGTCACTTCCGGTCCCATGCCCATTGAGCCCAGTGGGATGGAATCAAGCAGCTTCAGCACCCACACAAAACGAACATGGAGCTCCTCACTCAAGGCGCTCAAAACTCCACGGCCAAAGACAAGTTCAGTGCCCAAGCCATTTCCCGCTGCCATGGAAACCAAGTGCTCTGGCAGCACATATGTCTGAAAGTGGATATGACACCTAGGGAAGGGAGTGTGTTGGTGAATGGCAACTGCCCGAAGCAGCAGCACAGCTCTTCCAGTGCCAAAACAACTCCACCTGCCTCATGAACTTCACATACCATCAGCTGTCCTGGCAGCTATCTAGGAAACCCTGTTGGGTCACTTCCGGTCCCATGCCCATTGAGCCCAGTGGGATGAAATCAAGCAGCTTCAGCACCCACACAAAACTAACATGGAGCTCCTCACTCAAGGCACTCAAAACTCCACGGCCAAACACAAGTTCAGTGCTCAAGCCATTTCCCGCTGCCATGGAAACCAAGTGCTCTGGCAGCACATATGTCTGAAAGTGGATATGACACCTAGGGAAGGGAGTGGGCTGGTGAATGGCAACTGCCTGAAGCAGCAGGACAGCTCTTCCAGTGCCAAAACAACTCCACCTGCCTCATGAACTTCACATACCATCAGCTGTCCTGGCAGCTTTCTAGGAAACCATGTTGGCTCACATCCGCTCCCATGCCCATTGAGCCCAGTGGGATGGAATCAAGCAGCTTCAGCACCCACACAAAACGAACATGGAGCTCCTCACTCAAGGCACTAAAAACTCCACGGCCAAAGACAAGTTCAGTGCTGAAGCCATTTCCCGCTGCCATGGAAACCAAGTGCTCTGGCAGCACATATGTCTGAAAGTGGGTATGACACCTAGGGAAGGGAGTGTGGTGGTGAATGGCAACTGCCTGAAGCAGCAGCACAGCTCTTCCACTGCCAAAACAACTCCACCTGCCTCATGAACTTCACATACCATCAGCTGTCCTGGCAGCTATCTAGGAAACCCTGTTGGGTCACTTCCGGTCCCATGCCCATTGAGCCCAGTGGGATGGAATCAAGCAGCTTCAGCATCCACACAAAACGAACATGGAGCTCCTCACTCAAGGCGCTCAAAACTCCACGGAAAAAGACAAGTTCAGTGCCCAAGCCATTTCCTGCTGCCATGGAAACCAAGTGCTCTGGCAGCACATATGTCTGAAAGTGGATATGACACCTAGGGAAGGGAGTGTGCTGGTGAATGGCAACTGCCCGAAGCAGCAGCACAGCTCTTCCAGTGCCAAAACAACTCCACCTGCCTCATGAACTTCACATACCATCAGCTGTCCTGGCAGCTATCTAGGAAACCCTGTTGGGTCACTTCCGGTCCCATGCCCATTGAGCCCAGTGGGATGGAATCAAGCAGCTTCAGCACCCACACAAAATGAACATGGAGCTCCTCACTCAAGGCGCAAAAAACTCCACGGCCAAAGACAAGTTCAGTGCCCAAGCCATTTCCCGCTGCCATGGAAACCAAGTACTCTGGCAGCACGTATGTCTGAAAGTGGACATGACACCTAGGGAAGGGAGTGTGCTGGTGAATGGCAACTGCCCGAAGCAGCACAGCTCTTCCAGTGCCAAAACAACTCCACCTGCCTGATGAACTTCACATACCATCAGCTGTCCTGGCAGCTATCTAGGAAACCCTGTTGGGTCACTTCCGGTCCCATGCCCATTGAGCCCAGTGGGATGGAATCAAGCAGCTTCAGCACCCACACAAAACCAACATGGAGCTCCTCACTCAAGGCGCTCAAAGCTTCACGGCCAAAGACAAGTTCAGTGCTGAAGCCATTTCCCGCTGCCATGGAAACCAAGTGCTCTGGCAGCACATATGTCTGAAAGTGGATATGACACCTAGGGAAGGGAGTGTGTTGGTGAATGGCAACTGCCCGAAGCAGCAGCACAGCTCTTCCACTGCCAAAAAAACTGCAACTGCCTCATGAACTTCACATACCATCAGCTGTCCTGGCAGCTATCTAGGAAACCCTGTTGGCTCACTTCCGGTCCCATGCCCATTGAGCCCAGTGGGATGGAATCAAGCAGCTTCAGCACCCACACAAAACCAACATGAAGCTCCTCCCTCTAGGCGCTAAAAACTCCAAGGACAAAGACAAGTTCAGTGCCCAAGCCATTTCCTGCTGCCATGGAAACCAAGTGCTCTGGCAGCACATATGTCTGAAAGTGGATATGACACCTAGGGAAGGGAGTGTGCTGGTGAATGGCAACTGCCTGAAGCAGCAGCACAGCTCTTCCACTGCCAAAACAACTCCACCTGCCTCATGAACTTCACATACCATCAGCTGTCCTGGCAGCTATCTAGGAAGCCCTGTTGGGTCACTTCAGGTCCCATGCCCATTGAGCCCAGTGGGATGGAATCAAGCAGCTTCAGCACCCACACAAAACGAACATGGAGCTCCTCACTCAAGGCGCTCAAAACTCCACGGCCAAAGACAAGTTCAGTGCCCAAGCCATTTCCCGCTGCCATGGAAACCAAGTGCTCTGGCAGCACATATGTCTGAAAGTGGATATGACACCTACGAAAGGGAGTGTGCTGGTGAATGGCAACTGCCTGAAGCAGCAGCACAGCTCTTCCACTGCCAAAACAACTCCACCTGCCTCATGAACTTCACATACCATCAGCTGTCCTGGCAGCTTTCTAGGAAACCATGTTGGCTCACATCAGGTCCCATGCCCATTGAGCCCAGTGGGATGGAATCAAGCAGCTTCAGCACCCACACAAAACTAACATGGAGCTCCTCACTCAAGGCACTAAAAACTCCGCAGCCAAAGACAAGTTCAGTGCCCAAGCCATTTCCCGCTGCCATGGAAACCAAGTGCTCTGGCAGCACATATGTCTGAAAGTGGGTATGACACCTAGGGAAGGGAGTGTGGTGGTGAATGGCAACTGCCCGAAGCAGCAGCACAGCTCTTCCAGTGCCAAAACAACTCCACCTGCCTCATGAACTTCACATACCATCAGCTGTCCTGGCAGCTATCTAGGAAACCCTGTTGGCTCACTTCCAGTCCCATGCCCATTGAGCCCAGTGGGACGGAATCAAGCATCTTCAGCACCCACACAAAACTAACATGGAGCTCCTCACTCAAGGCGCTCAAAATTACATGGCGAAAGACAAGTTCAGTGCTGAAGCCATTTCCCGCTGCCATGGAAACCAAGTGCTCTGGCAGCACATATGTCTGAAAGTGGATATGACACCTAGGGAAGGGAGTGTGGTGGTGAATGGCAACTGCCCGAAGCAGCAGCACAGCTCTTCCAGTGCCAAAACAACTCCACCTGCCTCATGAACTTCACATACCATCAGCTGTCCTGGCAGCTATCTAGGAAAACCTGTTGGGTCACTTCCGGTCCCATGCCCATTGAGCCCAGTGGGATGGAATCAAGCAGCTTCAGCACCTACACAAAATGAACATGGAGCTCCTCACTCAAGGCGCAAAAAACTCCACGGCCAAAGCCAAGTTCAGTGCCCAAGCCATTTCCCGCTGCCATGGAAACCAAGTACTCTGGCAGCACGTATGTTTGAAAGTGGATATGACACCTAGGGAAGGGAGTGTGTTGGTGAATGGCAACTGCCCGAAGCAGCAGCACAGCTCTTCCACTGCCAAAACAACTCCACCTGCCTCATGAACTTCACATACCATCAGCTGTCCTGGCAGCTATCTAGGAAACCCTGTTGGGTCACTTCCGGTCCCATGCCCATTGAGCCCAGTGGGATGGAATCAAGCAGCTTCAGCACCCACACAAAACGAACATGGAGCTCCTCACTCAAGGCGCTCAAAGCTTCACGGCCAAAGACAAGTTCAGTGCCCAAGCCATTTCCCGCTGCCATGGAAACCAAGTGCTCTGGCAGCACATATGTCTGAAAGTGGATATGACACCTAGGGAAGGGAGTGTGCTGGTGAATGGCAACTGCCCGAAGCAGCAGCACAGCTCTTCCAGTGCGAAAAAAACTGCAACTGCCTCATGAACTTCACATACCATCAGCTGTCCTGGCAGCTATCTAGGAAACCCTGTTGGGTCACTTCCGGTCCCATGCCCATTGAGCCCAGTGGGATGGAATCAAGCAGCTTCAGCACCCACACAAAACTAACATGGAGCTCCTCACTCAAGGCACTCAAAACTCCACGGCCAAACACAAGTTCAGTGCCCAAGCCATTTCCCGCTGCCATGGAAACCAAGTGCTCTGGCAGCACATATGCCTGAAAGTGGATATGACACCTACGGAAGGGAGTGTGGTGGTGAATGGCAACTGCCTGAAGCAGCAGCACAGCTCTTCCAGTGCCAAAACAACTCCACCTGCCTCATGAACTTCACATACCATCAGCTGTCCTGGCAGCTTTCTAGGAAACCCTGTTGGCTCACATCCGGTCCCATGCCCATTGAGCCCAGTGGGATGGAATCAAGCAGCTTCAGCACCCACACAAAACGAACATGGAGCTCCTCACTCAAGGCACTAAAAACTCCGCAGCCAAAGACAAGTTCAGTGCCCAAGCCATTTCCCGCTGCCATGGAAACCAAGTGCTCTGGCAGCACATATGTCCGAAAGTGGGTATGACACCTAGGGAAGGGAGTGTGGTGGTGAATGGCAACTGCCTGAAGCAGCAGCACAGCTCTTCCACTGCCAAAACAACTCCACCTGCCTCATGAACTTCACATACCATCAGCTGTCCTGGCAGCTATCTAGGAAACCCTGTTGGGTCACTTCCGGTCCCATGCCCATTGAGCCCAGTGGGATGGAATCAAGCAGCTTCAGCATCCACACAAAACGAACATGGAGCTCCTCACTCAAGGCGCTCAAAACTCCAAGGCCAAAGACAAGTTCATTGCCCAAGCCATTTCCTGCTGCCATGGAAACCAAGTGCTCTGGCGGCACATATGTCTGAAAGTGGATATGACACCTAGGGAAGGGAGTGTGCTGGTGAATGGCAACTGCCCGAAGCAGCAGCACAGCTCTTCCACTGCCAAAACAACTCCACCTGCCTCATGAACTTCACATACCATCAGCTGTCCTGGCAGCTATCTAGGAAACCCTGTTGGGTCACTTCCGGTCCCATGCCCATTGAGCCCAGTGGGATGGAATCAAGCAGCTTCAGCACCCACACAAAACTAACATGGAGCTCCTCACTCAAGGCGCTCAAAACTCCACGGAAAAACACAAGTTCATTGCCCAAGCCATTTCCTGCTGCCATGGAAACCAAGTGCTCTGGCAGCACATATGTCTGAAAGTGGATATGACACCTAGGGAAGGGAGTGTGCTGGTGAATGGCAACTGCCCGAAGCAGCAGCACAGCTCTTCCACTGCCAAAACAACTCCACCTGCCTCATGAACTTCACATACCATCAGCTGTCCTGGCAGCTATCTAGGAAACCCTGTTGGGTCACTTCCGGTCCCATGCCCATTGAGCCCAGTGGGATGGAATCAAGCAGCTTCAGCACCCACACAAAACTAACATGGAGCTCCTCACTCAAGGCGCTCAAAACTCCACGGAAAAACACAAGTTCATTGCCCAAGCCATTTCCTGCTGCCATGGAAACCAAGTGCTCTGGCAGCACATATGTCTTAAAGTGGATATGACACCTAGGGAAGGGAGTGTGCTGGTGAATGGCAACTGCCCGAAGCAGCAGCACAGCTCTTCCACTGCCAAAACAACTCCACCTGCCTCATGAACTTCACATACCATCAGCTGTCCTGGCAGCTATCTAGGAAACCCTGTTGGGTCACTTCCGGTCCCATGCCCATTGAGCCCAGTGGGATGGAATCAAGCAGCTTCAGCACCCACACAAAACTAACATGGAGCTCCTCACTCAAGGCGCTCAAAACTCCACGGAAAAAGACAAGTTCATTGCCCAAGCCATTTCCTGCTGCCATGGACCCAAGTGCTCTGGCAGCACATATGTCTGAAAGTGGATATGACACCTAGGGAAGGGAGTGTGCTGGTGAATGGCAACTGCCCGAAGCAGCAGCACAGCTCTTCCACTGCCAAAACAACTCCACCTGCCTCATGAACTTCACATACCATTAGCTGTCCTGGCAGCTATCTAGGAAACCCTGTTGGGTCACTTCCGGTCCCATGCCCATTGAGCCCAGTGGGATGGAATCAAGCAGCTTCAGCACCCACACAAAACGAACATGGAGCTCCTCACTCAAGGCGCTCAAAACTCCACGGCCAAAGACAAGTTCAGTGCCCAAGCCATTTCCCGCTGCCATGGAAACCAAGTGCTCTGGCAGCACATATGTCTGAAAGTGGATATGACACCTAGGGAAGGGAGTGTGCTGGTGAATGGCAACTGCCTGAAGCAGCAGCACAGCTCTTCCACTGCCAAAACAACTCCACCTGCCTCATGAACTTCGCATACCATCAGCTGTCCTGGCAGCTATCTAGGAAACCATGTTGGCTCACTTCCGGTCCCATGCCCATTGAGCCCAGTGGGATGGAATCAAGCAGCTTCAGACCCACACAAAACGAACATGGAGCTCCTCACTCAAGGCGCAAAAAACTCCACGGCCAAAGACAAGTTCAGTGCCCAAGCCATTTCCCGCTGCCATGGAAACCAAGTACTCTGGCAGCACGTATGTCTGAAAGTGGATATGACACCTAGGGAAGGGAGTGTGCTGGTGAATGGCAACTGCCCGAAGCAGCACAGCTCTTCCACTGCCAAAACAACTCCACCTGCCTCATGAACTTCACATACCATCAGCTGTCCTGGCAGCTATCTAGGAAACCCTGTTGGGTCACTTCCGGGCCCATGCCCATTGAGCCCAGTGGGATGGAATCAAGCAGCTTCAGCACCCACACAAAACGAACATGGAGCTCCTCACTCAAGGCGCTCAAAGCTTCACGGCCAAGGACAAGTTCAGTGCCCAAGCCATTTCCCACTGCCATGGAAACCAAGTGCTCTGGCAGCACATATGTCTGAAAGTGGATATGACACCTAGGGAAGGGAGTGTGCTGGTGAATGGCAACTGCCCGAAGCAGCAGCACAGCTCTTCCACTGCCAAAAAAACTGCAACTGCCTCATGAACTTCACATACCATCAGCTGTCCTGGCACCTATCTAGGAAACCCTGTTGGGTCACTTCCGGTCCCATGCCCATTGAGCCCAGTGGGATGGAATCAAGCAGCTTCAGCACCCACACAAAACCAACATGGAGCTCCTCACTCAAGGCGCAAAAAACTCCATGGCCAAACACAAGTTCAGTGCCCAAGCCATTTCCCGCTGCCATGGAAACCAAGTGCTCTGACAGCACATATGTCTGAGAGTGGATATGACACCTAGGGAAGGGAGTGTGTTGGTGAATGGCAACTGCCCGAAGCAGCAGCACAGCTCTTCCACTGCCAAAACAACTCCACCTGCCTCATGAACTTCACATACCATCAGCTGTCCTGGCAGCTATCTAGGAAACCCTGTTGGGTCACTTCCGGTCCCATGCCCATTGAGCCCAGTGGGATGGAATCAAGCAGCTTCAGCACCCACACAAAACCAACATGGAGCTCCTCACTCAAGGCACTAAAAACTCCGCAGCAAAAGACAAGTTCAGTGCCCACGCCATTTCCCGCTGCCATGGAAACCAAGTGCTCTGGCAGCACATATGTCTGAAAGTGGATATGACACCTAGGGAGGGGATTGTGCTGGTGAATGGCAACTGCCCAAAGCAGCAGCACAGCTCTTCCAGTGCCAAAACAACTCCACCTGCCTCATGAACTTCACATACCATCAGCTGTCCTGGCAGCTATCTAGGAAACCCTGTTGGGTCACTTCCGGTCCCATGCCCATTGAGCCCAGTGGGATGGAATCAAGCAGCTTCAGCACCCACACAAAACGAACATGGAGCTCCTCACTCAAGGCGCAAAAAACTCCACGGCCAAGGCCAAGTTCAGTGCCCAAGCCATTTCCCGCTGCCATGGAAACCAAGTGCTCTGGCAGCACATATGTTTGAAAGTGGATATGACACCTACGGAAGGGAGTGTGCTGGTGAATGGCAACTGCCTGAAGCAGCAGCACAGCTCTTCCACTGCCAAAACAACTCCACCTGCCTCATGAACTTCACATACCATCAGCTGTCCTGGCAGCTATCTAGGAAACCCTGTTGGGTCACTTCCGGTCCCATGCCCATTGAGCCCAGTGGGATGGAATCAAGCAGCTTCAGCACCCACACAAAACCAACATGGAGCTCCTCACTCAAGGCGCTCAAAACTCCACGGCCAAAGACAAGTTCAGTGCCCAAGCCATTTCCCGCTGCCATGGAAACCAAGTGCTCTGGCAGCACATATGTCTGAAAGTGGATATGACACCTAGGGAAGGGAGTGTGTTGGTGAATGGCAACTGCCCGAAGCAGCAGCACAGCTCTTCCACTGCCAAAACAACTCCACCTGCCTCATGAACTTCACATACCATCAGCTGTCCTGGCAGCTATCTAGGAAACCCTGTTGGGTCACTTCCGGTCCCATGCCCATTGAGCCCAGTGGGATGGAATCAAGCAGCTTCAGCACCCACACAAAATGAACATGGATCTCCTCACTCAAGGCGCAAAAAACTCCACTTCCAAAGCCAAGTTCAGTGCCCAAGCCATTTCCCGCTGCCATGGAAACCAAGTACTCTGGCAGCACGTATGTCTGAAAGTGGATATGACACCTAGGGAAGGGAGTGTGCTGGTGAATGGCAACTGCCCGAAGCAGCAGCACAGCTCTTCCACTGCCAAAACAACTCCACCTGCCTCATGAACTTCACATACCATCAGCTGTCCTGGCAGCTATCTAGGAAACCCTGTTGGGTCACTTCCGGTCCCATGCCCATTGAGCCCAGTGGGATGGAATCAAGCAGCTTCAGCACCCACACAAAACGAACATGGAGCTCCTCACTCAAGGCGCTCAAAGCTTCACGGCCAAAGACAAGTTCAGTGCCCAAGCCATTTCCCGCTGCCATGGAAACCAAGTGCTCTGGCAGCACATATGTCTGAAAGTGGGTATGACACCTAGGGAAGGGAGTGTGCTGGTGAATGGCAACTGCCCGAAGCAGCAGCACAGCTCTTCCAGTGCCAAAAAAACTGCAACTGCCTCATGAACTTCACATAACATCAGCTGTCCTGGCAGCTATCTAGGAAACCCTGTTGGGTCACTTCCGGTCCCATGCCCATTGAGCCCAGTGGGATGGAATCAAGCAGCTTCAGCACCCACACAAAACGAACATGGAGCTCCTCACTCAAGGCGCTCAAAACTCCACGGCCAAACACAAGTTCAGTGCCCAAGCCATTTCCCGCTGCCATGGAAACCAAGTGCTCTGGCAGCACATATGTCTGAAAGTGGATATGACACCTAGGGAAGGGAGTGTGCTGGTGAATGGCAACTGCCTGAAGCAGCAGCACAGCTCTTCCAGTGCCAAAACAACTCCACCTGCCTCATGAACTTCACATACCATCAGCTGTCCTGGCAGCTTTCTAGGAAACCATGTTGGCTCACATCAGGTCCCATGCCCATTGAGCCCAGTGGGATGGAATCAAGCAGCTTCAGCACCCACACAAAACGAACATGGAGCTCCTCACTCAAGGCACTAAAAACTCCGCAGCCAAAGACAAGTTCAGTGCCCAAGCCATTTCCCGCTGCCATGGAAACCAAGTGCTCTGACAGCACATATGTCTGAAAGTGGGTATGACACCTAGGGAAGGGAGTGTGTTGGTGAATGGCAACTGCCCGAAGCAGCAGCACAGCTCTTCCAGTGCCAAAAAAACTCCACCTGCCTCATGAACTTCACATACCATCAGCTGTCCTGGCAGCTATCTAGGAAACCCTGTTGGCTCACTTCCAGTCCCATGCCCATTGAGCCCAGTGGGATGGAATCAAGCAGCTTCAGCACCCACACAAAACTAACATGGAGCTCCTCACTCAAGGCGCTCAAAATTACATGGCGAAAGACAAGTTCAGTGCTGAAGCCATTTCCCGCTGCCATGGAAATCAAGTGCTCTGGCAGCACATATGTCTGAAAGTGGATATGACACCTAGGGAAGGGAGTGTGTTGGTGAATGGCAACTGCCCGAAGCAGCAGCACAGCTCTTCCAGTGCCAAAACAACTCCACCTGCCTCATGAACTTCACATACCATCAGCTGTCCTGGCAGCTATCTAGGAAACCCTGTTGTGTCACTTCCGGTCCCATGCCCATTGAGCCCAGTGGGATGGAATCAAGCAGCTTCAGCACCTACACAAAATGAACATGGAGCTCCTCACTCAAGGCGCTCAAAACTCCACAGCCAAAGCCAAGTTCAGTGCCCAAGCCATTTCCCGCTGCCATGGAAACCAAGTACTCTGGCAGCACGTATGTCTGAAAGTGGATATGACACCTAGGGAAGGGAGTGTGTTGGTGAATGGCAACTGCCCGAAGCAGCAGCACAGCTCTTCCACTGCCAAAACAACTCCACCTGCCTCATGAACTTCACATACCATCAGCTGTCCTGGCAGCTATCTCGGAAACCCTGTTGGGTCACTTCTGGGCCCATGCCCATTGAGCCCAGTGGGATGGAATCAAGCAGCTTCAGCACCCACACAAAACGAACATGGAGCTCCTCACTCAAGGCGCTCAAAGCTTCATGGCCAAAGACAAGTTCAGTGCCGAAGCCATTTCCCGCTGCCATGGAAACCAAGTGCTCTGGCAGCACATATCTCTGAAAGTGGATATGACACCTAGGGAAGGGAGTGTGCTGGTGAATGGCAACTGCCCGAAGCAGCAGCACAGCTCTTCCAGTGAAAAAAAAACTGCAACTGCCTCATGAACTTCACATACCATCAGCTGTCCTGGCAGCTATCTAGGAAACCCTGTTGGGTCACTTCCGGTCCCATGCCCATTGAGCCCAGTGGGATGGAATCAAGCAGCTTCAGCACCCACACAAAACCAACATGGAGCTCCTCACTCAAGGCGCTCAAAACTCCACGGCCAAAGACAAGTTCAGTGCCCAAGCCATTTCCCGCTGCCATGGAAACCAAGTGCTCTGGCAGCACATATGTCTGAAAGTGGATATGACACCTAGGGAAGGGAGTGTGGTGGTGAATGGCAACTGCCTGAAGCAGCAGCACAGCTCTTCCACTGCCAAAACAACTCCACCTGCCTCATGAACTTCACATACCATCAGCTGTCCTGGCAGCTTTCTAGGAAACCATGTTGGCTCACATCCGGTCCCATGCCCATTGAGCCCAGTGGGATGGAATCAAGCAGCTTCAGCACCCACACAAAACGAACATGGAGCTCCTCACTCAAGGCACTAAAAACTCCGCAGCCAAAGAGAAGTTCAGTGCCCAAGCCATTTCCCGCTGCCATAGAAACCAAGTGCTCTGGCAGCACATATGTCTGAAAGTGGGTATGACACCTAGGGAAGGGAGTGTGGTGGTGAATGGCAACTGCCTGAAGCAGCAGCACAGCTCTTCCACTGCCAAAACAACTCCACCTGCCTCATGAACTTCACATACCATCAGCTGTCCTGGCAGCTTTCTAGGAAACCATGTTGGCTCACATCCGGTCCCATGCCCATTGAGCCCAGTGGGATGGAATCAAGCAGCTTCAGCACCCACACAAAACGAACATGGAGCTCCTCACTCAAGGCACTAAAAACTCCGCAGCCAAAGAGAAGTTCAGTGCCCAAGCCATTTCCCGCTGCCATGGAAACCAAGTGCTCTGGCAGCACATATGTCTGAAAGTGGGTATGACACCTAGGGAAGGGAGTGTGGTGGTGAATGGCAACTGCCTGAAGCAGCAGCACAGCTCTTCCACTGCCAAAACAACTCCACCTGCCTCATGAACTTCACATACCATCAGCTGTCCTGGCAGCTATCTAGGAAACCCTGTTGGGTCACTTCCGGTCCCATGCCCATTGAGCCCAGTGGGATGGAATCAAGCAGCTTCAGCACCCACACAAAACCAACATGGAGCTCCTCACTCAAGGCGCAAAAAACTCCACGGCCAAGGCCAAGTTCAGTGCCCAAGCCATTTCCCGCTGCCATGGAAACCAAGTACTCTGGCAGCACGTATGTCTGAAAGTGGATATGACACCTACGGAAGGGAGTGTGCTGGTGAATGGCAACTGCCCGAAGCAGCAGCACAGCTCTTCCACTGCCAAAACAACTCCACCTGCCTCATGAACTTCACATACCATCAGCTGTCCTGGCAGCTATCTAGGAAACCCTGTTGGGTCACTTCCGGGCCCATGCCCATTGAGCCCAGTGGGATGGAATCAAGCAGCTTCAGCACCCACACAAAACGAACATGGAGCTCCTCACTCAAGGCGCTCAAAGCTTCACGGCCAAAGACAAGTTCAGTGCCGAAGCCATTTCCCGCTGCCATGGAAACCAAGTGCTCTGGCAGCACATATGTCTGAAAGTGGATATGACACCTAGGGAAGGGAGTGTGGTGGTGAATGGCAACTGCCCGAAGCAGCAGCACAGCTCTTCCAGTGCCAAAAAAACTACAACTGCCTCATGAACTTCACATACCATCAGCTGTCCTGGCAGCTATCTAGGAAACCCTGTTGGGTCACTTCCGGTCCCATGCCCATTGAGCCCAGTGGGATGGAATCAAGCAGCTTCAGCACCCACACAAAACCAACATGGAGCTCCTCACTCAAGACGCTCAAAACTCCACGGCCAAACACAAGTTCAGTGCCCAAGCCATTTCCCGCTGCCATGGAAACCAAGTGCTCTGGCAGCACATATGTCTGAAAGTGGATATGACACCTAGGGAAGGGAGTGTGTTGGTGAATGGCAACTGCCTGAAGCAGCAGCACAGCTCTTCCACTGCCAAAACAACTCCACCTGCCTCATGAACTTCACATACCATCAGCTGTCCTGGCAGCTTTCTAGGAAACCATGTTGGCTCACATCCGGTCCCATGCCCATTGAGCCCAGTGGGATGGAATCAAGCAGCTTCAGCACCCACACAAAACGAACATGGAGCTCCTCACTCAAGGCACTAAAAACTCCGCAGCCAAAGACAAGTGCAGTGCCCAAGCCATTTCCCGCTGCCATGGAAACCAAGTGCTCTGGCAGCACATATGTCTGAAAGTGGGTATGACACCTAGGGAAGGGAGTGTGTTGGTGAATGGCAACTGCCCGAAGCAGCAGCACAGCTCTTCCAGTGCCAAAACAACTCCACCTGCCTCATGAACTTCACATACCATCAGCTGTCCTGGCAGCTATCTAGGAAACCCTGTTGGCTCACTTCCAGTCCCATGCCCATTGAGCCCAGTGGGATGGAATCAAGCAGCTTCAGCACCCACACAAAACTAACATGGAGCTCCTCACGCAAGGCGCTCAAAATTACATGGCAAAAGACAAGTTCAGTGCTGAAGCCATTTCCGCTGCCATGGAAATCAAGTGCTCTGGCAGCACATATGTCTGAAAGTGGATATGACACCTAGGGAAGGGAGTGTGGTGGTGAATGGCAACTGCCCGAAGCAGCAGCACAGCTCTTCCAGTGCCAAAACAACTCCACCTGCCTCATGAACTTCACATACCATCAGCTGTCCTGGCAGCTATCTAGGAAACCCTGTTGGGTCACTTCCGGTCCCATGCCCATTGAGCCCAGTGGGATGGAATCAAGCAGCTTCAGCACCTACACAAAATGAACATGGAGCTCCTCACTCAAGGCGCAAAAAACTCCACGGCCAAAGCCAAGTTCAGTGCCCAAGCCATTTCCCGCTGCCATGGAAACCAAGTACTCTGGCAGCACGTATGTCTGAAAGTGGATATGACACCTAGGGAAGGGAGTGTGTTGGTGAATGGCAACTGCCCGAAGCAGCAGCACAGCTCTTCCACTGCCAAAACAACTCCACCTGCCTCATGAACTTCACATACCATCAGCTGTCCTGGCAGCTATCTAGGAAACCCTGTTGGGTCACTTCTGGGCCCATGCCCATTGAGCCCAGTGGGATGGAATCAAGCAGCTTCAGCACCCACACAAAACGAACATGGAGCTCCTCACTCAAGGCACTAAAAACTCCGCAGCCAAAGAGAAGTTCAGTGCCCAAGCCATTTCCCGCTGCCATGGAAACCAAGTGCTCTGGCAGCACATATGTCTGAAAGTGGGTATGACACCTAGGGAAGGGAGTGTGGTGGTGAATGGCAACTGCCTGAAGCAGCAGCACAGCTCTTCCACTGCCAAAACAACTCCACCTGCCTCATGAACTTCACATACCATCAGCTGTCCTGGCAGCTATCTAGGAAACCCTGTTGGCTCACTTCCGGTCCCATGCCCATTGAGCCCAGTGGGATGGAATCAAGCAGCTTCAGCACCCACACAAAACCAACATGGAGCTCCTCACTCAAGGCGCAAAAAACTCCACGGCCAAAGCCAAGTTCAGTGCCCAAGCCATTTCCCGCTGCCATGGAAACCAAGTACTCTGGCAGCACGTATGTCTGAAAGTGGATATGACACCTACGGAAGGGAGTGTGCTGGTGAATGGCAACTGCCCGAAGCAGCAGCACAGCTCTTCCACTGCCAAAACAACTCCACCTGCCTCATGAACTTCACATACCATCAGCTGTCCTGGCAGCTATCTAGGAAACCCTGTTGGGTCACTTCCGGGCCCATGCCCATTGAGCCCAGTGGGATGGAATCAAGCAGCTTCAGCACCCACACAAAACGAACATGGAGCTCCTCACTCAAGGCGCTCAAAGCTTCACGGCCAAAGACAAGTTCAGTGCCGAAGCCATTTCCCGCTGGCATGGAAACCAAGTGCTCTGGCAGCACATATGTCTGAAAGTGGATATGACACCTAGGGAAGGGAGTGTGGTGGTGAATGGCAACTGCCCGAAGCAGCAGCACAGCTCTTCCAGTGCCAAAAAAACTACAACTGCCTCATGAACTTCACATACCATCAGCTGTCCTGGCAGCTATCTAGGAAACCCTGTTGGGTCACTTCCGGTCCCATGCCCATTGAGCCCAGTGGGATGGAATCAAGCAGCTTCAGCACCCACACAAAACCAACATGGAGCTCCTCACTCAAGGCGCTCAAAACTCCACGGCCAAACACAAGTTCAGTGCCCAAGCCATTTCCCGCTGCCATGGAAACCAAGTGCTCTGGCAGCACATATGTCTGAAAGTGGATATGACACCTAGGGAAGGGAGTGTGTTGGTGAATGGCAACTGCCTGAAGCAGCAGCACAGCTCTTCCACTGCCAAAACAACTCCACCTGCCTCATGAACTTCACATACCATCAGCTGTCCTGGCAGCTTTCTAGGAAACCATGTTGGCTCACATCAGGTCCCATGCCCATTGAGCCCAGTGGGATGGAATCAAGCAGCTTCAGCACCCACACAAAACGAACATGGAGCTCCTCACTCAAGGCACTAAAAACTCCGCAGCCAAAGACAAGTTCAGTGCCCAAGCCATTTCCCGCTGCCATGGAAACCAAGTGCTCTGGCAGCACATATGTCTGAAAGTGGGTATGACACCTAGGGAAGGGAGTGTGTTGGTGAATGGCAACTGCCCGAAGCAGCAGCACAGCTCTTCCAGTGCCAAAACAACTCCACCTGCCTCATGAACTTCACATACCATCAGCTGTCCTGGCAGCTATCTAGGAAACCCTGTTGTGTCACTTCCGGTCCCATGCCCATTGAGCCCAGTGGGATGGAATCAAGCAGCTTCAGCACCCACACAAAACTAACATGGAGCTCCTCACTCAAGGCGCTCAAAATTACATGGCAAAAGACAAGTTCAGTGCTGAAGCCATTTCCGCTGCCATGGAAATCAAGTGCTCTGGCAGCACATATGTCTGAAAGTGGATATGACACCTAGGGAAGGGAGTGTGGTGAATGGCAACTGCCCGAAGCAGCAGCACAGCTCTTCCAGTGCCAAAACAACTCCACCTGCCTCATGAACTTCACATACCATCAGCTGTCCTGGCAGCTATCTAGGAAACCCTGTTGGGTCACTTCCGGTCCCATGCCCATTGAGCCCAGTGGGATGGAATCAAGCAGCTTCAGCACCTACACAAAATGAACATGGAGCTCCTCACTCAAGGCGCAAAAAACTCCACGGCCAAAGCCAAGTTCAGTGCCCAAGCCATTTCCCGCTGCCATGGAAACCAAGTACTCTGGCAGCACGTATGTCTGAAAGTGGATATGACACCTAGGGAAGGGAGTGTGTTGGTGAATGGCAACTGCCCGAAGCAGCAGCACAGCTCTTCCACTGCCAAAACAACTCCACCTGCCTCATGAACTTCACATACCATCAGCTGTCCTGGCAGCTATCTAGGAAACCCTGTTGGGTCACTTCTGGGCCCATGCCCATTGAGCCCAGTGGGATGGAATCAAGCAGCTTCAGCACCCACACAAAACGAACATGGAGCTCCTCACTCAAGGCGCTCAAAGCTTCACGGCCAAAGACAAGTTCAGTGCCGAAGCCATTTCCCGCTGCCATGGAAACCAAGTGCTCTGGCAGCACATATGTCTGAAAGTGGATATGACACCTAGGGAAGGGAGTGTGCTGGTGAATGGCAAGTGCCCGAAGCAGCAGCACAGCTCTTCCAGTGCCAAAAAAACTGCAACTGCCTCATGAACTTCACATACCATCAGCTGTCCTGGCAGCTATCTAGGAAACCCTGTTGGCTCACTTCCGGTCCCATGCCCATTGAGCCCAGTGGGATGGAATCAAGCAGCTTCAGCACCCACACAAAACCAACATGGAGCTCCTCACTCAAGGCGCTCAAAACTCCACGGCCAAAGACAAGTTCAGTGCCCAAGCCATTTCCCGCTGCCATGGAAACCAAGTGCTCTGGCAGCACATATGTCTGAAAGTGGATATGACACCTAGGGAAGGGAGTGTGTTGGTGAATGGCAACTGCCTGAAGCAGCAGCACAGCTCTTCCACTGCCAAAACAACTCCACCTGACTCATGAACTTCACATACCATCAGCTGTCCTGGCAGCTATCTAGGAAACCCTGTTGGGTCACTTCCGGTCCCATGCCCATTGAGCCCAGTGGGATGGAATCAAGCAGCTTCAGCACCCACACAAAACTAACATGGAGCTCCTCACTCAAGGCACTCAAAACTCCACGGCCAAACACAAGTTCAGTGCCCAAGCCATTTCCCGCTGCCATGGAAACCAAGTGCTCTGGCAGCACATATGTCTGAAAGTGGATATGACACCTAGGGAAGGGAGTGTGGTGGTGAATGGCAACTGCCTGAAGCAGCAGCACAGCTCTTCCAGTGCCAAAACAACTCCACCTGCCTCATGAACTTCACATACCATCAGCTGTCCTGGCAGCTTTCTAGGAAACCCTGTTGGGTCACATCCGGTCCCATGCCCATTGAGCCCAGTGGGATGGAATCAAGCAGCTTCAGCACCCACACAAAACGAACATGGAGCTCCTCACTCAAGGCACTAAAAACTCCGCAGCCAAAGACAAGTTCAGTGCCCAAGCCATTTCCCGCTGCCATGGAAACCAAGTGCTCTGGCAGCACATATGTCTGAAAGTGCATATGACACCTAGGGAAGGGAGTGTGGTGGTGAATGGCAACTGCCTGAAGCAGCAGCACAGCTCTTCCACTGCCAAAACAACTCCACCTGCCTCATGAACTTCACATACCATCAGCTGTCCTGGCAGCTATCTAGGAAACCCTGTTGGATCACTTCCGGTCCCATGCCCATTGAGCCCAGTGGGATGGAATCAAGCAGCTTCAGCACCCACACAAAACGAACATGGAGCTCCTCACTCAAGGCGCTCAAAACTCCAAGGCCAAAGACAAGTTCAGTGCCCAAGCCATTTCCCGCTGCCATGGAAACTAAGTGCTCTGGCAGCACATATGTCTGAAAGTGGATATGACACCTAGGGAAGGGAGTGTGCTCGTGAATGGCAACTGCCTGAAGCAGCAGCACAGCTCTTCCAGTGCCAAAACAACTCCACCTGCCTCATGAACTTCACATACCATCAGCTGTCCTGGCAGCTATCTAGGAAACCCTGTTGGGTCACTTCCGGTCCCATGCCCATTGAGCCCAGTGGGATGGAATCAAGCAGCTTCAGCACCCACACAAATCTAACATGGAGCTCCTCACTCAAGGCGCTCAAAACTACAAGGCCAAAGACAAGTTCAGTGCCCAAGCCATTTCCCGCTGCCATGGAAACCAAGTGCTCTGGCAGCACATATGTCTGAAAGTGCATATGACACCTAGGGAAGGGAATGTGCTGGTGAATGGCAACTGCCCGAAGCAGCAGCACAGCTCTTCCAGTGCCAAAACAACTCCACCTGCCTCATGAACTTCACATACCATCAGCTGTCCTGGCAGCTTTCTAGGAAACCATGTTGGCTCACATCAGGTCCCATGCCCATTGAGCCCAGTGGGATGGAATCAAGCAGCTTCAGCACCCACACAAAACGAACATGGAGCTCCTCACTCAAGGCACTAAAAACTCCGCAGCCAAAGACAAGTTCAGTGCCCAAGCCATTTCCCGCTGCCATGGAAACCAACTGCTCTGGCAGCACATATGTCTGAAAGTGGATATGACACCTAGGGAAGGGAGTGTGGTGGTGAATGGCAACTGCCTGAAGCAGCAGCACAGCTCTTCCACTGCCAAAACAACTCCACCTGCCTCATGAACTTCACATACCATCAGCTGTCCTGGCAGCTATCTAGGAAACCATGTTGGCTCACTTCCAGTCCCATGCCCATTGAGCCCAGTGGGATGGAATCAAGCAGCTTCAGCACCCACACAAAACGAACATGGAGCTCCTCACTCAAGGCGCTAAAAACTCCGCAGCCAAAGACAAGTTCAGTGCCCAAGCCATTTCCCGCTGCCATGGAAACCAAGTGCTCTGGCAGCACATATGTCTGAAAGTGGATATGACACCTAGGGAAGGGAGTGTGCTGGTGAATGGCAACTGCCTGAAGCAGCAGCACAGCTCTTCCACTGCCAAAACAACTCCACCTGCCTCATGAACTTCACATACCATCAGCTGTCCTGGCAGCTATCTAGGAAACCCTGTTGGGTCACTTCCGGTCCCATGCCCATTGAGCCCAGTGGGATGGAATCAAGCAGCTTCAGCACCCACACAAAACGAACATGGAGCTCCTCACTCAAGGCGCTCAAAACTCCGCAGCCAAAGACAAGTTCAGTGCCCAAGCCATTTCCCGCTGCCATAGAAACCAAGTGCTCTGGCAGCACATATGTCTGAAAGTGGATATGACACCTAGGGAAGGGAGTGTGGTGGTGAATGGCAACTGCCTGAAGCAGCAGCACAGCTCTTCCACTGCCAAAACAACTCCACCTGCCTCATGAACTTCACATACCATCAGCTGTCCTGCCAGCTATCTAGGAA
The DNA here is from genome assembly GCF_030435755.1 of Ochotona princeps. Classification (NCBI taxonomy): domain Eukaryota; kingdom Metazoa; phylum Chordata; class Mammalia; order Lagomorpha; family Ochotonidae; genus Ochotona; species Ochotona princeps. The sequence goes on along the minus strand of NC_080832.1, from coordinate 145,240,661 downwards.
AACCCTGTTGGGTCACTTCCGGTCCCATGCCCATTGAGCCCAGTGGGATGGAATCAAGCAGCTTCAGCACCCACACAAAACGAACATGGAGCTCCTCACTCAAGGCGCAAAAAACTCCAAGGCCAAAGACAAGTTCAGTGCCCAAGCCATTTCCCGCTGCCATGGAAACCAAGTACTCTGGCAGCACGTATGTCTGAAAGTGGATATGACACCTAGGGAAGGGAGTGTGCTGGTGAATGGCAACTGCCCGAAGCAGCAGCACAGCTCTTCCACTGCCAAAACAACTCCACCTGCCTCATGAACTTCACATACCATCAGCTGTCCTGGCAGCTATCTAGGAAACCCTGTTGGGTCACTTCCACTCCCATGCCCATTGAGCCCAGTGGGATGGAATCAAGCAGCTTCAGCACCCACACAAAACGAACATGGAGCTCCTCACTCAAGGCGCTGAAAACTACATGGCGAAAGACAAGTTCAGTGCCTAAGCCATTTCCCGCTGCCATGGAAACCAAGTGCTCTGGCAGCACATATGTCTGAAAGTGGATATGACACCTAGGGAAGGGAGTGTGCTGGTGAATGGCAACTGCCCGAAGCAGCAGCACAGCTCTTCCACTGCCAAAACAACTCCACCTGCCTCATGAACTTCACATACCATCAGCTGTCCTGGCAGCTATCTAGGAAACCCTGTTGGGTCACTTCCGGGCCCATGCCCATTGAGCCCAGTGGGATGGAATCAAGCAGCTTCAGCACCCACACAAAACGAACATGGAGCTCCTCACTCAAGGCGCTCAAAACTCCAAGGCCAAAGACAAGTTCAGTGCCCAAGCCATTTCCCGCTGCCATGGAAACCAAGTGCTCTGGCAGCACATATGTCTGAAAGTGGATATGACACCTAGGGAAGGGAGTGTGCTGGTGAATGGCAACTGCCTGAAGCAGCAGCACAGCTCTTCCACTGCCAAAACAACTCCACCTGCCTCATGAACTTCACATACCATCAGCTGTCCTGGCAGCTATCTAGGAAACCCTGTTGGGTCACTTCCGGTCCCATGCCCATTGAGCCCAGTGGGATGGAATCAAGCAGCTTCAGCACCCACACAAAACGAACATGGAGCTCCTCACTCAAGGCGCAAAAAACTCCAAAACCAAAGACAAGTTCAGTGCCCAAGCCATTTCCCGCTGCCATGGAAACCAAGTACTCTGGCAACACTTATATCTGAAAGTGGATATGACACCTAGGGAAGGGAGTGTTTTGGTGAATGGCAACTGCCCGAAGCAGCAGCACAGCTCTTCCAGTGCCAAAAAAACTCCACCTGCCTCATAAACTTCACATACCATCAGCTGTCCTGGCAGCTATCTAGGAAACCCTGTTGGCTCACTTCCGGTCCCATGCCCATTGAGCCCAGTGGGATGGAATCAAGCAGCTTGAGCACCCACACAAAACGAACATGGAGCTCCTCACTCAAGGCGCTCAAAATTACATGACCAAAGACAAGTTCACTGCCCAAGCCATTTCCCGCTGCCATGGAAACCAAGTGCTCTGGCAGCACATATGTCTGAAAGTGGATATGACACCTAGGGAAGGGAGTGTGCTGGTGAATGGCAACTGCCCGAAGCAGCAGCACAGCTCTTCCACTGCCAAAACAACTCCACCTGCCTCATGAACTTCACATACCATCAGCTGTCCTGGCAGCTATCTAGGAAACCCTGTTGGGTCACTTCCGGTCCCATTCCCTTGAGCCCAGTGGGATGGAATCAAGCAGCTTAAGCACCCACACAAAACGAACATGGAGCTCCTCACTCAAGGCGCTCAAAACTCCACGGCCAAAGACAAGTTCAGTGCCCAAGCCATTTCCCGCTGCCATGGAAACCAAGTGCTCTGGCAGCACAGATGTCTGAAAGCGGATATGACACCTAGGGAAGGGAGTGTGCTGGTGAATGGCAACTGCCTGAAGCAGCAGCACAGCTCTTCCACTGCCAAAACAACTCCACCTGACTCATGAACTTCACATACCATCAGCTGTCCTGGCAGCTATCTAGGAAACCCTGTTGGGTCACTTCAGGTCCCATGCCCATTGAGCCCAGTGGGATGGAATCAAGCAGCTTCAGCACCCACACAAAACCAACATGGAGCTCCTCACTCAAGGCGCTCAAAATTACATGACCAAAGACAAGTTCAGTGCCCAAGCCATTTCCCGCTGCCATGGAAACCAAGTGCTCTGGCAGCACATATGTCTGAAAGTGGATATGACACCTAGGGAAGGGAGTGTGCTGGTGAATGGCAACTTCCCGAAGCAGCAGCACAGCTCTTCCACTGCCAAAACAACTCCAACTGCCTCATGAACTTCACATACCATCAGCTCTCCGGGCAGCTCTCTAGGAAACACTGTTGGGTCACTTCCGGTCCCATGATGCCCATTGAGCCCAGTGGGATGGAATCAAGCAGCTTCAGCACCCACACAAAACGAACATGGAGTTCCTCACTCAAGGCGCTCAAAATTACATGGCGAAAGACAAGTTCAGTGCCCAAGCCATTTCCCGCTGCCATGGAAACCAAGTGCTCTGGCAGCACATATGTCTGAAAGTGGATATGACACCTAGGGAAGGGAGTGTGCTGGTGAATGGCAACTGCCCGAAGCAGCAGCACAGCTCTTCCACTGCCAAAACAACTCCACCTGCCTCATGAACTTCACATACCATCAGCTGTCCTGGCAGCTATCTAGGAAACCCTGTTGGGTCACTTCCGGTCCCATGCCCATTGAGCCCAGTGGGATGGAATCAAGCAGCTTCAGCACCCACACAAAACGAACATGGAGCTCCTCACTCAAGGCGCTCAAAACCAAAGACAAAGACAAGTTCAGTGCCCAAGCCATTTCCTGCTGCCATGGAAACCAAGTGCTCTGGCAGCACATATGTCTGAAAGTGGATATGACACCTAGGGAAGGGACTGTGCTGGTGAATGGCAACTGCCCGAAGCAGCAGCACAGCTCTTCCACTGCCAAAACAACTCCACCTGCCTCATGAACTTCACATACCATCAGCTGTCCTGGCAGCTATCTAGGAAACCCTGTTGGGTCACTTCCGGTCCCATGCCCATTGAGCCCAGTGGGATGGAATCAAGCAGCTTCAGCACCCACACAAAACGAACATGGAGCTCCTCACTCAAGGCGCAAAAAACTCCAAAACCAAAGACAAGTTCAGTGCCCAAGCCATTTCCCGCTGCCATGGAAACCAAGTGCTCTGGCAACACTTATGTCTGAAAGTGGATATAACACCTAGGGAAGGGAGTGTTTTGGTGAATGCCAACTGCCCGAAGCAGCAGCACAGCTCTTCCACTGCCAAAACAACTCCACCTGCCTCATGAACTTCACATACCATCAGCTGTCCTGGCAGCTATCTAGGAAACCCTGTTGGCTCACTTCCGGTCCCATGCCCATTGAGCCCAGTGGGATGGAATCAAGCAGCTTGAGCACCCACACAAAACGAACATGGAGCTCCTCACTCAAGGCGCTCAAAATTACATGACCAAAGACAAGTTCACTGCCCAAGCCATTTCCCGCTGCCATGGAAACCAAGTGCTCTGGCAGCACATATGTCTGAAAGTGGATATGACACCTAGGGAAGGGAGTGTGCTGGTGAATGGCAACTGCCCGAAGCAGCAGCACAGCTCTTCCAGTGCCAAAACAACTCCACCTGCCTCATGAACTTCACATACCATCAGCTGTCCTGGCAGCTATCTAGGAAACCCTGTAGGGTCACTTCCGGTCCCATTCCCTTGAGCCCAGTGGGATGGAATCAAGCAGCTTAAGCACCCACACAAAACGAACATGGAGCTCCTCACTCAAGGCGCTCAAAACTCCACGGCCAAAGACAAGTTCAGTGCCCAAGCCATTTCCCGCTGCCATGGAAACCAAGTGCTCTTGGCAGCACAGATGTCTGAAAGCGGATATGACACCTAGGGAAGGGAGTGTGCTGGTGAATGGCAACTGCCTGAAGCAGCAGCACAGCTCTTCCACTGCCAAAACAACTCCACCTGACTCATGAACTTCACATACCATCAGCTGTCCTGGCAGCTATCTAGGAAACCCTGTTGGGTCACTTCAGGTCCCATGCCCATTGAGCCCAGTGGGATGGAATCAAGCAGCTTCAGCACCCACACAAAACCAACATGGAGCTCCTCACTCAAGGCGCTCAAAATTACATGACCAAAGACAAGTTCAGTGCCCAAGCCATTTCCCGCTGCCATGGAAACCAAGTGCTCTGGCAGCACATATGTCTGAAAGTGGATATGACACCTAGGGAAGGGAGTGTGCTGGTGAATGGCAACTTCCCGATTCAGCAGCACAGCTCTTCCACTGCCAAAACAACTCCAACTGCCTCATGAACTTCACATACCGTCAGCTGTCCGGGCAGCTCTCTAGGAAACACTGTTGGGTCACTTCCGGTCCCATGATGCCCATTGAGCCCAGTGGGATGGAATCAAGCAGCTTCAGCACCCACACAAAACGAACATGGAGCTCCTCACTCAAAGCGCTCAAAATTACATGGCGAAAGACAAGTTCAGTGCCCAAGCCATTTCCCGCTGCCATGGAAACCAAGTGCTCTGGCAGCACGTATGTCTGAAAGTGGATATGACACCTAGGGAAGGGAGTGTGCTGGTGAATGGCAACTGCCCGAAGCAGCAGCACAGCTCTTCCACTGCCAAAACAACTCCACCTGCCTCATGAACTTCACATACCATCAGCTGTCCTGGCAGCTATCTAGGAAACCCTGTTGGGTCACTTCCGGTCCCATGCCCATTGAGCCCAGTGGGATGGAATCAAGCAGCTTCAGCACCCACACAAAACGAACATGGAGCTCCTCACTCAAGGCGCTCAAAACCAAAGACAAAGACAAGTTCAGTGCCCAAGCCATTTCCTGCTGCCATGGAAACCAAGTGCTCTGGCAGCACATATGTCTGAAAGTGGATATGACACCTAGGGAAGGGACTGTGCTGGTGAATGGCAACTGCCCGAAGCAGCAGCACAGCTCTTCCACTGCCAAAACAACTCCACCTGCCTCATGAACTTCACATACCATCAGCTGTCCTGGCAGCTATCTAGGAAACCCTGTTGGGTCACTTCCGGTCCCATGCCCATTGAGCCCAGTGGGATGGAATCAAGCAGCTTCAGCACCCACACAAAACGAACATGGAGCTCCTCACTCAAGGCGCTCAAAACTACATGGCGAAAGACAAGTTCAGTGCCCAAGCCATTTCCCGCTGCCATGGAAACCAAGTGCTCTGGCAGCACATATGTCTGAAAGTGGATATGACACCTAGGGAAGGGAGTGTGCTGGTGAATGGCAACTGCCCGAAGCAGCAGCACAGCTCTTCCACTGCCAAAACAACTCCACCTGCCTCATGAACTTCACATACCATCAGCTGTCCTGGCAGCTATCTAGGAAACCCTGTTGGCTCACTTCCGGTCCCATGCCCATTGAGCCCAGTGGGATGGAATCAAGCAGCTTCAGCACCCACACAAAACGAACATGGAGCTCCTCACTCAAGGCGCTCAAAACTCCAAGGCCAAAGACAAGTTCAGTGCCCAAGCCATTTCCCGCTGCCATGGAAACCAAGTGCTCTGGCAGCACATATGTCTGAAAGTGAATATGACACCTAGGGAAGGGAGTGTGTTGGTGAATGGCAACTGCCCGAAGCAGCAGCACAGCTCTTCCACTGCCAAAACAACTCCACCTGACTCATGAACTTCACATACCATCAGCTGTCCTGGCAGCTATCTAGGAAACCCTGTTGGCTCACTTCCGGTCCCATGCCCATTGAGCCCAGTGGGATGGAATCAAGCAGCTTCAGCACCCACACAAAACGAACATGGAGCTCCTCACTCAAGGCGCTCATAACTCCAAGGCCAAAGACAAGTTCAGTGCCCAAGCCATTTCCCGCTGCCATGGAAATCAAGTGCTCTGGCAGCACATATGTCTGAAAGTGGATATGACACCTAGGGAAGGGAGTGTGCTGGTGAATGGCAACTGCCTGAAGCAGCAGCACAGCTCTTCCACTGCCAAAACAACTCCACCTGCCTCATGAACTTCACATACCATCAGCTGTCCTGGCAGCTATCTAGGAAACCCTGTTGGGTCACTTCCGGTCCCATGCCCATTGAGCCCAGTGGGATGGAATCAAGCAGCTTCAGCACCCACACAAAACGAACATGGAGCTCCTCACTCAAGGCGCTCAAAACTCCAAGGCCAAAGACAAGTTCAGTGCTCAAGCCATTTCCCGCTGCCATGGAAACCAAGTGCTCTGGCAGCACATATGTCTGAAAGTGGATATGACACCTAGGGAAGGGAGTGTGCTGGTGAATGGCAACTGCCTGATTCAGCAGCACAGCTCTTCCACTGCCAAAACAACTCCACCTGCCTCATGAACTTCACATACCATCAGCTGTCCTGGCAGCTATCTAGGAAACCCTGTTGGGTCACTTCCAGTCCCATGCCCATTGAGCCCAGTGGGATGGAATCAAGCAGCTTGAGCACCCACACAAAACGAACATGGAGCTCCTCACTCAAGGCACTCAAAACTCCACGGCCAAAGACAAGTTCAGTGCCCAAGCCATTTCCCACTGCCATGGAAACCAAGTGCTCTGGCAGCACATATGTCTGAAAGTGGATATGACACCTAGGGAAGGAAGTGTGGTGGTGAATGGCAACTGCCCGAAGCAGCAGCACAGCTCTTCCACTGCCAAAACAACTCCACCTGCCTCATGAACTTCACATACCATCAGCTGTCCTGGCAGGTATCTAGGAAACCCTGTTGGGTCACTTCCGGTCCCATGCCCATTGAGCCCAGTGGGATGGAATCAAGCAGCTTCAGCACCCACACAAAACGAACATGGAGCTCCTCACTCAAGGCGCTCAAAACTCCACGGCCAGAGACAAGTTCAGTGCCTAAGCCATTTCCCGCTGCCATGGAAACCAAGTGCTCTGGCAGCACATATGTCTGAAAGTGGATATGACACCTAGGGAAGGGAGTGTGGTGGTGAATGGCAACTGCCCGAAGCAGCAGCACAGCTCTTCCACTGCCAAAACAACTCCACCTGCCTCATGAACTTCACATACCATCAGCTGTCCTGGCAGCTATCTAGGAAACCCTGTTGGGTCACTTCCGGTCCCATGCCCATTGAGCCCAGTGGGATATAATCAAGCAGCTTCAGCACCCACACAAAACTAACATGGAGCTCCTCACTCAAGGCGCTCAAAATTACATGGCGAAAGACAAGTTCAGTGCCTAAGCCATTTCCCGCTGCCATGGAAACCAAGTGCTCTGGCAGCACATATGTCTGAAAGTGGATATGACACCTAGGGAAGGAAGTGTGCTGGTGAATGGCAACTGCCCGAAGCAGCAGCACAGCTCTTCCAGTGCCAAAACAACTCCACCTGCCTCATGAACTTCACATACCATCAGCTGTCCTGGCAGCTATCTAGGAAACCCTGTTGGGTCACTTCCAGTCCCATGCCCATTGAGCCCAGTGGGATGGAATCAAGCAGCTTCAGCACCCACACAAAACGAACATGGAGCTCCTCACTCAAGGAGCTCAAAACTCAACAGCCAAAGACAAGTTCAGTGCTGAAGCCATTTCCCGCTGCCATGGAAACCAAGTGCTCTGGCAGCACATATGTCTGAAAGTGGATATGACACCTAGGGAAGGGAGTGTGCTGGTGAATGGCAACTGCCCGAAGCAGCAGCACAGCTCTTCCACTGCTAAAACAACACCAAATGCCTCATGAACTTCACATACCATCAGCTGTCCTGGCAGCTATCTAGGAAACCCTGTTGGGTCACTTCCAGTCCCATGCCCATTGAGCCCAGTGGGATGGAATCAAGCAGCTTCAGCACCCACACAAAACGAACATGGAGCTCCTCACTCAAAGCGCTCAAAACTACATGGCGAAAGATAAGTTCAGTGCCTAAGCCATTTCCCGCTGCCATGGAAACCAAGTGCTCTGGCAGCACATGTCTGAAAGTGGATATGACACCCAGGGAAGGGAGTGTGGTGGTGAATGGCAACTGCCCGAAGCAGCAGCACAGCTCTTCCACTGCCAAAAAAACTCCAACTGCCTCATGAACTTCACATACCATCAGCTGTCCTGGCAGCTATCTAGGAAACCCTGCTGGCTCACTTCTGGTCCCATGCCCATTGAGCCCAGTGGGATGGAATCAAGCAGCTTCAGCACCAACACAAAACGAACATGGAGCTCCTCACTCAAGGCGCTCAAAACTCCAAGGCCAAAGACAAGTTCAGTGCCCAAGCCATTTCCCGCTGCCATGGAAACCAAGTGCTCTGGCAGCACATATATCTGAAAGTGGATATGACACCTAGGGACGGGAATGTGCTGGTGAATGGCAACTGCCTGAAGCAGCAGCACAGCTCTTCCACTGCCAAAACAACTCCACCTGCCTCATGAACTTCACATACCATCAGCTGTCCTGGCACCTATCTAGGAAACCCTGTGGGTCACTTCCAGTCCCATGCCCATTGAGCCCAGTGGGATGGAATCAAGCAGCTTCAGCACCCACACAAAACGAACATGGAGCTCCTCACTCAAGGCGCTCAAAACTCCAAGGCCAAAGACAAGTTCAGTGCCCAAGCCATTTCCCGCTGCCATGGAAACCAAGTGCTCTGGCAGCACATATGTCTGAAAGTGGATATGACACCTAGGGAAGGGAGTGTGCTGGTGAATGGCAACTGCCCGAAGCAGCAGCACAGCTCTTCCAGTGCCAAAACAACTCCACCTGCCTCATGAACTTCACATACCATCAGCTGTCCTGGCAGCTATCTAGGAAACCCTGTTGGGTCACTTCCGGTCCCATGCCCATTGAGCCCAGTGGGATGGAATCAAGCAGCTTCAGCACCCACACAAAACGAACATGGAGCTCCTCACTCAAGGCGCTCAAAACTCTGCAGCCAAAGACAAGTTCAGTGCCCAAGCCATTTCCCGCTGCCATGGAAACCAAGTGCTCTGGCAGCACATATGTCTGAAAGTGGATATGACACCTAGGGAAGGGAGTGTGTTGGTGAATGGCAACTGCCCGAAGCAGCAGCACAGCTCTTCCACTGCCAAAACAACTCCACCTGCCTCATGAACTTCACATACCATCAGCTGTCCTGGCAGCTATCTAGGAAACCCTGTTGGGTCACTTCCGGTCCCATGCCCATTGAGCCCAGTGGGATGGAATCAAGCAGCTTCAGCACCCACACAAAACGAACATGGAACTCCTCACTCAAGGCGCTCAAAACTCCACGGCCAAAGACAAGTTCAGTGCTGAAGCCATTTCCCGCTGCCATGGAAACCAAGTGCTCTGGCAGCACATATGTCTGAAAGTGGATATGACACCTAGGGAAGGGAGTGTGCTGGTGAATGGCAACTGCCTGAAGCAGCAGCACAGCTCTTCCACTGCCAAAACAACACCACCTGCCTCATGAACTTCACATACCATCAGCTGTCCTGGCAGCTATCTAGGAAACCCTGTTGGGTCACTTCCGGTCCCATGCCCATTGAGCCCAGTGGGATGGAATCAAGCAGCTTCAGCACCCACACAAAACGAACATGGAGCTCCTCACTCAAGGCGCTCAAAACTACATGGCGAAAGACAAGTTCAGTGCCCAAGCCATTTCCCGCTGCCATGGAAACCAAGTGCTCTGGCAGCACATATGTCTGAAAGTGGATATGACACCTAGGGAAGGGAGTGTGCTGGTGAATGGCAACTGCCCGAAGCAGCAGCACAGCTCTTCCAGTGCCAAAACAACTCCACCTGCCTCATGAACTTCACATACCATCAGCTGTCCTGGCAGCTATCTAGGAAACCCTGTTGGGTCACTTCCGGTCCCATGCCCATTGAGCCCAGTGGGATGGAATCAAGCAGCTTCAGCACCCACACAAATCTAACATGGAGCTCCTCACTCAAGGCGCTCAAAACTACAAGGCCAAAGACAAGTTCAGTGCCCAAGCCATTTCCCGCTGCCATGGAAACCAAGTGCTCTGGCAGCACATATGTCTGAAAGTGGATATGACACCTAGGGAAGGGAGTGTGCTCGTGAATGGCAACTGCCCGAAGCAGCAGCACAGCTCTTCCACTGCCAAAACAACTCCACCTGCCTCATGAACTTCACATATCATCAGCTGTCCTGGCAGCTATCCAGGAAACCCTGTAGGGTCACTTCCGGTCCCATGCCCATTGAGCCCAGTGGGATGGAATCAAGCAGCTTCAGCACCCACACAAAACGAACATGGAGCTCCTCACTCAAGGCGCTCAAAACTCCACAGCCAAAGACAAGTTCAGTGCCCAAGCCATTTCCCGCTGCCATGGAAACCAAGTGCTCTGGCAGCACATATGTCTGAAAGTGGATATGACACCTAGGGAAGGGAGTGTGGTGGTGAATGGCAACTGCCCGAAGCAGCAGCACAGCTCTTCCAGTGCCAAAACAACTCCACCTGCAACATGAACTTCACATACCATCAGCTGTCCTGGCAGCTATCTAGGAAACCCTGTTGGGTCACTTCCGGTCCCATGCCCATTGAGCCCAGTGGGATGGAATCAAGCAGCTTCAGCACCCACACAAAACGAACATGGAGCTCTTCACTCAAGGCGCTCAAAACTCCAAGGCCAAAGACAAGATCAGTGCCCAAGCCATTTCCCGCTGCCATGGAAACCAAGTGCTCTGGCAGCACATATGTCTGAAAGTGGATATGACACCTAGGGAAGGGAGTGTGGTGGTGAATGGCAACTGCCCGAAGCAGCAGCACAGCTCTTCCAGTGCCAAAACAACTCCACCTGCCTCATGAACTTCACATACCATCAGCTGTCCTGGCAGCTATCTAGGAAACCTTGTTGGGTCACTTCAGGTCCCATGCCCATTGAGCCCAGTGGGATGGAATCAAGCAGGTTGAGCACCCACACAAAACGAACTTGGAGCTCCTCACTCAAGGCGCTCAAAACTCCACGGCCAAAGACAAGTTCAGTGCCCAAGCCATTTCCCACTGCCATGGAAACCAAGTGCTCTGGCAGCACATATGTCTGAAAGTGGATATGACACCTAGGGAAGGGAGTGTGCTGGTGAATGGCAACTGCCCGAAGCAGCAGCACAGCTCTTCCAGTGCCAAAACAACTCCACCTGCCTCATGAACTTCACATACCATCAGCTGTCCTGGCAGCTATCTAGGAAACCCTGTTGGCTCACTTCCGGTCCCATGCCCATTGAGCCCAGTGGGATGGAATCAAGCAGCTTGAGCACCCACACAAAACGAACATGGAGCTCCTCACTCAAGGCGCTCAAAATTACATGGCGAAAGACAAGTTCAGTGCCTAAGCCATTTCCCGCTGCCATGGAAACCAAGTGCTCTGGCAGCACATATGTCTGAAAGTGGATATGACACCTAGGGAAGGGAGTGTGTTGGTGAATGGCAACTGCCTGAAGCAGCAGCACAGCTCTTCCACAGCCAAAACAACTCCACCTGCCTCATGAACTTCACATACCATCAGCTGTCCTGGCAGCTATCTAGGAAACCCTGTAGGGTCACTTCCGGTCCCATTCCCTTGAGCCCAGTGGGATGGAATCAAGCAGCTTAAGCACCCACACAAAACGAACATGGAGCTCCTCACTCAAGGCGCTCAAAACTCCACGGCCAAAGACAAGTTCAGTGCCCAAGCCATTTCCCGCTGCCATGGAAACCAAGTGCTCTTGGCAGCACAGATGTCTGAAAGCGGATATGACACCTAGGGAAGGGAGTGTGCTGGTGAATGGCAACTGCCTGAAGCAGCAGCACAGCTCTTCCACTGCCAAAACAACTCCACCTGACTCATGAACTTCACATACCATCAGCTGTCCTGGCAGCTATCTAGGAAACCCTGTTGGGTCACTTCAGGTCCCATGCCCATTGAGCCCAGTGGGATGGAATCAAGCAGCTTCAGCACCCACACAAAACCAACATGGAGCTCCTCACTCAAGGCGCTCAAAATTACATGACCAAAGACAAGTTCAGTGCCCAAGCCATTTCCCGCTGCCATGGAAACCAAGTGCTCTGGCAGCACATATGTCTGAAAGTGGATATGACACCTAGGGAAGGGAGTGTGCTGGTGAATGGCAACTTCCCGATTCAGCAGCACAGCTCTTCCACTGCCAAAACAACTCCAACTGCCTCATGAACTTCACATACCGTCAGCTGTCCGGGCAGCTCTCTAGGAAACACTGTTGGGTCACTTCCGGTCCCATGATGCCCATTGAGCCCAGTGGGATGGAATCAAGCAGCTTCAGCACCCACACAAAACGAACATGGAGCTCCTCACTCAAAGCGCTCAAAATTACATGGCGAAAGACAAGTTCAGTGCCCAAGCCATTTCCCGCTGCCATGGAAACCAAGTGCTCTGGCAGCACGTATGTCTGAAAGTGGATATGACACCTAGGGAAGGGAGTGTGCTGGTGAATGGCAACTGCCCGAAGCAGCAGCACAGCTCTTCCACTGCCAAAACAACTCCACCTGCCTCATGAACTTCACATACCATCAGCTGTCCTGGCAGCTATCTAGGAAACCCTGTTGGGTCACTTCCGGTCCCATGCCCATTGAGCCCAGTGGGATGGAATCAAGCAGCTTCAGCACCCACACAAAACGAACATGGAGCTCCTCACTCAAGGCGCTCAAAACCAAAGACAAAGACAAGTTCAGTGCCCAAGCCATTTCCTGCTGCCATGGAAACCAAGTGCTCTGGCAGCACATATGTCTGAAAGTGGATATGACACCTAGGGAAGGGAGTGTGCTGGTGAATGGCAACTGCCCGAAGCAGCAGCACAGCTCTTCCACTGCCAAAACAACTCCACCTGCCTCATGAACTTCACATACCATCAGCTGTCCTGGCAGCTATCTAGGAAACCCTGTTGGGTCACTTCCGGTCCCATGCCCATTGAGCCCAGTGGGATGGAATCAAGCAGCTTCAGCACCCACACAAAACGAACATGGAGCTCCTCACTCAAGGCGCTCAAAACTACATGGCGAAAGACAAGTTCAGTGCCCAAGCCATTTCCCGCTGCCATGGAAACCAAGTGCTCTGGCAGCACATATGTCTGAAAGTGGATATGACACCTAGGGAAGGGAGTGTGCTGGTGAATGGCAACTGCCCGAAGCAGCAGCACAGCTCTTCCACTGCCAAAACAACTCCACCTGCCTCATGAACTTCACATACCATCAGCTGTCCTGGCAGCTATCTAGGAAACCCTGTTGGCTCACTTCCGGTCCCATGCCCATTGAGCCCAGTGGGATGGAATCAAGCAGCTTCAGCACCCACACAAAACGAACATGGAGCTCCTCACTCAAGGCGCTCAAAACTCCAAGGCCAAAGACAAGTTCAGTGCCCAAGCCATTTCCCGCTGCCATGGAAACCAAGTGCTCTGGCAGCACATATGTCTGAAAGTGGATATGACACCTAGGGAAGGGAGTGTGTTGGTGAATGGCAACTGCCCGAAGCAGCAGCACAGCTCTTCCACTGCCAAAACAACTCCACCTGACTCATGAACTTCACATACCATCAGCTGTCCTGGCAGCTATCTAGGAAACCCTGTTGGCTCACTTCCGGTCCCATGCCCATTGAGCCCAGTGGGATGGAATCAAGCAGCTTCAGCACCCACACAAAACGAACATGGAGCTCCTCACTCAAGGCGCTCATAACTCCAAGGCCAAAGACAAGTTCAGTGCCCAAGCCATTTCCCGCTGCCATGGAAATCAAGTGCTCTGGCAGCACATATGTCTGAAAGTGGATATGACACCTAGGGAAGGGAGTGTGCTGGTGAATGGCAACTGCCTGAAGCAGCAGCACAGCTCTTCCACTGCCAAAACAACTCCACCTGCCTCATGAACTTCACATACCATCAGCTGTCCTGGCAGCTATCTAGGAAACCCTGTTGGGTCACTTCCGGTCCCATGCCCATTGAGCCCAGTGGGATGGAATCAAGCAGCTTCAGCACCCACACAAAACGAACATGGAGCTCCTCACTCAAGGCGCTCAAAACTCCAAGGCCAAAGACAAGTTCAGTGCTCAAGCCATTTCCCGCTGCCATGGAAACCAAGTGCTCTGGCAGCACATATGTCTGAAAGTGGATATGACACCTAGGGAAGGGAGTGTGCTGGTGAATGGCAACTGCCTGATTCAGCAGCACAGCTCTTCCACTGCCAAAACAACTCCACCTGCCTCATGAACTTCACATACCATCAGCTGTCCTGGCAGCTATCTACGAAACCCTGTTGGGTCACTTCCAGTCCCATGCCCATTGAGCCCAGTGGGATGGAATCAAGCAGCTTGAGCACCCACACAAAACGAACATGGAGCTCCTCACTCAAGGCACTCAAAACTCCACGGCCAAAGACAAGTTCAGTGCCCAAGCCATTTCCCACTGCCATGGAAACCAAGTGCTCTGGCAGCACATATGTCTGAAAGTGGATATGACACCTAGGGAAGGAAGTGTGGTGGTGAATGGCAACTGCCCGAAGCAGCAGCACAGCTCTTCCACTGCCAAAACAACTCCACCTGCCTCATGAACTTCACATACCATCAGCTGTCCTGGCAGCTATCTAGGAAACCCTGTTGGGTCACTTCCGGTCCCATGCCCATTGAGCCCAGTGGGATGGAATCAAGCAGCTTCAGCACCCACACAAAACGAACATGGAGCTCCTCACTCAAGGCGCTCAAAACTCCACGGCCAGAGACAAGTTAAGTGCCTAAGCCATTTCCCGCTGCCATGGAAACCAAGTGCTCTGGCAGCACATATGTCTGAAAGTGGATATGACACCTAGGGAAGGGAGTGTGGTGGTGAATGGCAACTGCCCGAAGCAGCAGCACAGCTCTTCCACTGCCAAAACAACTCCACCTGCCTCATGAACTTCACATACCATCAGCTGTCCTGGCAGCTATCTAGGAAACCCTGTTGGGTCACTTCCGGTCCCATGCACATTGAGCCCAGTGGGATATAATCAAGCAGCTTCAGCACCCACACAAAACTAACATGGAGCTCCTCACTCAAGGCGCTCAAAATTACATGGCGAAAGACAAGTTCAGTGCCTAAGCCATTTCCCGCTGCCATGGAAACCAAGTGCTCTGGCAGCACATATGTCTGAAAGTGGATATGACACCTAGGGAAGGAAGTGTGCTGGTGAATGGCAACTGCCCGAAGCAGCAGCACAGCTCTTCCAGTGCCAAAACAACTCCACCTGCCTCATGAACTTCACATACCATCAGCTGTCCTGGCAGCTATCTAGGAAACCCTGTTGGGTCACTTCCAGTCCCATGCCCATTGAGCCCAGTGGGATGGAATCAAGCAGCTTCAGCACCCACACAAAACGAACATGGAGCTCCTCACTCAAGGAGCTCAAAACTCAACAGCCAAAGACAAGTTCAGTGCTGAAGCCATTTCCCGCTGCCATGGAAACCAAGTGCTCTGGCAGCACATATGTCTGAAAGTGGATATGACACCTAGGGAAGGGAGTGTGCTGGTGAATGGCAACTGCCCGAAGCAGCAGCACAGCTCTTCCACTGCTAAAACAACACCAAATGCCTCATGAACTTCACATACCATCAGCTGTCCTGGCAGCTATCTAGGAAACCCTGTTGGGTCACTTCCAGTCCCATGCCCATTGAGCCCAGTGGGATGGAATCAAGCAGCTTCAGCACCCACACAAAACGAACATGGAGCTCCTCACTCAAAGCGCTCAAAACTACATGGCGAAAGATAAGTTCAGTGCCTAAGCCATTTCCCGCTGCCATGGAAACCAAGTGCTCTGGCAGCACATGTCTGAAAGTGGATATGACACCCAGGGAAGGGAGTGTGGTGGTGAATGGCAACTGCCCGAAGCAGCAGCACAGCTCTTCCACTGCCAAAAAAACTCCAACTGCCTCATGAACTTCACATACCATCAGCTGTCCTGGCAGCTATCTAGGAAACCCTGCTGGCTCACTTCTGGTCCCATGCCCATTGAGCCCAGTGGGATGGAATCAAGCAGCTTCAGCACCAACACAAAACGAACATGGAGCTCCTCACTCAAGGCGCTCAAAACTCCAAGGCCAAAGACAAGTTCAGTGCCCAAGCCATTTCCCGCTGCCATGGAAACCAAGTGCTCTGGCAGCACATATATCTGAAAGTGGATATGACACCTAGGGACGGGAATGTGCTGGTGAATGGCAACTGCCTGAAGCAGCAGCACAGCTCTTCCACTGCCAAAACAACTCCACCTGCCTCATGAACTTCACATACCATCAGCTGTCCTGGCACCTATCTAGGAAACCCTGTGGGTCACTTCCAGTCCCATGCCCATTGAGCCCAGTGGGATGGAATCAAGCAGCTTCAGCACCCACACAAAACGAACATGGAGCTCCTCACTCAAGGCGCTCAAAACTCCAAGGCCAAAGACAAGTTCAGTGCCCAAGCCATTTCCCGCTGCCATGGAAACCAAGTGCTCTGGCAGCACATATGTCTGAAAGTGGATATGACACCTAGGGAAGGGAGTGTGCTGGTGAATGGCAACTGCCCGAAGCAGCAGCACAGCTCTTCCAGTGCCAAAACAACTCCACCTGCCTCATGAACTTCACATACCATCAGCTGTCCTGGCAGCTATCTAGGAAACCCTGTTGGGTCACTTCCGGTCCCATGCCCATTGAGCCCAGTGGGATGGAATCAAGCAGCTTCAGCACCCACACAAAACGAACATGGAGCTCCTCACTCAAGGCGCTCAAAACTCTGCAGCCAAAGACAAGTTCAGTGCCCAAGCCATTTCCCGCTGCCATGGAAACCAAGTGCTCTGGCAACACATATGTCTGAAAGTGGATATGACACCTAGGGAAGGGAGTGTGTTGGTGAATGGCAACTGCCCGAAGCAGCAGCACAGCTCTTCCACTGCCAAAACAACTCCACCTGCCTCATGAACTTCACATACCATCAGCTGTCCTGGCAGCTATCTAGGAAACCCTGTTGGGTCACTTCCGGTCCCATGCCCATTGAGCCCAGTGGGATGGAATCAAGCAGCTTCAGCACCCACACAAAACGAACATGGAGCTCCTCACTCAAGGCGCTCAAAACTCCACGGCCAAAGACAAGTTCAGTGCTGAAGCCATTTCCCGCTGCCATGGAAACCAAGTGCTCTGGCAGCACATATGTCTGAAAGTGGATATGACACCTAGGGAAGGGAGTGTGCTGGTGAATGGCAACTGCCTGAAGCAGCAGCACAGCTCTTCCACTGCCAAAACAACACCACCTGCCTCATGAACTTCACATACCATCAGCTGTCCTGGCAGCTATCTAGGAAACCCTGTTGGGTCACTTCCGGTCCCATGCCCATTGAGCCCAGTGGGATGGAATCAAGCAGCTTCAGCACCCACACAAAACGAACATGGAGCTCCTCACTCAAGGCGCTCAAAACTACATGGCGAAAGACAAGTTCAGTGCCCAAGCCATTTCCCGCTGCCATGGAAACCAAGTGCTCTGGCAGCACATATGTCTGAAAGTGGATATGACACCTAGGGAAGGGAGTGTGCTGGTGAATGGCAACTGCCCGAAGCAGCAGCACAGCTCTTCCAGTGCCAAAACAACTCCACCTGCCTCATGAACTTCACATACCATCAGCTGTCCTGGCAGCTATCTAGGAAACCCTGTTGGGTCACTTCCGGTCCCATGCCCATTGAGCCCAGTGGGATGGAATCAAGCAGCTTCAGCACCCACACAAATCTAACATGGAGCTCCTCACTCAAGGCGCTCAAAACTACAAGGCCAAAGACAAGTTCAGTGCCCAAGCCATTTCCCGCTGCCATGGAAACCAAGTGCTCTGGCAGCACATATGTCTGAAAGTGGATATGACACCTAGGGAAGGGAGTGTGCTGGTGAATGGCAACTGCCCGAAGCAGCAGCACAGCTAATCCACTGCCAAAACAACTCCACCTGCCTCATGAACTTCACATATCATCAGCTGTCCTGGCAGCTATCCAGGAAACCCTGTAGGGTCACTTCCGGTCCCATGCCCATTGAGCCCAGTGGGATGGAATCAAGCAGCTTCAGCACCCACACTAAACGAACATCGAGCTCCTCACTCAAGGCGCTCAAAACTCCACAGCCAAAGACAAGTTCAGTGCCCAAGCCATTTCCCGCTGCCATGGAAACCAAGTGCTCTGGCAGCACATATGTCTGAAAGTGGATATGACACCTAGGGAAGGGAGTGTGCTCGTGAATGGCAACTGCCCGAAGCAGCAGCACAGCTCTTCCAGTGCCAAAACAACTCCACCTGCCTCATGAACTTCACATACCATCAGCTGTCCTGGCAGCTATCTAGGAAACCCTGTTGGGTCACTTCCGGTCCCATGCCCATTGAGCCCAGTGGGATGGAATCAAGCAGCTTCAGCACCCACACAAAACGAACATGGAGCTCTTCACTCAAGGCGCTCAAAACTCCAAGGCCAAAGACAAGATCAGTGCCCAAGCCATTTCCCGCTGCCATGGAAACCAAGTGCTCTGGCAGCACATATGTCTGAAAGTGGATATGACACCTAGGGAAGGGAGTGTGGTGGTGAATGGCAACTGCCCGAAGCAGCAGCACAGCTCTTCCAGTGCCAAAACAACTCCACCTGCCTCATGAACTTCACATACCATCAGCTGTCCTGGCAGCTATCTAGGAAACCTTGTTGGGTCACTTCAGGTCCCATGCCCATTGAGCCCAGTGGGATGGAATCAAGCAGGTTGAGCACCCACACAAAACGAACTTGGAGCTCCTCACTCAAGGCGCTAAAAACTCCACGGCCAAAGACAAGTTCAGTGCCCAAGCCATTTCCCACTGCCATGGAAACCAAGTGCTCTGGCAGCACATATGTCTGAAAGTGGATATGACACCTAGGGAAGGGAGTGTGCTGGTGAATGGCAACTGCCCGAAGCAGCAGCACAGCTCTTCCAGTGCCAAAACAACTCCACCTGCCTCATGAACTTCACATACCATCAGCTGTCCTGGCAGCTATCTAGGAAACCCTGTTGGCTCACTTCCGGTCCCATGCCCATTGAGCCCAGTGGGATGGAATCAAGCAGCTTGAGCACCCACACAAAACGAACATGGAGCTCCTCACTCAAGGCGCTCAAAACTACATGGCGAAAGACAAGTTCAGTGCCTAAGCCATTTCCCGCTGCCATGGAAACCAAGTGCTCTGGCAGCACATATGTCTGAAAGTGGATATGACACCTAGGGAAGGGAGTGTGTTGGTGAATGGCAACTGCCTGAAGCAGCAGCACAGCTCTTCCACAGCCAAAACAACTCCACCTGCCTCATGAACTTCACATACCATCAGCTGTCCTGGCAGCTATCTAGGAAACCCTGTAGGGTCACTTCCGGTCCCATGCCCATTGAGCCCAGTGGGATGGAATCAAGCAGCTTCAGCACCCACACAAAACGAACATGGAGCTCCTCACTCAAGGCGCTAAAAACTCTGCAGCCAAAGACAAGTTCAGTGCCCCAGCCATTTCCCGCTGCCATGGAAATCAAGTGCTCTGGCAGCACATATGTCTGAAAGTGGATATGACACCTAGGGAAGGGAGTGTGTTGGTGAATGGCAACTGCCCGAAGCAGCAGCACAGCTCTTCCACTGCCAAAACAACTCCACCTGCCTCATGAACTTCACATACCATCAGCTGTCGTGACAGCTATCTAGGAAACCCTGTTGGGTCACTTCCGGTCCCATGCCCATTGAGCCCAGTGGGATGGAATCAAGCAGCTTCAGCACCCACACAAAACGAACATGGAGCTCCTCACTCAAGGCGCTCAAAATTACATGGCGAAAGACAAGTTCAGTGCTGAAGCCATTTCCTGCTGCCATGGAAACCAAGTGCTCTGGCAGCACATATGTCTGAAAGTGGATATGACACCTAGGGAAGGGAGTGTGCTGCTGAATGGCAACTGCCCGAAGCAGCAGCACAGCTCTTCCAGTGCCAAAACAACACCACCTGCCTCATGAACTTCACATACCATCAGCTGTCCTGGCAGCTATCTAGGAAACCCTGTTGGGTCACTTCCGGTCCCATGCCCATTGAGCCCAGTGGGATGGAATCAAGCAGCTTCAGCACCCACACAAAACGAACATGGAGCTCCTCACTCAAGGCGCTCAAAACTCCAAGGCCAAAGACAAGTTCAGTGCTGAAGACATTTCCCGCTGCCATGGAAACCAAGTGCTCTGGCAGCACATATGTCTGAAAGTGGATATGACACCTAGGGAAGGGAGTGTGCTCGTGAATGGCAACTGCCCGACGCAGCAGCACAGCTCTTCCAGTGCCAAAACAACTCCACCTGCCTCATGAACTTCACATACCATCAGCTGTCCTGGCAGCTATCTAGGAAACCCTGTTGGGTCACTTCAGGTCCCATGCCCATTGAGCCCAGTGGGATGGAATCAAGCAGCTTCTGCACCCACACAAAACGAACATGGAGCTCCTCACTCAAGGCGCTCAAAACTCCAAGGCCAAAGACAAGTTCAGTGCTCAAGCCATTTCCCGCTGCTATGGAAACCAAGTGCTCTGGCAGCACATATGTCTGAAAGTGGATATGACACCTAGGGAAGGGAGTGTGCTGGTGAATGGCAACTGCCTGAAGCAGCAGCACAGCTCTTCCACTGCCAAAACAACACCACCTGCCTCATGAACTTCACATACCATCAGCTGTCCTGGCAGCTATCTAGGAAACCCTGTTGGGTCACTTCCGGTCCCATGCCCATTGAGCCCAGTGGGATGGAATCAAGCAGCTTCAGCACCCACACAAAATGAAAATGGAGCTCCTCCCTCTAGGCGCTAAAAACTCCGCAGCCAAAGACAAGTTCAGTGCCCAAGCCATTTCCCGCTGCCATGGAAACCAAGTGCTCTGGCAGCACATATGTCTGAAAGTGGATATGACACCTAGGGAAGGGAGTGTGCTGGTGAATGGCAACTACCCGAAGCAGCAGCACAGCTCTTCCAGTGCCAAAACAACTCCACCTGCCTCATGAACTTCACATACCATCAGCTGTCCTGGCAGCTATCTAGGAAACCCTGTTGGGTCACTTCAGGTCCCATGCCCATTGAGCCCAGTGGGATGGAATCAAGCAGGTTGAGCACCCACACAAAACGAACATGGAGCTCCTCACTCAAGGCGCTCAAAACTCCAAGGCCAAAGACAAGTTCAGTGCCCAAGCCATTTCCAGCTGCCATGGAAACCAAGTGCTCTGGCAGCACATAAGTCTGAAAGTGGATATGACACCTAGGGAAGGGACTGTGCTGGTGAATGGCAACTGCCCGAAGCAGCAGCACAGCTCTTCCAGTGCCAAAACAACTCCACCTGCCTCATGAACTTCACATACCATCAGCTGTCCTGGCAGCTATCTAGGAAACCCTGTAGGGTCACTTCCGGTCCCATGCCCATTGAGCCCAGTGGGATGGAATCAAGCAGCTTCAGCACACACACAAAACGAACATGGAGCTCCTCACTCAAGGCGCTCAAAACTACATGCCGAAAGACAAGTTCAGTGCCTAAACCATTTCCCGCTGCCATGGAAACCAAGTGCTCTGGCAGCACATATGTCTGAAAGTGGATATGACACCTAGGGAAGGGAGTGTGTTGGTGAATGGCAACTGCCCGAAGCAGCAGCACAGCTCTTCCACTGCCAAAACAACTCCACCTGCCTCATGAACTTCACATACCATCAGCTGTCCTGGCAGCTATCTAGGAAACCCTGTTGGGTCACTTCCGGTCCCATGCCCATTGAGCCCAGTGGGATGGAATCAAGCAGCTTGAGCACCCACACAAAACGAACATGGAGCTCCTCACTCAAGGCACTCGAAACTCCAAGGCCAAAGACAAGATCAGTGCCCAAGCCATTTCCCGCTGCCATGGAAACCAAGTGCTCTGGCAGCACATATGTCTGAAAGTGGATATGACACCTAGGGAAGGGAGTGTGTTGGTGAATGGCAACTGCCCGAAGCAGCAGCACAGCTCTTCCACTGCCAAAACAACTCCACCTGCCTCATGAACTTCACATACCATCAGCTGTCCTGGCAGCTATCTAGGAAACCCTGTTGGGTCACTTCCGGTCCCATGCCCATTGAGCCCAGTGGGATGGAATCAAGCAGCTTGAGCACCCACACAAAACGAACATGGAGCTCCTCACTCAAGGCGCTCAAAACTCTGCAGCCAAAGACAAGTTCAGTGCCCAAGCCATTTCCCGCTGCCATGGAAACCAAGTGCTATGGCAGCACATATGTCTGAAACTGGATATGACACCTAGGGAAGGGAGTGTGTTGGTGAATGGCAACTGCCCGAAGCAGCAGCACAGCTCTTCCACTGCCAAAACAACTCCACCTGCCTCATGAACTTCACATACCATCAGCTGTCGTGGCAGCTATCTAGGAAACCCTGTTGGGTCACTTCCGGTCCCATGTCCATTGAGCCCAGTGAGATGGAATCAAGCAGCTTCAGCACCCACACAAAACGAACATGGAGCTCCTCACTCAAGGCGCTCAAAATTACATGGCGAAAGACAAGTTCAGTGCTGAAGCCATTTCCCGCTGCCATGGAAACCAAGTGCTCTGGCAGCACATATGTCTGAAAGTGGATATGACACCTAGGGAAGGGAGTGTGGTGGTGAATGGCACCTCCCGAAGCAGCAGCACAGCTCTTCCAGTGCCAAAACAACTCCACCTGCCTCATGAACTTCACATACCATCAGCTGTCCTGTCAGCTATCTAGGAAACCCTGTTGGGTCACTTCCGGTCCCATGCCCATTGAGCCCAGGGGGATGGAATCAAGAGGCTTCTGCACCCACACAAAACGAACATGGAGCTCCTCACTCAAGGCACTCAAAACTCCAAGGCCAAAGACAAGTTCAGTGCTCAAGCCATTTCCCGCTGCCATGGAAACCAAGTGCTCTGGCAGCACATATGTCTGAAAGTGGATATGACACCTAGGGAAGGGAGTGTGCTGGTGAATGGCAACTGCCTGAAGCAGCAGCACAGCTCTTCCACTGCCAAAACAACACCACCTGCCTCATGAACTTCACATACCATCAGCTGTCCTGGCAGCTATCTAGGAAACCCTGTTGGGTCACTTCCGGTCCCATGCCCATTGAGCCCAGTGGGATGGAATCAAGCAGCTTCAGCACCCACACAAAACGAACATGGAGTTCCTCACTCAATGCGCTCAAAACTACATGGCGAAAGACAAGTTCAATGCCTAAGCCATTTCCCGCTGCCATGGAAACCAAGTGCTCTGGCAGCACATATGTCTGAAAGTGGATATGACACCTAGGGAAGGGAGTGTGCTGGTGAATGGCAACTGCCCGAAGCAGCAGCACAGCTCTTCCACTGCCAAAACAACTCCACCTGCCTCATGAACTTCACATACCATCAGCTGTCCTGGCAGCTATCTAGGAAACCCTGTTGGGTCACTTCCGGTCCCATGCCCATTGAGCCCAGTGGGATGGAATCAAGCAGCTTCAGCACACACACAAAACGAACATGGAGCTCCTCACTCAAGGCACTCAAAACTCCACGGCCAAAGACAAGTTCAGTGCCCAAGCCATTTCCCGCTGCCATGGAAACCAAGTGTTCTGGCAGCACATATGTCTGAAAGTGGATATGACACCTAGGGAAGGGAGTGTGTTGGTGAATGGCAACTGCCCGAAGCAGCAGCACAGCTCTTCCACTGCCAAAACAACTCCACCTGCCTCATGAACTTCACATACCATCAGCTGTCCTGGCAGCTATCTAGGAAACCCTGTTGGGTCACTTCAGGTCCCATGCCCATTGAGCCCAGTGGGATGGAATCAAGCAGCTTCAGCACCCACACAAAACGAACATGGAGCTCCTCACTCAAGGCGCTCAAAACTCCAAGGCCAAAGACAAGTTCAGTGCCCAAGCCATTTCCCGCTGCTATGGAAACCAAGTGCTCTGGCAGCACATATGTCTGAAAGTGGATATGACACCTAGGGAAGGGAGTGTGCTGGTGAATGGCAACTGCCCGAAGCAGCAGCACAGCTCTTCCACTGCCAAAACAACTCCACCTGCCTCATGAACTTCACATACCATCAGCTGTCCTGGCAGCTATCTAGGAAACCCTGTTGGGTCACTTCCGGTCCCATGCCCATTGAGCCCAGTGGGATGGAATCAAGCAGCTTCAGCACCCACACAAAACGAACATGGAGCTCCTCACTCAAGGCACTCGAAACTCAACAGCCAAAGACAAGTTCAGTGCCCAAGCCATTTCCTGCTGCCATGGAAACCAAGTGCTCTGGCAGCACATATGTCTGAAAGTGGATATGACACCTAGGGAAGGGAGTGTGTTGGTGAATCGCAACTGCCCGAAGCAGCAGCACAGCTCTTCCACTGCCAAAACAACTCCACCTGCCTCATGAACTTCGCATACCATCAGCTGTCCTGGCAGCTATCTAGGAAACCCTGTTGGGTCACTTCCGGTCCCATGCCCATTGAGCCCAGTGGGATGGAATCAAGCAGCTTCAGCACCCACACAAAATGAACATGGAGCTCCTCACTCAAGGCGCTCAAAACTACATGGCGAAAGACAAGTTCAGTGCCTAAGCCATTTCCCGCTGCCATGGAAACCAAGTGCTCTGGCAGCACATATGTCTGAAAGTGGATATCACACCTAGGGAAGGTACTGTGCTGGTGAATGGCAACTGCCCGAAGCAGCAGCACAGCTCTTCCACTGCCAAAACAACTCCACCTGCCTCATGAACTTCACATACCATCAGCTGTCCTGGCAGCTATCTAGGAAACCCTGTTGGCTCACTTCCGGTCCCATGCCCATTGAGCCCAGTGGGATGGAATCAAGCAGCTTGAGCACCCACACAAAACGAACATGGAGCTCCTCACTCAAGGCGCTCAAAACTCCGCAGCCAAAGACAAGTTCAGTGCCCAAGCCGTTTCCCGCTGCCATGGAAACCAAGTGCTCTGGCAGCACATATGTCTGAAAGTGGATATGACACCTAGGGAAGGGAGTGTGCTCGTGAATGGCAACTGCCCGAAGCAGCAGCACAGCTCTTCCACTGCCAAAACAACTCCACCTGCCTCATGAACTTCACATACCATCAGCTGTCCTGGCAGCTATCTAGGAAACCCTGTTGGGTCACTTCCGGTCCCATGCCCATTGAGCCCAGTGGGATGGAATCAAGCAGCTTCAGCACCCACACAAAACGAACATGGAGCTCCTCACTCAAGGCGCTCAAAACTACATGGCGAAAGACAAGTTCAGTGCCTAACCCATTTCCCGCTGCCATGGAAACCAAGTGCTCTGGCAGCACATATGTCTGAAAGTGGATATGACACCTAGGGAAGGGAGTGTGCTGGTGAATGGCAACTGCCCGAACAAGCAGCACAGCTCTTCCACTGCCAAAACAACTCCACCTGCCTCATGAACTTCACATACCATCAGCTGTCCTGGCAGCTATCTAGGAAACCCTGTTGGCTCACTTCCGGTCCCATGCTTATTGAACCCAGTGGGATGGAATCAAGCAGCTTCAGCACCCACACAAATCTAACATGGAGCTCCTCACTCAAGGCGCTCAAAATTACATGGCAAAAGACAAGTTCAGTGCCCAAGCCATTTCCCGCTGCCAAGGAAACCAAGTGCTCTGGAAGCACATATGTCTGAAAGTGGATATGACACCTAGGGAAGGGAGTGTGTTGGTGAATGGCAACTGCCCGAAGCAGCAGCACAGCTCTTCCACTGCCAAAACAACTCCACCTGCCTCATGAACTTCACATACCATCAGCTGTCGTGGCAGCTATCTAGGAAACCCTGTTGGGTCACTTCAGGTCCCATGCCCATTGAGCCCAGTGGGATGGAATCAAGCAGCTTCAGCACCCACACAAAACGAACATGGAGCTCCTCACTCAAGGCGCTCAAAACTCCACGGCCAAAGACAAGTTCAGTGCCCAAGCCATTTCCCGCGGCTATGGAAACCAAGTGCTCTGGCAGCACATATGTCTGAAAGTGGATATGACACCTAGGGAAGGGACTGTGCTGGTGAATGGCAACTGCCCGAAGCAGCAGCACAGCTCTTCCACTGCCAAAACAACTCCACCTGCCTCATGAACTTCACATACCATCAGCTGTCCTGGCAGCTATCTAGGAAACCCTGTTGGGTCACTTTCGGTCCCATGCCCATTGAGCCCAGTGGGATGGAATCAAGCAGCTTCAGCACCCACACAAAACTAACATGGAGCTCCTCACTCAAGGCGCTAAAAACTACATGGCGAAAGACAAGTTCAGTGCCTAAGCCATTTCCCGCTGCCATGGAAACCAAGTGCTCTGGCAGCACATATGTCTGAAAGTGGATATGACACCTAGGGAAGGGAGTGTGCTGGTGAATGGCAACTGCCCGAAGCAGCAGCACAGCTCTTCCACTGCCAAAACAACTCCACCTGCCTCATGAACTTCACATACCATCAGCTGTCCTGGCAGCTATCTAGGAAACCCTGTTGGCTCACTTCCGGTCCCATGCCCATTGAGCCCAGTGGGATGGAATCAAGCAGCTTCAGCACCCACACAAAACGAACATGGAGCTCCTCACTCAAGGCACTCGAAACTCCAAGGCCAAAGACAAGATCAGTGCCCAAGCCATTTCCCGCTGCCATGGAAACCAAGTGCTCTGGCAGCACATATGTCTGAAAGTGGATATGACACCTAGGGAAGGGAGTGTGGTGCTGAATGGCAACTGCCCGAAGCAGCAGCACAGCTCTTCCAGTGCCAAAACAACTCCACCTGCCTCATGAACTTCACATACCATCAGCTGTCGTGGCAGCTATCTAGGAAACCTTGTTGGGTCACTTCCGGTCCCATGCCCATGGAGCCCAGTGGGATGGAATCAAGCAGCTTCAGCACCCACACAAAACGAACATGGAGCTCCTCACTCAAGGCGCTCAAAACTCCACGGCCAAAGACAAGTTCAGTGCCCAAGCCATTTCCCACTGCCATGGAAACCAAGTGCTCTGGCAGCACATATGTCTGAAAGTGGATATGACACCTAGGGAAGGGAGTGTGGTGATGAATGGCAACTGCCTGAAGCAGCAGCACAGCTCTTCCACTGCCAAAACAACTCCACCTGCCTCATGAACTTCACATACCATCAGCTGTCCTGGCAGCTATCTAGGAAACCCTGTTGGGTCACTTCCGGTCCGATGCCCATTGAGCCCAGTGGGATGGAATCAAGCAGCTTCAGCACCCACACAAAACGAACATGGAGCTCCTCACTCAAGGCGCTAAAAACTCTGCAGCCAAAGACAAGTTCAGTGCCGAAGCCATTTCCCGCTGCCATGGAAACCAAGTGCTCTGGCAGCACATATGTCTGAAAGTGGATATGACACCTAGGGAAGGGAGTGTGCTGGTGAATGGCAACTGCCCGAAGCAGCAGCACAGCTCTTCCACTGCCAAAACAACTCCACCTGCCTCATGAACTTCACATACCATCAGCTGTCGTGGCAGCTATCTAGGAAACCCTGTTGGCTCACTTCCGGTCCCATGCCCATTGAGCCCAGTGGGATGGAATCAAGCAGCTTCAGCACCCACACAAAACGAACATGGAGCTCCTCACTCAAGGCGCTCAAAATTACATGGCGAAAGACAAGTTCAGTGCCCAAGCCATTTCCCGCTGCCATGGAAACCAAGTGCTCTGGCAGCACATATGTCTGAAAGTGGATATGACACCTAGGGAAGGGAGTGTGGTGCTGAATGGCAACTGCCCGAAGCAGCAGCACAGCTCTTCCAGTGCCAAAACAACTCCACCTGCCTCATGAACTTCACATACCATCAGCTGTCCTGGCAGCTATCTAGGAAACCCTGTTGGGTCACTTCCGGTCCCATGCCCATTGAGCCCAGTGGGATGGAATCAAGCAGCTTCAGCACCCACACAAAACTAACATGGAGCTCCTCACTCAAGGCGCTCAAAATTACATGGCGAAAGACAAGTTCAGTGCCCAAGCCATTTCCCGCTGCTATGGAAACCAAGTGCTCTGGCAGCACATATGTCTGAAAGTGGATATGACACCTAGGGAAGGGAGTGTGGTAGTGAATGTCAACTGCCCGAAGCAGCAGCACAGCTCTTCCAGTGCCAAAACAACTCCACCTGCCTCATGAACTTCACATACCATCAGCTGTCCTGGCAGCTATCTAGGAAACCCTGTTGGGTCACTTCCGGTCCCATGCCCATTGAGCCCTGTGGGATGGAATCAAGCAGCTTGAGCACCCACACAAAACGAACATGGAGCTCCTCACTCAAGGCGCTCAAAACTCCGCGGCCAAAGACAAGTTCAGTGCCCAAGCCGTTTCCCGCTGCCATGGAAACCAAGTGCTCTGGCAGCACATATGTCTGAAAGTGGATATGACACCTAGGGAAGGGAGTGTGCTGGTGAATGGCAACTGCCCGAAGCAGCAGCACAGCTCTTCCACTGCCAAAACAACTCCACCTGCCTCATGAACTTCACATACCATCAGCTGTCCTGGCAGCTATCTAGGAAACCCTGTTGGCTCACTTCCGGTCCCATGCCCATTGAGCCCAGTGGGATGGAATCAAGCAGCTTGAGCACCCACACAAAACGAACATGGAGCTCCTCACTCAAGGCGCTCAAAACTACATGGCGAAAGACAAGTTCAGTGCTGAAGCCATTTCCCGCTGCCATGGAAACCAAGTGCTCTGGCAGCACATATGTCTGAAAGTGGATATGACACCTAGGGAAGGGAGTGTGCTGGTGAATGGCAACTGCCCGAAGCAGCAGCACAGCTCTTCCACTGCCAAAACAACTCCACCTGCCTCATGAACTTCACATACCATCAGCTGTCCTGGCAGCTATCTAGGAAACCCTGTTGGGTTACTTCCGGTCCAATGCCCATTGAGCCCAGTGGGATGGAATCCAGCAGCTTCAGCACCCACACAAAACGAACATGGAGCTCCTCACTCAAGGCGCTCAAAATTCCACGGCTAAAGACAAGTTCAGTGCCCAAGCCATTTCCCGCTGCCATGGAAACCAAGTGCTCTGGCAGCACATATGTCTGAAAGTGGATATGACACCTAGGGAAGGGAGTGTGGTGGTGCATGGCAACTGCCCGAAGCAGCAGCACAGCTCTCCTGTGCCAAAACAACTCCACCTGCCTCATGAACTTCACATACCATCAGCTGTCCTGGCAGCTACCTAGGAAACCCTGTTGGGTCACTTCCGGTCCCATGCCCATTGAGCCCAGTGGGATGGAATCAAACATCTTGAGCACCCACACAAAACGAACATGGAGCTCCTCACTCAAGGCGCTCAAAACTACATGGCGAAAGACAAGTTCAGTGCCCAAGCCATTTCCCGCTGCCATGGAAACCAAGTGCTCTGGCAGCACATATGTCTGAAAGTGGATATGACACCTAGGGAAGGGAGTGTGCTGGTGAATGGCAACTGCCCGAAGCAGCAGCCCAGCTCTTCCACTGCCAAAACAACTCCACCTGCCTCATGAACTTCACATACCATCAGCTGTCCTGGCAGCTATCTAGGAAACCCTGTTGGGTCACTTCCGGTCCCATGCCCATTGAGCCCAGTGGGATGGAATCAAGCAGCTTCAGCACCCACACAAAACAACATGGAGCTCCTCACTCAAGGCACTCGAAACTCCACGGCCAAAGACAAGTTCAGTGCCCAAGCCATTTCCTGCTGCCATGGAAACCAAGTGCTCTGGCAGCACAGATGTCTGAAAGTGGATATGACACCTAGGGAAGGTACTGTGCTGGTGAATGGCAACTGCCCGAAGCAGCAGCACAGCTCTTCCACTGCCAAAAAAACTCCACCTGCCTCATGAACTTCACATACCATCAGCTGTCCTGGCAGGTATCTAGGAAACCCTGTTGGGTCACTTCAGGTCCCATGCCCATTGAGCCCAGTGGGATGGAATCAAGCAGCTTGAGCACCCACACAAAACGAACATGGAGCTCCTCACTCAAGGCGCTCAAAACTCCGCAGCCAAAGACAAGTTCAGTGCCCAAGCCGTTTCCCGCTGCCATGGAAACCAAGTGCTGTGGCAGCACATATGTCTGAAAGTGGATATGACACCTAGGGAAGGGAGTGTGCTGGTGAATGGCAACTGCCCGAAGCAGCAGCACAGCTCTTCCACTGCCAAAACAACACCACCTGCCTCATGAACTTCACATACCATCAGCTGTCCTGGCAGCTATCCAGGAAACCCTTTAGGGTCACTTCCGGTCCCATGCCCATTGAGCCCAGTGGGATGGAATCAAGCAGCTTCAGCACCCACACAAAACGAACATGGAGCTCCTCACTCAAGGCGCTCAAAACTACATGGCGAAAGACAAGTTCAGTGCCTAAGCCATTTCCCGCTGCCATGGAAACCAAGTGCTCTGGCAGCACATATGTCTGAAAGTGGATATGACACCTAGGGAAGGGAGTGTGCTGGTGAATGGCAACTGCCCGAAGCAGCAGCACAGCTCTTCCAGTGCCAAAACAACGCCACCTGCCTCATGAACTTCACATACCATCAGCTGTCCTGGCAGCTATCTAGGAAACCCTGTTGGGTCACTTCAGGTCCCATGCCCATTGAGCCCAGTGGGATGGAATCAAGCAGCTTCAGCACACACACAAAACGAACATGGAGCTTCTCACTCAAGGCGCTCAAAACTCCGCAGCCAAAGACAAGTTCAGTGCCCAAGCCGTTTCCCGCTGCCATGGAAACCAAGTGCTCTGGCAGCACATATGTCTGAAAGTGGATATGACACCTAGGGAAGGGAGTGTGCTGGTGAATGGCAACTGCCCGAAGCAGCAGCACAGCTCTTCCACTGCCAAAACAACTCCACCTGCCTCATGAACTTCACATACCATCAGCTGTCCTGGCAGCTATCTAGGAAACCCTGTTGGGTCACTTCCGGTCCCATGCCCATTGAGCCCAGTGGGATGGAATCAAGCAGCTTGAGCACCCACACAAAACGAACATGGAGCTCCTCACTCAAGGCGCTCAAAACTCCGCAGCCAAAGACAAGTTCAGTGCCCAAGCCATTTCCCGCTGCCATGGAAACCAAGTGCTCTGGCAGCACAGATGTCTGAAAGTGGATATGACACCTAGGGAAGGGAGTGTGGTGGTGAATGGCAACTGCCCGAAGCAGCAGCACAGCTCTTCCACTGCCAAAACAACTCCACCTGCCTCATGAACTTCACATACCATCAGCTGTCCTGGCAGCTATCTAGGAAACCCTGTTGGGTCACTTCCACTCCCATGCCCATTGAGCCCAGTGGGATGGAATCAAGCAGCTTCAGCACACACACAAAACGAACATGGAGCTCCTCACTCAAGGCGCTCAAAACTCCAAGGCCAAAGACAAGTTCAGTGCCCAAGCCGTTTCCTGCTGCCATGGAAACCAAGTGCTCTGGCAGCACATATGTCTGAAAGTGGATATGACACCTAGGGAAGGGAGTGTGCTGGTGAATGGCAACTGCCCGAAGCAGCAGCAGCACAGCTCTTCCACTGCCAAAACAACTCCACCTGCCTCATGAACTTCACATACCATCAGCTGTCCTGGCAGCTATCTAGGAAACCCTGTAGGGTCACTTCCGGTCCCATGCCCATTGAGCCCAGTGGGATGGAATCAAGCAGCTTGAGCATCCACACAAAATGAACATGGAGCTCCTCACTCAAGGAACTCAAAACTTCACGGCCAAAGACAAGTTCAGTGTCGAAGCCATTTCCCACTGCCATGGAAACCAAGTGCTCTGGCAGCACATATGTCTGAAAGTGGATATGACACCTAGGCAAGGGAGTGTGGTAGTGAATGGCAACTGCCCGAAGCAGCAGAACAGCTCTTCCACTGCCAAAACAACTCCACCTGCCTCAAGAACTTCACATACCATCAGCTGTCCTGGCACCTATCTAGGAAACCCTGTTGGCTCACTTCCTGTCCCATGCCCATTGAGCCCAGTGGGATGGAATCAAGCAGCTTCAGCACCCACACAAAACGAACATGGAGCTCCTCACTCAAGGCGCTCAAAATTACATGGCGAAAGACAAGTTCAGTGCCCAAGCCATTTCCCGCTGCCATGGAAACCAAGTGCTCTGGCAGCACATATGTCTGAAAGTGGATATGACACCTAGGGAAGGGAGTGTGCTGGTGAATGGCAACTGCCCGAAGCAGCAGCACAGCTCTTCCAGTGCCAAAACAACTCCACCTGCCTCATGAACTTCACATACCATCAGCTGTTCTGGCAGCTATCTAGGAAACCCTGTTGGGTCACTTCCGGTCCCATGCCCATTGAGCCCAGTGGGATGGAATCAAGCAGCTTCAGCACCCACACAAAACGAACATGGAGCTCCTCACTCAAGGCGCTAAAAACTCCGCAGCCAAAGACAAGTTCAGTGCCAAAGCCGTTTCCCGCTGCCATGGAAACCAAGTGCTCTGGCAGCACATATGTCTGAAAGTGGATATGACACCTAGGGAAGGGAGTGTGCTGGTGAATGGCAACTGCCCGAAGCAGCAGCACAGCTCTTCCAGTGCCAAAACAACTCCACCTGCCTCATGAACTTCACATACCATCAGCTGTCCTGGCAGCTATCTAGGAAACCCTGTTGGGTCACTTCCGGTCCCATACCCATTGAGCCCAGTGGGATGGAATCAAGCAGCTTCAGCACCCACACAAAACGAACATGGAGCTCCTCACTCAAGGCGCTCAAAACTACATGGCGAAAGACAAGTTCAGTGCCTAAGCCATTTCCCGCTGCCATGGAAACCAAGTGCTCTGGCAGCACATATGTCTGAAAGTGGATATGACACCTAGGGAAGGGAGTGTGCTGGTGAATGGCAACTGCCCGAAGCAGCAGCCCAGCTCTTCCACTGCCAAAACAACTCCACCTGCCTCATGAACTTCACATACCATCAGCTGTCCTGGCAGCTATCTAGGAAACCCTGTTGGGTCACTTCCACTCCCATGCCCATTGAGCCCAGTGGGATGGAATCAAGCAGCTTCAGCACCCACACAAAACGAACATGGAGCTCCTCACTCAAGGCGCTCAAAATTACATGGCGAAAGACAAGTTCAGTGCCCAAGCCATTTCCCGCTGCCATGGAAACCAAGTGCTCTGGCAGCAAAGATGTCTGAAAGTGGATATGACACCTAGGGAAGGGAGTGTGTTGGTGAATGGCAACTGCCCGAAGCAGCAGCACAGCTCTTCCACTGCCAAAACAACTCCACCTGCCTCATGAACTTCACATACCATCAGCTGTCCTGGCAGCTATCTAGGAAACCCTGTTGGGTCACTTCCGGTCCCATGCCCATTGAGCCCAGTGGGATGGAATCAAGCAGCTTCAGCACACACACAAAACGAACATGGAGATCCTCACTCAAGGCGCTCAAAACTCCGCAGCCAAAGACAAGTTCAGTGCAAAAGCCGTTTCCCGCTGCCATGGAAACCAAGTGCTCTGGCAGCACATATGTCTGAAAGTGGATATGACACCTAGGGAAGGGAGTGTGCTGGTGAATGGCAACTGCCCGAAGCAGCAGCACAGCTCTTCCACTGCCAAAACAACTCCAACTGCCTCATGAACTTCACATACCATCAGCTGTCCTGGCAGCTATCTAGGAAACCCTGTTGGGTCACTTCCGGTCCCATGCCCATTGAGCCCAGTGGGATGGAATCAAGCAGCTTCAGCACCCACACAAAACGAACATGGAGCTCCTCACTCAAGGCGCTCAAAATTACATGGCGAAAGACAAGTTCAGTGCCTAAGCCATTTCCCGCTGCCATGGAAACCAAGTGCTCTGGCAGCACATATGTCTGAAAGTGGATATGACACCTAGGGAAGGGAGTGTGCTGGTGAATGGCAACTGCCCGAAGCAGCAGCACAGCTCTTCCACTGCCAAAACAACTCCACCTGCCTCATGAACTTCACATACCATCAGCTGTCCTGGCAGCTATCTAGGAAACCCTGTTGGGTCACTTCCGGTCCCATGCCCATTGAGCCCAGTGGGATGGAATCAAGCAGCTTCAGCACCCACACAAAACGAACATGGAGCTCCTCACTCAAGGCGCTAAAAACTCCGCAGCCAAAGACAAGTTCAGTGCCCAAGCCATTTCCCGCTGCCATGGAAACCAAGTGCTCTGGCAGCACATATGTCTGAAAGTGGATATGACACCTAGGGAAGGGAGTGTGCTGGTGAATGGCAACTGCCCGAAGCAGCAGCACAGCTCTTCCACTGCCAAAACAACTCCACCTGCCTCATGAACTTCACATACCATCAGCTGTCCTGGCAGCTATCTAGGAAACCCTGTAGGGTCACTTCCGGTCCCATGCCCATTGAGCCCAGTGGGATGGAATCAAGCAGCTTCAGCACCCACACAAAACCAACATGGAGCTCCTCACTCAAGGCGCTCAAAATTACATGGCGAAAGACAAGTTCAGTGCTGAAGCCATTTCCCGCTGCCATGGAAACCAAGTGCTCTGGCAGCACATATGTCTGAAAGTGCATATGACACCTAGGGAAGGGAGTGTGCTGGTGAATGGCAACTGCCCGAAGCAGCAGCACAGCTCTTCCAGTGCCAAAACAACTCCACCTGCCTCATGAACTTCACATACCATCAGCTGTCCTGGCAGCTATCTAGGAAACCCTGTTGGGTCACTTCCACTCCCATGCCCATTGAGCCCAGTGGGATGGAATCAAGCAGCTTCAGCACCCACACAAAACGAACATGGAGCTCCTCACTCAAGGCGCTCAAAATTACATGGCGAAAGACAAGTTCAGTGCCCAAGCCATTTCCCGCTGCCATGGAAACCAAGTGCTCTGGCAGCAAAGATGTCTGAAAGTGGATATGACACCTAGGGAAGGGAGTGTGTTGGTGAATGGCAACTGCCCGAAGCAGCAGCACAGCTCATCCACTGCCAAAACAACTCCACCTGCCTCATGAACTTCACATACCATCAGCTGTCCTGGCAGCTATCTAGGAAACCCTGTTGGGTCACTTCCGGTCCCATGCCCATTGAGCCCAGTGGGATGGAATCAAGCAGCTTCAGCACACACACAAAACGAACATGGAGATCCTCACTCAAGGCGCTCAAAACTCCGCAGCCAAAGACAAGTTCAGTGCAAAAGCCGTTTCCCGCTGCCATGGAAACCAAGTGCTCTGGCAGCACATATGTCTGAAAGTGGATATGACACCTAGGGAAGGGAGTGTGCTGGTGAATGGCAACTGCCCGAAGCAGCAGCACAGCTCTTCCACTGCCAAAACAACTCCAACTGCCTCATGAACTTCACATACCATCAGCTGTCCTGGCAGCTATCTAGGAAACCCTGTTGGGTCACTTCCGGTCCCATGCCCATTGAGCCCAGTGGGATGGAATCAAGCAGCTTCAGCACCCACACAAAACGAACATGGAGCTCCTCACTCAAGGCGCTCAAAATTACATGGCGAAAGACAAGTTCAGTGCCTAAGCCATTTCCCGCTGCCATGGAAACCAAGTGCTCTGGCAGCACATATGTCTGAAAGTGGATATGACACCTAGGGAAGGGAGTGTGCTGGTGAATGGCAACTGCCCGAAGCAGCAGCACAGCTCTTCCACTGCCAAAACAACTCCACCTGCCTCATGAACTTCACATACCATCAGCTGTCCTGGCAGCTATCTAGGAAACCCTGTTGGGTCACTTCCACTCCCATGCCCATTGAGCCCAGTGGGATGGAATCAAGCAGCTTCAGCACCCACACAAAACGAACATGGAGCTCCTCACTCAAGGCGCTAAAAACTCCGCAGCCAAAGACAAGTTCAGTGCCCAAGCCATTTCCCGCTGCCATGGAAACCAAGTGCTCTGGCAGCACATATGTCTGAAAGTGGATATGACACCTAGGGAAGGGAGTGTGCTGGTGAATGGCAACTGCCCGAAGCAGCAGCACAGCTCTTCCACTGCCAAAACAACTCCACCTGCCTCATGAACTTCACATACCATCAGCTGTCCTGGCAGCTATCTAGGAAACCCTGTTGGGTCACTTCCGGTCCCATGCCCATTGAGCCCAGTGGGATGGAATCAAGCAGCTTCAGCACCCACACAAAACCAACATGGAGCTCCTCACTCAAGGCGCTCAAAATTACATGGCGAAAGACAAGTTCAGTGCTGAAGCCATTTCCCGCTGCCATGGAAACCAAGTGCTCTGGCAGCACATATGTCTGAAAGTGCATATGACACCTAGGGAAGGGAGTGTGCTGGTGAATGGCAACTGCCCGAAGCAGCAGCACAGCTCTTCCAGTGCCAAAACAACTCCACCTGCCTCATGAACTTCACATACCATCAGCTGTTCTGGCAGCTATCTAGGAAACCCTGTTGGGTCACTTCCGGTCCCATGCCCATTGAGCCCAGTGGGATGGAATCAAGCAGCTTCAGCACCCACACAAAACGAACATGGAGCTCCTCACTCAAGGCGCTAAAAACTCCACGGCCAAAGATAAGTTCAGTGCCCAAGCCATTTCCTGCTGCCATTTAAACCAATTGCTCTGGCAGCACAGATGTCTGAAAGTGGATATGACACCTAGGGAAGGGAGTGTGCTGGTGAATGGCAACTGCCCGAAGCAGCAGCACAGCTCTTCCACTGCCAAAACAACTCCACCTGCCTCATGAACTTCACATACCATCAGCTGTCCTAGCAGCTATCTAGGAAACCTTGTTGGGTCACTTCCGGTCCCATGCCCATTGAGCCCAGTGGGATGGAATCAAGCAGCTTCAGCACCCACACAAAACGAACATGGAGCTCCTCATACAAGGCGCTCAAAACTCCACGGCCAAAATAAGTTCAGTGCCCAAGCCATTTCCCGCTGCCATGGAAACCAAGTGCTCTGGCAGCACATATGTCTGAAAGTGGATATGACACCTAGGGAAGGGAGTGTGCTGGTGAATGGCAACTGCCCGAAGCAGCAGCACAGCTCTTCCACTGCCAAAACAACTCCACCTGCCTCATGAACTTCACATACCATCAGCTGTCCTGGCAGCTATCTAGGAAACCCTGTAGGGTCACTTCCGGTCCCATGCCCATTGAGCCCAGTGGGATGGAATCAAGCAGCTTCAGCACCCACACAAAACGAACATGGAGCTCCTCACTCAAGGCGCTAAAAACTCCGCAGCCAAAGACAAGTTCAGTGCCAAAGCCGTTTCCCGCTGCCATGGAAACCAAGTGTTCTGGCAGCACATATGTCTGAAAGTGGATATGACACCTAGGGAAGGGAGTGTGCTGGTGAATGGCAACTGCCCGAAGCAGCAGCACAGCTCTTCCAGTGCCAAAACAACTCCACCTGCCTCATGAACTTCACATACCATCAGCTGTCCTGGCAGCTATCTAGGAAACCCTGTTGGGTCACTTCCGGTCCCATGCCCATTGAGCCCAGTGGGATGGAATCAAGCAGCTTCAGCACCCACACAAAACGAACATGGAGCTCCTCACTCAAGGCGCTCAAAACTACATGGCGAAAGACAAGTTCAGTGCCTAAGCCATTTCCCGCTGCCATGGAAACCAAGTGCTCTGGCAGCACATATGTCTGAAAGTGGATATGACACCTAGGGAAGGGAGTGTGCTGCTGAATGGCAACTGCCCGAAGCAGCAGCCCAGCTCTTCCACTGCCAAAACAACTCCACCTGCCTCATGAACTTCACATACCATCAGCTGTCCTGGCAGCTATCTAGGAAACCCTGTTGGGTCACTTCCACTCCCATGCCCATTGAGCCCAGTGGGATGGAATCAAGCAGCTTCAGCACCCACACAAAACGAACATGGAGCTCCTCACTCAAGGCGCTCAAAATTACATGGCCAAAGACAAGTTCAGTGCCCAAGCCATTTCCCGCTGCCATGGAAACCAAGTGCTCTGGCAGCACATATGTCTGAAAGTGGATATGACACCTAGGGAAGGGAGTGTGTTGGTGAATGGCAACTGCCCGAAGCAGCAGCACAGCTCTTCCACTGCCAAAACAACTCCACCTGCCTCATGAACTTCACATACCATCAGCTGTCCTGGCAGCTATCTAGGAAACCCTGTTGGGTCACTTCCGGTCCCATGCCCATTGAGCCCAGTGGGATGGAATCAAGCAGCTTCAGCACACACACAAAACGAACATGGAGCTCCTCACTCAAGGCGCTCAAAACTCCGCAGCCAAAGACAAGTTCAGTGCAAAAGCCGTTTCCCGCTGCCATGGAAACCAAGTGCTCTGGCAGCACATATGTCTGAAAGTGGATATCACACCTAGGGAAGGTACTGTGCTGGTGAATGGCAACTGCCCGAAGCAGCAGCACAGCTCTTCCACTGCCAAAACAACTCCACCTGCCTCATGAACTTCACATACCATCAGCTGTCCTGGCAGCTATCTAGGAAACCCTGTAGGGTCACTTCCGGTCCCATGCCCATTGAGCCCAGTGGGATGGAATCAAGCAGCTTCAGCACCCACACAAAACGAACATGGAGCTCCTCACTCAAGGCGCTCAAAATTACATGGCGAAAGACAAGTTCAGTGCCTAAGCCATTTCCCGCTGCCATGGAAACCAAGTGCTCTGGCAGCACATATGTCTGAAAGTGGATATGACACCTAGGGAAGGGAGTGTGCTGGTGAATGCCAACTGCCCGAAGCAGCAGCACAGCTCTTCCACTGCCAAAACAACTCCACCTGCCTCATGAACTTCACATACCATCAGCTGTCCTGGCAGCTATCTAGGAAACCCTGTTGGGTCACTTCCACTCCCATGCCCATTGAGCCCAGTGGGATGGAATCAAGCAGCTTCAGCACCCACACAAAACGAACATGGAGCTCCTCACTCAAGGCGCTAAAAACTCCGCAGCCAAAGACAAGTTCATTGCCCAAGCCATTTCCCGCTGCCATGGAAACCAAGTGCTCTGGCAGCACATATGTCTGAAAGTGGATATGACACCTAGGGAAGGGAGTGTGCTGGTGAATGGCAACTGCCCGAAGCAGCAGCACAGCTCTTCCACTGCCAAAACAACTCCACCTGCCTCATGAACTTCACATACCATCAGCTGTCCTGGCAGCTATCTAGGAAACCCTGTAGGGTCACTTCCGGTCCCATGCCCATTGAGCCCAGTGGGATGGAATCAAGCAGCTTCAGCACCCACACAAAACGAACATGGAGCTCCTCACTCAAGGCGCTCAAAACTACATGGGGAAAGACAAGTTCAGTGCCTAAGCCATTTCCCGCTGCCATGGAAACCAAGTGCTCTGGCAGCACATATGTCTGAAAGTGGATATGACACCTAGGGAAGGGACTGTGCTGGTGAATGGCAACTGCCCGAAGCAGCAGCACAGCTCTTCCAGTGCCAAAAAACTCCACCTGCCTCATGAACTTCACATACCATCCGCTGTCCTGGCAGCTATCTAGGAAACCCTGTTGGGTCACTTCCGGTCCCATGCCCATTGAGCCCAGTGGGATGGAATCAAGCAGCTTCAGCACCCACACAAAACGAACATGGAGCTCCTCACTCAAGGCGCTCAAAATTACATGGCGAAAGACAAGTTCAGTGCCCAAGCCATTTCCCGCTGCCATGGAAACCAAGTGCTCTGGCAGCACAGATGTCTGAAAGTGGATATGACACCTAGGGAAGGGAGTGTGTTGGTGAATGGCAACTGCCCGAAGCAGCAGCACAGCTCTTCCACTGCCAAAACAACTCCACCTGCCTCATGAACTTCACATACCATCAGCTGTCCTGGCAGCTATCTAGGAAACCCTGTTGGGTCACTTCCGGTCCCATGCCCATTGAGCCCAGTGGG
The DNA here is from genome assembly GCF_030435755.1 of Ochotona princeps. Classification (NCBI taxonomy): domain Eukaryota; kingdom Metazoa; phylum Chordata; class Mammalia; order Lagomorpha; family Ochotonidae; genus Ochotona; species Ochotona princeps. The sequence continues at coordinate 145,200,840 of NC_080832.1, read as the reverse complement.
ATGGAATCAAGCAGCTTCAGCACACACACAAAACGAACATGGAGCTCCTCACTCAAGGCGCTCAAAACTCCGCAGCCAAAGACAAGTTCAGTGCAAAAGCCGTTTCCCGCTGCCATGGAAACCAAGTGCTCTGGCAGCACATATGTCTGAAAGTGGATATGACACCTAGGGAAGGGAGTGTGCTGGTGAATGGCAACTGCCCGAAGCAGCAGCACAGCTCTTCCACTGCCAAAACAACTCCACCTGCCTCATGAACTTCACATACCATCAGCTGTCCTGGCAGCTATCTAGGAAACCCTGTTGGGTCACTTCCGGTCCCATGCCCATTGAGCCCAGTGGGATGGAATCAAGCAGCTTCAGCACCCACACAAAACGAACATGGAGCTCCTCACTCAAGGCGCTCAAAATTACATGGCCAAAGACAAGTTCAGTGCCTAAGCCATTTCCCGCTGCCATGGAAACCAAGTGCTCTGGCAGCACATATGTCTGAAAGTGGATATGACACCTAGGGAAGGGAGTGTGCTGGTGAATGGCAACTGCCCGAAACAGCAGCACAGCTCTTCCACTGCCAAAACAACTCCACCTGCCTCATGAACTTCACATACCATCAGCTGTCCTGGCAGCTATCTAGGAAACCCTGTTGGGTCACTTCCACTCCCATGCCCATTGAGCCCAGTGGGATGGAATCAAGCAGCTTCAGCACCCACACAAAACGAACATGGAGCTCCTCACTCAAGGCGCTAAAAACTCCGCAGCCAAAGACAAGTTCAGTGCCCAAGCCATTTCCCGCTGCCATGGAAACCAAGTGCTCTGGCAGCACATATGTCTGAAAGTGGATATGACACCTAGGGAAGGGAGTGTGCTGGTGAATGGCAACTGCCCGAAGCAGCAGCACAGCTCTTCCACTGCCAAAACAACTCCACCTGCCTCATGAACTTCACATACCATCAGCTGTCCTGGCAGCTATCTAGGAAACCCTGTAGGGTCACTTCCGGTCCCATGCCCATTGAGCCCAGTGGGATGGAATCAAGCAGCTTCAGCACCCACACAAAACGAACATAGAGCTCCTCACTCAAGGCGCTCATAACTACATGGCGAAAGACAAGTTCAGTGCCTAATCCATTTCCCGCTGCCAAGGAAACCAAGTGTTCTGGCAGCACATATGTCTGAAAGTGGATATGACACCTAGGGAAGTGATTGTGCTGGTGAATGGCAACTGCCCGAAGCAGCAGCACAGCTCTTCCACTGCCAAAACAACTCCACCTGCCTCATGAACTTCACATACCATCAGCTGTCCTGGCAGCTATCTAGGAAACCCTGTTGGCTCACTTCCGGTCCCATGCCCATTGAGCCCAGTGGGATAGAATCAAGCAGCTTCAGCACCCACACAAAACGAACATGGAGCTCCTCACTCAAGGCGCTCAAAACTACATGGCAAAAGACAAGTTCAGTGCTGAAGCCATTTCCCTCTGCCATGGAAACCAAGTGCTCTGGCAGCACATATGTCTGAAAGTGGATATGACACCTAGGGAAGGGAGTGTGCTGGTGAATGGCAACTGCCTGAAGCAGCAGCACAGCTCTTCCACTGCCAAAACAACTCCACCTGCCTCATGAACTTCACATACCATCAGCTGTCCTGGCAGCTATCCAGGAAACCCTGTAGGGTCACTTCCGGTCCCATGCCCATTGAGCCCAGTGGGATGGAATCAAGCAGCTTGAGCACCCACACAAAACGAACATGGAGCTCCTCACTCAAGGCGCTCAAAACTACATGGCGAAAGACAAGTTCAGTGCCTAAGCCATTTCCCGCTGCCATGGAAACCAAGTGTTCTGGCAGCACATATGTCTGAAAGTGGATATGACACCTAGGGAAGGGAGTGTGCTGGTGAATGGCAACTGCCCGAAGCAGCAGCACAGCTCTTCCACTGCCAAAACAACTCCACCTGCCTCATGAACTTCACATACCATCAGCTGTCCTGGCAGCTATCTAGGAAACCCTGTTGGGTCACTTCAGGTCCCATGCCCATTGAGCCCAGTGGGATAGAATCAAGCAGCTTCAGCACCCACACAAAACGAACATGGAGCTCCTCACTCAAGGCGCTCAAAACTACATGGCAAAAGACAAGTTCAGTGCTGAAGCCATTTCCCTCTGCCATGGAAACCAAGTGCTGTGGCAGCACATATGTCTGAAAGTGGATATGACACCTAGGGAAGGGAGTGTGCTGGTGAATGGCAAGTGCCTGAAGCAGCAGCACAGCTCTTACCCTGCCAAAACAACTCCACCTGCCTCATGAACTTCACATACCATCAGCTGTCCTGGCAGCTATCTAGGAAACCCTGTTGGGTCACTTCCACTCCCATGCCCATTGAGCCCAGTGGGATGGAATCAAGCAGCTTCAGCACCCACACAAAACGAACATGGAGCTCCTCACTCAAGGCGCTCAAAATTACATGGCGAAAGACAAGTTCAGTGCCCAAGCCATTTCCCGCTGCCATGGAAACCAAGTGCTCTGGCAGCACATATGTCTGAAAGTGGATATGACACCTAGGGAAGGGAGTGTGCTGGTGAATGGCAACTGCCCGAAGCAGCAGCACAGCTCTTCCAGTGCCAAAACAACTCCACCTGCCTCATGAACTTCACATACCATCAGCTGTCCTGGCAGCTATCTAGGAAACCTTGTTGGGTCACTTCCGGTCCCATGCCCATTGAGCCCAGTGGGATGGAATCAAGCAGCTTCAGCACACACACAAAACGAACATGGAGCTCCTCACTCAAGGCGCTCAAAACTCCACAGCCAAAGACAAGTTCAGTGCCCAAGCCATTTCCCGCTGCCATGGAAACCAAGTGCTCTGGCAGCACATATGTCTGAAAGTGGATATGACACCTAGGGAAGGGAGTGTGCTGATGAATGGCAACTGCCCGAAGCAGCAGCACAGCTCTTCCACTGCCAAAACAACTCCAACTGCCTCATGAACTTCACATAGCATCAGCTGTCCTGGCAGCTATCTAGGAAACCCTGTTGGGTCACTTCCGGTCCCATGTCCATTGAGCCCAGTGGGATGGAATCAAGCAGCTTCAGCACCCACACAAAACGAACATGGAGCTCCTCACTCAAGGCGCTCAAAACTACATGGCGAAAGACAAGTTCAGTGCCTAAGCCATTTCCCGCTGCCATAGAAACCAAGTGCTCTGGCAGCACATATGTCTGAAAGTGGATATGACACCTAGGGAAGGGACTGTGCTGGTGAATGGCAACTGCCCGAAGCAGCAGCACAGCTCTTCCACTGCCAAAACAACTCCACCTGCCTCATGAACTTCACATACCATCAGCTGTCCTGGCAGCTATCTAGGAAACCCTGTTGGGTCACTTCCACTCCCATGCCCATTGAGCCCAGTGGGATGGAATCAAGCAGCTTCAGCACCCACACAAAACGAACATGGAGCTCCTCACTCAAGGCGCTCAAAATTACATGGCGAAAGACAAGTTCAGTGCCCAAGCCATTTCCCGCTGCCATGGAAACCAAGTGCTCTGGCAGCACAGATGTCTGAAAGTGGATATGACACCTAGGGAAGGGAGTGTGTTGGTGAATGGCAACTGCCCGAAGCAGCAGCACAGCTCTTCCACTGCCAAAACAACTCCACCTGCCTCATGAACTTCACATACCATCAGCTGTCCTGGCAGCTATCTAGGAAACCCTGTTGGGTCACTTCAGGTCCCATGCCCATTGAGCCCAGTGGGATGGAATCAAGCAGCTTCAGCACCCACACAAAACGAACATGGAGCTCCTCACTCAAGGCGCTCAAAATTACATGGCGAAAGACAAGTTCAGTGCCTAAGCCATTTCCCGCTGCCATGGAAACCAAGTGCTCTGGCAGCACATATGTCTGAAAGTGGATATGACACCTAGGGAAGGGACTGTGCTGGTGAATGGCAACTGCCCGAAGCAGTAGCACAGCTCTTCCACTGCCAAAACAACTCCACCTGCCTCATGAACTTCACATACCATCAGCTGTCCTGGCAGCTATCTAGGAAACCCTGTTGGGTCACTTCCGGTCCCATGCCCATTGAGCCCAGTGGGATGGAATCAAGCAGCTTCAGCACACACACAAAACGAACATGGAGCTCCTCACTCAAGGCGCTCAAAATTACATGGCGAAAGACAAGTTCAGTGCCCAAGCCATTTCCCGCTGCCATGCAAACCAAGTGCTCTGGCAGCACATATGTCTGAAAGTGGATATGACACCTAGGGAAGGGAGTGTGTTGGTGAATGGCAACTGCCTGAAGCAGCAGCACAGCTCTTCCAGTGCCAAAACAACTCCACCTGCCTCATGAACTTCACATACCATCAGCTGTCCTGGCAGCTATATAGGAAACCCTGTTGGGTCACTTCCGGTCCCATGCCCATTGAGCCCAGTGGGATGGAATCAAGCAGCTTCAGCACCCACACAAAACGAACATGGAGCTCCTCACTCAAGGCGCTCAAAATTACATAGCGAAAGACAAGTTCAGTGCCCAAGCCATTTCCCGCTGCCATGGAAACCAAGTGCTCTGGCAGCACATATGTCTGAAAGTGGATATGACACCTAGGGAAGGGAGTGTGCTGGTGAATGGCAACTGCCCGAAGCAGCAGCACAGCTCTTCCAGTGCCAAAACAACTCCACCTGCCTCATGAACTTCACATACCATCAGCTGTCCTGGCAGCTATCCAGGAAACCCTGTAGGGTCACTTCCGGTCCCATGCCCATTGAGCCCAGTGGGATGGAATCAAGCAGCTTGAGCACCCACACAAAACGAACATGGAGCTCCTCACTCAAGGCGCTCAAAACTACATGGCGAAAGACAAGTTCAGTGCCTAAGCCATTTCCCGCTGCCATGGAAACCAAGTGTTCTGGCAGCACATATGTCTGAAAGTGGATATGACACCTAGGGAAGGGAGTGTGCTGGTGAATGGCAACTGCCCGAAGCAGCAGCACAGCTCTTCCACTGCCAAAACAACTCCACCTGCCTCATGAACTTCACATACCATCAGCTGTCCTGGCAGCTATCTAGGAAACCCTGTTGGGTCACTTCAGGTCCCATGCCCATTGAGCCCAGTGGGATAGAATCAAGCAGCTTCAGCACCCACACAAAACGAACATGGAGCTCCTCACTCAAGGCGCTCAAAACTACATGGCAAAAGACAAGTTCAGTGCTGAAGCCATTTCCCTCTGCCATGGAAACCAAGTGCTGTGGCAGCACATATGTCTGAAAGTGGATATGACACCTAGGGAAGGGAGTGTGCTGGTGAATGGCAAGTGCCTGAAGCAGCAGCACAGCTCTTACCCTGCCAAAACAACTCCACCTGCCTCATGAACTTCACATACCATCAGCTGTCCTGGCAGCTATCTAGGAAACCCTGTTGGGTCACTTCCACTCCCATGCCCATTGAGCCCAGTGGGATGGAATCAAGCAGCTTCAGCACCCACACAAAACGAACATGGAGCTCCTCACTCAAGGCGCTCAAAATTACATGGCGAAAGACAAGTTCAGTGCCCAAGCCATTTCCCGCTGCCATGGAAACCAAGTGCTCTGGCAGCACATATGTCTGAAAGTGGATATGACACCTAGGGAAGGGAGTGTGCTGATGAATGGCAACTGCCCGAAGCAGCAGCACAGCTCTTCCACTGCCAAAACAACTCCAACTGCCTCATGAACTTCACATAGCATCAGCTGTCCTGGCAGCTATCTAGGAAACCCTGTTGGGTCACTTCCGGTCCCATGTCCATTGAGCCCAGTGGGATGGAATCAAGCAGCTTCAGCACCCACACAAAACGAACATGGAGCTCCTCACTCAAGGCGCTCAAAACTACATGGCGAAAGACAAGTTCAGTGCCTAAGCCATTTCCCGCTGCCATAGAAACCAAGTGCTCTGGCAGCACATATGTCTGAAAGTGGATATGACACCTAGGGAAGGGACTGTGCTGGTGAATGGCAACTGCCCGAAGCAGCAGCACAGCTCTTCCACTGCCAAAACAACTCCACCTGCCTCATGAACTTCACATACCATCAGCTGTCCTGGCAGCTATCTAGGAAACCCTGTTGGGTCACTTCCGGTCCCATGCCCATTGAGCCCAGTGGGATGGAATCAAGCAGCTTCAGCACCCACACAAAACGAACATGGAGCTCCTCACTCAAGGCGCTCAAAATTACATGGCGAAAGACAAGTTCAGTGCCCAAGCCATTTCCCGCTGCCATGGAAACCAAGTGCTCTGGCAGCACAGATGTCTGAAAGTGGATATGACACCTAGGGAAGGGAGTGTGTTGGTGAATGGCAACTGCCCGAAGCAGCAGCACAGCTCTTCCACTGCCAAAACAACTCCACCTGCCTCATGAACTTCACATACCATCAGCTGTCCTGGCAGCTATCTAGGAAACCCTGTTGGCTCACTTCAGGTCCCATGCCCATTGAGCCCAGTGGGATGGAATCAAGCAGCTTCAGCACCCACACAAAACGAACATGGAGCTCCTCACTCAAGGCGCTCAAAATTACATGGCGAAAGACAAGTTCAGTGCCTAAGCCATTTCCCGCTGCCATGGAAACCAAGTGCTCTGGCAGCACATATGTCTGAAAGTGGATATGACACCTAGGGAAGGGAGTGTGCTGGTGAATGGCAACTGCCCGAAGCAGTAGCACAGCTCTTCCACTGCCAAAACAACTCCACCTGCCTCATGAACTTCACATACCATCAGCTGTCCTGGCAGCTATCTAGGAAACCCTGTTGGGTCACTTCCGGTCCCATGCCCATTGAGCCCAGTGGGATGGAATCAAGCAGCTTCAGCACCCACACAAAACGAACATGGAGCTCCTCACTCAAGGCGCTCAAAATTACATGGCGAAAGACAAGTTCAGTGCCCAAGCCATTTCCCGCTGCCATGGAAACCAAGTGCTCTGGCAGCACATATGTCTGAAAGTGGATATGACACCTAGGGAAGGGAGTGTGTTGGTGAATGGCAACTGCCTGAAGCAGCAGCACAGCTCTTCCAGTGCCAAAACAACTCCACCTGCCTCATGAACTTCACATACCATCAGCTGTCCTGGCAGCTATATAGGAAACCCTGTTGGGTCACTTCCGGTCCCATGCCCATTGAGCCCAGTGGGATGGAATCAAGCAGCTTCAGCACCCACACAAAACGAACATGGAGCTCCTCACTCAAGGCGCTCAAAATTACATAGCGAAAGACAAGTTCAGTGCCCAAGCCATTTCCCGCTGCCATGGAAACCAAGTGCTCTGGCAGCACATATGTCTGAAAGTGGATATGACACCTAGGGAAGGGAGTGTGCTGGTGAATGGCAACTGCCCGAAGCAGCAGCACAGCTCTTCCAGTGCCAAAACAACTCCACCTGCCTCATGAACTTCACATACCATCAGCTGTCCTGGCAGCTATCCAGGAAACCCTGTAGGGTCACTTCCGGTCCCATGCCCATTGAGCCCAGTGGGATGGAATCAAGCAGCTTCAGCACCCACACAAAACGAACATAGAGCACCTCACTCAAGGCGCTCAAAACTACATGGCGAAAGACAAGTTCAGTGCCCAAGCCATTTCCCGCTGCCATGGAAACCAAGTGTTCTGGCAGCACATATGTCTGAAAGTGGATATGACACCTAGGGAAGGGAGTGTGCTGGTGAATGGCAACTGCCCGAAGCAGCAGCACAGCTCTTCCAGTGCCAAAACAACTCCACCTGCCTCATGAACTTCACATACCATCAGCTGTCCTGGCAGCTATCTAGGAAACCCTGTTGGGTCACTTCCGGTCCCATGCCCATTGAGCCCAGTGGGATAGAATCAAGCAGCTTCAGCACCCACACAAAACGAACATGGAGCTCCTCACTCAAGGCGCTCAAAACTACATGGCAAAAGACAAGTTCAGTGCTGAAGCCATTTCCCTCTGCCATGGAAACCAAGTGCTCTGGCAGCACATATGTCTGAAAGTGGATATGACACCTAGGGAAGGGAGTGTGCTGGTGAATGGCAACTGCCTGAAGCAGCAGCACAGCTCTTCCACTGCCAAAACAACTCCACCTGCCTCATGAACTTCACATACCATCAGCTGTCCTGGCAGCTATCTAGGAAACCTTGTTGGGTCACTTCCGGTCCCATGCCCATTGAGCCCAGTGGGATGGAATCAAGCAGCTTCAGCACCCACACAAAACGAACATGGAGCTCCTCACTCAAGGCGCTCAAAATTACATGGCGAAAGACAAGTTCAGTGCTGAAGCCATTTCCCGCTGCCATGGAAACCAAGTGCTCTGGCAGCACATATGTCTGAAAGTGCATATGACACCTAGGGAAGGGAGTGTGCTGGTGAATGGCAACTGCCCGAAGCAGCAGCACAGCTCTTCCAGTGCCAAAACAACTCCACCTGCCTCATGAACTTCACATACCATCAGCTGTTCTGGCAGCTAGCTAGGAAACCCTGTTGGGTCACTTCCGGTCCCATGCCCATTGAGCCCAGTGGGATGGAATCAAGCAGCTTCAGCACCCACACAAAACGAACATGAAGCTCCTCACTCAAGGCGCTCAAAACTCCACGGCCAAAGATAAGTTCAGTGCCCAAGCCATTTCCTGCTGCCATGGAAACCAAGTGCTCTGGCAGCACATATGTCTGAAAGTGGATATGACACCTAGGGAAGGGAGTGTGCTGGTGAATGGCAACTGCCCGAAGCAGCAGCACAGCTCTTCCACTGCCAAAACAACTCCACCTGCCTCATGAACTTCACATACCATCAGCTGTCCTGGCAGCTATCTAGGAAACCCTGTTGGGTCACTTCCGGTCCCATGCCCATTGAGCCCAGTGGGATGGAATCAAGCAGCTTCAGCATCCACACAAAACGAACATGGAGCTCCTCACTCAAGGCGCTCAAAAATCCACAGCCAAAGATAAGTTCAGTGCCAAAGCCATTTCCCACTGCCATGGAAACCAAGTGCTCTGGCAGCACATATGTCTGAAAGTGGATATGACACCTAGGGAAGGGAGTGTGCTGGTGAATGGCAACTGCCCGAAGCAGCAGCACAGCTCTTCCACTGCCAAAACAACTCCACCTGCCTCATGAACTTCACATACCATCAGCTGTCCTAGCAGCTATCTAGGAAACCTTGTTGGGTCACTTCCGGTCCCATGCCCATTGAGCCCAGTGGGATGGAATCAAGCAGCTTCAGCACCCACACAAAACGAACATGGAGCTCCTCATACAAGGCGCTAAAAACTCCACGGCCAAAATAAGTTCAGTGCCCAAGCCATTTCCCGCTGCCATGGAAACCAAGTGCTCTAGCAGCACATATGTCTGAAAGTGGATATGACACCTAGGGAAGGTACTGTGCTGGTGAATGGCAACTGCCCGAAGCTGAAGCACAGCTCTTCCACTGCCAAAACAACTCCAACTGCCTCATGAACTTCACATACCATCAGCTGTCCTGGCAGCTATATAGGAAACCCTGTTGGGTCACTTCCGGTCCCATGCCCATTGAGCCCAGTGGGATGGAATCAAGCAGCTTCAGCACCCACACAAAACGAACATGGAGCTCCTCACTCAAGGCGCCCAAAATTACATGGCAAAAGACAAGTTCAATGCCCAAGCCATTTCCCTCTGCCATGGAAACCAAGTGCTCTGGCAGCACATATGTCTGAAAGTGGATATGACACCTAGGGAAGGGAGTGTGCTGGTGAATGGCAACTGCCCGAAGCAGCAGCACAGCTCTTCCACTGCCAAAACAACTCCACCTGCCTCATGAACTTCACATACCATCAGCTGTCCTGGCAGCTATCTAGGAAACCCTGTAGGGTCACTTTCGGTCCCATGCCCATTGAGCCCAGTGGGATGGAATCAAGCAGCTTCAGCACCCACACAAAACGAACATGGAGCTCCTCACTCAAGGCGCTCAAAATTACATGGCGAAAGACAAGTTCAGTGCCTAAGCCATTTCCCGCTGCCGTGGAAACCAAGTGCTCTGGCAGCACATATGTCTGAAAGTGGATATGACACCTAGGGAAGGGAGTGTGGTGGTGAATGGCAACTGCCCGAAGCAGCAGCACAGCTCTTCCAGTGCCAAAACAACTCCACCTGCCTCATGAACTTCACATACCATCAGCTGTCCTGGCAGCTATCTAGGAAACCCTGTTGGGTCACTTCCGGTCCCATGCCCATTGAGCCCAGTGGGATGGAATCAAGCAGCTTCAGCACCCACACAAAACGAACATGGAGCTCCTCACTCAAGGCGCTCAAAATTACATGGCGAAAGACAAGTTCAGTGCCCAAGCCATTTCCCGCTGCCATGGAAACCAAGTGCTCTGGCAGCACATATGTCTGAAAGTGGATATGACTCCTAGGGAAGGGAGTGTGTTGGTGAATGGCAACTGCCTGAAGCAGCAGCACAGCTCTTCCACTGCCAAAACAACTCCACCTGCCTCATGAACTTCACATACCATCAGCTGTCCTGGCAGCTATCTAGGAAACCCTGTTGGGTCACTTCCGGTCCCATGCCCATTGAGCCCAGTGGGATGGAATCAAGCAGCTTCAGCACCCACACAAAACGAACATGGAGCTCCTCACTAAAGGCGCTAAAAACTCCACAGCCAAAGACAAGTTCAGTGCCCAAGCCATTTCCCGCTGCCATGGAAACCAAGTGCTCTGGCAGCACATATGTCTGAAAGTGGATATGACACCTAGGGAAGGGAGTGTGCTGGTGAATGGCAACTGCCCGAAGCAGCAGCACAGCTCTTCCACTGCCAAAACAACTCCACCTGCCTCATGAACTTCACATACCATCAGCTGTCCTGGCAGCTATCCAGGAAACCCTGTAGGGTCACTTCCGGTCCCATTTCCATTGAGCCCAGTGGGATGGAGTCAAGCAGCTTCAGCACCCACACAAAACGAACATAGAGCTCCTCACTCAAGGCGCTCAAAACTACATGGCGAAAGACAAGTTCAGTGCCCAAGCCATTTCCCTCTGCCATGGAAACCAAGTGTTCTGGCAGCACATATGTCTGAAAGTGGATATGACACCTAGGGAAGGGAGTGTGCTGGTGAATGGCAACTGCCCGAAGCAGCAGCACAGCTCTTCCACTGCCAAAACAACTCCACCTGCCTCATGAACTTCACATACCATCAGCTGTCCTGGCAGCTATCTAGGAAACCCTGTTGGGTCACTTCCGGTCCCATGCCCATTGAGCCCAGTGGGATGGAATCAAGCAGCTTCAGCACCCACACAAATCTAACATGGAGCTCCTCACTCAAGGCGCTCAAAATTACCTGGCGAAAGACAAGTTCAGTGCTGAAGCCATTTCCCGCTGCCATGGAAACCAAGTGCTCTGGCAGCACATATGTCTGAAAGTGGATATGACACCTAGGGAAGGGAGTGTGCTGGTGAATGGCAACTGCCCGAAGCAGCAGCACAGCTCTTCCACTGCCAAAACAACTCCACCTGCCTCATGAACTTCACATACCATCAGCTGTCCTGGCAGCTATCTAGGAAACCCTGTTGGGTCGCTTCCGGTCCCATGCCCATTGAGCCCAGTGGGATGGAATCAAGCAGCTTCAGCACCCACACAAAACGAACATGGATCTCCTCACTCAAGGCGCTCAAAACTCCACGGCCAAAGACAAGTTCAGTGCCCAAGCCATGTCCTGCTGCCATGGAAACCAAGTGCTCTGGCAGCACATATGTCTGAAAGTGGATATGACACCTAGGGAAGGGAGTGTGCTGGTGAATGGCAACTGCCCGAAGCAGCAGCACAGCTCTTCCAGTGCCAAAACAACTCCAACTGCCTCATGAACTTCACATATCATCAGCTGTCCTGGCAGCTATCTAGGAAACCCTTTTGGATCACTTCCGGTCCCATGCCCATTGAGCCCAGTGGGATGGAATCAAGCAGCTTCAGCACCCACACAAAACGAAAATGGAGCTCCTCACTCAAGGCGCTCAAAACTCCACGGCCAAAGACAAGTTCAGTGCCCAAGCCATTTCCCGCTGCCATGGAAACCAAGTGCTCTGGCAGCACATACGTCTGAAAGTGGATATGACACCTAGGGAAGGGAGTGTGCTGGTGAATGGCAACTGCCTGAAGCAGCAGCACAGCTCTTCCACTGCCAAAACAACTCCACCTGCCTCATGAACTTCACATACCATCAGCTGTCCTGGCAGCTATCTAGGAAACCCTGTTGGGTCACTTCCGGTCCCATGCCCATTGAGCCCAGTGGGATGGAATCAAGCAGCTTGAGCACCCACACAAAACGAACATGGAGCTCCTCACTCAAGGCGCTTAAAACTCCACGGCCAAAAACAAGTTCAGTGCTGAAGCCATTTCCCGCTGCCATGGAAACCAAGTGCTCTGGCAGCACATATGTCTGAAAGTGGATATGACACCTAGGGAAGGGAGTGTGCTGGTGAATGGCAACTGCCCGAAGCAGCAGCACAGCTCTTCCACTGCCAAAACAACTCCACCTGCCTCATGAACTTCACATACCATCAGCTGTCCTGGCAGCTATCTAGGAAACCCTGTTGGGTCACTTCCGGTCCCATGCCCATTGAGCCCAGTCGGATGGAATCAAGCAGCTTCAGCACCCACGCAAAACGAACATGGAGCTCCTCACTCAAGGCGCTCAAAACTCCACGGCCAAAGACAAGTTCAGTGCCCAAGCCATGTCCTGCTGCCATGGAAACCAAGTGCTCTGGCAGCACATATGTCTGAAAGTGGATATGACACCTAGGGAAGGGAGTGTGCTGGTGAATGGCAACTGCCCGAAGCAGCAGCACAGCTCTTCCACTGCCAAAACAACTCCAACTGCCTCATGAACTTCACATATCATCAGCTGTCCTGGCAGCTATCTAGGAAACCCTTTTGGATCACTTCCGGTCCCATGCCCATTGAGCCCAGTGGGATGGAATCAAGCAGCTTCAGCACCCACACAAAACGAACATGGAGCTCCTCACTCAAGGCGCTCAAAACTCCACGGCCAAAGACAAGTTCAGTGCCCAAGCCATTTCCCGCTGCCATGGAAACCAAGTGCTCTGGCAGCACATATGTCTGAAAGTGGATATGACACCTAGGGAAGGGAGTGTGCTGGTGAATGGCAACTGCCTGAAGCAGCAGCACAGCTCTTCCACTGCCAAAACAACTCCACCTGCCTCATGAACTTCACATACCATCAGCTGTCCTGGCAGCTATCTAGGAAACCCTGTTGGGTCACTTCCGGTCCCATGCCCATTGAGCCCAGTGGGATGGAATCAAGCAGCTTGAGCACCCACACAAAACGAACATGGAGCTCCTCACTCAAGGCGCTCAAAACTCCACGGCCAAAAACAAGTTCAGTGCCCAAGCCATTTCCTGCTGCCATGGAAACCAAGTGCTGTGGCAGCACATATGTCTGAAAGTGGATATGACACCTAGGGAAGGGTGTGTGCTGGTGAATGGCAACTGCCCGAAGCAGCAGCACAGCTCTTCCACTGCCAAAACAACTCCACCTGCCTCATGAACTTCACATACCATCAGCTGTCCTGGCAGCTATCTAGGAAACCCTGTTGGGTCACTTCCGGTCCCATGCCATTGAGCCCAGTGGGATGGAATCAAGCAGCTTCAGCACCCACACAAATCTAACATGGAGCTCCTCACTCAAGGCGCTCAAAATTACATGGCGAAAGACAAGTTCAGTGCTGAAGCCATTTCCCGCTGCCATGGAAACCAAGTGCTCTGGCAGCACATATGTCTGAAAGTGGATATGACACCTAGGGAAGGGAGTGTGCTGGTGAATGGCAACTGCCCGAAGCAGCAGCACAGCTCTTCCACTGCCAAAACAACTCCACCTGCCTCATGAACTTCACATACCATTAGCTGTCCTGGCAGCTATCTAGGAAACCCTGTTGGGTTACTTCCGGTCCAATGCCCATTGAGCCCAGTGGGATGGAATCAAGCAGCTTCAGCACCCACGCAAAACGAACATGGAGCTCCTCACTCAAGGCGCTCAAAATTACATGGCGAAAGACAAGTTCAGTGCCCAAGCCATTTCCCGCTGCCATGGAAACCAAGTGCTCTGGCAGCACATATGTCTGAAAGTGGATATGACACCTAGGGAAGGGAGTGTGCTGCTGAATGGCAACTGCCCGAAGCAGCAGCACAGCTCTTCCACTGCCAAAACAACTCCACCTGCCTCATGAACTTCACATACCATCAGCTGTCCTGGCAGCTATCTAGGAAACCCTGTTGGGTCACTTCCGGTCCCATGCCATTGAGCCCAGTGGGATGGAATCAAGCAGCTTCAGCACCCACACAAAACGAACATGGAGCTCCTCATACAAGGCGCTCAAAACTCCACGGCCAAAATAAGTTCAGTGCCCAAGCCATTTCCCGCTGCCATGGAAACCAAGTGCTCTGGCAGCACATATGTCTGAAAGTGGATATGACACCTAGGGAAGGGAGTGTGCTGGTGAATGGCAACTGCCCGAAGCTGCAGCACAGCTCTTCCACTGCCAAAACAACTCCAACTGCCTCATGAAGTTCACATACCATCAGCTGTCCTGGCAGCTATATAGGAAACCCTGTTGGGTCACTTCCGGTCCCATGCCCATTGAGCCCAGTGGGATGGAATCAAGCAGCTTCAGCACCCACACAAAACGAACATGGAGCTCCTCACTCAAGGCGCTCAAAATTACATGGCAAAAGACAAGTTCAATGCCCAAGCCATTTCCCTCTGCCATGGAAACCAAGTGCTCTGGCAGCACATATGTCTGAAAGTGGATATGACACCTAGGGAAGGGAGTGTGCTGGTGAATGGCAACTGCCCGAAGCAGCAGCACAGCTCTTCCACTGCCAAAACAACTCCACCTGCCTCATGAACTTCACATACCATCAGCTGTCCTGCCAGCTATCTAGGAAACCCTGTTGGGTCACTTCCGGTCCCATGCATATTGAGCCCAGTGGGATGGAATCAAGCAGCTTCAGCACCCACACAAAACGAACATGGAGCTCCTCACTCAAGGCGCTCAAAATTACCTGGCGAAAGACAAGTTCAGTGCTGAAGCCATTTCCCGCTGCCATGGAAACCAAGTGCTCTGGCAGCACATATGTCTGAAAGTGGATATGACACCTAGGGAAGGGAGTGTGCTGGTGAATGGCAACTGCCCGAAGCAGCAGCACAGCTCTTCCAGTGCCAAAACAACTCCACCTGCCTCATGAACTTCACATACCATCAGCTGTCCTGGCAGCTATCTAGGAAACCCTGTTGGGTCACTTCCGGTCCCATGCCCATTGAGCCCAGTCGGATGGAATCAAGCAGCTTCAGCACCCACGCAAAACGAACATGGAGCTCCTCACTCAAGGCGCTCAAAACTCCACGGCCAAAGACAAGTTCAGTGCCCAAGCCATGTCCTGCTGCCATGGAAACCAAGTGCTCTGGCAGCACATATGTCTGAAAGTGGATATGACACCTAGGGAAGGGAGTGTGCTGGTGAATGGCAACTGCCCGAAGCAGCAGCACAGCTCTTCCAGTGCCAAAACAACTCCAACTGCCTCATGAACTTCACATATCATCAGCTGTCCTGGCAGCTATCTAGGAAACCCTTTTGGATCACTTCCGGTCCCATGCCCATTGAGCCCAGTGGGATGGAATCAAGCAGCTTCAGCACCCACACAAAACGAACATGGAGCTCCTCACTCAAGGCGCTCAAAACTCCACGGCCAAAGACAAGTTCAGTGCCCAAGCCATTTCCCGCTGCCATGGAAACCAAGTGCTCTGGCAGCACATATGTCTGAAAGTGGATATGACACCTAGGAAGGGAGTGTGCTGCTGAATGGCAACTGCCCGAAGCAGCAGCACAGCTCTTCCACTGCCAAAACAACTCCACCTGCCTCATGAACTTCACATACCATCAGCTGTCCTGGCAGCTATCTAGGAAACCCTGTTGGGTCACTTCCGGTCCCATGCCATTGAGCCCAGTGGGATGGAATCAAGCAGCTTCGGCACCCACACAAAACGAACATGGAGCTCCTCACTCAAGGCGCTCAAAATTACATGGAGAAAGACAAGTTCAGTGCCCAAGCCATTTCCCGCTGGCATGGAAACCAAGTGCTCTGGCAGCACATATGTCTGAAAGCGGATATGACACCTAGGGAAGGGAGTGTGGTGGTGAATGGCAACTGCCCGAAGCAGCAGCACAGCTCTTCCACTGCCAAAAAAACTCCAACTGCCTCATGAACTTCACATACCATCAGCTGTCCTGGCAGCTATCTAGGAAACCCTGTTGGGTCACTTCCGGTCCCATGCCCATTGAGCCCAGTGGGATGGAATCAAGCAGCTTCAGCACCCACACAAAAGGAACATGGAGCTCCTCACTCAAGGCGCTAAAAACTTCACAGCCAAAGACAAGTTCAGTGCCCAAGCCATTTCCCGCTGCCATAGAAACCAAGTGCTCTGGCAGCACATATGTCTGAAAGTGGATATGACACCTAGGGAACGGAGTGTGTTGGTGAATGGCAACTGTCCGAAGCAGCAGCACAGCTCTTCCACTGCCAAAATAACTCCACCTGCCTCATGAACTTCACATACCATCAGCTGTCCTGGCAGCTATCTAGGAAACCCTGTTGGGTCACTTCCGGTCCCATGCCCATTGAGCCCAGTGGGATGGAATCAAGCAGCTTGAGCACCCACACAAAACGAACATGGAGCTCCTCACTCAAGGCACTCAAAACTCCACGGCCAAAGACAAGTTCAGTGCCCAAGCCATTTCCTGCTACCATGGAAACCAAGTGCTCTGGCAGCACATATGTCTGAAAGTGGATATGACACCTAAGGAACGGAGTGTGCTGGTGAATGGCAACTGCCCGAAGCAGCAGCACAGCTCTTCCACTGCCAAAATAACTCCACCTGCCTCATGAACTTCACATACCATCAGCTGTCCTGTCAGCTATCTAGGAAACCCTGTTGGGTCACTTCCGGTCCCATGCCCATTGAGCCCAGTGGGATGGAATCAAGCAGCTTGAGCACCCACACAAAACTAACATGGAGCTCCTCACTCAAGGCACTCAAAACTCCACGGCCAAAGACAAGTTCAATGTCCAAGCCATTTCCCTCTGCCATGGAAACCAAGTGCTCTAGCAGCACATATGTCTGAAAGTGGATATGACACCTAGGGAAGGGAGTGTGGTGGTGAATGGCAACTGCCTGAAGCAGCAGCACAGCTCTTCCACTGCCAAAACAACTCCACCTGCTTCATGAACTTCACATACCATCAGCTGTCCTGGCAGCTATCTAGGAAACCCTGTTGGGTCACTTCCGGTCCCATGCCCATTGAGCCCAGTGGGATGGAATCAAGCAGCTTGAGCATCCACACAAAACTAACATGGAGCTCCTCACTCAAGGAACTCAAAACTTCACGGCCAAAGACAAGTTCAGTGTCGAAGCCATTTCCCACTGCCATGGAAACCAAGTGCTCTGGCAGCACATATGTCTGAAAGTGGATATGACACCTAGGCAAGGGAGTGTGGTAGTGAATGGCAACTGCCCGAAGCAGCAGAACAGCTCTTCCACTGCCAAAACAACTCCACCTGCCTCATGAACTTCACATACCATCAGCTGTCCTGGCACCTATCTAGGAAACCCTGTTGGCTCACTTCCTGTCCCATGCCCATTGAGCCCAGTGGGATGGAATCAAGCAGCTTCAGCACCCACACAAAACGAACATGGAGCTCCTCACTCAAGGCGCTCAAAATTACATGGCGAAAGACAAGTTCAGTGCCCAAGCCATTTCCCTCTGCAATGGAAACCAAGTGCTCTGGCAGCACATATGTCTGAAAGTGGATATGACACCTAGGGAAGGGAGTGTGCTGGTGAATGGCAATTGCCCGAAGCAGCAGCACAGCTCTTCCACTGCTAAAACAACACCACCTGCCTCATGAACTTCACATACCATCAGCTGTCCTGGCAGCTATCTAGGAAACCCTGTTGGGTCACTTCCGGTCCCATGCCCATTGAGCACAGTGGGATGGAATCAAGCAGCTTCAGCACCCACACAAAACAACATGGAGCTCCTCACTCAATGCGCTCAAAACTCCGCAGCCAAAGACAAGTTCAGTGCCCAAGCCATTTCCCGCTGCCATAGAAACCAAGTGCTCTGGCAGCACATATGTCTGAAAGTGGATATGACACCTAGGGAAGGGAGTGTGCTGGTGAATGGCAACTGCCCGAAGCAGCAGCACAGCTCTTCCACTGCCAAAACAACTCCACCTGCCTCATGAACTTCACATACCATCAGCTGTCCTGGCACCTATCTAGGAAACCCTGTTGGCTCACTTCCTGTCCCATGCCCATTGAGCCCAGTGGGATGGAATCAAGCAGCTTCAGCACCCACACAAAACGAACATGGAGCTCCTCACTCAAGGCGCTCAAAATTACATGGCGAAAGACAAGTTCAGTGCCCAAGCCATTTCCCTCTGCAATGGAAACCAAGTGCTCTGGCAGCACATATGTCTGAAAGTGGATATGACACCTAGGGAAGGGAGTGTGCTGGTGAATGGCAATTGCCCGAAGCAGCAGCACAGCTCTTCCACTGCTAAAACAACACCACCTGCCTCATGAACTTCACATACCATCAGCTGTCCTGGCAGCTATCTAGGAAACCCTGTTGGGTCACTTCCGGTCCCATGCATATTGAGCCCAGTGGGATGGAATCAAGCAGTTTCAGCACCCACACAAATCTAACATGGAGCTCCTCACTCAAGGCGCTCAAAATTACCTGGCGAAAGACAAGTTTAGTGCTGAAGCCATTTCCCGCTGCCATGGAAACCAAGTGCTCTGGCAGCACATATGTCTGAAAGTGGATATGACACCTAGGGAAGGGAGTGTGGTGGTGAATGGCAACTGCCCGAAGCAGCAACACAGCTCTTCCACTGCCAAAACAACTCCACCTGCCTCATGACCTTCACATACCATCAGCTGTCCTGGCAGCTATCTAGGAAACCCTGTTGGGTCACTTCCGGTCCCATGCCCATTGAGCCCAGTGGGATGGAATCAAGCAGCTTGAGCACCCACACAAAACGAACATGGAGCTCCTCACTCAAGGCGCTCAAAATTACATGGCGAAAGACAAGTTCAATGCCCAAGCCATTTCCCTCTGCAATGGAAACCAAGTGCTCTGGCAGCACATATGTCTGAAAGTGGATATGACACCTAGGGAAGGGAGTGTGCTGGTGAATGGCAACTGCCTGAAGCAGCAGCACAGCTCTTCCACTGCCAAAACAACTCCACCTGCCTCATGAACTTCACATACCATCAGCTGTCCTGCCAGCTATCTAGGAAACCCTGTTGGGTCACTTCCGGTCCCATGCCCATTGAGCCCAGTGGGATGGAATCAAGCAGCTTCAGCACCCACACAAAACGAACATGGAGCTCCTCACTCAAGGCGCTAAAAACTCCACGGCCAAAGACAAGTTCAGTGCCCAAGCCATTTCCCGCTGCCATAGAAACCAAGTGCTCTGGCAGCACATATGTCTGAAAGTGGATATGACACCTAGGGAAGGGAGTGTGGTGGTGAATGGCAACTGCCCGAAGCAGCAGCACAGCTCTTCCACTGCCAAAACAACTCCACCTGCCTCATGAACTTCACATTACATCTGCTGTCCTGGCAGCTATCTAGGAAACCCTGTTGGGTCACTTCCGGTCCCATGCCCATTGAGCCCAGTGGGATGGAATCAAGCAGCTTCAGCACCCACACAAAACGAACATGGAGCTCCTCACTCAAGGCACTCAAAACTCCACGGCCAAAGCCAAGTTCAGTGCCCAAGCCATTTCCTGCTACCATGGAAACCAAGTGTTCTGGCAGCACATATGTCTGAAAGTGGATATGACACCTAGGGAAGGGAGTGTGCTGGTGAATGGCAACTGCCCGAAGCAGCAGCACAGCTCTTCCGGTGCCAAAACAACTCCACCTGCTTCATGAACTTCACATACCATCAGCTGTCCTGGCAGCTATCTAGGAAACCCTGTTGGGTCACTTCCGGTCCCATGCCCATTGAGCCCAGTGGGATGGAATCAAGCAGCTTCAGCACCCACACAAAACGAACATGGAGCTCCTCACTCAAGGCACTCAAAACTTCACGGCCAAAGACAAGTTCAGTGCCCAAGCCATTTCCCGCTGCCATGGAAACCAAGTGCTCTGGCAGCACATATGTCTGAAAGTGGATATGACACCTAGGGAAGGGAGTGTGCTGGTGAATGGCAACTGCCTGAAGCAGCAGCACAGCTCTTCCACTGCCAAAACAACTCCACCTGCCTCATGAACTTCACATACCATCAGCTGTCCTGGCAGCTATCTAGGAAACCCTGTTGGGTCACTTCCGGTCCCATGCCCATTGAGCCCAGTGGGATGGAATCAAGCAGCTTCAGCACCCACACAAAACTAACATGGAGCTCCTCACTCAAGGCGCTCAAAACTACATGGCGAAAGACAAGTTCAGTGTCCAAGCCATTTCCCTCTGCCATGGAAACCAAGTGCTCTGGCAACACATATGTCTGAAAGTGGATATGACACCTAGGGAAGGGAGTGTGCAGTTGAATGGCAACTGCCTGAAGCAGCAGCACAGCTCTTCCACTGCTAAAACACCACCTGCCTCATGAACTTCACATACCATCAGCTGTCCTGGCAGCTATCTAGGAAACCCTGTTGGGTCACTTCCGGTCCCATGCCCATTGAGCCCAGTGGGATGGAATCAAGCAGCTTCAGCACCCACACAAAACGAACATGGAGCTCCTCACTCAAGGCGCTAAAAACTTCACAGCCAAAGACAAGTTCAGTGCCCAAGCCATTTCCTGCTACCATGGAAACCAAGTGCTCTGGCAGCACATATGTCTGAAAGTGGATATGACACCTAGGGAACGGAGTGTGTTGGTGAATGGCAACTGCCCGAAGCAGCAGCACAGCTCTTCCACTGCCAAAACAACTCCAGCTGCCTCATGAACTTCACATACCATCAGCTGTCCTGGCAGCTATCTAGGAAACCCTGTTGGGTCACTTCCGGTACCATGCCCATTGAGCCCAGTGGGATGGAATCAAGCAGCTTCAGCACCCACACAAAACTAACATGGAGCTCCTCACTCAAGGCACTCAAAACTCCACGGCCAAAGACAAGTTCAATGTCCAAGACATTTCCCTTTGCCATGGAAACCAAGTGCTCTGACAACACATATGTCTGAAAGTGGATATGACACCTAGGGAACGGAGTGTGCAGTTGAATGGCAACTGCCCGAAGCAGCAGCACAGCTCTTCCACTGCCAAAACAACTCCACCTGCCTCATGAACTTCACATACCATCAGCTGTCCTGGCAGCTATCTAGGAAACCCTGTTGGGTCACTTCCGGTCCCATGCCCATTGAGCCCAGTGGGATGGAATCAAGCAGCTTCAGCACCCACACAAAACGAACATGGAGCTCCTCACTCAAGGCGCTCAAAACTCCGCAGCCAAAAACAAGTTCAGTGCCCAAGGCATTTCCCGCTGCCATGGAAACCAAGTGCTCTGGCAGCACATATGTCTGAAAGTGGATATGACACCTAGGGAAGGGAGTGTGGTGGTGAATGGCAACTGCCCGAAGCAGCAGCACAGCTCTTCCACTGCCAAAACAACTCCACCTGCCTCATGAACTTCACATACCATCAGCTGTCCTGGCAGCTATCTAGGAAACCCTGTTGGGTCACTTCCGGTCCCATGCCCATTGAGCCCAGTGGGATGGAATCAAGCAGCTTGAGCATCCACACAAAACGAACATGGAGCTCCTCACTCAAGGAACTCAAAACTTCACGGCCAAAGACAAGTTCAGTGCCGAAGCCATTTCCCACTTCCATAGAAACCAAGTGCTCTGGCAGCACATATGTCTGAAAGTGGATATGACACCTAGGGAAGGGAGTGTGGTAGTGAATGGCAACTGCCCGAAGCAGCAGCACAGCTCTTCCACTGCCAAAACAACTCCACCTGCCTCATGAACTTCACATACCATCAGCTGTCCTGGCAGCTATCTAGGAAACCCTGTTGGCTCACTTCCGGTCCCATGCCCATTGAGCCCAGTGGGATGGAATCAAGCAGCTTGAGCACCCACACAAAACGAACATGGAGCTCCTCACTCAAGGCGCTCAAAACTCCACGGCCAAAGACAAGTTCAGTGCCCAAGCCATTTCCCTCTGCAATGGAAACCAAGTGCTCTGGCAGCACATATGTCTGAAAGTGGATATGACACCTAGGGAAGGGAGTGTGCTGGTGAATGGCAACTGCCTGAAGCAGCAGCACAGCTCTTCCACTGCCAAAACAACTCCACCTGCCTCATGAACTTCACATACCATCAGCTGTCCTGGCAGCTATCTAGGAAACCCTGTTGGGTCACTTCCGGTCCCATGCCCATTGAGCCCAGTGGGATGGAATCAAGCAGCTTCAGCACCCACACAAAACGAACATGGAGCTCCTCACTCAAGGCGCTAAAAACTCCACGGCCAAAGACAAGTTCAGTGCCCAAGCCATTTCCCGCTGCCATAGAAACCAAGTGCTCTGGCAGCACATATGTCTGAAAGTGGATATGACACCTAGGGAAGGGAGTGTGCTGGTGAATGGCAACTGCCTGAAGCAGCAGCACAGCTCTTCCACTGCCAAAACAACTCCACCTGCCTCATGAACTTCACATACCATCAGCTGTCCTGGCAGCTATCTAGGAAACCCTGTTGGGTCACTTCCGGTCCCATGCCCATTGAGCCCAGTGGGATGGAATCAAGCAGCTTCAGCACCCACACAAAACGAACATGGAGCTCCTCACTCAAGGCGCTCAAAACTCCGCAGGCAAAGACAAGTTCAGTGCCCAAGCCATTTCCCGCTGGCATGGAAACCAAGTGCTCTGGCAGCACATATGTCTGAAAGTGGATATGACACCTAGGGAAGGGAGTGTGGTGGTGAATGGCAACTGCCCGAAGCAGCAGCACAGCTCTTCCACTGCCAAAACAACTCCACCTGCCTCATGAACTTCACATACCATCAGCTGTCCTGGCAGCTATCTAGGAAACCCTGTTGGGTCACTTCCGGTCCCATGCCCATTGAGCACAGTGGGATGGAATCAAGCAGCTTCAGCACCCACACAAAACTAACATGGAGCTCCTCACTCAAGGCGCTCAAAACTCCACGTCCAAAAACAAGTTCAGTGCCCAAGCCATTTCCCGCTTCTATGGAAACCAAGTGCTCTGGCAGCACATATGTCTGAAAGTGGATATGACACCTAGGGAAGGGAGTGTGGTGGTGAATGGCAACTGCCCGAAGCAGCAGCACAGCTCTTCCACTGCCAAAACAACTCCACCTGCCTCATGAACTTCACATACCATCAGCTGTCCTGCCAGCTATCTAGGAAACCCTGTTGGCTCACATCCGATCCCATGCCCATTGAGCCCAGTGGGATGGAATCAAGCAGCTTCAGCAACCACACAAAACGAACATGGAGCTCCTCACTCAAGGCGCTCAAAACTCCTCGGCCAAAGACAAGTTCAGTGCCCAAGCCATTTCCCGCTGCCATGGAAACCAAGTGCTCTGGCAGCACATATGTCTGAAAGTGGATATGACACCTAGGGAAGGGAGTGTGCTGGTGAATGGCAACTGCCTGAAGCAGCAGCACAGCTCTTCCACTGCCAAAACAACTCCACCTGCCTCATGAACTTCACATACCATCAGCTGTCCTGGCAGCTATCTAGGAAACCCTGTTGGGTCACTTCCGGTCCCATGCCCATTGAGCCCAGTGGGATGGAATCAAGAAGCTTCAGCACCCACACAAAACTAACATGGAGCTCCTCACTCAAGGCGCTCAAAACTACATGGCGAAAGACAAGTTCAATGTCCAAGCCATTTCCCTCTGCAATGGAAACCAAGTGCTCTGGCAACACATATGTCTGAAAGTGGATATGACACCTAGGGAAGGGAGTGTGCAGTTGAATGGCAACTGCCTGAAGCAGCAGCACAGCTCTTCCACTGCTAAAACACCACCTGCCTCATGAACTTCACATACCATCAGCTGTCCTGGCAGCTATCTAGGAAACCCTGTTGGGTCACTTCCGGTCCCATGCCCATTGAGCCCAGTGGGATGGAATCAAGCAGCTTCAGCACCCACACAAAACGAACATGGAGCTCCTCACTCAAGGCGCTCAAAACTTCACAGCCAAAGACAAGTTCAGTGCCCAAGCCATTTCCCGCTGCATAGAAACCAAGTGCTCTGGCAGCACATATGTCTGAAAGTGGATATGACACCTAGGGAACGGAGTGTGTTGGTGAATGGCAACTGCCCGAAGCAGCAGCACAGCTCTTCCACTGCCAAAACAACTCCACCTGCCTCATGAACTTCACATACCATCAGCTGTCCTGGCAGCTATCTAGGAAACCCTGTTGGGTCACTTCCGGTACCATGCCCATTGAGCCCAGTGGGATGGAATCAAGCAGCTTCAGCACCCACACAAAACGAACATGGAGCTCCTCACTCAAGGCACTCAAAACTCCACGGCCAAAGACAAGTTCAATGTCCAAGACATTTCCCTCTGCCATGGAAACCAAGTGCTCTGGCAACACATATGTCTGAAAGTGGATATGACACCTAGGGAAGGGAGTGTGCAGTTGAATGGCAACTGCCCGAAGCAGCAGCACAGCTCTTCCACTGCCAAAACAACTCCACCTGCCTCATGAACTTCACATACCATCAGCTGTCCTGGCAGCTATCTAGGAAACCCTGTTGGGTCACTTCCGGTCCCATGCCGATTGAGCCTAGTGGGATGGAATCAAGCAGCTTGAGCATCCACACAAAACGAACATGGAGCTCCTCACTCAAGGAACTCAAAACTTCACGGCCAAAGACAAGTTCAGTGCTGAAGCCATTTCCCACTTCCATAGAAACCAGGTGCTCTGGCAGCACATATGTCTGAAAGTGGATATGACACCTAGGGAACGGAGTGTGCAGTTGAATGGCAACTGCCCGAAGCAGCAGCACAGCTCTTCCACTGCCAAAACAACTCCACCTGCCTCATGAACTTCACATACCATCAGCTGTCCTGGCAGCTATCTAGGAAACCCTGTTGGGTCACTTCCGCTCCCACGCCCATTGAGCCCAGTGGGATGGAATCAAGCAGATTGAGCACCCACACAAAACGAACATGGAGCTCCTCACTCAAGGCGCTCAAAACTCCACGGCCAAAGACAAGTTCAGTGTTGAAGCCATTTCCTGCTGCCATGGAAACCAAGTGCTCTGGCAGCACATATGTCTGAAAGTGGATATGACACCTAGGGAAGGGAGTGTGGTGGTGAATGGCAACTGCCTGAAGCAGCAGCACAGCTCTTCCACTGCCAAAACAACTCTACCTGCCTCATGAACTTCACATACCATCAGCTGTCCTGGCAGCTATCTAGGAAACCCTGTTGGGTCACTTCCGGTCCCATGCCCATTGAGCCCAGTGGGATGGAATCAAGCAGCTTGAGCACCCACACAAAACGAACATGGAGCTCCTCACTCAAGGCGCTCAAAATTACATGGCGAAAGACAAGTTCAGTGCCCAAGCCATTTCCCGCTGCCATGGAAACCAAGTGCTCTGGCAGCACATGTGTCTGAAAGTGGATATGACACCTAGGGAAGG
Source organism: Ochotona princeps (assembly GCF_030435755.1). NCBI lineage: Eukaryota > Metazoa > Chordata > Mammalia > Lagomorpha > Ochotonidae > Ochotona > Ochotona princeps. Next base: position 145,175,179 of record NC_080832.1, on the reverse strand, counting down.
GAGTGTGGTGGTGAATGGCAACTGCCTGAAGCAGCAGCACAGCTCTTCCACTGCCAAAACAACACCACCTGCCTCATGAACTTCACATACCATCAGCTGTCCTGGCAGCTATCTAGGAAACTCTGTTGGGTCACTTCCGGTCCCATGTCCATTGAGCCCAGTGAGATGGAATCAAGCAGCTTCAGCACCCACACAAAATGAACATGGAGCTCCTCACTCAAGGCGCTCAAAACTCCACGGCCAAAGACAAGTTCAGTGCCCAAGCCATTTCCCGCTGCCATGGAAACCAAGTGCTCTGGCAGCACATATGTCTGAAAGTGGATATGACACCTAGGGAAGGGAGTATGCTGGTGAATGCCAACTGCCCGAAGCAGCAGCACAGCTCTTCCAGTGCCAAAACAACTCCACCTGCCTCATGAACTTCACATACCATCAGCTGTCCTGGCAGCTATCTAGGAAACCCTGTTGGGTCACTTCCGGTCCCATGCCCATTGAGCCCAGTGGGATGGAATCAAGCAGCTCCAGCACCCACACAAAACGAACATGGAGCTCCTCACTCAAGGCGTTCAAAACTCCACGGCCAAAGACAAGTTCAGTGCCCAAGCCATTTCCTGCTACCATGGAAACCAAGTGCTCTGGCAGCACATATGTCTGAAAGTGGATATGACACCTAGGGAAGGGAGTGTGCTGGTGAATGGCAACTGCCCGAAGCAGCAGCACAGCTCTTCCAGTGCCAACACAACTCCAACTACCTCATGACCTTCACATACCATCAGCTGTCCTGCCAGTTATCTAGGAAACACTGTAGGGTCACTTCCGGTCCCATGCCCATTGAGCCCAGTGGGATGGAATCAAGCAGCTTCAGCACCCACACAAAACGAACATGGAGCTCCTCACTCAAGGCGCTCAAAACTCCACGGCAAAAGACAAGTTCAGTGCCCAAGCCATTTCCCGCTGCCATGGAAACCAAGTGCTCTGGCAACACATATGTCTGAAAGTGGATATGACACCTAGGGAAGGGAGTGTGTTGGTGAATGGCAACTGCCCGAAGCAGCAGCACAGCTCTTCCACTGCCAAAACAACTCCACCTGCCTCATGAACTTCACATACCATCAGCTGTCCTGGCAGCTATCTAGGAAACCCTGTTGGGTCACTTCCGGTCCCATGCCCATTGAGCCCAGTGGGATGGAATCAAGCAGCTTCAGCACCCACACAAAACGAACATGGAGCTCCTCACTCAAGGCGCTCAAAATTACATGGCGAAAGACAAGTTCAGTGCCCAAGCCATTTCCCACTGCAATGGAAACCAAGTGCTCTGGCAGCACATGTGTCTGAAAGTGGATATGACACCTAGGAAAGGGAGTGTGCTGGTGAATGGCAACTGCCCTAAGCAGCAGCACAGCTCTTCCAGTGCCAAAACAACTCCAACTGCCTCATGAACTTCACATACCATCAGCTGTCCTGGCAGCTATCTAGGAAACCCTGTTGGGTCACTTCCGGTCCCATGCCCATTGAGCCCAGTGGGATGGAATCAAGCAGCTTCAGCACCCACACAAAACGAACATGGAGCTCCTCACTCAAGGCGCTCAAAACTACATGGCGAAAGACAAGTTCAATGTCCAAGCCATTTCCCTCTGCCATGGAAACCAAGTGCTCTGGCAACACATATGTCTGAAAGTGGATATGACACCTAGGGAAGGGAGTGTGCAGTTGAATGGCAACTGCCTGAAGCAGCAGCACAGCTCTTCCACTGCTAAAACAACACCACCTGCCTCATGAACTTCACATACCATCAGCTGTCCTGGCAGCTATCTAGGAAACCCTGTTGGGTCACTTCCGGTCCATGCCCATTGAGCCCAGTGGGATGGAATCAAGCAGCTTCAGCACCCACACAAAACGAACATGGAGCTCCTCACTCAAGGCGCTAAAAACTTCACAGCCAAAGACAAGTTCAGTGCCCAAGCCATTTCCCGCTGCATAGAAACCAAGTGCTCTGGCAGCACATATGTCTGAAAGTGGATATGACACCTAGGGAAGGGAGTGTGCTGGTGAATGGCAACTGCCTGAAGCAGCAGCACAGCTCTTCCACTGCCAAAACAACTCTACCTGCCTCATGAACTTCACATACCATCAGCTGTCCTGGCAGCTATCTAGGAAACCCTGTTGGGTCACTTCCGGTCCCATGCCCATTGAGCCCAGTGGGATGGAATCAAGCAGCTTCAGCACCCACACAAAACGAACATGGAGCTCCTCACTCAAGGCGCTCAAAATTACATGGCGAAAGACAAGTTCATTGCCCAAGCCATTTCCCGCTGCCATTGAAAGCAAGTGCTCTGGCAGCACATATGTCTGAAAGTGGATATGACACCTAGGGAAGGGAGTGTGCTGGTGAATGGCAACTGCCCGAAGCAGCAGCACAGCTCTTCCACTGCCAAAACAACTCCACCTGCCTCATGAACTTCACATACCATCAGCTGTCCTGGCAGCTATCTAGGAAACTCTGTTGGGTCACTTCCGGTCCCATGCCCATTGAGCCCAGGGGGATGGAATCAAGCAGCTTCAGCACCCACACAAAACGAACATGGAGCTCCTCACTCAAGGCGCTCAAAATTACATGGCCAAAGACAAGTTCAGTGCCCAAGCCATTTCCCGCTGCCATTGAAAGCAAGTGCTCTGGCAGCACATATGTCTGAAAGTGGATATGACACCTAGGGAAGGGAGTGTGCTGGTGAATGGCAACTTCCCGAAGCAGCAGCACAGCTCTTCCACTGCCAAAACAACTCCACCTGCCTCATGAACTTCACATACCATCAGCTGTCCTGGCAGCTATCTAGGAAACTCTGTTGGGTCACTTCCGGTCCCATGCCCATTGAGCCCAGGGGGATGGAATCAAGCAGCTTCAGCACCCACACAAAATGAACATGGAGCTCCTCACTCAAGGCGCTCAAAACTCCACGGCCAAAGACAAGTTCAGTGCCCAAGCCATTTCCCGCTGCCATGGAAACCAAGTGCTCTGGCAGCACATATGTCTGAAAGTGGATATGACACCTAGGGAAGGGAGTGTGGTGGTGAATGGCAACTGCCCGAAGCAGCAGCACAGCTCTTCCAGTGCCAACACAACTCCAACTACCTCATGAACTTCACATACCATCAGCTGTCCTGGCAGCTATCTAGGAAACCCTGTTGGGTCACTTCCGGTCCCATGCCCATTGAGCCCAGTGGGATGGAATCAAGCAGCTTGAGCACCCACACAAAACGAACATGGAGCTCCTCACTCAAGGCGCTCAAAACTCCACGGCCAAAGACAAGTTCAGTGCCCAAGCCATTTCCTGCTGCCATGGAAACCAAGTGCTCTGGCTGCACATATGTCTGAAAGTGGATATGACACCTAGGGAAGGGAGTGTGCTGGTGAATGGCAACTGCCTGTAGCAGCAGCACAGCTCTTCCACTGCCAAAACAACTCCACCTGCCTCATGAACTTCACATACCATCAGCTGTCCTGGCAGCTATCTAGGAAACCCTGTTGGGTCACTTCCGGTCCCATGCCCATTGAGCCCAGTGGGATGGAACCAAGCAGCTTGAGCACCCACATAAAATGAACATGGAGCTCCTCACTCAAGGCGCTCAAAATTACATGGCGAAAGATAAGTTCAGTGCCCAAGCCATTTCCCGCTGCCATGGAAACCAAGAGCTCTGGCAGCACATATGTCTGAAAGTGGATATGACACCTAGGGAAGGGAGTGTGCTGGAGAATGGCAACTGCCTGAAGCAGCAGCACAGCTCTCCCACTGCCAAAACAACTCCACCTGCCTCATGAACTTCACATACCATCAGCTGTCCTGGCAGCTATCTAGGAAACCCTGTTGGGTCACTTGCGGTCCCATGCCCATTGAGCCCAGTGGGATGGAATCAAGCAGCTTCAGCACCCACACAAAACGAACATGGAGCTCCTCACTCAAGGCGCTCAAAACTCCACGGCCAAAAACAAGTTCAGTGCCCAAGCCATTTCCCTCTGCAATGGAAACCAAGTGCTGTGGCAGCACATATGTCTGAAAGTGGATATGACACCTAGGGAAGGGAGTGTGCTGGTGAATGCCAACTGCCCGAAGCAGCAGCACAGCTCTTCCACTGCCAAAACAACTCCACCTGCCTCATGAACTTCACATACCATCAGCTGTCCTGGCAGCTATCTAGGAAACCCTGTTGGGTCACTTCCGGTCCCATGCCCATTGAGCCCAGTGGGATGGAATCAAGCAGCTTCAGCACCCACACAAAACGAACATGGAGCTCCTCACTCAAGGCGCTCAAAACTCCACGGACAAAGACAAGTTCAGTGCCCAAGCCATTTCCCGCTGCCATGGAAACCAAGTGCTCTGGCAGCACATATGTCTGAAAGTGGATATGACACCTAGGGAAGGGAGTGTTTTGGTGAATGGCAACTGCCCGAAGCAGCAGCACAGCTCTTCCACTGCCAAAACAACTCCACCTGCCTCATGAACTTCACATACCATCAGCTGTCCTGGCAGCTATCTAGGAAACCCTGTTGGGTCACTTCCGGTCCCATGCCCATTGAGCCCAGGGGGATGGAATCAAGCAGCTTCAGCACCCACACAAAACGAACATGGAGCTCCTCTCTCAAGGCGCTCAAAACTCCACGGCCAAAGACAAGTTCAGTGCCCAAGCCATTTCCTGCTACCATGGAAACCAAGTGCTCTGGCAGCACATATGTCTGAAAGTGGATATGACACCTAGGGAAGGGAGTGTGCTCGTGAATGGCAACTGCCCGAAGCAGCAGCACAGCTCTTCCACTGCCAAAACAACTCCACCTGCCTCATGAACTTCACATACCATCAGCTGTCCTGGCAGCTATCTAGGAAACCCTGTTGGGTCACTTCCGGTCCCATGCCCATTGAGCCCAGTGGGATGGAATCAAGCAGCTTCAGCACCCACACAAAATGAACATGGAGCTCCTCACTCAAGGCGCTAAAAACTCCACGGCGAAAGACAAGTTCAGTGCCCAAGCCATTTCCCGCTGCCATGGAAACCAAGTGCTCTGGCAGCACATATGTCTGAAAGTGGATATGACACCTAGGGAAGGGAGTGTGTTGGTGAATGGCAACTGCCCGAAGCAGCAGCACAGCTCTTCCACTGCCAAAACAACGCCACCTGCCTCATGAACTTCACATACCATCAGCTGTCCTGGCAGCTATCTAGGAAACTCTGTTGGGTCACTTCCGGTCCCATGCCCATTGAGCCCAGGGGGATGGAATCAAGCAGCTTCAGCACCCACACAAAATGAACATGGAGCTCCTCACTCAAGGCGCTCAAAACTCCACGGCCAAAGACAAGTTCAGTGCCCAAGCCATTTCCCGCTGCCATGGAAACCAAGTGCTCTGGCAGCACATATGTCTGAAAGTGGATATGACACCTAGGGAAGGGAGTGTGGTGGTGAATGGCAACTGCCCGAAGCAGCAGCACAGCTCTTCCAGTGCCAACACAACTTCAACTACCTCATGAACTTCACATACCATCAGCTGTCCTGGCAGCTATCTAGGAAACCCTGTTGGGTCACTTCCGGTCCCATGCCCATTGAGCCCAGTGGGATGGAATCAAGCAGCTTCAGCACCCACACAAAACTAACATGGAGCTCCTCACTCAAGGCGCTCAAAACTCCACGGCCAAAGACAAGTTCAGTGCCCAAGCCATTTCCTGCTGCCATGGAAACCAAGTGCTCTGGCAGCACATATGTCTGAAAGTGGATATGACACCTAGGGAAGGGAGTGTGTTGGTGAATGGCAACTGCCTGAAGCAGCAGCACAGCTCTTCCACTGCCAAAACAACGCCACCTGCCTCATGAACTTCACATACCATCAGCTGTCCTGGCAGCTATCTAGGAAACTCTGTTGGGTCACTTCCGGTCCCATGCCCATTGAGCCCAGGGGGATGGAATCAAGCAGCTTCAGCACCCACACAAAACTAACATGGAGCTCCTAACTCAAGGCGCTAAAAACTCCACGGACAAAGACAAGTTCAGTGCCCAAGCCATTTCCCGCTGCCATGGAAACCAAGTGCTCTGGCAGCACATATGTCTGAAAGTGGATATGACACCTAGGGAAGGGAGTGTGGTGGTGAATGGCAACTGCCCGAAGCAGCAGCACAGCTCTTCCAGTGCCAACACAACTCCAACTACCTCATGAACTTCACATACCATCAGCTGTCCTGGCAGCTATCTAGGAAACCCTGTTGGGTCACTTCCGGTCCCATGCCCATTGAGCCCAGTGGGATGGAATCAAGCAGCTTCAGCACCCACACAAAACGAACATGGAGCTCCTCACTCAAGGCGCTCAAAACTCCACGGACAAAGACAAGTTCAGTGCCCAAGCCATTTCCCGCTGCCATGGAAACCAAGTGCTCTGGCAGCACATATGTCTGAAAGTGGATATGACACCTAGGGAAGGGAGTGTGCTGGTGAATGGCAACTGCCCGAAGCAGCAGCACAGCTCTTCCACTGCCAAAACAACTCCACCTGCCTCATGAACTTCACATACCATCAGCTGTCCTGGCAGCTATCTAGGAAACCCTGTTGGGTCACTTCCGGTCCCATGCCCATTGAGCCCAGGGGGATGGAATCAAGCAGCTTCAGCACCCACACAAAACGAACATGGAGCTCCTCACTCAAGGCGCTCAAAACTCCACGGCCAAAGACAAGTTCAGTGCCCAAGCCATTTCCTGCTACCATGGAAACCAAGTGCTCTGGCAGCACATATGTCTGAAAGTGGATATGACACCTAGGGAAGGGAGTGTGTTGGTGAATGGCAACTGCCCGAAGCAGCAGCACAGCTCTTCCACTGCCAAAACAACTCCACCTGCCTCATGAACTTCACATACCATCAGCTGTCCTGGCAGCTATCTAGGAAACCCTGTTGGGTCACTTCCGGTCCCATGCCCATTGAGCCCAGTGGGATGGAATCAAGCAGCTTCAGCACCCACACAAAACGAACATGGAGCTCCTCACTCAAGGCGCTAAAAACTCCACGGCCAAAGACAAGTTCAGTGCCCAAGCCATTTCCCGCTGCCATAGAAACCAAGTGCTCTGGCAGCACATATGTCTGAAAGTGGATATGACACCTAGGGAAGGGAGTGTGCTGGTGAATGGCAACTGCCCGAAGCAGCAGCACAGCTCTTCCACTGCCAAAACAACTCCACCTGCCTCATGAACTTCACATACCATCAGCTGTCCTGGCAGCTATCTAGGAAACCCTGTTGGGTCACTTCCGGTCCCATGCCCATTGAGCCCAGTGGGATGGAATCAAGCAGCTTCAGCACCCACACAAAACGAACATGGAGCTCCTCACTCAAGGCGCTCAAAACTCCGCAGCCAAAGACAAGTTCAGTGCCCAAGCCATTTCCCGCTGCCATGGAAACCAAGTGCTCTGGCAGCACATATGTCTGAAAGTGGATATGACACCTAGGGAAGGGAGTGTGCTGGTGAATGGCAACTGCCCGAAGCAGCAGCACAGCTCTTCCACTGCCAAAACAACTCCACCTGCCTCATGAACTTCACATACCATCAGCTGTCCTGGCAGCTATCTAGGAAACCCTGTTGGGTCACTTCCGGTCCCATGCCCATTGAGCCCAGTGGGATGGAATCAAGCAGCTTCAGCACCCACACAAAATGAACATGGAGCTCCTCACTCAAGGCGCTAAAAACTCCACGGCGAAAGACAAGTTCAGTGCCCAAGCCATTTCCCGCTGCCATGGAAACCAAGTGCTCTGGCAGCACATATGTCTGAAAGTGGATATGACACCTAGGGAAGGGAGTGTGTTGGTGAATGGCAACTGCCCGAAGCAGCAGCACAGCTCTTCCACTGCCAAAACAACGCCACCTGCCTCATGAACTTCACATACCATCAGCTGTCCTGGCAGCTATCTAGGAAACCCTGTTGGCTCACTTCCGGTCCCATGCCCATTGAGCCCAGTGGGATGGAATCAAGCAGCTTCAGCACCCACACAAAACGAACATGGAGCTCCTCACTCAAGGCGCTCAAAACTCCACGGCCAAAGACAAGTTCAGTGTTGAAGCCATTTCCTGCTGCCATGGAAACCAAGTGCTCTGGCAGCACATATGTCTGAAAGTGGATATGACACCTAGGGAAGGGAGTGTGTTGGTGAATGGCAACTTCCCGAAGCAGCAGCACAGCTCTTCCAGTGCCAAAACAACTCCACCTGCTTCATGAACTTCACATACCATCAGCTGTCCTGGCAGCTATCTAGGAAACCCTGTTGGGTCACTTCCGGTCCCATGCCCATTGAGCCCAGTGGGATGGAATCAAGCAGCTTGAGCACCCACACAAAATGAACATGGAGCTCCTCACTCAAGGCGCTCAAAATTACATGGCGAAAGATAAGTTCAGTGCCCAAGCCATTTCCCGCTGCCATGGAAACCAAGAGCTCTGGCAGCACATATGTCTGAAAGTGGATATGACACCTAGGGAAGGGAGTGTGCTGGTGAATGGCAACTGCCTGAAGCAGCAGCACAGCTCTTCCACTGCCAAAACAACTCCACCTGCCTCATGAACTTCACATACCATCAGCTGTCCTGGCAGCTATCTAGGAAACCCTGTTGGGTCACTTCCGGTCCCATGCCCATTGAGCCCAGTGGGATGGAATCAAGCAGCTTCAGCACCCACACGAAACGAACATGGAGCTCCTCACTCAAGGCGCTCAAAATTACATGGCGAAAGACAAGTTCAGTGCCCAAGCCATTTCCCTCTGCAAAGGAAACCAAGTGCTCTGGCAGCACATATGTCTGAAAGTGGATATGACACCTAGGGAAGGGAGTGTGGTGGTGAATGGCAACTGCCCGAAGCAGCAGCACAGCTCTTCCACTGCCAAAACAACTCCACCTGCCTCATGAACTTCACATACCATCAGCTGTCCTGGCAGCTATCTAGGAAACCCTGTTGGGTCACTTCTGGTCCCATGCCCATTGAGCCCAGTGGGATGGAATCAAGCAGCTTCAGCACCCACACAAAACGAACATGGAGCTCCTCACTCAAGGCGCTAAAAACTCCACGGCGAAAGACAAGTTCATTGCCCAAGCCATTTCCCGCTGCCATGGAAACCAAGTGCTCTGGCAGCACATATGTCTGAAAGTGGATATGACACCTAGGGAAGGGAGTGTGGTGGTGAATGGCAACTGCCTGAAGCAGCAGCACAGCTCTTCCACTGCCAAAACAACTCCACCTGCCTCATGAACTTCACATACCATCAGCTGTCCTGGCAGCTATCTAGGAAACCCTGTTGGGTCACTTCCGGTCCCATGCCCATTGAGCCCAGGGGGATGGAATCAAGCAGCTTCAGCACCCACACAAAACGAACATGGAGCTCCTCACTCAAGGCGCTAAAAACTCCACGGCCAAAGACAAGTTCAGTGCCCAAGCCATTTCCCGCTGCCATAGAAACCAAGTGCTCTGGCAGCACATATGTCTGAAAGTGGATATGACACCTAGGGAAGGTAGTGTGCTGGTGAATGGCAACTGCCCGAAGCAGCAGCACAGCTCTTCCACTGCCAAAACAACTCCACCTGCCTCATGAACTTCACATACCATCAGCTGTCCTGGCAGCTATCTAGGAAACCCTGTTGGGTCACTTCCGGTCCCATGCCCATTGAGCCCAGTGGGATGGAATCAAGCAGCTTCAGCACCCACACAAAACGAACATGGAGCTCCTCAATCAAGGCGCTCAAAACTCCGCAGCCAAAGACAAGTTCAGTGCCCAAGCCATTTCCCGCTGCCATGGAAACCAAGTGCTCTGGCAGCACATATGTCTGAAAGTGGATATGACACCTAGGGAAGGGAGTGTGCTGGTGAATGGCAACTGCCCGAAGCAGCAGCACAGCTCTTCCACTGCCAAAACAACTCCACCTGCCTCATGAACTTCACATACCATCAGCTGTCCTGGCAGCTATCTAGGAAACCCTGTTGGGTCACTTCCGGTCCCATGCCCATTGAGCCCAGTGGGATGGAATCAAGCAGCTTGAGCACCCACACTAAATGAACATGGAGCTCCTCACTCAAGGCGCTAAAAACTCCACGGCGAAAGACAAGTTCAGTGCCCAAGCCATTTCCCGCTGCCATGGAAACCAAGTGCTCTGGCAGCACATATGTCTGAAAGTGGATATGACACCTAGGGAAGGGAGTGTGGTGGTGAATGGCAACTGCCCGAAGCAGCAGCACAGCTCTTCCACTGCCAAAACAACTCCAACTATCTCATGAACTTCACATACCATCAGCTGTCCTGGCAGCTATCTAGGAAACCCTGTTGGGTCACTTCCGGTCCCACGCCCATTGAGCCCAGTGGGATGGAATCAAGCAGATTGAGCACCCACACAAAACGAACATGGAGCTCCTCACTCAAGGCGCTCAAAACTCCACGGCCAAAGACAAGTTCAGTGCCCAAGCCATTTCCTGCTGCCATGGAAACCAAGTGCTCTGGCAGCACATATGTCTGAAAGTGGATATGACACCTAGGGAAGGGAGTGTGCTGGTGAATGGCAACTGCCTGAAGCAGCAGCACAGCTCTTCCACTGCCAAAACAACTCCACCTGCCTCATGAACTTCACATACCATCAGCTGTCCTGGCAGCTATCTAGCAAACCCTGTTGGGTCACTTCCGGTCCCATGCCCATTGAGCCCAGTGGGATGGAATCAAGCAGCTTCAGCACCCACACAAAACGAACATGGAGCTCCTCACTCAAGGCGTTCAAAATTACATGGCGAAAGACAAGTTCAGTGCCCAAGCCATTTCCCGCTGCCATGGAAACCAAGTGCTCTGGCAGCACATGTGTCTGAAAGTGGATATGACACCTAGGGAAGGGAGTGTGCTGGTGAATGCCAACTGCCCGAAGCAGCAGCACAGCTCTTCCAGTGCCAAAACAACTCCACCTGCCTCATGAACTTCACATACCATCAGCTGTCCTGGCAGCTATCTAGGAAACCCTGTTGGGTCACTTCCGGTCCCATGCCCATTGAGCCCAGTGGGATGGAATCAAGCAGCTTCAGCACCCACACAAAACGAACATGGAGCTCCTCACTCAAGGCGCTCAAAACTCCACGGCCAAAGACAAGTTCAGTGCCCAAGCCATTTCCCGCTGCCATGGAAAAAAAGTGCTCTGGCAGCACATATGTCTGAAAGTGGATATGACACCTAGGGAAGGGAGTGTGCTGGTGAATGGCAACTGCCCGAAGCAGCAGCACAGCTCTTCCAGTGCCAAAACAACTCCAACTACCTCATGAACTTCACATACCATCAGCTGTCCTGGCAGCTATCTAGGAAACCCTGTTGGGTCACTTCCGGTCCCATGCCCATTGAGCCCAGTGGGATGGAATCAAGCAGCTTGAGCACCCACACAAAACGAACATGGAGCTCCTCACTCAAGGCGCTCAAAACTCCACGGCCAAAGACAAGTTCAGTGCCCAAGCCATTTCCTGCTGCCATGGAAACCAAGTGCTCTGGCAGCACATATGTCTGAAAGTGGATATGACACCTAGGGAAGGGAGTGTGTTGGTGAATGGCAACTGCCTGAAGCAGCAGCACAGCTCTTCCACTGCCAAAACAACTCCACCTGCCTCATGAACTTCACATACCATCAGCTGTCCTGGCAGCTATCTAGGAAACCCTGTTGGGTCACTTCCGGTCCCATGCCCATTGAGCCCAGTGGGATGGAATCAAGCAGCTTCAGCACCCACACAAAACGAACATGGAGCTCCTCACTCAAGGCGCTCAAAACTCCACGGCCAAAGACAAGTTCAGTGCCCAAGCCATTTCCCGCTGCCATGGAAACCAAGTGCTCTGGCAGCACATATGTCTGAAAGTGGATATGACACCTAGGGAAGGGAGTGTGGTGGTGAATGGCAACTGCCCGAAGCAGCAGCACAGCTCTTCCACTGCCAAAACAACTCCACCTGCCTCATGAACTTCACATACCATCAGCTGTCCTGGCAGCTATCTAGGAAACCCTGTTGGCTCACTTCCGGTCCCATGCCCATTGAGCCCAGTGGGATGGAATCAAGCAGCTTCAGCACCCACACAAAATGAACATGGAGCTCCTCACTCAAGGCGCTCAAAACTCCGCAGCCAAAGACAAGTTCAGTGCCCAAGCCATTTCCCGCTGCCATGGAAACCAAGTGCTCTGGCAGCACATATGTCTGAAAGTGGATATGACACCTAGGGAAGGGAGTGTGCTGGTGAATGCCAACTGCCCGAAGCAGCAGCACAGCTCTTCCACTGCCAAAACAACTCCACCTGCCTCATGAACTTCACATACCATCAGCTGTCCTGGCAGCTATCTAGGAAACCCTGTTGGGTCACTTCCGGTCCCATGCCCATTGAGCCCAGTGGGATGGAATCAAGCAGCTTCAGCACCCACACAAAACGAACATGGAGCTCCTCACTCAAGGCGCTAAAAACTCCACGGCCAAAGACAAGGTCAGTGCCCAAGCCATTTCCCGCTGCCATAGAAACCAAGTGCTCTGGCAGCACATATGTCTGAAAGTGGATATGACACCTAGGGAAGGGAGTGTGCTGGTGAATGGCAACTGCCTGAAGCAGCAGCACAGCTCTTCCACTGCCAAAACAACTCCACCTGCCTCATGAACTTCACATACCATCAGCTGTCCTGGCAGCTATCTAGGAAACCCTGTTGGGTCACTTCCGGTCCCATGCCCATTGAGCCCAGTGGGATGGAATCAAGCAGCTTCAGCACCCACACAAAACGAACATGGAGCTCCTCAATAAAGGCGCTAAAAACTCCGCAGCCAAAGACAAGTTCAGTGCCCAAGCCATTTCCCGCTGCCATGGAATCAAGTGCTCTGGCAGCACATATGTCTGAAAGTGGATATGACAACTAGGGAAGGGAGTGTGCTGGTGAATGGCAACTGCCCGAAGCAGCAGCACAGCTCTTCCACTGCCAAAACAACTCCACCTGCCTCATGAACTTCACATACCATCAGCTGTCCTGGCAGCTATCTAGGAAACTCTGTTGGGTCACTTCCGGTCCCATGCCCATTGAGCCCAGTGGGATGGAATCAAGCAGCTTCAGCACCCACACAAAATGAACATGGAGCTCCTCACTCGAGGCGCTCAAAACTCCACGGCCAAAGACAAGTTCAGTGCCCAAGCCATTTCCCGCTGCCATGGAAACCAAGTGCTCTGGCAGCACATATGTCTGAAAGTGGATATGACACCTAGGGAAGGGAGTGTGCTGGTGAATGCCAACTGCCCGAAGCAGCAGCACAGCTCTTCCAGTGCCAAAACAACTCCACCTGCCTCATGAACTTCACATACCATCAGCTGTCCTGGCAGCTATCTAGGAAACCCTGTTGGGTCACTTCCGGTCCCATGCCCATTGAGCCCAGTGGGATGGAATCAAGCAGCTTCAGCACCCACACAAAACTAACATGGAGCTCCTCACTCAAGGCGCTCAAAACTCCACGGCCAAAGACAAGTTCAGTGCCCAAGCCATTTCCTGCTACCATGGAAACCAAGTGCTCTGGCAGCACATATGTCTGAAAGTGGATATGACACCTAGGGAAGGGAGTGTGGTGGTGAATGGCAACTGCCCGAAGCAGCAGCACAGCTCTTCCAGTGCCAAAACAACTCCAACTACCTCATGAACTTCACATACCATCAGCTGTCCTGGCAGCTATCTAGGAAACCCTGTTGGGTCACTTCCGGTCCCATGCCCATTGAGCCCAGTGGGATGGAATCAAGCAGCTTCAGCACCCACACAAAACGAACATGGAGCTCCTCACTCAAGGCGCTCAAAATTACATGGCGAAAGACAAGTTCAGTGCCCAAGCCATTTCCTCCTACCATGGAAACCAAGTGCTCTGGCAGCACATATGTCTGAAAGTGGATATGACACCTAGGGAAGGGAGTGTGCTGGTGAATGGCAACTGCCTGAAGCAGCAGCACAGCTCTTCCACTGCCAAAACAACTCCACCTGCCTCATGAACTTCAGATACCATCAGCTGTCCTGGCAGCTATCTAGGAAACCCTGTTGGGTCCCTTCCGGTCCCATGCCCATTGAGCCCAGTGGGATGGAATCAAGCAGCTTCAGCACCCACACAAAATGAACATGGAGCTCCTCACTCAAGGCGCTAAAAACTCCTCGGCCAAAGACAAGTTCAGTGCCCAAGCCATTTCCCGCTGCCATGGAAACCAAGTGCTCTGGCAGCACATATGTCTGAAAGTGGATATGACACCTAGGGAAGGGAGTGTGCTGGTGAATGGCAACTGCCCAAAGCAGCAGCACAGCTCTTCCACTGCCAAAACAACTCCACCTGCCTCATGAACTTCACATACCATCAGCTGTCCTGGCAGCTATCTAGGAAACCCTGTTGGGTCACTTCCGGTCCCATGCCCATTGAGCCCAGTGGGATGGAATCAAGCAGCTTGAGCACCCACACAAAACTAACATGGAGCTCCTCACTCAAGGCGCTCAAAACTCCACGGCCAAAGCCAAGTTCAGTGCCCAAGCCATTTCCTGCTACCATGGAAACCAAGTGCTCTGGCAGCACATATGTCTGAAAGTGGATATGACACCTAGGGAAGGGAGTGTGCTGGTGAAGGGCAACTGCCTGAAGCAGCAGCACAGCTCTTCCACTGCCAAAACAACTCCAACTACCTCATGAACTTCACATACCATCAGCTGTCCTGGCAGCTATCTAGGAAACCCTGTTGGCTCACTTCCGGTCCCATGCCCATTGAGCCCAGTGGGATGGAATCAAGCAGCTTGAGCACCCACACAAAACGAACATGGAGCTCCTCACTCAAGGCGCTCAAAACTCCACGGCGAAAGACAAGTTCCGTGCCCAAGCCATTTCCTGCTGCCATGGAAACCAAGTGCTCTGGCAGCACATATGTCTGAAAGTGGATATGACACCTAGGGAAGGGAGTGTGCTGGTGAATGGCAACTGCCCGAAGCAGCAGCACAGCTCTTCCACTGCCAAAACAACTCCACCTGCCTCATGAACTTCACATACCATCAGCTGTCCTGGCAGCTATCTAGGAAACCCTGTTGGGTCACTTCCGGTCCCATGCCCATTGAGCCCAGTGGGATGGAATCAAGCAGCTTCAGCACCCACACAAAATGAACATGGAGCTCCTCACTCAAGGCGCTCAAAACTCCACGGCCAAAGACAAGTTCAGTGCCCAAGCCATTTCCCGCTGCCATGGAAACCAAGTGCTCTGGCAGCACATATGTCTGAAAGTGGATATGACACCTAGGGAAGGGAGTGTGGTGGTGAATGGCAACTGCCCGAAGCAGCAGCACAGCTCTTCCAGTGCCAAAACAACTCCACCTGCCTCATGAACTTCACATACCATCAGCTGTCCTGGCAGCTATCTAGGAAACCCTGTTGGGTCACTTCCGGTCCCATGCCCATTGAGCCCAGTGGGATGGAATCAAGCAGCTTCAGCACCCACACAAAACGAACATGGAGCTCCTCACTCAAGGCGCTCAAAACTCCACGGCCAAAGACAAGTTCAGTGCCCAACCCATTTCCTGCTGCCATGGAAACCAAGTGCTCTGGCAGCACATATGTCTGAAAGTGGATATGACACCTAGGGAAGGGAGTGTGTTGGTGAATGGCAACTGCCCGAAGCAGCAGCACAGCTCTTCCACTGCCAAAACAACTCCACCTGCCTCATGAACTTCACATACCATCAGCTGTCCTGGCAGCTATCTAGGAAACCCTGTTGGGTCACTTCCGGTCCCATGCCCATTGAGCCCAGTGGGATGGAATCAAGCAGCTTGAGCACCCACACAAAATGAACATGGAGCTCCTCACTCAAGGCGCTCAAAATTACATGGCGAACGATAAGTTCAGTGCCCAAGCCATTTCCCGCTGCCATGGAAACCAAGAGCTCTGGCAGCACATATGTCTGAAAGTGGATATGACACCTAGGGAAGGGAGTGTGCTGGTGAATGGCAACTGCCTGAAGCAGCAGCACAGCTCTTCCACTGCCAAAACAACTCCACCTGCCTCATGAACTTCACATACCATCAGCTGTCCTGGCAGCTATCTAGGAAACCCTGTTGGCTCACTTCAGGTCCCATGCCCATTGAGCCCAGTGGGATGGAATCAAGCAGCTTCAGCACCCACACAAAACGAACATGGAGCTCCTCACTCAAGGCGCTCAAAATTACATGGCGAAAGACAAGTTCAGTGCCCAAGCCATTTCCCTCTGCAATGGAAACCAAGTGCTCTGGCAGCACATATGTCTGAAAGTGGATATGACACCTAGGGAAGGGATTGTGGTGGTGAATGGCAACTGCCCGAAGCAGCAGCACAGCTCTTCCACTGCCAAAACAACTCCACCTGCCTCATGAACTTCACATACCATCAGCTGTCCTGGCAGCTATCTAGGAAACCCTGTTGGCTCACTTCCGGTCCCATGCCCATTGAGCCCAGTGGGATGGAATCAAGCAGCTTCAGCACCCACACAAAACGAACATGGAGCTCCTCACTCAAGGCGCTCAAAATTACATGGCGAAAGACAAGTTCAGTGCCCAAGCCATTTCCTGCTACCATGGAAACCAAGTGCTCTGGCAGCACATATGTCTGAAAGTGGATATGACACCTAGGGAAGGGAGTGTGCTGGTGAATGGCAACTGCCTGAAGCAGCAGCACAGCTCTTCCAGTGCCAAAACAACTCCACCTGCCTCATGAACTTCACATACCATCAGCTGTCCTGGCAGCTATCTAGGAAACCCTGTTGGGTCCCTTCCGGTCCCATGCCCATTGAGCCCAGGGGGATGGAATCAAGCAGCTTCAGCACCCACACAAAACGAACATGGAGCTCCTCACTCAAGGCGCTCAAAACTCCACGGCCAAAGACAAGTTCAGTGCCCAAGCCATTTCCTGCTGCCATGGAAACCAAGTGCTCTGGCAGCACATATGTCTGAAAGTGGATATGACACCTAGGGAAGGGAGTGTGTTGGTGAATGGCAACTGCCCGAAGCAGCAGCACAGCTCTTCCACTGCCAAAACAACTCCACCTGCCTCATGAACTTCACATACCATCAGCTGTCCTGGCAGCTATCTAGGAAACCCTGTTGGGTCACTTCCGGTCCCATGCCCATTGAGCCCAGTGGGATGGAATCAAGCAGCTTGAGCACCCACACAAAATGAACATGGAGCTCCTCACTCAAGGCGCTCAAAATTACATGGCGAACGATAAGTTCAGTGCCCAAGCCATTTCCCGCTGCCATGGAAACCAAGAGCTCTGGCAGCACATATGTCTGAAAGTGGATATGACACCTAGGGAAGGGAGTGTGCTGGTGAATGGCAACTGCCTGAAGCAGCAGCACAGCTCTTCCAGTGCCAAAACAACTCCACCTGCCTCATGAACTTCACATACCATCAGCTGTCCTGGCAGCTATCTAGGAAACCCTGTTGGCTCACTTCAGGTCCCATGCCCATTGAGCCCAGTGGGATGGAATCAAGCAGCTTCAGCACCCACACAAAACGAACATGGAGCTCCTCACTCAAGGCGCTCAAAATTACATGGCGAAAGACAAGTTCAGTGCCCAAGCCATTTCCCTCTGCAATGGAAACCAAGTGCTCTGGCAGCACATATGTCTGAAAGTGGATATGACACCTAGGGAAGGGATTGTGGTGGTGAATGGCAACTGCCCGAAGCAGCAGCACAGCTCTTCCACTGCCAAAACAACTCCACCTGCCTCATGAACTTCACATACCATCAGCTGTCCTGGCAGCTATCTAGGAAACCCTGTTGGCTCACTTCCGGTCCCATGCCCATTGAGCCCAGTGGGATGGAATCAAGCAGCTTCAGCACCCACACAAAACGAACATGGAGCTCCTCACTCAAGGCACTCAAAACTTCACGGCAAAAGACAAGTTCAGTGCCCAAGCCATTTCCCACTGCCATGGAAACCAAGTGCTCTGGCAGCACATATGTCTGAAAGTGGATATGACACCTAGGGAAGGGAGTGTGCTGGTGAATGGCAACTGCCCGAAGCAGCAGCACAGCTCTTCCACTGCCAAAACAACTCCACCTGCCTCATGAACTTCACATACCATCAGCTGTCCTGGCAGCTATCTAGGAAACCCTGTTGGCTCACTTCGAGTCCCATGCCCATTGAGCCCAGTGGGATGGAATCAAGCAGCTTCAGCACCCACACAAAACGAACATGGAGCTCCTCACTCAAGGCGCTCAAAACTACATGGCGAAAGACAAGTTCATTGCCCAAGCCATTTCCCGCTGCCATGGAAACCAAGTGCTCTGGCAGCACATGTGTCTGAAAGTGGATATGACACCTAGGCAAGGGAGTGTGTTGGTGAATGGCAACTGCCCGAAGCAGCAGCACAGCTCTTCCACTGCCAAAACAACTCCACCTGCCTCATGAACTTCACATATCATCAGCTGTCCTGGCAGCTATCTAGGAAACCCTGTTGGGTCACTTCCGGTCCCATGCCCATTGAGCCCAGTGGGATGGAATCAAGCAGCTTCAGCACCCACACAAAACGAACATGGAGCTCCTCACTCAAGGCGCTCAAAACTCCACGGCAAAAGACAAGTTCAGTGCCCAAGCCATTTCCCACTGCCATGGAAACCAAGTGCTCTGGCAGCACATATGTCTGAAAGTGGATATGACACCTAGGGAAGGGAGTGTGCTGGTGAATGGCAACTGCCCGAAGCAGCAGCACAGCTCTTCCACTGCCAAAACAACTCCACCTGCCTCATGAACTTCACATACCATCAGCTGTCCTGGCAGCTATCTAGGAAACCCTGTTGGCTCACTTCGAGTCCCATGCCCATTGAGCCCAGTGGGATGGAATCAAGCAGCTTCAGCACCCACACAAAACGAACATGGAGCTCCTCACTCAAGGCGCTCAAAACTACATGGCGAAAGACAAGTTCATTGCCCAAGCCATTTCCCGCTGCCATGGAAACCAAGTGCTCTGGCAGCACATGTGTCTGAAAGTGGATATGACACCTAGGCAAGGGAGTGTGGTGGTGAATGGCAACTGCCCGAAGCAGCAGCACAGCTCTTCCACTGCCAAAACAACTCCACCTGCCTCATGAACTTCACATACCATCAGTTGTCCTGGCAGCTATCTAGGAAACCCTGTTGGGTCACTTCCGGTCCCATGCCCATTGAGCCCAGTGGGATGGAATCAAGCAGCTTGAGCACACACACAAAACGAACATGGAGCTCCTCACTCAAGGCGCTCAAAACTCCACGGCCAAAGACAAGTTCAGTGCCCAAGCCATTTCCCGCTGCCATGGAAACCAAGTGCTCTGGCAGCACATATGTGTGAAAGTGGATATGACACCTAGGGAAGGGAGTGTGCTGGTGAATGGCAACTGCCCGAAGCAGCAGCACAGCTCTTCCAGTGCCAAAACAACTCCACCTGCCTCATGAACTTCACATACCATCAGCTGTCCTGGCAGCTATCTAGGAAACCCTGTTGGGTCACTTCCGGTCCCATGCCCATTGAGCCCAGTGGGATGGAATCAAGCAGCTTCAGCACACACACAAATCTAACATGGAGCTCCTCACTCAAGGCGCTCAAAACTCCACGGCCAAAGACAAGTTCAGTGCCCAAGCCATTTCCCGCTTCAATGGAAACCAAGTGCTCTGGCAGCACATATGTCTGAAAGTGGATATGACACCTAGGGATGGGAGTGTGCTGGTGAATGGCAACTGCCTGAAGCAGCAGCACAGCTCTTCCACTGCAAAACAACTCCACCTGCCTCATGAACTTCACATACCATCAGCTGTCCTGGCAGCTATCTAGGAA
The DNA here is from genome assembly GCF_030435755.1 of Ochotona princeps. Classification (NCBI taxonomy): domain Eukaryota; kingdom Metazoa; phylum Chordata; class Mammalia; order Lagomorpha; family Ochotonidae; genus Ochotona; species Ochotona princeps. The sequence continues at coordinate 145,155,344 of NC_080832.1, read as the reverse complement.
ACCCTGTTGGGTCACTTCCGGTTCCATGCCCATTGAGCCCAGTGGGATGGAATCAAGCAGCTTGAGCACACACACAAAACGAACATGGAGCTCCTCACTCAAGGCACTCAAAATTACATGTCGAAAGACAAGTTCAGTGCCCAAGCCATTTCCCTCTGCAATGGAAACCAAGTGCTCTGGCAGCACATATGTGTGAAAGTGGATATTACACCTAGGGAAGGGAGTGTGGTGGTGAATGGCAACTGCCCAAAGCAGCAGCACAGCTCTTCCAGTGCCAAAACAACTCCAACTGCCTCATGAACTTCACATACCATCAGCTGTCCTGGCAGCTATCTAGGAAACCCTGTTGGGTCACTTCCGGTCCCATGCCCATTGAGCCCAGTGGGATGGAATCAAGCAGCTTCAGCACCCACACAAAACGAACATGGAGCTCCTCACTCAAGGCGCTCAAAACTCCACGGCCAAAGACAAGTTCAGTGTTGAAGCCATTTCCCGCTGCCATGGAAACCAAGTGCTCTGGCAGCACATATGTCTGAAAGTGGATATGACACCTAGGCAAGGGAGTGTGCTGGTGAATGGCAACTGCCCGAAGCAGCAGCACAGCTCTTCCACTGCCAAAACAACTCCACCTGCCTCATGAACTTCACATACCATCAGCTGTCCTGGCAGCTATCTAGGAAACCCTGTTGGGTCACTTCCGGTCCCATGCCCATTGAGCCCAGTGGGATGGAATCAAGCAGCTTGAGCACCCACACAAAACGAACATGGAGCTCCTCACTCAAGGCGCTCAAAATTACATGGCGAAAGACAAGTTCAGTGCCCAAGGCATTTCCCGCTGCCATGGAAACCAAGTGCTCTGGCAGCACATATGTCTGAAAGTGGATATGACACCTAGGGAAGGGAGTGTGCTGGTGAATGGCAACTGCCCGAAGCAGCAGCACAGCTCTTCCACTGCCAAAACAACTCCACCTGCCTCATGAACTTCACATACCATCAGCTGTCCTGGCAGCTATCTAGGAAACCCTGTTGGCTCACTTCCGGTCCCATGCCCATTGAGCCCAGTGGGATGGAATCAAGCAGCTTCAGCACCCACACAAAACGAACATGGAGCTCCTCACGCAAGGCGCTAAAAACTCCACGGCCAAAGACAAGTTCAGTGCCCAAGCCATTTCCTGCTGCCATGGAAACCAAGTGCTCTGGCAGCACATATGTCTGAAAGTGGATATGACACCTAGGGAAGGGAGTGTGCTGGTGAATGGCAACTGCCCAAAGCAGCAGCACAGCTCTTCCACTGCCAAAACAATTCCACTTACCTCATGAACTTCACATACCATCAGCTGTCCTGGCAGCTATCTAGGAAACCCTGTTGGGTCACTTCCGGTCCCATGCCCATTGAGCCCAGTGGGATGGAATCAAGCAGCTTGAGCACACACACAAAACGAACATGGAGCTCCTCACTCAAGGCACTCAAAAGCCCACAGCCAAAGACAAGTTCAGTGCCCAAGCCATTTCCCGCTGCCATGGAAACCAAGTGCTCTGGCAGCACATGTGTCTGAAAGTGGATATGACACCTAGGGAAGGGAGTGTGCTGGTGAATGGCAACTTCCCGAAGCAGCAGCACAGCTCTTCCACTGCCAAAACAACTCCACCTGCCTCATGAACTTCACATACCATCAGCTGTCCTGGCAGCTATCTAGGAAACCCTGTTGGGTCACTTCCGGTCCCATGCCCATTCAGCCCAGTGGGATGGAATCAAGCAGCTTCAGCACCCACACAAAACGAACATGGAGCTCCTCACTCAAGGCGCTCAAAATTACATGGCCAAAGACAAGTTCAGTGCCCAAGCCATTTCCCGCTGCCATGGAAACCAAGTGCTCTGGCAGCACATATGTCTGAAAGTGGATATGACACCTAGGGAAGGGAGTGTGCTGGTGAATGGCAACTGCCCGAAGCAGCAGCACAGCTCTTCCAGTGCCAAAACAACTCCACCTGCCTCATGAACTTCACATACCATCAGCTGTCCTGGCAGCTATCTAGGAAACCCTGTTGGCTCACTTCCGGTCCCATGCCCATTGAGCCCAGTGGGATGGAATCAAGCAGCTTCAGCACCCACACAAAACGAACATGGAGCTCCTCACTCAAGGCGCTCAAAACTTCACGGCCAAAGACAAGTTCAGTGCCCAAGCCATTTCCCGCTGCCATGGAAACCAAGTGCTCTGGCAGCACATATGTCTGAAAGTGGATATGACACCTAGGGAAGGGAGTGTGCTGGTGAATGGCAACTGCCCGAAGCAGCAGCACAGCTCTTCCAGTGCCAAAACAACTCCAACTGCCTCATGAACTTCACATAGCATCAGCTGTCCTGGCAGCTATCTAGGAAACCCTGTTGGGTCACTTCCGGTCCCATGCCCATTGAGCCCAGTGGGATGGAATCAAGCAGCTTCAGCACACACACAAAACGAACATGGAGCTCCTCACTCAAGGCGCTCAAAATTACATGTCAAAAGACAAGTTCAGTGCCCAAGCCATTTCCCGCTGCCATGGAAACCAAGTGCTCTGGCAGCACATATGTCTGAAAGTGGATATGACACCTAGGGAAGGGAGTGTGCTGGTGAATGGCAACTGCCCGAAGCTGCAGCACAGCTCTTCCACTGCCAAAACAACTCCACCTGCCTCATGAACTTCACATACCATCAGCTGTCCTGGCAGCTATCTAGGAAACCCTGTTGGGTCACTTCCGGTCCCATGCCCATTGAGCCCAGTGGGATGGAATCAAGCAGCTTCAGCACCCACACAAAACTAACATGGAGTTCCTCACTCAAGGCACTCAAAATTACATGGCAAAAGACAAGTTCAGTGCCCAAGCCATTTCCCGCTGCCATGGAAACCAAGTGCTCTGGCAGCACATATGTCTGAAAGTGGATATGACACCTAGGGATGGGAGTGTGCTGGTGAATGGCTATTGCCTGAAGCAGCAGCACAGCTCTTCCAGTGCCAAAACAACTCCACCTGCCTCATGAACTTCACATACCATCAGCTGTCCAGGCAGCTATCTAGGAAACCCTGTTGGGTCACTTCCGGTCCCATGCCCATTGAGCCCAGTGGGATGGAATCAAGCAGCTTGAGCACCCACACAAAACGAACATGGAGCTCCTCACTCAAGGCGCTAAAAACTCCACGGCCAAAGACAAGTTCAGGGCCCAAGCCATTTCCCACTGCCATGGAAACCAAGTGCTCTGGCAGCACATATGTCTGAAAGTGGATATGACACCTAGGGAAGGGAGTGTGGTGGCGAATGGCAACTGCCTGAAGCAGCAGCACAGCTCTTCCAGTGCCAAAACAACTCCACCTGCCTCATGAACTTCACATACCATCAGCTGTCCTGGCAGCTATCTAGGAAACCCTGTTGGGTCACTTCCGGTCCCATGCCCATTGAGCCCAGTGGGATGGAATCAAGCAGCTTCAGCACCCACACAAAACGAACATGGAGCTCCTCACTCAAGGCGCTCAAAATTACATGGCGAAAGACAAGTTCAGTGCCCAAGCCATTTCCCGCTGCCATGGAAACCAAGTGCTCTGGCAGCACATATGTCTGAAAGTGGATATGACACCTAGGGAAGGGAGTGTGCTGGTGAATGGCAACTGCCCGAAGCAGCAGCACAGCTCTTCCACTGCCATAACAAATCCACCTGCCTCATGAACTTCACATACCATCAGCTGTCCTGGCAGCTATCTAGGAAACCCTGTTGGGTCACTTCCGGTCCCATGCCCATTGAGCCCAGTGGGATGGAATCAAGCAGCTTCAGCACCCACACAAAACGAACATGGAGCTCCTCACTCAAGGCGCTCAAAATTACATGACGAAATACAAGTTCAGTGCTGAAGCCATTTCCTGCTGCCATGGAAAAAAAGTGCTCTGGCAGCACATATGTCTGAAAGTGGATATGACACCTAGGGAAGGGAGTGTGCTGGTGAATGGCAACTGCCCGAAGCAGCAGCACAGCTCTTCCACTGCCAAAACAACTCCACCTGCCTCATGAACTTCACATACCATCAGCTGTCCTGGCAGCTATCTAGGAAACCCTGTGGGGTCACTTCCGGTCCCATGCCCATTGAGCCCAGTGGGATGGAATCAAGCAGCTTCAGCACCCACACAAAACGAACATGAAGCTCCTCACTCAAGGCGCTCAAAACTCCACGGCCATAGACACGTTCAGTGCCCAAGCCATTTCCCGCTGCCATGGAAACCAAGTGCTCTGGCAGCACATATGTCTGAAAGTGGATATGACACCTAGGGAAGGGAGTGTGCTGGTGAATGGCAACTGCCCGAAGCAGCAGCACAGCTCTTCCACTGCAAAACAACTCCACCTGCCTCATGAACTTCACATACCATCAGCTGTCCTGGCAGCTATCTAGGAAACCCTGTTGGGTCACTTCGGGTCCCATGCCCATAGAGCCCAGTGGGATGGAATCAAGCAGCTTCAGCACCCACACAAAACGAACATGGAGCTCCTCACTCAAGGCGCTCAAAACTCCACGGCAAAAGACAAGTTCTGTGCCCAAGCCATTTCCCGCTGCCATGGAAACCAAGTGCTCTGGCAGCACATATGTCTGAAAGTGGATAAGACACCTAGGGAAGGGAGTGTGGTGGTGAATGGCAACTGCCTGAAGCAGCAGCACAGCTCTTCCAGTGCCAAAACAACTCCACCTGCCTCATGAACTTCACATACCATCAGCTGTCCTGGCAGCTATCTAGGAAACCCTGTTGGGTCACTTCCGGTCCCATGCCCATTGAGCCCAGTGGGATGGAATCAAGCAACTTGAGCACCCACACAAAACTAACATGGAGCTCCTCACTCAAGGCGCTCAAAACTACAAGACCAAACACAATTCAGTGACCAAGCCATTTGCCGCTGCCATGGAAACCTACTCCTCTGGCAGCACATATGTCTGAAAGTGGATATGACACCTAGGGAAGGGAGTGTGGTGGTGAATGGCAACTGCCCGAGCAGCAGCACAGCTCTGCCAGTGCCAAACAACTCCACCTGCCTCATGAACTTCACATACCATCAGCTGTCCTGGCAGCTATCTAGGAAACCCTGTTGGGTCACTTCCGGTCCCATGCCCATTGAGCCCAGTGGGATGGAATCAAGCAGCTTGAGCACCCACACAAAACGAACATGGAGCTCCTCACTCAAGATGCTCAAAATCCCAAAGCCAAAGACAAGTTCATTGCCCAAGCCATTTCCCGCTGCCATGGAAACCAAGTGCTCTGGCAGCACATACGTGTGAAAGTGGATATGACACCTAGGGAAGGGAGTGTGGTGGTGAATGTCAACTGCCCGAAGCAGCAGCATAGCTCTTCCAGTGCAAAAACAACACCACCTGCCTCATGAACTTCACATACGATCAGCTCTCTTGGCAGTTATCTTGGAAACCCTGTTGGGTCACTTCTGGTCCCATGCCCATTGAGCCCAGATCAAGCAGCTTGACCACCCACACAAATCTAAAATGGAGCTCCTCACTTAAGGCGCTCAAAACTCCACGGCCAAAGACAAGTTCAGTGCCCAAGCCATTTCCCGCTGCCATGGAAACCAAGTGCTCTGGCAGCGCATGTGTCTGAAAGTGGATATGACATTGGGAAGGGAGTGTGGTGGTAAATGGCACCTGCCTGAAGCAGCAGCACAGCTCTTCCAGTGCCAAAAGAACTCCACCTGCCTCATGAACTTCACATACCATCAGCTGTCCTGGCAGCTATCTAGGAAACCCTGTTGGGTCACTTCCGGTACCATACGCATTGAGCCCAGTGGGATGAAATCAAGCAGGTTGAGCACCCACACAAAACGAACATGGAGCTCCTCACTCAAGGCTCACAAAAGCCTACAACAAAAGACAAATTTAGCGAACAAGCCATTTCCCGCTGCCATGAAAACCAAGTGCTCTGGCATCACATATGTCTGAAAGTGGATATGACACCTAGGGAAGGGAGTGTGGTGGTGAATGGCAACTGCCTGAAGCAGCAGCACAGCTCTTCTAGTGCCAAAACAACTCCACCTGCCTCATGAACTTCACATACCATCAGCTGTCCTGGCAGCCATCTAGGAAATTCTGTTGGTTCCTTCCGGTCCTATGCCCTTTGAGCCCAATGGAATGAAATCAAGCAGCTTGAGCACCCACACAAAACTAACATAGGACTCCTAACTCAAGGCGCTCCAAACTTCACGGCCAAAGACAAGTTCCGTAGCCAAGCCATTTCCCACTGCCATGGAAACCAAGTGCTCTGGCAGCACATATGTCTGGAAGTGGATAGGAAACCTAGGGAAGGGAGTTTGCTGGTGAATGGCAACTGCCCGAAGCAGCAGCACTGCTCTTCCAGTGCCAAAACAACTCCACCTGCCTCATGAACTTCACATACCATCAGCTGTCCTGGCAGCTATCTAGGAAACCCTGTTGGGTCACTTCCGGTCCCATGCCCATTGAGCCCAGTGGGATGGAATCAAGCAGCTTGAGCACCCACACAAAACTAACATGGAGCTCGTCACTCAAGGCGCTCCAAACTTCACGGCCAAAAACAAGTTCAGTGCCCAAGCCATTTCCCACTGCCATGGAAACCAAGTGCTCTGGCAGCACATATGTCTGAAAGTGGATATGACACCTAGGGAAGGGAGTGTGCTGGTGAATGGCAACTGCCCGAAGCAGCAGCACAGCTCTTCCAGTGCCAAAACAACTCCACCTGCCTCATGAACTTCACATACCATCAGCTGTCCTGGCAGCCATCTAGGAAGCCCTGTTGGGTCACTTCTGGTCCCATGCCCATTGAGCCCAGTGGGATGGAATCAAGCACCTTGAGCACCCACACAAAACTAACATGGAGCTCCTCACTCAAGGCGCTCAAAAGCCCACAGCCAAAGACAAGTTCAGTGTCCAAGCCATTTCCCTCTGCCATGGAAACCAAGTGCTCTGGCAGCACATATGTCTGAAAGTGGATATGACACCTAGGGAAGGGAGTGTGCTGGTGAATGGCAACTGCCTGAAGCAGCAGCACAGCTCTTCCAGTGCCAAAACAACTCCACCTGCCTCATGAACTTCACATACCATCAGCTGTCCTGGCAGCTATCTAGGAAACCCTGTTGGGTCACTTCTGGTCCCATGCCCATTGAGCCCAGTGGGATGGAATCAAGCAGCTTGAGCACCCACACAAACGAACATGGAGCTCCTCACTCAAGGCGCTAAAAACTCCACGGCCAAAATCAAGTTCAGTGCCCAAGCCATTTCCCACTGCCATGGAAACCAAGTGCTCTGGCAGCACATATGTCTGAAAGTGGATATGACACCTAGGGAAGAGAGTGTGGTGGTGAAAGGCAACTGCCTGAAGCAGCAGCACAGCTCTTCAAGTGCCAAAACAACTCCACCTGCCTCATGAACTTCACATACCATCAGCTGTCCTGGCAGCTATCTAGGAAACCCTGTTGGGTCACTTCCGGTCCCATGCCCATTGAGCCCAGAGGGATGGAATCAAGCAGCTTCAGCACCCACACAAAACGAACATGGAGCTCCTCACTCAAGGCGTTCCAAACTCCATGGCCAAAGACAAGTTCAGTGCCCAAGCCATTTCCCTCTGCCATGGAAACCAAGTGCTCTAGCAGCACATATGTCTGAAAGTGGATATGACACCTAGGGAAGGGAGTGTGCTGGTGAATGGCAACTGCCCGAAGCAGCAGCACAGCTCTTCCACTGCCAAAACACTCCGCCTGCCTAATGAACTTCACATACAATCAACTGCCTTGGAAGGCATGTTGGGCAACTTGTTGGGTCACTTCCGGTCCCATGCACATTGAGCCCAGTGGGATGAAATCAAGCAGCTTGAGCACCCACACAAAAAGAACATGGAGCTCCTCACTCAAGGCGCTCAAAACTTCACGGCCAAAGACAAGTTCAGTACACAAACCATTTCCCGCTGCCATGGAAACCAAGTGCTCTGGCACCACATAAGTCTGAAAGTGGATATAACACCTAGGGAAGGGAGTGTGGTAGTGAATGGCAACTGCCCGAAGCAGCAGCACAGCTCTGCCACTGCCAAAACAACTCCACCTGCCTCATGAACTTCACATACCATCAGCTGTCCTGGCAGCTATCTAGGAAACCCTGTGGGGTGACTTCCGGTCCCATGCCCATTGAGCCCAGTGGGATGGAATCAAGCAGCTTGAGCAACCACGCAAAACGACCATGGAGCTCCTCACTCAAGGCGTTTAAAACCCCATAGCCAAAGACAAGTTTAGTGCCCAAGCCATTTCCAGCTGCCATGGAAACCAAGTACTTTGGCACCATATATGTCTTAAAGTGGATGTGACACCTAGGGAAGGGAGTGTGGTGGTGAAATGCAACGGCCCGAAGCAGCAGCACAGCTCTTTCAGTGCCAAAACAACTCCACCTGCCTCATGAACTTCACATACCATCAGCTGCCTTGGAAGGCATGTTGGGCAACTTGTTGGGTCACTTCCTGTCCCATGCCCATTGAGCCCGGTGGGATGAAATGAAGCAGCTTGAGCACCCACAGAAAACGAACATGGAGCTCCTCACACAAGGCACTCAAAACTTCACGGCCAAAGACAAGTTCAGTGCCCAAAACATTTCCCGCTGCCATGGAAACCAAGTGCTCTGGCAGCACATATGTCTGAAAGTGGATATGACACCTAGGGAAGGGAGTGTGCTGGTGAATGGCAACTGCCCGAAGCAGCAGCACAGCTCTTCCAGTGCCAAAAAAACTCCACCTGCCTTATGAACTTCACATACCATCAGCTGTCCTGGCAGCTATCTAGGAAACCCTGTGGGGTCACTTCCGGTCCCATGCCCATTGAGCCCAGTGGGAAGGAATCAAGCAGCTTCAGCACCCACACAAAACGAACATGGAGCTCCTCACTCAAGGCGCTCAAATCTCCAGAGCCAAAGACAAGTTCATTGCCCAAGCCATTTCCCGCTGCCATGGAAACCAAGCGCGCTAGCAGCACATATGTCTGAAAGTGGATATGACACCTAGGGAATTGAGTGTGGTGGTGAATGGCAACTGCCCGAAGCAGCAGTGTTGTGGGCTGTGGAGCTGATTTACATTGCTTTAGCTGAGCACTCAGGAATCAGGCCTAAGGCAGTAGCACCTGGCCTTTGCAGACTCATTGACGTCCTATTGTCCTGTTAATGGACTTGGGGGGAAGAGGAGATAATATGTAATAAGGAGGCTTTGGAGCAGACAGCTCCCAGCACTTCTACCACCACCATGGTCTCCGTGTGCTTTTCACTTGGACATTCCCCGTGCCTACTATGCCAGCTCAGTGGAAGAATTCTAATCTGTCCAGGCATTTTCATTATTGTGAGACTGGCTTTTTACACAATGTGAACTTGGAGGTTAATGTCAATGATAATGTCTTACAAAAGGGCCTTCTATTATTCCTACTGTTTTGGGTGTCCCCATTGACCTTATGCTAATCAAGGGACCTGTGTTTAGGGTTTCATCCTTTCCTTAATCTTTAGGTTCTCCTTTTCTTTGTAATACAAGATTAGGTTGTAGGATAAGAATTGTAGCAGGAATTCCTATTGTTTTTGGATAAAGCAGATGGCATGGTTGTCCTTAGAAACACCCACTTGACCATGACGTGGAAAGTCTGAGCCAGAGTTTAACTGATTCTGTATAAATAAAGCAGACGGCTTTATTGCCGTGTCCACTATCATCATGGAAACCTAGTGATCCGTCTCTTTCTTTCTGCGCCTCGTCCACGCACCCTTCCCGAGTTCCGAAACCCAGGCTGGAGCTGGACTCCGGCACAGCAGCACAGCTTTTCCACTGCCAAAACAACTCCCCCTGCCTTATGAACTTCACATACCATCAGCTGTCCTGGCAGCTATCTAGGAAACCCTGTTGGTTCACTTCTGTTCCATGCCCATTGAGCCTAGTGGGATGGAATCAAGCAGGTTGAGCACCCACACAAAATGAACATGGAGCTCCTCAATCAGGGCGCTCAAAATTTCACATCCAAAGACAAGTTCAGTACCCCAGCCATTTCCCGCTGCCATGGAAACCAAGTGCTCTGGCAGCACATATGTCTGAAAGTGAATATGACACCTAGAGAAGGGAGTGTGCTGGTGAATGGCAACTGCCCGAAGCAGCAGCACAGATCTTCCACTGCCAAAACAACTCCACCTGCCTTATGAACTTCACATACCATCAGCTGTCCTGGCAGCTACCTAGGAAACCTGTTGGGTCACTTCCGGTCCCATGCCCATTCAGCCCAGTGGGATGGAATCAAGCAGCTTCAGCACCCACCCAAAACGAACATGGAGCTCCTCACTCAAAGCGCTATAAACTTCACGGCCAAAGACAAGTTCAGTGCCCAAGCCATTTCACGCTGCCATGAAAACCAAGTGCTCTGGCAGCACATATGTCTGAAAGTGGACATGACACCTAGGGAAGGGAGTGTGGTGGTGAATGGCAACTGCCCGAAGCAGCAGCACAGCTCTGCCACTGCCAAAACAACTCCACCTGCCTCATGAACTTCACATACCATCAGCTGTCCTGGCAGCTATCTAGGAAACCCTGTTGGGTCACTTCCGGTCCCATGCCCATTGAGCCCAGTGGGATGGAAACAAGCACCTTGAGCACCCACAAAAAACTAACATGGAGCTCCTCACTGAACGCGCTCAAAACTCCACAGCCAATGACAAGTTCAGTGCCCAAGCCATTTCCCGCTGCCATGAAAACCAAGTGCTCTGGCAGCACATATGTCTGAAAGTGGATATGACACCTAGGGAAGGGAGTGTGTTGGTGAATGTCAACTGCCCGAAGCAGCAGCACAGCTCTTCCAGTGCCAAAACAACTCCACCTGCCTCATGAACTTCACATACCATCAGCTGTCCTGGCAGCTATCTAAGAAACCCTGATGGGTCACTTCCGGTCCCATGCCCATTGAGCCCAGGGGGATGGAAACAAGCAGCTTCAGCACCCACACAAAACGAACATGGAGCTCCTCACTCAAGACGCTCAAAACTCCACGGCCAAAGACAAGTTCAGTGCCCAAGCCATTTCCCGCTGCCATAGAAACCAAGCGCTCTGGCAGCACATATGTCTGAAAGTGGATATGACACCTAGGGATGTGTGTCTGGTGGTGAATGGCAACTGCCCGAAGCAGCAGCACAGCTCTTCCAGTGCCAAAACAACTCCCCCTGCCTTATGAACTTCACATACCATCAGCTGTCTTGGCAGCTATCTAGGAAACCCTGTTGGTTCACTTCTGTTCCCATGCCCATTGAGCCCAGTGGGATGGAATCAAGCAGGTTGAGCACCCACACAAAATGAACATGGAGCTTCTCAATCAGGGCGCTCAAAATTTCATGGTGAAAGACAAGTTCAGTACCCCAGCCATTTCCCGCTGCCATGGAAACCAAGTGTTCTGGCAGCACATATGTCTGAAAGTGGATATGACACCTAGAGAAGGGAGTGTGCTGGTGAATGGCAACTGCCCGAAGCAGCAGCACAGCTCTTTCACTGCCAAAACAACTCCACCTGCCTCATGAACTTCACATACCATCAGCTGTCCTGGCAGCTACCTAGGAAACCCTGTTGGGTCACTTCCGGTCCCATGCCCATTGAGCCCAGTGGGATGGAATCAAGCAGCTTCAGCACCCACCCAAAACGAACATGAAGCTCCTCACTCAAAGCGCTATAAACTGCACGGCTAAAGACAAGTTCAGTGCCCAAGCCATTTCACGCTGCCATGAAAACCAAGTGCTCTGGCAGCACATATGTCTGAAAGTGGATATGACACCTAGGGAAGGGAGTGTGGTGGTGAATGGCAACTGCCCGAAGCAGCAGCACAGCTCTTCCAGTGCCAAAACAACTCCACCTGCCTCATGAACTTCACATACCATCAGCTGTCCTGGCAGCTATCTAGGAAACCCTGTTGGGTCACTTCTGGTCAAATGCCCATTGAGCCCAGTGGGATGGAATCAAGCAGCTTCAGCACCCACACAAATCTAACATGGGGCTCCTCACTCAAGGCGCTCAAACTTCACGTCCAAAGACAAGTTCAGTGCCCAAGCCATTTCCCACTGCCATGGAAACCAAGTGCTCAGGCAGCACATATGTCTGAAAGTGGATATGACACCTAGGGAAGGGAGTGTGTTGCGAATGGCAACTGCCAGAAGCAGCAGCACAGCTCTTCCAGTGCCAAAACAACTCCACCTGCCTCATGAACTTCACATACCATCAGCTGTCCTGGCAGCTATCTAGGAAACCCTGTTGGGTCACTTCCGTTCTCATGCCTATTGAGCCCAGTGGGATGGAATCAAGCAGCTTGAGCATCCACACAAATCTAACATGGAGCTCCTCACTCAAGGCACTCGAAACTACATGGCGAAAGACAAGTTCAGTGCCCAAGCCATTTCCCGCTGCCATGGAAACCAAGGGCTCTGGCAGCACATATGTCTGAAAGTGGATATGACACCTAGGGAAGGGAGTGTGCTGGTGAATGTCAACTGCCCGAAGCAGCAGCACAGCTCTTCCAGTGCCAAAACAACTCCACCTGACTCATGAACTTCACATACCATCAGCTGTCCTGGCAGCTATCTAGGAAACCCTGTTGGGTCACTTCCGGTCCCATGCCCATTGAGCCCATTGGGATGGATTCAAGCAGCTTCAGCACCCACACAAAACGAACATGGAGCTCCTCACTCAAGGCGCTCAAAATTACATGGCGAAAGACAAGTTCAGTGCCCAAGCCATTTCCCGCTGCCATGGAAACCAAGTGTTCTGGCAGCACATATGTCTGAAAGTGGATATGACACCTAGGGAAGGGAGTGTGCTGGTGAAGGGCAACTGCCCAAAGCAGCAGCACAGCTCTTCCAGTGCCAAAACAACTCCACCTGCCTCATGAATTCACATACCATCAGCTGTCCTGGCAGCTATCTAGGAACCCCTGTTGGGTCACTTCCGGTCCCATGCCCATTGAGACCAGTGGGATGGAATCAAGCAGCTTCAGCACCCACACAAAACGAACATGGAGCTCCTCATTCAAGGCGGTCCCAACTGCACGGCTAAAGACAAGTTCAGTGCCCAAGCCATTTCCCTCTGGCATGGAAACCAAGGGCTCTGGCAGCACATATGTCTGAAAGTGGATATGACACCTAGGGAAGGGAGTGTGCTAGTGAACGGCAACTGCCCAAAGCAGCAGTACAGCTCTTCCAGTGCCAAAACAACTCCACCTGCCTCATGAACTTCACATACCATCAGCTGTCCCGGCAGCTATCTAGGAAACCCTGTTGGGTCTCTTAATGTCCCATGCCCATTGAGCCCAGTGGGATGGAATCAAGCAGCTTCAGCATCCACACAAATCTAACATGGAGCTCCTCACTTAGGGCGCTCCCAACTGCATGGCTAAAGACAAGTTCAGTGCCGAAACCATTTCCCGCTGCCATGGAAATCAAGTGCTCTGGCAGCACATATGTCTGAATGTGTATATGACACCTAGGGAAGGGAGTGTGCTGGTGAATGGCAACTGCCTGAAGCAGCAGCACAGCTCTTCCAGTGCCAAAACAACTCCACCTGCCTCATGAATTCACATACCATCAGCTCTCCTGGCAGCTATCTAGGAAACCCTGTTGGGTCACTTCCGGTCCCATGCCCATTGAACCCATTAGGTTGGATTCAAGCAGCTTGAGAAGCCACACAAATCTAACATTTAGCTCCTCACTCAAGGCGATAAAAATTACATGGTGAAAGACAAGTTCAGTGCCCAAGCCATTTCCCGCTGCCATGGAAACCAAGTGTTCTGGCAGCACATATGTCTGAAAGTGGATATGACACCTAGGGAAGGGAGTGTGGTGGTGAATGGCAACTGCCCAAAGCAGCAGCACAGCTCTTCCACTGCCAAAACAACTCCACCTGCATCATGAACTTCACATACCATCAGCTGTCCTGGCAGCTATCTAGGAAACCCTGTTGGGTCACTTCCGGTCCCATGCCCATTGAGCCCAGCGGGATGGAATCAAGCAGCTTCAGCACCCACACAAAACCAACATGGAGCTCCTCACTAAAGGCGCTCAAATCTTGACAGCCAAAGACTAGTTCAGTGTCCTAACCATTTCCCGCTGCCATGGAAATCAAGTGTTCTGGCAGCACATATGTCTGAAAGTGGATATGACACCTAGGGAAGGGAGTGTGGTGGTGAATGGCAACTGCCCGAAGCAGCAGCACAGCTCTTCCACTGCCAAAACAACTCCACCTACCTCATGAATTCACATACCATCAGCTGTCCTGGCAGCTATCTAGGAAACCCTGTTGGGTCACTTCCGGTCCCATGCCCATTGAGCCCAGTGGGATGGAATCAAGCAGCTTGAGCACCCACACAAAACTAACATGGAGCTCGTCACTCAAGGCGCTCCAAACTTCACGGCCAAAAACAAGTTCAGTGCCCAAGCCATTTCCCACTGCCATGGAAACCAAGTGCTCTGGCAGCACATATGTCTGAAAGTGGATATGACACCTAGGGAAGGGAGTGTGCTGGTGAATGGCAACTGCCCGAAGCAGCAGCACAGCTCTTCCAGTGCCAAAACAACTCCACCTGCCTCATGAACTTCACATACCATCAGCTGTCCTGGCAGCCATCTAGGAAGCCCTGTTGGGTCACTTCTGGTCCCATGCCCATTGAGCCCAGTGGGATGGAATCAAGCACCTTGAGCACCCACACAAAACTAACATGGAGCTCCTCACTCAAGGCGCTCAAAAGCCCACAGCCAAAGACAAGTTCAGTGTCCAAGCCATTTCCCTCTGCCATGGAAACCAAGTGCTCTGGCAGCACATATGTCTGAAAGTGGATATGACACCTAGGGAAGGGAGTGTGCTGGTGAATGGCAACTGCCTGAAGCAGCAGCACAGCTCTTCCAGTGCCAAAACAACTCCACCTGCCTCATGAACTTCACATACCATCAGCTGTCCTGGCAGCTATCTAGGAAACCCTGTTGGGTCACTTCTGGTCCCATGCCCATTGAGCCCAGTGGGATGGAATCAAGCAGCTTGAGCACCCACACAAACGAACATGGAGCTCCTCACTCAAGGCGCTAAAAACTCCACGGCCAAAATCAAGTTCAGTGCCCAAGCCATTTCCCACTGCCATGGAAACCAAGTGCTCTGGCAGCACATATGTCTGAAACTGGATATGACACCTAAGGAAGAGAGTGTGGTGGTGAAAGGCAACTGCCTGAAGCAGCAGCACAGCTCTTCAAGTGCCAAAACAACTCCACCTGCCTCATGAACTTCACATACCATCAGCTGTCCTGGCAGCTATCTAGGAAACCCTGTTGGGTCACTTCCGGTCCCATGCCCATTGAGCCCAGAGGGATGGAATCAAGCAGCTTCAGCACCCACACAAAACGAACATGGAGCTCCTCACTCAAGGCGTTCCAAACTCCATGGCCAAAGACAAGTTCAGTGCCCAAGCCATTTCCCTCTGCCATGGAAACCAAGTGCTCTAGCAGCACATATGTCTGAAAGTGGATATGACACCTAGGGAAGGGAGTGTGCTGGTGAATGGCAACTGCCCGAAGCAGCAGCACAGCTCTTCCAGTGCCAAAACACTCCGCCTGCCTAATGAACTTCACATACAATCAACTGCCTTGGAAGGCATGTTGGGCAACTTGTTGGGTCACTTCCGGTCCCATGCACATTGAGCCCAGTGGGATGAAATCAAGCAGCTTGAGCACCCACACAAAAAGAACATGGAGCTCCTCACTCAAGGCGCTCAAAACTTCACGGCCAAAGACAAGTTCAGTACACAAACCATTTCCCGCTGCCATGGAAACCAAGTGCTCTGGCACCACATAAGTCTGAAAGTGGATATAACACCTAGGGAAGGGAGTGTGGTAGTGAATGGCAACTGCCCGAAGCAGCAGCACAGCTCTGCCACTGCCAAAACAACTCCACCTGCCTCATGAACTTCACATACCATCAGCTGTCCTGGCAGCTATCTAGGAAACCCTGTGGGGTGACTTCCGGTCCCATGCCCATTGAGCCCAGTGGGATGGAATCAAGCAGCTTGAGCAACCACGCAAAACGACCATGGAGCTCCTCACTCAAGGCGTTTAAAACCCCATAGCCAAAGACAAGTTTAGTGCCCAAGCCATTTCCAGCTGCCATGGAAACCAAGTACTTTGGCACCATATATGTCTTAAAGTGGATGTGACACCTAGGGAAGGGAGTGTGGTGGTGAAATGCAACGGCCCGAAGCAGCAGCACAGCTCTTTCAGTGCCAAAACAACTCCACCTGCCTCATGAACTTCACATACCATCAGCTGCCTTGGAAGGCATGTTGGGCAACTTGTTGGGTCACTTCCTGTCCCATGCCCATTGAGCCCGGTGGGATGAAATGAAGCAGCTTGAGCACCCACAGAAAACGAACATGGAGCTCCTCACACAAGGCACTCAAAACTTCACGGCCAAAGACAAGTTCAGTGCCCAAAACATTTCCCGCTGCCATGGAAACCAAGTGCTCTGGCAGCACATATGTCTGAAAGTGGATATGACACCTAGGGAAGGGAGTGTGCTGGTGAATGGCAACTGCCCGAAGCAGCAGCACAGCTCTTCCAGTGCCAAAAAAACTCCACCTGCCTTATGAACTTCACATACCATCAGCTGTCCTGGCAGCTATCTAGGAAACCCTGTGGGGTCACTTCCGGTCCCATGCCCATTGAGCCCAGTGGGAAGGAATCAAGCAGCTTCAGCACCCACACAAAACGAACATGGAGCTCCTCACTCAAGGCGCTCAAATCTCCAGAGCCAAAGACAAGTTCATTGCCCAAGCCATTTCCCGCTGCCATGGAAACCAAGCGCGCTAGCAGCACATATGTCTGAAAGTGGATATGACACCTAGGGAATTGAGTGTGGTGGTGAATGGCAACTGCCCGAAGCAGCAGTGTTGTGGGCTGTGGAGCTGATTTACATTGCTTTAGCTGAGCACTCAGGAATCAGGCCTAAGGCAGTAGCACCTGGCCTTTGCAGACTCATTGACGTCCTATTGTCCTGTTAATGGACTTGGGGGGAAGAGGAGATAATATGTAATAAGGAGGCTTTGGAGCAGACAGCTCCCAGCACTTCTACCACCACCATGGTCTCCGTGTGCTTTTCACTTGGACATTCCCCGTGCCTACTATGCCAGCTCAGTGGAAGAATTCTAATCTGTCCAGGCATTTTCATTATTGTGAGACTGGCTTTTTACACAATGTGAACTTGGAGGTTAATGTCAATGATAATGTCTTACAAAAGGGCCTTCTATTATTCCTACTGTTTTGGGTGTCCCCATTGACCTTATGCTAATCAAGGGACCTGTGTTTAGGGTTTCATCCTTTCCTTAATCTTTAGGTTCTCCTTTTCTTTGTAATACAAGATTAGGTTGTAGGATAAGAATTGTAGCAGGAATTCCTATTGTTTTTGGATAAAGCAGATGGCATGGTTGTCCTTAGAAACACCCACTTGACCATGACGTGGAAAGTCTGAGCCAGAGTTTAACTGATTCTGTATAAATAAAGCAGACGGCTTTATTGCCGTGTCCACTATCATCATGGAAACCTAGTGATCCGTCTCTTTCTTTCTGCGCCTCGTCCACGCACCCTTCCCGAGTTCCGAAACCCAGGCTGGAGCTGGACTCCGGCACAGCAGCACAGCTTTTCCACTGCCAAAACAACTCCCCCTGCCTTATGAACTTCACATACCATCAGCTGTCCTGGCAGCTATCTAGGAAACCCTGTTGGTTCACTTCTGTTCCATGCCCATTGAGCCTAGTGGGATGGAATCAAGCAGGTTGAGCACCCACACAAAATGAACATGGAGCTCCTCAATCAGGGCGCTCAAAATTTCACATCCAAAGACAAGTTCAGCACCCCAGCCATTTCCCGCTGCCATGGAAACCAAGTGCTCTGGCAGCACATATGTCTGAAAGTGAATATGACACCTAGAGAAGGGAGTGTGCTGGTGAATGGCAACTGCCCGAAGCAGCAGCACAGATCTTCCACTGCCAAAACAACTCCCCCTGCCTTATGAACTTCACATACCATCAGCTGTCCTGGCAGCTACCTAGGAAACCTGTTGGGTCACTTCCGGTCCCATGCCCATTCAGCCCAGTGGGATGGAATCAAGCAGCTTCAGCACCCACCCAAAACGAACATGGAGCTCCTCACTCAAAGCGCTATAAACTTCACGGCCAAAGACAAGTTCAGTGCCCAAGCCATTTCACGCTGCCATGAAAACCAAGTGCTCTGGCAGCACATATGTCTGAAAGTGGACATGACACCTAGGGAAGGGAGTGTGGTGGTGAATGGCAACTGCCCGAAGCAGCAGCACAGCTCTGCCACTGCCAAAACAACTCCACCTGCCTCATGAACTTCACATACCATCAGCTGTCCTGGCAGCTATCTAGGAAACCCTGTTGGGTCACTTCCGGTCCCATGCCCATTGAGCCCAGTGGGATGGAAACAAGCACCTTGAGCACCCACAAAAAACTAACATGGAGCTCCTCACTGAACGCGCTCAAAACTCCACAGCCAATGACAAGTTCAGTGCCCAAGCCATTTCCCGCTGCCATGAAAACCAAGTGCTCTGGCAGCACATATGTCTGAAAGTGGATATGACACCTAGGGAAGGGAGTGTGTTGGTGAATGTCAACTGCCCGAAGCAGCAGCACAGCTCTTCCAGTGCCAAAACAACTCCACCTGCCTCATGAACTTCACATACCATCAGCTGTCCTGGCAGCTATCTAAGAAACCCTGTTGGGTCACTTCCGGTCCCATGCCCATTGAGCCCAGGGGGATGGAAACAAGCAGCTTCAGCACCCACACAAAACGAACATGGAGCTCCTCACTCAAGACGCTCAAAACTCCATGGCCAAAGACAAGTTCAGTGCCCAAGCCATTTCCCGCTGCCATAGAAACCAAGCGCTCTGGCAGCACATATGTCTGAAAGTGGATATGACACCTAGGGATGTGTGTCTGGTGGTGAATGGCAACTGCCCGAAGCAGCAGCACAGCTCTTCCAGTGCCAAAACAACTCCCCCTGCCTTATGAACTTCACATACCATCAGCTGTCTTGGCAGCTATCTAGGAAACCCTGTTGGTTCACTTCTGTTCCCATGCCCATTGAGCCCAGTGGGATGGAATCAAGCAGGTTGAGCACCCACACAAAATGAACATGGAGCTTCTCAATCAGGGCGCTCAAAATTTCACATCCAAAGACAAGTTCAGTACCCCAGCCATTTCCCGCTGCCATGGAAACCAAGTGTTCTGGCAGCACATATGTCTGAAAGTGGATATGACACCTAGAGAAGGGAGTGTGCTGGTGAATGGCAACTGCCCGAAGCAGCAGCACAGCTCTTTCACTGCCAAAACAACTCCACCTGCCTCATGAACTTCACATACCATCAGCTGTCCTGGCAGCTACCTAGGAAACCCTGTTGGGTCACTTCCGGTCCCATGCCCATTGAGCCCAGTGGGATGGAATCAAGCAGCTTCAGCACCCACCCAAAACGAACATGAAGCTCCTCACTCAAAGCGCTATAAACTGCACGGCTAAAGACAAGTTCAGTGCCCAAGCCATTTCACGCTGCCATGAAAACCAAGTGCTCTGGCAGCACATATGTCTGAAAGTGGATATGACACCTAGGGAAGGGAGTGTGGTGGTGAATGGCAACTGCCCGAAGCAGCAGCACAGCTCTTCCAGTGCCAAAACAACTCCACCTGCCTCATGAACTTCACATACCATCAGCTGTCCTGGCAGCTATCTAGGAAACCCTGTTGGGTCACTTCTGGTCAAATGCCCATTGAGCCCAGTGGGATGGAATCAAGCAGCTTCAGCACCCACACAAATCTAACATGGGGCTCCTCACTCAAGGCGCTCAAACTTCACGTCCAAAGACAAGTTCAGTGCCCAAGCCATTTCCCGCTGCCATGGAAACCAAGTGCTCAGGCAGCACATATGTCTGAAAGTGGATATGACACCTAGGGAAGGGAGTGTGTTGCGAATGGCAACTGCCAGAAGCAGCAGCACAGCTCTTCCAGTGCCAAAACAACTCCACCTGCCTCATGAACTTCACATACCATCAGCTGTCCTGGCAGCTATCTAGGAAACCCTGTTGGGTCACTTCCGTTCTCATGCCTATTGAGCCCAGTGGGATGGAATCAAGCAGCTTGAGCATCCACACAAATCTAACATGGAGCTCCTCACTCAAGGCACTCGAAACTACATGGCGAAAGACAAGTTCAGTGCCCAAGCCATTTCCCGCTGCCATGGAAACCAAGGGCTCTGGCAGCACATATGTCTGAAAGTGGATATGACACCTAGGGAAGGGAGTGTGCTGGTGAATGTCAACTGCCCGAAGCAGCAGCACAGCTCTTCCAGTGCCAAAACAACTCCACCTGACTCATGAACTTCACATACCATCAGCTGTCCTGGCAGCTATCTAGGAAACCCTGTTGGGTCACTTCCGGTCCCATGCCCATTGAGCCCATTGGGATGGATTCAAGCAGCTTCAGCACCCACACAAAACGAACATGGAGCTCCTCACTCAAGGCGATAAAAATTACATGGCGAAAGACAAGTTCAGTGCCCAAGCCATTTCCCGCTGCCATGGAAACCAAGTGTTCTGGCAGCACATATGTCTGAAAGTGGATATGACACCTAGGGAAGGGAGTGTGCTGGTGAAGGGCAACTGCCCAAAGCAGCAGCACAGCTCTTCCAGTGCCAAAACAACTCCACCTGCCTCATGAATTCACATACCATCAGCTGTCCTGGCAGCTATCTAGGAACCCCTGTTGGGTCACTTCCGGTCCCATGCCCATTGAGACCAGTGGGATGGAATCAAGCAGCTTCAGCACCCACACAAAACGAACATGGAGCTCCTCATTCAAGGCGGTCCCAACTGCACGGCTAAAGACAAGTTCAGTGCCCAAGCCATTTCCCTCTGGCATGGAAACCAAGGGCTCTGGCAGCACATATGTCTGAAAGTGGATATGACACCTAGGGAAGGGAGTGTGCTGGTGAACGGCAACTGCCCAAAGCAGCAGTACAGCTCTTCCAGTGCCAAAACAACTCCACCTGCCTCATGAACTTCACATACCATCAGCTGTCCCGGCAGCTATCTAGGAAACCCTGTTGGGTCTCTTAATGTCCCATGCCCATTGAGCCCAGTGGGATGGAATCAAGCAGCTTCAGCATCCACACAAATCTAACATGGAGCTCCTCACTTAGGGCGCTCCCAACTGCATGGCTAAAGACAAGTTCAGTGCCCAAACCATTTCCCGCTGCCATGGAAATCAAGTGCTCTGGCAGCACATATGTCTGAATGTGTATATGACACCTAGGGAAGGGAGTGTGCTGGTGAATGGCAACTGCCTGAAGCAGCAGCACAGCTCTTCCAGTGCCAAAACAACTCCACCTGCCTCATGAATTCACATACCATCAGCTCTCCTGGCAGCTATCTAGGAAACCCTGTTGGGTCACTTCCGGTCCCATGCCCATTGAACCCATTAGGTTGGATTCAAGCAGCTTGAGAAGCCACACAAATCTAACATTTAGCTCCTCACTCAAGGCGATAAAAATTACATGGTGAAAGACAAGTTCAGTGCCCAAGCCATTTCCCGCTGCCATGGAAACCAAGTGTTCTGGCAGCACATATGTCTGAAAGTGGATATGACACCTAGGGAAGGGAGTGTGGTGGTGAATGGCAACTGCCCAAAGCAGCAGCACAGCTCTTCCACTGCCAAAACAACTCCACCTGCCTCATGAACTTCACATACCATCAGCTGTCCTGGCAGCTATCTAGGAAACCCTGTTGGGTCACTTCCGGTCCCATGCCCATTGAGCCCAGCGGGATGGAATCAAGCAGCTTCAGCACCCACACAAAACCAACATGGAGCTCCTCACTAAAGGCGCTCAAATCTTGACAGCCAAAGACTAGTTCAGTGTCCTAACCATTTCCCGCTGCCATGGAAATCAAGTGTTCTGGCAGCACATATGTCTGAAAGTGGATATGACACCTAGGGAAGGGAGTGTGGTGGTGAATGGCAACTGCCCGAAGCAGCAGCACAGCTCTTCCACTGCCAAAACAACTCCACCTACCTCATGAATTCACATACCATCAGCTGTCCTGGCAGCTATCTAGGAAACCCTGTTGGGTCACTTCCGGTCCCATGCCCATTGAGCCCAGTGGGATGGAATCAAGCAGCTTCAGCACCCACACAAATCTAACATGGAGCTCCTCAATCAAGGCGCTCAAAACTTCACGGCCAAAGACAAGTTCAGTGCCCAAGCCATTTCCCGCTGCCATGGAAACCAAGTGCTCAGGCAGCACATATGTCTGAAAGTGGATATGACACCTAGGGAAGGGAGTGTGTTGCGAATGGCAACTGCCAGAAGCAGCAGCACAGCTCTTCCAGTGCCAAAACAACTCCACCTGCCTCATGAACTTCACATACCATCAGCTGTCCTGGCAGCTATCTAGGAAACCCTGTTGGGTCACTTCCGGTCCCATGCCCATTGAGCCCAGTGGGATGGAATCAAGCAGCTTGAGCACCCACACAAATCTAACATGGAGCTCCTCACTTAAGGCGCTAAAAACTACATGAGGAAAGACAAGTTCAGTGCCCAAACCATTTCCCGCTGCCATGGAAATCAAGCGCTCTGGCAGCACATATGTCTGAATGTGTATATGACACCTAGGGAAGGGAGTGTGCTGGTGAATGGCAACTGCCCGAAGCAGCAGCACAGCTCTTCCAGTGCCAAAACAACTCCACCTGCCTCATGAATTCACATACCATCAGCTGTCCTGGCAGCTATCTAGGAAACACTGTTGGGTCACTTCCGGTCCCATGCCCATTGAACCCATTAGGTTGGATTCAAGCAGCTTGAGCAGCCACACAAATCTAACATGGAGCTCCTCACTCAAGGCGCTAAAAATTACATGGTGAAAGACAAGTTCAGTGCTCAAGCCATTTCCCGCTGCCATGGAAACCAAGTGTTCTGGCAGCACATATGTCTGAAAGTGGATATGACACCTAGGGAAGGGAGTGTGGTGGTGAATGGCAACTGCCCAAAGCAGCAGCACAGCTCTTCCACTGCCAAAACAACTCCACCTCCATCATGAACTTCACATACCATCAGCTGTGCTGGCAGCTATCTAGGAAACACTGTTGGGTCCCTTCCGGTCCCATGCCCATTGAGCCCAGGGGGATGGAATCAAGCAGCTTGAGCACCCACACAAAACCAACATGGAGCTCCTCACTCAAGGCACTCAAAACTACATGGCGAAAGACAAGTTCAGTGCCCAAGCCATTTCCCGCTGCCATGGAAACCAAGTGCTCTGGCAGCACATATGTCTGAAAGTGGATATGACACCTAGGGAAGGGAGTGTGTTGGTGAATGTCAACTGCCCGAAGCAGCAGCACAGCTCTTCCAGTGCCAAAACAATTCCACCTGCCTCATGAACTTTACATACCATCAGCTGTCCTGGCAGCTATCTAGGAAACCCTGTTGGGTCACTTCTGGTCCCATGCCCATTGAGACCAGTGGGATGGAATCAAGCAGCTTCAGCACCCACACAAAACGAACATGGAGCTCCTCACTCAAGGCGCTCAAAACTCCACGGCCAAAGACAAGTTCAGTGCCCAAGCCATTTCCCGCTGCCATGGAAACCAAGTGCTCTGGCAGCACAAAAGTCTCAAAGTGGATATGACACCTAGGGAAGGGAGTTTGCTGGTGAATGGCAACTGCCCGAAGCAGCAGCACAGCTCTTCCAGTGCCAAAACAACTCCACCTGCCTCATGAACTTCACATACCATCAGCTGTACTGGCAGCTATCTAGGAAACCCTGTTGGGTCACTTCCGGTCCCATGCCCATTGAGCCCAGTGGGATGGAATCAAGCAGCTTGAGCAACAACACAAAATGAACATGGAGCTCCTCACTCAGGGCGCTCAAAATTTCACATCCAAAGACAAGTTCAGTACCCAAGCCTTTTCCCGCTGCCATGGAAACCAAGTGCTCTGGCAGCACATATGTCTGAAAGTGGATATGACACCTAGACAAGGGAGTGTGCTGGTGAATGGCAACTGCCCGAAGCAGCAGCACAGCTCTTCCACTGCCAAAACAACTCCACCTGCCTCATGAACTTCACATACCATCAGCTGTCCTGGCAGCTATCTAGGAAACCCTGTTGGGTCACTTCTGGTCCCATGCCCATTGAGCCCAGTGGGATGGAATCAAGCAGCTTCAGCACCCACACAAATCTAACATGGAGCTCCTCACTCAAGGCACTCAAAACTACATGGCGAAAGACAAGTTCAGTGCCCAAGCCATTTCCCGCTGCCATGGAAACCAAGTGTTCTGGCAGCACATATGTCTGAAAGTGGATATGACACCTAGGGAAGGGAGTGTGGTGGTGAATGGCAACTGGCCAAAGCAGCAGCACAGCTCTTCCAGTGCCAAAACAACTCCACCTGCATCATGAACTTCACATACCATCAGCTGTCCTGGCAGCTATCTAGGAAACCCTGTTGGGTCACTTCCGGTCCCATGCCCATTCAGCCCAGTGGGATGAAATCAAACAGCTTCAGCACCCACACAAAACGAACATGGAGCTGTTCTCTCAAGGCGCTCAAAAGCCAAAGCGAAAGACAAGATCAGTGCCCAAGCCATTTCCCGCTGCCATGGAAACCAAGTGCTCTGGCAGCACATATGTCTGAAAGTGGATATGACACCTAGGGAAGGGAGTGTGTTGGTGAATGTCAACTGCCCGAAGCAGCAGCACAGCTCTTCCAGTGCCAAAACAACTCCACCTGCATCATGAACTTCACATACCATCAGCTGTCCTGGCAGCTATCTAGGAAACCCTGTTGGGTCACTTCTGGTCCCATGCCCATTGAGCCCAGTGGGATGGAATCAAGCAGCTTCAGCACCCACACAAAACGAACATGGAGCTCCTCACTCAAGGCGCTCAAAACCGAATAGCAAAATACAAGTTCAGTGCCCAAGCCATTTCCCGCTGCCATGGAAACCAAGTGCTCTGGCAGCACAAAAGTCTCAAAGTGGATATGACACCTAGGGAAGGGAGTTTGCTGGTGAATGGCAACTGCCCGAAGCAGCAGCACAGCTCTTCCACTGCCAAAACAACTCCACCTGACTCATGAACTTCACATACCATCAGCTGTCCTGGCAGCTATCTAGGAAACCCTGTTGGGTCACTTCCGGTCCCATGCCCATTGAGCCCAGTGGGATGGAATCAAGCAGCTTCAGCACCCACACAAATCTAACATGGAGCTCCTCACTCAAGGCGCTCAACACTTCACGTCCAAAGACAAGTTCAGTGCCCAAGCCATTTCCCGCTGCCATTTAAACCAAGTGCTCTGGCAGCACATATGTCTGAAAGTGGATATGACACCTAGGGAAGGGAGTGTGGTGGTGAATGGCAACTGCCCGAAGCAGCAGCACAGCTCTTCCAGTGCCAAAACAACTCCACCTGCCTCATGAGTTCACATACCATCAGCTGTGCTGGCAGCTATCTAGGAAACACTGTTGGGTCACTTCCGGTCCCATGCCCATTGAGCCCATTGGGATGGATTCAAACAGCTTGAGCACCCAAACAAATCTAACATGGAGCTCCTCACTCAAGGCGCTCAAAATTACATGGCGAAAGACAAGTTCAGTGCCCAAGCCATTTCCCGCTGCCATGGAAACCAAGGGCTCTTGCAGCACATATGTCTGAAAGTGGATATGATACCTAGGGAAGGGAGTGTGGTGGTGAATGGCAACTGCCCGAAGCAGCAGCACAGCTCTTCCAGTGCCCAAACAACTCCACCTGCCTCATGAACTTCACATACCATCAGCTGTCCTGGCAGCTATCTAGGAAACCCTGTTGGGTCACTTCCGGTCCCATGCCCATTGAGCCCAGGGGGATGGATAAGCAGCTTCAGCACCCACATAAAACGAACATGGAGCTCCTCACTCAAGGCGCTCAAAACTGCACGGCCAAAGAAAAGTTCAGTGACCAAGCCATTTCCCGCTGCCATGGAAACCAAGTGCTCTGGCAGCACATATGTCTGAAAGTGGATATGACACCTAGGGAAGGGAGTGTGCTGGTGAATGGCAACTGCCCGAAGCAACAGCACAGCTCTTCCACTGCCAAAACAACTCCATCTGCCTCATGAACTTCACATACCATCAGCTGTCCTGGCAGCTATCTAGGAAACCCTGTTGGCTCACTTCCGGTCCCATGCCCATTGAGCCCAGGGGGATGGAACCAAGCAGCTTCAGCACCCACACAAATCTAACATGGAGCTCCTCACCCAAGGCGCTCAAAACTTCACGGCCAAAGACAAGTTCAGTGCCCAAGCCATTTCCCACTGCCATGGAAACTAAGAAATCTGACAGCACATATGTCTGAAAGTGGATATGACACCTAGGGAAGGGAGTGTGGTGGTGAATGGCAACTGCCCGAAGCAGTAGCACAGCTCTTCCACTGCCAAAACAACTCCACCTGCCTCATGAACTTCGCATACCATCAGCTGTGCTGGCAGCTCTCTAGGAAACCCTGTTGGGTCCCTTCCGATCTCATGCCCATTGAGCCCAGGAGGATGGAATCAAGCAGCTTGAGCACCCACACAAAACGAACATGGAGCTCCTCACTCAAGGCGCTCAAAACTGCATGGCCAAAGAAAATTTCAGTTCCCAAGCCATTTCCCGCTGCCATGGAAACCAAGTGCTCTGGCAGCACAGATGTCTGAGAGTGGATATTACACCTAGGGAAGGGAGTGTGCTGGTGAATGGCAACTGCCTGAAGCAAGAGCACAGCTCTTCCACTGCCAAAACAACTCCACCTGCCTCATGAACTTCACATACCATCAGCTGTCCTGGCAGCTATCTAGGAAACCCTGTTGGGTCACTTCCGGTCCCATGCCCATTGAGCCCAGTGGGATGGAATCAAGCAGCTTGAGCACCCACACAAAACGAACATGGAGCTCCTCACTCAAGGCGCTCAAAACTCCACGGCCAAAGACAAGTTCAGTGCCCAAGCCATTTCCCGCTGCCATGGAAACCAAGTGCTCTGGCAGCACATATGTCTGAAAGTGGATATGACACCTAGGGAAGGGAGTGTGGTGGTGAACGGCAACTGCCCGAAGCAGCAGCACAGCTCTTCCACTGCCAAAACAACTCCACCTGCCTCATGAACTTCACATACCATCAGCTGTCCTGGCAGCTATCTAGGAAACCCTGTTGGGTCACTTCCGGTCCCATGCCCATTGAGCCCAGTGGGATGGAATCAAGCAGCTTCAGCACCCACACAAATCTAACATGGAGCTCCTCACTTAAGGCGCTAAAAACTACATGGCGAAAGACAAGTTCAGTGCCCAAACCATTTCCCGCTGCCATGGAAATCAAGCGCTCTGGCAGCACATATGTCTGAATGTGTATATGACACCTAGGGAAGGGAGTGTGCTGGTGAATGTCAACTGCCCGAAGCAGCAGCACAGCTCTTCCAGTGCCAAAACAACTCCACCTGCCTCATGAACTTTACATACCATCAGCTGTCCTGGCAGCTATCTAGGAAACCCTGTTGGGTCACTTCTGGTCCCATGCCCATTGAGACCAGTGGGATGGAATCAAGCAGCTTCAGCACCCACACAAAACGAACATGGAGCTGTTCTCTCAAGGCGCTCAAAAGCCAAAGCGAAAGACAAGATCAGTGCCCAAGCCATTTCCCGCTGCCATGGAAACCAAGTGCTCTGGCAGCACATATGTCTGAAAGTGGATATGACACCTAGAGAAGGGAGTGTGCTGGTGAATGGCAACTGCCCGAAGCAGCAGCACAGCTCTTCCACTGCCAAAACAACTCCACCTGCCTCATGAACTTCACATACCATCAGCTGTCCTGGCAGCTATCTAGGAAACCCTGTTGGGTCACTTCTGGTCCCATGCCCATTGAGCCCAGTGGGATGGAATCAAGCAGCTTGAGCACCCACACAAATCTAACATGGAGCTCCTCACTCAAGGCACTCAAAACTACATGGCGAAAGACAAGTTCAGTGCCCAAGCCATTTCCCGCTGCCATGGAAACCAAGTGTTCTGGCAGCACATATGTCTGAAAGTGGATATGACACCTAGGGAAGGGAGTGTGGTGGTGAATGGCAACTGGCCAAAGCAGCAGCACAGCTCTTCCAGTGCCAAAACAACTCCACCTGCATCATGAACTTCACATACCATCAGCTGTCCTGGCAGCTATCTAGGAAACCCTGTTGGGTCACTTCCGGTCCCATGCCCATTCAGCCCAGTGGGATGAAATCAAACAGCTTCAGCACCCACACAAAACGAACATGGAGCTGTTCTCTCAAGGCGCTCAAAAGCCAAAGCGAAAGACAAGATCAGTGCCCAAGCCATTTCCCGCTGCCATGGAAACCAAGTGCTCTGGCAGCACATATGTCTGAAAGTGGATATGACACCTAGGGAAGGGAGTGTGTTGGTGAATGTCAACTGCCCGAAGCAGCAGCACAGCTCTTCCAGTGCCAAAACAACTACACCTGCCTCATGAATTCACATACCATCAGCTGTCCTGGCAGCTATCTAGGAAACACTGTTGGGTCACTTCCGGTCCCATGCCCATTGGACCCATTAGGTTGGATTCAAGCAGCTTGAGCAGCCACACAAATCAAACATGGAGCTCCTCACTCAAGGCGCTAAAAATTACATGGTGAAAGACAAGTTCAGTGCTCAAGCCATTTCCCGCTGCCATGGAAACCAAGGGCTCTTGCAGCACATATGTCTGAAAGTGGATATGATACCTAGGGAAGGGAGTGTGGTGGTGAATGGCAACTGCCCGAAGCAGCAGCACAGCTCTTCCAGTGCCCAAACAACTCCACCTGCCTCATGAACTTCACATACCATCAGCTGTCCTGGCAGCTATCTAGGAAACCCTGTTGGGTCACTTCTGGTCCCATGCCCATTGAGCCCAGTGGGATGGAATCAAGCAGCTTCAGCACCCACACAAAACGAACATGGAGCTCCTCACTCAAGGCGCTCAAAAGTACATGGCCAAAGACAAGTTCAGTGCCCAAGCCATTTCCGGCTGCCATGGAAACCAAGTGCTCTGGCAGCACATATGTCTGAAAGTGGATATGAAACCTAGGGAAGGGAGTGTGCTGGTGAACGGCAACTGCGCGAAGCAGCAGCACAGCTCTTCCACTGCCAAAACAACTCCACCTGCCTCATGAACTTCACATACCATCAGCTGTCCTGGCAGCTATCTAGGAAACCCTGTTGGGTCACTTCCGGTCCCATGCCCATTGAGCCCAGGGGGATGGATAAGCAGCTTCAGCACCCACATAAAACGAACATGGAGCTCCTCACTCAAGGCGCTCAAAACTGCACGGCCAAAGAAAAGTTCAGTGACCAAGCCATTTCCCGCTGCCATGGAAACCAAGTGCTCTGGCAGCACATATGTCTGAAAGTGGATATGACACCTAGGGAAGGGAGTGTGCTGGTGAATGGCAACTGCCCGAAGCAACAGCACAGCTCTTCCACTGCCAAAACAACTCCATCTGCCTCATGAACTTCACATACCATCAGCTGTCCTGGCAGCTATCTAGGAAACCCTGTTGGCTCACTTCCGGTCCCATGCCCATTGAGCCCAGGGGGATGGAACCAAGCAGCTTCAGCACCCACACAAATCTAACATGGAGCTCCTCACCCAAGGCGCTCAAAACTTCACGGCCAAAGACAAGTTCAGTGCCCAAGCCATTTCCCACTGCCATGGAAACTAAGAAATCTGACAGCACATATGTCTGAAAGTGGATATGACACCTAGGGAAGGGAGTGTGGTGGTGAATGGCAACTGCCCGAAGCAGTAGCACAGCTCTTCCACTGCCAAAACAACTCCACCTGCCTCATGAACTTCGCATACCATCAGCTGTGCTGGCAGCTCTCTAGGAAACCCTGTTGGGTCCCTTCCGATCTCATGCCCATTGAGCCCAGGAGGATGGAATCAAGCAGCTTGAGCACCCACACAAAACGAACATGGAGCTCCTCACTCAAGGCGCTCAAAACTGCATGGCCAAAGAAAATTTCAGTTCCCAAGCCATTTCCCGCTGCCATGGAAACCAAGTGCTCTGGCAGCACAGATGTCTGAGAGTGGATATTACACCTAGGGAAGGGAGTGTGCTGGTGAATGGCAACTGCCTGAAGCAAGAGCACAGCTCTTCCACTGCCAAAACAACTCCACCTGCCTCATGAACTTCACATACCATCAGCTGTCCTGGCAGCTATCTAGGAAACCCTGTTGGGTCACTTCCGGTCCCATGCCCATTGAGCCCAGTGGGATGGAATCAAGCAGCTTGAGCACCCACACAAAACCAACATGGAGCTCCTCACTCAAGGCGCTCAAAACTCCACGGCCAAAGACAAGTTCAGTGCCCAAGCCATTTCCCGCTGCCATGGAAACCAAGTGCTCTGGCAGCACATATGTCTGAAAGTGGATATGACACCTAGGGAAGGGAGTGTGGTGGTGAACGGCAACTGCCCGAAGCAGCAGCACAGCTCTTCCACTGCCAAAACAACTCCACCTGCCTCATGAACTTCACATACCATCAGCTGTCCTGGCAGCTATCTAGGAAACCCTGTTGGGTCACTTCCGGTCCCATGCCCATTGAGCCCAGTGGGATGGAATCAAGCAGCTTCAGCACCCACACAAATCTAACATGGAGCTCCTCACTTAAGGCGCTAAAAACTACATGGCGAAAGACAAGTTCAGTGCCCAAACCATTTCCCGCTGCCATGGAAATCAAGCGCTCTGGCAGCACATATGTCTGAATGTGTATATGACACCTAGGGAAGGGAGTGTGCTGGTGAATGTCAACTGCCCGAAGCAGCAGCACAGCTCTTCCAGTGCCAAAACAACTCCACCTGCCTCATGAACTTTACATACCATCAGCTGTCCTGGCAGCTATCTAGGAAACCCTGTTGGGTCACTTCTGGTCCCATGCCCATTGAGACCAGTGGGATGGAATCAAGCAGCTTCAGCACCCACACAAAACGAACATGGAGCTGTTCTCTCAAGGCGCTCAAAAGCCAAAGCGAAAGACAAGATCAGTGCCCAAGCCATTTCCCGCTGCCATGGAAACCAAGTGCTCTGGCAGCACATATGTCTGAAAGTGGATATGACACCTAGAGAAGGGAGTGTGCTGGTGAATGGCAACTGCCCGAAGCAGCAGCACAGCTCTTCCACTGCCAAAACAACTCCACCTGCCTCATGAACTTCACATACCATCAGCTGTCCTGGCAGCTATCTAGGAAACCCTGTTGGGTCACTTCTGGTCCCATGCCCATTGAGCCCAGTGGGATGGAATCAAGCAGCTTGAGCACCCACACAAATCTAACATGGAGCTCCTCACTCAAGGCACTCAAAACTACATGGCGAAAGACAAGTTCAGTGCCCAAGCCATTTCCCGCTGCCATGGAAACCAAGTGTTCTGGCAGCACATATGTCTGAAAGTGGATATGACACCTAGGGAAGGGAGTGTGGTGGTGAATGGCAACTGGCCAAAGCAGCAGCACAGCTCTTCCAGTGCCAAAACAACTCCACCTGCATCATGAACTTCACATACCATCAGCTGTCCTGGCAGCTATCTAGGAAACCCTGTTGGGTCACTTCCGGTCCCATGCCCATTCAGCCCAGTGGGATGAAATCAAACAGCTTCAGCACCCACACAAAACGAACATGGAGCTGTTCTCTCAAGGCGCTCAAAAGCCAAAGCGAAAGACAAGATCAGTGCCCAAGCCATTTCCCGCTGCCATGGAAACCAAGTGCTCTGGCAGCACATATGTCTGAAAGTGGATATGACACCTAGGGAAGGGAGTGTGTTGGTGAATGTCAACTGCCCGAAGCAGCAGCACAGCTCTTCCAGTGCCAAAACAACTACACCTGCCTCATGAATTCACATACCATCAGCTGTCCTGGCAGCTATCTAGGAAACACTGTTGGGTCACTTCCGGTCCCATGCCCATTGGACCCATTAGGTTGGATTCAAGCAGCTTGAGCAGCCACACAAATCAAACATGGAGCTCCTCACTCAAGGCGCTAAAAATTACATGGTGAAAGACAAGTTCAGTGCTCAAGCCATTTCCCGCTGCCATGGAAACCAAGTGTTCTGGCAGCACATATGTCTGAAGTGGATATGACACCTAGGGAAGGGAGTGTGGTGGTGAATGGCAACTGCCCAAAGCAGCAGCACAGCTCTTCCACTGCCAAAACAACTCCACCTGCATCATGAACTTCACATACCATCAGCTGTGCTGGCAGCTATCTAGGAAACACTGTTGGGTCCCTTCCGGTCCCATGCCCATTGAGCCCAGGGGGATGGAATCAAGCAGCTTGAGCACCCACACAAAACCAACATGGAGCTCCTCACTCAAGGCACTCAAAACTACATGGCGAAAGACAAGTTCAGTGCCCAAGCCATTTCCCGCTGCCATGGAAACCAAGTGTTCTGGCAGCACAAAAGTCTCAAAGTGGATATGACACCTAGGGAAGGGAGTTTGCTGGTGAATGGCAACTGGCCAAAGCAGCAGCACAGCTCTTCCAGTGCCAAAACAACTCCACCTGCATCATGAACTTCACATACCATCAGCTGTCCTGGCAGCTATCTAGGAAACCCTGTTGGGTCACTTCCGGTCCCATGCCCATTCAGCCCAGTGGGATGAAATCAAACAGCTTCAGCACCCACACAAAACGAACATGGAGCTGTTCTCTCAAGGCGCTCAAAAGCCAAAGCGAAAGACAAGATCAGTGCCCAAGCCATTTCCCGCTGCCATGGAAACCAAGTGCTCTGGCAGCACATATGTCTGAAAGTGGATATGACACCTAGGGAAGGGAGTGTGTTGGTGAATGTCAACTGCCCGAAGCAGCAGCACAGCTCTTCCAGTGCCAAAACAACTCCACCTGCCTCATGAACTTTACATACCATCAGCTGTCCTGGCAGCTATCTAGGAAACCCTGTTGGGTCACTTCTGGTCCCATGCCCATTGAGACCAGTGGGATGGAATCAAGCAGCTTCAGCACCCACACAAAATGAACATGGAGCTCCTCACTCAAGGCGCTCAAAACCGAATAGCAAAATACAAGTTCAGTGCCCAAGCCATTTCCCGCTGCCATGGAAACCAAGTGCTCTGGCAGCACAAAAGTCTCAAAGTGGATATGACACCTAGGGAAGGGAGTTTGCTGGTGAATGGCAACTGCCCGAAGCAGCAGCACAGCTCTTCCAGTGCCAAAACAACTCCACCTGCCTCATGAACTTCACATACCATCAGCTGTACTGGCAGCTATCTAGGAAACCCTGTTGGGTCACTTCCGGTCCCATGCCCATTCAGCCCAGTGGGATGAAATCAAACAGCTTCAGCACCCACACAAAACGAACATGGAGCTGTTCTCTCAAGGCGCTCAAAAGCCAAAGCGAAAGACAAGATCAGTGCCCAAGCCATTTCCCGCTGCCATGGAAACCAAGTGCTCTGGCAGCACATATGTCTGAAAGTGGATATGACACCTAGAGAAGGGAGTGTGCTGGTGAATGGCAACTGCCCGAAGCAGCAGCACAGCTCTTCCACTGCCAAAACAACTCCACCTGCCTCATGAACTTCACATACCATCAGCTGTCCTGGCAGCTATCTAGGAAACCCTGTTGGGTCACTTCTGGTCCCATGCCCATTGAGCCCAGTGGGATGGAATCAAGCAGCTTCAGCACCCACACAAATCTAACATGGAGCTCCTCACTCAAGGCACTCAAAACTACATGGCGAAAGACAAGTTCAGTGCCCAAGCCATTTCCCGCTGCCATGGAAACCAAGTGTTCTGGCAGCACATATGTCTGAAAGTGGATATGACACCTAGGGAAGGGAGTGTGGTGGTGAATGGCAACTGGCCAAAGCAGCAGCACAGCTCTTCCAGTGCCAAAACAACTCCACCTGCATCATGAACTTCACATACCATCAGCAGTCCTGGCAGCTATCTAGGAAACCCTGTTGGGTCACTTCTGGTCCCATGCCCATTCAGCCCAGTGGGATGAAATCAAACAGCTTCAGCACCCACACAAAACGAACATGGAGCTGTTCTCTCAAGGCGCTCAAAAGCCAAAGCGAAAGACAAGTTCAGTGCCCAAGCCATTTCCCGCTGCCATGGAAACCAAGTGCTCTGGCAGCACATATGTCTGAAAGTGGATATGACACCTAGGGAAGGGAGTGTGTTGGTGAATGTCAACTGCCCGAAGCAGCAGCACAGCTCTTCCAGTGCCAAAACAACTACACCTGCCTCATGAATTCACATACCATCAGCTGTCCTGGCAGCTATCTAGGAAACACTGTTGGGTCACTTCCGGTCCCATGCCCATTGAACCCATTAGGTTGGATTCAAGCAGCTTGAGCAGCCACACAAATCAAACATGGAGCTCCTCACTCAAGGCGCTAAAAATTACATGGTGAAAGACAAGTTCAGTGCTCAAGCCATTTCCCGCTGCCATGGAAACCAAGTGTTCTGGCAGCACATATGTCTGAAGTGGATATGACACCTAGGGAAGGGAGTGTGGTGGTGAATGGCAACTGCCCAAAGCAGCAGCACAGCTCTTCCACTGCCAAAACAACTCCACCTGCATCATGAACTTCACATACCATCAGCTGTGCTGGCAGCTATCTAGGAAACACTGTTGGGTCACTTCCGGTCCCATGCCCATTGAGCCCAGGGGGATGGAATCAAGCAGCTTGAGCACCCACACAAAACCAACATGGAGCTCCTCACTCAAGGCACTCAAAACTACATGGCGAAAGACAAGTTCAGTGCCCAAGCCATTTCCCGCTGCCATGGAAACCAAGTGTTCTGGCAGCACATATGTCTGAAAGTGGATATGACACCTAGGGAAGGGAGTGTGGTGGTGAATGGCAACTGGCCAAAGCAGCAGCACAGCTCTTCCAGTGCCAAAACAACTCCACCTGCATCATGAACTTCACATACCATCAGCTGTCCTGGCAGCTATCTAGGAAACCCTGTTGGGTCACTTCTGGTCCCATGCCCATTCAGCCCAGTGGGATGAAATCAAACAGCTTCAGCACCCACACAAAACGAACATGGAGCTGTTCTCTCAAGGCGCTCAAAAGCCAAAGCGAAAGACAAGTTCAGTGCCCAAGCCATTTCCCGCTGCCATGGAAACCAAGTGCTCTGGCAGCACATATGTCTGAAAGTGGATATGACACCTAGGGAAGGGAGTGTGTTGGTGAATGTCAACTGCCCGAAGCAGCAGCACAGCTCTTCCAGTGCCAAAACAACTACACCTGCCTCATGAATTCACATACCATCAGCTGTCCTGGCAGCTATCTAGGAAACACTGTTGGGTCACTTCCGGTCCCATGCCCATTGAACCCATTAGGTTGGATTCAAGCCGCTTGAGCAGCCACACAAATCAAACATGGAGCTCCTCACTCAAGGCGCTAAAAATTACATGGTGAAAGACAAGTTCAGTGCTCAAGCCATTTCCCGCTGCCATGGAAACCAAGTGTTCTGGCAGCACATATGTCTGAAGTGGATATGACACCTAGGGAAGGGAGTGTGGTGGTGAATGGCAACTGCCCAAAGCAGCAGCACAGCTCTTCCACTGCCAAAACAACTCCACCTGCATCATGAACTTCACATACCATCAGCTGTGCTGGCAGCTATCTAGCAAACACTGTTGGGTCACTTCCGGTCCCATGCCCATTGAGCCCAGGGGGATGGAATCAAGCAGCTTGAGCACCCACACAAAACCAACATGGAGCTCCTCACTCAAGGCACTCAAAACTACATGGCGAAAGACAAGTTCAGTGCCCAAGCCATTTCCCGCTGCCATGGAAACCAAGTGTTCTGGCAGCACAAAAGTCTCAAAGTGGATATGACACCTAGGGAAGGGAGTTTGCTGGTGAATGGCAACTGGCCAAAGCAGCAGCACAGCTCTTCCAGTGCCAAAACAACTCCACCTGCATCATGAACTTCACATACCATCAGCTGTCCTGGCAGCTATCTAGGAAACCCTGTTGGGTCACTTCCGGTCCCATGCCCATTCAGCCCAGTGGGATGAAATCAAACAGCTTCAGCACCCACACAAAACGAACATGGAGCTGTTCTCTCAAGGCGCTCAAAAGCCAAAGCGAAAGACAAGATCAGTGCCCAAGCCATTTCCCGCTGCCATGGAAACCAAGTGCTCTGGCAGCACATATGTCTGAAAGTGGATATGACACCTAGGGAAGGGAGTGTGTTGGTGAATGTCAACTGCCTGAAGCAGCAGCACAGCTCTTCCAGTGCCAAAACAACTCCACCTGCCTCATGAACTTTACATACCATCAGCTGTCCTGGCAGCTATCTAGGAAACCCTGTTGGGTCACTTCTGGTCCCATGCCCATTGAGACCAGTGGGATGGAATCAAGCAGCTTCAGCACCCACACAAAACGAACATGGAGCTCCTCACTCAAGGCGCTCAAAACCGAATAGCAAAATACAAGTTCAGTGCCCAAGCCATTTCCCGCTGCCATGGAAACCAAGTGCTCTGGCAGCACAAAAGTCTCAAAGTGGATATGACACCTAGGGAAGGGAGTTTGCTGGTGAATGGCAACTGGCCAAAGCAGCAGCACAGCTCTTCCAGTGCCAAAACAACTCCACCTGCCTCATGAACTTCACATAATATCAGCTGTACTGGCAGCTATCTAGGAAACCCTGTTGGGTCACTTCCGGTCCCATGCCCATTCAGCCCAGTGGGATGAAATCAAACAGCTTCAGCACCCACACAAAACGAACATGGAGCTGTTCTCTCAAGGCGCTCAAAAGCCAAAGCGAAAGACAAGATCAGTGCCCAAGCCATTTCCCGCTGCCATGGAAACCAAGTGCTCTGGCAGCACATATGTCTGAAAGTGGATATGACACCTAGAGAAGGGAGTGTGCTGGTGAATGGCAACTGCCCGAAGCAGCAGCACAGCTCTTCCACTGCCAAAACAACTCCACCTGCCTCATGAACTTCACATACCATCAGCTGTCCTGGCAGCTATCTAGGAAACCCTGTTGGGTCACTTCTGGTCCCATGCCCATTGAGCCCAGTGGGATGGAATCAAGCAGCTTCAGCACCCACACAAATCTAACATGGAGCTCCTCACTCAAGGCACTCAAAACTACATGGCGAAAGACAAGTTCAGTGCCCAAGCCATTTCCCGCTGCCATGGAAACCAAGTGTTCTGGCAGCACATATGTCTGAAAGTGGATATGACACCTAGGGAAGGGAGTGTGGTGGTGAATGGCAACTGGCCAAAGCAGCAGCACAGCTCTTCCAGTGCCAAAACAACTCCACCTGCATCATGAACTTCACATACCATCAGCTGTCCTGGCAGCTATCTAGGAAACCCTGTTGGGTCACTTCCGGTCCCATGCCCATTGAGCCCAGTGGGATGAAATCAAACAGCTTCAGCACCCACACAAAACGAACATGGAGCTGTTCTCTCAAGGCGCTCAAAAGCCAAAGCGAAAGACAAGATCAGTGCCCAAGCCATTTCCCGCTGCCATGGAAACCAAGTGCTCTGGCAGCACATATGTCTGAAAGTGGATATGACACCTAGGGAAGGGAGTGTGTTGGTGAATGTCAACTGCCCGAAGCAGCAGCACAGCTCTTCCAGTGCTAAAACAACTACACCTGCCTCATGAACTTTACATACCATCAGCTGTCCTGGCAGCTATCTAGGAAACCCTGTTGGCTCACTTCAGGTCCCATGCCCATTGAGCCCAGGGGGATGGAACCAAGCAGCTTCAGCACCCACACAAATCTAACATGGAGCTCCTCACTCAAGGCGCTCAAAACTTCACGGCCAAAGACAAGTTCAGTGCCCAAGCCATTTCCCACTGCCATGGAAACTAAGAAATCTGACAGCACATATGTCTGAAAGTGGATATGACACCTAGGGAAGGGAGTGTGCTGGTGAATGGCAACTGCCTGAAGCAGCAGCACAGCTCTTCCAGTGCCAAAACAACTCCACCTGCCTCATGAACTTCACATACCATCAGCTGTCCTGGCAGCTATCTAGGAAACCCTGTTGGGTCACTTCCGGTCCCATGCCCATTGAGCCCAGGATGATGGAATCAAGCAGCTTCAGCACCCACACAAAACGAACATGGAGCTCCTCACTCAAGGCGCTCAACCCTCCACGGCCAAAGACAAGTTCAGTGCCCAAGCCATTTCCCGCTGCCATGGAAACCAAGTGCTCTGGCAGCACATATGTCTGAAAGTGGATATGACACCTAGGGAAGGGAGTGTGGTGGTGAATGGCAACTGCCCGAAGCAGTAGCACAGCTCTTCCACTGCCAAAACAACTCCACCTGCCTCATGAACTTCGCATACCATCAGCTGTGCTGGCAGCTCTCTAGGAAACCCTGTTGGGTCACTTCCGATCTCATGCCCATTGAGCCCAGGAGGATGGAATCAAGCAGCTTGAGCACCCACACAAAACGAACATGGAGCTCCTCACTCAACGCGCTCAAAACTGCATGGCCAAAGAAAATTTCAGTTCCCAAGCCATTTCCCGCTGCCATGGAAACCAAGTGCTCTGGCAGCACATATGTCTGAAAGTGGATATTACACCTAGGGAAGGGAGTGTGCTGGTGAATAGCAACTGCCTGAAGCAAGAGCACAGCTCTTCCACTGCCAAAACAACTCCACCTGCCTCATGAACTTCACATACCATCAGCTGTCCTGGCAGCTATCTAGGAAACCCTGTTGGGTCACTTCCAGTCCCATGCCCATTGAGCCCAGTGGGATGGAATCAAGCAGCTTCAGCACCCACACAAAACGAACATGGAGCTCCTCACTCAAGGCGCTCAAAACTCCACGGCCAAAGACAAGTTCAGTGCCCAAGCCATTTCCCGCTGCCATGGAAACCAAGTGCTCTGGCAGCACATATGTCTGAAAGTGGATATGACACCTAGGGAAGGGAGTGTGGTGGTGAACGGCAACTGCCTGAAGCAGCAGCACAGCTCTTCCACTGCCAAAACAACTCCACCTGCCTCATGAACTTCACATACCATCAGCTGTCCTGGCAGCTATCTAGGAAACCCTGTTGGGTCACTTCCGGTCCCATGCCCATTGAGCCCAGTGGGATGGAATCAAGCAGCTTGAGCATCCACACAAATCTAACATGGAGCTCCTCACTTAAGGCGCTAAAAACTACATGGCGAAAGACAAGTTCAGTGCCCAAACCATTTCCCGCTGCCATGGAAATCAAGCGCTCTGGCAGCACATATGTCTGAATGTGTATATGACACCTAGGGAAGGGAGTGTGCTGGTGAATGGCAACTGCCCAAAGCAGCAGCACAGCTCTTCCACTGCCAAAACAACTCCACCTGCCTCATGAATTCACATACCATCAGCTGTCCTGGCAGCTATCTAGGAAACACTGTTGGGTCACTTCCGGTCCCATGCCCATTGAACCCATTAGGTTGGATTCAAGCAGCTTGAGCAGCCACACAAATCAAACATGGAGCTCCTCACTCAAGGCGCTAAAAATTACATGGTGAAAGACAAGTTCAGTGCTCAAGCCATTTCCCGCTGCCATGGAAACCAAGTGTTCTGGCAGCACATATGTCTGAAGTGGATATGACACCTAGGGAAGGGAGTGTGGTGGTGAATGGCAACTGCCCAAAGCAGCAGCACAGCTCTTCCACTGCCAAAACAACTCCACATGCATCATGAACTTCACATACCATCAGCTGTGCTGGCAGCTATCTAGGAAACACTGTTGGGTCACTTCCGGTCCCATGCCCATTGAGCCCAGGGGGATGGAATCAAGCAGCTTGAGCACCCACACAAAACCAACATGGAGCTCCTCACTCAAGGCACTCAAAACTACATTGCGAAAGACAAGTTCAGTGCCCAAGCCATTTCCCGCTGCCATGGAAACCAAGTGTTCTGGCAGCACATATGTCTGAAAGTGGATATGACACCTAGGGAAGGGAGTGTGGTGGTGAATGGCAACTGGCCAAAGCAGCAGCACAGCTCTTCCAGTGCCAAAACAACTCCACCTGCATCATGAACTTCACATACCATCAGCTGTCCTGGCAGCTATCTAGGAAACCCTGTTGGGTCACTTCCGGTCCCATGCCCATTCAGCCCAGTGGGATGAAATCAAACAGCTTCAGCACCCACACAAAACGAACATGGAGCTGTTCTCTCAAGGCGCTCAAAAGCCAAAGCGAAAGACAAGATCAGTGCCCAAGCCATTTCCCGCTGCCATGGAAACCAAGTGCTCTGGCAGCACATATGTCTGAAAGTGGATATGACACCTAGGGAAGGGAGTGTGTTGGTGAATGTCAACTGCCCGAAGCAGCAGCACAGCTCTTCCAGTGCCAAAACAACTCCACCTGCCTCATGAACTTTACATACCATCAGCTGTCCTGGCAGCTATCTAGGAAACCCTGTTGGGTCACTTCTGGTCCCATGCCCATTGAGACCAGTGGGATGGAATCAAGCAGCTTCAGCACCCACACAAAACGAACATGGAGCTCCTCACTCAAGGCGCTCAAAACCGAATAGCAAAATACAAGTTCAGTGCCCAAGCCATTTCCCGCTGCCATGGAAACCAAGTGCTCTGGCAGCACAAAAGTCTCAAAGTGGATATGACACCTAGGGAAGGGAGTTTGCTGGTGAATGGCAACTGCCCGAAGCAGCAGCACAGCTCTTCCAGTGCCAAAACAACTCCACCTGCCTCATGAACTTCACATACCATCAGCTGTACTGGCAGCTATCTAGGAAACCCTGTTGGGTCACTTCCGGTCCCATGCCCATTGAGCCCAGTGGGATGGAATCAAGCAGCTTGAGCAACAACACAAAATGAACATGGAGCTCCTCACTCAGGGCGCTCAAAATTTCACATCCAAAGACAAGTTCAGTACCCAAGCCATTTCCCGCTGCCATGGAAACCAAGTGCTCTGGCAGCACATATGTCTGAAAGTGGATATGACACCTAGAGAAGGGAGTGTGCTGGTGAATGGCAACTGCCCGAAGCAGCAGCACAGCTCTTCCACTGCCAAAACAACTCCACCTGCCTCATGAACTTCACATACCATCAGCTGTCCTGGCAGCTATCTAGGAAACCCTGTTGGGTCACTTCTGGTCCCATGCCCATTGAGCCCAGTGGGATGGAATCAAGCAGCTTCAGCACCCACACAATTCTAACATGGAGCTCCTCACTCAAGGCACTCAAAACTACATGGCGAAAGACAAGTTCAGTGCCCAAGCCATTTCCCGCTGCCATGGAAACCAAGTGTTCTGGCAGCACATATGTCTGAAAGTGGATATGACACCTAGGGAAGGGAGTGTGGTGGTGAATGGCAACTGGCCAAAGCAGCAGCACAGCTCTTCCAGTGCCAAAACAACTCCACCTGCATCATGAACTTCACATACCATCAGCTGTCCTGGCAGCTATCTAGGAAACCCTGTTGGGTCACTTCCGGTCCCATGCCCATTCAGCCCAGTGGGATGAAATCAAACAGCTTCAGCACCCACACAAAACGAACATGGAGCTGTTCTCTCAAGGCGCTCAAAAGCCAAAGCGAAAGACAAGTTCAGTGCCCAAGCCATTTCCCGCTGCCATGGAAACCAAGTGCTCTGGCAGCACATATGTCTGAAAGTGGATATGACACCTAGGGAAGGGAGTGTGTTGGTGAATGTCAACTGCCCGAAGCAGCAGCACAGCTCTTCCAGTGCCAAAACAACTACACCTGCCTCATGAACTTTACATACCATCAGCTGTCCTGGCAGCTATCTAGGAAACCCTGTTGGGTCACTTCTGGTCCCATGCCCATTGAGCCCAGTGGGATGGAATCAAGCAGCTTCAGCACCCACACAAAACGAACATGGAGCTCCTCACTCAAGGCGCTCAAAACCGAATAGCAAAATACAAGTTCAGTGCCCAAGCCATTTCCCGCTGCCATGGAAACCAAGTGCTCTGGCAGCACAAAAGTCTCAAAGTGGATATGACACCTAGGGAAGGGAGTTTGCTGGTGAATGGCAACTGCCCGAAGCAGCAGCACAGCTCTTCCACTGCCAAAACAACTCCACCTGCCTCATGAACTTCACATACCATCAGCTGTCCTGGCAGCTATCTAGGAAACCCTGTTGGGTCACTCCTGGTCCCATGCCCATTGAGCCCAGTGGGATGGAATCAAGCAGCTTCAGCACCCACACAAATCTAACATGGAGCTCCTCACTCAAGGCGCTCAAAACTTCACGTCCAAAGACAAGTTCAGTGCCCAAGCCATTTCCCGCTGCCATGGAAACCAAGTGCTCTGGCAGCACATATGTCTGAAAGTGGATATGACACCTAGGGAAGGGAGTGTGGTGGTGAATGGCAACTGCCCGAAGCAGCAGCACAGCTCTTCCAGTGCCAAAACAACTCCACCTGCCTCATGAGTTCACATACCATCAGCTGTGCTGGCAGCTATCTAGGAAACACTGTTGGGTCACTTCCGGTCCCATGCCCATTGAGCCCATTGGGATGGATTCAAACAGCTTGAGCACCCAAACAAATCTAACATGGAGCTCCTCACTCAAGGCGCTCAAAATTACATGGCGAAAGACAAGTTCAGTGCCCAAGCCATTTCCCGCTGCCATGGAAACCAAGGGCTCTGGCAGCACATATGTCTGAAAGTGGATATGATACCTAGGGAAGGGAGTGTGGTGGTGAATGGCAACTGCCCGAAGCAGCAGCACAGCTCTCCCAGTGCCCAAACAACTCCACCTGCCTCATTAACTTCACATACCATCAGCTGTCCTGGCAGCTATCTAGGAAACCCTGTTGGGTCACTTCTGGTCCCATGCCCATTGAGCCCAGTGGGATGGAATCAAGCAGCTTCAGCACCCACACAAAACGAACATGGAGCTCCTCACTCAAGGCGCTCAAAAGTACATGGCCAAAGACAAGTTCAGTGCCCAAGCCATTTCCGGCTGCCATGGAAACCAAGTGCTCTGGCAGCACATATGTCTGAAAGTGGATATGACACCTAGGGAAGGGAGTGTGTTGGTGAATGGCAACTGTCCGAAACAGCAGCACAGCTCTTCCAGTGCCAAAACAACTCCACCTGCCTCATGAACTTCACATACCATCTGCTGTCATGGCAGCTATCTAGGAAACCCTGTTGGGTCACTTCCGGTCCCATGCCCATTGAGCCCAGTGGGATGGAATCAAGCAGCTTCAGCACCCACACAAAACGAACATGGAGCTCCTCACTCAAGGATCAAAACTAGTTGGCGAACGACAAGTTCAGTGCCCAAGCCATTTCCCGCTGCCATGGAAACCAAGTGCTCTGGCAGCACATATGTCTGAAAGTGGATATGACACCTAGGGAAGGGAGTGTGCTGGTGAATGGCAACTGCCCGAAGCAGCAGCACAGCTCTTCCACTGCCAAAACAACTCCACCTGCCTCATGAACTTCACATACCATCAGCTGTCCTGGCAGCTATCTAGGAAACCCTGTTGGGTCACTTCCGGTCCCAATGCCCATTGAGCCCAGGATGATGGAATCAAGCAACTTCAGCACATACACAAAAAGAACATGGAGCTCTTCACTCAAGGCGCTCAAAACTCCACG
Organism: Ochotona princeps; assembly: GCF_030435755.1. Taxonomy (NCBI): domain Eukaryota; kingdom Metazoa; phylum Chordata; class Mammalia; order Lagomorpha; family Ochotonidae; genus Ochotona; species Ochotona princeps. Next base: position 145,111,646 of record NC_080832.1, on the reverse strand, counting down.
GCCAAAGACAAGTTCAGTGCCCAAGCCATTTCCCGCCGCCATGGAAACCAAGTGCTCTGGCAGCACATATGTCTGAAAGTGGATATGACACCTAGGGAAGGGAGTGTGGTGGTGAATGGCAACTGCCCGAAGCAGTAGCACAGCTCTTCCACTGCCAAAACAACTCCACCTGCCTCATGAACTTCGCATACCATCAGCTGTGCTGGCAGCTCTCTAGGAAACCCTGTTGGGTCACTTCCGATCTCATGCCCATTGAGCCCAGGAGGATGGAATCAAGCAGCTTGAGCACCCACACAAAACGAACATGGAGCTTCTCACTCAAGGTGCTCAAAACTCCACTGCCAAAGACAAGTTCAGTGCCCAAGCCATTTCCCGCTGCCATGGAAACCAAGTGCTCTGGCAGCACGTATGTCTGAAAGTGGATATGACACCTAGGGAAGGGAGTGTGTTGGTGAATGGCAACTGCCCGAAGCAAGAGCACAGCTCTTCCACTGCCAAAACAACTCCACCTGCCTCATGAACTTCACATACCATCAGCTGTCCTGGCAGCTATCTAGGAAACCCTGTTGGGTCACTTCCGGTCCCATGCCCATTGAGCCCAGTGGGATGGAATCAAGCAGCTTGAGCACCCACACAAAACGAACATGGAGCTCCTCACTCAAGGCGCTCAAAACTCCACGGCCAAAGACAAGTTCAGTGCCCAAGCCATTTCCCGCCGCCATGGAAACCAAGTGCTCTGGCAGCACATATGTCTGAAAGTGGATATGACACCTAGGGAAGGGAGTGTGGTGGTGAACGGCAACTGCCTGAAGCAGCAGCACAGCTCTTCCACTGCCAAAACAACTCCACCTGCCTCATGAACTTCACATACCATCAGCTGTCCTGGCAGCTATCTAGGAAACCCTGTTGGGTCACTTCCGGTCCCATGCCCATTGAGCCCAGTGGGATGGAATCAAGCAGCATGAGCACCAACACCAAACCAACATGGAGCTCCTCACTCAAGGCGCTCAAAACTCCACGGCCAAAGACAAGTTCAGTGCCCAAGCCATTTCCCGCTGCCATGGAAACCAAGTGCTCTGGCAGCACATATGTCTGAAAGTGCATATGACACCTAGGGAAGGGAGTGTGCTGGTGAACGGCAACTGACCGAAGCAGCAGCACAGCTCTTCCACTGCCAAAACAACTCCACCTGCCTCATGAACTTCACATACCATCAGCTGTCCTGGCAGCTATCTAGGAAACCCTGTTGGGTCACTTCCGGTCCCATGCCCATTGAGCCCAGTGGGATGGAATCAAGCAGCTTCAGCACCCACACAAAACCAACATGGAGCTCCTCACTCAAGGCGCTCAAAACTTCACGGCCAAAGAAAATTCCAGTGCCCAAGCCATTTCCCGCTGCCATTTAAACCAAGTGCTCTGGCAGCACATATGTCTGAAAGTGGATATGACACCTAGGGAAGGGAGTGTGCTGGTGAATGGCAACTGCCCGAAGCAGCAGCACAGCTCTTCCAGTGCCAAAACAACTCCACCTGCCTCATGAACTTCTCATACCATCAGCTGTCCTGGCAGCTATATAGGAAACCCTGTTGGGTCACTTCCGGTCCCATGCCCATTGAGCCCAGTGGGATGGAATCAAGCAGCTTGAGCACCCACACAAAACGAACATGGAGCTCCTCACTCAAGGCGCTCAAAACTCCACGGCCAAAGACAAGTTCAGTGCGCAAGCCATTTCCGACTGCCATGGAAACCAAGTACTCTGGCAGCACATATGTCTGAAAGTGGATATGACACCTAGGGAAGGGAGTGTGCTGGTGAATGGCAACTGCCTGAAGCAACAGCACAGCTCTTCCACTGCCAAAACAACTCCATCTGCCTCATGAACTTCACATACCATCAGCTGTCCTGGCAGCTATCTAGGAAACCCTGTTGGGTCACTTCCGGTCCCATGCCCATTGAGCCCAGGGGGATGGAACCAAGCAGCTTCAGCACCCACACAAATCTAACATGGAGCTCCTCACTCAAGGCGCTCAAAACTTCACGGCCAAAGACAAGTTCAGTGCCCAAGCCATTTCCCACTGCCATGGAAACTAAGAAATCTGACAGCACATATGTCTGAAAGTGGATATGACACCTAGGGAAGGGAGTGTGCTGGTGAATGGCAACTGCCCGAAGCAGCAGCACAGCTCTTCCACTGCCAAAACAACTCCACCTGCCTCATGAACTTCACATACCATCAGCTGTCCTGGCAGCTATCTAGGAAACCCTGTTGGGTCACTTCCGGTCCCATGCCCATTGAGCCCAGGATGATGGAATCAAGCAGCTTCAGCACCCACACAAAACGAACATGGAGCTCCTCACTCAAGGCGCTCAAAACCGAATAGCAAAATACAAGTTCAGTGCCCAAGCCATTTCCCGCTGCCATGGAAACCAAGTGCTCTGGCAGCACATATGTCTGAAAGTGGATATGACACCTAGGGAAGGGAGTCTGGTGGTGAATGGCAACTGCCCGAAGCAGTAGCACAGCTCTTCCACTGCCAAAACAACTCCACCTGCCTCATGAACTTCGCATACCATCAGCTGTGCTGGCAGCTCTCTAGGAAACCCTGTTGGGTCACTTCCGATCTCATGCCCATTGAGCCCAGGAGGATGGAATCAAGCAGCTTGAGCACCCACACAAAACGAACATGGAGCTGATCACTCAAGGCGCTCAAAACTGCATGGCCAAAGAAAATTTCAGTGCCCAAGCCATTTCCCGCTGCCATGGAAACCAAGTGCTCTGGCAGCACATATGTCTGAAAGTGGATATTACACCTAGGGAAGGGAGTGTGCTGGTGAATAGCAACTGCCTGAAGCAAGAGCACAGCTCTTCCACTGCCAAAACAACTCCACCTGCCTCATGAACTTCACATACCATCAGCTGTCCTGGCAGCTATCTAGGAAACCCTGTTGGGTCACTTCCGGTCCCATGCCCATTGAGCCCAGGATGATGGAATCAAGCAGCTTCAGCACCCACACAAAACGAACATGGAGCTCCTCACTCAAGGCGCTCAAAACTCCACGGCCAAAGACAAGTTCAGTGCCCAAGCCATTTCCCACTGCCATGGAAACCAAGTGCTCTGGCAGCACATATGTCTGAAAGTGGATATGACACCTAGGGAAGGGAGTGTGGTGGTGAACGGCAACTGCCTGAAGCAGCAGCACAGCTCTTCCACTGCCAAAACAACTCCACCTGCCTCATGAACTTCACATACCATCAGCTGTCCTGGCAGCTATCTAGGAAACCCTGTTGGGTCACTTCCGGTCCTATGCCCATTGAGCCCAGAGGGATGGAATCAAGCAGCATGAGCACCCACACCAAACCAACATGGAGCTCCTCACTCAAGGCGCTCAAAACTGCACGGCCAAAGACAAGTTCAGTGCCCAAGCCATTTCCCGCTGCCATGGAAACCAAGTGCTCTGGCAGCACATATGTCTGAAAGTGCATATGACACCTAGGGAAGGGAGTGTGCTGGTGAACGGCAACTGACCGAAGCAGCAGCACAGCTCTTCCAGTGCCAAAACAACTCCACCTGCCTCATGAACTTCACATACCATCAGCTGTCCTGGCAGCTATCTAGGAAACCCTGTTAGGTCACTTCCGGTCCCATGCCCATTGAGCCCAGTGGGATGGAATCAACCAGCTTCAGCACCCACACAAAACCAACATGGAGCTCCTCACTCAAGGCGCTCAAAACTTCACGGCCAAAGAAAATTCCAGTGCCCAAGCCATTTCCCGCTGCCATTTAAACCAAGTGCTCTGGCAGCACATATGTCTGAAAGTGGATATGACACCTAGGGAAGGGAGTGTGGTGGTGAATGGCAACTGCCCGAAGCAGCAGCACAGCTCTTCCACTGCCAAAACAACTCCACCTGCCTCATGAACTTCACATACCATCAGCTGTCCTGGCAGCTATCTAGGAAACCCTGTTGGGTCACTTCCGGTCCCATGCCCATTGAGCCCAGTGGGATGGAATCAAGCAGCTTGAGCACCCACACAAAACGAACATGGAGCTCCTCACTCAAGGCGCTCAAAACTCCACGGCCAAAGACAAGTTCAGTGCGCAAGCCATTTCCGACTGCCATGGAAACCAAGTGCTCTGGCAGCACATATGTCTGAAAGTGGATATGACACCTAGGGAAGGGAGTGTGCTGGTGAATGGCAACTGCCCGAAGCAGCAGCACAGCTCTTCCACTGCCAAAACAACTCCACCTGCCTCATGAACTTCACATACCATCAGCTGTCCTGGCCGCTATCTAGGAAACCTTGTTGGATCACTTCCGCTCCCATGCCCATTGAGCCCAGAGGGATGGAATCAAGCAGCTTGAGCACCCACACAAAACGAACATGGAGCTCCTCAGTCAAGGCGCTCAAAACTTCACGGCCAAAGACAAGTTCAGTGCCCAAGCCATTTCCCGCTGCCATGGAAACCAAGTGCTCTGGCAGCACATATGTCTGAAAGTGGATATGACACCTAGGGAAGGGAGTGTGCTGGTGAATGGCAATTGCCCGAAGCAGCAGCACAGCTCTTCCACTGCCAAAAAAACTCCACCTGCCTCATGAACTTCACATACCATCAGCTGTCCTGGCAGCTATCTAGGAAACCCTGTTGGGTCACTTCCGGTCCCATGCCCATTGAGCCCAGGGGGATGGAATCAAGCAGCTTCAGCACCCACACAAATCTAACATGGAGCTCCTCACTCTAGGGATTAAAAACTCCACGGCCAAAGACAAGTTCAGTGCCCAAGCCATTTCCCGCTGCCATGGAAACCAAGTGCTCTGGCAGCACATATGTCTGAAAGTGGATATGACACCTAGGGAAGGGAGTATGCTGGTGAATGGCAACTGCCCGAAGCAGCAGCACAGCTCTTCCACTGCCAAAACAACTCCATCAGCCTCATGAACTTCACATAACATCAGCTGTCCTGGCAGCTATCTAGGAAACCCTGTTGGGTCACTTCCGGTCCCATGCCCATTGAGCCCAGTGGGATGGAATCAAGCAGCTTCACACCCACACAAAACGAACATGGAGCTCCTCACTCAAGGCGCTCAAAACTTCACGGCCAAAGACAAATTCAGTGCCCAAGCCATTTCCAGCTGCCATGGAAACTAAGAAACCTGACAGCACATATGTCTGAAAGTGGATATGACACCTAGGGAAGGGAGTGTGCTGGTGAATGGCAACTGCCCGAAGCAGCAGCACAGCTCTTCCACTGCCAAAACAACTCCCCCAGCCTCATGAACTTCACATATCATCAGCTGTCCTGGCAGCTATCTAGGAAACCCTGTTGGGTCACTTCCGGTCCCATGCCCATTGAGCCCAGTGGGATGGAATCAAGCAGCTTCAGCACCCACACAAAACGAACATGGAGCTCCTCACTCAAGGCGCTCAAAACTTCACGGCCAAAGACAAGTTCAGTGCCCAAGCCATTTCCCGCTGCCATGGAAACTAAGAAATCTGACAGCACATATGTCTGAAAGTGGATCTGACACCTAGGGAAGGGAGTGTGCTGGTGAATGGCAACTGCCTGAAGCAACAGCACAGCTTTTCCAGTGCCAAAACAACTCCACCTGCCTCATGAACTTCACATACCATCAGCTGTCCTGGCAGCTATCTAGGAAACCCTGTTGGGTCACTTCCGATCTCATGCCCATTGAGCCCAGTGGGATGGAATCAAGCACCTTGAGCACCCACACAAAACGAACATGGAGTTCCTCACTCAAGGAGCTCAAAACTTCATGGCCAAAGACAAGTTCAGTGCCCAAGCCATTTCCCACTGCCATGGAAAATAAGAACTCTGGAAGCACATATGTCTGAAAGTGGATATGACACCTAGGGAAGGGAGTGTGCTGGTGAATGGCAACTGCCCAAAGCAGCAGCACAGCTCTTCCACTGCCAAAACAACTCCACCAGCCTCATGAACTTCACATACCATCAGCTGTCCTGGCAGCTATCTAGGAAACCCTGTTGGGTCACTTCCGGTCCCATGCCCATTGAGTCCAGGGCGATGGAATCAAGCAGCTTCAGCACCCACACAAAACGAACATGGAGCTCCTCACTCAAGGCGCTCAAAACTGCACGGCCAAAGAAAAGTTCAGTGCCCAAGCCATTTCCCGCTGCCATGGAAACCAAGTGCTCTGGCAGCACATATGTCTGAAAGTGGATATGACACCTAGGGAAGGGAGTGTGGTGGTGAATGGCAACTGCCCGAAGCAGCAGCACAGCTCTTCCACTGCCAAAACAACTCCACCTGCCTCATGAACTTCACATACCATCAGCTGTCCTGGCAGCTATATAGAGACCCTGTTGGGTCACTTCCGGTCCTATGCCCATTGAGCCCAGTGGGATGGAATCAAGCAGCTTGAGCAACCACACAAAATTAACATGAAGCTCCTCACCCAAGGCGCTCAAAAGCCCACAACCAAGGACAAGTTCAGTGCCCAAGCCATTTCCCGCTGCCATGGAAACCAAGTGCTCTGGCAGCACATATGTCTGAAAGAGAACATGAAACCTAGGGAACTCTGTGTGGTGGTGAATGGCAACTGCCCGAAGCAGCAGCACAGCTCTTCCACTGCCAAAACAACTCCACCTGCCTCATGAACTTCACATACCATCAGCTGTCCTGGCAGCTATCTAGCAAACCCTGTTGGGTCATTTTCGGTCCCATGCCCATTGAGCCCAGTGGGATGGAATCAAGCAGCTTCAGCACCCACACAAAAAGAACATGGAGCTCCTCACTGAAGGCGCTCAAAACTCCACGGCAAAAGACAAGTTCAGTGCCCAAGCCATTCCCCGCTGCCATGGAAACCAAGTGCTCTGGCAGCACATATGTCTGAAAGTGGATATGACACCTAGGGAAGGGAGTGTGGTGGTGAATGGCAACTGCCCAAAGCAGCAGCACAGCTCTGCCAGTGCCAAAACAACTCCACCTGCCTCATGAACTTCACATACCATCAGCTGTCCTGGCAGCTATCTAGGAAACCCTGTTGGCTCACTTCCGGTCCCATGCCCATTGAGCCCAGTGGGATGGAATCAAGCAGCTTCAGCACCCACACAAAACGAACATGAAGCTCCTCACTCAAGGCGCTCAAAACTCCATGGCCAAAGACAAGTTCAGTGCCCAAGCCATTTCCCGCTGCCATGGAAACCAAGTGCTCTGGCAGCACATATGTCTGAAAGTGGATATGACACCTAGGGAAGGGAGTGTGCTGGTGAATGGCAACTGCCCGAAGCAGCAGCACAGCTTTTCCACTGCCAAAACAACTCCACCTGCCTCATGAACTTCACATACCATCAGCTGTCCTGGCAGCTATCTAGGAAACCCTGTTGGCTCACTTCCGGTCCCATGCCCATTGAGCCCAGTGGATGGAATCAAGCAGCTTCAGCACCCACACAAAACTAACATGGAGCTCCTCATTCAAGGCGCTCTAAACTCCACGGCCAAAGACAAGTTCAGTGCCCAAGCCATTTCCCGCTGCCATGGAAACCAAGTGCTCTGGCAGCACATATGTCTGAAAGTGGATATGACACCTAGGGAAGGGAGTGTGCTGGTGAATGGCAACTGCCCGAAGCAGCAGCACAGCTCTTCCACTGCCAAAACAACTCCACCTGACTCATGAACTTCACATACCATCAGCTGTCCTGGCAGCTATCTAGGAAACCCTGTTGGGTCACTTCCGGTCCTATGCCCATTGAGCCCAGTGGGATGGAATCAAGCAGCTTGAGCACCCACACAAAATTAACATGAAGCTCCTCACCCAAGGCGCTCAAAAGCCCACAACCAAGGACAAGTTCAGTGCCCAAGCCATTTCCCGCTGCCATGGAAACCAAGTGCTCTGGCAGCACATATGTCTGAAAGTGGATATGACACCTAGGGAAGGGAGTGTGGTGGTGAATGGCAACTGCCCGAAGCAGCAGCACAGCTCTTCCACCGCCAAAACAACTCCACCTGCCTCATGAACTTCACATACCATCAGCTGTCCTGGCAGCTATCTAGGAAACCCTGTTGGGTCACTTCCGGTCCCATGCCCATTGAGCCCAGGGGGATGGAATCAAGCAGCTTCAGCACCCACACAAAACGAACATGGAGCTCCTCACTCAAGGCGCTCAAAACTCCACGGCCAAAGACAAGTTCAGTGCCCAAGCCATTTCCCGCTGCCATGGAAACCAAGTGCTCTGGCAGCACATATGTCTGAAAGTGGATATGACACCTAGGGAAGGGAGTGTGTTGGTGAATGGTAACTGCCCGAAGCAGCAGCACAGCTCTTCCAGTGCCAAAACAACTCCACCTGCCTCAAGAACTTCACATACCATCAGCTGTCGTGGCAGCTATCTAGGAAACCCTGTTGGGTCACTTCCGGTCCCATGCCCATTGAGCCCAGTGGGTTGGAATCAAGCAGCTTCAGCACCCACACAAAACGAACATGGAGCTCCTCACTCAAGGCGCTCAAATCTCCAGAGCCAAAGACAAGTTCAGTGCCCAAGCCATTTCCCGCTGCCATGGAAACCAAGTGCTCTGGCAGCACATATGTCTGAAAGTGGATATGACACCTAGGGAAGGGAGTGTGGTGGTGAATGGCAACTGCCTGAAGCAGCAGCACAGCTCTTCCACCGTCAAAACAACTCCACCTGCCTCATGAACTTCACATACCATCAGCTGTCCTGGCAGCTATCTAGGAAACCCTGTTGGGTCACTTCCGGTCCCATGCCCATTGAGCCCAGGGGGATGGAATCAAGCAGCTTCAGCACCCACACAAAACGAACATGGAGCTCCTCACTCAAGGCGCTCAAAACTCCACAGCCAAAGACAAGTTCAGTGCCCAAGCCATTTCCCGCTGCCATGGAAACCAAGTGCTCTGGCAGCACATATGTCTGAAAGTGGATATGACACCTAGGGAAGGGAGTGTGTTGGTGAATGGCAACTGCCCCAAGCATCAGCACAGCTCTTCCAGTGCCAAAACAACTCCACCTGCCTCATGAACTTCCCATACCATCAGCTGTCCTGGCAGGTATCTAGGAAACCCTGTTGGGTCACTTCCGGTCCCATGCCCATTGAGCCCAGTGGGATGGAATCAAGCAGCTTGAGCACCCACACAAAACGAACATGGAGCTCCTCACTCAAGGCGCTAAAATCTCCAGAGCCAAAGACAAGTTCAGTGCCCAAGCCATTTCCCGCTGCCATGGAAACCAAGTGCTCTGGCAGCACATATGTCTGAAAGTGGATATGACACCTAGACAAGGGAGTGTGGTGGTGAATGGCAACTGCCCGAAGCAGCAGCACAGCTCTTCCACCGCCAAAACAACTCCACCTGCCTCATGAACTGCACATACCATCAGCTGTCCTGGCAGCTATCTAGGAAACCCTGTTGGGTCAATTCCGGTCCCATGCCCATTGAGCCCACGGGGATGGAATCAAGCAGCTTCAGCATCCACACAAAACGAACATGGAGATCCTCACTCAAGGATCAAAACTAGTTGGCGAAAGACAAGTTCAGTGCCCAAGCCATTTCCCGCTGCCATGGAAACCAAGTGCTCTGGCAGCACATATGTCTGAAAGTGGATATGACCCCTAGGGAAGGGAGGTTGCTGGTGAATGGCAACTGCCCGAAGCAGCAGCACAGCTCTTCCAGTGCCAAAACAACTCCACCTGCAACATGAACTTCACATACCATCTGCTGTCCTGGCAGCTATCTAGGAAACCCTGTTGGGACACTTCCTGTCCCATGCCCATTGAGCCCAGTGGGATGGAATCAAGCAGCTTCAGCACCCACACAAAACGAACATGGAGCTCCTCACTCAAGGCGTTCAAAACTCCATGGCCAAAGACAATTTCAGTGCCCAAGCCATTTCCCGCTGCCATGGAAACCAAGTGCTCTGGCAGCACATATGTCTGAAAGTGGATATGACCCCTAGGGTAGGGAGTGTGCTGGTGAATGGCAACTGCCCCAAGCAGCAGCACAGCTCTTCCACCGCCAAAACAACTCCACCTGCCTCATGAACTTCACATACCATCAGCTGTCCTGGCAGCTATCTAGGAAACCCTGGTGGGTCACTTCCGATCCCATGCCCATTGAGCCCAGGGGGATGGAATCAAGCAGCTTCAGCACCCACACAAAACGAACATGGAGCTCCTCACTCAAGGCGCTCAAAACTCCACAGCCAAAGACAAGTTCAGTGCCCAAGCCATTTCCCGCTGCCATGGAAACCAAGTGCTCTGGCAGCACATATGTCTGAAAGTGGATATGACACCTAGGGAAGGGAGTGTGTTGGTGAATGGCAACTGCCCCAAGCAGCAGCACAGCTCTTCCTGTGCCAAAACAACTCCACCTGCAACATGAACTTCACATACCATCTGCTGTCCTGGCAGCTATCTAGGAAACCCTGTTGGGTCACTTCCGGTCCCATGCCCATTCAGCCCAGTGGGATGGAATCAAGCAGCTTGAGCACCCACACAAAACGAACATGGAGCTCCTCACTCAAGGCGCTCAAATCTCCAGAGCCAAAGACAAGTTCAGTGCCCAAGCCATTTCCCGCTGCCATGGAAACCAAGTGCTCTGGCAGCACATATGTCTGAAAGTGGATATGACACCTAGGGAAGGGAGTGTGGTGGTGAATGGCAACTGCCCGAAGCAGCAGCACAGCTCTTCCAGTGCCAAAACAACTCCACCTGCAACATGAACTTCACATACCATCAGCTGTCCTGGCAGCTGTCTAGGAAACCCTGTTGGGTCACTTCCGGTCCCATGCCCATTGAGCCCAGTGGGATGGAATCAAGCAGCTTGAGCACCCACACAAAACGAACATGGAGCTCCTCACTCAAGGCGCTCAAAACTCCACGGCCAAAGACAAGTCCAGTGCCCAAGCCATTTCCCGCTGCCATGGAAACCAAGTGCTCTGGCAGCACATATGTCTGAAAGTGGATATGACACCTAGGGAAGGGAGTGTGGTGGTGAATGGCAACTGCCCGTAGCAGCAGCACAGCACTTCCACCGCCAAAACAACTCCACCTGCCTCATGAACTTCACATACCATCAGGTGTCCTGGCAGCTATCTAGGAAACCCTGTTGGGTCACTTCCGGTCCCATGCCCATTGAGCCCAGTGGGATGGAATCAAGCAGCTTCAGCACCCACACAAAACGAACATGGAGCTCCTCACTCAAGGCGCTCAAAACTCCACGGCCAAAGACAAGTTCAGTGCCCAAGCCATTTCCCGCTGCCATGGAAACCAAGTGCTCTGGCAGCACATATGTCTGAAAGTGGATATGACACCTAGGGAAGGGAGTGTGGTGGTGAATGGCAACTGCCCCAAGCAGCAGCACAGCTCTTCCAGTGCCAAAACAACTCCAACTGCCTCATGAACTTCACATACCATCAGCTGTCCTGGCAGCTATCTAGGAAACCCTGTTGGGTCACTTCCGGTCCCATGCCCATTGAGCCCAGTGGGATGGAATCAAGCAGCTTCAGCACCCACACAAAACGAACATGGAGCTCCTCACTCAAGGCGCTCAAAACTCCACAGCCAAAGACAAGTTCAGTGCCCAAGCCATTTCCCGCTGCCATGGAAACCAAGTGCTCTGGCAGCACATATGTCTGAAAGTGGATATGACACCTAGGGAAGGGAGTGTGTTGGTGAATGGCAACTGCCCCAAGCATCAGCACAGCTCTTCCAGTGCCAAAACAACTCCACCTGCCTCATGAACTTCCCATACCATCAGCTGTCCTGGCAGCTATCTAGGAAACCCTGTTGGGTCACTTCCGGTCCCATGCCCATTGAGCCCAGTGGGATGGAATCAAGCAGCTTCAGCACCCACACAAAACGAACATGGAGCTCCTCACTCAAGGCGCTAAAATCTCCAGAGCCAAAGACAAGTTCAGTGCCCAAGCCATTTCCCGCTGCCATGGAAACCAAGTGCTCTGGCAGCACATATGTCTGAAAGTGGATATGACACCTAGACAAGGGAGTGTGGTGGTGAATGGCAACTGCCCGAAGCAGCAGCACAGCTCTTCCAGTGCCAAAACAACTCCACCTGCCTCATGAACTTCACATACCATCAGCTGTCCTGGCAGCTATCTAGGAAACCCTGTTGGGTCAATTCCGGTCCCATGCCCATTGAGCCCACGGGGATGGAATCAAGCAGCTTCAGCATCCACACAAAACGAACATGGAGATCCTCACTAAAGGATCAAAACTAGTTGGCGAAAGACAAGTTCAGTGCCCAAGCCATTTCCCGCTGCCATGGAAACCAAGTGCTCTGGCAGCACATATGTCTGAAAGTGGATATGACCCCTAGGGAAGGGAGGTTGCTGGTGAATGGCAACTGCCCGAAGCAGCAGCACAGCTCTTCCAGTGCCAAAACAACTCCACCTGCAACATGAACTTCACATACCATCTGCTGTCCTGGCAGCTATCTAGGAAACCCTGTTGGGACACTTCCTGTCCCATGCCCATTGAGCCCAGTGGGATGGAATCAAGCAGCTTCAGCACCCACACAAAACGAACATGGAGCTCCTCACTCAAGGCGCTCAAAACTCCATGGCCAAAGACAATTTCAGTGCCCAAGCCATTTCCCGCTGCCATGGAAACCAAGTGCTCTGGCAGCACATATGTCTGAAAGTGGATATGACCCCTAGGGTAGGGAGTGTGCTGGTGAATGGCAACTGCCCCAAGCAGCAGCACAGCTCTTCCACCGCCAAAACAACTCCACCTGCCTCATGAACTTCACATACCATCAGCTGTCCTGGCAGCTATCTAGGAAACCCTGGTGGGTCACTTCCGATCCCATGCCCATTGAGCCCAGGGGGATGGAATCAAGCAGCTTCAGCACCCACACAAAACGAACATGGAGCTCCTCACTCAAGGCGCTCAAAACTCCACAGCCAAAGACAAGTTCAGTGCCCAAGCCATTTCCCGCTGCCATGGAAACCAAGTGCTCTGGCAGCACATATGTCTGAAAGTGGATATGACACCTAGGGAAGGGAGTGTGTTGGTGAATGGCAACTGCCCCAAGCAGCAGCACAGCTCTTCCTGTGCCAAAACAACTCCACCTGCAACATGAACTTCACATACCATCTGCTGTCCTGGCAGCTATCTAGGAAACCCTGTTGGGTCACTTCCGGTCCCATGCCCATTGAGCCCAGTGGGATGGAATCAAGCAGCTTCAGCACCCACACAAAACGAACATGGAGCTCCTCACTCAAGGCGCTCAAATCTCCACAGCCAAAGACAAGTTCAGTGCCCAAGCCATTTCCCGCTGCCATGGAAACCAAGTGCTCTGGCAGCACATATGTCTGAAAGTGGATATGACACCTAGGGAAGGGAGTGTGGTGGTGAATGGCAACTGCCCGAAGCAGCAGCACAGCTCTTCCAGTGCCAAAACAACTCCACCTGACTCATGAACTTCACATACCATCAGCTGTCCTGGCAGCTGTCTAGGAAACCCTGTTGGGTCACTTCCGGTCCCATGCCCATTGAGCCCAGTGGGATGGAATCAAGCAGCTTCAGCACCCACACAAAACGAACATGGAGCTCCTCACTCAAGGCGCTCAAAACTCCACGGCCAAAGACAAGTCCAGTGCCCAAGCCATTTCCCGCTGCCATGGAAACCAAGTGCTCTGGCAGCACATATGTCTGAAAGTGGATATGACACCTACGGAAGGGAGTGTGCTGGTGAATGGCAACTGCCCGAAGCAGCAGCACAGCACTTCCACCGCCAAAACAACTCCACCTGCCTCATGAACTTCACATACCATCAGCTGTCCTGGCAGCTATCTAGGAAACCCTGTTGGGTCACTTCCGGTCCCATGCCCATTGAGCCCAGGGGGATGGAATCAAGCAGCTTCAGCACCCACACAAAACGAACATGGAGTTCCTCACTCAAGGCGCTCAAAACTCCATGGCCAAAGACAAGTTCAGTGCCCAAGCCATTTCCCGCTGCCATGGAAACCAAGTGCTCTGGCAGCACATATGTCTGAAAGTGGATATGACACCTAGGGTAGGGAGTGTGCTGGTGAATGGCAACTGCCCCAAGCAGCAGCACAGCTCTTGCAGTGCCAAAACAACTCCACCTGCCTCATGAACTTCACATACCATCAGCTGTCCTGGCAGCTATCTAGGAAACCCTGTTGGGTCACTTCCGGTCCCATGCCCATTGAGCCCAGTGGGATGGAATCAAGCAGCTTGAGCACCCACACAAAACGAACATGGAGCTCCTCACTCAAGGCGCTCAAAACTCCACAGCCAAAGACAAGTTCAGTGCCCAAGCCATTTCCCGCTGCCATGGAAACCAAGTGCTCTGGCAGCATATATGTCTGAAAGTGGATATGACACCTAGGGAAGGGAGTGTGCTGGTGAATGGCAACTGCCCGAAGCTGCAGCACAGCTCTTCCACTGCCAAAACAACTCCACCTGCCTCATGAACTTCACATACCATCAGCTGTCCTGGCAGCTATCTAGGAAACCCTGTTGGGTCACTTCCGGTCCCATGCCCATTGAGCCCAGTGGGATGGAATCAAGCAGCTTGAGCACCCACAGAAAACGAACATGGAGCTCCTCACTCAAGGCGCTCAAAACTCCACGGCCAAAGACAAGTTCAGTGCCCAAGCCATTTCCCGCTGCCATGGAAACCAAGTGCTCTGGCAGCACATATGTCTGAAAGTGGATATGACCCCTAGGGAAGGGAGTGTGTTGGTGAATGGCAACTGCCCGAAGCAGCAGCACAGCTCTTCCACCGCCAAAACAACTCCACCTGCCTCATGAACTGCACATACCATCAGCTGTCCTGGCAGCTATCTAGGAAACCCTGTTGGGTCACTTCCGGTCCCATGCCCATTGAGCCCAGGGGGATGGAATCAAGCAGCTTCAGCACCCACACAAAACGAACATGGAGCTCCTCACTCAAGGCGCTCAAAACTCCACGGCCAAAGACAAGTTCAGTGCCCAAGCCATTTCCCGCTGCCATGGAAACCAAGTGCTCTGGCAGCACATATGTCTGAAAGTGGATATGACACCTAGGGAAGGGAGTGTGTTGGTGAATGGCAACTGCCCGAAGCAGCAGCACAGCTCTTCCACCGCCAAAACAATTCCACCTGCCTCATGAACTTCACATACCATCAGCTGTCCTGGCAGCTATCTAGGAAACCCTGTTGGGTCACTTCCGGTCCCATGCCCATTGAGCCCAGTGGGATGGAATCAAGCAGCTTGAGCACCCACACAAAACGAACATGGAGCTCCTCACTCAAGGCGCTCAAAACTCCACAGCCAAAGACAAGTTCAGTGCCCAAGCCATTTCCCGCTGCCATGGAAACCAAGTGCTCTGGCAGCACATATGTCTGAAAGTGGATATGACACCTAGGGAAGGGAGTGTGTTGGTGAATGGCAACTGCCCCAAGCAGCAGCACAGCTCTTCCAGTGCCAAAACAACTCCACCTGCAACATGAACTTCACATACCATCTGCTGTCCTGGCAGCTATCTAGGAAACCCTGTTGGGTCACTTCCGGTCCCATGCCCATTGAGCCCAGTGGGATGGAATCAAGCAGCTTGAGCACCCACACAAAACGAACATGGAGCTCCTCACTCAAGGCGCTCTAATCTCCAGAGCCAAAGACAAGTTCAGTGCCCAAGCCATTTCCCGCTGCCATGGAAACCAAGTGCTCTGGCAGCACATATGTCTGAAAGTGGATATGACACCTAGGGAAGGGAGTGTGGTGGTGAATGGCAACTGCCCGAAGCAGCAGCACAGCTCTTCCAGTGCCAAAACAACTCCACCTGCCTCATGAACTTCACATACCATCAGCTGTCCTGGCAGCTATCTAGGAAACCCTGTTGGGTCACTTCCGGTCCCATGCCCATTGAGCCCAGTGGGATGGAATCAAGCAGCTTGAGCACCCACACAAAACGAACATGGAGCTCCTCACTCAAGGCGCTCAAAACTCAACGGACAAAGACAAGTTCAGTGCCCAAGCCATTTCCCGCTGCCATGGAAACCAAGTGCTCTGGCAGCACATATGTCTGAAAGTGGATATGACACCTAGGGAAGGGAGTGTGGTGGTGAATGGCAACTGCCCGAAGCAGCAGCACAGCACTTCTACCGGCAAAACAACTCCACCTGCCTCATGAACTTCACATACCATCAGCTGTCCTGGCAGCTATCTAGGAAACCCTGTTGGGTCACTTCCGATCCCATGCCCATTGAGCACAGGGGGATGGAATCAAGCAGCTTCAGCACCCACACAAAACTAACATGGAGCTCCTCACTCAAGGCGCTCAAAACTCCACAGCCAAAGACAAGTTCAGTGCCCAAGCCATTTCCCGCTGCCATGGAAACCAAGTGCTCTGGCAGCACATATGTCTGAAAGTGGATATGACACCTAGGGAAGGGAGTGTGTTGGTGAATGGCAACTGCCCCAAGCAGCAGCACAGCTCTTCCACCGCCAAAACAACTCCACCTGCCTCATGAACTTCACATACCATCAGCTGTCCTGGCAGCTATCTAGGAAACCCTGTTGGGTCACTTCCGGTCCCATGCCCATTGAGCCCAGGGGGATGGAATCAAGCAGCTTCAGCACCCACACAAAACGAACATGGAGCTCCTCACTCAAGGCGCTCAAAACTCCACAGCCAAAGACAAGTTCAGTGCCCAAGCCATTTCCCGCTGCCATGGAAACCAAGTGCTCTGGCAGCACATATGTCTGAAAGTGGATATGACACCTAGGGAAGGGAGTGTGCTGGTGAATGGCAACTGCCCGAAGCATCAGCACAGCTCTTCCAGTGCCAAAACAACTCCACCTGCCTCATGAACTTCACATACCATCAGCTGTCCTGGCAGCTATCTAGGAAACCCTGTTGGGTCACTTCCGGTCCCATGCCCATTGAGCCCAGTGGGATGGAAGCAAGCAGCTGGAGCACCCACACAAATCTAGCATGGAGCTCCTCACTCAAGGCGCTCAAATCTCCAGAGCCAAAGACAAGTTCAGTGCCCAAGCCATTTCCCGCTGCCATGGAAACCAAGTGCTCTGGCAGCACATATGTCTGAAAGTGGATATGACACCTAGGGAAGGGAGTGTGTTGGTGAATGGCAACTGCCCGAAGCAGCAGCACAGCTCTTCCAGTGCCAAAACAACTCCACCTGCCTCATGAACTTCACATACCATCAGCTGTCCTGGCAGCTATCTAGGAAACCCTGTTGGGTCAATTCCGGTCCCATGCCCATTGAGCCCAGTGGGATGGAATCAAGCAGCTTCAGCATCCACACAAAACGAACATGGAGATCCTCACTCAAGGATCAAAACTAGTTGGCGAAAGACAAGTTCAGTGCCCAAGCCATTTCCCGCTGCCATGGAAACCAAGTGCTCTGGCAGCACATATGTCTGAAAGTGGATATGACACCTAGGGAAGGGAGTGTGTTGGTGAATGGCAACTGCCCCAAGCAGCAGCACAGCTCTTCCAGTGCCAAAACAACTCCAACTGCCTCATGAACTTCACATACCATCAGCTGTCCTGGCAGCTATCTAGGAAACCCTGTTGGGTCACTTCCGGTCCCATGCCCATTGAGCCCAGTGGGATGGAATCAAGCAGCTTGAGCACTCACACAAAACGAACATGGAGCTCCTCACTCAAGGCGCTCAAAACTCCACAGCCAAAGACAAGTTCAGTGCCCAAGCCATTTCCCGCTGCCATGGAAACCAAGTGCTCTGGCATCACGTATGTCTGAAAGTGGATATGACACCTAGGGAAGGGAGTGTGCTGCTGAATGGCAACTGCCCGAAGCAGCAGCACAGCTCTTCCAGTGCCAAAACAACTCCACATGCTCATGAACTTCACATACCATCAGCTGTCCTGGCAGCTATCTAGGAAACCCTGTTGGGTCACTTCCAGTCCCATGCCCATTGAGCCCAGTGGGATGGAATCAAGCAGCTTGAGCACTCACACAAAACGAACATGGAGCTCCTCATTCAAGGCGCTCAAAACTCCACAGCCAAAGACAAGTTCAGTGCCCAAGCCATTTCCCGCTGCCATGGAAACCAAGTGCTCTGGCAGCACATATGTCTGAAAGTGGATATGACACCTAGGGAAGGGAGTGTGTTGGTGAATGGCAACTGCCCGAAGCAGCAGCACAGCTCTTCCTCCGCCAAAACAACTCCACCTGCCTCATGAACTTCACATACCATCAGCTGTCCTGGCAGCTGTCTAGGAAACCCTGTTGGGTCACTTCGGGTCCCATGCCCATTGAGCCCAGTGGGATGGAATCAAGCAGCTTGAGCACCCACACAAAACGAACATGGAGCTCCTCACTCAAGGCGCTCAAAACTCCACGGCCAAAGAGAAGTTCAGTGCCCAAGCCATTTCCCGCTGCCATGGAAACCAAGTGCTCTGGCAGCACATATGTCTGAAAGTGGATATGACACCTAGGGACGGGAGTGTGTTGGTGAATGGCAACTGCCCAAAGCAGCAGCACAGCACTTCCAGTGCAAAAACAACTCCACCTGCCTCATGAACTTCACATACCATCAGCTGTCCTGGCAGGTATCTAGGAAACCCTGTTGGGTCACTTCCGGTCCCATGCCCATTGAGCCCAGTGGGATGGAATCAAGCAGCTTCAGCACCCACACAAAACGAACATGGAGCTCCTCACTCAAGGCGCTCAAAACTCCACGGCCAAAGACAAGTTCAGTGCCCAAGCCATTTCCCGCTGCCATGGAAACCAAGTGCTCTGGCAGCACGTATGTCTGAAAGTGGATATGACACCTAGGGAAGGGAGTGTGCTGGTGAATGGCAACTGCCCGAAGCAGCAGCACAGCTCTTCCAGTGCCAAAACAACTCCACCTGCCTCATGAACTTCACATACCATCAGCTGTCCTGGCAGCTATCTAGGAAACCCTGTTGGGTCACTTCCGGTCCCATGCCCATTGAGCCCAGTGGGATGGAATCAAGCAGCTTCAGCACATACACAAAACGAACATGGAGATCCTCACTCAAGGATCAAAACTAGTTGGCGAAAGACAAGTTCAGTGCCCAAGCCATTTCCCGCTGCCATGGAAACCAAGTGCTCTGGCAGCACATATGTCTGAAAGTGGATATGACACCTAGGGAAGGGAGTGTGTTGGTGAATGGCAACTGCCCGAAGCAGCAGCACAGCTCTTCCACCGCCAAAACAACTCCACCTGCCTCATGAACTTCACATACCATCAGCTGTCCTGGCAGCTATCTAGGAAACCCTGTTGGGTCACTTCCGGTCCCATGCCCATTGAGCCCAGTGGGATGGAATCAAGCAGCTTCAGCACATACACAAAACGAACGTGGAGCTCCTCACTCAACGCGCTCAAAACTCCACGGCCAAAGACAAGTTCAGTGCCCAAGCCATTTCTCGCTGCCATGGAAACCAAGTGCTCTGGCAGCACATATGTCTGAAAGTGGATATGACACCTAGGGAAGGGAGTGTGTTGGTGAATGGCAACTGCCCGAAGCAGCAGCACAGCTCTTCCAGTGCCAAAACAACTCCACCTGCCTCATGAACTTCACATACCATCAGCTGTCCTGGCAGCTATCTAGGAAACCCTGTTGGGTCACTTCCGGTCCCATGCCCATTGAGCCCAGTGGGATGGAATCAAGCAGCTTCAGCACCCACACAAAACGAACATAGAGCTCCTCACTCAAGGCGCTCAAAACTCCAGAGCCACAGACAAGTTCAGTGCCCAAGCCATTTCCCGCCGCCATGGAAACCAAGTGCTCTGGCAGCACATATGTCTGAAAGTGGATATGACACCTAGGGAAGGGAGTGTGTTGGTGAATGGCAACTGCCCCAAGCAGCAGCACAGCTCTTCCAGTGCCAAAACAACTCCACCTGCCTCATGAACTTCACATACCATCTGCTGTCCTGGCAGCTATCTAGGAAACCCTTTTGGGTCACTTCCGGTCCCATGCCCATTGAGCTCAGTGGGATGGAATCAAGCAGCTTGAGCACCCACACAAAACGAACATGGAGCTCCTCACTCAAGGATCAAAACTAGTTGGCGAAAGACAAGTTCAGTTCCCAAGCCATTTCCCGCTGCCATGGAAACCAAGTGCTCTGGCAGCACATATGTCTGAAAGTGGATATGACACCTAGGGAAGGGAGTGTGCTGCTGAATGGCAACTGCCCGAAGCAGCAGCACAGCTCTTCCAGTGCCAAAACAACTCCACATGCTCATGAACTTCACATACCATCAGCTGTCCTGGCAGCTATCTAGGAAACCCTGTTGGGTCACTTCCAGTCCCATGCCCATTGAGCCCAGTGGGATGGAATCAAGCAGCTTGAGCACCCACACAAAACGAACATGGAGCTCCTCACTCAAGGCGCTCAAAACTCCACAGCCAAAGACAAGTTCAGTGCCCAAGCCATTTCCCGCTGCCATGGAAACCAAGTACTCTGGCAGCACATATGTCTGAAAGTGGATATGACACCTAGGGAAGGGATTGTGTTGGTGAATGGCAACTGCCCGAAGCAGCAGCACAGCTCTTCCACCGCCAAAACAACTCCACCTGCCTCATGAACTTCACATACCATCAGCTGTCCTGGCAGCTATCTAGGAAACCCTGTTGGGTCACTTCCGGTCCCATGCTCATTGAGCCCAGTGGGATGGAATCAAGCAGCTTGAGCACTCACACAAAACGAACATGGAGCTCCTCACTCAAGGCGCTCAAAACTCCACGGCCAAAGACAAGTTCAGTGCCCAAGCCATTTCCCGCTGCCATGGAAACCAAGTGCTCTGGCAGCACGTATGTCTGAAAGTGGATATGACACCTAGGGAAGGGAGTGTGTTGGTGAATGGCAAATGCCCGAAGCAGCAGCACAGCTCTTCCAGTGCCAAAACAACTCCACCTGCCTCATAAACTTCACATACCATCTGCTGTCCTGGCAGCTATCTAGGAAACCCTGTTGGGTCACTTCCGGTCCCATGCCCATTGAGCCCAGTGGGATGGAATCAAGCAGCTTCAGCATCCACACAAAACGAACATGGAGATCCTCACTCAAGGATCAAAACTAGTTGGCGAAAGACAAGTTCAGTGCCCAAGCCATTTCCCGCTGCCATGGAAACCAAGTGCTCTGGCAGCACGTATGTCTGAAAGTGGATATGACACCTAGGGAAGGGAGTGTGGTGGTGAATGGCAACTGCCCGAAGCAGCAGCACAGCTCTTCCAGTGCCAAAACAACTCCACATGCTCATGAACTTCACATACCATCAGCTGTCCTGGCAGCTATCTAGGAAACCCTGTTGGGTCACTTCCGGTCCCATGCCCATTGAGCCCAGTGGGATGGAATCAAGCAGCTTGAGCACTCACACAAAACGAACATGGAGCTCCTCACTCAAGGCGCTCAAAACTCCACGGCCAAAGACAAGTTCAGTGCCCAAGCCATTTCTCGCTGCCATGGAAACCAAGTGCTCTGGCAGCACATATGTCTGAAAGTGGATATGACACCTAGGGAAGGGAGTGTGTTGGTGAATGGCAACTGCCCGAAGCAGCAGCACAGCTCTTCCAGTGCCAAAACAACTCCACCTGCCTCATGAACTTCACATACCATCAGCTGTCCTGGCAGCTATCTAGGAAACCCTGTTGGGTCACTTCCGGTCCCATGCCCATTGAGCCCAGTGGGATGGAATCAAGCAGCTTCAGCACCCACACAAAACGAACATAGAGCTCCTCACTCAAGGCGCTCAAAACTCCAGAGCCACAGACAAGTTCAGTGCCCAAGCCATTTCCCGCCGCCATGGAAACCAAGTGCTCTGGCAGCACATATGTCTGAAAGTGGATATGACACCTAGGGAAGGGAGTGTGTTGGTGAATGGCAACTGCCCCAAGCAGCAGCACAGCTCTTCCAGTGCCAAAACAACTCCACCTGCCTCATGAACTTCACATACCATCTGCTGTCCTGGCAGCTATCTAGGAAACCCTTTTGGGTCACTTCCGGTCCCATGCCCATTGAGCTCAGTGGGATGGAATCAAGCAGCTTGAGCACCCACACAAAACGAACATGGAGCTCCTCACTCAAGGATCAAAACTAGTTGGCGAAAGACAAGTTCAGTTCCCAAGCCATTTCCCGCTGCCATGGAAACCAAGTGCTCTGGCAGCACATATGTCTGAAAGTGGATATGACACCTAGGGAAGGGAGTGTGCTGCTGAATGGCAACTGCCCGAAGCAGCAGCACAGCTCTTCCAGTGCCAAAACAACTCCACATGCTCATGAACTTCACATACCATCAGCTGTCCTGGCAGCTATCTAGGAAACCCTGTTGGGTCACTTCCAGTCCCATGCCCATTGAGCCCAGTGGGATGGAATCAAGCAGCTTGAGCACCCACACAAAACGAACATGGAGCTCCTCACTCAAGGCGCTCAAAACTCCACAGCCAAAGACAAGTTCAGTGCCCAAGCCATTTCCCGCTGCCATGGAAACCAAGTACTCTGGCAGCACATATGTCTGAAAGTGGATATGACACCTAGGGAAGGGATTGTGTTGGTGAATGGCAACTGCCCGAAGCAGCAGCACAGCTCTTCCACCGCCAAAACAACTCCACCTGCCTCATGAACTTCACATACCATCAGCTGTCCTGGCAGCTATCTAGGAAACCCTGTTGGGTCACTTCCGGTCCCATGCTCATTGAGCCCAGTGGGATGGAATCAAGCAGCTTGAGCACTCACACAAAACGAACATGGAGCTCCTCACTCAAGGCGCTCAAAACTCCACGGCCAAAGACAAGTTCAGTGCCCAAGCCATTTCCCGCTGCCATGGAAACCAAGTGCTCTGGCAGCACGTATGTCTGAAAGTGGATATGACACCTAGGGAAGGGAGTGTGTTGGTGAATGGCAAATGCCCGAAGCAGCAGCACAGCTCTTCCAGTGCCAAAACAACTCCACCTGCCTCATAAACTTCACATACCATCTGCTGTCCTGGCAGCTATCTAGGAAACCCTGTTGGGTCACTTCCGGTCCCATGCCCATTGAGCCCAGTGGGATGGAATCAAGCAGCTTCAGCATCCACACAAAACGAACATGGAGATCCTCACTCAAGGATCAAAACTAGTTGGCGAAAGACAAGTTCAGTGCCCAAGCCATTTCCCGCTGCCATGGAAACCAAGTGCTCTGGCAGCACGTATGTCTGAAAGTGGATATGACACCTAGGGAAGGGAGTGTGGTGGTGAATGGCAACTGCCCGAAGCAGCAGCACAGCTCTTCCAGTGCCAAAACAACTCCACATGCTCATGAACTTCACATACCATCAGCTGTCCTGGCAGCTATCTAGGAAACCCTGTTGGCTCACTTCCGGTCCCATGCCCATTGAGCCCAGTGGGATGGAATCAAGCAGCTTGAGCACTCACACAAAACGAACATGGAGCTCCTCACTCAAGGCGCTCAAAACTCCACAGCCAAAGACAAGTTCAGTGCCCAAGCCATTTCCCGCTGCCATGGAAACCAAGTGCTCTGGCAGCACATATGTCTGAAAGTGGATATGACACCTAGGGACGGGAGTGTGGTGGTGAATGGCAACTGCCCGAAGCAGCAGCACAGCTCTTCCACTGCCAAAACAACTCCACCTGCCTCATGAACTTCACATACCATCAGCTGTCCTGGCAGCTATCTAGGAAACCCTGTTGGGTCACTTCCGGTCCCATGCCCATTGAGCCCAGTGGGATGGAATCAAGCAGCTTCAGCACCCACACAAAACGAACATGGAGCTCCTCACTCAAGGCGCTCAAAACTCCACGGCCAAAGACAAGTTCAGTGCCCAAGCCATTTCCCGCTGCCATGGAAACCAAGTGCTCTGGCAGCACGTATGTCTGAAAGTGGATATGACACCTAGGGAAGGGAGTGTGCTGGTGAATGGCAACTGCCAGAAGCAGCAGCACAGCTCTTCCAGTGCCAAAACAACTCCACCTGCCTCATGAACTTCACATACCATCAGCTGTCCTGGCAGCTATCTAGGAAACCCTGTTGGGTCACTTCCGGTCCCATGCCCATTGAGCCCAGTGGGATGGAATCAAGCAGCTTCAGCACATACACAAAACGAACATGGAGATCCTCACTCAAGGATCAAAACTAGTTGGCGAAAGACAAGTTCAGTGCCCAAGCCATTTCCCGCTGCCATGGAAACCAAGTGCTCTGGCAGCACATATGTCTGAAAGTGGATATGACACCTAGGGAAGGGAGTGTGTTGGTGAATGGCAACTGCCCGAAGCAGCAGCACAGCTCATCCACCGCCAAAACAACCTCACCTGCCTCATGAACTTCACATACCATCAGTTGTCCTGGCAGCTATCTAGGAAACCCTGTTGGGTCACTTCCGGTCCCATGCCCATTGAGCAGAGTGGGATGGAATCAAGCAGCTTCAGCACATACACAAAACGAACATGGAGCTCCTCACTCAACCCGCTCAAAACTCCACGGCCAAAGACAAGTTCAGTGCCCAAGCCATTTCCCGCCGCCATGGAAACCAAGTGCTCTGGCAGCACATATGTCTGAAAGTGGATATGACACCTAGGGAAGGGAGTGTGGTGGTGAATGGCAACTGCCCGAAGCAGCAGCACAGCTCTTCCAGTGCCAAAACAACTCCACCTGCCTCATGAACTTCACATACCATCAGCTGTCCTGGCAGCTATCTAGGAAACCCTGTTGGGTCACTTCCGGTCCCATGCCCATTGAGCCCAGTGGGATGGAATCAAGCAGCTTCAGCACCCACACAAAACGAACATGGAGCTCCTCACTCAAGGATCAAAACTAGTTGGCGAAAGACAAGTTCAGTTCCCAAGCCATTTCCCGCTGCCATGGAAACCAAGTGCTCTGGCAGCACATATGTCTGAAAGTGGATATGACACCTAGGGAAGGGAGTGTGCTGCTGAATGGCAACTGCCCGAAGCAGCAGCACAGCTCTTCCAGTGCCAAAACAACTCCACATGCTCATGAACTTCACATACCATCAGCTGTCCTGGCAGCTATCTAGGAAACCCTGTTGGGTCACTTCCAGTCCCATGCCCATTGAGCCCAGTGGGATGGAATCAAGCAGCTTGAGCACCCACACAAAACGAACATGGAGCTCCTCACTCAAGGCGCTCAAAACTCCACAGCCAAAGACAAGTTCAGTGCCCAAGCCATTTCCCGCTGCCATGGAAACCAAGTGCTCTGGCAGCACATATGTCTGAAAGTGGATATGACACCTAGGGAAGGGATTGTGTTGGTGAATGGCAACTGCCCCAAGCAGCAGCACAGCTCTTCCACCGCCAAAACAACTCCACCTGCCTCATGAACTTCACATACCATCAGCTGTCCTGGCAGCTATCTAGGAAACCCTGTTGGGTCACTTCCGGTCCCATGCCCATTGAGCCCAGTGGGATGGAATCAAGCAGCTTCAGCACATACACAAAACGAACATGGAGCTCCTCACTCAAGGCGCTCAAAACTCCACGGCCAAAGACAAGTTCAGTGCCCAAGCCATTTCCCGCCGCCATGGAAACCAAGTGCTCTGGCAGCACATATGTCTGAAAGTGGATATGACACCTAGGGAAGGGAGTGTGTTGGTGAATGGCAACTGCCCGAAGCAGCAGCACAGCTCTTCCAGTGCCAAAACAACTCCACCTGCCTCATGAACTTCACATACCATCTGCTGTCCTGGCAGCTATCTAGGAAACCCTGTTGGGTCACTTCCGGTCCCATGCCCATTGAGCCCAGTGGGATGGAATCAAGCAGCTTGAGCACCCACACAAAACGAACATGGAGCTCCTCACTCAAGGATCAAAACTAGTTGGCGAAAGACAAGTTCAGTTCCCAAGCCATTTCCCGCTGCCATGGAAACCAAGTGCTCTGGCAGCACGTATGTCTGAAAGTGGATATGACACCTAGGGAAGGGAGTGTGGTGGTGAATGGCAACTGCCCGAAGCAGCAGCACAGCTCTTCCAGTGCCAAAACAACTCCACCTGCCTCATGAACTTCACATACCATCAGCTGTCCTGGCAGCTATCTAGGAAACCCTGTTGGGTCACTTCCGGTCCCATGCCCATTGAGCCCAGTGGGATGGAATCAAGCAGCTTCAGCACCCACACAAAATGAACATGGAGCTCCTCATTCAAGGCGCTCAAAACTCCACGGCCAAAGGCAAGTTCAGTGAACAAGCCATTTCCCGCTGCCATGGAAACCAAGTGCTCTGGCAGCACATATGTCTGAAAGTGGATATGACACCTAGACAAGGGAGTGTGTTGGTGAATGGCAACTGTCCGAAACAGCAGCACAGCTCTTCCAGTGCCAAAACAACTCCACCTGCCTCATGAACTTCACATACCATCAGCTGTCATGGCAGCTATCTAGGAAACCCTGTTGGGTCACTTCCGGTCCCATGCCCATTGAGCCCAGTGGGATGGAATCAAGCAGCTTCAGCACCCACACAAAACGAACATGGAGCTCCTCACTCAAGGATCAAAACTAGTCGGCGAACGACAAGTTCAGTGCCCAAGCCATTTCCCGCTGCCATGGAAACCAAGTGCTCTGGAAGCACATATGTCTGAAAGTGGATATGACACCTAGGGAAGGGAGTGTGCTGGTGAATGGCAACTGCCCGAAGCAGCAGCACAGCTCTTCCACTGCAAAAACAACTCCACCTGCCTCATGAACTTCACATACCATCAGCTGTCTTGGCAGCTATCTAGGAAACCCTGTTGGGTCACTTCCGGTCCCATGCCCATTGAGCCCAGTGGGATGGAAACAAGCAGCTTCAGCACCCACACAAAACGAACATGGAGCTCCTCACTCAAGGCGCTCAAAACTCCACGGCCAAAGACAAGTTCAGTGCCCAAGCCATTTCCCGCTGCCATGGAAACCAAGTGCTCTGGCAGCACATATGTCTGAAAGTGGATATGACACCTAGACAAGGGAGTGTGTTGGTGAATGGCAACTGCCAGAAGCAGCAGCACAGCTCTTCCAGTGCCAAAACAACTCCACCTGCCTCATGAACTTCACATACCATCAGCTGTCCTGGCAGCTATCTAGGATACCCTGTTGGGTCACTTCCGGTCCCATGCCCATTGAGCCCATTGGGATGGAATCAAGCAGCTTCAGCACCCACACAAAACGAACATGGAGCTCCTCACTCAAGGCGCTCAAAACTCCACAGCCAAAGACAAGTTCAGTGCCCAAGCCATTTCCCGCTGCCATGGAAACCAAGTGCTCTGGCAGCACATATGCCTGAAAGTGCATATGACACCTAGGCAAAGGAGTGTGGTGGTGAATGGGAACTGTCCGAAACAGCAGCACAGCTCTTCCACTGCAAAAACAACTCCACCTGCCTCATGAACTTCACATACCATCAGCTGTCCTGGCAGCTATCTAGGAAACCCTGTAGGGTCACTTCCGGTCCCATGCCCATTGAGCCCAGTGGGATGGAATCAAGCAGCTTCAGCACCCACACAAAACGAACATGGAGCTCCTCACTCAAGGCGCTCAAAACTAGTTCGCGAAAGACAAGTTCAGTGCCCAAGCCATTTCCCGCTGCCATGGAAACCAAGTGCTCTGGCAGCACATATGTCTGAAAGTGGATATGACACCTAGGGAAGGGAGTGTGCTGGTGAATTGGAACTGTCCGAAAGAGCAGCACAGCTCTTCCAGTCCAAAATAATTCCGCCTGCCTCATGAACTTCACATACTATCAGCTGTCCTGACAGCTATCTAGGAAACCCTGTTGGGTCACTTCCGGTCCCATGCCCATTGAGCACAGGGGGATGGAATCAAGCAGCTTCAGCACCCACACAAAACGAACATGGAGCTCCTCACTCAAGGCGCTCAAAACTCCACGGCCAAAGACAAGTTCAGTGCCCAAGCCATTTCCCGCTGCCATATAAACCAAGTGCTCTGGCAGCACATATGTCTGAAAGTGGATATGACACCTAGGGAAGGGAGTGTGGTGGTGAATGGCAACTGCCCGAAGCAGCAGCACAGCTCTTCCACTGCCAAAACAACTCCACCTGCCTCATGAACTTCACATACCATCAGCTGTCCTGGCAGCTATCTAGGAAACCCTGTTGGGTCACTTCCGGTCCCATGCCCATTGAGCCCAGTGGGATGGAATCAAGCAGCTTGAGCACCCACACAAAACGAACATGGAGCTCCTCACTCAAGGCGCTCAAAACTCCACAGCCACAGACAAGTTCAGTGCCCAAGCCATTTCCCGCTGCCATGGAAACCAAGTGCTCTGGCAGCACATATGTCTGAAAGTGGATATGACACCTAGGGAAGGGAGTGTGTTGGTGAATGGGAACTTCCCGAAGCAGCAGCACAGCTCTTCCACTGCAAAAACAACTCCACCTGCCTCATGAGCTTCACATACTATCAGCTGTCCTGGCAGCTATCTAGGAAACCCTGTTGGGTCACTTGCAGTCCCATGCCCATTGAGCCCAGTGGGATGGAATCAAGCAGCTTCAGCACCCACACAAAACGAACATGGAGCTCCTCACTCAAGGCGCTCAAAACTACTTGGCGAAAGACAAGTTCAGTGCCCAAGCCATTTCCCGCTGCCATGGAAACCAAGTGCTCTGGCAGCACATATGTCTGAAAGTGGATCTGACACCTAGGGAAGGGAGTGTGTTGGTGAATGGCAACTGCCCGAAGCAGCAGCACAGCTCTTCCAGTGCCAAAACAACTCCACCTGCCTCATGAACTTCCCATACCATCAGCTGTCCTGGCAGCTATCTAGGAAACCCTGTTGGGTCACTTCGGGTCCCATGCCCATAGAGCCCAGTGGGATGGAATCAAGCAGCTTGAGAACCCACACAAAACGAACATGGAGCTCCTCACTCAACGCGCTCAAAACTCCACAGCCAAAGACAAGTTCAGTGCCCAAGCCATTTCCCGCTGCCATGGAAACCAAGTGCTCTGTCAGCACATATGTCTGAAAGTGGATATGACACCTAGGGAAGGGAGTGTGCTGGTGAATGGGAACTGCCCAAAGCAGCAGCACAGCACTTCCAGTGCCAAAACAACTCCACCTGCCTCATGAACTTCACATACCATCAGCTGTCCTGGCAGCTATCTAGGAAACCCTGTTGGCTCACTTCCTTTCCCATGCCCATTGAGCCCAGTGGCATGGAATCAAGCAGCTTCAGCATCCACACAAAACGAACATGGAGCTCCTCACTCAAGGCGCTCAAAACTCCACAGCCAAAGACAAGTTCAGTGCCGAAGCCATTTCCCGCTGCCATGGAAACCAAGTGCTCTGGCAGCACATATGTCTGAAAGTGGATATGACACCTAGGGAAGGGAGTGTGCTGGTGAATGGCAACTGTCCGAAGCAGCAGCACAGCTCTTCCACTGCAAAAACAACTCCACTTGCCTCATGAACTTCACATACCATCAGCTGTCCTGGCAGCTATCTTGGAAACCCTGTGGGGTCACTTCCGGTCCCATGCCCATTGAGCCCAGTGGGATGGAATCAAGCAGCTTGAGCACCCACACAAAACGAACATGGAGCTCCTCACTCAAGGCGCTCAAAACTCCACAGCCAAAGACAAGTTCAGTGCCCAAGCCATTTCCAGCTGCCATGGAAACCAAGTGCTCTGGCAGCACATATGTCTGAAAGTGGATATGACACCTAGGGAAGGGAGTGTGGTGGTGAATGGCAACTGGCCGAAGCAGCAGCACAGTTCTTCCAGTGCCAAAACAACTCCACCTGCCTCATGAACTTCACATACCATCAGCTGTCCTGGCAGCTATCTAGAAAACCCTGTTGGGTCACTTCCGGTCCCATGCCCATTGAGCCCAGTGGGATGGAATCAAGCAGCTTCAGCACATACACAAAACGAACATGGAGCTCCTCACTCAAGGCGCTCAAAACTCCACGGCCAAAGACAAGTTTAGTGCCCAAGCCATTTCCCGCTGCCATGGAAACCAAGTGTTCTGGCAGCACATATGTCTGAAAGTAGATATGACACCTAGGGAAGGGAGTGTGGTGGTGAATGGCAACTGCCCAAAGCATCAGCACAGCTCTTCCATTTCCAAAACAACTCGACCAGCCTCATGAACTTCACATACCATCAGCTGTCCTGGCAGCTATCTAGGAAACCCTGTTGGGTCACTTCCGGTCCCATGCCCATTGAGCCCAGTGGGATGGAATCAAGCAGCTTCAGCACCCACACAAAACTAACATAGAGCTCCTCACTCAAGGCGCTCAAAACTACTTGGCGAAAGACAAGTTCAGTGCCCAAGACATTTCCCGCTGCCATGGAAACCAAGTGCTCTGGCAGCACATATGTCTGAAAGTGGATATGACACCTAGGGAAGGGAGTGTGGTGGTGAATGGCCACTGCCCGAAGCAGCAGCACAGCTCTTCCAGTGCCAAAACAACTCCATCTGCCTCATGAACTTCACATACCAGCAGCTGTCCTGGCAGCTATCTAGGAAACCATGTTGGGTCACTTCCGGTCCCATGCCCATTGAGCCCAGTGGGATGGAATCAAGCAGCTTGAGCACCCACACAAAACGAACATGGAGCTCCTCACTCAAGGCGCTCAAAACTACTTCGCGAAAGACAAGTTCAGTGCCCAAGCCATTTCCCGCTGCCATGGAAACCAAGTGCTCTGGCAGCACATATGTCTGAAAGTGGATATGACACCTAGGGAAGGGAGTGTGCTGGTGAATGGGAACTGCCCAAAGCAGCACCACAGCTCTTCCAGTGCCAAAACAACTCCACCTGACTCATGAACTTCACATACCATCAGCTGTCTTGGCAGCTATCTAGGAAACCCTGTTGGGTCACTTCCGGTCCCATGCCCATTGAGCCCAGAGGGATGGAATCAAGCAGCTTCAGCACCCACACAAAACGAACATGGAGCTCCTCACTCAAGGCGCTCAAAACTCCACAGCCAAAGACAAGTTCAGTGCCCAAGCCATTTCCCGCTGCCATGGAAACCAAGTGCTCTGGCAGCACATATGTCTGAAAGTAGATATGACACCTAGGGAAGGGAGTGTGGTGGTGAATGGCAACTGCCCAAAGCAGCAGCACAGCTCTTCAACTGCAAAAACAACTCCACCTGCCTCATGAACTTCACATACCATCAGCTGTCCTGACAGCTATCTAGGAAACCCTGTTGGGTCACTTCCGGTCCCATGAACATTGAGCCCAGTGGGATGGAACCAAGCAGCTTCAGCACATACAAAAAATGAACATGAAGCTCCTCACTCAAGGCGCGAAAAACTCCACAGCCAAAGACAAGTTCAGTGCCCAAGCCATTTCCCGCTGCCATGGAAACCAAGTGATCTGGTAGCACATATGTCTGAAAGTGGATATGACACCTAGGGAAGGGAGTGTGGTGGTGAATGGGAACTGTCCGAAGCAGCAGCACAGCTCTTCCACTGCAAAAACAACTCCACCTGCCTCATGAACTTCACATACCATCAGCTGTCCTGGCAGCTATCTAGGAAACCCTGTTGGGTCACTTCCGGTCCCATGCCCATTGAGCCCAGTGGGATGCAATCAAGCAGCTTGAGCACCCACACAAAACTAACATGGAGCTCCTCACTCAAGGCGCTCAAAACTCCACAGCCAAAGACAAGTTCAGTGCCCAAGCCATTTCCCGCTGCCATGGAAACCAAGTGCTCTGGCAGCACATATGTCTGAAAGAGGATATGACACCTAGGGAAGGGAGTGTGTTGGTGAATGGCAACTGCCCAAAGCAGCAGCACAGCTCTTCCAGTGCCAAAACAACTCCACCTGCCTCATGAACTTCACATACCATCAGCTGTCCTGGCAGCTATCTAGGAAACCCTGTGGGGTCACGTCTGGTCCCATGCCCATTGAGCCCAGTGGGATGGAATCAAGCAGCTTGAGCACCCACACAAAACGAACATGGAGCTCCTCACTCAAGGCGCTCAAAACTCCACGGCCAAAGACAAGTTCAGTGCCCAAGCCATTTTCCGCTGCCATGGAAACCAAGTGCTCTGGCAGCACATATGTCTGAAAGTGGATATGACACCTAGGGAAGGGAGTCTGGTGGTGAATGGGAACTGTCCGAAGCAGCAGCACAGCTCTTCCACTGCCAAAACAACTCCACCTGCCTCATGAACTTCACATACCATCAGCTGTCCTGGCAGCTATCTAGGAAACCCTGTTTGGTCACTTCCAGTCCCATGCCCATTGAGCCCAGGGGGATGGAATCAAGCAGCTTGAGCACCCACACAAAACGAACATGGAGCTCCACACTCAAGGCGCTCAAAACTCCACGGCCAAAGGCAAGTTCAGTGCCCAAGCCATTTCCCGCTGCCAAGGAAACCAAGTGCTCTGGCAGCACATATGTCTGAAAGTGGATATGACACCTAGGGAAGGGAGTGTGTTGGTGAATGGCAACTGCCCGAAGCAGCAGCACAGCTCTTCCACTGCCAAAACAACTCCACCTGCCTCATGAACTTCACATACCATCAGCTGTCCTGGCAGCTATCTAGGAAACCCTGTTGGGTCACTTCCGGTCCCATTCCCATTGAGCCCAGTGGGATGGAATCAAGCAGCTTCCGTATCCACACAAAACTAACATAGAGCTCCTCACTCAAGGCGCACAAAACTCCACAGGTAAAGACAAGTTCAGTGCCCAAGCCATTTCACGCTGCCATGGAAACCAATTGCTCTGGCAGCACATATGTCTGAAAGTGGATATGACACCTAGGGAAGGGAGTGTGGTGGTGAATGGAAACTGCCCAAAGCAGCAGCACAGCTCTTCCAGTGCCAAAACAACTCCACCTGCCTCATGAACTTCACATACCATCAGCTGTCCTGGCAGCTATCTAGGAAACCCTGTTGGGTCACTTCCGGTCCCATGCCCATTGAGCCCAGTGGGATGGAATCAAGCAGCTTGAGCACCCACACAAAACGAACATGGAGCTCCTCACTCAAGGCGCTCAAAACTCCACAGCGAAAGACAAGTTAGTGCCGAAACAATTTCCCGCTGCCATGGAAACCAAGTGCTCTGGCAGCACATATGTCTGAAAGTGGATATGACACCTAGGGAAGGGAGTGTGTTGGTGAATGGCAACTGCCAGAAGCAACAGCACAGCTCTTTCACTGCAAAAACAACTCCGCCTTCCTCATGAACTTTACATACCATCAGCTGTCCTGGCAGCTCTCTAGGAAACCCTGTTGGGTCACTTCCGGTCCCATGCCCATTGAGCCCAGTGGGATGGAATCAAGCAGCTTCAGCACCCACACAAAACGAACATGGAGCTCCTCACTCAAGGCGCTCAAAACTCCACGGCCAAAGACAAGTTCAGTGCCCAAGCCATTTCCCGCTGCCATGGAAACCAAGTGCTCTGGCAGCACATATGTCTGAAAGTGGATATGACACCTAGGGAAGGGAGTGTGCTGGTGAATGGGAACTGTCCGAAGCAGCAGCACAGCTCTTCCACTGCCAAAACAACTCCACCTGCCTCATGAACTTCACATACCATCAGCTGTCCTGGCAGCTATCTAGGAAACCCTGTTTGGTCACTTCCAGTCCCATGCCCATTGAGCCCAGGGGGATGGAATCAAGCAGCTTGAGCACCCACACAAAACGAACATGGAGCTCCACACTCAAGGCGCTCAAAACTCCACGGCCAAAGACAAGTTCAGTGCCCAAGCCATTTCCCACTGCAATGGAAACCAAGTGCTCTGGCAGCACATATCTCTGAAAGTGGATATGACACCTAGGGAAGGGAGTGTGGTGGTGAATGGCAACTGCCCGAAGCAGCAGCACAGCTCTTCCACTGCAAAAACAACTCCACCTGCCTCATGAACTTCACATACCATCAGCTGTCCTGGCAGTTATCTAGGAAACCCTGTTGGGTCACTTCCGGTCCCATGCCCATTGAGCCCAGTGGGATGGAATCAAGCAGCTTCCGTATCCACACAAAACTAACATAGAGCTCCTCACTCAAGGCGCACAAAACTCCACAGGTAAAGACAAGTTCAGTGCCCAAGCCATTTCACGCTGCCATGGAAACCAATTGCTCTGGCAGCACATATGTCTGAAAGTGGATATGACACCTAGGGAAGGGAGTGTGGTGGTGAATGGAAACTGCCCAAAGCAGCAGCACAGCTCTTCCAGTGCCAAAACAACTCCACCTGCCTCATGAACTTCACATACCATCAGCTGTCCTGGCAGCTATCTAGGAAACCCTGTTGGGTCACTTCCGGTCCCATGCCCATTGAGCCCAGTGGGATGGAATCAAGCAGCTTGAGCACCCACACAAAACGAACATGGAGCTCCTCACTCAAGGCGCTCAAAACTCCACAGCGAAAGACAAGTTAGTGCCGAAACAATTTCCCGCAGCCATGGAAACCAAGTGCTCTGGCAGCACATATGTCTGAAAGTGGATATGACACCTAGGGAAGGGAGTGTGTTGGTGAATGGCAACTGCCCGAAGCAACAGCACAGCTCTTTCACTGCAAAAACAACTCCGCCTTCCTCATGAACTTTACATACCATCAGCTGTCCTGGCAGCTCTCTAGGAAACCCTGTTGGGTCACTTCCGGTCCCATGCCCATTGAGCCCAGTGGGATGGAATCAAGCAGCTTCAGCACCCACACAAAACGAACATGGAGCTCCTCACTCAAGGCACTAAAAACTCCAAGGCCAAAGACAAGTTCAGTGCCCAAGCCATTTATCGCTGCCATGGAAACCAAGTGCTCTGGCAGCACATATGTCTGAAAGTAAATATGACACCTAGGGAAGGGAGTGTGGTGGTGAATGGCAACTGCCCGAAGCAGCAGCACAGCTCTTCCAGTGCCAAAAAACCTGCAACTGCCTCATGAACTTCACATACCATCAGCTGTCCTTGCAGCTATCTAGGAAACCCTGTTGGGTCACTTCCTTTCCCATGCCCATTGAGCCCAGGGGGATGGAATCAAGCAGCTTGAGCACCCACACAAAACGAACATGGAGCTCCTCACTCAAGGCGCTCAAAACTACATGGCCAAAGACAAGTTCAGTGCCCAAGCCATTTCCCGCTGCCATGGAAACCAAGTGCTCTGGCAGCACATATGTCTGAAAGTGGATATGACACCTAGGGAAGGGAGTGTGCTGGTGAATGGCAACTGCCCGAAGCAGCAGCACAGCTCTTCCACTGCCAAAACAACTCCACCTGCCTCATGAACTTCACATACCATCAGCTGTCCTGGCAGCTATCTAGGAAACCCTGTTGGGTCACTTCGGGTCCCATGCCCATTGAGCCCAGGGGGATGGAATCAAGCAGCTTCAGCACCCACACAAAACTAACATGGAGCTCCTCACTCAAGGCGCTCAAAACTAGTTCGCGAAAGACAAGTTCAGTGCCCAAGCCATTTCCCGCTGAAGGAAACCAAGTGCTCTGGCAGCACATATGTCTGAAAGTGGATATGACACCTAGGGAAGGGAGTGTGTTGGTGAATGGCAACTGCCCGAAGCAGCAGCACAGCTCTTCCACTGCCAAAACAACTCCACCTGGCTCATGAACTTCACATACCATCAGCTGTCCTGGCAGCTATCTAGGAAACCCTGTTGGGTCACTTCCGGTCCCATGCCCATTGAGCCCAGTGGGATGGAATCAAGCAGCTTCAGCACCCACACAAAACGAACATGGAGCTCCTCACTCAAGGCGCTCAAAACTCCACAGCCAAAGACAAGTTCAGTGCCCAAGCCATTTCCCGCTGCCATGGAAACCAAGTGCTCTGGCAGCACATATGTCTGAAAGTGGATATGACACCTAGGGAAGGGAGTGTGCTGGTGAATGGGAACTGTCCGAAGCAGCAGCACAGCTCTTCCACTGCCAAAACAACTCCACCTGCCTCATGAACTTCACATACCATCAGCTGTCCTGGCAGCTATCTAGGAAACCCTGTTGGGTCACTTCCAGTCCCATGCCCATTGAGCCCAGGGGGATGGAATCAAGCAGCTTGAGCACCCACACAAAACGAACATGGAGCTCCACACTCAAGGCGCTCAAAACTCCACGGCCAAAGACAAGTTCAGTGCCCAAGCCATTTCCCGCTGCAATGGAAACCAAGTGCTCTGGCAGCACATATCTCTGAAAGTGGATATGACACCTAGGGAAGGGAGTGTGGTGGTGAATGGAAACTGCCCGAAGCAGCAGCACAGCTCTTCCACTGCCAAAACAACTCCACCTGCCTCATGAACTTCACATACCATCAGCTGTTATGGCAGCTATCTAGGAAACCCTGTTGGGTCACTTCCGGTCCCATGAACATTGAGCCCAGAGGGATGGAATCAAGCAGCTTCAGCACCCACACAAAACTAACATAGAGCTCCTCACTCAAGGCGCACAAAACTCCACAGGTAAAGAGAAGTTCAGTGCCCAAGCCATTTCACGCTGCCATGGAAACCAATTGCTCTGGCAGCACATATGTCTGAAAGTGGATATGACACCTAGGGAAGGGAGTGTGGTGGTGAATGGAAACTGCCCAAAGCAGCAGCACAGCTCTTCCAGTGCCAAAACAACTCCACCTGGCTCATGAACTTCACATACCATCAGCTGTCCTGGCAGCTATCTAGGAAACCCTGTTGGGTCACTTCCGGTCCCATGCCCATTGAGCCCAGGGGGATGGAATCAAGCAGCTTGAGCACCCACACAAAATGAACATGGAGCTCCTCACTCAAGGCACACAAAACTCCACAGCCAAAGACAAGTTCAGTGCCCAAGCCATTTCCCGCTGCCATGGAAACCAAGTGCTCTGGCAGCACATATGTCTGAAAGTGGATATGACACCTAGGGAAGGGAGTCTCGTGGAGAAT
This sequence comes from Ochotona princeps, assembly GCF_030435755.1. NCBI lineage: Eukaryota > Metazoa > Chordata > Mammalia > Lagomorpha > Ochotonidae > Ochotona > Ochotona princeps. The sequence goes on along the minus strand of NC_080832.1, from coordinate 145,074,847 downwards.
GGGAACTGTCCGAAGCAGCAGCACAGCTCTTCCACTGCCAAAACAACTCCACCTGCCTCATGAACTTCACATACCATCAGCTGTCCTGGCAGCTCTCTAGGAAACCCTGTTGGGTCACTTCCTTTCCCATGCCCATTGAGCCCAGGGGGATGGAATCAAGCAGCTTGAGCACCCACACAAAACGAACATGGAGCTCCTCACTCAAGGCGCTCAAAACTACATGGCCAAAGACAAGTTCAGTGCCCAAGCCATTTCCCGCTGCCATGGAAACCAAGTGCTCTGGCAGCACATATGTCTGAAAGTGGATATGACACCTAGGGAAGGGAGTGTGCTGGTGAATGGCAACTGCCCGAAGCAGCAGCACAGCTCTTCCAGTGCCAAAACAACTCCACCTGCCTCATGAACTTCACATACCATCAGCTGTCCTGGCAGCTATCTAGGAAACCCTGTTGGGTCACTTCGGGTCCCATGCCCATTGAGCCCAGGGGGATGGAATCAAGCAGCTTCAGCACCCACACAAAACGAACATGGAGCTCCTCACTCAAGGCGCTCAAAACTAGTTCGCGAAAGACAAGTTCAGTGCCCAAGCCATTTCCCGATGTAGGAAACCAAGTGCTCTGGCAGCACATATGTCTGAAAGTGGATATGACACCTAGGGAAGGGAGTGTGTTGGTGAATGGCAACTGCCCGAAGCAGCAGCACAGCTCTTCCACTGCCAAAACAACTCCACCTGCCTCATGAACTTCACATACCATCAGCTGTCCTGGCAGCTATCTAGGAAACCCTGTTGGGTCACTTCCGGTCCCATGCCCATTGAGCCCAGTGGGATGGAATCAAGCAGCTTCAGCACCCACACAAAACGAACATGGAGCTCCTCACTCAAGGCGCTCAAAACTCCACAGCCAAAGACAAGTTCAGTGCCCAAGCCATTTCCCGCTGCCATGGAAACCAAGTGCTCTGGCAGCACATATGTCTGAAAGTGGATATGACACCTAGGGAAGGGAGTGTGCTGGTGAATGGGAACTGCCCGAAGCAGCAGCACAGCTCTTCCACTGCCAAAACAACTCCACCTGCCTCATGAACTTCACATACCATCAGCTGTCCTGGCAGCTATCTAGGAAACCCTGTTGGGTCACTTCCAGTCCCATGCCCATTGAGCCCAGGGGGATGGAATCAAGCAGCTTGAGCACCCACACAAAACGAACATGGAGCTCCACACTCAAGGCGCTCAAAACTCCACGGCCAAAGACAAGTTCAGTGCCCAAGCCATTTCCTGCTGCAATGGAAACCAAGTGCTCTGGCAGCACATATCTCTGAAAGTGGATATGACACCTAGGGAAGGGAGTGTGGTGGTGAATGGCAACTGCCCGAAGCAGCAGCACAGCTCTTCCACTGCCAAAACAACTCCACCTGCCTCATGAACTTCACATACCATCAGCTGTCCTGGCAGCTATCTAGGAAACCCTGTGGGGTCACTTCCGGTCCCATGCCCATTGAGCCCAGAGGGATGGAATCAAGCAGCTTCAGCACCCACACAAAACTAACATTGAGCTCCTCACTCAAGGCGCACAAAACTCAACAGGTAAAGACAGTTCAGTGCCCAAGCCATTTCACGCTGCCATGGAAACCAATTGCTCTGGCAGCACATATGTCTGAAAGTGGATATGACACCTAGGGAAGGGAGTGTGGTGCTGAATGGAAACTGCCCAAAGCAGCAGCACAGCTCTTCCAGTGCCAAAACAACTCCACCTGCCTCATGAACTTCACATACCATCAGCTGTCCTGGCAGCTATCTAGGAAACCCTGTTGGGTCACTTCCGGTCCCATGCCCATTGAGCCCAGGGGGATGGAATCAAGCAGCTTGAGCACCCACACAAAACGAACATGGAGCTCCTCACTCAAGCCGCTCAAAACTCCACAGCGAAAGACAAGTTAGTGCCGAAACAATTTCCCGCTGCCATGGAAACCAAGTGCTCTGGCAGCACATATGTCTGAAAGTGGATATGACACCTAGGGAAGGGAGTGTGCTGGTGAATGGCAACTGCCCGAAGCAGCAGCACAGCTCTTTCACTGCCAAAACAACTCCGCCTGCCTCATGAACTTCACATACCATCAGCTGTCCTGGCAGCTCTCTAGGAAACCCTGTTGGGTCACTTCTGGTCCCATGCCCATTGAGCCCAGTGGGATGGAATCAAGCAGCTTCAGCACCCACACAAAACGAACATGGAGCTCCTCACTCAAGGCGCACAAAACTCCACAGGTAAAGAGAAGTTCAGTGCCGAAGCCATTTCGCGCTGCCATGGAAACCAATTGCTCTGGCAGCACATATGTCTGAAAGTGGATATGACACCTAGGGAAGGGAGTGTGCTGGTGAATGGCAACTGCCCAAAGCAGCAGCACAGCTCTTCCAGTGCCAAAACAACTCCACCTGCCTCATGAACTTCACATACCATCAGCTGTCCTGGCAGCTATCTAGGAAACCCTGTTGGGTCACTTCGGGTCCCATGCCCATTGAGCCCAGGGGGATGGAATCAAGCAGCTTCAGCACGCACACAAAACTAACATGGAGCTCCTCACTCAAGGCGCTCAAAACTAGTTCGCGAAAGACAAGTTCAGTGCCCAAGCCATTTCCCGCTGAAGGAAATCAAGTGCTCTGGCAGCACATATGTCTGAAAGTGGATATGACACCTAGGGAAGGGAGTGTGTTGGTGAATGGCAACTGCCCGAAGCAGCAGCACAGCTCTTCCACTGCCAAAACAACTCCACCTGCCTCATGAACTTCACATACCATCAGCTGTCCTGGCAGCTATCTAGGAAACCCTGTTGGGTCACTTCCGGTCCCATGCCCATTGAGCCCAGTGGGATGGAATCAAGCAGCTTCAGCACCCACACAAAACGAACATGGAGCTCCTCACTCAAGGCGCTCAAAACTCCACGGCCAAAGACAAGTTCAGTGCCCAAGCCATTTCCCGCTGCCATGGAAACCAAGTGCTCTGGCAGCACATATGTCTGAAAGTGGATATGACACCTAGGGAAGGGAATGTGCTGGTGAATGGGAACTGTCCGAAGCAGCAGCACAGCTCTTCCACTGCCAAAACAACTCCACCTGCCTCATGAACTTCACATACCATCAGCTGTCCTGGCAGCTATCTAGGAAACCCTGTTTGGTCACTTCCAGTCCCATGCCCATTGAGCCCAGGGGGATGGAATCAAGCAGCTTGAGCACCCACACAAAACGAACATGGAGCTCCACACTCAAGGCGCTCAAATCTCCACGGCCAAAGACAAGTTCAGTGAACAAGCCATTTCCCGCTGCAATGGAAACCAAGTGCTCTGGCAGCACATATCTCTGAAAGTGGATATGACACCTAGGGAAGGGAGTGTGGTGGTGAATGGCAACTGCCCGAAGCAGCAGCACAGCTCTTCCACTGCCAAAACAACTCCACCTGCCTCATGAACTTCACATACCATCAGCTGTCCTGGCAGCTATCTAGGAAACCCTGTTGGGTCACTTCCGGTCCCATGCCCATTGAGCCCAGAGGGATGGAATCAAGCAGCTTCAGCACCCACACAAAACGAACATGGAGCTCCTCACTCAAGGCACTCAAAACTACATGGCCAAAGACAAGTTCAGTGCCCAAGCCATTTCCCGCTGCCATGGAAACCAAGTGCTCTGGCAGCACATATGTCTGAAAGTGGATATGACACCTAGGGAAGGGAGTGTGCTGGTGAATGGCAACTGCCCAAAGCAGCAGCACAGCTCTTCCACTGCCAAAACAACTCCACCTGCCTCATGAACTTCACATACCATCAGCTGTCCTGGCAGCTATCTAGGAAACCCTGTGGGGTGACTTCCGGTCCCATGCCCATTGAGCTCAGTGGGATGGAATCAAGCAGCTTGACCACCCACACAAAACGAACATGGAGCTCCTCACTCAAGGCGCTCAAAACTCCACAGCCAAAGACAAGTTCAGTGCCCAAGCCATTTCCCGCTGCCATGGAAACCAAGTGCTCTGGCAGCACATATGTCTGAAAGTGGATATGACACCTAGGGAAGGGAGTGTGGTGGTGAATGGCAACTGCCCGAAGCTGCAGCACAGCTCTTCCACTGCCAAAACAACTCCACCTGCCTCATGAACTTCACATACCATCAGCTGTCCTGGCAGCTATCTAGGAAACCCTGTTGGGTCACTTCCGGTCCCATGCCCATTGAGCCCAGTGGGATGGAATCAAGCAGCTTCAGCACCCACACAAAACTAACATGGAGCTCCTCACTCAAGGCGCTGAAAATTCCACGGCCAAAGACAAGTTCAGTGCCCAAGCCATTTCCCGCTGCCATGCAAACCAAGTGCTCTGGCAGCACATATGTCTAAAAGTGGATATGACACCTAGCTAAGGGAGGGAGGTGGTGAATGGCAACTTCCCGAAGCAGCAGCACAGCTCTTCCAGTGCCAAAACAACTCCACCTGCCTCATGAACTTCACATACCATCAGCTGTCCTGGCAGCTCTCTAGGAAACCCTGTTGGGTCACTTCCGGTCCCATGCCCATTGAGCCCAGTGGGATGGAATCAAGCAGCTTCAGCACACACACAAAACGAACATGGAGCTCCTCAACAAGGCGCTCAAAACTCCACAGCCAAAGACAAGTTCAGTGCCCAACCCATTTCCCGCTGCCATGGAAACCAAGTGCTCTGGCAGCACATATCTCTGAAAGTGGATATGACACCTAGGCAAGGGAGTGTGCTGGTGAATGGCAACTGCCCAAAGCAGCAGCACAGCTCTTCCACTGCCAAAACAACTCCACCTGCCTCATGAACTTCACATACCATCAGCTGTCCTGGCAGCTATCTAGGAAACCCTGTTGGGTCACTTCCGGTCCCATGCCCATTGAGCCCAGGGGGATGGAATCAAGCAGCTTCAGCACCCACACAAAACGAACATGGAGCTCCTCACTCAAGACGCTCAAAACAGCACGGCCAAAGACAAGTTCAGTGCCCAAGCCATTTCCCGCTGCCATGGAAACCAAGTGCTCTGGCAGCACATATGTCTGAAAGTGGTTATGACACCTAGGGAAGGGAGTGTGGTGGTGAATGGCAACTGCCCGAAGCAGCAGCACAGCTCTTCCAGTGCCAAAACAACTCCACCTGCCTCATGAACTTCACATACCATCAGCTGTCCTGGCAGCTATCTAGGAAACCCTTTTGGGTCACTTCTGGTCCCAGGCCCATTGAGCCCAGTCTGATGGAATCAAGCAGCTTGAGCACCCACACAAAATGAACATGGAGCTCCTCACTCAAGGCGCTCAAAACTACTTGGCGAAAGACAAGTTCAGTGCCCAAGCCATTTCCCGCTGCCATGGAAACCAAGTGCTCTGGCAGCACATATGTCTGAAAGTGGATATGACACCTAGGGAAGGGAGTGTGTTGGTGAATGGCAACTGCCCGAAGCAGCAGCACAATTCTTCCACTGCAAAAACAACTCCGCCTGCCTCATGAACTTCACATACCATCAGCTGTCCTGGCAGCTCTCTAGGAAACCCTGTAGGGTCACTTCCGGTCCCATGCCCATTGAGCTCAGTGGGATGGAATCAAGCAGCTTCAGCACCCACACAAAAAGAACATGGAGCTCCTCACTCAATGCGCTCAAAACTCCACAGCCAAAGACAAGTTCAGTGCCCAAGCCATTTCCCGCTGCCATGGAAACCAAGTGCTCTGGCAGCACATATGTCTGAAAGTGGATATGACACCTAGGGAAGGGAGTGTGGTGGTGAATGGCAAATGCCCGAAGCAGCAGCACAGCTCTTCCAGTGCAAAAACAATTCAGCCTGCCTCATGACCTTCACATACCATCAGCTGTCCTGGCAGCTATCTATGAAACCCTGTTGGGTCACTTCCGGTCCCATGCCCATTGAGCCCAGTGGGATGGAATCAAGCAGCTTCAGCACCCACACAAAACGAACATGGAGCTCCTCACTCAAGTTGCTCAAAACTCCACAGCCAAAGACAAGTTCAGTGCCCAAGGCAGTTCCCGCTGCCATGGAAACCAAGTGCTCTGGCAGCACATATGTCTGAAAGTGGATATGACACCTAGGGAAGGGAGTGTGTTGGTGAATGGCAACTGCCCGAAGCAGCAGCACAGCTCTTCCACTGCCAAAACAACTCCACCTGCCTCATGAACTTCACATACCATCAGCTGTCCTGGCAGCTATCTAGGAAACCCTGTTGGGTCACTTCCGGTCCCATGCCCATTGAGCCCAGTGGGATGGAATCAAGCAGCTTCAGCACCCACACAAAACGAACATGGAGCTCCTCACTCAAGGCGCTCAAAACTCCATGGCCAAAGACAAGTTCAGTGCCCAAGCCATTTCCCGCTGCCATGGAAACCAAGTGCTCTGGCAGCACATATGTCTGAAAGTGGATATGACACCTAGGGAAGGGAGTGTGCTGGTGAATGGCAACTGTCAAAAGCAACAGCACAGCTCTTCCACTGCCAAAATAACTCCACCTGCCTCATGAACTTCACATACCATCAGCTGTCTTGGCAGCTATCTAGGAAACCCTGTTGCGTCACTTCCGGTCCCATGCCATTGAGCCCAGTGGGATGAAATCAAGCAGCTTCAGCACCCACACAAAACGAACATGGAGCTCCTCACTCAAGGCGCTCAAAACTACATGGCGAAAGAGAAGTTCAGTGCCCAAGCCATTTCCCGCTGCCATGGATCCAAGTGCTCTGTCAGCACATATGTCTGAAAGTGGATATGACACCTAGGGAAGGGAGTGTGCTGGTGAATGGCAACTGCCCGAAGCAGCAGCACAGCTCTTCCACTGCAAAAACAACTCCGCCTGCCTCATGAACTTCACATACCATCAGCTGTCCTGGCAGCTCTCTAGGAAACCCTGTTGGGTCACTTCCGGTCCCATGCCCATTGAGCCCAGTGGGATGGAATCAAGCAGCTTCAGCACCCACACAAAACGAACATGGAGCTCCTCACTCAAGGCGCACAAAACTCCACAGGTAAAGAGAAGTTCAGTGCCCAAGCCATTTCCCGCTGCCATGGAAACCAATTGCTCTGGCAGCACATATGTCTGAAAGTGGATATGACACCTAGGGAAGGGAGTGTGGTGGTGAATGGCAACTGCCCAAAGCAGCAGCACAGCTCTTCCAGTGCCAAAACAACTCCACCTGCCTCATGAACTTCACATACCATCAACTGTCCTGGCAGCTATCTAGGAAACCCTGTTGGGTCACTTCCGGTCCCATGCCCATTGAGCCCAGTGGGATGGAATCAAGAAGCTTCAGCACCCACACAAAACGAACATGGAGCTCCTCACTCAAGGCGCTCAAAACTCCACAGCGAAAGACAAGTTAGTGCAGAAACAATTTACCGCTGCCATGGAAACCAAGTGCTCTGGCAGCACATATGTCTGAAAGTGGATATGACACCTAGGGAAGGGAGTGTGTTGGTGAATGGCAACTGCCCGAAGCAACAGCACAGCTCTTTCACTGCAAAAACAACTCCGCCTTCCTCATGAACTTTACATACCATCAGCTGTCCTGGCAGCTATCTAGGAAACCCTGTTGGGTCACTTCCGGTCCCATGCCCATTGAGCCCAGTGGGATGGAATCAAGCAGCTTCAGCACCCACACAAAACGAACATGGAGCTCCTCACTCAAGGCGCTCAAAACTCCACGGCCAAAGACAAGTTCAGTGCCCAAGCCATTTCCCGCTGCCATGGAAACCAAGTGCTCTGGCAGCACATATGTCTGAAAGTGGATATGACACCTAAGGAAGGGAGTGTGTTGGTGAATGGCAACTGCCCAAAGCAGCAGCACAGCTCTTCCACTGCCAAAACAACTCCACCTGCCTCATGAACTTCACATACCATCAGCTTTCCTGGCAGCTATCTAGGAAACCCTGTTGGGTCACTTCCGGTCCCATGCCCATTGAGCCCAGAGGGATGGAATCAAGCAGCTTGAGCACCCACACAAAATGAACATGGAGCTCCTCACTCAAGGCACACAAAACTCCACAGCCAAAGACAAGTTCAGTGCCCAACGCATTTCCCGCTGCCATGGAAACCAAGTGCTCTGGCAGCACATATGTCTGAAAGTGGATATGACACCTAGGGAAGGGAGTCTCGTGGAGAATGGGAACTGTCCGAAGCAGCAGCACAGCTCTTCCAGTGCCAAAACAACTCCACCTGCCTCATGAACTTCACATACCATCAGCTGTCCTTGCAGCTATCTAGGAAACCCTGTTGGGTCACTTCCGGTCCCATGCCCATTGAGCCCAGGGGGATGGAATCAAGCAGCTTGAGCACCCACACAAAACGAACATGGAGCTCCTCACTCAAGGCACTCAAAACTACATGGCCAAAGACAAGTTCAGTGTCCAAGCCATTTCCCGCTGCCATGGAAACCAAGTGCTCTGGCAGTACATATGTCTGAAAGTGGATATGACACCTAGGCAAGGGAGTGTGCTGGTGAATGGCAATTGCCCGAAGCAGCAGCACAGCTCTTCCACTGCCAAAACAACTCCACCTGCCTCATGAACTTCACATACCATCAGCTGTCCTGGCAGCTATCTAGGAAACCCTGTTGTGGCACTTCCGGTCCCATGCCCATAGAGCTCAGTGGGATGGAATCAAGCAGCTTGAGCACCCACACAAAACGAACATGGAGCTCCTCACTCAAGGCGCTCAAAACTCCACAGCCAAAGACAAGTTCAGTGCCCAAGCCATTTCCCGCTGCCATGCAAACCAAGTGCTCTGGCAGCACATATGTCTAAAAGTGGATATGACACCTAGCTAAGGGAGGGAGGTGGTGAATCGCAACTTCCCGAAGCAGCAGCACAGCTCTTCCAGTGCAAAAACAACTCCACCTGCCTCATGAACTTCACATACCATCAGCTGTCCTGGCAGCTATCTAGGAAACCCTGTTGGGTCACTTCCGGTCCCATGCCCATTGAGCCCAGTGGGATGGAATCAAGCAGCTTGAGCACCCACACAAAACGAACATGCAGCACCTCACTCAAGGCGCTCAAAACGCCACAGCCAAAGACAAGTTCAGTGCCCAAGCCATTTCACGCTGCCATGGAAACCAAGTGCTCTGGCAGCACATATGTCTGAAAGTGGATATGACACCTAGGGAAGGGAGTGTGTTGGTGAATGGGAACGGTCCGAAGCAGCAGCACAGCTCTTCCAGTGCCAAAACAACTCCACCTGCCTCATGAACTTCACATACCATCAGCTGTCCTGGCAGCTATCTAGGAAACCCTGTTGGGTCACTTCCGGTCCCATGCCCATTGAGCCCAGTGGGATGGAATCAAGCAGCTTCAGCACCCACACAAAACTAACATAGAGCTCCTCACTCAAGGCGCTCAACACTCCACAGCCAAAGACAAGTTCAGTGCCCAAGACATTTCCTGCTGCCATGGAACCCAAGTGCTCTGGCAGCACATATGTCTGAAAGTGGATATGACACCTAGGGAAGGGAGTGTGGTGGTGAATGGCAACTGCCCAAAGCAGCAGCACAGCTCTTCCAGTGCCAAAACAACTCCACTTGCCTCATGAACTTCACATACCATCAGCTGTCCTGGCAGCTCTCTAGGAAACCCTGTTGGGTCACTTCCGGTCCCATGCCCATTGAGCCCAGTGGGATGGAATCAAGCAGCTTCAGCACCCACACAAAACGAACATGGAGCTCCTCACTCAAGGCGCTCAAAACTCCACAGCCAAAGACAAGTTCAGTGCCCAAGCCATTTCCCGCTGCCATGGAAACCAAGTGCTCTGGCAGCACATATGTCTGAAAGTGGATATGACACCTAGGGAAGGGAGTGTGTTGGTGAATGGGAACTGTCCGAAGCAGCAGTACAGCTCTTCCAGTGCCAAAACAACTCCACCTGCCTCATGAACTTCACATACCATCAGCTGTCCTGGCAGCTATCTAGGAAACCCTGTTGGGTCACTTCCGGTCCCATGCCCATTGAGCCCAGTGGGATGGAATCAAGCAGCTTGAGCATCCACACAAAACGAACATGGAGCTCCTCACTCAAGGCGCTCAAAACTCCACGGCCAAAGACAAGTTCAGTGCCCAAGCCATTTCTCGCTGAAGGAAACCAAGTGCTCTGGCAGCACATATGTCTGAAAGTGGATATGACACCTAGGGAAGGGAGTGTGGTGGTGAATGGCAACTGCCCGAAGCAGCAGCACAGCTCTTCCACTGTCAAAACAACTCCACCTGCCTCATGAACTTCACATACCATCAGCTGTCCTGGCAGCTATCTAGGAAACCCTGTTGGGTCACTTCCGGTCCCATGCCCATTGAGCCCAGTGGGATGGAATCAAGCAGCTTGAGCACCCACACAAAACGAACATGGAGCTCCTCACTCAAGACGCTCAAAACTCCACGGCCAAAGACAAGTTCAGTGCCCAAGCCATTTTCCGCTGCCATGGAAACCAAGTGCTCTGGCAGCACATATGTCTGAAAGTGGTTATGACACCTAGGGAAGGGAGTGTGGTGGTGAATGGCAACTGCCCGAAGCAGCAGCACAGCTCTTCCAGTGCCAAAACAACTCCACCTGCCTCATGAACTTCACATACCATCAGCTGTCCTGTCAGCTATCTAGGAAACCCTGTTGGGTCACTTCCGGTCCCATGCCCATTGAGCCCAGGAGGATGGAATCAAGCAGCTTCACCACCCACACAAAACGAACATGGAGCTCCTCACTCAAGGCGCTCAAAACTCCACGGCCAAAGACAAGTTCAGTGCCCAAGCCATTTCCCGCTGCCATGGAAACCAAGTGCTCTGGCAGCACATATGTCTGAAAGTGGATATGACACCTAGGGAAGGGAGTGTGTTGGTGAATGGCAAATGCCCGAAGCAGCAGCACAGCTCTTCCACTGCAAAAACAACTCCGCCTGCCTCATGAACTTCACATACCATCAGCTGTCCTGGCAGCTATCTAGGAAACCCTGTAGGGTCACTTCCGGTCCCATGCCCATTGAGCCCAGTGGGATGGAATCAAGCAGCTTCAGCACCCACACAAAAAGAACATGGAGCTCCTCACTCAAGGCGCTCAAAACTCCACGGCCAAAGACAAGTTCAGTGCCCAAGCCATTTCCCGCTGCCATGGAAACCAAGTGCTCTGGCAGCACATATGTCTGAAAGTGGATATGACACCTAGGGAAGGGAGTGTGTTGGTGAATGGGAACTGTCCGAAGCAGCAGCACAGCTCTTCCAGTGCCAAAACAACTCCACCTGCCTCATGAACTTCACATACCATCAGCTGTCCTGGCAGCTATCTAGGAAACCCTGTTGGGTCACTTCCGGTCCCATGCCCATTGAGCCCAGTGGGATGGAATCAAGCAGCTTCAGCACCCACACAAAACGAACATGGAGCTCCTCACTCAAGGCGCTCAAAACTCCATGGCCAAAGACAAGTTCAGTGCCCAAGCCATTTCCCGCTGCCATGGAAACCAAGTGCTCTGGCAGCACATATGTCTGAAAGTGGATATGACACCTAGGGAAGGGAGTGTGCTGGTGAATGGCAACTGCCAAAAGCAACAGCACAGCTCTTCCACTGCCAAAATAACTCCACCTGCCTCATGAACTTCACATACCATCAGCTGTCTTGGCAGCTATCTAGGAAACCCTGTTGCGTCACTTCCGGTCCCATGCCATTGAGCCCAGTGGGATGAAATCAAGCAGCTTCAGCACCCACACAAAACGAACATGGAGCTCCTCACTCAAGGCGCTCAAAACTACATGGCGAAAGAGAAGTTCAGTGCCCAAGCCATTTCCCGCTGCCATGGATCCAAGTGCTCTGTCAGCACATATGTCTGAAAGTGGATATGACACCTAGGGAAGGGAGTGTGCTGGTGAATGGCAACTGCCCGAAGCAGCAGCACAGCTCTTCCACTGCAAAAACAACTCCGCCTGCCTCATGAACTTCACATACCATCAGCTGTCCTGGCAGCTCTCTAGGAAACCCTGTTGGGTCACTTCCGGTCCCATGCCCATTGAGCCCAGTGGGATGGAATCAAGCAGCTTCAGCACCCACACAAAACGAACATGGAGCTCCTCACTCAAGGCGCACAAAACTCCACAGGTAAAGAGAAGTTCAGTGCCCAAGCCATTTCACGCTGCCATGGAAACCAATTGCTCTGGCAGCACATATGTCTGAAAGTGGATATGACACCTAGGGAAGGGAGTGTGTTGGTGAATGGCAACTGCCCAAAGCAGCAGCACAGCTCTTCCAGTGCCAAAACAACTCCACCTGCCTCATGAACTTCACATACCATCAACTGTCCTGGCAGCTATCTAGGAAACCCTGTTGGGTCACTTCCGGTCCCATGCCCATTGAGCCCAGTGGGATGGAATCAAGAAGCTTCAGCACCCACACAAAACGAACATGGAGCTCCTCACTCAAGGCGCTCAAAACTCCACAGCGAAAGACAAGTTAGTGCAGAAACAATTTACTGCTGCCATGGAAACCAAGTGCTCTGGCAGCACATATGTCTGAAAGTGGATATGACACCTAGGGAAGGGAGTGTGTTGGTGAATGGCAACTGCCCGAAGCAACAGCACAGCTCTTTCACTGCAAAAACAACTCCGCCTTCCTCATGAACTTTACATACCATCAGCTGTCCTGGCAGCTATCTAGGAAACCCTGTTGGGTCACTTCCGGTCCCATGCCCATTGAGCCCAGTGGGATGGAATCAAGCAGCTTCAGCACCCACACAAAACGAACATGGAGCTCCTCACTCAAGGCGCTCAAAACTCCACGGCCAAAGACAAGTTCAGTGCCCAAGCCATTTCCCGCTGCCATGGAAACCAAGTGCTCTGGCAGCACATATGTCTGAAAGTGGATATGACACCTAAGGAAGGGAGTGTGTTGGTGAATGGCAACTGCCCAAAGCAGCAGCACAGCTCTTCCACTGCCAAAACAACTCCACCTGCCTCATGAACTTCACATACCATCAGCTTTCCTGGCAGCTATCTAGGAAACCCTGTTGGGTCACTTCCGGTCCCATGCCCATTGAGCCCAGAGGGATGGAATCAAGCAGCTTGAGCACCCACACAAAATGAACATGGAGCTCCTCACTCAAGGCACACAAAACTCCACAGCCAAAGACAAGTTCAGTGCCCAACGCATTTCCCGCTGCCATGGAAACCAAGTGCTCTGGCAGCACATATGTCTGAAAGTGGATATGACACCTAGGGAAGGGAGTCTCGTGGAGAATGGGAACTGTCCGAAGCAGCAGCACAGCTCTTCCAGTGCCAAAACAACTCCACCTGCCTCATGAACTTCACATACCATCAGCTGTCCTTGCAGCTATCTAGGAAACCCTGTTGGGTCACTTCCGGTCCCATGCCCATTGAGCCCAGGGGGATGGAATCAAGCAGCTTGAGCACCCACACAAAACGAACATGGAGCTCCTCACTCAAGGCACTCAAAACTACATGGCCAAAGACAAGTTCAGTGTCCAAGCCATTTCCCGCTGCCATGGAAACCAAGTGCTCTGGCAGTACATATGTCTGAAAGTGGATATGACACCTAGGCAAGGGAGTGTGCTGGTGAATGGCAATTGCCCGAAGCAGCAGCACAGCTCTTCCACTGCCAAAACAACTCCACCTGCCTCATGAACTTCACATACCATCAGCTGTCCTGGCAGCTATCTAGGAAACCCTGTTGTGGCACTTCCGGTCCCATGCCCATAGAGCTCAGTGGGATGGAATCAAGCAGCTTGAGCACCCACACAAAACGAACATGGAGCTCCTCACTCAAGGCGCTCAAAACTCCACAGCCAAAGACAAGTTCAGTGCCCAAGCCATTTCCCGCTGCCATGCAAACCAAGTGCTCTGGCAGCACATATGTCTAAAAGTGGATATGACACCTAGCTAAGGGAGGGAGGTGGTGAATCGCAACTTCCCGAAGCAGCAGCACAGCTCTTCCAGTGCAAAAACAACTCCACCTGCCTCATGAACTTCACATACCATCAGCTGTCCTGGCAGCTATCTAGGAAACCCTGTTGGGTCACTTCCGGTCCCATGCCCATTGAGCCCAGTGGGATGGAATCAAGCAGCTTGAGCACCCACACAAAACGAACATGCAGCACCTCACTCAAGGCGCTCAAAACGCCACAGCCAAAGACAAGTTCAGTGCCCAAGCCATTTCACGCTGCCATGGAAACCAAGTGCTCTGGCAGCACATATGTCTGAAAGTGGATATGACACCTAGGGAAGGGAGTGTGTTGGTGAATGGGAACGGTCCGAAGCAGCAGCACAGCTCTTCCAGTGCCAAAACAACTCCACCTGCCTCATGAACTTCACATAATATCAGCTGTCCTGGCAGCTCTCTAGGAAACCCTGTTGGGTCACTTCCGGTCCCATGCCCATTGAGCCCAGGGGGATGGAATCAAGCAGCTTCAACACACACACAAAACGAACATGGAGCTCCTCACTCAAGGCGCTCAATACTCCACAGCCAAAGACAAGTTCATTGCCCAACCCATTTCCCGCTGCCATGGAAACCAAGTGCTCTGGCAGCACATATGTCTGAAAGTGGATATGACACCTAGGGTAGGGAGTGTGGTGGTGAATGGCAACTGCCCAAAGCAGCAGCACAGCTCTTCCAGTGCCAAAACAACTCCACCTGCCTCATGAACTTCACATACCATCAGCTGTCCTGGCAGCTATCTAGGAAACCCTGTTGGGTCACTTCCGGTCCCATGCCCATTGAGCCCAGTGGGATGGAATCAAGCAGCTTCAGCACCCACACAAAACTAACATAGAGCTCCTCACTCAAGGCGCTCAACACTCCACAGCCAAAGACAAGTTCAGTGCCCAAGACATTTCCTGCTGCCATGGAACCCAAGTGCTCTGGCAGCACATATGTCTGAAAGTGGATATGACACCTAGGGAAGGGAGTGTGGTGGTGAATGGCAACTGCCCAAAGCAGCAGCACAGCTCTTCCAGTGCCAAAACAACTCCACTTGCCTCATGAACTTCACATACCATCAGCTGTCCTGGCAGCTCTCTAGGAAACCCTGTTGGGTCACTTCCGGTCCCATGCCCATTGAGCCCAGTGGGATGGAATCAAGCAGCTTCAGCACCCACACAAAACGAACATGGAGCTCCTCACTCAAGGCGCTCAAAACTCCACAGCCAAAGACAAGTTCAGTGCCCAAGCCATTTCCCGCTGCCATGGAAACCAAGTGCTCTGGCAGCACATATGTCTGAAAGTGGATATGACACCTAGGGAAGGGAGTGTGTTGGTGAATGGGAACTGTCCGAAGCAGCAGTACAGCTCTTCCAGTGCCAAAACAACTCCACCTGCCTCATGAACTTCACATACCATCAGCTGTCCTGGCAGCTATCTAGGAAACCCTGTTGGGTCACTTCCGGTCCCATGCCCATTGAGCCCAGTGGGATGGAATCAAGCAGCTTCAGCACCCACACAAAACGAACATGGAGCTCCTCACTCAAGGCGCTCAAAACTCCACGGCCAAAGACAAGTTCAGTGCCCAAGCCATTTCTCGCTGAAGGAAACCAAGTGCTCTGGCAGCACATATGTCTGAAAGTGGATATGACACCTAGGGAAGGGAGTGTGGTGGTGAATGGCAACTGCCCGAAGCAGCAGCACAGCTCTTCCACTGTCAAAACAACTCCACCTGCCTCATGAACTTCACATACCATCAGCTGTCCTGGCAGCTATCTAGGAAACCCTGTTGGGTCACTTCCGGTCCCATGCCCATTGAGCCCAGTGGGATGGAATCAAGCAGCTTGAGCACCCACACAAAACGAACATGGAGCTCCTCACTCAAGACGCTCAAAACTCCACGGCCAAAGACAAGTTCAGTGCCCAAGCCATTTTCCGCTGCCATGGAAACCAAGTGCTCTGGCAGCACATATGTCTGAAAGTGGTTATGACACCTAGGGAAGGGAGTGTGGTGGTGAATGGCAACTGCCCGAAGCAGCAGCACAGCTCTTCCAGTGCCAAAACAACTCCACCTGCCTCATGAACTTCACATACCATCAGCTGTCCTGGCAGCTATCTAGGAAACCCTGTTGGGTCACTTCCGGTCCCATGCCCATTGAGCCCAGGAGGATGGAATCAAGCAGCTTCAGCACCCACACAAAACTAACATGGAGCTCCTCACTCAAGGCGCTCAAAACTCCACGGCCAAAGACAAGTTCAGTGCCCAAGCCATTTCCCGCTGCCATGGAAACCAAGTGCTCTGGCAGCACATATGTCTGAAAGTGGATATGACACCTAGGGAAGGGAGTGTGTTGGTGAATGGCAAATGCCCGAAGCAGCAGCACAGCTCTTCCACTGCAAAAACAACTCCGCCTGCCTCATGAACTTCACATACCATCAGCTGTCCTGGCAGCTATCTAGGAAACCCTGTAGGGTCACTTCCGGTCCCATGCCCATTGAGCCCAGTGGGATGGAATCAAGCAGCTTCAGCACCCACACAAAAAGAACATGGAGCTCCTCACTCAAGGCGCTCAAAACTCCACGGCCAAAGACAAGTTCAGTGCCCAAGCCATTTCCCGCTGCCATGGAAACCAAGTGCTCTGGCAGCACATATGTCTGAAAGTGGATATGACACCTAGGGAAGGGAGTGTGTTGGTGAATGGGAACTGTCCGAAGCAGCAGCACAGCTCTTCCAGTGCCAAAACAACTCCACCTGCCTCATGAACTTCACATACCATCAGCTGTCCTGGCAGCTATCTAGGAAACCCTGTTGGGTCACTTCCGGTCCCATGCCCATTGAGCCCAGTGGGATGGAATCAAGCAGCTTGAGCATCCACACAAAACGAACATGGAGCTCCTCACTCAAGGCGCTCAAAACTCCACGGCCAAAGACAAGTTCAGTGCCCAACCCATTTCCCGCTGAAGGAAACCAAGTGCTCTGGCAGCACATATGTCTGAAAGTGGATATGACACCTAGGGAAGGGAGTGTGGTGGTGAATGGCAACTGCCCGAAGCAGCAGCACAGCTCTTCCACTGGAAAACAACTCCACCTGCCTCATGAACTTCACATACCATCAGCTGTCCTGGCAGCTCTCTAGGAAACCCTGTAGGGTCACTTCCGGTCCCATGCCCATTGAGCCCAGTGGGATGGAATCAAGCAGCTTGAGCACCCACACAAAACGAACATGGAGCTCCTCACTCAAGGCGCTCAAAACTCCACAGCCAAAGACAAGTTCAGTGCCCAAGCCATTTCACGCTGCCATGGAAACCAATTGCTCTGGCAGCACATATGTCTGAAAGTGGATATGACACCTAGGGTAGGGAGTGTGGTGGTGAATGGCAACTGCCCAAAGCAGCAGCACAGCTCTTCCAGTGCCAAAACAACTCCACCTGCCTCATGAACTTCACATACCATCAGCTGTCCTGGCAGCTATCTAGGAAACCCTGTTGGGTCACTTCCGGTCCCATGCCCATTGAGCCCAGTGGGATGGAATCAAGCAGCTTGAGCACCCACACAAAACGAACATGGAGCTCCTCACTCAAGGCGCTCAAAACTCCACAGCGAAAGACAAGTTATTGCCGAAACAATTTCCCGCTGCCATGGAAACCAAGTGCTCTGGCAGCACATATGTCTGAAAGTGGATATGACACCTAGGGAAGGGAGTGTGTTGGTGAATGGCAACTGCCAAAACCTGCAGCAGCACAGCTCTTCCAGTGCCAAAACAACTCCGCCTTCCTCATGAACTTCACATACCATCAGCTGTCCTGGAAGCTCTCTAGGAAACCCTGTTGGGTCACTTCCGGTCCCATGCCCATTGAGCCCAGTGGGATAGAAACAAGCAGCTTCAGCACAAACACAAAATTAACATACAGCTCCTCACTCAAGGCGCTCAAAACTACTTGGCGAAAGACAAGTTCAGTGCCCAAGCCATTTCCCGCTGCCATGGAAACCAAGTGCTCTGGCAGCACATATGTCTGAAAGTGGATATGACACCTAGGGAAGGGAGTGTGGTGGTGAATGGCAACTGCCCGAAGCAGCAGCACAGCTCTTCCAGTGCAAAAACAGCTCCACCTGCCTCATGACCTTCACATACCATCAGCTGTCCTGGCAGCTATCTAGGAAACCCTGTTGGGTCACTTCCGGTCCCATGCACATTGAGCCCAGTGGGATGGAATCAAGCAGCTTCAGCACCCACACGAAACCAACATGGAGCTCCTCACTCAAGGCGCTCAAAACTACATGGCCAAAGACAAGTTCAGTGCCCAAGCCATTTCCCGCTGCCATGGAAACCACGTGCTCTGGCAGCACATATGTCTGAAAGTGGATATGACACCTAGGGAAGGGAGTGTGGTGGTGAATGGCAACTGCCCGAAGCAGCAGCATAGCTCTTCCACTGCAAAAACAACTCCACCTGCCTCATGAACTTCACATACCATCAGCTGTCTTGGCAGCTATCTAGGAAACCCTGTTGGGTCACTTCCGGTCCCATGCCATTGAGCCCAGAGGGATGGAATCAAGCAGCTTCAGCACCCACACAAAACGAACATGGAGCTCCTCACTCAAGGCGCTCAAAACTACATGGCGAAAGAGAAGTTCAGTGCCCAAGCCATTTCCCGCTGCCATGGATCCAAGTGCTCTGTCAGCACATATGTCTGAAAGTGGATATGACACCTAGGGAAGGGAGTGTGCTGGTGAATGGCAACTGCCCGAAGCAGCAGCACAGCTCTTCCACTGCCAGAACAACTCCACCTGCCTCATGAACTTCACATACCATCAGCTGTCTTGGCCGCTATCTAGGAAACCCTGTTGGGTCACTTCCGGTCCCATGCCCATTGAGCCCAGAGGGATGGAATCAAGCAGCTTCAGCACCCACACAAAACGAACATGGAGCTCCTCACTCAAGGCACAAAATCTCCACAGCCAAAGACAAGTTCAGTGCCCAAGCCATTTCCCGCTGCCATGGAAACCAAGTGCTCTGGCAGCACATGTCTGAAAGTGGATATGACACCTAGGGAAGGGAGTGTGTTGGTGAATGGCAACTGCCCGAAGCAGCAGCACAGCTCTTCCACTGGCAAAACAACTCCACCTGCCTCATCAACTTCACATACCATCCGCTGTCCTGGCAGCTATCTAGGAAACCCTTTTGGGTCACTTCAGGTCCCATGCCCATTGAGCCCAGTGGGATGGAATCAAGCAGCTTCAGCACCCACACAAATCTAACAGGGAGGTCCTCACTGAAGGCGCTCAAAACTCCACAGCCAAAGACAAGTTCAGTGCCCAAGCCATTTCCCGCTGCCATGAAAACAAAGTGCTCTGGAAGTACATATGTCTGAAAGTGGATATGACACCTAGGGAAGGGAGTGTGCTGGTGAATATCAACTGTCCGAAGCAGCAGCACAGCTCTTCCACTGCCAAAACAACTCCACCTGCCTCATGAACTTCACATACCATCAGCTGTCTTGGCAGCTATCTTGGAAACCCTATTGGGTCTCTTCCGGTCCCATGCCCATTGTGCCCAGATCAAGCAGCTTGAGCACTCACACAAAACTAACATGGAGCTCCTCACTCAAGGCGCTCAAAACTCCACAGCCAAAGACAAGTTCAGTGCCCAACCCATTTCCCGCTGCCATGGAAACCAAGTGCTCTGGCAGCACATATGTCTGAAAGTGGATATGACACCTAGGGAAGGGAGTGTGCTGGTGAATGGCAACTGCCAAAACCTGCAGCACAGCTCTTCCACTGCCAAAACAACTCCACCTGCCTCATGAACTTCACATACCATCAGCTGTCCTGGCAGCGATCTAGAAAACCCTGTTGGGTCACTTCCGGTCCCATGCCCATTGAGCCCAGTGGGATGAAATCAAGCAGCTTGAGCACGCACACAAAATGAACATGGAGCTTCTCACTCAAGGCGATCCAAACTTCACGGCCAAAGACAAGTTCAGTGCCCAAGCCATTTCCCGCTGCCATGGATCCAAGTGCTCTGGCAGCACTTATGTCTGAAAGTGGATATGACACCTAGGGAAGGGAGTGTGGTGGTGAATGGCAACTGCCCGAAGCAGCAGCACAGCTCTTCCACTGCCAAAACAACTCCACCTGCCTCATGAACTTCACATACCATCACCTGTCCTGGCAGCTATCTAGGAAACCCTGTTTGGTCACTTCCGGTCCCATGCCCATTGAGCCCAGTGGGATGAAATCAAGCAGCTTGAGCACGCACACAAAACGAACATGGAGCTCCTCACTCAAGGCGATCCAAACTTCACGGCCAAAGACAAGTTCACTGCCCAAGCCATTTCCCGCTGCCATGGAAACCCAGAGCTCTGGCACCACATATGTCTGAAAGTGGATATGACAGCTATGGAAGGGAGTGTGCTGGTGAAAGGCAACTGCCCGAAGAAGCAGCACAGCTCTTCCACTGCCAAAACAACTCCACCTGCCTCATGAACTTCACATACCATCAGCTGTCCTGGCAGTTATCTAGGAAACCCTGTTGGGTCACTTCTGGTCCCATGCCCATTGAGCCCAGTGGGATGGAATCAAGCAGCTTCAGCACCCACACAAAACGAACATGGAGCTCCTCACTCAAGGCGCTCCAAACTCCACAGCCAAAGACAAGTTCAGTGCCCAAGCCATTTCCCGCTGCCATGGAAACCAAGTGCTCTGGCATCACATATGTCTGAAAGTAGATATGACACCTAGGGAAGGGAGTGTGCTGGTGAATGGCAACTGCCCGAAGCAGCAGCACAGCTCTTCCAGTGCCAAAACAACTCCAACTGCCTCATGAACTTCACATACCATCAGCTGTCCTGGCAGCTATCTAGGAAACCCTGTTGGGTCACTTCCGGTCCCATGCCCATTGAGCCCAGTGGGATGAAATCAAGCAGCGTCAGCACCCACACAAAAAGAACATGGAGCTCCTCACTCAAGGCGCTCCAAACTTCACGGCCAAAGACAAGTTCAGTGCCCAACCCATTTCCCGCTGCCATGGAAACCAAGTGCTCTGGCAGCACATATGTCTGAAAGTGGATATGACACCTAGGCAAGGGAGTGTGTTGGTGAATGGCAACTGCCAAAACCTGCAGCACAGCTTTTCCAGTGCCAAAACAACTCCACCCGCCTCATGAACTTCACATACCATCAGCTGTCCTGGCAGCTATCTAGGAAACCCTGTTGGGTCACTTCCGGTCCCATGCCCATTGAGACCAGTGGGATGGAATCAAGCAGCTTGAGCACCCACACAAAACGAACATGGAGCTCCTCACTCAAGGCGCTCAAAACTCCACAGCCAAAGACAAGTTCAGTGCCGAAGCCATTTCCAGCTGCCATGGAAACCAAGTGCTCTGGCAGCACATATGTCTGAAAGTGGATAAGACACCTAGGGAAGGGAGTGTGCTGGTGAATGGCAACTGCCCGAAGCAGCAGCACAGCTCTTCCACCGCCAAAACAACTCCACCTGCCTCATGAACTTCACATATCATCAGCTGTCCTGGCAGCTATCTGGAAAACCCTTTTGGGTCACTTCCGGTCCCATGCCCATTGAGCCCAGTGGGATGAAATCAAGCAGGTTGAGCACCCACACAAAACGAACATGGAGCTCCTCACTCAAGGCGCACAAAAGCCTACAGCCAAAGGCAAGTTCAGTGCCCAAGCCATTTCCCGCTGCCATGGAAACCAAGTGCTCTGGCAGCACATATGTCTGAAAGTGGATATGACACCTAGGGAAGGGAGTGTGTTGGTGAATGGCAACTGCCAAAACCTGCAGCACAGCTCTTCCAGTGCCAAAACAACTCCACCTGCCTCATGAACTTCATATACCATCAGCTGTCCTGGCAGGTATTTTGAACACCTTGTTGGGTCACTTCCGGTCCCATGCCCATTGAGCCCAGTGGGATGAAATCAAGCAGCTTGAACAAGCACACAAAATGAACATGGAGCTTCTCACTCAAGGCGCTCAAAACTCCACAGCCAAAGACAAGTTCAGTGCCCAAGCCATTTCCCGCTGCCATGGATCCAAGTGCTCTGGCAGCACATATGTCTGAAAGTGGATATGACACCTAGGGAAGGGAGTGTGGTGGTGAATGGCAACTGCCCGAAGCAGCAGCACAGCTCTTCCACTGCCAAAACAACTCCACCTGCCTCATGAACTTCACATACCATCAGCTGTCCTGGCAGCTATCTAGGAAACCCTGTTGGGTCACTTCTGGTCCCATGCCCATTGAGCCCATTGCGATGGAATCAAGCAGCTTCAGCACCCACACAAAACTAACATGGAGCTCCTCACTCAAGGCGCTCCAAACTCCACAGCCAAAGACAAGTTCAGTGCCCAAGCCATTTCCCGCTGCCATGGAAATCAAGTGCTCTGGCACCACATATGTCTGAAAGTGGATATGACACCTAGGGAAGGGAGTGTGCTGGTGAATGGCAACTGCCCGAAGCAGCAGCACAGCTCTTCCACTGCCAAAACAACTCCAACTGCCTCATGAACTTCACATACCATCAGCTGTCCTGGCAGCTATCTAGGAAACCCTGTTGGGTCACTTCCGGTCCCATGCCCATTGAGCCCAGTGGGATGAAATCAAGCAGCTTGAGCACCCACACAAAAAGAACATGGAGCTCCTCACTCAAGGCGCTCCAAACTTCACGGCCAAAGACAAGTTCAGTGCCAAGCCATTTTCCCGCTGCCATGGAAACCAAGTGCTCTGGCAGCACATGTCTGAAAGTGGATATGACACCTAGGGAAGGGAGTGTGGTGGTGAATGGCAACTGCCAAAACCTGCAGCACAGTTCTTCCAGTGCCAAAACAACTCCACCTGCCTCATGAACTTCATATACCATCAGCTGTCCTAGCAGCTATCTAGGAAACCCTGTTGCGTCACTTCCCGTCCCATGCCCATTGAGCCCAGTGGGATGGAATCAAGCAGCTTCAGCACCCACACAAAACGAACATGGAGCTCCTCACTCAAGGCGCTCAAAACTCCACAGCCTAAGACAAGTTCAGTGCCCAAGCCATTTCCCGCTGCCGTGGAAACCAAGTGCTCTGGCAGCACATATGTCTGAAAGTGGAAATGACACCTAGGGAAGGGAGTGTGGTGGTGAATGGCAACTGCCTGAAGCAGCAGCACAGCTCTTCCTGTGCCAAAACCACTCCACCTGCCTCATGAACTTCACATACCATCAGCTGTCCTGGCAGCTATCTAGGAAACCCTGTTGGGTCACCTCTGGTCCCATGCCCATTGAGCCCAGTGGGATGGAATCAAGCAGCTTGAGCACCCACAAAAAACGAACATGGAGCTCCTCACTGAAGGCGCTCCAAATTCCACGGCCAAAGACAAGTTCAGTGCCCAAGCCATTTCCCGCTGCCATGGAAACCAAGTGCTCTGGCAGCACATATGTCTGAGAGTGGATGTGACACCTAGGGAAGGGAGTGTGGTGGTGAATGGCAACTGCCTGAAGCAGCAGCACAGCTCATCCACTGCCAAAACAACTCCACCTGCCTCATGAACTTCACACACCATCAGCTGTCCTGGCAGGTATGTTGGAAACCCTGTTGGGTCACTTCCGGTCCCATGCACAGTGAGCCGAGATCAAGCAGCTTGAGCACCCACACAAAAAGAACATGGAGCTCCTCACTCAAGGCACTCCAAATTCCACAGCCAAAGACAAGTTCAGTGCCCAAGTCATTTCCCGCTGCCATGGAAACCAAGTACTCTGGCAGCGCATGTGTCTGAAAGTGGATATGACACCTAGGAAAGGGAGTCTGGTAGTGAATGGCAACTGCCTGAAGCAGCAGCACAGCTCTTCCAGTGCCAAAACAACTCGACCAGCCTCATGAACTTCACATACCATCAGCTATCCTGGCAGGTATGTTGGACACCCTGTTGGGTGACTTCCGGTCCCATGCCCATTGAGCCCAGTGGGATGGAATCAAGCAGCTTCAACACCCACACAAAACTATCATGGAGCTCCTCACTCAATGCGATCCAAACTTCACGGTCAAAGACAAGTTCAGTGCCCAAGCCATTTCCCGCTGCCATGGAAACCAAGAGCTCTGGCAGCACATATGTCTGAAAGTGGATATGACACCTAGGGAAGGGAGTGTGCTGGTGAATGGCAACTGCCCGAAGCACAGCACAGCTCTTCCAGTGCCAAAACAACTCCAACTGCCTCATGAACTTCACATACCATCAGCTGTCCTGTCAGCTATCTAGGAAACCCTGTAGGGTCACTTCCGGTCCCATGCCCATTGAGCCCAGGGGGATGAAATCAAGCAGCTTCAGCACCCACACAAAACGAACATGGAGCTCCTCACTCAAGGCGCTCCAAACTTCACAGCCAAAGACAAATTCAGTGCCCAAGCCATTTCCCGCTGTTATGGAAACCAAGTGCTCTGGCATCACATATGTCTGAAAGTAGATATGACACCTAGGGAAGGGAGTGTGGTGGTGAATGGCAACTGCCCGAAGCAGCAGCACAGCTCTTCCACTGCCAAAACAACTCCACCTGCCTCATGAACTTCACATACCATCAGCTGTCCTGGCAGCTATCTAGGAAACCCTGTTGGGTCACTTCCGGTCCCATGCCCATTGAGCCCAATGGGATGGAATCAAGCAGCTTCAGCACCCACACAAAACGAACATGCAGCTCCTCACTCAAGGCGCTCAAAACTCCACAGCCAAAGACAAGTTCAGTGCCCAAGCCATTTCGCACTGCCATGGATACCAAGTGCTCTGGCAACACATATGTCTGAAAGTGGATATGACACCTAGGGAAGGGAATTTGTTGGTGAATGGCAGCTGCCTGAAGCAGCAGCACAGCTCTTCCAGTACAAAAACAACTCCACCTGCATCATGAACTTCACATACCATCAGCTGTCCTGGCAGCTATCTAGGAAACCCTGTTGGCTCACTTCCGGTCCCATGCCCATTGAGCCCAGTGGGATGGAATGAAGCAGCTTCAGCACCCACACAAAACTAACATGGAGCTGCTCACTCAAGGCGCTCCAAACTTCACTGCCAAAGACAAGTTCAGTGGCCAAGCCATTTCCCGCTGCCATGGAAACCAAGTGCTCTGGCAGCACATATGTCTGAAAGTGGATATGACACCTAGGGAAGGGAGTGTGGTGGTGAACGGCAACTGCCCGAAGCAGCAGCACAGCTCTTCCAGTGCCAAAACAACTCCACCGGCCTCATGAACTTCACATACCATCAGCTGTCCTGGCAGCTATCTAGGAAACCCTGTTGGGTCACTTCCGGTCCCATGCCCATTGAGCCCAGTGGGATGAAATCAAGCAGCTTCAGCACCCACACAAAACTAACATGCAGCTCCTCACTCAAGGCGCTCAAAACTCCACAGCCAAGACAAGTTCAGTGCCCAAGACATTTCCCGCTGCCATGGAAACCAAGAGCTCTGGCAGCACATATGTCTGAAAGTGGATATGACACCTAGGGAAGGGAGTGTGTTGGTGAATGGCAACTGGCAAAACCTGCAGGACAGCTCTTCCACTGCCAAAACAACTCCACCTGCCTCATGAACTTCACATACCATCAGCTGTAATGGCAGCTATCTAGGAAACCCTGTTGGCTCACTTCCGGTCCCATGCTCATTGAGCCCAGTGGGATGGAATCAAGCAGCTTCAGCACCCACACAAATCTAACATGGAGCTCCTCACTCAAGGCGTAAAAACTCCACAGCTAAATTCAAGTTCAGTGCCCAAGCCATTTCCCGCTGCCATGGAAACCAAGTGCTCTGGCAGCACATATGTCTGAAAGTGGATATGACACCTAGGGAAGGGAGTGTGCTGGTGAATGGCAACTGCCCGAAGCAGCAGCACAGCTCTTCCAGTGCCAAAACAACTCCACCTTCCTCATGAACTTCACACACCATCAGCTGTCTTGGCAGCTATCTTGGAAACCCTGTTGGCTCACTTCCGGTCCCATGCCCATTGAGTCCAGATCAAGCAGCTTGACCACCCACACAAATCTAAAATGGAGCTCCTCACTCAAGGCGCTCAAAACTCCACAGCCAAAGGCAAGTTAAGTGCCCAAGCCATTTCCCGCTGACATGGAAACCAAGTACTCTGGCAGCGCATGTGTCTGAAAGTGGATATGACACCTAGGGAAGGGAGTTTGTTGGTGAATGGCAGCTGCCCGAAGCAGCAGCACAGCTCTTCCAGTGCCAAAACAACTCCACCTGAATGGCAACTGCCTGAAGCCGCAGCACAGCTCTTCCAGTGCCAAAACAACTCCACCTGCATCATGAACTTCACATACCATCAGCTGTCCTGGCAGCTATCTAGGAAACCTTGTTGGGTCACTTCCGGTCCCATGCCCATTGAGACCAGTGGGATGGAATCAAGCAGCTTCAGCACCCACACAAAACGAACATGCAGCTCCTCACTCAAGGCGCTCAAAACTCCACAGCAAAAGACAAGTTTAGTGCGCAAGCCATTTCCCGCTGCCAAGGAAACCAAGTGCTGTGGCATCACATATGTCTGAAAGTGGATATGACACCTAGGAAAGGGAGTGTGCTGGTGAATGGCAACTGCCCGAAGCAGCAGCACAGCTCTTCCAGTGCCAAAGAACTCCACCTGCCTCATAAACTTCACATACCATCAGCTGTCTTGGCAGCTATCTTGGAAACCCTGTTGGGTCACTTCCGGTCCCATGCCCATTGAGCCCAGATCAAGCAGCTTGACCACCCACACAAAACGAACATGGAGCTCCTCACTCAAGGCGCTCAAAACTCCACGGCCAAAGACAAATTTAGTGCCCAAGCCATTTCCCGCTGCCATGGAAACCAAGTGCTCTGGCAGCACATATGTCTGAAAGTGGATATGACACCTAGGGAAGGGAGTGTGTTGGTTAATGGCAATTGCCCGAAGCAGCAGCACAGCTCTTCCACTGCCAAAACAACTCCACCTGCCTCATGAACTTCACATACCATCAGCTGTCCTGGCAGCTATCTAGGAAACCCTGTTGGGTCACTTCCGGTCCCATGCCCATTGAGCCCAGTGGGATGGAATCAAGCAGCTTCAGCACCCACACAAAACGAACATGGAGCTCCTCACTCAAGGCGTAAAAACTCCACAGCTAAATTCAAGTTCAGTGCCCAAGCCATTTCCCGCTGCCATGGAAACCAAGTGCTCTGGCAGCACATATGTCTGAAAGTGGATATGACACCTAGGGAAGGGAGTTTGTTGGTGAATGGCAGCTGCCTGAAGCAGCAGCACAGCTCTTCCAGTGCCAAAACAACTCCACCTGCCTCATGAACTTCATATACCATCAGCTGTCCTGGCAGCTATCTAGGAAACCCTGTTGGATCACTTCCGGTCCCATGCCCATTGAGCCCAGATCAAGCAGCTTGTCCACAAACAAAACTAACATGGAGCTCCTCACTCAAGGCGCTCAAAACTCCACAGCCAAAGACAAGTTCAGTGCCCAAGCCATTTCCCACTGCCATGGAAACCAAGTGCTCTGAAAGCGCATGTGTCTGAAAGTGGATATGACACCTAGGGAAGGGAATTTGTTGGTGAATGGCAGCTGCCTGAAGCAGCAGCACAGCTCTTCCAGTACAAAAACAACTCCACTTCCATCATGAACTTCACATACCATCAGCTGTCCTGGCAGCTATCTAGGAAACCCTGTTGGGTCACTTCCGGTCCCATGCACATTGAGCACAGGGGGATGGAATCAAGCAGCTTGAGCACCCACACAAAACTAACATGGAGCTGCTCACTCAAGGTGCTCCAAACGTCACTGCCAAAGACAAGTTCAGTGGCCAAGCCATTTCCCGCTGCGATGGAAACCAAGTGCTCTGGCAGCACATATGTCTGAAAGTGGATATGACACCTAGGGAAGGGAGTGTGTTGGTGAATGGCAACTGGCAAAACGTGCTGTTGTGGGCTGTGGAGCTGATTTACATTGCTTTAGCTGAGCACTCAGGAATCAGGCCTAAGGCAGTAGCACCTGGCCTTTGCAGACTCATTGACATCCTATTGTCCTGTTAATGGACTTGGGGGGAAGAGGAGATAATATGTAATAAGGAGGCTTTGGAGCAGACAGCTCCCAGCACTTCTACCACCACCATGGTCTCCGTGTGCTTTTCACTTGGACATTCCCCGTGCCTACTATGCCAGCTCAGTGGAAGAATTCTAATCTGTCCAGGCATTTTCATTATTGTGAGACTGGCTTTTTACACAATGTGAACTTGGAATCAAGGGACCTGTGTTTAGGGTTTCATCCTTTCCTTAATCTTTAGGTTCTCCTTTTCTTTGTAATACAAGATTAGGTTGTAGGATAAGAATTGTAGCAGGAATTCCTATTGTTTTTGGATAAAGCAGATGGCATGGTTGTCCTTAGAAACACCCACTTGACCATGACGTGGAAAGTCTGAGCCAGAGTTTAACTGATTCTGTATAAATAAAGCAGACGGCTTTATTGCCGTGTCCACTATCATCATGGAATCCTAGTGGTCCGTCTCTTTCTTTCTGCGCCTCGTCCACGCACCCTTCCCGAGTTCCGAAACCCAGGCTGGAGCTGGACTCCGGCAAGTGGCGCCCAACGTGAGTGACTCGACGAAGGTAGGTCTTTTTCTTTCTCTTTGCGGCGTGGACAGGACTTCACCCAGGGCACTGCAGACCCCCTGACAGAAGGTCAGGTTAGGAGGGGTGAATAGTCAGAACTTATATTGAGAATTCGTGTACCCTCTGTGCTGTAAACATGGGCCAGAGTGATTCTAGTGAAAGAAGTTTATATGCTGATATTATTAAACATACCTTACATAGGAAGAGCATTAAAGTTAGTAGAAAGCAACTATTAGAATTTTTGCAGTTTGTGCAAAAAGTTAGCCCATGGTTTATTGAGCAGGGCACTTTAGACTTACACACATGGGATCAGGTAGGGAATGATATGAAAAGGTGGTATCGGAGTAATGGAAGAGTGGGCATGCCATCCTCTGCATATGCCATCTGGAATGCTTTAAGGCAGGCATTAGATGTGGGACTCGAGCCTTATCCCGCACCTTCAGCTCAGCGGAGAGAACACACTCCCCTTATTGATCCTGAGAAGGGAGGCTTAGGCCTTAGTTATGGCTCAATAGAAAGTGTCTGTCCTGAAGATAATGTAAAATATTGTAAAACTGACCAGGAAGGTTTAACAGATGAGGAAGATTTTTTTAAACCAGAAATATTTAGACCAGGAGTTAGAGATTGTGAAAAGGGGCAAATGGCTGAATTACATAATAAAAGGTCTCCTGCTGTTAATCACAAGCCTTCAAGGTATTCGGCTAAGCATTCCAAGCCGTTTCCAGATAGACTAGATATAGCAAAGATTGGTTTTAAAGGAGCAATGCAGCAAGCTCATAAGGAAGGCGATTTTTTCTGTTTTCCTGTGATTTACGAATGGGATGAACCTGAATGGGAACCGTTGCCTTATAAGCTTATTAAAGAACTAAAGCATGCTGTCTCAGACTACGGGCCAAACTCCCCGTACACTATGGCAATGGTGGAGAGCTTAGGAGCAAAGTGGATGACTCCGTATGATTGGTTTCAGACTGCCAAGGCTTGCCTCACAGGAGGAGACTTCCTTGTGTGGAAAATGGAGTATGAGGAATTGGCTAAGGCAGAAGTAAAGTCTCAGGGACCTGTGAGGCGTGGCAAACCTTCTTTTACCTTAGACATGCTTTTAGGACAGGGCACTCATCTTGGCATTTCAGAACAACTTACTCTGCCTAAGGAGACTCTACAGCTTATCTCCTCCCTGGCATTGGGAGCATGGAAACGCCTGCCACCTCCAGATCAAAAGTCTTCAGGTTTTATAAATGTTAAACAGAAAGCTGAGGAGCCTTTTGAAGATTTTGTAGCTCGACTCACAGAAGCGGTGAGCCGGACAGTAATTAACAGTACAGCTACAGATCTTATAGTTAAACAGTTAGCTTTTGAAAATGCTACTCCAACTTGCCAAACCTTAATTCAGCCAGTGAGAAGGAAAGGAAAGTTGTCAGACTATGTTCGAGCTTGTGCCGAGGTAACTCCATCTTACGTTCAAGGGTTAACTATTGCTGCAGCTCTTCAAGGTCAAACTGCGATTCAGATTTTAAAGAACATAAGAGGCAATCAAAGACGTAAAAAAAGAAAGAATTACTATTCTTGTGGTGGAGTAGGGCATTTTAGCCACAGTTGTCCTGCCAGAAACTCATCTCAAAATTTCAAACAGGAAGAAACTTATAGGGACATTGCTAGCCCCAATTTAAATATTCCTCGCACTGTCTGTCCACGGTGTGAGAAGGGATTTCATTGGCAGAAGGCTTGTCAGTCTAAATTCCACAAGAATGGAACAGTTCTATTGCCTCGCAGTCGATCTAAATTGAGCAATCAGTCTGTACAGGCTCAGAAGCAGGGAAGCGGGAGGGCCCAGTCCTGGGCCCCCCAAGTAATAGGGTCATGTATGGATATTGTCTCTGAAAGGTACAAAACTAAAATGTTGAGTGCTACCTTAAGCAATGGGTTAAAGCAAAATAGACTAAAGCAAAATAGATTTAAATGTCATAATTGTAGGAAACCCAGCCACCTTCCAAAGCAATGCCGAACAGCATCTCTTTTAGCTCAAAAATGTGGCACCTATGCTGCTAAGGATCATTGGGCAAAAGTATGTAAATGCAAATCTAAAATTGATCATAATGGCCAGCGCCTGTGGTCAGGAAACTCGTGGCGGGGCCAGTCTTGGGCCTTGAACAATCAGAGGTTTAAAAGACAGCATTATCTTAACCCAAGCTGTGCCTGTAGAAGAGTAACAGACTAAAACCTGATATTGATTGTGGATATGCTAATTAAAAGTTGGTATTTTCATTGGCAATTAATTATACTACCTACTGTTCATACCCCAACTGGATGCTTGTGGCAACAAGGTCATTAGAGTGGCTCCATCTCTTTTCATGTATAAAAAATTATTACTTCTTATTGTGCTTTGAGCTCCACCTTAATTACAAAGAGATGTCATAAGAATAAGGAGCTTTTTTGGCAAAGATGTAAATAATTATTCCTTATAGCTCTAAACAGCTTACTTTTTTTAATATCCAAGGTTGAGATAAGACAAATAGCACTCTTAACCCTGGTAGATTCAATTTCAAACTAGTTAGCTGAAAATCCTCTCTTACATTTTGTTAAAAGTCATTTGGTTATATTTCAAAAGATTTGTTTCTTAACTCCTTTGTTTTTAACCTTTTTTGTTTCTTTAACCTGCTTCTTTAGTCTTTACAGATGGTCATATAACAAAACAACTTTTTTTTTTTTTTTTTTGAATTTTTTTTTTTTTTTTAATTTTAAATTCATTAATTACATTGTATTATGTGACACAGTTTCATAGGTACTGGGATTCTCCCCACCCCTCCCCAAACCCTCCCACCATGGTGGATTCCTCCACCTTGTTGCATAACCACAGTTCAAGTTCAGTTGAGATTCCCCCATTGCAAGCATATACCAAACATAGAGTCCAGCATCTTATTGTCTAGATAAGTTCAACGGCTTCTTAGGTATACACTCTCTGGTCTGAAGACAGAGCCAGCAGACTATCATCCCGATCAATTAAAAGCTCCAACATACCATCAGCAAAAATTTACATCACCATGGAATTAATTGACATAGTAACGAGTAACCAATATGGTAAAAGTAAATGCGATTTCTTATCCACCTTCTGTGACCACCTCATTGACATTTCAATTCAGGTTTATACACAACATATAACATTCATAACATAACTTGTTATACATAACATCGTGTCATCTTAAATTAAGGCAAACATGTGGTATTTAACCTTTTGGGATTGGCTCATTTCCCTTAGCATTATGGTTTCCAGTTTGGCCCATTTGGCCACAAAGAACTGCATTTTGTTTTGTTTAATAGCTGAGTAGTATTCCATGGAGTAGATGAACCATAGCTTTCTTATCCAATCCTCTGTTGATGGGCATTTTGGTTGCTTCCATGTCTTTGCAATTACTGATTGTGCTGCTATGAGCATAGGAGTGCATGTTGGTTTCTCATAAAACAAGTGTTCTGGATATATTCCTAGGAGTGCTATTGCCGGGTCATATGGTATGTTGTATTTGAGTTGTTTGAATGTTCTC
The DNA here is from genome assembly GCF_030435755.1 of Ochotona princeps. Lineage (NCBI taxonomy): Eukaryota > Metazoa > Chordata > Mammalia > Lagomorpha > Ochotonidae > Ochotona > Ochotona princeps. The sequence goes on along the minus strand of NC_080832.1, from coordinate 145,042,744 downwards.
CATACTGATTTCCATAGAGGCTGTACCAGCCTGCAGCCCCACCAGCAGTGGAGTAGGGTTCCCTTTTCCCCGCAACCTCGCCAACAAGTGTTGTTGGTGCTTTTATTCATGTGGGCCAGTCTTACTGGCGTTAGGTGGTACCTCATTGATGTTTTAATTTGGATTTCCCTTATTGCCAGGGAACTTGAGCATTTTTTCATATGTTTATTTGCCATTTGGGTTTGTTCCTTTGTGAAGTGTTTGCCCATTTCCCGTGCCCATTTCTTGAGTGGCTTGTTTGTTTTGACATTTTGGTTGTTTTGTAGCTCTTTGTATATTCTGGAGATCAGCCCTCTATCACCTAAGTCGTGTGCAAAGATCTTCTCCCATTCTGTGGGTTGCCTTTTTACTTTGTTGATTGTTTCTCTAGCTGTACAGAAGCTTCTTAGTTTGATGAGGTCCCAATTGTTTATTTTGGTCTTGATTTCTACTGCATCTGGAGTCTTTTTTAGGAAGTGAGGGCCTACCCCTAAGTGTTCCAGTGTGTTTCCAACATTTTCTTCCAAAAGTTTGAAGGTTTCTGGATGTAGGTTTAAATCTTTTATCCATTTGGATTTGATCTTAGTATATGGTGAGAGATGTGGGTCTATCTTTTTGTTTCTGCAGGCTATCAACCAGTTGTCCCAACAGCATTTATTGAACAGACCTTCCCATTTGCCTGGGTTGTCGTTTGTCTTTTTGTCAAAGATTATTTGGCTGTATTTCTGTGGGTTCCCATCTGGTGTTTCTATTCTGCTCCATTGATCTTCTTCTCTATTTTTGTGCCAGTACCAGGCTGTTTTGATAACCACTGCCCTATAGTATGTCCAGAGGTCCGGAACTGTGATTCCCCCTGCTAACTTCCTGTTCTTGAGAATGGTTCTAGCTATACATTCAACGCAATCCCAATCAAATTGCCCAAAACATTCTTCACAGACCTGGAAACAATGATTCAAAGGTTCATCTGGAAACACAAAACAACTTTTTTAATCATAGATTTTGAAAACGTCCTTACAGGCCAATGGGAAGGACATGGTCTCCTCGTAACTTTTGGAGGAGGGAATGCTTTCTTTTTCCACAGAGCTTGGACTTGCTGACTAGGGCTCTAGATCTTATCCAATTTACATTTCCACCCCCCTGCCATTTCACAGCAAGCATCTTCTACAGAAGTTCCTCCTCCTGCCCAGCAACTTCAGGGTTAAATTCTTTTCTCTTCAGCAGGTATTGTTTTTTTTCCCCTTTATCAAGCATTCCTCCAACCTTTTTTAGCCAAGAGCAGAGTGATGGGAGATAAACTAAATTGGGTCCCCAGAAGAACACCTAGCCTCTTGTACTTCATAAACAATGTTTTTTCATAATTAACATCTCTTTTCTAACTCTATTAAGCTTTTATATTGAATTTTGAATCTTACGAATATAACTCTTAAGGTATTGTTTAAGGCGTTGCTTTGAAAGTGTAACATTTACGCCAAATATGAACTGTAACTGAATATAAAAGTAACATTTAATTCACTGTTAAATTTTTTTTCCAGGTATGGGATGTACCCGTGCTTATATCTGCTAGTTTTTAATTTAGATCTATAGTCTTTAAAATACTGTTTGCAGCATTTTCTAACATATTCATCATTGATACATGGAATTAAAATCTGATCCTCTGTCATAACAACAAAGTTTTAAACCCAAATATTATAACATCTTCTTAATTGTTTTTATATAATTAATGATTAAATTTTTCTAGTTAGCTCCAGTGAACTCCAGACCTGACTTTGCTGAAACGTCTCAGAATATGATAAGATTCTATATTGAAGTAATCTTTGTGTTTTCTGCTTTTCAGTATGCTCACATTGCTTAAGATTGATAAAAGTTATGTACTTATTTTATAGGTATTTAAAGAGATCACTTAATGCCAATAATTACATCTAATCTATATTGTGTTATATAAAGATTCTATTTCAACTAGGTGTTATAGATCTTGACATCCTTGATATGCATTTTAAAAATTCAAAAGTTTTATTTAATAGATGCAACTGAGTAAGCATTTGGATTGTATTAAAGATACTGCCAGATGCCAAGTGGGGCAAAATTTTGTCATATCAATATACTACTATAAAACAATTTTTTTTACAGAAGTTAATTCAAATTTCTGTATTTCCAAGAGTTCCAGGACAGGTAATGCTTAACAACAAAAAAACCAGAAAAGGATAAATATTTACGGTTTTATAAATATGTCTAAGCTGTTGACTGCTTATCTCTTAGGCTAATTTAAATTGCTCAGATAACTAAAATCAAGGTCTTCAGTAATGACCAATTTTTTTTTCTCTCAGGGTTTCAGTTTAGACTGAATTATCATTGTTGACTTTTACTTAGTAATTTTCTAATGGGTACTGCTATCACCAAGCTTGGTTTATAAAGGCGCCTTAGTTAATCCTAAATTTATCTGACATGATCTCTTGTGCACTTTGTAACATTTTGAAGGCCTCAGTCAGAAGGTAGTAGCCATCCTGAGTTCTAGAGCCTGACTCGGTAGTCTGGGGAGGCCACCGTGATGATTAACATGGCCCCACTGCCAGTCCTGGCTTCCTAGCTCGCAGGATTTGCACTGACCTCTGCCTATATACAGGTACCTCATCATCCAAATTTGCTTGTCTTGAGTACTTATCTGGGACTTGAGGACTGGATGCAACACAACTTCTTGAGTCAGGATATGAGAAGTCATGGCTCATTCGCTATTTAAAATTGAGTGAGTGTGGTGGCCACGTATGTCTGTCTTGCTGTACGTCTTTTTGTTAAAATTGTTTGAAATTTTACTCTTATAATCCTCTATAGTTTTCAAAAAAAAAAAAAAAAGAGGGAGAATGTATATATGTGCGTGTGTTTGTTTTATTGTTTGTCTTCAATGTTCCTTGAGATCAGATGAGAAATGGGTACATGATAGATCTTAGTTTTATGCCATTTTTCCTAGCTAGTTATTACAGAACAATTTTTAATTGCTGTTATACATTACTGCATTTGCTATTTGGGAAATACTATACTTTTAACTAACTCTTAAAGGTTTTGTAACAAAAATTATTTAAAGAACAGATATACTTGTTTGATATATGTTTCCTAAGCCATCTTGGTAAAATCTTTATTATAATCCATTTTCTATTCTATATTTGTAAACCATCTGAATAACCATGCAAACTTATTTTACTACAAACAATAGGGTAATTCTAACCAATTTATAATTTTAAATGTCTAAAGCTCCTAGATTATTATTGAAGCTACTTTATTGTGCTAAGCTAATATTGTTTTTTGGCTCACTTAATTTAAATCTCAGACTATCATTGAAAATGTTTTTTAGTCAGCCATATGCCTTTGCTTAAGTTCACTTATGGCCAGGTTTCTCATGTTATACTCTCATTGCCTTTTTCAATGTGTTACTTGGGTATGTGCCTTTATTTTAAATTTATAGCAAACATTGGACCTTTGGGCAAATATTTTCTAAGGCTGTTTTTTGATGGTTTTCACCTGATATTGTTACTGAGAGTGATCTATATAATTATTTTTAATTATTTTAACTTTTCCTTCACTTCTCTTATACTTCCTCTCCAAAAACTCCAAAGGGCCTCTCAGAATATACAGTTAGATCTCCAGAGTTTATATAGGTGTGGCTAACTTAGGGACCTGAAATCCCAAGGATTGCCTCTACAGCCCACTTTCCCAGAGGCCCAGAGGAAGAATAGCAAGCTAGGTACCAGGGTGCTATCTCTCCTTCTTGCCTCCCTGTGGCCATAACAACGGAAAGAGCTTCTCTAGCCTCCATGCTACGCTTGCTGGGATCGACAGACACTTCCACCTGGAACTGTTTTAAAGGCTGAGTCTGAAGATCAACACCTGCCATGAGGACACGTCATGCGTACATCTGCTGACTACCTTCTACCACGGAAGACATCTCTGCACAGAACTCAAGCCACTTCCAAAAGGACTGTTGATAAGTAACATTCCTCCCTTACAAGATGGAGCCTTAAGCTCCTTCCAGCTTCCCTGAGATGGTTCTGTATACACTGTAATTTGTACTAGTGCATTGTTAATTGTTACTTGATGCCTGATACTTTTGGTGTCTTAAGAAGGTCCTCATATGTAATGTTAGCTGTAAATTTGCCTGAACTATGGTATGATACTGCTACAGTTTTCATTTTGTATAAATCTAGGAATTGCACTAATTATTCTCCTTTTCGTATTGTTCTCCGGCCCAGTCATCCTCCGTGCTATGTTGGGGTCCATGCAGTGGATGTGGGAGACACAAGGATGTGAGGACATTGTTCCAATGAGGCAGGGCCACAAGGAACTTCCCATTGAGGCAGGGCCCAGCGGATGTCTACAGTCACCTGGATGCAGCTCCACCTTTCTTTGCTTGGATACCAGAAGCAGAAGGGTTATGTTATGTGGAAGGACCCCTTGACTGTACAGGAGACGCTTCTGAAGTGAATGACACCAAATTCCTGTGCACCCTGACAGCATGCTGGAATGGCAATTGCGATTCTGCTGTTATCCTGCAGCTGCCCTGAATCCTGCCTGTGCCTGTTGGGACTGAATAAGAATAAAAGAGACTTTGGCATAATGGCAACCATCATAGCCAGTAACAAGGTCGCAGAACAGACTGCCAGAGTTATGGAACAACAGGACTTTACTGATGAACATGAGCGGGTGGGCATGCTTATGCTGTGACTGTGGGTTGATTTATTGGAAAAGAAATAGCAGATATTGTTAGATTTTGTCTAAGCCTCCTGTACCCCATCGTATGCATTTCTGTTGTATTGTATGCATTTCTGGTGTATCATCTGTGCAAGTGCAAAATGTTTTCCCAAGCCTGGGAACTGCTGTCTGCTCATTGCTACTGAGCTAAGTTACTCCTAAGTTCATGGCCTCTTGTCTCCCATTGTGCCTTTTATGTATGTTTCACCTGTGAAGTGCTTTGTTTTCCCAAGCCCGGGAACTGGTGTTTGCTCATTGCTACTCAATTGATATCACTCCTAGCCCTGGAACAGGTTTGCCAGCTGCAGCAGACAACGCGTTGAAAGGCAGCCAGTGATGGGTAAGATGGACACAGGAACGGACCGACCTAAGACAGGGACTCCGTCATGCTACGGAGATTCCCCATGACGGGTAAGGCTGTCAAACCTGAGAGTCCACAACCTAAGACAGGCACATTCAAGTCTGCTTTAATACAGAAGGGGGAATATGTTGTGGGCTGTGGAGCTGATTTACATTGCTTTAGCTGAGCACTCAGGAATCAGGCCTAAGGCAGTAGCACCTGGCCTTTGCAGACTCATTGACATCCTATTGTCCTGTTAATGGACTTGGGGGGAAGAGGAGATAATATGTAATAAGGAGGCTTTGGAGCAGACAGCTCCCAGCACTTCTACCACCACCATGGTCTCCGTGTGCTTTTCACTTGGACATTTCCCGTGCCTACTATGCCAGCTCAGTGGAAGAATTCTAATCTCTCCAGGCATTTTCATTATTGTGAGACTGGCTTTTTACACAATGTGAACTTGGAATCAAGGGACCTGTGTTTAGGGTTTCATCCTTTCCTTAATCTTTAGGTTCTCCTTTTCTTTGTAATACAAGATTAGGTTGTAGGATAAGAATTGTAGCAGGAATTCCTATTGTTTTTGGATAAAGCAGATGGCATGGTTGTCCTTAGAAACACCCACTTGACCATGACGTGGAAAGTCTGAGCCAGAGTTTAACTGATTCTGTATAAATAAAGCAGACGGCTTTATTGCCGTGTCCACTATCATCATGGAATTTTAGTGGTCCGTCTCTTTCTTTCTGCGCCTCGTCCACGCACCCTTCCCGAGTTCCGAAACCCAGGCTGGAGCTGGACTCCGGCAACGTGCAGCACAGCTCTTCCAGTGCAAAAACAACTCCACCTGCCTCATGAACTTTACATATCATCAGATGTCCTGGCAGCTATCTAGGAAAACCTGTAGGGTCACTTCCGGTCCCATGCCCATTGAGCCCAGTGGGATGGAATCAAGCAGCTTCAGCACCCACACAAATCTAACATGGAGCTCCTCACTCAAGGCGCTCAAAACTTCACAGCTAAATTCAAGTTCAGTGCCCAAGCCATTTCCCGCTGCCATGGAAACCAAGTGCTCTGGCAGCACATATGTCTGAAAGTGGATATCACACATAGGGAAGGGAGTGTGGTGGTGAATGGCAACTGCCCGAAGCAGCAGCACAGCTCTTCCAGAGCCAAAACAACTCCACCTGCCTCATGAACTTCACATACCATCAGCTGTCCTGGCAGCTATCTTGGAAACCCTGTTGGGTCACTTCCGGTCCCATGCCCATTGAGTCCAGATCAAGCAGCTTGACCACCCACACAAATCTAAAATGGAGCTCCTCACTCAAGGCGCTCAAAACTCCACAGCCAAAGACAAGTTAAGTGCCCAAGCCATTTCCCGCTGCCATGGAAACCAAGTGCTCTGGCAGCGCATGTGTCTGAAAGTGGATATGACACCTAGGGAAGGGAGTTTGTTGGTGAATGGCAGCTGCTCGAAGCAGCAGCACAGCTCTTCCAGTGCCAAAACAACTCCACCTGAATGGTAACTGCCTGAAGCCGCAGCACAGCTCTTCCAGTGCCAAAACAACTCCACCTGCCTCATGAACTTCACATACCATCAGCTGTCCTGGCAGCCATCTTGGTAACCCTGTTGGGTCACTTCCGGTCCCATGACATTGAGCACAGTGGGATGGAATTAAGCAGCTTCAGCACCCACACAATACTAAATGGAGCTCCTCACTCAAGGCGCTCCAAACTTCACGGCCAAAGACAAGCTCAGTGCCCAAACCATTTCCCGCTGCCATGGAAACCAAGTGCTCTGGCAGCACATATGTCTGAAAGTGGATATGACACCTAGGGAAGGGAGTGTGCTGGTGAATGGCAACTGCCTAAAGCACCAGCACAGCTCTTCCAGTGCAAAAACAACTCCATCTGCCTCATGAACTTCACATACCATCAGCTGTCCTGGCAGCTATCTAGGAAACCCTGTTGGGTCACTTCTGGTCCCATGCCCATTGAGCCCAGTGGGATGGAATCAAGCAGCTTCAGCACCCACACAAATCTAACATGGAGCTCCTCACTCAAGGCGCTCAAAGTCCACAGCCAAAGACAAGTTAAGTGCCCAAGCCATTTCCCGCTGCCATGGAAACCAAGTGCTCTGGCAGCGCATGTGTCTGAAAGTGGATATGACACCTAGGGAAGGGAGTTTGTTGGTGAATGGCAGCTGCCTGAAGCAGCAGCACAGCTCTTCCAGTGCAAAAACAACTCCACAGGCCTCATGAACTTCACATACCATCAGCTGTCCTGGCAGCTATCTAGGAAACCCTGTTGGTTCACTTCCGGTCCCTTAGCCATTGAGCACAGGGGGATGGAATCAAGCAGCTTCAGCACCCACACAAAACGAACATGGAGCTCCTCACTCAAGGCGCTCAAAACTCCACAGCAAAAGACAAGTTCAGTTCGCAAGCCATTTCCCGCTGCCAAGGAAACCAAGTGCTCTGGCATCACATATGTCTGAAAGTGGATATGACACCTAGGGAAGGGAGTGTGCTGGTGAATGGCAACTGCCCGAAGCAGCAGCACAGCTCTTCCAGTGCCAAAGAACTCCACCTGCCTCATAAACTTCACATACCATCAGCTGTCCTGGCAGCTATCTTGGAAACCCTGTTGGGTCACTTCCGGTCCCATGCCCATTGAGCCCAGATCAAGCAGCTTGACCATCTACAGAAAACTAACATGGAGCTCCTCACTCAAGGCGATCAAAACTCCACAGCCAAAGACAAGTTCAGTGCCCAAGCCATTTCCTGCTGCCATGGAAACCAAGTGCTCTGGCAGCGCATGTGTCTGAAAGTGGATATGACACCTAGGGAAGGGAGTTTGTTGGTGAATGGCAGCTGCCTGAAGGAGCAGCACAGCTCTTCCAGTGCAAAAACAACTCCAAAGGCCTCATGAACTTCACATACCATCAGCTGTCCTGTCAGCTATCTAGGAAACCCAGTTGGGTCACTTCCGGTCCCATGCCCATTGAGCTCAGTGGGATGGAATCAAGCAGCTTCAGCACCCACACAAATCTAACATGGAGGTCCTCACTCAAGGCGTAAAAACTCCACAGCTAAATTTAAGTTCAGTGCCCAAGCCATTTCCCGCTGCCATGGAAACCAAGTGCTCTGGCAGCACATATGTCTGAAAGTGGATATGACACCTAGGGAAGGGAGTGTGGTGGTGAATGGCAACTGCCCGAAGCAGCAGCACAGCTCTTCCACTGCCAAAACAACTCCACCTGCCTCATGAACTTCACATACCATCAGCTGTCCTCTCAGCTATCTAGGAAACCCTGTTGGGTCACTTCCGGTCCCATGCCCATTGAGCACAGATCAAGCATCTTAACCACCCACACAAAACGAACATGGAGCTCCTCACTCAAGGCGCTAAAAACTCCACAGCCAAAGACAAGTTCAGTGCCCAAGCCATTTCCCGCTGCCATGGAAACCAAGTGCTCTGGCAGCGCATGTGTCTGAAAGTGGATATGACACATAGGGAAGGGAGTTTGTTGGTGAATGGCAGCTGCCTGAAGCAGCAGCACAGCTCTTCCAGTGCCAAAACAACACCACAGGCCTCATGAACTTGACATACCATCAGCTGTCCTGGCAGCTATCTAGGAAACCCTGTTGGGTCACTTCCGGTCCCATGCCCATTGAGCCCAGTGGGATGGAATCAAGCAGCTTCAGCACCCACACAAAACGAACATGGAGCTCCTCACTCAAGGCGCTAAAAACTTCACGGCCAACGACAAGTTCAGTGCCCAAGCCATTTCCCACTGCCATGGAAACCAAGTGCTCTGGCAGCACATATGTCTGAAAGTGGATATGACACCTAGGGAAGGGAGTGTGCTGGTGAATGGCAACTGCCCGAAGCAGCAGCACAGCTCTTCCAGTGCCAAAACAACTCCACCTGCCTCATGAACTTCACATACCATCAGCTGTCCTCTCAGCTATCTAGGAAACCCTGTTGGGTCACTTCCGGTCCCATGCCCATTGAGCCCAGTGGGATGGAATCAAGCAGCTTCAGCACCCACACAAAACTAACATGGAGCTCCTCACTCAAGGCGCTCAAAACTCCATGGCCAAAGACAAGTTCAGTGCCGAAGCCATTTCCCGCTGCCATGGAAACCAAGTGCTCTGGCAGCACATATGTCTGAAAGTGGATATGACACCTAGGGAAGGGAGTGTGCTGGTGAATGGCAACTGCCCGAAGCAGCACAGCTCTTCCAGTGATAAAGAACTCCACCTGCCTCATAAACTTCACATACCATCAGCTGACTTGACAGCTATCTTGGAAACCCTTTTGGGTCACTTCCGGTCCCATGCCCATTGAGCCCAGATCAAGCATCTTAACCACCCACACAAAACGAACATGGAGCTCCTCACTCAAGGCGCTAAAAACTCCACAGCCAAAGACAAGTTCAGTGCCCAAGCCATTTCCCGCTGCCATGGAAACCAAGTGCTCTGGCAGCGCATGTGTCTGAAAGTGGATATGACACATAGGGAAGGGAGTTTGTTGGTGAATGGCAGCTGCCTGAAGCAGCAGCACAGCTCTTCCACTGCAAAAAGAACTCCACAGGCCTCATGAACTTCACATACCATCAGCTGTTTTGGCAGCTATCTAGGAAACCCTGTTGGGTCACTTCCGGTCCCATGCCCATTGAGCCCAGTGGGATGGAATCAAGCAGCTTGAGCACACACACAAAACTAACATGGAGCTCCTCACTCAAGGCGCACCAAAGGTCACGCCAAAGACAAGTTCAGTGCCCAAGCCATTTCCCGCTGCCATGGAAACCAAGTGCTCTGGCAGCACATATGTCTGAAAGTGGATATGACACCTAGGGAAGGGAGTGTGTTGGTGAATGGCAACTGCCCGAAGCAGCAGCACAGCTCTTCCAGTGCCAAAACAACTCCACCTGCCTCATGAACTTCACATACCATCAGCTGTCCTGGCAGCTATCTAGGAAACCCTGTTGGGTCACTTCCGGTCCCATAGCCATTGAGCACAGGGGGATGGAATCAAGCAGCTTCAGCACCCACACAAAACGAACATGGAGCTCCTCACTCAAGGCGCTCAAAACTCCACAGCAAAAGACAAGTTCAGTGCCGAAGCCATTTCCCGCTGCCAAGGAAACCAAGTGCTCTGGCATCACATATGTCTGAAAGTGGATATGACACCTAGGGAAGGGAGTGTGCTGGTGAATGGCAACTGCCAGAAGCAGCAGCACAGCTCTTCCAGTGCCAAAGAACTCCACCTGCCTCATAAACTTCACATACCATCAGCTGTCCTGGCAGCTATCTTGGAAACCCTGTTGGGTCACTTCCGGTCCCATGCCCATTGAGCCCAGATCAAGCAGCTGGACCATCTACAGAAAACTAACATGGAGCTCCTCACTCAAGGCGCTCAAAACTCCACAGCCAAAGACAAGTTCAGTGCCCAAGCCATTTCCTGCTGCCATGGAAACCAAGTGCTCTGGCAGCGCATGTGTCTGAAAGTGGATATGACACCTAGGGAAGGGAGTTTGTTGGTGAATGGCAGCTGCCTGAAGGAGCAGCACAGCTCTTCCAGTGCAAAAACAACTCCACCTGCTTCATGAACTTCACATACCATCAGCTGTCCTGTCAGCTATCTAGGAAACCCTGTTGGGTCACTTCCGGTCCCATGCCCATTGAGCCCAGTGGGATGGAATCAAGCAGCTTCAGCACCCACACAAATCTAACATGGAGGTCCTCACTCAAGGCGTAAAAACTCCACAGCTAAATTTAAGTTCAGTGCCCAAGCCATTTCCCGCTGCCATGGAAACCAAGTGCTCTGGCAGCACATATGTCTGAAAGTGGATATGACACCTTGGGAAGGGAGTGTGGTGGTGAATGGCAACTGCCCGAAGCAGCAGCACAGCTCTTCCAGTGCCAAAACAACTCCACCTGCCTCATGAACTTCACATACCATCAGCTGTCCTGGCAGCTATCTAGGAAACCCTGTTGGGTCACTTCCGGTCCCATGCCCATTGAGCCCAGTGGGATGGAATCAAGCAGCTTCAGCACCCACACAATACTAACATGGAGCTCCTCACTCAATGCGCTCAAAACTTCACGGCCAAAAACAAGTTCAGTGCCCAAGCCATTTCCCGCTGCCATGGAAATCAAGTGCTCTGGCAGCACATATGTCTGAAAGTGGATATGACACCTAGGGAAGGGAGTGTGCTGGTGAATGGCAACTGCCCGAAGCACCACCACAGCTCTTCCAGTGCCAAAACAACTCCATCTGCCTCATGAACTTCACATACCATCAGCTGTCCTGGCAGCTATTTAGGAAACCCTGTTGGGTCACTTCCGGTCCCATGACCATTGAGCCCAGTGGAATGAAATCAAGCAGCTTGAGCACCCACACAAAACTAACATGGAGCTCCTCACTCAAGGCGCTCCAAACTTCCACGGGCAAAGACAAGTTCCGTGCCCAAGCCATTTCCAACTGCCATGGAAACCAAGTGCTCTGGCAGCACATATGTCTGAAAGTGGATATGACACCTAGGGAAGGGAGTGTGCTGGTAGATATCAAGTGCCCAAAGCAGCACCACAGCTCTTCCAGTGCAAAAAAAACTCCACCTGCCTCATGAACTTCACATACCATCAGCTGTCTTGGCAGCTATCTTGGAAACCCTGTTGGGTCACTTCCGGTCCCATGCCCATTGAGCCCAGATCAAGCATCTTAACCACCCACACAAAACGAACATGGAGCTCCTCACTCAAGGCGCTCAAAACTCCACAGCCAAAGACAAGTTCAGTGCCCAAGCCATTTCCCGCTGCCAAGGAAACCAAGTGCTCTGGCATCACATATGTCTGAAAGTGGATATGACACCTAGGGAAGGGAGTGTGCTGGTGAATGGCAACTGCCTGAAGCAGCACAGCTCTTCCAGTGATAAAGAACTCCACCTGCCTCATAAACTTCACATACCATCAGCTGTCCTGGCAGCTATCTAGGAAACCCTGTTGGGTCACTTCCGGTCCCATGCCCATTGAGCCCAGATCAAGCATCTTAACCACCCACACAAAACGAACATGGAGCTCCTCACTCAAGGCGCTAAAAACTCCACAGCCAAAGACAAGTTCAGTGCCCAAGCCATTTCCCGCTGCCATGGAAACCAAGTGCTCTGGCAGCGCATGTGTCTGAAAGAGGATATGACACCTAGGGAAGGGAGTTTGTTGGTGAATGGCAGCTGCCTGAAGCAGCAGCACAGCTCTTCCAGTGCAAAAAGAACTCCAAAGGCCTCATGAACTTCACATACCATCAGCTGTTTTGGCAGCTATCTAGGAAACCCTGTTGGGTCACTTCCGGTCCCATGCCCATTGAGCCCAGTGGGATGGAATCAAGCAGCTTGAGCACACACACAAAACTAACATGGAGCTCCTCACTCAAGGCGCACCAAAGGTCACGCCAAAGACAAGTTCAGTGCCCAAGCCATTTCCCGCTGCCATGGAAACCAAGTGCTCTGGCAGCACATATGTCTGAAAGTGGATATGACACCTAGGGAAGGGAGTGTGCTGGTGAATGACAACTGCCCGAAGCAGCAGCACAGCTCTTCCAGTGCCAAAACAACTCCACCTGCCTCATGAACTTCACATACCATCAGCTGTCCTGGCAGCTATCTAGGAAACCCTGTTGGGTCACTTACGGTCCCATGCCCATTGAGCCCAGTGGGATGAAATCAAGCAGCTTCAGCACCCACACAAATCTAACATGGAGGTCCTCACTGAAGGTGCTCAAAACTCCACGGCCAAAGACAAGTTCAGTGCCCAAGCCATTTCCCACTGCCATGGAAACCAAGTGCTCTGGCAGCACATATGTCTGAAAGTGGATATGACACCTAGGGAAGGGAGTGTGGTGGTGAATGGCAACTGCCCGAAGCAGCAGCACAGCTCTTCCAGTGCCAAAACAACTCCACCTGCCTCATGAACTTCACATACCATCAGATGTCCTGGCAGCTATCTAGGAAACCCTGTTGGGTCACTTCCGGTCCCATGCCTATTGAGCCCAGATCAAGCAGCTTGACCACCGACACAAATCTAAAATGGAGCTCCTCACTCAATGCGCTCAAAAGTCCACAGCCAAAGACAAGTTCAGTGCCCAAGCCATTTCCCGCTGCCATGGAAACCAAGTGCTCTGGCAGCGCATGTGTCTGAAAGTGGATATGACACCTAGGGAAGGGAGTTTGTTGGTGAATGGCAGCTGCCTGAAGCAGCAGCACAGCTCTTCCAGTGCAAAAACAACTCCACAGGCCTCATGAACTTCACATACCATCAGCTGTCCTGACAGCTATCTAGGAAACCCTGTTGGTTCACTTCCGGTCCCTTAGCCATTGAGCACAGGGGGATGGAATCAAGCAGCTTCAGCACCCACACAAAACGAACATGGAGCTCCTCACTCAAGGCGCTCAAAACTCCACAGCAAAAGACAAGTTCAGTTCGCAAGCCATTTAACGCTGCCAAGGAAACCAAGTGCTCTGGCATCACATATGTCTGAAAGTGGATATGACACCTAGGGAAGGGAGTGTGCTGGTGAATGGCAACTGCCTGAAGCAGCACAGCTCTTCCAGTGATAAAGAACTCCACCTGCCTCATAAACTTCACATACCATCAGCTGTCCTGGCAGCTATCTAGGAAACCCTGTTGGGTCACTTCCGGTCCCAAGCCCATTGAGCCCAGATCAAGCATCTTAACCACCCACACAAAACGAACATGGAGCTCCTCACTCAAGGCGCTAAAAACTCCACGGCCAAAGACAAGTTCAGTGCCCAAGTCATTTCCCGCTGCCATGGAAACCAAGTGCTCTGGCAGCGCATGTGTCTGAAAGAGGATATGACACCTAGGGAAGGGAGTTTGTTGGTGAATGGCAGCTGCCTGAAGCAGCAGCACAGCTCTTCCAGTGCAAAAAAAACTCCAAAGGCCTCATGAACTTCACATACCATCAGCTGTCCTGGCAGCTATCTAGGAAACCCTGTTGGGTCACTTCCGGTCCCATGCCCATTGAGCCCAGTGGAATGAAATCAAGCAGCTTGAGCACCCACACAAAACTAACATGGAGCTCCTCACTCAAGGCGCTCCAAAGTTCACGCCAAAGACAAGTTCAGTGCCCAAGCCATTTCCCGCTGCCATGGAAACCAAGTGCTCTGGCAGCACATATGTCTGAAAGTGGATATGACACCTAGGGAAGGGAGTGTGCTGGTGAATGACAACTGCCCGAAGCAGCAGCACAGCTCTTCCAGTGCCAAAACAACTCCACCTGCCTCATGAACTTCACATACCATCAGCTGTCCTGGCAGCTATCTAGGAAACCCTGTTGGGTCACTTACGGTCCCATGCCCATTGAGCCCAGTGGGATGAAATCAAGCAGCTTCAGCACCCACACAAATCTAACATGGAGGTCCTCACTGAAGGTGCTCAAAACTCCACGGCCAAAGACAAGTTCAGTGCCCAAGCCATTTCCCACTGCCATGGAAACCAAGTGCTCTGGCAGCACATATGTCTGAAAGTGGATATGACACCTAGGGAAGGGAGTGTGGTGGTGAATGGCAACTGCCCGAAGCAGCAGCACAGCTCTTCCACTGCCAAAACAACTCCACCTGCCTCATGAACTTCACATACCATCAGCTGTCCTGGCAGCTATCTAGGAAACCCTGTTGCATCACTTCCGGTCCCATGCCCAATGAGGCCTGTGTGATGGAATCAAGCAGCTTCAGTACCCACACAAATCTAACATGGAGGTCCTCACTGAAGGCGATCAAAACTCCACGGCCAAAGACGAATTCAGTGCCCAAGCCATTTCCCGCTGCCATGGAAACCAAGTGCTCTGGCAGCACATATGTCTGAAAGTGGATATGACACCTAGGGAAGGGAGTGTGCTGGTGAATGGCAACTGGCCGAAGCAGCAGCACAGCTCTTCCAGTGCCAAAACAACTCCACCTGCCTCATGAACTTCACATACCATCAGCTGTCCTGGCAGCCATCTAGGAAACCCTGTTGGGTCACTTCTGGTCCCATGCCCATTGAGCTCAGTGGGATGGAATCAAGCAGCTTGAGCACCCACACAAAACGAACATGCAGCTGCTCACTCAAGGCGCTCAAAACTCCACAGCTAAATTCAAGTTCAGTGCCCAAGCCATTTCCCGCTGCCATGGAAACCAAGTGCTCTGGCAGCACATATGTCTGAAAGTGGATATGACACCTAGGGAAGGGAGTGTGGTGGTGAATGGCAACTGCCCGAAGCAGCAGCACAGCTCTTCCAGTGCCAAAACAACTCCACCTGCCTCATGAACTTCACATACCATCAGATGTCCTGGCAGCTATCTAGGAAACCCTGTTGGGTCACTTCCGGTCCCATGCCTATTGAGCCCAGATCAAGCAGCTTGACCACCCACACAAATCTAAAATGGAGCTCCTCACTCAAGGCGCTCAAAAGTCCACAGCCAAAGACAAGTTAAGTGCCCAAGCCATTTCCCGCTGCCATGGAAACCAAGTGCTCTGGCAGCGCATGTGTCTGAAAGTGGATATGACACCTAGGGAAGGGAGTTTGTTGGTGAATGGCAGCTGCCTGAAGCAGCAGCACAGCTCTTCCAGTGCAAAAACAACTCCACAGGCCTCATGAACTTCACATACCATCAGCTGTCCTGACAGCTATCTAGGAAACCCTGTTGGTTCACTTCCGGTCCCTTAGCCATTGAGCACAGGGGGATGGAATCAAGCAGCTTCAGCACCCACACAAAACGAACATGGAGCTCCTCACTCAAGGCGCTCAAAACTCCACAGCAAAAGACAAGTTCAGTTCGCAAGCCATTTAACGCTGCCAAGGAAACCAAGTGCTCTGGCATCACATATGTCTGAAAGTGGATATGACACCTAGGGAAGGGAGTGTGCTGGTGAATGGCAACTGCCCGAAGCAGCACCACAGCTCTTCCAGTGCCAAAGAACTCCACCTGCCTCATAAACTTCACATACCATCAGCTGTCTTGGCAGCTATCTTGGAAACCCTGTTGGGTCACTTCCGGTCCCATGCCCGTTGAGCCCAGATGAAGCAGCTTGACCATCTACAGAAAACTAACATGGAGCTCCTCACTCAAGGCGCTCAAAACTCCACAGCCAAAGACAAGTTCAGTGCCCAAGCCATTTCCTGCTGCCATGGAAACCAAGTGCTCTGGCAGCGCATGTGTCTGAAAGTGGATATGACACCTAGGGAAGGGAGTTTGTTGGTGAATGGCAGCTGCCTGAAGCAGCAGCACAGCTCTTCCAGTGCAAAAACAACTCCACCTGCCTCATGAACTTCACATACCATCAGCTGTCCTGTCAGCTATCTAGGAAACCCTGTTTGGTCACTTCCGGTCCCATGCCCATTGAGCTCAGTGGGATGGAATCAAGCAGCTTCAGCACCCACACAAATCTAACATGGAGGTCCTCACTCAAGGCGTAAAAACTCCACAGCTAAATTTAAGTTCAGTGCCCAAGCCATTTCCCGCTGCCATGGAAACCAAGTGCTCTGGCAGCACATATGTCTGAAAGTGGATATGACACCTAGGGAAGGGAGTGTGCTGGTGAATGGCAACTGCCCGAAGCAGCAGCACAGCTCTTCCAGTGCCAAAACAACTCCACCTGCCTCATGAACTTCACATACCATCAGCTGTCTTGGCAGCTATCTAGGAAACCCTGTTGGGTCACTTCCGGTCCCATGCCCATTGAGCCCAGATCAAGCATCTTAACCACCCACACAAAACGAACATGGAGCTCCTCACTCAAGGCGCTCAAAACTCCACAGCCAAAGACAAGTTCAGTGCCCAAGCGATTTCCCGCTGCCATGGAAACCAAGTGCTCTGGCAGCGCATGTGTCTGAAAGTGGATATGACACATAGGGAAGGGAGTTTGTTGGTGAATGGCAGCTGCCTGAAGCAGCAGCACAGCTCTTCCAGTGCCAAAACAACACCACAGGCCTCATGAACTTGACATACCATCAGCTGTCCTGGCAGCTATCTAGGAAACCCTGTTGGGTCACTTCCGGTCCCTTGCCCTTTGAGCCCAGTGGGATGGAATCAAGCACCTTGAGCACCCACACAAAACTAACATGGAGCTCCTCACTCAAGGCGCTCAAAACTTCACGGCCAACGACAAGTTCAGTGCCCAAGCCATTTCCCACTGCCATGGAAACCAAGTGCTCTGGCAGCACATATGTCTGAAAGTGGATATGACACCTAGGGAAGGGAGTGTGGTGGTGAATGGCAACTGCCCGAAGCAGCAGCACAGCTCTTCCAGTGCCAAAACAACTCCACCTGCCTCATGAACTTCACATACCATCAGCTGTCCTCTCAGCTATCTAGGAAACCCTGTTGGGTCACTTCCGGTCCCATGCCCATTGAGCACAGTGGGATGGAATCAAGCAGCTTCAGCACCCACACAAAACGAACATGGAGCTCCTCACTCAAGGCGCTCAAAACTCCACAGCAAAAGACAAGTTCAGTGCCGAAGCCATTTCCCGCTGCCAAGGAAACCAAGTGCTCTGGCATCACATATGTCTGAAAGTGGATATGACACCTAGGGAAGGGAGTGTGCTGGTGAATGGCAACTGCCCGAAGCAGCAGCACAGCTCTTCCAGTGCCAAAGAACTCCACCTGCCTCATAAACTTCACATACCATCAGCTGTCTTGGCAGCTATCTTGGAAACCCTTTTGGGTCACTTCCGGTCCCATGCCCATTCAGCCCAGATCAAGCAGCTTGACCATCTACAGAAAACTAACATGGAGCTCCTCACTCAAGGCGCTCAAAACTCCACAGCCAAAGACAAGTTCAGTGCCCAAGCCATTTCCTGCTGCCATGGAAACCAAGTGCTCTGGCAGCGCATGTGTCTGAAAGTGGATATGACACCTAGGGAAGGGAGTTTGTTGGTGAATGGCAGCTGCCTGAAGGAGCAGCACAGCTCTTCCAGTGCAAAAACAACTCCACCTGCCTCATGAACTTCACATACCATCAGCTGTCCTGGCAGCCATCTAGGAAACCCTGTTGGGTCACTTCCGGTCCCATGCCCATTGAGCCCAGTGGGATGGAATCAAGCAGCTTCAGCACCCACACAAAACGAACATGGAGCTCCTCACTCAATGCGCTCAAAACTTCACGGCCAAAAACAAGTTCAGTGCCCAAGCCATTTCCCGCTGCCATGGAAATCAAGTGCTCTGGCAGCACATATGTCTGAAAGTGGATATGACACCTAGGGAAGGGAGTGTGCTGGTGAATGGCAACTGCCCGAAGCACCACCACAGCTCTTCCAGTGCCAAAACAACTTCATCTGCCTCATGAACTTCACATACCATCAGCTGTCCTGGCAGCTATTTAGGAAACCCTGTTGGGTCACTTCCGGTCCCATGACCATTGAGCCCTGTGGAATGAAACCAAGCAGCTTGAGCACCCACACAAAACTAACATGGAGCTCCTCACTCAAGGCGCTCCAAACTTCCACGGCAAAAGACAAGTTCCGTGCCCAAGCCATTTCCAACTGTCATGGAAACCAAGTGCTCTGGCAGCACATATGTCTGAAAGTGGATATGACACCTAGGGAAGGGAGTGTGCTGGTAGATGGCAACTGCCCGAAGCAGCACCACAGCTCTTCCAGTGCAAAAAAAACTCCACCTGCCTCATGAACTTCACATACCATCAGCTGTCTTGGCAGCTATCTTGGAAACCCTGTTGGGTCACTTCCGGTCCCATGCCCATTGAGCCCAGATCAAGCATCTTAACCACCCACACAAAACGAACATGGAGCTCCTCACTCAAGGCGCTCAAAACTCCACAGCCAAAGACAAGTTCAGTGCCCAAGCCATTTCCCGCTGCCATGGAAACCAAGTGCTCTGGCAGCGCATGTGTCTGAAAGTGGATATGACACCTAGGGAAGGGAGTTTGTTGGTGAATGGCAGCTGCCTGAAGCAGCAGCACAGCTCTTCCAGTGCCAAAACAACACCACAGGCCTCATGAACTTGACATACCATCAGCTGTCCTGGCAGCTATCTAGGAAAACCTGTTGGGTCACTTCCGGTCCCATGCCCATTGAGCCCAGTGGGATGGAATCAAGCAGCTTCAGCACCCACACAAAACGAACATGGAGCTCCACACTCAAGGCGCTCAAAACTTCACGGCGAACGACAAGTTCAGTGCCCAAGCCATTTCCCACTGCCATGGAAACCAAGTGCTCTGGCAGCACATATGTCTGAAAGTGGATATGACACCTAGGGAAGGGAGTGTGGTGGTGAATGGCAACTGCCCGAAGCAGCAGCACAGCTCTTCCAGTGCCAAAACAACTCCACCTGCCTCATGAACTTCACATACCATCAGCTGTCCTCTCAGCTATCTAGGAAACCCTGTTGGGTCACTTCCGGTCCCATGCCCATTGAGCCCAGTGGGATGGAATCAAGCAGCTTCAGCACCCACACAAAACGAACATGGAGCTCCTCACTCAAGGCGCTCAAAACTCCATGGCCAAAGACAAGTTCAGTGCCGAAGCCATTTCCCGCTGCCAAGGAAACCAAGTGCTCTGGCATCACATATGTCTGAAAGTGGATATGACACCTAGGGAAGGGAGTGTGCTGGTGAATGGCAACTGCCCGAAGCAGCACAGCTCTTCCAGTGATAAAGAACTCCACCTGCCTCATAAACTTCACATACCATCAGCTGTCCTGGCAGCTATCTAGGAAACCCTGTTGGGTCACTTCCGGTCCCATGCCCATTGAGCCCAGATCAAGCATCTTAACCACCCACACAAAACGAACATGGAGCTCCTCACTCAAGGCGTTAAAAACTCCACAGCCAAAGACAAGTTCATTGCCCAAGCCATTTCCCGCTGCCATGGAAACCAAGTGCTCTGGCAGCGCATGTGTCTGAAAGTGGATATGACACCTAGGGAAGGGAGTTTGTTGGTGAATGGCAGCTGCCTGAAGCAGCAGCACAGCTCTTCCAGTGCAAAAAGAACTCCACAGGCCTCATGAACTTCACATACCATCAGCTGTTTTGGCAGCTATCTAGGAAACCCTGTTGGGTCACTTCCGGTCCCATGCCCATTGAGCCCAGTGGGATGAAATCAAGCAGCTTCAGCACCCACACAAAACTAACATGGAGCTCCTCACTCAAGGCGCTCCAAAGTTCACGCCAAAGACAAGTTCAGTGCCCAAGCCATTTCCCGCTGCCATGGAAACCAAGTGCTCTGGCAGCACATATGTCTGAAAGTGGATATGACACCTAGGGAAGGGAGTGTGCTGGTGAATGACAACTGCCCGAAGCAGCAGCACAGCTCTTCCAGTGCCAAAACAACTCCACCTGCCTCATGAACTTCACATACCATCAGCTGTCCTGGCAGCCATCTAGGAAACCCTGTTGGGTCACTTCTGGTCCCATGCCCATTGAGCTCAGTGGGATGGAATCAAGCAGCTTGAGCACCCACACAATACTAAGATGGAGCTCCTCACTCAAGGCGCTCCAAACTTCAAGGCCAAAGACAAGTTCAGTGCCCAAACCATTTCCCGCTGTCATGGAAACCAAGTGCTCTGACAGCACATATGTCTGAAAGTGGATATGACACCTAGGGAAGGGAGTGTGCTGGTGAATGGCAATTGCCCGAAGCAGCAGCACAGCTCTTCCACTGCCAAAACAACTCCACCTGCCTCATGAACTTCACATACCATCAGATGTCCTGGCAGCTATCTAGGAAACCCTGTTGGGTCACTTCCGGTCCCATGCCCATTGAGCCCAGTGGGATGGAATCAAGCAGCTTCAGCACCCACACAAAATGAACATGGAGCTCCTCACTCAAGGCGTAAAAACTCCACAGCTAAATTCAAGTTCAGTGCCCAAGCCATTTCCCGCTGCCATGGAAACCAAGTGCTCTGGCAGCACATATGTCTGAAAGTGGATATGACACCTAGGGAAGGGAGTGTGCTGGTGAATGGCAACTGCCTAAAGCACCAGCACAGCTCTTCCAGTGCAAAAACAACTCCATCTGCCTCATGAACTTCACATACCATCAGCTGTCCTGGCAGCTATCTAGGAAACCCTGTTGGGTCACTTCCGGTCCCATGCCCATTGAGCCCAGTGGGATGGAATCAAGCAGCTTGAGCACCCACACAAAACAAACATGGAGCTCCTCACTCAAGGCGCTCAAATCTCCACAGCCAAAGACAAGTTCAGTACTGAAGCCATTTCCCGCTGCCATATAAACCAAGTGCTCTGGCAGCACATATGTCTGAAAGTGGATATGACACCTAGGGAAGGGAGTGTGTTGGTGAATGGCAACTGCCCGAAGCAGCAGCACAGCTCTTCCACTGGAAAACAACTCCACCTGCCTCATGAACGTCACATACCATCAGCTGTCCTGGCAGCTATCTAGGAAACCCTGTTGGGTCACTTCCGGTCCCATGCCCATTGAGCCCAGGGGGATGGAATCAAGCAGCTTGAACACCCACACAAAACTAACATGGAGCTCCTCACTGAAGGCGCTCAAAACTCCACAACCAAAGACAGGTTCAGTGCCCATGCCATTTCCCGCTGCCATGGAAACCAAGTGCTCTGGCAGCACATATGTCTGAAAGTGGATATGACACCTAGGCAAGGGAGTCTGGTGGTGAATGGCAACTGCCCGAAGCAGCAGCACAGCTCTTCCACTGCCAAAACAACTCCACTTGACTCATGAACGTCACATACCATCAGCTGTCCTGGCAGCTATCTAGGAAACCCTGTTGGGTCACTTCCGGTCCCATGCCCATTGAGCCCAGTGGGATGGAATCAAGCAGCTTGAACACAAACACAAAACTAACATGAAATTCCTCACTCAAGGCGATCAAAACTCCACAGCCAAAGACAAGTTCAGTGCCGAAGCCATTTTCCGCTGCCATGGAAACCAAGTGCTCTGGCAGCACATATGTCTGAAAGTGGATATGACACCTAGGGAAGGGAGTGTGGTGGTGAATGGCAACTGCCCAAAGCAGCAGCACAGCTCTTCCACTGCCAAAACAACTCCACCTGCCTCATGAACTTCACATACCATCAGCTGTCTTGGCAGCTATCTAGGAAACCCTGTTGGGTCACTTCCGGTCCCATGCCCATTGAGCCCAGTGGGATGGAATCAAGCAGCTTGAGCACCCACACAAAACGAACATGGAGCTCCTCACTCAAGGCGCTCAAACCTCCACAGCCAAAGACAAGTTCAGTGCCGAAGCCATTTCCCGCTGCCATGGAAACCAAGTGCTCTGGCAGCACATATGTCTGAAAGTGGATATGACACCTAGGGAAGGGAGTGTGTTGGTGAATGGCAACTGCCCAAAGCAGCAGCACAGCTCTTCCACTGCCAAAACAACTCCACCTGCCTCATGAACTTCACATACCATCAGCTGTCCTGGCAGCTATCTAGGAAACCCTGTTGGGTCACTTCCGGTCCCATGCCCATGGAGCCCAGTGGGATGGAATCAAGCAGCTTGAGCACCCACACAAAACGAACATGGAGCTCCTCACTCAAGGCGCTCAAATCTCCACAGCCAAAGACAAGTTCACTGCCCAAGCCATTTCCCGCTGCCATGGAAACCAAGTGCTCTGGCAGCACATATGTCTGAAAGTGGATATGACACCTAGGGAAGGGAGTGTGTTGGTGAATGGCAACTGCCCGAAGCAGCAGCACAGCTCTTCCACTGCCAAAACAACTCCACCTGCCTCATGAACTTCATATACCATCAGCTGTCGTGGCAGGTATCTAGGAAACCCTGTTGGGAAAATTCCGGTCCCATGCCCATTGAGCCCAGTGGGATGGAATCAAGCAGCTTCAGCACCCACACAAAACTAACATGGAATTCCTCACTCAAGGTGCTCAAAACTCCACAACCAAAGACAAGTTCAGTGCCCAAGCCATTTCCCGCTGCCATGGAAACCAAGTGCTCTGGCAGCACATATGTCTGAAAGTGGATATGACACCTAGGGAAGGGAGTGTGCTGGTGAATGGCAACTGCCCGAAGCTGCAGCACAGCTCTTCCAATGCCAAAACAACTCCACTTGCTTCATGAACTTCACATACCATCAGCTGTCTTGGCAGCTATCTAGGAAACCCTGTTGGCTCACTTCCGGTCCCATGCCCATTGAGCCCACTGTAATGGAATCATGCAGCTTCAGCACCCACACAAAACCAACATGGAGCTCCTCACTCAAGGCGCTCAAACCTCCACAGCCAAAGACAAGTTCAGTGCCCAAGCCATTTCCCGCTGCCATGGAAACCAAGTGCTCTGGCAGCACATATGTCTGAAAGTGGATATGACACCTAGGGAAGGGAGTGTGCTGGTGAATGGCAACTGCCCGAAGCAGCAGCACAGCTCTTCCACTGCCACAACAACTCCACCTGCCTCATGAACTTCACATACCATCAGCTGTCCTGGCAGCTATCTAGGAAACCCTGTTGGGTCACTTCCGGTCCCATGCCCATTGAGCCCAGTGGGATGGAATCAAGCAGCTTGAGCACCCACACAAAACGAACATGGAGCTCCTCACTCAAGGCGCTCAAAACTTCACGGCCAAAGAAAAGTTCATTGCCCAAACCATTTCCCGCTGCCATGGAAACCAAGTGCTCTGGCAGCACATATGTCTGAAAGTGGATATGACACCTAGGGAAAGGAGTGTGCTGGTGAATGGCAACTGCCCGAAGCAGCAGCACAGCTCTTCCACTGGAAAACAACTCCACCTGCCTCATGAACGTCACATACCATCAGCTGTCCTGGCAGCTATCTAGGAAACCCTGTTGGGTCACTTCCGGTCCCATGCCCATTGAGCCCAGTGGGATGGAATCAAGCAGCTTGAGCACCCACACAAAACGAACATGGAGCTCCTCACTCAAGGCGCTCAATACTCCACAGCCAAAGACAAGTTCAGTGCCGAAGCCATTTCCCGCTGCCATGGAAATCATGTGCACTCTCAGCACATATGTCTGAAAGTGGATATGACACCTAGGGAAGGGAGTGTGTTGGTGAATGGCAACTGCCCGAAGCTGCAGCACAGCTCTTCCACTGGAAAACAACTCCACCTGCCTCATGAACTTCACATACCATCAGCTGTCTTGGCAGCTATCTAGGAAACCCTGTTGGGTCACTTCCGGTCCCATGCCCATTGAGCCCAGTGGGATGGAATCAAGCAGCTTCAGCACCCACACAAAATGAACATGGAGCTCCTCATTCAAGGCGCTCAAACCTCCACAGCCAAAGACAAGTTCAGTGCCCAAGCCATTTCCCGCTGCCATGGAAATCATGTGCACTCTCAGCACATATGTCTGAAAGTAGATATGACACCTAGGGAAGGGAGTGTGCTGGTGAATGGCAACTGCCCGAAGCAGCAGCACAGCTCTTCCACTACCAAAACAACTCCACCTGCCTCATGAACTTTACACACCATCAACTGTCCTGGCAGCTATCTAGGAAACCCTGTTGGGTCACTTCCGGTCCCATGCCCATTGAGCCCAGTGGGATGGAATCAAGCAGCTTGAGCACCCACACAAAACAAACATGGAGCTCCTCACTCAAGGCGCTCAAATCTCCACAGCCAAAGACAAGTTCAGTACTGAAGCCATTTCCCGCTGCCATATAAACCAAGTGCTCTGGCAGCACATATGTCTGAAAGTGGATATGACACCTAGGGAAGGGAGTGTGTTGGTGAATGGCAACTGCCCGAAGCAGCAGCACAGCTCTTCCACTGGAAAACAACTCCACCTGCCTCATGAACGTCACATACCATCAGCTGTCCTGGCAGCTATCTAGGAAACCCTGTTGGGTCACTTCCGGTCCCAAGCCCATTGAGCCCAGGGGGATGGAATCAAGCAGCTTGAACACCCACACAAAACTAACATGGAGCTCCTCACTGAAGGCGCTCAAAACTCCACAACCAAAGACAAGTTCAGTGCCCATGCCATTTCCCGCTGCCATGGAAACCAAGTGCTCTGGCAGCACATATGTCTGAAAGTGGATATGACACCTAGGCAAGGGAGTCTGGTGGTGAATGGCAACTGCCCGAAGCAGCAGCACAGCTCTTCCACTGCCAAAACAACTCCACTTGACTCATGAACGTCACATACCATCAGCTGTCCTGGCAGCTATCTAGGAAACCCTGTTGGGTCACTTCCGGTCCCATGCCCATTGAGCCCAGTGGGATGGAATCAAGCAGCTTGAACACAAACACAAAACTAACATGGAATTCCTCACTCAAGGCGATCAAAACTCCACGGCCAAAGACAAGTTCACTGCCGAAGCCATTTCCCGCTGCCATGGAAACCAAGTGCTCTGGCAGCACATATGTCTGAAAGTGGATATGACACCTAGGGACGGGAGTGTGGTGGTGAATGGCAACTGCCCGAAGCTGCAGCACAGCTCTTCCAGTGCAAAAACAACTCCACCTGCCTCATGAACTTCACATACGATCAGCTGTCTTGGCAGCTATCTAGGAAACACTGTTGGGTCACTTCCGGTCCCATGCCCATTGAGCCCAGTGGGATGGAATCAAGCAGCTTGAGCACCCACACAAAATGAACATGGAGCTCCTCACTCAAGGCGCTCAAACCTCCACAGCCAAAGACAAGTTCAGTGCCCAAGCCATTTCCCGCTGCCATGGAAACCAAGTGCTCTGGCAGCACATATGTCTGAAAGTGGATATGACACCTAGGGAAGGGAGTGTGCTGGTGAATGGCAACTGCCCGAAGCAGCAGCACAGCTCTTCCACTGCAAAAACAACTCCACCTGCCTCATGAACTTCACATACCATCAGCTGTCCTGGCAGCTATCTAGGAAACCCTGTTGGGTCACTTCCGGTCCCATGCCCATTGAGCCCAGTGGGATGGAATCAAGCAGCTTGAGCACCAACACAAAACTAACATGGAGCTCCTCACTCAAGGCACTCAAAACTTAACGGCCACAGAAAAGTTCTGTGCCCAAACCATTTCCCGCTGCCATGGAAATCATGTACACTGGCAGCACATATGTCTGAAAGTGGATATGACACCTAGGGACGGGAGTGTGGTGGTGAATGGCAATTGCCCGGAGCAGCAGCACAGCTCTTCCAGTGCCAAAACAACTCCACCTGCCTCATGAACGTCACATACCATCAGCTGTCTTGGCAGCTATCTAGGAAACCCTGTTGGGTCACTTCCGGTCCCATTCCCATTGAGCCCAGTGGGATGGAATCAAGGAGCTTGAACACCCACACAAAACGAACATGGAGCTCCTCACTCAAGGCGCTCAAATCTCCTCAGCCAAAGACAAGTTCAGTACTGAAGCCATTTCCCGCTGCCATATAAACCAAGTGCTCTGGCAGCACATATGTCTGAAAGTGGATATGACACCTAGGGAAGGGAGTGTGTTGGTGAATGGCAACTGCCCGAAGCAGCAGCACAGCTCTTCCACTGCCAAAACAACTCCACCTGCCTCATGAACTTCACATACCATCAGCTGTCCTGGCAGCTATCTAGGAAACCCTGTTGGGTCACTTCAGGTCCCATGCCCATTGAGCCCAGTGGGATGGAATCAAGCAGCTTGAGCACCCACACAAAACGAACATGGAGCTCCTCACTCAAGGCGCTCAAATCTCCACAGCTAAAGACAAGTTCAGTGCCCAAACCATTTCCCTCTGCCATGGAAATCATGTACACTGGCAGCACATATGTCTGAAAGAGGATATGACACCTAGGGAAGGGAGTGTGGTGGTGAATGGCAACTGCCCGAAGCAGCAGCACAGCTCTTCCACTGGAAAACAACTCCACCTGCCTCATGAACGTCACATACCATCAGCTGTCCTGGCAGCTATCTAGGAAACCCTGATGGGTCACTTCCGGTCCCATGCCCATTGAGCGCAGTGGGATGGAATCAAGTAGCTTGAACACCCACACAAAACGAACATGCAGCTCCTCACTCAAGGCGCTCAAAACTCCACAGCCAAAGACAAGTTCAGTGCCCAAGCCATTTCCCGCTGCCATGGAAACCAAGTGCTCTGGCAGCACATATGTCTGAAAGTGGATATGACACCTAGGGAAGGGAGTGTGTTGGTGAATGGCAACTGCCCCAAGCAGCAGCACAGCTCTTCCTGTGCCAAAACAACTCCACCTGCAACATGAACTTCACATACCATCTGCTGTCCTGGCAGCTATCTAGGAAACCCTGTTGGGTCACTTCCGGTCCCATGCCCATTCAGCCCAGTGGGATGGAATCAAGCAGCTTGAGCACCCACACAAAACGAACATGGAGCTCCTCACTCAAGGCACTCAAAATTTTACGGCCAAAGAAAAGTTCAGTGCCCAAGCCATTTCCCGCTGTCATGGAAACCAAGTGCTCTGGCAATACATATGTCTGAAAGTGGATATGACACCTAGGGAAGGGAGTGTGCTGGTGAATGGCAACTGCCCGAAGCAGCAGCACAGCTCTTCCAGTGCCACAACAACTCCACCTGCCTCATGAACTTCACATACCATCTGCTTTCCTGGCAGCTATCTAGGAAACCCTGCTGGGTCCCTTCCGGTCCCATGCCCATGGAGCCCAGTAGGAGGGAATCAAGCAGCTTCAGGACCCACACAAAAAACGAACATGGAGCTCCTCACTCAAGATGCTCAAAACTCCACATCCAAAGACAAATTCAATGCCCAAGCCATTTCCCGCTGCCATGCAAACCAAGTGCTCTGGCAGCACATATGTCTGAAAGTGGATATGACACCTAGGCAAGGGAGTGTGCTGGTGAATGGCAACTGCAGCAGCAGCACAGCTCTTCCAGTGCCAAAACAACTCCACCTGCCTCATGAACTTCACATACAATCTGCTTTCCTGGCAGCTATCTAGTAAACCCTGCTGGGTCCCTTCCGGTCCCATGTCCATGGAGCCCAGTGGGATGGAATCAAGCAGCTTGAGCACCCACAAAAAACGATCATGGAACTCCTCACTCAAGGCGCTCAAATCTCCACAGCCAAAGACAAGTTGCCCAAGCGATTTCCCGCTGCCATGGAAACCAAGTGCTCTGGCAGCACATATGTCTGAAAGTGGATATGACACCTAGGCAAGGGAGTGTGCTGGTGAATGGCAACTGCCCGAAGCAGCAGCACAGCTCTTCCACTGGAAAACAACTCCACCTGCCTCATGAACGTCACATACCATCAGCTGTCCTGACAGCTATCTAGGAAACCCTGTTGGGTCACTTCCGGTCCCATGCCCATTGAGCCCAGTGGGATGGAATCAAGCAGCTTCAGCACCCACACAAAACGAACATGGAGCTCCTCACTCAAGGCGCTCAAAACTGCACGACCAAAGACAAGTTCAGTGCCGAAGCCATTTCCCGCTCCCATGGAAACCAAGTGCTCTGGCAGCACATATGTCTGAAAGTGGATATGACACCTAGGGAAGGGAGTGTGCTGGTGAATGGCAACTGCCTGAAGCAGCAGCACAGCTCTTCCAGTGCCAAAACATCTCCACCTGCCTCATGAACTTCACATACCATCAGCTGTCCTGGCAGCTATCTAGGAAACCCTGTTGGGTCACTTCCGGTCCGATGACCATTGAGCCCAGTGGGATGGAATCAAGGAGCTTGAGCACCCACACAAAACGAACATGGAGCTCCTCACTCAAGGCGCTCAATACTCCACGGCCAAAGACAAGTTCAGTGCCCAAGCCATTTCCCGCTGCCATGGAAACCAGCTACTCTGGCAGCACATATGTCTGAAACTGGATATGACACCTAGGGAAGGGAGTCTGGTGGTGAATGGCAACTGCCCGAAGCAGCAGCACAGCTCTTCCAGTGCCAAAACAACTCCACCTGCCTCATGAACTTCACATACCATCAGCTGTCCTGGCAGCTATCTAGGAAACCCTGTTGGGTCACTTCCAGTCCCATGCCCATTGAGCCCAGTGGGATGGAATCAAGCAGCTTGAGCACCCACACAAAACTAACATGGAGCTCCTCACTCAAGGCGCTCAAAACTACATGGCGATAGACTAGTTCAGTGCCCAAGCATTTCCCGCTGCCATGGAAACCAAGTGCTCTGGCAGCACATATGTCTGAAAGTGGATATGACACCTAGGGAAGGGAGTGTGCTGGTGAATGGCAACTGCCCGAAGCTGCAGCACAGCTCTTCCAGTGCCAAAACAACTCCACCTGCCTCATGAACTTCACATACCATCAGCTGTCCTGGCAGCTATCTAGGAAACCCTGTTGGGTCACTTCAGGTCCCATGCCCATTGAGCCCAGTGGGATGGAATCAAGGAGCTTGAGCACCCACACAAAACGAACATGGAGCTCCTCACTCAAGGTGCTCAATACTCCACGGCCAAAGACAAGTTCAGTGCCCAAGCCATTTCCCGCTGCCATGGAAACCAACTACTCTGGCAGCACATATGTCTGAAACTGGATATGACACCTAGGGAAGGGAGTCTGGTGGTGAATGGCAACTGCCCGAAGCAGCAGCACAGCTCTTCCACTGCCAAAACAACTCCACCTGCCTCATGAACTTCACATACCATCAGCTGTCCTGGCAGCTATCTAGGAAACCCTGTTGGGTCACTTCCGGTCCCATGCCCATTGAGCCCAGTGGGATGGAATCAAGCAGCTTCAGCACCCACACAAAACCAGCATGGAGCTCCTCACTCAAGGCGCTCAAAACTCCACAGCCAAAGACAAGTTCAGTGCCCTAGCATTTCCCGCTGCCATGGAAACCAAGTGCTCTGGCAGCACATATGTCTGAAAGTGGATATGACACCTAGGGAAGGGAGTGTGCTGGTGAATGGCAACTGCCTGAAGCAGCAGCACAGCTCTTCCAGTGCCAATAAAACTCCACCTGCCTCATGAACTTCACATACCATCAGCTGTCCTGGCAGCTATCTAGGAAACCCTGTTGGGTCACTTCCGGTCCCATGCCCATTGAGCCCAGTGGGATGGAATCAAGCAGCTTGAGCACCCACACAAAACCAACATGGAGCTCCTCACTCAAGGCGCTCAAAACTCCACGGCCAAAGACAAGTTCAGTGCCCAAACCATTTCCCGCTGCCATATAAACCAAGTGCTCTGGCAACACATATGTTTGAAAGTGGATATGACACCTAGGGAAGGGAGTCTGGTGGTGAATGGCAACTGCCTGAAGCTGCAGCACAGCTCTTCCAGTGCCAAAACAACTCCACCTGCCTCATGAACTTCACATACCATCAGCTGTCCTGGCAGCTATCTAGGAAACCCTGTTGGGTCACTTCCGGTCCCATGCCCATTGAGCCCAGTGGGATGGAATCAAGCAGCTTCAGCACCCACACAAAACGAACATGGAGCTCCTCACTCAAGGCGCTCAAAACTACATGGCGATAGACAAGTTCAGTGCCCAAGCCATTTCCCTCTGCCATGGAAATCATGTACACTGGCAGCACATATGTCTGAAAGTGGATATGACACCTAGGGAAGGGAGTGTGCTGGTGAATGGCAACTGCCCGAAGCAGCAGCACAGCTCTTCCACTGGAAAACAACTCCACCTGCCTCATGAACGTCACATACCATCAGCTGTCCTGGCAGCTATCTAGGAAACCCTGTTGGGTCACTTCCGGTCCCATGCCCATTGAGCCCAGTGGGATGGAATCAAGCAGCTTGAGCACCCACACAAAACGAACATGGAGCTCCTCACTCAAGGCGCTCCAAACTCCACAGCCAAAGACAAGTTCAGTGCCCAAACCATTTCCCGCTGCCATGGAAATCATCTACACTGAGGCACATATGTCTGAAAGTGGATATGACACCTAAGGAAGGGAGTGTGGTGGTGAATGGCAACTGCCTGAAGCAGCAGCACAGCTATTCCAGTGCCAAAACAACTCCACCTGCCTCATGAACTTCACATACCATCAGCTGTCCTGGCAGCTATCTAGGAAACCCTGTTGGGTCACTTCCGGTCCCATGCCCATTAAGCCCAGTGGGATGGAATCAAGCAGCTTGAGCACCCACACAAAACGAACATGGAGCTCCTCACTCAAGGCGCTCAAAACTGCACGACCAAAGACAAGTTCAGTGCCCAAACCATTTCCCGCTGCCATGGAAACCAAGTGCTCTGGCAGCACATATGTCTGAAAGTGGATATGACACCTAGGGAAGGGAGTGTGCTGGTGAATGGCAACTGCCAGAAGCAGCAGCACAGCTCTTCCACTGCCAAAACATCTCCACCTGCCTCATGAACTTCACATACCATCAGCTGTCCTGGCAGCTATCTAGGAAACCCTGTTGGGTCACTTCCGGTCCCATGCCCATTGAGCACAGTGGGATGGAATCAAGCAGCTTGAACACCCACACAAAACTAACATGGAGCTCCTCACTCAAGGCGCTCAATACTCCACGGCCAAAGACAAGTTCAGTGCAAAAGCCATTTCCCGCTGCCATGGAAACCAACTACTCTGGCAGCACATATGTCTGAAAGTGGATATGACACCTAGGGAAGGGAGTCTGGTGGTGAATGGCAACTGCCTGAAGCAGCAGCACAGCTCTTCCAGTGCCAAAACAACTCCACCTGCCTCATGAACTTCACATACCATCAGCTGTCCTGGCAGCTATCTAGGAAACCCTGTTGGGTCACTACCGGTCCCATGCCCATTGAGCCCAGTGGGATGGAATCAAGCAGCTTGAGCACCCACACAAAACCAACATGGAGCTCCTCACTCAAGGCGCTCAAAACTAGTTGGCGAAAGACAAGTTCAGTGCCCAAGCCATTTCAAGCTGCCATGGAAACCAAGTGCTCTGGCAACACATATGTCTGAAAGTGGATATGACACCTAGGGAAGGGAGTGTGCTGGTGAATGGCAACTGAATGAAGCAGTAGCACAGCTCTTTCAGTACCAAAACAACTCCACCTGCCTCATGAACTTCACATACATCAGCTGTCCTGGCAGCTATCTAGGAAACCCTGTTGGGTCACTTCCGGTCCCATGCCCATTGAGCCCAGTGGGATGGAATCAAGCAGCTTCAGCACCCACACAAAACGAACATGGAGCTCCTCACTCAAGGCGCTCAAATCTCCACAGCCAAAGACAAGTTCAGTGCCCAAGCCATTTCCCGCTGGCATGGAAACCAAGTGCTCTGGCAGCACATATGTCTGAAAGTGGATATGACACCTAGGGAAGGGAGTGTGCTAGTGAATGGCAACTGCCCGAAGCAGCAGCACAGCTCTTCCACTGCCAAAACAACTCCACCTGCCTCATGAACTTCACATACCATCAGCTGTCCTGGCAGCTATCTAGGAAACCCTGTTGGGTCACTTCCGGTCCCATGCCCATTGAGCCCAGTGGGATGGAATCAAGCAGCTTGAGCACCCACACAAAACGAACATGGAGCTCCTCACTCAAGGCGCTCAAAACTTCATGGCGAAAGACAAGTTCAGTGCCCAAGCCATTTCCCACTGCCATGGAAACCAAGTGCTCTGGCAGCACATATGTCTGAAAGTGGATATGACACCTAGGGAAGGGAGTCTGGTGCTGAATGGCAACTGCCTGAAGCAGCAGCACAGCTCTTCCAGTGCAAAAACATCTCCACCTGCCTCATGAACTTCACATACCATCAGCTGTCCTGGCAGCTATCTAGGAAACCCTGTTGGGTCACTTCCGGTCCCATGCCCTTTAAGCTCAGTGGGATGGAATCAAGCAGCTTCAGCACCCACACAGATCTAACATGGAGCTCCTCACTCAAGGCGCTCAAATCTCCACAGCCAAAGACAAGTTCAGTGCCCAAGCCATTTCCCACTGTTGTCGAAATCATGTGCACTCTAAGCACATATGTCTGAATGTGGATATGACACCTAGGGAAGGGAGTGTGCTAGTGAATGGCAACTGCCAGAAGCAGCAGCACAGCTCTTCCAGTGCCAAAACAACTCCACCTGCCTCATGAACTTCACATACCATCAGCTGTCCTGGCAGCTACCTAGGAAACCCTGTTGGGTCACTTCCGGTCCCATGCCCATTGAGCCCAGTGGGATGGAATCAAGCAGCTTCAGCACCCACACAAAACGAACATGGAGCTCTTCACTCAAGGCGCTCAAAACTTCATGGCCAAAGAAAAGTTGCCCAAGCCATTTCCCGCTGCCAAGCAAACCAAATGCTCTGGCAGCACATATGTTTGAAAGTGGATATGACACCTAGGGAAGGGAGTGTGCTGGTGAATGGCAACTGCCCGAAGCAGTAGCACAGCTATTCCACTGTCAAAACAACTCCACTTGCCTCATGAACTTCACATACCATCAGCTGTCCTGGCAGCTATGTAGGAAACCCTGTTGGGTCACTTCCGGTCCCATGCCCATTGAGCCCAGTGGGATGGAATCAAGCAGCTTCAGCACCCACACAAAATGAACATGGAGCTCCTCACTCAAGGCGCTCAAAACTTCACGGCCAAAGAAAAGTTCAGTCCCCAAGCCATTTCCCGCTGCCATGGAAACCAAGTGCCCTGGCAGCACATATGTCTGAAAGTGGATATGACACCTAGGGAAGGGAGTGTGTTGGTGAATGGCAACTGCCCGAAGCAGCAGCACAGCTCTTCCAGTGCCAATAAAACAACTCCACCAGCCTCATGAACTTCACATACCATCAGCTGTCCTGGCAGCTATCTAGCAAACCCTGTTGGGTCACTTCCGGTCCCATGCCCATTGAGCCCAGTGGGATGCAATCAAGCAGCTTGAGCACCCACACAAAATGAACATGGAGCTCCTCACTCAAGGAATCAAAACATCACGGCCAAAGACAAGTTCAGTGCCCAAACCATTTCCCGCTGCCATGGAAATCATGTACACTGGCAGCACATATGTCTGAAAGTGGATATGACACCTAGGGAAGGGAGTGTGCTGGTGAATGGCAACTGCCCGAAGCAGCAGGACAGCTCATCCACTGCCAAAACAACTCCACCTGCCTCATGAACTTCACATACCATCAGCTGTCCTGGCAGCTATCTAGGAAACCCTGTTGGCTCACTTCCGGTCCCATGCCCATTGAGCCCAGTGGGATGGAATCAAGCAGCTTCAGCACCCACACAAAACGAACATGGAGCTCCTCACTCAAGGCGCTCAAAACTCCACGGCCAAAGACAAGTTCAGTGCCGAAGTCATTTCCCGCTGCCATGAAAACCAAGTGCTCTGGCAGCACATATGTCTGAAAGTGGATATGACACCTAGGGAAGGGAGTGTGGTGGTGAATGGCAACTGCCCGAAGCAGCAGCACAGCTCTTCCACTACCAAAACAACTCCACCAGCCTCATGAACTTCACATACCATCAGCTGTCCTGGCAGCTATCTAGGAAACCCTGTTGGGTCACTTACGGTCCCATGCCCATTGAGCCCAGTGGGATGCAATCAAGCAGCTTCAGCACCCACACAAAACGAACATGGAGCTCCTCACTCAAGGTGCCCAAAACTTCACAGCCAAAGACAAGTTCAGTGCCCAAGCCATTTCCCTCTGCCCTGGAAACCAAGTGCTCTGGCAGCACATATGTCTGAAAGTGGATATGACACCTAGGGAAGGGATTGTGTTGGTGAATGGCAACTGCCCGAAGCAGCAGCAAAGCTCTTCCACTGCCAAAACAACTCCAACTGCCTCATGAACTTCACATACCATCAGCTGTCCTGGCAGCTATCTAGGAAACCCTGTTGGGTCACTTCCGGTCCCATGCCCATTGAGCCCAGTGGGATGGAATCAAGCAGCTTCAGCACCCACACAAAACGAACATGGAGCTCCTCACTCAAGGCGCTCAAAACTACATGGCGAAAGACAAGTTCAGTGCCCAAGCCATTTCCCGCTGCCATGGAAACCAAGTGCTCTGGCAGCACATATGTCTGAAAGTGGATATGACACCTAGGGAAGGGAGTGTGTTGGTGAATGGCAACATCCTGAAGGAGCAGCAAAGCTCTTCCACTGCCAATACAACTCCACCTGCCTCATGAACTTCACATACCATCAGCTGTCCTGGCAGCTATCTAGGAAACCCTTTTTGGTCCCTTCCGGTCCCATGCCCATGGAGCCCACGAGGATGGAATCAAGCAGCTTCAGCACCCACACAAAACGAACATGGAGCTCCTCACTCAAGGCGCTCAAAACTACATGGCGAAAGACAAGTTCAGTGCGCAGCCATTTCCCGCTGCCATGGAAACCAAGTGCTCTGGCAGCACATATGTCTGAAAGTGGATATGACACCTAGTTAAGGGAGTGTGCTGGTGAATGGCAACTGCCCGAAGCAGCAGCACAGCTCTTCCAGTACCAAAACAACTCCACCTGCCTCATGAACTTGACATACAATCAGCTGTCCTGGCAGCTATCTAGGAAACCCTGTTGGGTCACTTCCGGTCCCATGCCCATTGAGCACCATGGGATGGAATCAAGCGGCTTCAGCACCCACACAAAACGAACATGGAGCTCCTCACTCAAGGCACTCAAAATTTCACGGCCAAAGAAAAGTTCAGTGCCCAAGCCATTTCCCGCTGTCATGGAAACCAAGTGCTCTGGCAACACATATGTCTGAAAGTGGATATGACACCTAGGGAAGGGAGTGTGCTGGTGAATGGCAACTGCCCGAAGCAGCAGCACAGCTCTTCCACTGCCACAACAACTCCACCTGCCTCATGAACTTCACATACCATCTGCTTTCCTGGCAGCTATCTAGGAAACCCTGCTGGGTCCCTTCCGTTCCCATGCCCATGGAGCCCAGTAGGATGGAATCAAGCAGCTTCAGCACCCACACAAAAAACGAACATGGAGCTCCTCACTCAAGATGCTCAAAACTCCACTGCCAAAGACAAATTCAATGCCCAAGCCATTTCCCGCTGCCAAGCAAACCAAGTGCTCTGGCAGCACATATGTCTGAAAGTGGATATGACACCTAGGCAAGGGAGTCTGGTGGTGAATGGCAACTGCCTGAAGCAGCAGCACAGCTCTACCACTGCCACAACAACTCCACCTGCCTCATGAATTTCACATACGATCTGCTTTCCTGGCAGCTATCTAGGAAACCCTGCTGGGTCCCTTCCGGTCCCATGCCCATGGAGCCCAGTAGGATGGAATCAAGCAGCTTCAGCACCCACACAAAACCAGCATGGAGCTCCTCACTCAAGGCGCTCAAAACTACATGGCGATATCAAGTTCAGTGCCCAAGCATTTCCCGCTGCCATGGAAACCAAGTGCTCTGGTAGCACATATGTCTGAAAGTGGATATGACACCTAGGGAAGGGAGTGTGCTGGTGAATGGCAACTGCCTGAAGCAGCAGCACAGCTCTTCCAGTGCCAAAAAACTCCACCTGCCTCATGAACTTCACATACCATCAGCTGTCCTGGCAGCTATCTAGGAAACCCTGTTGGGTCACTTCCGGTCCCATGCCCATTGAGCCCAGTGGGATGGAATCAAGCAGCTTGAGCACCCACACAAAACCAACATGGAGCTCCTCACTCAAGGCGCTCAGAACTCCACAGCCAAAGACAAGTTCGGTGCCCAAACCATTTCCCGCTGCCATATAAACCAAGTGCTCTGGCAGCACATATGTTTGAAAGTGGATATGACACCTAGGGAAGGGAGTCTGGTGGTGAATGGCAACTGCCTGAAGCAGCAGCACAGCTCTTCCAGTGCCAAAACAACTCCACCTGCCTCATGAACTTCACATACCATCAGCTGTCCTGGCAGCTATCTAGGAAACCCTGTTGGGTCACTTCCGGTCCCATGCCCATTGAGCCCAGTGGGATGGAATCAAGCAGCTTCAGCACCCACACAAAACGAACATGGAGCTCCTCACTCAAGGCGCTCAAAACTACATGGCGATAGACAAGTTCAGTGCCCAAGCCATTTCCCGCTGCCATGGAAATCATGTACACTGGCAGCACATATGTCTGAAAGTGGATATGACACCTAGGGAAGGGAGTGTGCTGGTGAATGGCAACTGCCCGAAGCAGCAGCACAGCTCTTCCACTGGAAAACAACTCCACCTGCCTCATGAACGTCACATACCATCAGCTGTCCTGGCAGCTATCTAGGAAACCCTGTTGGGTCACTTCCGGTCCCATGCCCATTGAGCCCAGTGGGATGGAATCAAGCAGCTTGAGCACCCACACAAAACGAACATGGAGCTCCTCACTCAAGGCGCTCCAAACTCCACAGCCAAAGACAAGTTCAGTGCCCAAACCATTTCCCGCTGCCATGGAAATCATCTACACTGGCAGCACATATGTCTGAAAGTGGATATGACACCTAGGGAAAGGAGTGTGGTGGTGAATGGCAATTGCCTGAAGCAGCAGCACAGCTATTCCAGTGCCAAAACAACTCCACCTGCCTCATGAACTTCACATACCATCTGCTTTCCTGGCAGCTATCTAGTAAACCCTGTTGGGTCCCTTCCGGTCCCATGCCCATGGAGCCCAGTGGGATGGAATCAAGCAGCTTGAGCACCCACACAAAACGAACATGGAGCTCCTCACTCAAGGCGCTCAAATCTCCACAGCCAAAGACAAGTTGCCCAAGCGATTTCCCGCTACCAAGCAAACCAAGTGCTCTGGCAGCACATATGTCTGAAAGTGGATATGACACCTAGGGAAGGGAGTGTGGTGGTGAATGGCAACTGCCCGAAGCAGCAGCACAGCTCTTCCACTGGAAAACAACTCCACCTGCCTCATGAACGTCACATACCATCAGCTGTCCTGACAGCTATCTAGGAAACCCTGTTGGGTCACTTCCGGTCCCATGCCCATTGAGCCCAGTGGGATGGAATCAAGCAGCTTGAGCACCCACACAAAACGAACATGGAGCTCCTCACTCAAGGCGCTCCAAACTCCACAGCCAAAGACAAGTTCAGTGCCCAAACCATTTCCCGCTGCCATGGAAATCATCTACACTGGCAGCACATATGTCTGAAAGTGGATATGACACCTAGGGAAAGGAGTGTGGTGGTGAATGGCAACTGCCTGAAGCAGCAGCACAGCTCTTCCAGTGCCAAAACAACTCCACCTGCCTCATGAACTTCACATACCATCAGCTGTCATGGCAGCTATCTAGGAAACCCTGTTGGGTCACTTCCGGTCCCATGCCCATTAAGCCCAGTGGGATGGAATCAAGCAGCTTGAGCACCCACACAAAACGAACATGGAGCTCCTCACTCAAGGCGCTCAAAACTGCACGACCAAAGACAAGTTCAGTGCCCAAACCATTTCCCGCTGCCATGGAAACCAAGTGCTCTGGCAGCACATATGTCTGAAAGTGGATATGACACCTAGGGAAGGGAGTGTGCTGGTGAATGGCAACTGCCAGAAGCAGCAGCACAGCTCTTCCAGTGCCAAAACATCTCCACCTGCCTCATGAACTTCACATACCATCAGCTGTCCTGGCAGCTATCTAGGAAACCCTTTTGGGTCACTTCCGGTCCCATGCCCATTGAGCACAGTGGGATGGAATCAAGCAGCTTGAACACCCACACAAAACTAACATGGAGCTCCTCACTCAAGGCGCTCAAAACTACTTGGCGAAAGACAAGTTCAGTGCCCAAGCCATTTCCCGCTGCCATGGAAACCAAGTGCTCTGGCAGCACATATGTCTGAAAGTGGATATGACACCTAGGGAAGGGAGTGTGCTGGTGAATGGCAACTGCCCGAAGCAGCAGCACAGCTCTTCCAGTGCCAAAACAACTCCACCTGCCTCATGAACTTCACATACCATCAGCTGTCCTGGCAGCTATCTAGGAAACCCTGTTGGGTCACTTCCGGTCCCATGCCCATTGAGCCCAGTGGGATGCAATCAAGCAGCTTCAACAACCACACAAAACGAACATGGAGCTCCTCACTCAAGACGCGAAAAACTCCACAACCAAAGACAAGTTCAGTGCCCAAGCCATTTCCCGCTGCCATGGAAACCAAGTGCTCTGGCAGCACATATGTCTGAAAGTGGATATGACACCTAGGGAAGGGAGTGTGCTGGTGAATGGCAACTGCCCGAAGCAGCAGCACAGCTCTTCCACTGCCAATACAACTCCACCTTCCTCATGAACTTCACATACCATCAGCTGTCCTGGCAGCTATCTAAGAAACCTTGTTGGGTCACTTCCGGTCCCATGCCCATTGAGCCCAGTGGGATGGAATCAAGCAGCTTGAGCACCCACACAAAACGAACATGGAGCTCCTCACTCAAGGCGCTCAAAACTCCACAGCCAAAGACAAGTTCAGTGCCCAAACCATTTCCCGCTGCCATGGAAACCAAGTGCTCTGGCAGCACATATGTCTGAAAGTGGATATGACACCTAGGGAAGGGAGTGTGGTGGTGAATGGCAACTGCCCGAAGCAGCAGCACAGCTCTTCCACTGCAAAACAACTCCACCTGCCTCATGAACTTCACATACCATCAGCTGTCCTGGCAGCTATCTAGGAAACCCTGTTGGGTCACTTGCGGTCCCATGCCCATTGAGCCAAGTGGGATGCAATCAAGCAGCTTCAGCAACCACACAAAACGAACATGGAGCTCCTCACTCAAGGCGCTCCAAACTCCACGGCCAAAGACAAGTTCAGTGCCCAAGCCATTTCCCGCTGCCATGGAAACCAAGTGCTCTGGCAGCACATATGTCTGAAAGTGGATATGACACCTAGGGAAGGGAGTGTGCTGGTGAATGGCAACTGCCCGAAGCAGCAGCAAAGTTCTTCCACTGCCAAAACAACTCCAACTGCCTCATGAACTTCACATACCATCAGCTGTCCTGGCAGCTATCTAGGAAACCCTGTTGGGTCACTTCCGGTCCCATGCCCATTGAGCCCAGTGGGATCTAATCAAGCAGCTTCATCACCCACACAAAACGAACATGGAGCTCCTCACTCAAGACGCTCAAAACTCCACAGCCAAAGACAAGTTCAGTGCCCAAGCCATTTCCCGCTGCCATGGAAACCAAGTGCTCTGGCAGCACATATGTCTGAAAGTGGATATGACACCTAGGGAAGGGAGTGTGCTGGTGAATGGTAACTGCCCGAAGCAGCAGCACAGCTCTTCCACTGCCAAAACAACTCCACCTGCCTCATGAACTTCACATATCATCAGCTGTCCTGGCAGCTATCTAGGAAACCCTGTTGGGTCACTTCCGGTCCCATGCCCATTGAGCCCAGTGGGATGGAATCAAGCAGCTTGAGCACCCACACAAAACGAACATGGAGCTCCTCACTCAAGGCGCTCAAAACTCCACGGCCAAAGAC
The DNA here is from genome assembly GCF_030435755.1 of Ochotona princeps. Taxonomy (NCBI): domain Eukaryota; kingdom Metazoa; phylum Chordata; class Mammalia; order Lagomorpha; family Ochotonidae; genus Ochotona; species Ochotona princeps. The sequence continues at coordinate 145,002,422 of NC_080832.1, read as the reverse complement.
AAGTTCAGTGCCCAAGCCATTTCCCGCTGCCATGGAAACCAAGTGCTCTGGCAGCACATATGTCTGAAAGTGGATATGACACCTAGGGAAGGGAGTGTGCTGGTGAATGGCAACTGCCAGAAGCAGCAGCACAGCTCTTCCAGTGCCAGAACAACTCCACCTGCCTCATGAACTTCACATACCATCAGCTGTCCTGGCAGCTATCTAGGAAACCCTGTTGGGTCACTTCCGGTCCCATGCCCATTGAGCCCTGTGGGATGCAATCAAGCAGCTTCAACAACCACACAAAACGAACATGGAGCTCCTCACTCAAGACGCGTAAAACTCCACAACCAAAGACAAGTTCAGTGCCCAAGCCATTTCCCGCTGCCATGGAAACCAAGTGCTCTGGCAGCACATATGTCTGAAAGTGGATATGACACCTAGGGACGGGAGTGTGCTGGTGAATGGCAACTGCCCGAAGCAGCAGCACAGCTCTTCCAGTGCCAGAACAACTCCACCTGCCTCATGAACTTCACATACCATCAGCTGTCCTGGCAGCTATCTAAGAAACCTTGTTGGGTCACTTCCGGTCCCATGCCCATTGAGCCCAGTGGGATGGAATCAAGCAGCTTGAGCACCCACACAAAACGAACATGGAGCTCCTCACTCAAGGCGCTCAAAACTCCACAGCCAAAGACAAGTTCAGTGCCCAAACCATTTCCCGCTGCCATGGAAACCAAGTGCTCTGGCAGCACATATGTCTGAAAGTGGATATGACACCTAGGGAAGGGAGTGTGGTGGTGAATGGCAACTGCCCGAAGCAGCAGCACAGCTCTTCCACTGCAAAACAACTCCACCTGCCTCATGAACTTCACATACCATCAGCTGTCCTGGCAGCTATCTAGGAAACCCTGTTGGGTCACTTGCGGTCCCATGCCCATTGAGCCAAGTGGGATGCAATCAAGCAGCTTCAGCAACCACACAAAACGAACATGGAGCTCCTCACTCAAGGCGCTCCAAACTCCACGGCCAAAGACAAGTTCAGTGCCCAAGCCATTTCCCGCTGCCATGGAAACCAAGTGCTCTGGCAGCACATATGTCTGAAAGTGGATATGACACCTAGGGAAGGGAGTGTGCTGGTGAATGGCAACTGCCCGAAGCAGCAGCAAAGCTCTTCCACTGCCAAAACAACTCCAACTGCCTCATGAACTTCACATACCATCAGCTGTCCTGGCAGCTATCTAGGAAACCCTGTTGGGTCACTTCCGGTCCCATGCCCATTGAGCCCACGAGGATCTAATCAAGCAGCTTCATCACCCACACAAAACGAACATGCAGCTCCTCACTCAAGACGCTCAAAACTCCACAGCCAAAGACAAGTTCAGTGCCCAAGCCATTTCCCGCTGCCATGGAAACCAAGTGCTCTGGCAGCACATATGTCTGAAAGTGGATATGACACCTAGGGAAGGGAGTGTGCTGGTGAATGGTAACTGCCCGAAGCAGCAGCACAGCTCTTCCACTGCCAAAACAACTCCACCTGCCTCATGAACTTCACATATCATCAGCTGTCCTGGCAGCTATCTAGGAAACCCTGTTGGGTCACTTCCGGTCCCATGCCCATTGAGCCCAGTGGGATGGAATCAAGCAGCTTGAGCACCCACACAAAACGAACATGGAGCTCCTCACTCAAGGCGCTCAAAACTCCACGGCCAAAGACAAGTTCAGTGCCCAAGCCATTTCCCGCTGCCATGGAAACCAAGTGCTCTGGCAGCACATATGTCTGAAAGTGGATATGACACCTAGGGAAGGGAGTGTGCTGGTGAATGGCAACTGCCAGAAGCAGCAGCACAGCTCTTCCAGTGCCAGAACAACTCCACCTGCCTCATGAACTTCACATACCATCAGCTGTCCTGGCAGCTATCTAGGAAACCCTGTTGGGTCACTTCCGGTCCCATGCCCATTGAGCCCTGTGGGATGCAATCAAGCAGCTTCAACAACCACACAAAACGAACATGGAGCTCCTCACTCAAGACGCGTAAAACTCCACAACCAAAGACAAGTTCAGTGCCCAAACCATTTCCCGCTGCCATGGAAACCAAGTGCTCTGGCAGCACATATGTCTGAAAGTGGATATGACACCTAGGGAAGGGAGTCTGGTGGTGAATGGCAACTGCCCGAAGCAGCAGCACAGCTCTTCCACTGCCAAAACAACACCACCTGCCTCATGAATTTCACATACCATCAGCTGTCCTGGCAGCTATCTAGGAAACCCTGTTGGGTCACTTCCGGTCCCATGCCCATTGAGCCCAGTGGGATGGAATCAAGCAGCTTGAGCAACAACACAAAACGAACATGGAGCTCCTCACTCAAGGCGCTCAAAACTCCACAGCCAAAGACAAGTTCAGTGCCCAAACCATTTCCCGCTGCCATGGAAACCAAGTGCTCTGGCAGCACATATGTCTGAAAGTGGATATGACACCTAGGGAAGGGAGTCTGGTGGTGAATGGCAACTGCCCGAAGCAGCAGCACAGCTCTTCCACTGCCAAAACAACACCACCTGCCTCATGAATTTCACATACCATCAGCTGTCCTGGCAGCTATCTAGGAAACCCTGTTGGGTCACTTCCGGTCCCATGCCCATTGAGCCCAGTGGGATGCAATCAAGCAGATTGAGCACCCACACAAAACGAACATGGAGCTCCTCACTCAAGGCACACAAAAGTCCACGGCCAAAGATAAGTTCAGTGCCCAAGCCATTTCCCGCTGCCAAGCAAAGCAAGTGCTCTGGCAGCACATATGTCTGAAAGTGGATATGACACTAGGGAAGGGAGTGTGTTGGTGAATGGCAACTGCCCGAAGCAGCAGCACAGCTCTTCAACTGCCAAAACAACTCCGCATGCCTCATGACTTCACATACCATCAGCTGTCCTGGCAGCTATCTAGGAAACCCTGTTGGGTCACTTCCGGTCCCATGCCCATTGAGCCCAGTGGGATGGAATCAAGCAGCTTCAGCACCCACACAAAACTAACATGGAGCTCCTCACTCAAGGCAATCAAAACTCCACGGCCAAAGACAAATTCAGTGCCTAAGCCATTTCCCGCTGCCATGGAAACCAAGTGCTCTGGCAGCACATATGTCTGAAAGTGGATATGACACCTAGGGAAGGGATTGTGCTGGTGAATGGCAACTGCCCGAAGCAGCAGCACAGCTCTTCCACTGCCAAAACAACTCCACCTGCCTCATTAACTTCACATGCCATCAACTGTCCTGGCAGCTATCTAGGAAACCCTGTTGGGTCACTTCCGGTCCCATGCCCATTGAGCCAAGTGGGATGGAATCAAGCAGCTTCAGCACCCACACAAAACGAACATGGAGCTCCTCACTCAAGGCGCTCAAAACTACTTGGCGAAAGACAAGTTCAGTGCCCAAGCCATTTCCCGCTGCCATGGAAACCAAGTGCTCTGGCAGCACATATGTCTGAAAGTGGATATGACACCTAGGAAGGGAGTGTGCTGGTGAATGGCAACTGCCCGAAGCAGCAGCACAGCTCTTCCAGTGCCAAAACAACTCCACCTGCCTCATGAACTTCACATACCATCAGCTGTCCTGGCAGCTATCTAGGAAACCCTGTTGGGTCACTTCCGGTCCCATGCCCATTGAGCCCAGTGGGATGCAATCAAGCAGCTTCAACAACCACACAAAACGAACATGGAGCTCCTCACTCAAGACGCGAAAAACTCCACAATCAAAGACAAGTTCAGTGCCCAAGCCATTTCCCGCTGCCATGAAAACCAAGTGCTCTGGCAGCACATATGTCTGAAAGTGGATATGACACCTAGGGACGGGAGTGTGGTGGTGAATGGCAACTGCCCGAAGCAGCAGCACAGCTCTTCCACTGCCAATACAACTCCACCTTCCTCATGAACTTCACATACCATCAGCTGTCCTGGCAGCTATCTAAGAAACCTTGTTGGGTCACTTCCGGTCCCATGCCCATTGAGCCCAGTGGGATGGAATCAAGCAGCTTGAGCACCCACACAAAACGAACATGGAGCTCCTCACTCAAGGCGTTCAAAACTCCACAGCCAAAGACAAGTTCAGTGCCCAAACCATTTCCCGCTGCCATGGAAACCAAGTGCTCTGGCAGCACATATGTCTGAAAGTGGATATGACACCTAGGGAAGGGAGTCTGGTGGTGAATGGCAACTGCCCGAAGCAGCAGCACAGCTCTTCCACTGCAAAACAACTCCACCTGCCTCATGAACTTCACATACCATCAGCTGTCCTGGCAGCTATCTAGGAAACCCTGTTGGGTCACTTGCGGTCCCATGCCCATTGAGCCAAGTGGGATGCAATCAAGCAGCTTCAGCAACCACACAAAACGAACATGGAGCTCCTCACTCAAGGCGCTCCAAACTCCACGGCCAAAGACAAGTTCAGTGCCCAAGCCATTTCCCGCTGCCATGGAAACCAAGTGCTCTGGGAGCACATATGTCTGAAAGTGGATATGACACCTAGGGAAGGGAGTGTGGTGGTGAATGGCAACTGCCCGAAGCAGCAGCACAGCTCTTCCACTGACAAAACAACTCCACCTGCCTCATGAACTTCACATACCATCAGCTGTCCTGGCAGCTATCTAGGAAACCCTGTTGGGTCACTTCCGGTCCCATGCCCATTGAGCCCAGTGGGATGGAATCAAGCAGCTTCAGCACCCACACAAAACTAACATGGAGCTCCTCACTCAAGGCGCTCAAAACTAGTTCGCGAAAGACAAGTTCAGTGCCCAAGCCATTTCCTGCTGCCATGGAAACCAAGTGCTCTGGCAGCACATATGTCTGAAAGTGGATATGACACCTAGGGAAGGGCGTCTGCTGGTGAATGGGAACTGTCCGAAACAGCAGCACAGCTCTTCCAGTGTCAAAATACTTCCGCCTTCCTCATGAACTTCACATACCATCAGCTGTCCTGGCAGCTATCTAGGAAACCCTGTTGGGTCACTTCCGGTCCCATGCCCATTGAGCCCAGAGGGATGGAATCAAGCAGCTTGAGAACCCACACAAAACGAACATGGAGCTCCTCACTCAAGGCGCTCAAACCTCCACGGCCAAAGACAAGTTCAGTGCCCAAGCCATTTCCCGCTGCCATGGAAACCAAGTGCTCTGGCAGCACATATGTCTGAAAGTGGATATGACACCTAGTGAAGGGAGTGTGGTGGTGAATGGCAATTGCCCGGAGCAGCAGCACAGCTCTTCCACTGCCAAAACAACTCCACCTGCCTCATGAACTTCACATACCATCAGCTGTCCTGGCAGCTATCTAGGAAACCCTGTTGGGTCACTTCCGGTCCCATGCCCATTGAGCCCACTGGGATGGAATCAAGCAGCTTCAGAATCCACACAAAACGAACATAGAGCTCCTCACTCAAGGCAATCAAAATTACATGGCGAAAGACAAGTTCAGTGCCCAAGCCATTTCCCGCTGCCATGGAAACCAAGTGCTCTGGCAGCACATATGTCTGAAAGTGGATATGACACCTAGGGAAGGGAGTATGTTGGTGAATGGCAACTGCCCGAAGCAGCAGCACAACTCTTCCACTGCCAAAACAACTCCACCTGCCTCATGAACTTCACATACCATCAGCTGTCCTGGTAGCTATCTAGGAAACCCTGTTGGGTCACTTCCGGTCCCATGCCCATTGAGCCCAGTGGGATGGAATCAAGCAGCTTCAGCACCCACACAAAACGAACATGGAGCTCCTCACTCAAGGCGCTCAAATCTCCACAGCCAAAGACAAGTTCAGTGCCCAAGCCATTTCCTGCTGCCATGGAAACCAAGTGCTCTGGCAGCACATATGTCTGAAAGTGGATATGACACCTAGGGAAGGGAGTGTGCTGGTGAATGGCAACTGCCCGAAGCAGCAGCACAGCTCTTCCAGTGCCAAAACAACTCCACCTGCCTCATGAACTTCACATACCATCAGCTGTCCTGGCAGCTATCTAGGAAACCCTGTTGGGTCTCTTCCGGTCCCATGCCCATGGAGCCCAGTGGGATGGAATCAAGGAGCTTGAGCACCCACACAAAACGAACATGGAGCTCCTCACTCAAGGTGCTCAATACTCCACGGCTAAAGACAATTTCAGTGCCCAAGCCATTTCCCGCTGCCATGGAAACCAAGTGCTCTGGCAGCACATATGTCTGAAAGTGGATATGACACCTAGGGAAGGGAGTCTGGTGGTGAATGTCAACTGCCCGAAGCAGCAGCACAGCTCTTCCACTGCCAAAACAACTCCACCTGCCTCATGAACTTCACATGCCATCAGCTGTCCTGGCAGCTATCTAGGAAACCCTGTTGGGTCACTTCCGGTCCCATGCCCATTGAGCCCAGTGGGATGGAATCAAGCAGCTTCAACAACCACACAAAACCAGCATGGAGCTCCTCACTCAAGGCGCTCAAAACTACATGGCGATAGACAAGTTCAGTGCCCAAGCATTTCCCGCTGCCATGGAAACCAAGTGCTCTGGTAGCACATATGTCTGAAAGTGGATATGACACCTAGGGAAGGGAGTGTGCTGGTGAATGGTAACTGCCTGAAGCAGCAGCACAGCTCTTCCACTGCAAAAACAACTCCACCTGCCTCATGAACTTCACATACCATCAGCTGTCCTGGCAGCTATCTAGGAAACCCTGTTGGGTCACTTCCGGTCCCATGCCCATTGAGCCCAGGTGGATGGAATCAAGCAGCTTGAGCACCCACACAAAACCAACATGGAGCTCCTCACTCAAGGCGCTCAAAACTCCACAGCCAAAGACAAGTTCAGTGCCCAAACCATTTCCCGCTGCCATATAAACCAAGTGCTCTCGCAGCACATATGTTTGAAAGTGGATATGACACCTAGGGAAGGGAGTGTGCTGGTGAATGGCAACTGCCCAAAGCAGCAGCACAGCTCTTCCACTGCCAAAACAACTCCACCTGCCTCATGAGCTTCACATACTATCAGCTGTCCTGGCAGCTATCTAGGAAACCCTGTTGGGTCACTTCCGGTCCCATGCCCATTGAGCCCAGTGGGATGGAATCAAGCAGCTTGAGCACCCACACAAAACGAACATGGAGCTCCTCACACAAGGCGCTCAAATCTCCACAGCCAAAGACAAGTTGCCCAAGCGATTTCCCGCTGCCAAGCAAACCAAGTGCTCTGGCAGCACATATGTCTGAAAGTGGATATGACACCTAGGCAAGGGAGTGTGCTGGTGAATGGCAACTGCCCGAAGCAGCAGCACAGCTCTTCCAGTGCCAAAACAACTCCACCTGCCTCATGAACGTCACATACCATCAGCTGTCCTGACAGCTATCTAGGAAACCCTGTTGGGTCACTTCCGGTCCCATGCCCATTGAGCCCAGTGGGATGGAATCAAGCAGCTTCAGCACCCACACAAAACGAACATGGAGCTCCTCACTCAAGGCGCTCAAAACTGCACGACCAAAGACAAGTTCAGTGCCGAACCCATTTCCCGCTCCCATGGAAACCAAGTGCTCTGGCAGCACATATGTCTGAAATTGGATATGACACCTAGGGAAGGGAGTGTGCTGGTGAATGGCAACTGCCTGAAGCAGCAGCACAGCTCTTCCAGTGCCAAAACATCTCCACCTGCCTCATGAACTTCACATACCATCAGCTGTCCTGGCAGCTATCTAGGAAACCCTGTTGGGTCACTTCCGGTCCGATGACCATTGAGCCCAGTGGGATGGAATCAAGGAGCTTGAGCACCCACACAAAACGAACATGGAGCTCCTCACTCAAGGCGCTCAATACTCCACGGCCAAAGACAAGTTCAGTGCCGAAGCCATTTCCCGCTGCCATGGAAACCAACTACTCTGGCAGCACATATGTCTGAAACTGGATATGACACCTAGGGAAGGGAGTCTGGTGGTGAATGGCAACTGCCCGAAGCAGCAGCACAGCTCTTCCAGTGCCAAAACAACTCCACCTGCCTCATGAACTTCACATACCATCAGCTGTCCTGGCAGCTATCTAGGAAACCCTGTTGGGTCACTTCCGGTCCCATGCCCATTGAGCCCAGTGGGATGGAATCAAGCAGCTTGAGCACCCACACAAAACTAACATGGAGCTCCTCACTCAAGGCGCTCAAAACTACATGGCGATAGACTAGTTCAGTGCCCAAGCATTTCCCGCTGCCATGGAAACCAAGTGCTCTGGCAGCACATATGTCTGAAAGTGGATATGACACCTAGGGAAGGGAGTGTGGTGGTGAATGGCAACTGCCTGAAGCAGCAGCACAGCTCTTCCACTGCCAAAACAACTCCACCTGCCTCATGAACTTCACATACCATCAGCTGTCCTGGCAGCTATCTAGGAAACCCTGTTGGGTCACTTCCGGTCCCATGCCCATGGAGCCCAGTGGGATGGAATCAAGGAGCTTGAGCACCCACACAAAACGAACATGGAGCTCCTCACTCAAGGTGCCTAATACTCCACGGCCAAAGACAAGTTCAGTGCCCAAGCCATTTCCCGCTGCCATGGAAACCAACTACTCTGGCAGCACATATGTCTGAAACTGGATATGACACCTAGGGAAGGGAGTCTGGTGGTGAATGGCAACTGCCCGAAGCAGCAGCACAGCTCTTCCAGTGCCAAAACAACTCCACCTGCCTCATGAACTTCACATACCATCAGCTGTCCTGGCAGCTATCTAGGAAACCCTGTTGGGTCACTTCCGGTCCCATGACCATTGAGCCCAGTGGGATGGAATCAAGCAGCTTCAGCACCCACACAAAACCAGCATGGAGCTCCTCACTCAAGGCGCTCAAAACTCCACAGCCAAAGACAAGTTCAGTGCCCAAGCATTTCCCGCTGCCATGGAAACCAAGTGCTCTGGCAGCACATATGTCTGAAAGTGGATATGACACCTAGGGAAGGGAGTGTGCTGGTGAATGGCAACTGCCTGAAGCAGCAGCACAGCTCTTCCAGTGCCAATAAAACTCCACCTGCCTCATGAACTTCACATACCATCAGCTGTCCTGGCAGCTATCTAGGAAACCCTGTTGGGTCACTTCCGGTCCCATGCCCATTGAGCCCAGTGGGATGGAATCAAGCAGCTTGAGCACCCACACAAAACCAACATGGAGCTCCTCACTCAAGGCGCTCAAAACTCCACGGCCAAAGACAAGTTCAGTGCCCAAACCATTTCCCGCTGCCATGGAAACCAAGTGCTCTGGCAGCACATATGTTTGAAAGTGGATATGACACCTAGGGAAGGGGGTGTGGTGGTGAATGGCAACTGCCTGAAGCTGCAGCACAGCTCTTCCAGTGCCAAAACAACTCCACCTGCCTCATGAACTTCACATACCATCAGCTGTCCTGGCAGCTATCTAGGAAACCCTGTTGGGTCACTTCCGGTCCCATGCCCATTGAGCCCAGTGGGATGGAATCAAGCAGCTTCAGCACCCACACAAATCTAACATGGAGGTCCTCACTCAAGGCGTAAAAACTCCACAGCTAAATTTAAGTTCAGTGCCCAAGCCATTTCCCGCTGCCATGGAAACCAAGTGCTCTGGCAGCACATATGTCTGAAAGTGGATATGACACCTAGGGAAGGGAGTGTGGTGGTGAATGGCAACTGCCTGAAGCAGCAGCACAGCTATTCCAGTGCCAAAACAACTCCACCTGCCTCATGAACTTCACATACCATCAGCTGTCCTGGCAGCTATCTAGGAAACCCTGTTGGGTCACTTCCGGTCCCATGCCCATTAAGCCCAGTGGGATGGAATCAAGCAGCTTGAGCACCCACACAAAACGAACATGGAGCTCCTCACTCAAGGCGCTCAAAACTGCACGACCAAAGACAAGTTCAGTGCCCAAACCATTTCCCGCTGCCATGGAAACCAAGTGCTCTGGCAGCACATATGTCTGAAAGTGGATATGACACCTAGGGAAGGGAGTGTGCTGGTGAATGGCAACTGCCAGAAGCAGCAGCACAGCTCTTCCACTGCCAAAACATCTCCACCTGCCTCATGAACTTCACATACCATCAGCTGTCCTGGCAGCTATCTAGGAAACCCTGTTGGGTCACTTCCGGTCCCATGCCCATTGAGCACAGTGGGATGGAATCAAGCAGCTTGAACACCCACACAAAACTAACATGGAGCTCCTCACTCAAGGCGCTCAATACTCCACGGCCAAAGACAAGTTCAGTGCAAAAGCCATTTCCCGCTGCCATGGAAACCAAGTGCTCTGGCAGCACATATGTCTGAAAGTGGATATGACACCTAGGGAAGGGAGTCTGGTGGTGAATGGCAACTGCCTGAAGCAGCAGCACAGCTCTTCCAGTGCCAAAACAACTTCACCTGCCTCATGAACGTCACATACCATCAGCTGTCCTGGCAGCTATCTAGGAAACCCTGTGGTGTCACTACCGGTCCCATGCCCATTGAGCCCAGTGGGATGGAATCAAGCAGCTTGAGCACCCACACAAAACCAACATGGAGCTCCTCACTCAAGGCGCTCAAAACTAGTTGGCGAAAGACAAGTTCAGTGCCCAAGCCATTTCCCGCTGCCATGGAAACCAAGTGCTCTGGCAACAAATATGTCTGAAAGTGGATATGACACCTAGGGAAGGGAGTGTGCTGGTGAATGGCAACTGCCTGAAGCAGCAGCACAGCTCTTTCAGTACCAAAACAACTCCACCTGCCTCATGAACTTCACATACATCAGCTGTCCTGGCAGCTATCTAGGAAACCCTGTTGGGTCACTTCCGGTCCCATGCCCATTGAGCCCAGTGGGATGGAATCAAGCAGCTTCAGCACCCACACAAAACGAACATGGAGCTCCTCACTCAAGGCGCTCAAAACTCCACAGCCAAAGACAAGTTCAGTGCCCAAGCCATTTCCCGCTGCCATGGAAACCAAGTGCTCTGGCAGCACATATGTCTGAAAGTGGATATGACACCTAGGGAAGGGAGTCTGGTGCTGAATGGCAACTGCCTGAAGCAGCAGCACAGCTCTTCCAGTGCAAAAACATCTCCACCTGCCTCATGAACTTCACATACCATCAGCTGTCCTGGCAGCTATCTAGGAAACCCTGTTGGGTCACTTCCGGTCCCATGCCCTTTAAGCTCAGTGGGATGGAATCAAGCAGCTTCAGCACCCACACAGATCTAACATGGAGCTCCTCACTCAAGGCGCTCAAATCTCCACAGCCAAAGACAAGTTCAGTGCCTAAGCCATTTCCCACTGTTGTCGAAATCATGTGCACTCTAAGCACATATGTCTGAATGTGGATATGACACCTAGGGAAGGGAGTGTGCTATTGAATGGCAACTGCCAGAAGCAGCAGCACAGCTCTTCCAGTGCCAAAACAACTCCACCTGCCTCATGAACTTCACATACCATCAGCTGTCCTGGCAGCTACCTAGGAAACCCTGTTGGGTCACTTCCGGTCCCATGCCCATTGAGCCCAGTGGGATGGAATCAAGCAGCTTCAGCACCCACACAAAACGAACATGGAGCTCTTCACTCAAGGCGCTCAAAACTTCATGGCCAAAGAAAAGTTGCCCAAGCCATTTCCCGCTGCCAAGCAAACCAAATGCTCTGGCAGCACATATGTTTGAAAGTGGATATGACACCTAGGGAAGGGAGTGTGCTGGTGAATGGCAACTGCCCGAAGCAGTAGCACAGCTATTCCACTGTCAAAACAACTCCACTTGCCTCATGAACTTCACATACCATCAGCTGTTCTGGCAGCTATGTAGGAAACCCTGTTGGGTCACTTCCGGTCCCATGCCCATTGAGCCCAGTGGGATGGAATCAAGCAGCTTCAGCACCCACACAAAACGAACATGGAGCTCCTCACTCAAGGCGCTCAAAACTCCACGGCCAAAGAAAAGTTCAGTCCCCAAGCCATTTCCCGCTGCCATGGAAACCAAGTGCCCTGGCAGCACATATGTCTGAAAGTGGATATGACACCTAGGGAAGGGAGTGTGTTGGTGAATGGCAACTGCCCGAAGCAGCAGCACAGCTCTTCCACTGCCAAAACAACTCCACCAGCCTCATGAACTTCACATACCATCAGCTGTCCTGGCAGCTATCTAGGAAACCCTGTTGGATCACTTCCGGTCCCATGCCCATTGAGCCCAGTGGGATGGAATCAAGCAGCTTGAGCACCCACACAAAATGAACATGGAGCTCCTCACTAAAGGAATCAAAACATCACGGCCAAAGACAAGTTCAGTGCCCAAACCATTTCCCGCTGCCATGGAAATCATGTACACTGGCAGCACATATGTCTGAAAGTGGATATGACACCTAGGGAAGGGAGTGTGCTGGTGAATGGCAACTGCCCGAAGCAGCAGGACAGCTCATCCACTGCCAAAACAACTCCACCTGCCTCATGAACTTCACATACCATCAGCTGTCCTGGCAGCTATCTAGGAAACCCTGTTGGCTCACTTCCGGTCCCATGCCCATTGAGCCCAGTGGGATGGAATCAAGCAGCTTCAGCACCCACACAAAACGAACATGGAGCTCCTCACTCAAGGCGCTCAAAACTCCACGGCCAAAGACAAGTTCAGTGCAAAAGCCATTTCCCGCTGCCATGAAAACCAAGTGCTCTGGCAGCACATATGTCTGAAAGTGGATATGACACCTAGGGAAGGGAGTGTGCTGGTGAATGGCAACTGCCCGAAGCAGCAGCACAGCTCTTCCACTACCAAAACAACTCCACCAGCCTCATGAACTTCACATACCATCAGCTGTCCTGGCAGCTATCTAGGAAACCCTGTTGGGTCACTTACGGTCCCATGCCCATTGAGCCCAGTGGGATGCAATCAAGCAGCTTCAGCAACCACACAAAACGAACATGGAGCTCCTCACTCAAGGTGCCCAAAACTTCACAGCCAAAGACAAGTTCAGTGCCCAAGCCATTTCCCTCTGCCCTGGAAACCAAGTGCTCTGGCAGCACATATGTCTGAAAGTGGATATGACACCTAGGGAAGGGATTGTGTTGGTGAATGGCAACTGCCCGAAGCAGCAGCAAAGCTCTTCCACTGCCAAAACAACTCCAACTGCCTCATGAACTTCACATACCATCAGCTGTCCTGGCAGCTATCTAGGAAACCCTGTTGGGTCACTTCCGGTCCCATGCCCATTGAGCCCAGTGGGATGGAATCAAGCAGCTTCAGCACCCACACAAAACGAACATGGAGCTCCTCACTCAAGACGCTCAAAACTACATGTCGAAAGACAAGTTCAGTGCAAAAGCCATTTCCCGCTGCCATGGAAACCAAGTGCTCTGGCAGCACATATGTCTGAAAGTGGATATGACACCTAGGGAAGGGAGTGTGTTGGTGAATGGCAACATCCTGAAGGAGCAGCAAAGCTCTTCCACTGCCAATACAACTCCACCTGCCTCATGAACTTCACATACCATCTGCTTTCCTGGCAGCTATCTAGGAAACCCTGCTGGGTCCCTTCCGGTCCCATGCCCATGGAGCCCAGTAGGATGGAATCAAGCAGCTTCAGCACCCACACAAAAAACGAACATGGAGCTCCTCACTCAAGATGCTCAAAACTCCACTGCCAAAGACAAATTCAATGCCCAAGCCATTTCCCGCTGCCAAGCAAACCAAGTGCTCTGGCAGCACATATGTCTGAAAGTGGATATGACACCTAGGCAAGGGAGTGTGCTGGTGAATGGCAACTGCCTGAAGCAGCAGCACAGCTCTACCACTGCCACAACAACTCCACCTGCCTCATGAACTTCACATACCATCTGCTTTCCTGGCAGCTATCTAGGAAACCCTGCTGGGTCCCTTCCGGTCCCATGCCCATGGAGCCCAGTAGGATGGAATCAAGCAGCTTCAGCACCCACACAAAACCAGCATGGAGCTCCTCACTCAAGGCGCTCAAAACTACATGGCGATATCAAGTTCAGTGCCCAAGCATTTCCCGCTGCCATGGAAACCAAGTGCTCTGGTAGCACATATGTCTGAAAGTGGATATGACACCTAGGGAAGGGAGTGTGCTGGTGAATGGCAACTGCCTGAAGCAGCAGCACAGCTCTTCCAGTGCCAAAAAACTCCACCTGCCTCATGAACTTCACATACTATCAGCTGTCCTGGCAGCTATCTAGGAAACCCTGTTGAGTCACTTCCGGTCCATGCCCATTGAGCCCAGTGGGATGGAATCAAGCAGCTTCAGCACCCACACAAAACGAACATGGAGCTCCTCACTCAAGGCGCTCAAAACTCCACAGCCAAAGACAAGTTCAGTGCCCAAACCATTTCCCGCTGCCATATAAACCAAGTGCTCTGGCAGCACATATGTTTGAAAGTGGATATGACACCTAGGGAAGGGAGTCTGGTGGTGAATGGCAACTGCCTGAAGCAGCAGCACAGCTCTTCCAGTGCCAAAACAACTCCACCTGCCTCATGAACTTCACATACCATCAGCTGTCCTGGCAGCTATCTAGGAAACCCTGTTGGGTCACTTCCGTTCCCATGCCCATTAGGCCAGTGGGATGGAATCAAGCAGCTTCAGCACCCACACAAAACGAACATGGAGCTCCTCACTCAAGGCGCTCAAAACTACATGGCGATAGACAAGTTCAGTGCCCAAGCCATTTCCCGCTGCCATGGAAATCATGTACACTGGCAGCACATATGTCTGAAAGTGGATATGACACCTAGGGAAGGGAGTGTGCTGGTGAATGGCAACTGCCCGAAGCAGCAGCACAGCTCTTCCACTGGAAAACAACTCCACCTGCCTCATGAACGTCACATACCATCAGCTGTCCTGGCAGCTATCTAGGAAACCCTGTTGGGTCACTTCCGGTCCCATGCCCATTGAGCCCAGTGGGATGGAATCAAGCAGCTTGAGCACCCACACAAAACGAACATGGAGCTCCTCACTCAAGGCGCTCCAAACTCCACAGCCAAAGACAAGTTCAGTGCCCAAACCATTTCCCGCTGCCATGGAAATCATGTACACTGGCAGCACATATGTCTGAAAGTGGATATGACACCTAGGGAAAGGAGTGTGGTGGTGAATGGCAATTGCCTGAAGCAGCAGCACAGCTATTCCAGTGCCAAAACAACTCCACCTGCCTCATGAACTTCACATACCATCTGCTTTCCTGGCAGCTATCTAGTAAACCCTGTTGGGTCCCTTCCGGTCCCATGCCCATGGAGCCCAGTGGGATGGAATCAAGCAGCTTGAGCACCCACACAAAACGAACATGGAGCTCCTCACACAAGGCGCTCAAATCTCCACAGCCAAAGACAAGTTGCCCAAGCGATTTCCCGCTACCAAGCAAACCAAGTGCTCTGGCAGCACATATGTCTGAAAGTGGATATGACACCTAGGCAAGGGAGTGTGCTGGTGAATGGCAACTGCCCGAAGCAGCAGCACAGCTCTTCCACTGGAAAACAACTCCACCTGCCTCATGAACGTCACATACCATCAGCTGTCCTGACAGCTATCTAGGAAACCCTGTTGGGTCACTTCCGGTCCCATGCCCATTGAGCCCAGTGGGATGGAATCAAGCAGCTTGAGCACCCACACAAAACGAACATGGAGCTCCTCACTCAAGGCGCTCCAAACTCCACAGCCAAAGACAAGTTCAGTGCCCAAACCATTTCCCGCTGCCATGGAAATCATCTACACTGGCAGCACATATGTCTGAAAGTGGATATGACACCTAGGGAAAGGAGTGTGGTGGTGAATGGCAACTGCCTGAAGTAGCAGCACAGCTCTTCCAGTGCCAAAACAACTCCACCTGCCTCATGAACTTCACATACCATCAGCTGTCCTGGCAGCTATCTAGGAAACCCTGTTGGGTCACTTCCGGTCCCATGCCCATTAAGCCCAGTGGGATGGAATCAAGCAGCTTGAGCACCCACACAAAACGAACATGGAGCTCCTCACTCAAGGCGCTCAAAACTGCACGACCAAAGACAAGTTCAGTGCCCAAGCCATTTCCCGCTGCCATGGAAACCAAGTGCTCTGGCAGCACATATGTCTGAAAGTGGATATGACACCTAGGGAAGGGAGTGTGCTGGTGAATGGCAACTGCCAGAAGCAGCAGCACAGCTCTTCCAGTGCCAAAACATCTCCACCTGCCTCATGAACTTCACATACCATCAGCTGTCCTGGCAGCTATCTAGGAAACCCTGTTGGGTCACTTCCGGTCCCATGCCCATTGAGCACAGTGGGATGGAATCAAGCAGCTTGAACACCCACACAAAACGAACATGGAGCTCCTCACTCAAGGCGCTCAATACTCCACGGCCAAAGACAAGTTCAGTGCAAAAGCCATTTCCCGCTGCCATGGAAACCAAGTGCTCTGGCAGCACATATGTCTGAAAGTGGATATGACACCTAGGGAAGGGAGTCTGGTGGTGAATGGCAACTGCCCGAAGCAGCAGCACAGCTCTTCCAGTGCCAAAACAACTCCACCTGCCTCATGAACGTCACATACCATCAGCTGTCCTGGCAGCTATCTAGGAAACCCTGTTGGGTCACTACCGGTCCCATGCCCATTCAGCCCAGTGGGATGGAATCAAGCAGCTTGAGCACCCACACAAAACCAACATGGAGCTCCTCACTCAAGGCGCTCAAAACTCCACAGTCAAAGACAAATTCAGTGCCCAAGCCATTTCCCGCTGCCTTGGAAACCAAGTGCTCTGGCAACACATATGTCTGAAAGTGGATATGACACCTAGGGAAGGGAGTGTGCTGGTGAATGGCAACTGCCTGAAGCAGTAGCACAGCTCTTTCAGTACCAAAACAACTCCACCTGCCTCATGAACTTCACATACCATCAGCTGTCCTGGCAGCTATCTAGGAAACCCTGTTGGGTCACTTCCGGTCCCATGCCCATTGAGCCCAGTGGGATGGAATCAAGCAGCTTCAGCACCCACACAAAACGAACATGGAGCTCCTCACTCAAGGCGCTCAAATCTCCACGGCCAAAGACAAGTTCAGTGCCCAAGCCATTTCCCGCTGCCATGGAAACCAAGTGCTCTGGCAGCACATATGTCTGAAAGTGGATATGACACCTAGGGAAGGGACTGTGCTGGTGAATGGCAACTGCCCGAAGCAGCAGCACAGCTCTTCCAGTGCCAAAACAACTCCACCTGCCTCATGAACTTCACATACCATCAGCTGTCCTGGCAGCTATCTAGGAAACCCTGTTGGGTCACTTCCGGTCCCATGCCCTTTAAGCCCAGTGGGATGGAATCAAGCAGCTTCAGCACCCACACAGATCTAACATGGAGCTCCTCACTCAAGGCGCTCAAATCTCCACAGCCAAAGACAAGTTCAGTGCCCAAGCCATTTCCCACTGTTGTCGAAATCATGTGCACTCTAAGCACATATGTCTGAATGTGGATATGACACCTAGGGAAGGGAGTGTGCTAGTGAATGGCAACTGCCCGAAGCAGCAGCACAGCTCTTCCAGTGCCAAAACAACTCCACCTGCCTCATGAACTTCACATACCATCAGCTGTCCTGGCAGCTACCTAGGAAACCCTGTTGGGTCACTTCCGGTCCCATGCCCATTGAGCCCAGTGGGATGGAATCAAGCAGCTTGAGCACCCACACAAAACGAACATGGAGCTCTTCACTCAAGGCGCTCAAAACCTCATGGCCAAAGAAAAGTTGCCCAAGCGATTTCCCGCTGCCAAGCAAACCAAGTGCTCTGGCAGCACATATGTCTGAAAGTGGATATGACACCTAGGGAAGGGAGTGTGCTGGTGAATGGCAACTGCCCGAAGCAGTAGCACAGCTCTTCCAGTGCCAAAACAACTCCACTTGCCTCATGAACTTCACATACCATCAGCTGTCCTGGCAGCTATGTAGGAAACCCTGTTGCGTCACTTCCGGTCCCATGCCCATTGAGCCCAGTGGGATGGAATCAAGCAGCTTCAGCACCCACACAAAACTAACATGGAGCTCCTCACTCAAGGCGCGAAAAACTCCACGGCCAAAGAAAAGTTCAGTCCCCAAGCCATTTCCCGCTGCCATGGAAACCAAGTGCTCTGGCAGCACATATGTCTGAAAGTGGATATGACACCTAGGGAAGGGAGTGTGTTGGTGAATGGCAACTGCCCGAAGCAGCAGCACAGCTCTTCCACTGCCAAAACAACTCCACCAGCCTCATGAACTTCACATACCATCAGCTGTCCTGGCAGCTATCTAGGAAACCCTGTTGGGTCACTACCGGTCCCATGCCCATTGAGCCCAGTGGGATGCAATCAAGCAGCTTCAGCAACCACACAAAACGAACATGGAGCTCCTCACTCAAGGCGCTCCAAACTCCACGGCCAAAGACAAGTTCAGTGCCCAAGCCATTTCCCGCTGCCATGGAAACCAAGTGCTCTGGCAGCACATATGTCTGAAAGTGGATATGACACCTAGGGAAGGGAGTGTGCTGGTGAATGGCAACTGCCCGAAGCAGCAGCACAGCTCTTCCAGTGCCAAAACAACTCCAACTGCCTCATGATCTTCACATACCATCAGCTGTCCTGGCAGCTATCTAGGAAACCCTGTTGGGTCACTTCCGGTCCCATGCCCATTGAGCCCAGTGGGATGGAATCAAGCAGCTTCATCACCCACACAAAACGAACATGGAGCTCCTCACTCAAGGCGCTCAAAACTACATGGCGAAAGACAAGTTCAGTGCCCAAGCCATTTCCCGCTGCCATGGAAACCAAGTGCTCTGGCAGCACATATGTCTGAAAGTGGATATGACACCTAGGGAAGGGAGTGTGCTGGTGAATGGTAACTGCCCGAAGCAGCAGCACAGCTCTTCCACTGCCAAAACAACTCCACCTGCCTCATGAACTTCACATATCATCTGCTGTCCTGGCAGCTATCTAGGAAACCCTGTTGGGTCACTTCCGGTCCCATGCCCATTGAGCCCAGTGGGATGGAATCAAGCAGCTTCAGCACCCACACAAAACGAACATGGAGCTCCTCACTCAAGGCGCTCCAAACTGCACAGCCAAAGACAAGTTCAGTGCCCAAGCCATTTCCCTCTGCCATGGAAACCAAGTGCTCTGGCAACACATATGTCTGAAAGTGGATATGACACCTAGGCAAGGAGTGTGCTGGTGAATGGCAACTGCCCGAAGCAGCAGCACAGCTCTTCCAGTGCCAAAACAACTCCACCTGCCTCATGAACTTCACATACCATCAGCTGTCCTGGCAGCTATCTAGGAAACCCTGTTGGGTCACTTCCGGTCCCATGCCCATTGAACCCAGTGGGATGGAATCAAGCAGCTTGAGCACCCACACAAAACGAACATGGAGCTCCTCACTCAAGACGCGAAAAACTCCACAACCAAAGACAAGTTCAGTGCCCAAGCCATTTCCCGCTGCCATGGAAACCAAGTGCTCTGGCAGCACATATGCCTGAAAGTGGATATGACACCTAGGGACTGGAGTGTGCTGGTGAATGGCAGCTGCCCGAAGCAGCAGCACAGCTCTTCCACTGCCAATACAACTCCACCTTCCTCATGAACTTCACATACCATCAGCTGTCCTGGCAGCTATCTAAGAAACCTTGTTGGGTCACTTCCGGTCCCATGCCCATTGAGCCCAGTGGGATGGAATCAAGCAGCTTGAGCACCCACACAAAACGAACATGGAGCTCCTCACTCAAGGCGCTCAAAACTCCACAGCCAAAGACAAGTTCACTGCCCAAACCATTTCCCGCTGCCATGGAAACCAAGTGCTCTGGCAGCACATATGTCTGAAAGTGGATATGACACCTAGGGAAGGGAGTGTGGTGGTGAATGGCAACTGCCCGAAGCAGCAGCACAGCTCTTCCACTGCCAAAACAACACCTTCTGCCTCATGAATTTCACATACCATCAGCTGTCCTGGCAGCTATCTAGGAAACCCTGTTGGGTCACTTCCGGTCCCATGCCCATTGAGCCCAGTGGGATGCAATCAAGCAGATTGAGCACCCACACAAAACGAACATGGAGCTCCTCACTCAAGGCACACAAAAGTCCACGGCCAAAGATAAGTTCAGTGCCCAAGCCATTTCCCGCTGCCATGGAAACCAAGTGCTCTGGCAGCACATATGTCTGAAAGTGGATATGACACCTAGGGAAGGGAGTGTGTTGGTGAATGGCAACTGCCCGAAGCAGCAGCACAGCTCTTCCAGTGCCAAAACAACTCCGCATGCCTCATGAACTTCACATACCATCAGCTGTCCTGGCAGCTATCTAGGAAACCCTGTTGGGTCATTTCCGGTCCCATGCCCATTCAGCCCAGTGGGATGGAATCAAGCAGCTTCAACACCCACACAAAACTAACATGGAGCTCCTCACTCAAGGCAATCAAAACTCCACGGCCAAAGACAAATTCAGTGCCTAAGCCATTTCCCGCTGCCATGGAAACCAAGTGCTCTGGCAGCACATATGTCTGAAAGTGGATATGACACCTAGGGAAGGGATTGTGCTGGTGAATGGCAACTGCCCGAAGCAGCAGCACAGCTCTTCCACTGCCAAAACAACTCCACCTGCCTCATTAACTTCACATGCCATCAACTGTCCTGGCAGCTATCTAGGAAACCCTGTTGGGTCACTTCCGGTCCCATGCCCATTGAGCCCAGTGGGATGGAATCAAGCAGCTTCAGCACCCACACAAAACGAACATGGAGCTCCTCACTCAAGACGCTCAAAACTACATGGCGAAAGACAAGTTCAGTGCCCAAGCCATTTCCCGCTGCCATGGAAACCAAGTGCTGTGGCAGCACATATGTCTGAAATTAGATATGACAGCTAGGGAAGGGAGTGTGTTGGTGAATGGCAACTGCCCGAAGCAGCAGCACAGCTCTTCCACTGCAAAACAACTCCACCTGCCTCATGAACTTCACATACCATCAGCTGTCCTGGCAGCTATCTAGGAAACCCTGTTGGGTCACTTCCGGTCCCATGCCCATTGAGCCCCATGGGATGCAATCAAGCAGCTTCAGCAACCACACAAAACGAACATGGAGCTCCTCACTCAAGGCGCTCCAAACTCCACGGCCAAAGACAAGTTCAGTGCCCAAGCCATTTCCCGCTGCCATGGAAACCAAGTGCTCTGGCAGCACATATGTCTGAAAGTGGATATGACACCTAGGGAAGGGAGTGTGCTGGTGAATGGCAACTGCCCGAAGCAGCAGCAAAGCTCTTCCACTGCCAAAACAACTCCAACTGCCTCATGAACTTCACATACCATCAGCTGTCCTGGCAGCTATCTAGGAAACCCTGTTGGGTCACTTCCGGTCCCATGCCCATTGAGCCCATGAGGATCTAATCAAGCAGCTTCATCACCCACACAAAACGAACATGGAGCTCCTCACTCAAGGCGCTCAAAACTACATGGCGAAAGACAAGTTCAGTGCCCAAGCCATTTCCCGCTGCCATGGAAACCAAGTGCTCTGGCAGCACATATGTCTGAAAGTGGATATGACACCTAGGGAAGGGAGTGTGCTGGTGAATGGTAACTGCCCGAAGCAGCAGCACAGCTCTTCCAGTGCCAAAACAACTCCACCTGCCTCATGAACTTCACATATCATCAGCTGTCCTGGCAGCTATCTAGGAAACCCTGTTGGGTCACTTCCGGTCCCATGCCCATTGAGCCCAGTGGGATGGAATCAAGCAGCTTGAGCACCCACACAAAACGAACATGGAGCTCCTCACTCAAGGCGCTCAAAACTACTTGGCGAAAGACAAGTTCAGTGCCCAAGCCATTTCCCGCTGCCATGGAAACCAAGTGCTCTGGCAGCACATATGTCTGAAAGTGGATATGACACCTAGGGAAGGGAGTGTGCTGGTGAATGGCAACTGCCCGAAGCAGCAGCACAGCTCTTCCAGTGCCAAAACAACTCCACCTGCCTCATGAACTTCACATACCATCAGCTGTCCTGGCAGCTATCTAGGAAACCCTGTTGGGTCACTTCCGGTCCCATGCCCATTGAGCCCAGTGGGATGGAATCAAGCAGCTTCAACAACCACACAAAACGAACATGGAGCTCCTCACTCAAGACGCTCAATACTCCACAGCCAAAGACAAGTTCAGTGCCCAAGCCATTTCCCGCTGCCATGGAAACCAAGTGCTCTGGCAGCACATATGTCTGAAAGTGGATATGACACCTAGGGAAGGGAGTGTGCTGGTGAATGGCAACTGCCCGAAGCAGCAGCACAGCTCTTCCACTGCCAATACAACTCCACCTTCCTCATGAACTTCACATACCATCAGCTGTCCTGGCAGCTATCTAAAAAACCTTGTTGGGTCACTTCCGGTCCCATGCCCATTGAGCCCAGTGGGATGGAATCAAGCAGCTTGAGCACCCACACAAAACGAACATGGAGCTCCTCACTCAAGGCGCTCAAAACTCCACAGCCAAAGACAAGTTCAGTGCCCAAACCATTTCCCGCTGCCATGGAAACCAAGTGCTCTGGCAGCACATATGTCTGAAAGTGGATATGACACCTAGGGAAGGGAGTCTGGTGGTGAATGGCAACTGCCCGAAGCAGCAGCACAGCTCTTCCACTGCCAAAACAACTCCACCTGCCTCATGAACTTCACATACATCAGCTGTCCTGGCAGCTATCTAGGAAACCCTGTTGGGTCACTTCCGGTCCCATGCCCATTGAGCCCAGTGGGATGGAATCAAGCAGCTTGAGCACCCACACAAAACCAACATGGAGCTCCTCACTCAAGGCGCTCAAAACTTCATGGCCAAAGAAAAGTTGCCCAAGCCATTTCCCGCTGCCAAGCAAACCAAATGCTCTGGCAGCACATATGTTTGAAAGTGGATATGACACCTAGGGAAGGGAGTGTGCTGGTGAATGGCAACTGCCCGAAGCAGTAGCACAGCTATTCCACTGTCAAAACAACTCCACTTGCCTCATGAACTTCACATACCATCAGCTGTCCTGGCAGCTATGTAGGAAACCCTGTTGGGTCACTTCCGGTCCCATGCCCATTGAGCCCAGTGGGATGGAATCAAGCAGCTTCAGCACCCACACAAAACGAACATGGAGCTCCTCACTCAAGGCGCTCAAAACTCCACGGCAAAAGAAAAGTTCAGTCCCCAAGCCATTTCCCGCTGCCATGGAAACCAAGTGCCCTGGCAGCACATATGTCTGAAAGTGGATATGACACCTAGGGAAGGGAGTGTGTTGGTGAATGGCAACTGCCCGAAGCAGCAGCACAGCTCTTCCACTGCCAAAACAACTCCACCAGCCTCATGAACTTCACATACCATCAGCTGTCCTGGCAGCTATCTAGGAAACCCTGTTGGGTCACTTCCGGTCCCATGCCCATTGAGCCCAGTGGGATGCAATCAAGCAGCTTGAGCACCCACACAAAATGAACATGGAGCTCCTCACTAAAGGAATCAAAACTCCACGGCCAAAGACAAGTTCAGTGCCCAAACCATTTCCCGCTGCCATGGAAATCATGTACACTGGCAGCACATATGTCTGAAAGTGGATATGACACCTAGGGAAGGGAGTGTGCTGGTGAATGGCAACTGCCCGAAGCAGCAGGACAGCTCATCCACTGCCAAAACAACTCCACCTGCCTCATGAACTTCACATACCATCAGCTGTCCTGGCAGCTATCTAGGAAACCCTGTTGGGTCACTTCCGGTCCCATGCCCATTGAGCCCAGTGGGATGGAATCAAGCAGCTTGAGCACCCACACAAAACGAACATGGAGCTCCTCACTCAAGGCGCTCAAAACTCCACGGCCAAAGACAAGTTCAGTGCCGAAGCCATTTCCCGCTGCCATGAAAACCAAGTGCTCTGGCAGCACATATGTCTGAAAGTGGATATGACACCTAGGGAAGGGAGTGTGGTGGTGAATGGCAACTGCCCGAAGCAGCAGCACAGCTCTTCCACTACCAAAACAACTCCACCAGCCTCATGAACTTCACATACCATCAGCTGTCCTGGCAGCTATCTAGGAAACCCTGTTGGGTCACTTCCGGTCCCATGCCCATTGAGCCCAGTGGGATGGAATCAAGCAGCTTCAGCAACCACACAAAACGAACATGGAGCTCCTCACTCAAGGTGCCCAAAACTTCACAGCCAAAGACAAGTTCAGTGCCCAAGCCATTTCCCTCTGCCCTGGAAACCAAGTGCTCTGGCAGCACATATGTCTGAAAGTGGATATGACACCTAGGGAAGGGATTGTGTTGGTGAATGGCAACTGCCCGAAGCAGCAGCAAAGCTCTTCCACTGCCAAAACAACTCCAACTGCCTCATGAACTTCACATACCATCAGCTGTCCTGGCAGCTATCTAGGAAACCCTGTTGGGTCACTTCCGGTCCCATGCCCATTGAGCCCAGTGGGATGGAATCAAGCAGCTTCAGCACCCACACAAAACGAACATGGAGCTCCTCACTCAAGGCGCTCAAAACTACATGGCGAAAGACAAGTTCAGTGCCCAAGCCATTTCCCGCTGCCATGGAAACCAAGTGCCCTGGCAGCACATATGTCTGAAAGTGGATATGACACCTAGGGAAGGGAGTGTGTTGGTGAATGGCAACTGCCCGAAGCAGCAGCAAAGCTCTTCCACTGCCAAAACAACTCCACCTGCCTCATGAACTTCACATACCATCAGCTGTCCTGGCAGCTATCTAGGAAACCCTGTTGGGTCACTTCCGGTCCCATGCCCATTGAGCCCAGTGGGATGGAATCAAGCAGCTTCAGCACCCACACAAAATGAACATGGAGCTCCTCACTCAAGGCGCTCAAAACTACATGGCGAAAGACAAGTTCAGTGCGCAGCCATTTCCCGCTGCCATGGAAACCAAGTGCTCTGGCATCACATATGTCTGAAAGTGGATATGACACCTAGTTAAGGGAGTGTGCTGGTGAATGGCAACTGCCCGAAGCAGCAGCACAGCTCTTCCAGTACCAAAACAACTCCACCTGCCTCATGAACTTGACATACAATCAGCTGTCCTGGCAGCTATCTAGGAAACCCTGTTGGGTCACTTCCGGTCCCATGCCCATTGAGCACCATGAGATGGAATCAAGCGGCTTCAGCACCCACACAAAACGAACATGGAGCTCCTCACTCAAGGCACTCAAAATTTCACGGCCAAAGAAAAGTTCAGTGCCCAAGCCATTTCCCGCTGTCATGGAAACCAAGTGCTCTGGCAACACATATGTCTGAAAGTGGATATGACACCTAGGGAAGGGAGTGTGCTGGTGAATGGCAACTGCCCGAAGCAGCAGCACAGCTCTTCCACTGCCACAACAACTCCACCTGCCTCATGAACTTCACATACCATCTGCTTTCCTGGCAGCTATCTAGGAAACCCTGCTGGGTCCCTTCCGGTCCCATGCCCATGGAGCCCAGTAGGATGGAATCAAGCAGCTTCAGCACCCACACAAAAAACGAACATGGAGCTCCTCACTCAAGATGCTCAAAACTCCACTGCCAAAGACAAATTCAATGCCCAAGCCATTTCCCGCTGCCAAGCAAACCAAGTGCTCTGGCAGCACATATGTCTGAAAGTGGATATGACACCTAGGCAAGGGAGTGTGCTGGTGAATGGCAACTGCCTGAAGCAGCAGCACAGCTCTACCACTGCCACAACAACTCCACCTGCCTCATGAACTTCACATACCATCTGCTTTCCTGGCAGCTATCTAGGAAACCCTGCTGGGTCCCTTCCGGTCCCATGCCCATGGAGCCCAGTAGGATGGAATCAAGCAGCTTCAGCACCCACACAAAACCAGCATGGAGCTCCTCACTCAAGGCGCTCAAAACTACATGGCGATATCAAGTTCAGTGCCCAAGCATTTCCCGCTGCCATGGAAACCAAGTGCTCTGGTAGCACATATGTCTGAAAGTGGATATGACACCTAGGGAAGGGAGTGTGCTGGTGAATGGCAACTGCCTGAAGCAGCAGCACAGCTCTTCCAGTGCCAAAAAACTCCACCTGCCTCATGAACTTCACATACCATCAGCTGTCCTGGCAGCTATCTAGGAAACCCTGTTGGGTCACTTCCGGTCCCATGCCCATTGAGCCAAGTGGGATGGAATCAAGCAGCTTGAGCACCCACACAAAACCAACATGGAGCTCCTCACTCAAGGCGCTCAAAACTCCACAGCCAAAGACAAGTTCAGTGCCCAAACCATTTCCCGCTGCCATATAAACCAAGTGCTCTGGCAGCACATATGTTTGAAAGTGGATATGACACCTAGGGAAGGGAGTCTGGTGGTGAATGGCAACTGCCTGAAGCAGCAGCACAGCTCTTCCAGTGCCAAAACAACTCCACCTGCCTCATGAACTTCACATACCATCAGCTGTCCTGGCAGCTATCTAGGAAACCCTGTTGGGTCACTTCCGGTCCCATGCCCATTGAGCCCAGTGGGATGGAATCAAGCAGCTTCAGCACCCACACAAAACGAACATGGAGCTCCTCACTCAAGGCGCTCAAATCTCCACGGCCAAAGACAAGTTCAGTGCCCAAGCCATTTCCCGCTGGCATGGAAACCAAGTGCTCTGGCAGCACATATGTCTGAAAGTGGATATGACACCTAGGGAAGGGAGTGTGCTGGTGAATGGCAACTGCCCGAAGCAGCAGCACAGCTCTTCCACTGGAAAACAACTCCACCTGCCTCATGAACGTCACATACCATCAGCTGTCCTGGCAGCTATCTAGGAAACCCTGTTGGGTCACTTCCGGTCCCATGCCCATTGAGCCCAGTGGGATGGAATCAAGCAGCTTGAGCACCCACACAAAACGAACATGGAGCTCCTCACTCAAGGCGCTCCAAACTCCACAGCCAAAGACAAGTTCAGTGCCCAAGCCATTTCCCGCTGCCATTGAAATCATCTACACTGGCAGCACATATGTCTGAAAGTGGATATGACACCTAGGGAAAGGAGTGTGGTGGTGAATGGCAATTGCCTGAAGCAGCAGCACAGCTATTCCAGTGCCAAAACAACTCCACCTGCCTCATGAACTTCACATACCATCTGCTTTCCTGGCAGCTATCTAGTAAACCCTGTTGGGTCCCTTCCGGTCCCATGCCCATGGAGCCCAGTGGGATGGAATCAAGCAGCTTGAGTACCCACACAAAACGAACATGGAGCTCCTCACACAAGGCGCTCAAATCTCCACAGCCAAAGACAAGTTGCCCAAGCCATTTCCCGCTACCAAGCAAACCAAGTGCTCTGGCAGCACATATGTCTGAAAGTGGATATGACACCTAGGCAAGGGAGTGTGCTGGTGAATGGCAACTGCCCGAAGCAGCAGCACAGCTCTTCCACTGGAAAACAACTCCACCTGCCTCATGAACGTCACATACCATCAGCTGTCCTGACAGCTATCTAGGAAACCCTGTTGGGTCACTTCCGGTCCCATGCCCATTGAGCCCAGTGGGATGGAATCAAGCAGCTTGAGCACCCACACAAAACGAACATGGAGCTCCTCACTCAAGGCGCTCAAAACTGCACGACCAAAGAGAAGTTCAGTGCCCAAACCATTTCCCGCTGCCATGGAAACCAAGTGCTCTGGCAGCACATATGTCTGAAAGTGGATATGACACCTAGGGAAGGGAGTGTGCTGGTGAATGGCAGCTGCCCGAAGCAGCAGCACAGCTCTTCCAGTGCCAAAACATCTCCACCTGCCTCATGAACTTCACATACCATCAGCTGTCCTGGCAGCTATCTAGGAAACCCTGTTGGGTCACTTCCGGTCCCATGCCCATTGAGCACAGTGGGATGGAATCAAGCAGCTTGAACACCCACACAAAACTAACATGGAGCTCCTCACTCAAGGCGCTCAATACTCCACGGCCAAAGACAAGTTCAGTGCAAAAGCCATTTCCCGCTGCCATGGAAACCAACTACTCTGGCAGCACATATGTCTGAAAGTGGATATGACACCTAGGGAAGGGAGTGTGCTGGTGAATGGCAACTGCCCGAAGCAGCAGCACAGCTCTTCCAGTGCCAAAACAACTCCACCTGCCTCATGAACGTCACATACCATCAGCTGTCCTGGCAGCTATCTAGGAAACCCTGTTGGGTCACTACCGGTCCCATGCCCATTCAGCCCAGTGGGATGGAATCAAGCAGCTTGAGCACCCACACAAAACCAACATGGAGCTCCTCACTCAAGGCGCTCAAAACTCCACAGTCAAAGACAAATTCAGTGCCCAAGCCATTTCCCGCTGCCTTGGAAACCAAGTGCTCTGGCAACACATATGTCTGAAAGTGGATATGACACCTAGGGAAGGGAGTGTGCTGGTGAATGGCAACTGCCTGAAGCAGTAGCACAGCTCTTTCAGTACCAAAACAACTCCACCTGCCTCATGAACTTCACATACATCAGCTGTCCTGGCAGCTATCTAGGAAACCCTGTTGGGTCACTTCCGGTCCCATGCCCATTGAGCCCAGTGGGATGGAATCAAGCAGCTTCAGCACCCACACAAAACGAACATGGAGCTCCTCACTCAAGGCGCTCAAATCTCCACGGCCAAAGACAAGTTCAGTGCCGAAGCCATTTCCCGCTGCCATGGAAACCAAGTGCTCTGGCAGCACATATGTCTGAAAGTGGATATGACACCTAGGGAAGGGAGTGTGCTGGTGAATGGCAACTGCCCGAAGCAGCAGCACAGCTCTTCCAGTGCCAAAACAACTCCACCTGCCTCATGAACTTCACATACCATCAGCTGTCCTGGCAGCTATCTAGGAAACCCTGTTGGGTCACTTCCGGTCCCATGCCCATTGAGCCCACGAGGAAGGAATCAAGCAGCTTCAGCACCCACACAAAACGAACATGGAGCTCCTCACTCAAGGCGCTCAAAACTTCATGGCGAAGGCAAGTTCAGTGCCCAAGCCATTACCCGCTGCCATGGAAACCAAGTGCTCTGGCAGCACATATGTCTGAAAGTGGATATGACACCTAGGGAAGGGAGTCTGGTGGTGAATGGCAACTGCCCGAAGCAGCAGCACAGCTCTTCCAGTGCAAAAACATCTCCACCTGCCTCATGAACTTCACATACCATCAGCTGTCCTGGCAGCTATCTAGGAAACCCTGTTGGGTCACTTCCGGTCCCATGCCCTTTAAGCCCAGTGGGATGGAATCAAGCAGCTTCAGCACCCACACAGATCTAACATGGAGCTCCTCACCCAAGGCGCTCAAATCTCCACAGCCAAAGACAAGTTCAGTGCCCAAGCCATTTCCCACTGTTGTCGAAATCATGTGCACTCTAAGCACATATGTCTGAATGTGGATATGACACCTAGGGAAGGGAGTGTGCTAGTGAATGGCAACTGCCCGAAGCAGCAGCACAGCTCTTCCAGTGCCAAAACAACTCCACCTGCCTCATGAACTTCACATACCATCAGCTGTCCTGGCAGCTACCTAGGAAACCCTGTTGGGTCACTTCCGGTCCCATGCCCATTGAGCCCAGTGGGATGGAATCAAGCAGCTTGAGCACCCACACAAAACGAACATGGAGCTCTTCACTCAAGGCGCTCAAAACTTCATGGCCAAAGAAAAGTTGCCCAAGCGATTTCCCGCTGCCAAGCAAACCAAGTGCTCTGGCAGCACATATGTCTGAAAGTGGATATGACACCTAGGGAAGGGAGTGTGCTGGTGAATGGCAACTGCCCGAAGCAGTAGCACAGCTCTTCCAGTGCCAAAACAACTCCACTTGCCTCATGAACTTCACATACCATCAGCTGTCCTGGCAGCTATGTAGGAAACCCTGTTGCGTCACTTCCGGTCCCATGCCCATTGAGCCCAGTGGGATGGAATCAAGCAGCTTCAGCACCCACACAAAACGAACATGGAGCTCCTCACTCAAGGCGCTCAAAACTTCACGGCCAAAGAAAAGTTCAGTCCCCAAGCCATTTCCCGCTGCCATGGAAACCAAGTGCCCTGGCAGCACATATGTCTGAAAGTGGATATGACACCTAGGGAAGGGAGTGTGTTGGTGAATGGCAACTGCCCGAAGCAGCAGCACAGCTCTTCCACTGCCAAAACAACTCCACCAGCCTCATGAACTTCACATACCATCAGCTGTCCTGGCAGCTATCTAGGAAACCCTGTTGGGTCACTTCCGGTCCCATGCCCATTGAGCCCAGTGGGATGCAATCAAGCAGCTTCAGCAACCACACAAAACGAACATGGAGCTCCTCACTCAAGGCGCTCCAAACTCCACGGCCAAAGACAAGTTCAGTGCCCAAGCCATTTCCCGCTGCCATGGAAACCAAGTGCTCTGGCAGCACATATGTCTGAAAGTGGATATGACACCTAGGGAAGGGAGTGTGCTGGTGAATGGCAACTGCCCGAAGCAGCAGCACAGCTCTTCCAGTGCCAAAACAACTCCAACTGCCTCATGATCTTCACATACCATCAGCTGTCCTGGCAGCTATCTAGGAAACCCTGTTGGGTCACTTCCGGTCCCATGCCCATTGAGCCCAGTGGGATGGAATCAAGCAGCTTGAGCACCCACACAAAACGAACATGGAGCTCCTCACTCAAGACGCGAAAAACTCCACAACCAAAGACAAGTTCAGTGCCCAAGCCATTTCCCGCTGCCATGGAAACCAAGTGCTCTGGCAGCACATATGTCTGAAAGTGGATATGACACCTAGGGAAGGGAGTGTGTTGGTGAATGGCAACTGCCCGAAGCAGCAGCACAGCTCTTCAACTGCCAAAACAACTCCGCATGCCTCATGAACTTCACATACCATCAGCTGTCCTGGCAGCTATCTAGGAAACCCTGTTGGGTCACTTCCGGTCCCATGCCCATTGAGCACAGTGGGATGGAATCAAGCAGCTTGAACACCCACACAAAACTAACATGGAGCTCCTCACTCAAGGCGCTCAATACTCCACGGCCAAAGACAAGTTCAGTGCAAAAGCCATTTCCCGCTGCCATGGAAACCAACTACTCTGGCAGCACATATGTCTGAAAGTGGATATGACACCTAGGGAAGGGAGTCTGGTGGTGAATGGCAACTGCCCGAAGCAGCAGCACAGCTCTTCCAGTGCCAAAACAACTCCACCTGCCTCATGAACGTCACATACCATCAGCTGTCCTGGCAGCTATCTAGGAAACCCTGTTGGGTCACTTCCGGTCCCATGCCCATTCAGCCCAGTGGGATGGAATCAAGCAGCTTGAGCACCCACACAAAACCAACATGGAGCTCCTCACTCAAGGCGCTCAAAACTCCACAGTCAAAGACAAATTCAGTGCCCAAGCCATTTCCCGCTGCCTTGGAAACCAAGTGCTCTGGCAACACATATGTCTGAAAGTGGATATGACACCTAGGGAAGGGAGTGTGCTGGTGAATGGCAACTGCCTGAAGCAGTAGCACAGCTCTTTCAGTACCAAAACAACTCCACCTGCCTCATGAACTTCACATACATCAGCTGTCCTGGCAGCTATCTAGGAAACCCTGTTGGGTCACTTCCGGTCCCATGCCCATTGAGCCCAGTGGGATGGAATCAAGCAGCTTCAGCACCCACACAAAACGAACATGGAGCTCCTCACTCAAGGCGCTCAAATCTCCACGGCCAAAGACAAGTTCAGTGCCCAAGCCATTTCCCGCTGGCATGGAAACCAAGTGCTCTGGCAGCACATATGTCTGAAAGTGGATATGACACCTAGGGAAGGGAGTGTGCTGGTGAATGGCAACTGCCCGAAGCAGCAGCACAGCTCTTCCAGTGCCAAAACAACTCCACCTGCCTCATGAACTTCATATACCATCAGCTGTCCTGGCAGCTATCTAGGAAACCCTGTTGGGTCACTTCCGGTCCCATGCCCATTGAGCCCACGAGGATGGAATCAAGCAGCTTCAGCACCCACACAAAACGAACATGGAGCGCCTCACTCAAGGCGCTCAAAACTTCATGGCGAAGGCAAGTTCAGTGCCCAAGCCATTACCCGCTGCCATGGAAACCAAGTGCTCTGGCAGCACATATGTCTGAAAGTGGATATGACACCTAGGGAAGGGAGTCTGGTGGTGAATGGCAACTGCCCGAAGCAGCAGCACAGCTCTTCCAGTGCAAAAACATCTCCACCTGCCTCATGAACTTCACATACCATCAGCTGTCCTGGCAGCTATCTAGGAAACCCTGTTGGGTCACTTCCGGTCCCATGCCCTTTAAGCCCAGTGGGATGGAATCAAGCAGCTTCAGCACCCACACAGATCTAACATGGAGCTCCTCACTCAAGGCGCTCAAATCTCCACAGCCAAAGACAAGTTCAGTGCCCAAGCCATTTCCCACTGTTGTCGAAATCATGTGCACTCTAAGCACATATGTCTGAATGTGGATATGACACCTAGGGAAGGGAGTGTGCTAGTGAATGGCAACTGCCTGAAGCAGCAGCACAGCTCTTCCAGTGCCAAAACAACTCCACCTGCCTCATGAACTTCACATACCATCAGCTGTCCTGGCAGCTACCTAGGAAACCCTGTTGGGTCACTTCCGGTCCCATGCCCATTGAGCCCAGTGGGATGGAATCAAGCAGCTTCAGCACCCACACAAAACGAACATGGAGCTCCTCACTCAAGGCGCTCAAATCTCCACGGCCAAAGACAAGTTCAGTGCCCAAGCCATTTCCCGCTGGCATGGAAACCAAGTGCTCTGGCAGCACATATGTCTGAAAGTGGATATGACACCTAGGGAAGGGAGTGTGCTGGTGAATGGCAACTGCCCGAAGCAGCAGCACAGCTCTTCCAGTGCCAAAACAACTCCACCTGCCTCATGAACTTCACATACCATCAGCTGTCCTGGCAGCTATCTAGGAAACCCTGTTGGGTCACTTCCGGTCCCATGCCCATTGAGCCCACGAGGATGGAATCAAGCAGCTTCAGCACCCACACAAAACGAACATGGAGCGCCTCACTCAAGGCGCTCAAAACTTCATGGCGAAGGCAAGTTCAGTGCCCAAGCCATTACCCGCTGCCATGGAAACCAAGTGCTCTGGCAGCACATATGTCTGAAAGTGGATATGACACCTAGGGAAGAGAGTCTGGTGGTGAATGGCAACTGCCCGAAGCAGCAGCACAGCTCTTCCAGTGCAAAAACATCTCCACCTGCCTCATGAACTTCACATACCATCAGCTGTCCTGGCAGCTATCTAGGAAACCCTGTTGGGTCACTTCCGGTCCCATGCCCTTTAAGCCCAGTGGGATGGAATCAAGCAGCTTCAGCACCCACACAGATCTAACATGGAGCTCCTCACTCAAGGCGCTCAAATCTCCACAGCCAAAGACAAGTTCAGTGCCCAAGCCATTTCCCACTGTTGTCGAAATCATGTGCACTCTAAGCACATATGTCTGAATGTGGATATGACACCTAGGGAAGAGAGTGTGCTAGTGAATGGCAACTGCCTGAAGCAGCAGCACAGCTCTTCCAGTGCCAAAACAACTCCACCTGCCTCATGAACTTCACATACCATCAGCTGTCCTGGCAGCTACCTAGGAAACCCTGTTGGGTCACTTCCGGTCCCATGCCCATTGAGCCCAGTGGGATGGAATCAAGCAGCTTGAGCACCCACACAAAACGAACATGGAGCTCTTCACTCAAGGCGCTCAAAACTTCATGGCCAAAGAAAAGTTGCCCAAGCGATTTCCCGCTGCCAAGCAAACCAAGTGCTCTGGCAGCACATATGTCTGAAAGTGGATATGACACCTAGGGAAGGGAGTGTGCTGGTGAATGGCAACTGCCCGAAGCAGTAGCACAGCTCTTCCAGTGCCAAAACAACTCCACTTGCCTCATGAACTTCACATACCATCAGCTGTCCTGGCAGCTATGTAGGAAACCCTGTTGCGTCACTTCCGGTCCCATGCCCATTGAGCCCAGTGGGATGGAATCAAGCAGCTTCAGCACCCACACAAAACGAACATGGAGCTCCTCACTCAAGGCGCTCAAAACTTCACGGCCAAAGAAAAGTTCAGTCCCCAAGCCATTTCCCGCTGCCATGGAAACCAAGTGCCCTGGCAGCACATATGTCTGAAAGTGGATATGACACCTAGGGAAGGGAGTGTGTTGGTGAATGGCAACTGCCCGAAGCAGCAGCACAGCTCTTCCACTGCCAAAACAACTCCACCAGCCTCATGAACTTCACATACCATCAGCTGTCCTGGCAGCTATCTAGGAAACCCTGTTGGGTCACTTCCGGTCCCATGCCCATTGAGCCCAGTGGGATGCAATCAAGCAGCTTCAGCAACCACACAAAACGAACATGGAGCTCCTCACTCAAGGCGCTCCAAACTCCACGGCCAAAGACAAGTTCAGTGCCCAAGCCATTTCCCGCTGCCATGGAAACCAAGTGCTCTGGCAGCACATATGTCTGAAAGTGGATATGACACCTAGGGAAGGGAGTGTGCTGGTGAATGGCAACTGCCCGAAGCAGCAGCACAGCTCTTCCAGTGCCAAAACAACTCCAACTGCCTCATGATCTTCACATACCATCAGCTGTCCTGGCAGCTATCTAGGAAACCCTGTTGGGTCACTTCCGGTCCCATGCCCATTGAGCCCACGAGGATGGAATCAAGCAGCTTCATCACCCACACAAAACGAACATGGAGCTCCTCACTCAAGGCGCTCAAAACTACATGGCGAAAGACAAGTTCAGTGCCCAAGCCATTTCCCGCTGCCATGGAAACCAAGTGCTCTGGCAGCACATATGTCTGAAAGTGGATATGACACCTAGGGAAGGGAGTGTGCTGGTGAATGGTAACTGCCCGAAGCAGCAGCACAGCTCTTCCACTGCCAAAACAACTCCACCTGCCTCATGAACTTCACATATCATCTGCTGTCCTGGCAGCTATCTAGGAAACCCTGTTGGGTCACTTCCGGTCCCATGCCCATTGAGCCCAGTGGGATGGAATCAAGCAGCTTCAGCACCCACACAAAACGAACATGGAGCTCCTCACTCAAGGCGCTCAAAACTACTTGGCGAAAGACAAGTTCAGTGCCCAAGCCATTTCCCGCTGCCATGGAAACCAAGTGCTCTGGCAGCACATATGTCTGAAAGTGGATATGACACCTAGGGAAGGGAGTGTGCTGGTGAATGGCAACTGCCCGAAGCAGCAGCACAGCTCTTCCACTGCCAAAACAACTCCACCTGCCTCATGAACTTCACATAGCATCAGCTGTCCTGGCAGCTATCTAGGAAACCCTGTTGGGTCACTTCCGGTCCCATGCCCATTGAGCCCAGTGGGATGGAATCAAGCAGCTTCAGCACCCACACAAAACGAACATGGAGCTCCTCACACAAGGCGCTCCAAACTGCACAGCCAAAGACAAGTTCAGTGCCCAAGCCATTTCCCTCTGCCATGGAAACCAAGTGCTCTGGCAACACATATGTCTGAAAGTGGATATGACACCTAGGCAAGGAGTGTGCTGGTGAATGGCAACTGCCCGAAGCAGCAGCACAGCTCTTCCAGTGCCAAAACAACTCCACCTGCCTCATGAACTTCACATACCATCAGCTGTCCTGGCAGCTATCTAGGAAACCCTGTTGGGTCACTTCCGGTCCCATGCCCATTGAGCCCAGTGGGATGGAATCAAGCAGCTTGAGCACCCACACAAAACGAACATGGAGCTCCTCACTCAAGACGCGAAAAACTCCACAACCAAAGACAAGTTCAGTGCCCAAGCCATTTCCCGCTGCCATGGAAACCAAGTGCTCTGGCAGCACATATGTCTGAAAGTGGATATGACACCTAGGGAAGGGAGTGTGTTGGTGAATGGCAACTGCCCGAAGCAGCAGCACAGTTCTTCAACTGCCAAAACAACTCCGCATGCCTCATGAACTTCACATACCATCAGCTGTCCTGGCAGCTATCTAGGAAACCCTGTTGGGTCACTTCCGGTCCCATGCCCATTCAGCCCAGTGGGATGGAATCAAGCAGCTTCAACACCCACACAAAACTAACATGGAGCTCCTCACTCAAGGCAATCAAAACTCCACGGCCAAAGACAAATTCAGTGCCTAAGCCATTTCCCGCTGCCATGGAAACCAAGTGCTCTGGCAGCACATATGTCTGAAAGTGGATATGACACCTAGGGAAGGGATTGTGCTGGTGAATGGCAACTGCCCGAAGCAGCAGCACAGCTCTTCCACTGCCAAAACAACTCCACCTGCCTCATTAACTTCACATTCCATCAACTGTCCTGGCAGCTATCTAGGAAACCCTGTTGGGTCACTTCCGGTCCCATGCCCATTGAGCCCAGTGGGATGGAATCAAGCAGCTTCAGCACCCACACAAAACGAACATGGAGCTCCTCACTCAAGACGCGAAAAACTCCACAGCCAAAGACAAGTTCAGTGCCCAAGCCATTTCCCGCTGCCATGGAAACCAAGTGCTCTGGCAGCACATATGTCTGAAAGTAGATATGACAGCTAGGGAAGGGAGTGTGTTGGTGAATGGCAACTGCCCGAAGCAGCAGCACAGCTCTTCCACTGCAAAACAACTCCACCTGCCTCATGAACTTCACATACCATCAGCTGTCCTGGCAGCTATCTAGGAAACCCTGTTGGGTCACTTCCGGTCCCATGCCCATTGAGCCCCATGGGATGCAATCAAGCAGCTTCAGCAACCACACAAAACGAACATGGAGCTCCTCACTCAAGACGCGAAAAACTCCACAACCAAAGACAAGTTCAGTGCCCAAGCCATTTCCCGCTGCCATGGAAACCAAGTGCTCTGGCAGCACATATGTCTGAAAGTGGATATGACACCTAGGGAAGGGAGTGTGTTGGTGAATGGCAACTGCCCGAAGCAGCAGCACAGCTCTTCAACTGCCAAAACAACTCCGCATGCCTCATGAACTTCACATACCATCAGCTGTCCTGGCAGCTATCTAGGAAACCCTGTTGGGTCACTTCCGGTCCCATGCCCATTCAGCCCAGTGGGATGGAATCAAGCAGCTTCAACACCCACACAAAACTAACATGGAGCTCCTCACTCAAGGCAATCAAAACTCCACGGCCAAAGACAAATTCAGTGCCTAAGCCATTTCCCGCTGCCATGGAAACCAAGTGCTCTGGCAGCACATATGTCTGAAAGTGGATATGACACCTAGGGAAGGGATTGTGCTGGTGAATGGCAACTGCCCGAAGCAGCAGCACAGCTCTTCCACTGCCAAAACAACTCCACCTGCCTCATTAACTTCACATTCCATCAACTGTCCTGGCAGCTATCTAGGAAACCCTGTTGGGTCACTTCCGGTCCCATGCCCATTGAGCCCAGTGGGATGGAATCAAGCAGCTTCAGCACCCACACAAAACGAACATGGAGCTCCTCACTCAAGACGCGAAAAACTCCACAGCCAAAGACAAGTTCAGTGCCCAAGCCATTTCCCGCTGCCATGGAAACCAAGTGCTCTGGCAGCACATATGTCTGAAAGTAGATATGACAGCTAGGGAAGGGAGTGTGTTGGTGAATGGCAACTGCCCGAAGCAGCAGCACAGCTCTTCCACTGCAAAACAACTCCACCTGCCTCATGAACTTCACATACCATCAGCTGTCCTGGCAGCTATCTAGGAAACCCTGTTGGGTCACTTCCGGTCCCATGCCCATTGAGCCCCATGGGATGCAATCAAGCAGCTTCAGCAACCACACAAAACGAACATGGAGCTCCTCACTCAAGGCGCTCAAACTCCACGGCCAAAGACAAGTTCAGTGCCCAAGCCATTTCCCGCTGCCATGGAAACCAAGTGCTCTGGCAGCACATATGTCTGAAAGTGGATATGACACCTAGGGAAGGGAGTGTGCTGGTGAATGGCAACTGCCCGAAGCAGCAGCAAAGCTCTTCCACTGCCAAAACAACTCCAACTGCCTCATGAACTTCACATACCATCAGCTGTCCTGGCAGCTATCTAGGAAACCCTGTTGGGTCACTTCCGGTCCCATGCCCATTGAGCCCATGAGGATCTAATCAAGCAGCTTCATCACCCACACAAAACGAACATGGAGCTCCTCACTCAAGGCGCTCAAAACTACATGGCGAAAGACAAGTTCAGTGCCCAAGCCATTTCCCGCTGCCATGGAAACCAAGTGCTCTGGCAGCACATATGTCTGAAAGTGGATATGACACCTAGGGAAGGGAGTGTGCTGGTGAATGGTAACTGCCCGAAGCAGCAGCACAGCTCTTCCAGTGCCAAAACAACTCCACCTGCCTCATGAACTTCACATATCATCAGCTGTCCTGGCAGCTATCTAGGAAACCCTGTTGGGTCACTTCCGGTCCCATGCCCATTGAGCCCAGTGGGATGGAATCAAGCAGCTTGAGCACCCACACAAAACGAACATGGAGCTCCTCACTCAAGGCGCTCAAAACTACTTGGCGAAAGACAAGTTCAGTGCCCAAGCCATTTCCCGCTGCCATGGAAACCAAGTGCTCTGGCAGCACATATGTGTGAAAGTGGATATGACAGCTAGGGAAGGGAGTGTGCTGGTGAATGGCAACTGCCCGAAGCAGCAGCACAGCTCTTCCAGTGCCAAAACAACTCCACCTGCCTCATGAACTTCACATACCATCAGCTGTCCTGGCAGCTATCTAGGAAACCCTGTTGGGTCACTTCCGGTCCCATGCCCATTGAGCCCAGTGGGATGGAATCAAGCAGCTTCAACAACCACACAAAACGAACATGGAGCTCCTCACTCAAGACGCGAAAAACTCCACAACCAAAGACAAGTTCAGTGCCCAAGCCATTTCCCGCTGCCATGGAAACCAAGTGCTCTGGCAGCACATATGTCTGAAAGTGGATATGACACCTAGGGAAGGGAGTGTGCTGGTGAATGGCAACTGCCCGAAGCAGCAGCACAGCTCTTCCACTGCCAATAC
The DNA here is from genome assembly GCF_030435755.1 of Ochotona princeps. NCBI lineage: Eukaryota > Metazoa > Chordata > Mammalia > Lagomorpha > Ochotonidae > Ochotona > Ochotona princeps. The sequence goes on along the minus strand of NC_080832.1, from coordinate 144,963,575 downwards.
AACTCCACCTTCCTCATGAACTTCACATACCATCAGCTGTCCTGGCAGCTATCTAAGAAACCTTGTTGGGTCACTTCCGGTCCCATGCCCATTGAGCCCAGTGGGATGGAATCAAGCAGCTTGAGCACCCACACAAAACGAACATGGAGCTCCTCACTCAAGGCGCTCAAAACTCCACAGCCAAAGACAAGTTCAGTGCCCAAACCATTTCCCGCTGCCATGGAAACCAAGTGCTCTGGCAGCACATATGTCTGAAAGTGGATATGACACCTAGGGAAGGGAGTGTGCTGGTGAATGGCAACTGCCCGAAGCAGCAGCACAGCTCTTCCACTGCCAAAACAACTCCACCTGCCTCATGAACTTCACATACCATCAGCTGTCCTGGCAGCTATCTAGGAAACCCTGTTGGGTCACTTGCGGTCCCATGCCCATTGAGCCAAGTGGGATGCAATCAAGCAGCTTCAGCAACCACACAAAACGAACATGGAGCTCCTCACTCAAGGCGCTCCAAACTCCACGGCCAAAGACAAGTTCAGTGCCCAAGCCATTTCCCGCTGCCATGGAAACCAAGTGCTCTGGCAGCACATATGTCTGAAAGTGGATATGACACCTAGGGAAGGGAGTGTGCTGGTGAATGGCAACTGCCCGAAGCAGCAGCAAAGCTCTTCCACTGCCAAAACAACTCCAACTGCCTCATGAACTTCACATACCATCAGCTGTCCTGGCAGCTATCTAGGAAACCCTGTTGGGTCACTTCCGGTCCCATGCCCATTGAGCCCACGAGGATCTAATCAAGCAGCTTCATCACCCACACAAAACGAACATGGAGCTCCTCACTCAAGGCGCTCAAAACTACATGGCGAAAGACAAGTTCAGTGCCCAAGCCATTTCCCGCTGCCATGGAAACCAAGTGCTCTGGCAGCACATATGTCTGAAAGTGGATATGACACCTAGGGAAGGGAGTGTGCTGGTGAATGGTAACTGCCCGAAGCAGCAGCACAGCTCTTCCAGTGCCAAAACAACTCCACCTGCCTCATGAACTTCACATATCATCAGCTGTCCTGGCAGCTATCTAGGAAACCCTGTTGGGTCACTTCCGGTCCCATGCCCATTGAGCCCAGTGGGATGGAATCAAGCAGCTTGAGCACCCACACAAAACGAACATGGAGCTCCTCACTCAAGGCGCTCAAAACTCCACGGCCAAAGACAAGTTCAGTGCCCAAGCCATTTCCCGCTGCCATGGAAACCAAGTGCTCTGGCAGCACATATGTCTGAAAGTGGATATGACACCTAGGGAAGGGAATGTGCTGGTGAATGGCAACTGCCCGAAGCAGCAGCACAGCTCTTCCAGTGCCAGAACAACTCCACCTGCCTCATGAACTTCACATACCATCAGCTGTCCTGGCAGCTATCTAGGAAACCCTGTTGGGTCACTTCCGGTCCCATGCACATTGAGCCCAGTGGGATGCAATCAAGCAGCTTCAACAACCACACAAAACGAACATGGAGCTCCTCACTCAAGACGCGAAAAACTCCACAACCAAAGACAAGTTCAGTGCCCAAGCCATTTCCCGCTGCCATGGAAACCAAGTGCTCTGGCAGCACATATGTCTGAAAGTGGATATGACACCTAGGGACGGGAGTGTGCTGGTGAATGGCAACTGCCCGAAGCAGCAGCACAGCTCTTCCACTGCCAATACAACTCCACCTTCCTCATGAACTTCACATACCATCAGCTGTCCTGGCAGCTATCTAAGAAACCTTGTTGGGTCACTTCCGGTCCCATGCCCATTGAGCCCAGTGGGATGGAATCAAGCAGCTTGAGCACCCACACAAAACGAACATGGAGCTCCTCACTCAAGGCGCTCAAAACTCCACAGCCAAAGACAAGTTCAGTGCCCAAACCATTTCCCGCTGCCATGGAAACCAAGTGCTCTGGCAGCACATATGTCTGAAAGTGGATATGACACCTAGGGAAGGGAGTGTGCTGGTGAATGGCAACTGCCCGAAGCAGCAGCACAGCTCTTCCACTGCCAAAACAACACCACCTGCCTCATGAATTTCACATACCATCAGCTGTCCTGGCAGCTATCTAGGAAACCCTGTTGGGTCACTTCCGGTCCCATGCCCATTGAGCCCAGTGGGATGCAATCAAGCAGATTGAGCACCCACACAAAACGAACATGGAGCTCCTCACTCAAGGCACACAAAAGTCCACGGCCAAAGATAACTTCAGTGCCCAAACCATTTCCCGCTGCCAAGCAAAGAAAGTGCTCTGGCAGCACATATGTCTGAAAGTGGATATGACACCTAGGGAAGGGAGTGTGTTGGTGAATGGCAACTGCCCGAAGCAGCAGCACAGCTCTTCAACTGCCAAAACAACTCCGCATGCCTCATGACTTCACATACCATCAGCTGTCCTGGCAGCTATCTAGGAAACCCTGTTGGGTCACTTCCGGTCCCATGCCCATTCAGCCCAGTGGGATGGAATCAAGCAGCTTCAGCACCCACACAAAACTAACATGGAGCTCCTCACTCAAGGCAATCAAAACTCCACGGCCAAAGACAAGTTCACTGCCCAAGCCATTTCCCGCTGCCATGGAAACCAAGTGCTCTGGCAGCACATATGTCTGAAAGTGGATATGACACCTAGGGAAGGGATTGTGCTGGTGAATGGCAACTGCCCGAAGCAGCAGCACAGCTCTTCCACTGCCAAAACAACTCCACCTGCCTCATTAACTTCACATGCCATCAACTGTCCTGGCAGCTATCTAGGAAACCCTGTTGGGTCACTTCCGGTCCCATGCCCATTGAGCCCAGTGGGATGCAATCAAGCAGCTTCAACAACCACACAAAACGAACATGGAGCTCCTCACTCAAGACGCGAAAAACTCCACAGCCAAAGACAAGTTCAGTGCCCAAACCATTTCCCGCTGCCATGGAAACCAAGTGCTCTGGCAGCACATATGTCTGAAAGTGGATATGACACCTAGGGAAGGGAGTCTGGTGGTGAATGGCAACTGCCCGAAGCAGCAGCACAGCTCTTCCACTGCAAAACAACTCCACCTGCCTCATGAACTTCACATACCATCAGCTGTCCTGGCAGCTATCTAGGAAACCCTGTTGGGTCACTTGCGGTCCCATGCCCATTGAGCCAAGTGGGATGCAATCAAGCAGCTTCAGCAACCACACAAAACGAACATGGAGCTCCTCACTCAAGGCGCTCCAAACTCCACGGCCAAAGACAAGTTCAGTGCCCAAGCCATTTCCCGCTGCCATGGAAACCAAGTGCTCTGGCAGCACATATGTCTGAAAGTGGATATGACACCTAGGGACGGGAGTGTGCTGGTGAATGGCAACTGCCCGAAGCAGCAGCAAAGCTCTTCCACTGCCAAAACAACTCCAACTGCCTCATGAACTTCACATACCATCAGCTGTCCTGGCAGCTATCTAGGAAACCCTGTTGGGTCACTTCCGGTCCCATGCACATTGAGCCCACGAGGATCTAATCAAGCAGCTTCATCACCCACACAAAACGAACATGGAGCTCCTCACTCAAGGCGCTCAAAACTACATGGCGAAAGACAAGTTCAGTGCCCAAGCCATTTCCCGCTGGCATGGAAACCAAGTGCTCTGGCAGCACATATGTCTGAAAGTGGATATGACACCTAGGGAAGGGAGAGTGTTGGTGAATGGCAACTGCCCGAAGCAGCAGCACAACTCTTCCACTGCCAAAACAACTCCACCTGCCTCATGAACTTCACATACCATCAGCTGTCCTGGCAGCTATCTAGGAAACCCTGTTGGGTCACTTCCGGTCCCATGCCCATTGAGCCCAGTGGGATGGAATCAAGCAGCTTGAGCACCCACACAAAGCGAACATGGAGCTCCTCACTCAAGGCGCTCAAAACTCGACAGCCAAAGACAAGTTCAGTGCCCAAGCCATTTCCCGCTGCCATGGAAACCAAGTGCTCTGGCAGCACATATGTCTGAAAGTGGATATGACACCTAGGGAAGGGAGTGTGGTGGTGAATGGCAACTGCCCGAAGCAGCAGCACAGCTCTTCCACTGACAAAACAACTCCACCTGCCTCATGAACTTCACATACCATCAGCTGTCCTGGCAGCTATCTAGGAAACCCTGTTGGGTCACTTCCGGTCCCATGCCCATTGAGCCCAGTGGGATGGAATCAAGCAGCTTCAGCACCCACACAAAACTAACATGGAGCTCCTCACTGAAGGCGCTCAAAACGACTTGGCGAAAGACAAGTTCAGTGCCCAAGCCATTTCCCGCTGCCATGGAAACCAAGTGCTCTGGCAGCACATATGTCTGAAAGTGGATATGACACCTAGGGAAGGGAGTGTGTTGGTGAATGGCAACTGCCCGAAACAGCAGCACAGCTCTTCCACTGCCAAAACAACTCCACCTGCCTCATGAACTTCACATACCATCAGCTGTCCTGGCAGCTATCTAGGAAACCCTGTTGGGTCACTTCCGGTCCCATGCCCATTGAGCCCAGTGGGATGGAATCAAGCAGCTTCAGCACCCACACAAAACGAACATGGAGCTCCTCACTCAAGGCGCTCAAAACTCCACAGCCAAAGACAAGTTCAGTGCCCAAGCCATTTCACGCTGCCATGGAAACCAAGTGCTCTGGCAGCACATATGTCTGAAAGTGGATATGACACCTAGGGAAGGGAGTGTGCTGGTGAATGGCAACGGCCCGAAGCAGCAGCACAGCTCTTCCACTGACAAAACAACTCCACCTGTCTCATGAACTTCACATACCATCAGCTGTCCTGGCAGCTATCTAGGAAACCCGGTTGGGTCACTTCCGGTCCCATGCCCATTGAGCCCCATGGGATGGAATCAAGCAGCTTCAGCACCCACACAAAACTAACATGGAGCTCCTCACTCAAGGCGCTCAAAACTAGTTCGCGAAAGACAAGTTCAGTGCCCAAGCCATTTCCCGCTGCCATGGAAACCAAGTGCTCTGGCAGCACATATGTCTGAAAGTGGATATGACACCTAGGGAAGGGCGTCTGCTGGTGAATGGGAACTGTCCGAAACAGCAGCACAGCTCTTCCAGTGCCAAAATACTTCCGCCTTCCTCATGAACTTCACATACCATCAGCTGTCCTGGCAGCTATCTAGGAAACCCTGTTGGGTCACTTCCGGTCCCATGCCCATTGAGCCCAGAGGGATGGAATCAAGCAGCTTCATCACCCACACAAAACGAACATGGAGCTCCTCACTCAAGGCGCTCAAACCTCCACGGCCAAAGACAAGTTCAGTGCCCAAGCCATTTCCCGCTGCCATGGAAACCAAGTGCTCTGGCAGCACATATGTCTGAAAGTGGATATGACACCTAGTGAAGGGAGTGTGCTGGTGAATGGCAATTGCCCGGAGCAGCAGCACAGCTCTTCCACTGCCAAAACAACTCCACCTGCCTCATGAACTTCACATACCATCAGCTGTCCTGGCAGCTATCTAGGAAACCCTGTTGGGTCACTTCCGGTCCCATGCCCATTGAGCCCAGTGGGATGGAATCAAGCAGCTTCAGCACCCACACAAAACGAACATGGAGCTCCTCACTCAAGGCGCTCAAAACTCCACAGCCAAAGACAAGTTCAGTGCCCAAGCCATTTCCCGCTGCCATGGAAACCAAGTGCTCTGGCAGCACATATGTCTGAAAGTGGATATGACACCTAGGGAAGGGAGTGTGCTGGTGAATGGCAACGGCCCGAAGCAGCAGCACAGCTCTTCCACTGCCAAAACAACTCCACCTGTCTCATGAACTTCACATACCATCAGCTGTCCTGGCAGCTATCTAGGAAACCCGGTTGGGTCACTTCCGGTCCCATGCCCATTGAGCCCCATGGGATGGAATCAAGCAGCTTCAGCACCCACACAAAACTAACATGGAGCTCCTCACTCAAGGCGCTCAAAACTAGTTCGCGAAAGACAAGTTCAGTGCCCAAGCCATTTCCTGCTGCCATGGAAACCAAGTGCTCTGGCAGCACATATGTCTGAAAGTGGATATGACACCTAGGGAAGGGCGTCTGCTGGTGAATGGGAACTGTCCGAAACAGCAGCACAGCTCTTCCAGTGCCAAAATACTTCCGCCTTCCTCATGAACTTCACATACCATCAGCTGTCCTGGCAGCTATCTAGGAAACCCTGTTGGGTCACTTCCGGTCCCATGCCCATTGAGCCCAGAGGGATGGAATCAAGCAGCTTGAGAACCCACACAAAACGAACATGGAGCTCCTCACTCAAGGCGCTCAAACCTCCACGGCCAAAGACAAGTTCAGTGCCCAAGCCATTTCCCGCTGCCATGGAAACCAAGTGCTCTGGCAGCACATATGTCTGAAAGTGGATATGACACCTAGTGAAGGGAGTGTGGTGGTGAATGGCAATTGCCCGGAGCAGCAGCACAGCTCTTCCACTGCCAAAACAACTCCACCTGCCTCATGAACTTCACATACCATCAGCTGTCCTGGCAGCTATCTAGGAAACCCTTTTGGGTCACTTCCGGTCCCATGCCCATTGAGCCCACTGGGATGGAATCAAGCAGCTTCAGAATCCACACAAAACGAACATAGAGCTCCTCACTCAAGGCGCTCAAAACTCCACAGCCAAAGACAAGTTCAGTGCCCAAGCCATTTCCCGCTGCCATGGAAACCAAGTGCTCTGGCAGCACATATGTCTGAAAGTGGATATGACACCTAGGGACGGGAGTTTGCTGGTGAATGGCAACTGCCCGAAGCAGCAGCACAGCTCTTCCAGTGCCAAAACAAATCCACCTGCCTCATGAACTTCACATACCATCAGCTGTCCTGGCAGCTATCTAGGAAACCCTGTTGGGTCACTTCCGGTCCCATGCCCATTGAGCCCAGTGGGATGGAATCAAGCAGCTTCAGCACCCACACAAAACTAACATGGAGCTCCTCACTCAAGGCGCTCAAAACTCCACAACCAAAGACAAGTTCAGTGCCCAAGCCATTTCCCGCTGCCATGGAAACCAAGTGCTCTGGCAGCACATATGTCTGAAAGTGGATATGACACCTAGGGAAGGGAGTGTGCTGGTGAATGGCAACAGCCCGAAGCAGCAGCACAGCTCTTCCAGTGCCAAAACAAATCCACCTGCCTCATGAACTTCACATACCATCAGCTGTCCTGGCAGCTATCTAGGAAACCCTGTTGGGTCACTTCCGGTCCCATGCGCATTGAGCCCATTGGGATGGAATCAAGCAGCTTCAGCACCCACACAAAACGAACATGGACCTGCTCACTCAAGGCGCTCAAAACTCCACAGCCAAAGACAAGTTCAGTGCCCAAGCCATTTCCCGCTGCCATGGAAACCAAGTGCTCTGGCAGCACATATGTCTGAAAGTGGATATGACACCTAGGGAAGGGAGTGTGCTGGTGAATGGCAATGCCCGAAGCAGCAGCACAACTCTTGAACTGCCAAAACAAATCCACCTGCCTCATGAACTTCACATACCATCAGCTGTCCTGGCAGCTATCTAGGAAACCCTGTTGGGTCACTTCCGGTCCCATGCCCATTGAGCCCAGTGGGATGGAATCAAGCAGCTTCAGCACCCACACAAAACGAACATGGAGCTCCTCACTCAAGGCGCTCAAAACTAGTTGGCGAAAGACAAGTTCAGTGCCCAAGCCATTTCCCGCTGCCATGGAAACCAAGTGCTCTGGCAGCACATATGTCTGAAAGTGGATATGACACCTAGGGACGGGAGTGTGCTGGTGAATGGCAACTGCCCGAAGCAGCAGCACAGCTCTTCCAGTGCCAAAACAAATCCACCTGCCTCATGAACTTCACATACCATCAGCTGTCCTGGCAGCTATCTAGGAAACCCTGTTGGGTCACTTCCGGTCCCATGCCCATTGAGCCCAGTGGGATGGAATCAAGCAGCTTCAGCACCCACACAAAACTAACATGGAGCTCCTCACTCAAGGCGCTCAAAACTCCACAACCAAAGACAAGTTCAGTGCCCAAGCCATTTCCCGCTGCCATGGAAACCAAGTGCTCTGGCAGCACATATGTCTGAAAGTGGATATGACACCTAGGGAAGGGAGTGTGCTGGTGAATGGCAACTGCCCGAAGCAGCAGCACAGCTCTTCCACTGCCAAAACAACTCCACCTGCCTCATGAACTTCACATACCATCAGCTGTCCTGGCACCTATCTAGGAAACCCTGTTGGGTCACTTCCGGTCCCATGCCCATTGAGCCCAGTGGGATGGAATCAAGCAGCTGATCACCCACACAAAACGAACATGGAGCTCCTCACTCAAGGCGCTCAAAACTCCACAGCCAAAGACAAGTTCAGTGCCCAAGCCATCTCCCGCTGCCATGGAAACCAAGTGCTCTGGCAGCACATATGTCTGAAAGTGGATATGACACCTAGGGAAGGGAGTCTGGTGGTGAATGGCAACTGCCCGAAGCAGCAGCACAGCTCTTCCACTGCCAAAACAACTCCACCTGCCTGATGAACTTCACATACCATCAGCTGTCCTGGCAGCTATCTAGGAAACCCTGTTGGGTCACTTCCGGAACCATGCCCATTGAGCCCAGTGGGATGGAATCAAGCAGCTTCAGCATAGACACAAAACGAACATGGAGCTCCTCACTCAAGGCGCTCAAAACTAGTTGGCGAAAGACAAGTTCAGTGCCCAAGCCATTTCCCGCTGCCATGGAAACCAAGTGCTCTGGCAGCACATATGTCTGAAAGTGGATATGACACCTAGGGAAGGGAGTGTGCTGGTGAATGGCAACTGCCCGAAGCAGCAGCACAGCTCTTCCACTGCCAAAACAACTCCACCTGCCTCATGAACTTCACATACCATCAGCTGTCCTGGCACCTATCTAGGAAACCCTGTTGGGTCACTTCCGGTCCCATGCCCATTGAGCCCAGTGGGATGGAATCAAGCAGCTTCAGCACCCACACAAAACGAATATGGAGCTCCTCACTCAAGGCGCTCAAAACTCGACAGCCAAAGACAAGTTCAGTGCCCAAGCCATTTCCTGCTGCCATGGAAACCAAGTGCTCTGGCAGCACATATGTCTGAAAGTGGATATGACACCTAGGGAAGGGATTGTGTTGGTGAATGGGAACTGTCCGAAACAGCAGCACAGCTCTTCCAGTGCCAAAATACTTCTGCCTTCCTCATGAACTTCACATACCATCAGCTGTCCTGGCAGCTATCTAGGAAACCCTGTTGGGTCACTTCCTGTCCCATGCCCATTGAGCCCACTGGGATGGAATCAAGCAGCTTCAGAATCCACACAAAATGAACATAGAGCTCCTCACTCAAGGCGCTCAAAACTACTTGAAAAAGACAAGTTCAGTGCAGAAGCCATTTCCCGCTGCCATGGAAACCAAGTGCTCTGGCAGCACATATGTCTGAAAGTGGATATGACACCTAGGGACGGGAGTCTGGTGGTGAATGTCAACTGCCCGAAGCAGCAGCACAGCTCTTCCACTGCCAAAACAAATCCACCTGCCTCATGAACTTCACATACCATCAGCTGTCCTGGCAGCTATCTAGGATACCCTGTTGGGTCACTTCCGGTCCCATGCCCATTGAGCCCAGTGGGATGGAATCAAGCAGCTTGAGCACCCACACAAAACTAACATGGAGCTCCTCACTCAAGGCGCTCCAAACTCCACAACCAAAGACAAGTTCAGTGCCCAAGCCATTTCCCGCTGCCATGGAAACCAAGTGCTCTGGCAGCACATATGTCTGAAAGTGGATATGACACCTAGGGAAGGGATTGTGCTGGTGAATGGCAACTGCCCGAAGCAGCAGCACAGCTCTTCCACTGCCAAAACAACTCCACCTGCCTCATTAACTTCACATTCCATCAACTGTCCTGGCAGCTATCTAGGAAACCCTGTTGGGTCACTTCCGGTCCCATGCCCATTGAGCCCAGTGGGATGGAATCAAGCAGCTTCAGCACCCACACAAAACGAACATGGAGCTCCTCACTCAAGACGCGAAAAACTCCACAGCCAAAGACAAGTTCAGTGCCCAAGCCATTTCCCGCTGCCATGGAAACCAAGTGCTCTGGCAGCACATATGTCTGAAAGTAGATATGACAGCTAGGGAAGGGAGTGTGTTGGTGAATGGCAACTGCCCGAAGCAGCAGCACAGCTCTTCCACTGCAAAACAACTCCACCTGCCTCATGAACTTCACATACCATCAGCTGTCCTGGCAGCTATCTAGGAAACCCTGTTGGGTCACTTCCGGTCCCATGCCCATTGAGCCCCATGGGATGCAATCAAGCAGCTTCAGCAACCACACAAAACGAACATGGAGCTCCTCACTCAAGGCGCTCAAACTCCACGGCCAAAGACAAGTTCAGTGCCCAAGCCATTTCCCGCTGCCATGGAAACCAAGTGCTCTGGCAGCACATATGTCTGAAAGTGGATATGACACCTAGGGAAGGGAGTGTGCTGGTGAATGGCAACTGCCCGAAGCAGCAGCAAAGCTCTTCCACTGCCAAAACAACTCCAACTGCCTCATGAACTTCACATACCATCAGCTGTCCTGGCAGCTATCTAGGAAACCCTGTTGGGTCACTTCCGGTCCCATGCCCATTGAGCCCATGAGGATCTAATCAAGCAGCTTCATCACCCACACAAAACGAACATGGAGCTCCTCACTCAAGGCGCTCAAAACTACATGGCGAAAGACAAGTTCAGTGCCCAAGCCATTTCCCGCTGCCATGGAAACCAAGTGCTCTGGCAGCACATATGTCTGAAAGTGGATATGACACCTAGGGAAGGGAGTGTGCTGGTGAATGGTAACTGCCCGAAGCAGCAGCACAGCTCTTCCAGTGCCAAAACAACTCCACCTGCCTCATGAACTTCACATATCATCAGCTGTCCTGGCAGCTATCTAGGAAACCCTGTTGGGTCACTTCCGGTCCCATGCCCATTGAGCCCAGTGGGATGGAATCAAGCAGCTTGAGCACCCACACAAAACGAACATGGAGCTCCTCACTCAAGGCGCTCAAAACTACTTGGCGAAAGACAAGTTCAGTGCCCAAGCCATTTCCCGCTGCCATGGAAACCAAGTGCTCTGGCAGCACATATGTCTGAAAGTGGATATGACACCTAGGGAAGGGAGTGTGCTGGTGAATGGCAACTGCCCGAAGCAGCAGCACAGCTCTTCCAGTGCCAAAACAACTCCACCTGCCTCATGAACTTCACATACCATCAGCTGTCCTGGCAGCTATCTAGGAAACCCTGTTGGGTCACTTCCGGTCCCATGCCCATTGAGCCCAGTGGGATGGAATCAAGCAGCTTCAACAACCACACAAAACGAACATGGAGCTCCTCACTCAAGACGCGAAAAACTCCACAACCAAAGACAAGTTCAGTGCCCAAGCCATTTCCCGCTGCCATGGAAACCAAGTGCTCTGGCAGCACATATGTCTGAAAGTGGATATGACACCTAGGGAAGGGATTGTGCTGGTGAATGGCAACTGCCCGAAGCAGCAGCACAGCTCTTCCACTGCCAAAACAACTCCACCTGCCTCATTAACTTCACATTCCATCAACTGTCCTGGCAGCTATCTAGGAAACCCTGTTGGGTCACTTCCGGTCCCATGCCCATTGAGCCCAGTGGGATGGAATCAAGCAGCTTCAGCACCCACACAAAACGAACATGGAGCTCCTCACTCAAGACGCGAAAAACTCCACAGCCAAAGACAAGTTCAGTGCCCAAGCCATTTCCCGCTGCCATGGAAACCAAGTGCTCTGGCAGCACATATGTCTGAAAGTAGATATGACAGCTAGGGAAGGGAGTGTGTTGGTGAATGGCAACTGCCCGAAGCAGCAGCACAGCTCTTCCACTGCAAAACAACTCCACCTGCCTCATGAACTTCACATACCATCAGCTGTCCTGGCAGCTATCTAGGAAACCCTGTTGGGTCACTTCCGGTCCCATGCCCATTGAGCCCCATGGGATGCAATCAAGCAGCTTCAGCAACCACACAAAACGAACATGGAGCTCCTCACTCAAGGCGCTCAAACTCCACGGCCAAAGACAAGTTCAGTGCCCAAGCCATTTCCCGCTGCCATGGAAACCAAGTGCTCTGGCAGCACATATGTCTGAAAGTGGATATGACACCTAGGGAAGGGAGTGTGCTGGTGAATGGCAACTGCCCGAAGCAGCAGCAAAGCTCTTCCACTGCCAAAACAACTCCAACTGCCTCATGAACTTCACATACCATCAGCTGTCCTGGCAGCTATCTAGGAAACCCTGTTGGGTCACTTCCGGTCCCATGCCCATTGAGCCCATGAGGATCTAATCAAGCAGCTTCATCACCCACACAAAACGAACATGGAGCTCCTCACTCAAGGCGCTCAAAACTACATGGCGAAAGACAAGTTCAGTGCCCAAGCCATTTCCCGCTGCCATGGAAACCAAGTGCTCTGGCAGCACATATGTCTGAAAGTGGATATGACACCTAGGGAAGGGAGTGTGCTGGTGAATGGTAACTGCCCGAAGCAGCAGCACAGCTCTTCCAGTGCCAAAACAACTCCACCTGCCTCATGAACTTCACATATCATCAGCTGTCCTGGCAGCTATCTAGGAAACCCTGTTGGGTCACTTCCGGTCCCATGCCCATTGAGCCCAGTGGGATGGAATCAAGCAGCTTGAGCACCCACACAAAACGAACATGGAGCTCCTCACTCAAGGCGCTCAAAACTACTTGGCGAAAGACAAGTTCAGTGCCCAAGCCATTTCCCGCTGCCATGGAAACCAAGTGCTCTGGCAGCACATATGTCTGAAAGTGGATATGACACCTAGGGAAGGGAGTGTGCTGGTGAATGGCAACTGCCCGAAGCAGCAGCACAGCTCTTCCAGTGCCAAAACAACTCCACCTGCCTCATGAACTTCACATACCATCAGCTGTCCTGGCAGCTATCTAGGAAACCCTGTTGGGTCACTTCCGGTCCCATGCCCATTGAGCCCAGTGGGATGGAATCAAGCAGCTTCAACAACCACACAAAACGAACATGGAGCTCCTCACTCAAGACGCGAAAAACTCCACAACCAAAGACAAGTTCAGTGCCCAAGCCATTTCCCGCTGCCATGGAAACCAAGTGCTCTGGCAGCACATATGTCTGAAAGTGGATATGACACCTAGGGAAGGGAGTGTGCTGGTGAATGGCAACTGCCCGAAGCAGCAGCACAGCTCTTCCACTGCCAATACAACTCCACCTTCCTCATGAACTTCACATACCATCAGCTGTCCTGGCAGCTATCTAAGAAACCTTGTTGGGTCACTTCCGGTCCCATGCCCATTGAGCCCAGTGGGATGGAATCAAGCAGCTTGAGCACCCACACAAAACGAACATGGAGCTCCTCACTCAAGGCGCTCAAAACTCCACAGCCAAAGACAAGTTCAGTGCCCAAACCATTTCCCGCTGCCATGGAAACCAAGTGCTCTGGCAGCACATATGTCTGAAAGTGGATATGACACCTAGGGAAGGGAGTGTGCTGGTGAATGGCAACTGCCCGAAGCAGCAGCACAGCTCTTCCACTGCCAAAACAACTCCACCTGCCTCATGAACTTCACATACCATCAGCTGTCCTGGCAGCTATCTAGGAAACCCTGTTGGGTCACTTGCGGTCCCATGCCCATTGAGCCAAGTGGGATGCAATCAAGCAGCTTCAGCAACCACACAAAACGAACATGGAGCTCCTCACTCAAGGCGCTCCAAACTCCACGGCCAAAGACAAGTTCAGTGCCCAAGCCATTTCCCGCTGCCATGGAAACCAAGTGCTCTGGCAGCACATATGTCTGAAAGTGGATATGACACCTAGGGAAGGGAGTGTGCTGGTGAATGGCAACTGCCCGAAGCAGCAGCAAAGCTCTTCCACTGCCAAAACAACTCCAACTGCCTCATGAACTTCACATACCATCAGCTGTCCTGGCAGCTATCTAGGAAACCCTGTTGGGTCACTTCCGGTCCCATGCCCATTGAGCCCACGAGGATGGAATCAAGCAGCTTCATCACCCACACAAAACGAACATGGAGCTCCTCACTCAAGGCGCTCAAAACTACATGGCGAAAGACAAGTTCAGTGCCCAAGCCATTTCCCGCTGCCATGGAAACCAAGTGCTCTGGCAGCACATATGTCTGAAAGTGGATATGACACCTAGGGAAGGGAGTGTGCTGGTGAATGGTAACTGCCCGAAGCAGCAGCACAGCTCTTCCAGTGCCAAAACAACTCCACCTGCCTCATGAACTTCACATATCATCAGCTGTCCTGGCAGCTATCTAGGAAACCCTGTTGGGTCACTTCCGGTCCCATGCCCATTGAGCCCAGTGGGATGGAATCAAGCAGCTTGAGCACCCACACAAAACGAACATGGAGCTCCTCACTCAAGGCGCTCAAAACTCCACGGCCAAAGACAAGTTCAGTGCCCAAGCCATTTCCCGCTGCCATGGAAACCAAGTGCTCTGGCAGCACATATGTCTGAAAGTGGATATGACACCTAGGGAAGGGAATGTGCTGGTGAATGGCAACTGCCCGAAGCAGCAGCACAGCTCTTCCAGTGCCAGAACAACTCCACCTGCCTCATGAACTTCACATACCATCAGCTGTCCTGGCAGCTATCTAGGAAACCCTGTTGGGTCACTTCCGGTCCCATGCACATTGAGCCCAGTGGGATGCAATCAAGCAGCTTCAACAACCACACAAAACGAACATGGAGCTCCTCACTCAAGACGCGAAAAACTCCACAACCAAAGACAAGTTCAGTGCCCAAGCCATTTCCCGCTGCCATGGAAACCAAGTGCTCTGGCAGCACATATGTCTGAAAGTGGATATGACACCTAGGGACGGGAGTGTGCTGGTGAATGGCAACTGCCCGAAGCAGCAGCACAGCTCTTCCACTGCCAATACAACTCCACCTTCCTCATGAACTTCACATACCATCAGCTGTCCTGGCAGCTATCTAAGAAACCTTGTTGGGTCACTTCCGGTCCCATGCCCATTGAGCCCAGTGGGATGGAATCAAGCAGCTTGAGCACCCACACAAAACGAACATGGAGCTCCTCACTCAAGGCGCTCAAAACTCCACAGCCAAAAACAAGTTCAGTGCCCAAACCATTTCCCGCTGCCATGGAAACCAAGTGCTCTGGCAGCACATATGTCTGAAAGTGGATATGACACCTAGGGAAGGGAGTGTGCTGGTGAATGGCAACTGCCCGAAGCAGCAGCACAGCTCTTCCACTGCCAAAACAACACCACCTGCCTCATGAATTTCACATACCATCAGCTGTCCTGGCAGCTATCTAGGAAACCCTGTTGGGTCACTTCCGGTCCCATGCCCATTGAGCCCAGTGGGATGCAATCAAGCAGATTGAGCACCCACACAAAACGAACATGGAGCTCCTCACTCAAGGCACACAAAAGTCCACGGCCAAAGATAACTTCAGTGCCCAAACCATTTCCCGCTGCCAAGCAAAGAAAGTGCTCTGGCAGCACATATGTCTGAAAGTGGATATGACACCTAGGGAAGGGAGTGTGTTGGTGAATGGCAACTGCCCGAAGCAGCAGCACAGCTCTTCAACTGCCAAAACAACTCCGCATGCCTCATGACTTCACATACCATCAGCTGTCCTGGCAGCTATCTAGGAAACCCTGTTGGGTCACTTCCGGTCCCATGCCCATTCAGCCCAGTGGGATGGAATCAAGCAGCTTCAGCACCCACACAAAACTAACATGGAGCTCCTCACTCAAGGCAATCAAAACTCCACGGCCAAAGACAAGTTCACTGCCCAAGCCATTTCCCGCTGCCATGGAAACCAAGTGCTCTGGCAGCACATATGTCTGAAAGTGGATATGACACCTAGGGAAGGGATTGTGCTGGTGAATGGCAACTGCCCGAAGCAGCAGCACAGCTCTTCCACTGCCAAAACAACTCCACCTGCCTCATTAACTTCACATGCCATCAACTGTCCTGGCAGCTATCTAGGAAACCCTGTTGGGTCACTTCCGGTCCCATGCCCATTGAGCCCAGTGGGATGCAATCAAGCAGCTTCAACAACCACACAAAACGAACATGGAGCTCCTCACTCAAGACGCGAAAAACTCCACAGCCAAAGACAAGTTCAGTGCCCAAACCATTTCCCGCTGCCATGGAAACCAAGTGCTCTGGCAGCACATATGTCTGAAAGTGGATATGACACCTAGGGAAGGGAGTCTGGTGGTGAATGGCAACTGCCCGAAGCAGCAGCACAGCTCTTCCACTGCAAAACAACTCCACCTGCCTCATGAACTTCACATACCATCAGCTGTCCTGGCAGCTATCTAGGAAACCCTGTTGGGTCACTTGCGGTCCCATGCCCATTGAGCCAAGTGGGATGCAATCAAGCAGCTTCAGCAACCACACAAAACGAACATGGAGCTCCTCACTCAAGGCGCTCCAAACTCCACGGCCAAAGACAAGTTCAGTGCCCAAGCCATTTACCGCTGCCATGGAAACCAAGTGCTCTGGCAGCACATATGTCTGAAAGTGGATATGACACCTAGGGACGGGAGTGTGCTGGTGAATGGCAACTGCCCGAAGCAGCAGCAAAGTTCTTCCACTGCCAAAACAACTCCAACTGCCTCATGAACTTCACATACCATCAGCTGTCCTGGCAGCTATCTAGGAAACCCTGTTGGGTCACTTCCGGTCCCATGCCCATTGAGCCCACGAGGATCTAATCAAGCAGCTTCAGCACCCACACAAAACGAACATGGAGCTCCTCACTCAAGGCGCTCAAAACTACATGGCGAAAGACAAGTTCAGTGCCCAAGCCATTTCCCGCTGGCATGGAAACCAAGTGCTCTGGCAGCACATATGTCTGAAAGTGGATATGACACCTAGGGAAGGGAGTGTGTTGGTGAATGGCAACTGCCCGAAGCAGCAGCACAACTCTTCCACTGCCAAAACAACTCCACCTGCCTCATGAACTTCACATACCATCAGCTGTCCTGGCAGCTATCTAGGAAACCCTGTTGGGTCACTTCCGGTCCCATGCCCATTGAGCCCAGTGGGATGGAATCAAGCAGCTTGAGCACCCACACAAAGCGAACATGGAGCTCCTCACTCAAGGCGCTCAAAACTCGACAGCCAAAGACAAGTTCAGTGCCCAAGCCATTTCCCGCTGCCATGGAAACCAAGTGCTCTGGCAGCACATATGTCTGAAAGTGGATATGACACCTAGGGAAGGGAGTGTGGTGGTGAATGGCAACTGCCCGAAGCAGCAGCACAGCTCTTCCACTGACAAAACAACTCCACCTGCCTCATGAACTTCACATACCATCAGCTGTCCTGGCAGCTATCTAGGAAACCCTGTTGGGTCACTTCCGGTCCCATGCCCATTGAGCCCAGTGGGATGGAATCAAGCAGCTTCAGCACCCACACAAAACTAACATGGAGCTCCTCACTGAAGGCGCTCAAAACGACTTGGCGAAAGACAAGTTCAGTGCCCAAGCCATTTCCCGCTGCCATGGAAACCAAGTGCTCTGGCAGCACATATGTCTGAAAGTGGATATGACACCTAGGGAAGGGAGTGTGTTGGTGAATGGCAACTGCCCGAAACAGCAGCACAGCTCTTCCACTGCCAAAACAACTCCACCTGCCTCATGAACTTCACATACCATCAGCTGTCCTGGCAGCTATCTAGGAAACCCTGTTGGGTCACTTCCGGTCCCATGCCCATTGAGCCCAGTGGGATGGAATCAAGCAGCTTCAGCACCCACACAAAACGAACATGGAGCTCCTCACTCAAGGCGCTCAAAACTCCACAGCCAAAGACAAGTTCAGTGCCCAAGCCATTTCCCGCTGCCATGGAAACCAAGTGCTCTGGCAGCACATATGTCTGAAAGTGGATATGACACCTAGGGAAGGGAGTGTGCTGGTGAATGGCAACGGCCCGAAGCAGCAGCACAGCTCTTCCACTGACAAAACAACTCCACCTGTCTCATGAACTTCACATACCATCAGCTGTCCTGGCAGCTATCTAGGAAACCCGGTTGGGTCACTTCCGGTCCCATGCCCATTGAGCCCCATGGGATGGAATCAAGCAGCTTCAGCACCCACACAAAACTAACATGGAGCTCCTCACTCAAGGCGCTCAAAACTAGTTCGCGAAAGACAAGTTCAGTGCCCAAGCCATTTCCTGCTGCCATGGAAACCAAGTGCTCTGGCAGCACATATGTCTGAAAGTGGATATGACACCTAGGGAAGGGCGTCTGCTGGTGAATGGGAACTGTCCGAAACAGCAGCACAGCTCTTCCAGTGCCAAAATACTTCCGCCTTCCTCATGAACTTCACATACCATCAGCTGTCCTGGCAGCTATCTAGGAAACCCTGTTGGGTCACTTCCGGTCCCATGCCCATTGAGCCCAGAGGGATGGAATCAAGCAGCTTCATCACCCACACAAAACGAACATGGAGCTCCTCACTCAAGGCGCTCAAACCTCCACGGCCAAAGACAAGTTCAGTGCCCAAGCCATTTCCCGCTGCCATGGAAACCAAGTGCTCTGGCAGCACATATGTCTGAAAGTGGATATGACACCTAGTGAAGGGAGTGTGGTGGTGAATGGCAATTGCCCGGAGCAGCAGCACAGCTCTTCCACTGCCAAAACAACTCCACCTGCCTCATGAACTTCACATACCATCAGCTGTCCTGGCAGCTATCTAGGAAACCCTGTTGGGTCACTTCCGGTCCCATGCCCATTGAGCCCAGTGGGATGGAATCAAGCAGCTTCAGCACCCACACAAAACGAACATGGAGCTCCTCACTCAAGGCGCTCAAAACTCCACAGCCAAAGACAAGTTCAGTGCCCAAGCCATTTCCCGCTGCCATGGAAACCAAGTGCTCTGGCAGCACATATGTCTGAAAGTGGATATGACACCTAGGGAAGGGAGTGTGCTGGTGAATGGCAACGGCCCGAAGCAGCAGCACAGCTCTTCCACTGCCAAAACAACTCCACCTGTCTCATGAACTTCACATACCATCAGCTGTCCTGGCAGCTATCTAGGAAACCCGGTTGGGTCACTTCCGGTCCCATGCCCATTGAGCCCCATGGGATGGAATCAAGCAGCTTCAGCACCCACACAAAACTAACATGGAGCTCCTCACTCAAGGCGCTCAAAACTAGTTCGCGAAAGACAAGTTCAGTGCCCAAGCCATTTCCTGCTGCCATGGAAACCAAGTGCTCTGGCAGCACATATGTCTGAAAGTGGATATGACACCTAGGGAAGGGCGTCTGCTGGTGAATGGGAACTGTCCGAAACAGCAGCACAGCTCTTCCAGTGCCAAAATACTTCCGCCTTCCTCATGAACTTCACATACCATCAGCTGTCCTGGCAGCTCTCTAGGAAACCCTGTTGGGTCACTTCCGGTCCCATGCCCATTGAGCCCACTGGGATGGAATCAAGCAGCTTCAGAATCCACACAAAACGAACATAGAGCTCCTCACTCAAGGCGCTCAAAACTCCACAGCCAAAGACAAGTTCAGTGCCCAAGCCATTTCCCGCTGCCATGGAAACCAAGTGCTCTGGCAGCACATATGTCTGAAAGTGGATATGACACCTAGGGACGGGAGTTTGCTGGTGAATGGCAACTGCCCGAAGCAGCAGCACAGCTCTTCCAGTGCCAAAACAAATCCACCTGCCTCATGAACTTCACATACCATCAGCTGTCCTGGCAGCTATCTAGGAAACCCTGTTGGGTCACTTCCGGTCCCATGCCCATTGAGCCCAGTGGGATGGAATCAAGCAGCTTCAGCACCCACACAAAACTAACATGGAGCTCCTCACTCAAGGCGCTCAAAACTCCACAACCAAAGACAAGTTCAGTGCCCAAGCCATTTCCCGCTGCCATGGAAACCAAGTGCTCTGGCAGCACATATGTCTGAAAGTGGATATGACACCTAGGGAAGGGAGTGTGCTGGTGAATGGCAACAGCCCGAAGCAGCAGCACAGCTCTTCCAGTGCCAAAACAAATCCACCTGCCTCATGAACTTCACATACCATCAGCTGTCCTGGCAGCTATCTAGGAAACCCTGTTGGGTCACTTCCGGTCCCATGCGCATTGAGCCCATTGGGATGGAATCAAGCAGCTTCAGCACCCACACAAAACGAACATGGACCTGCTCACTCAAGGCGCTCAAAACTCCACAGCCAAAGACAAGTTCAGTGCCCAAGCCATTTCCCGCTGCCATGGAAACCAAGTGCTCTGGCAGCACATATGTCTGAAAGTGGATATGACACCTAGGGAAGGGAGTGTGCTGGTGAATGGCAATGCCCGAAGCAGCAGCACAACTCTTGAACTGCCAAAACAAATCCACCTGCCTCATGAACTTCACATACCATCAGCTGTCCTGGCAGCTATCTAGGAAACCCTGTTGGGTCACTTCCGGTCCCATGCCCATTGAGCCCAGTGGGATGGAATCAAGCAGCTTCAGCACCCACACAAAACGAACATGGAGCTCCTCACTCAAGGCGCTCAAAACTAGTTGGCGAAAGACAAGTTCAGTGCCCAAGCCATTTCCCGCTGCCATGGAAACCAAGTGCTCTGGCAGCACATATGTCTGAAAGTGGATATGACACCTAGGGACGGGAGTGTGCTGGTGAATGGCAACTGCCCGAAGCAGCAGCACAGCTCTTCCAGTGCCAAAACAAATCCACCTGCCTCATGAACTTCACATACCATCAGCTGTCCTGGCAGCTATCTAGGAAACCCTGTTGGGTCACTTCCGGTCCCATGCCCATTGAGCCCAGTGGGATGGAATCAAGCAGCTTCAGCACCCACACAAAACTAACATGGAGCTCCTCACTCAAGGCGCTCAAAACTCCACAACCAAAGACAAGTTCAGTGCCCAAGCCATTTCCCGCTGCCATGGAAACCAAGTGCTCTGGCAGCACATATGTCTGAAAGTGGATATGACACCTAGGGAAGGGAGTGTGCTGGTGAATGGCAACTGCCCGAAGCAGCAGCACAGCTCTTCCACTGCCAAAACAACTCCACCTGCCTCATGAACTTCACATACCATCAGCTGTCCTGGCACCTATCTAGGAAACCCTGTTGGGTCACTTCCGGTCCCATGCCCATTGAGCCCAGTGGGATGGAATCAAGCAGCTGATCACCCACACAAAACGAACATGGAGCTCCTCACTCAAGGCGCTCAAAACTCCACAGCCAAAGACAAGTTCAGTGCCCAAGCCATCTCCCGCTGCCATGGAAACCAAGTGCTCTGGCAGCACATATGTCTGAAAGTGGATATGACACCTAGGGAAGGGAGTCTGGTGGTGAATGGCAACTGCCCGAAGCAGCAGCACAGCTCTTCCACTGCCAAAACAACTCCACCTGCCTGATGAACTTCACATACCATCAGCTGTCCTGGCAGCTATCTAGGAAACCCTGTTGGGTCACTTCCGGAACCATGCCCATTGAGCCCAGTGGGATGGAATCAAGCAGCTTCAGCATAGACACAAAACGAACATGGAGCTCCTCACTCAAGGCGCTCAAAACTCCACGGCGAAAGACAAGTTCAGTGCCCAAGCCATTTCCCGCTGCCATGGAAACCAAGTGCTCTGGCAGCACATATGTCTGAAAGTGGATATGACACCTAGGGAAGGGAGTGTGCTGGTGAATGGCAACTGC
This sequence comes from Ochotona princeps, assembly GCF_030435755.1. Taxonomy (NCBI): domain Eukaryota; kingdom Metazoa; phylum Chordata; class Mammalia; order Lagomorpha; family Ochotonidae; genus Ochotona; species Ochotona princeps. The sequence goes on along the minus strand of NC_080832.1, from coordinate 144,941,863 downwards.
CCGAAGCAGCAGCACAGCTCTTCCACTGACAAAACAACTCCACCTGCCTCATGAACTTCACATACCATCAGCTGTCCTGGCACCTATCTAGGAAACCCTGTTGGGTCACTTCCGGTCCCATGCCCATTGAGGCCAGTGGGATGGAATCAAGCAGCTTCAGCACCCACACAAAACGAATATGGAGCTCCTCACTCAAGGCGCTCAAAACTCGACAGCCAAAGACAAGTTCAGTGCCCAAGCCATTTCCTGCTGCCATGGAAACCAAGTGCTCTGGCAGCACATATGTCTGAAAGTGGATATGACACCTAGGGAAGGGATTGTGTTGGTGAATGGGAACTGTCCGAAACAGCAGCACAGCTCTTCCAGTGCCAAAATACTTCTGCCTTCCTCATGAACTTCACATACCATCAGCTGTCCTGGCAGCTATCTAGGAAACCCTGTTGGGTCACTTCCTGTCCCATGCCCATTGAGCCCACTGGGATGGAATCAAGCAGCTTCAGAATCCACACAAAATGAACATAGAGCTCCTCACTCAAGGCGCTCAAAACTACTTGAAAAAGACAAGTTCAGTGCAGAAGCCATTTCCCGCTGCCATGGAAACCAAGTGCTCTGGCAGCACATATGTCTGAAAGTGGATATGACACCTAGGGACGGGAGTCTGGTGGTGAATGTCAACTGCCCGAAGCAGCAGCACAGCTCTTCCACTGCCAAAACAAATCCACCTGCCTCATGAACTTCACATACCATCAGCTGTCCTGGCAGCTATCTAGGATACCCTGTTGGGTCACTTCCGGTCCCATGCCCATTGAGCCCAGTGGGATGGAATCAAGCAGCTTGAGCACCCACACAAAACTAACATGGAGCTCCTCACTCAAGGCGCTCCAAACTCCACAACCAAAGACAAGTTCAGTGCCCAAGCCATTTCCCGCTGCCATGGAAACCAAGTGCTCTGGCAGCACATATGTCTGAAAGTGGATATGACACCTAGGGAAGGGAGTGTGCTGGTGAATGGCAACAGCCCGAAGCAGCAGCACAGCTCTTCCAGTGCCAAAACAAATCCACCTGCCTCATGAACTTCACATACCATCAGTTGTCTTGGCAGCTATCTAGGAAACCCTGTTGTTTCACTTCTGGTCCCATGCCCATTGAGCCCAGTGGGATGGAATCAAGCAGCTTCAGCACCCACACAAAACGAACATGGACCTCCTCACTCAAGGCGCTCAAAACTCCACAGCCAAAGACAAGTTCAGTGCCCAAGCCATTTCCCGCTGCCATGGAAACCAAGTGCTCTGGCAGCACATATGTCTGAAAGTGGATATGACACCTAGGGAAGGGAGTGTGCTGGTGAATGGCAATGCCCGAAGCAGCAGCACAGCTCTTCCACTGCCAAAACAACTCCACCTGCCTCATGAACTTCACATACCATCAGCTGTCCTGGCAGCTATCTAGGAAACCCTGTTGGGTCACTTCCGGTCCCATGCCCATTGAGCCCAGTGGGATGGAATCAAGCAGCTTCAGCACCCACACAAAACGAACATGGAGCTCCTCACTCAAGGCGCTCCAAACTCCACAACCAAAGACAAGTTCAGTGCCCAAGCCATTTCCCGCTGCCATGGAAACCAAGTGCTCTGGCAGCACATATGTCTGAAAGTGGATATGACACCTAGGCAAGGGAGTGTGCTGGTGAATGGCAAATGCCCGAAGCAGCAGCACAGCTCTTCCACTGCCAAAACAACTCCACCTGCCTCATGAACTTCACATACCATCAGCTGTCCTGGCAGCTATCTAGGAAACCCTGTTGTTTCACTTCCGGTCCCATGCCCATTCAGCCCAGTGGGATGGAATCAAGCAGCTTCAGCACCCACAAAAAACGAACATGGAGCTCCTCACTCAAGGCGCTCAAAACTCCACGGCCAAAGACAAGTTCAGTGCCCAAGCCATTTCCCGCTGCCATGGAAACCAAGTGCTCTGGCAGCACATATGTCTGAAAGTGGATATGAGACCTAGGGAAGGGAGTGTGTTGGTGAATGGCAACTGCCCGAAGCAGCAGCACAGCTCTTCCACTGCCAAAACAACTCCACCTGCCTCATGAACTTCACATACCATCAGCTGTCCTGGCAGCTATCTAGGAAACCCTGTTGGGTCACTTCCGGTCCCATGCCCATTGAGCCCAGTGGGATGGAATCAAGCAGCTTCAGCACCCACACAAAACGAACATGGAGCTCCTCACTCAAGGCGCTCAAAACTCCACAGCCAAAGACAAGTTCAGTGCCCAAGCCATTTCCCGCTGCCATGGAAACCAAGTGCTCTGGCAGCACATATGTCTGAAAGTGGATATGACACCTAGGGAAGGGAGTGTGCTGGTGAATGGCAACTGCCCGAAGCAGCAGCACAGCTCTTCCACTGCCAAAACAACTCCACCTGTCTCATGAACTTCACATACCATCAGCTGTCCTGGCAGCTATCTAGGAAACCCGGTTGGGTCACTTCCGGTCCCATGCCCATTGAGCCCCATGGGATGGAATCAAGCAGCTTCAGCACCCACACAAAACTAACATGGAGCTCCTCACTCAAGGCGCTCAAAACTAGTTCGCGAAAGACAAGTTCAGTGCCCAAGCCATTTCCTGCTGCCATGGAAACCAAGTGCTCTGGCAGCACATATGTCTGAAAGTGGATATGACACCTAGGGAAGGTCGTCTGCTGGTGAATGGGAACTGTCCGAAACAGCAGCACAGCTCTTCCAGTGCCAAAATACTTCCGCCTTCCTCATGAACTTCACATACCATCAGCTGTCCTGGCAGCTATCTAGGAAACCCTGTTGGGTCACTTCCGGTCCCATGCCCATTGAGCCCAGAGGGATGGAATCAAGCAGCTTGAGAACCCACACAAAACGAACATGGAGCTCCTCACTCAAGGCGCTCAAACCTCCACGGCCAAAGACAAGTTCAGTGCCCAAGCCATTTCCCGCTGCCATGGAAACCAAGTGCTCTGGCAGCACATATGTCTGAAAGTGGATATGACACCTAGTGAAGGGAGTGTGGTGGTGAATGGCAATTGCCCGGAGCAGCAGCACAGCTCTTCCACTGCCAAAACAACTCCACCTGCCTCATGAACTTCACATACCATCAGCTGTCCTGGCAGCTATCTAGGAAACCCTTTTGGGTCACTTCCGGTCCCATGCCCATTGAGCCCACTGGGATGGAATCAAGCAGCTTCAGAATCCACACAAAACGAACATAGAGCTCCTCACTCAAGGCGCTCAAAACTACTTGAAAAAGACAAGTTCAGTGCAGAAGCCATTTCCCGCTGCCATGGAAACCAAGTGCTCTGGCAGCACATATGTCTGAAAGTGGATATGACACCTAGGGACGGGAGTGTGCTGGTGAATGGCAACTGCCCGAAGCAGCAGCACAGCTCTTCCAGTGCCAAAACAAATCCACCTGCCTCATGAACTTCACATACCATCAGCTGTCCTGGCAGCTATCTAGGAAACCCTGTTGGGTCACTTCCGGTCCCATGCCCATTGAGCCCAGTGGGATGGAATCAAGCAGCTTCAGCACCCACACAAAACTAACATGGAGCTCCTCACTCAAGGCGCTCCAAACTCCACAACCAAAGACAAGTTCAGTGCCCAAGCCATTTCCCGCTGCCATGGAAACCAAGTGCTCTGGCAGCACATATGTCTGAAAGTGGATATGACACCTAGGGAAGGGAGTGTGCTGGTGAATGGCAACAGCCTGAAGCAGCAGCACAGCTCTTCCAGTGCCAAAACAAATCCACCTGCCTCATGAACTTCACATACCATCAGCTGTCTTGGCAGCTATCTAGGAAACCCTGTTGTTTCAGTTCTGGTCCCATGCCCATTGAGCCCATTGGGATGGAATCAAGCAGCTTCAGCACCCACACAAAACGAACATGGAGCTCCTCACTCAAGGCGCTCAAAACTCCACAGCCAAAGACAAGTTCAGTGCCCAAGCCATCTCCCGCTGCCATGGAAACCAACTACACTGGCAGCACATATGTCTGAAAGTGGATATGACACCTAGGGAAGGGAGTGTGTTGGTGAATGGCAACTGCCCGAAGCAGCAGCACAGCTCTTCCACTGCCAAAACAACTCCACCTGCCTCATGAACTTCACATACCATCAGCTGTCCTGGCAGCTATCTAGGAAACCCTGTTGGGTCACTTCCGGAACCATGCCCATTGAGCCCAGTGGGATGGAATCAAGCAGCTTCAGCATAGACACAAAACGAACATGGAGCTCCTCACTCAAGGCGCTCAAAACTAGTTGGCGAAAGACAAGTTCAGTGCCCAAGCCATTTCCCGCTGCCATGGAAACCAAGTGCTCTGGGAGCACATATGTCTGAAAGTGGATATGACACCTAGGGAAGGGAGTGTGCTGGTGAATGGCAACTGCCCGACGCAGCAGCACAGCTCTTCCACTGCCAAAACAACTCCACCTGCCTCATGAACTTCACATACCATCAGCTGTCCTGGCAGCTATCTAGGAAACCCTGTTGGGTCACTTCCGGTCCCATGCCCATTCAGCCCAGTGGGATGGAATCAAGCAGCTTGAGCACCCACACAAAACGAACATGGAGCTCCTCACTCAAGACGCTCAAAACTCCACAGCCAAAGACAAGTTCAGTGCCTAAGCCATTTCCCGCTGCCATGGAAACCAAGTGCTCTGGCAGCACATATGTCTGAAAGTGGATATGACACCTAGGACAGGGAGTGTGCTGGTGAATGGCAACTGCCCGAAGCAGCAGCACAGCTCTTCCACTGCCAAAACAACTCCACCTGTCTCATGAACTTCACATACCATCAGCTGTCCTGGCAGCTATCTAGGAAACCCTGTTGGCTCACTTCCGGTCCCATGCCCATTGAGCCCAGTGGGATGGAAACAAGTAGCTTCAGCACCCACACAAAACTAACATGGAGCTCCTCACTCAAGGCGCTCAAAACTCCACAGCCAAAGACAAGTTCAGTGCCCAAGCCATTTCCCGCTGCCATGGAAACCAAGTGCTCTGGCAGCACATATGTCTGAAAGTGGATATGACACCTAGGGAAGGGAGTGTGCTGGTGAATGGCAACTGCCCGAAGCAGCAGCACAGCTCTTCCAGTGCCAAAACAACTCCACCTGCCTCATGAACTTCACATACCATCAGCTGTCCTGGCAGCTATCTAGGAAACCCTGTTGGGTCACTTCCGGTCCCATGCCCATTGAGCCCAGTGGGATGGAATCAAGCAGCTTGAGCACCCACACAAAACGAACATGGAGCTCCTCACTCAAGGCGCTCAAAACTCCACGGCCAAAGACAAGTTCAGTGCCCAAGCCATTTCCCGCTGCCATGGAAACCAAGTGCTCTGGCAGCACATATGTCTGAAAGTGGATATGACACCTAGGGAAGGGAGTATGTTGGTGAATGGCAACTGCCCGAAGCAGCAGCACAACTCTTCCACTGCCAAAACAACTCCACCTGCCTCATGAACTTCACATACCATCAGCTGTCCTGGTAGCTATCTAGGAAACCTTGTTGGGTCACTTCCGGTCCCATGCCCATTGAGCCCAGTGGGATGGAATCAAGCAGCTTGAGCACCCACACAAAACGAACATGGAGCTCCTCACTCAAGGCGCTCAAAACTCGACAGCCAAAGACAAGTTCAGTGCCCAAGCCATTTCCCGCTGCCATGGAAACCAAGTGCTCTGGCAGCACATATGTCTGAAAGTGGATATGACACCTAGGGAAGGGAGTGTGGTGGTGAATGGCAACTGCCCGAAGCAGCAGCACAGCTCTTCCACTGCCAAAACAACTCCACCTGCCTCATGAACTTCACATACCATCAGCTGTCCTGGCAGCTATCTAGGAAACCCTGTTGGGTCACTTCCGGTCCCATGCCCATTGAGCCCAGTGGGATGGAATCAAGCAGCTTCAGCATAGACACAAAACGAACATGGAGCTCCTCACTCAAGGCGCTCAAAACTAGTTGGCGAAAGACAAGTTCAGTGCCCAAGCCATTTCCCGCTGCCATGGAAACCAAGTGCTCTGGCAGCACATATGTCTGAAAGTGGATATGACACTTAGGGAAGGGAGTGTGCTGGTGAATGGCAACTGCCTGACGCAGCAGCACAGCTCTTCCACTGCCAAAACAACTCCACCTGCCTCATGAACTTCACATACCATCAGCTGTCCTGGCAGCTATCTAGGAAACCCTGTTGGGTCACTTCCGGTACCATGCCCATTGAGCCCAGTGGGATGGAATCAAGCAGCTTGAGCACCCACACAAAACGAACATGGAGCTCCTCACTCAAGGCGCTCAAAACTCCACAGCCAAAGACAAGTTCAGTGCCTAAGCCATTTCCCGCTGCCATGGAAACCAAGTGCTCTGGCAGCACATATGTCTGAAAGTGGATATGACACCTAGGACAGGGAATGTGCTGGTGAATGGCAACTGCCCGAAGCAGCAGCACAGCTCTTCCAGTGCCAAAACAACTCCACCTTCCTCATGAACTTCACATACCATCAGCTGTCCTGGCAGCTATCTAGGAAACCCTGTTGGGTCACTTCCGGTCCCATGCCCATTGAGCCCAGTGGGATGGAATCAAGCAGCTTGAGCACCAACACAAAACGAACATGGAGCTCCTCACTCAAGGCGCTCAAAACTCCACAGCCAAAGACAAGTTCAGTGCCCAAGCCATTTCCCGCTGCCATGGAAACCAAGTGCTCTGGCAGCACATATGTCTGAAAGTGGATATGACACCTAGGGAAGGGAGTGTGTTGGTGGATGTCAACTGCCTGAAGCAGCAGCACAGCTCTTCCACTGCCAAAACAACTGCAACTGCCTCATGAACTTCACATACCATCAGCTGTCCTGGCAGCTATCTAGGAAACCCTGTTGGGTCACTTCCGGTCCCATGCCCATTGAGCCCAGTGGGATGGAATCAAGCAGCTTCAGCACCCACACAAAACGAACATGGAGCTCCTCACTCAAGGCACTCAAAACTCCACAGCCAAAGACAAGTTCATTGCCCAAGCCATTTCCCGCTGCCATGGAAACCAAGTGCTCTGGCAGCACATATGTCTGAAAGTGGATATGACACCTAGGGAAGGGATTGTGCTGGTGAATGGCTACTGCCCGAAGCAGCAGCACAGCTCTTCCACTGCCAAAACAACTCCACCTGCCTCATGAACTTCACATACCATCAGCTGTCCTGGCAGCTATCTAGGAAACCCTGTTGGGTCACTTCTGGTGCCATGCCCATTGACACCAGTTGGATGGAAACAAGCAGCTTCAGCACCCACAGAAATCTAACATGGAGCTCCTCACTCAAGGCGCTCAAAACTCCACGGCCAAAGACAAGTTCAGTGCCCAAGCCATTTCCCGCTGCCATGGAAACCAAGTGCTCTGGCAGCACATATGTCTGAAAGTGGATATGACACTTAGGGAAGGGAGTGTGCTGGTGAATGGCTACTGCCCGAAGCAGCAGCACAGCTCTTCCAGTGCCAAAACAACTCCACCTGCCTCATGAACTTCACATACCATCAGCTGTCCTGGCAGCTATCTAGGAAACCCTGTTGGGTCACTTTCGGTCCCATGCCCATTGAGCCCAGTGGGATGGAATCAAGCAGCTTCAGCACCCACACAAAACTAACATGGAGCTCCTCACTCAAGGCGCTCAAAACTCCACGGCCAAAGACAAGTTCAGTGCTGAAGCCATTTCCCGCTGCCATGGAAACCAAGTGCTCTGGCAGCACATATGTCTGAAAATGGATATGACACCTAGGGAAGGGAGTGTGCTGGTGAATGGCAATGCCCGAAGCAGCAGCACAGCTCTTCCAGTGCCAAAACAACTCCAACTGCCTCATGAACTTCACATACCATCTGCTGTCCTGGCAGCTATCTAGGAAACCCTGTTGGGTCACTTCCGGTCCCATGCCCATTGAGCCCAGTGGGATGGAATCAAGCAGCTTGAGCACCCACACAAATCTAACATGGAGCTCCTCACTCAAGGCGCTCCAAACTCCACAGCCAAAGACAAGTTCAGTGCCTAAGCCATTTCCCGCTGCCATGGAAACCAAGTGCTCTGGCAGCACATATGTCTGAAAGTGGATATGACACCTAGGACAGGGAATGTGCTGGTGAATGGCAACTGCCCGAAGCAGCAGCACAGCTCTTCCAGTGCCAAAACAACTCCACCTTCCTCATGAACTTCACATACCATCAGCTGTCCTGGCAGCTATCTAGGAAACCCTGTTGGGTCACTTCCGGTCCCATGCCCATTGAGCCCAGTGGGATGGAATCAAGCAGCTTGAGCACCAACACAAAACGAACATGGAGCTCCTCACTCAAGGCGCTCAAAACTCCACAGCCAAAGACAAGTTCAGTGCCCAAGCCATTTCCCGCTGCCATGGAAACCAAGTGCTCTGGCAGCACATATGTCTGAAAGTGGATATGACACCTAGGGAAGGGAGTGTGTTGGTGGATGTCAACTGCCTGAAGCAGCAGCACAGCTCTTCCACTGCCAAAACAACTGCAACTGCCTCATGAACTTCACATACCATCAGCTGTCCTGGCAGCTATCTAGGAAACCCTGTTGGGTCACTTCCGGTCCCATGCCCATTGAGCCCAGTGGGATGGAATCAAGCAGCTTCAGCACCCACACAAAACGAACATGGAGCTCCTCACTCAAGGCACTCAAAACTCCACAGCCAAAGACAAGTTCATTGCCCAAGCCATTTCCCGCTGCCATGGAAACCAAGTGCTCTGGCAGCACATATGTCTGAAAGTGGATATGACACCTAGGGAAGGGATTGTGCTGGTGAATGGCTACTGCCCGAAGCAGCAGCACAGCTCTTCCACTGCCAAAACAACTCCACCTGCCTCATGAACTTCACATACCATCAGCTGTCCTGGCAGCTATCTAGGAAACCCTGTTGGGTCACTTCTGGTGCCATGCCCATTGACACCAGTTGGATGGAAACAAGCAGCTTCAGCACCCACAGAAATCTAACATGGAGCTCCTCACTCAAGGCGCTCAAAACTCCACGGCCAAAGACAAGTTCAGTGCCCAAGCCATTTCCCGCTGCCATGGAAACCAAGTGCTCTGGCAGCACATATGTCTGAAAGTGGATATGACACTTAGGGAAGGGAGTGTGCTGGTGAATGGCTACTGCCCGAAGCAGCAGCACAGCTCTTCCAGTGCCAAAACAACTCCACCTGCCTCATGAACTTCACATACCATCAGCTGTCCTGGCAGCTATCTAGGAAACCCTGTTGGGTCACTTTCGGTCCCATGCCCATTGAGCCCAGTGGGATGGAATCAAGCAGCTTCAGCACCCACACAAAACTAACATGGAGCTCCTCACTCAAGGCGCTCAAAACTCCACGGCCAAAGACAAGTTCAGTGCTGAAGCCATTTCCCGCTGCCATGGAAACCAAGTGCTCTGGCAGCACATATGTCTGAAAATGGATATGACACCTAGGGAAGGGAGTGTGCTGGTGAATGGCAATGCCCGAAGCAGCAGCACAGCTCTTCCAGTGCCAAAACAACTCCAACTGCCTCATGAACTTCACATACCATCTGCTGTCCTGGCAGCTATCTAGGAAACCCTGTTGGGTCACTTCCGGTCCCATGCCCATTGAGCCCAGTGGGATGGAATCAAGCAGCTTGAGCACCCACACAAATCTAACATGGAGCTCCTCACTCAAGGCGCTCCAAACTCCACAGCCAAAGACAAGTTCAGTGCCCAAGCCATTTCCCGCTGCCATGGAAACTAAGTGCTCTGGCAGCACATATGTCTGAAAGTGGATATAACACCTAGGGAAGGGAGTGTGCTGGTGAATGGCAATGCCCGAAGCAGCAGCACAGCTCTTCCAGTGCCAAAACAACTCCACCTGCCTCATGAACTTCACATACCATCAGCTGTCCTGGCAGCTATCTAGGAAACCCTGTTGGGTCACTTCCGGTCCCATGTATATTGAGCCCAGTGGGATGGTATCAAGCAGCTTCAGCACCCACACAAAACGAACATGGAGCTCCTCCCTCAAGGCACTCAAAACTCCACAGCCAAAGACAAGTTCAGTGCCCAAGCCATTTCCCGCTGCCATGGAAACCAAGTGCTCTGGCAGCACATATGTCTGAAAGTGGATATGACACCTAGGGAAGGGAGTGTGCTGGTGAATGGCAACTGCCCGAAGCAGCAGCACAGCTCTTCCACTGCCAGTGCCAAAACAACTCCACCTGCCTCATGAACTTCACATACCATCAGCTGTCCTGGCAGCTATCTAGGAAACCCTGTTGGGTCACTTCCGGTCCCATGCCCATTGAGCCCAGTGGGATGGAATCAAGCAGCTTGAGCACCCACACAAAACGAACATGGAGCTCCTCACTCAAGGCGCTAAATCGTCCACGGCCAAAGACAAGTTCAGTGCCCAAGCCATTTCCCGCTGCCATGGAAACCAAGTGCTCTGGCAGCACATATGTCTGAAAGTGGATATGACACCTAGGGAAGGGAGTGTGCTGGTGAATGGCAACTGCCCGAAGCAGCAGCACAGCTCTTCCACTGCCATAACAACTCCACCTGCCTCATGAACTTCACATACCATCAGCTGTCCTGGCAGCTATCTAGGAAACCCTGTTGGGTCTCTTCCGGTCCCATGCCCATTGAGCCCAGTGGGATGCAATCAAGCAGCTTCAGCACCCACACAAAACGAACATGGAGCTCCTCACTCAAGGCGCTCAAAACTCCACAGCCAAAGACAAGTTCAGTGCCCAAGCCATTTCCCGCTGCCATGGAAACCAAGTGCTCTGGCAGCACATATGTGTGAAAGTGGATATGACAGCTAGGGAAGGGAGTGTGGTGGTGAATGGCAACTGCCCGAAGCAGCAGCACAGCTCTTCCAGTGCCAAAACAACTCCACCTGCCTCATGAACTTCACATACTATCAGCTGTCCTGGCAGCTATCTAGGAAATCCTGTTGGCTCACTTCCGGTCCCATGCCCATTGAGCCCAGTGGGATGGAATCAAGCAAGCTTCAGCACCCACACAAAACGAACATGGAGCTCCTCACTCAAGGCGCTCAAAACTCCACAGCCAAAGACAAGTTCAGTGCCCAAGCCATTTCCCGCTGCCATGGAAACCAAGTGCTCTGGCAGCACATATGTCTGAAAGTGGATATGACACCTAGGGAAGGGAGTGTGCTGGTGAATGGCAACTGCCCGAAGCAGCAGCACAGCTCTTCCACTGCCAAAACAACTCCACCTGCCTCATGAACTTCACATACCATCAGCTGTCCTGGCAGCTATCTAGGAAACCCTGTTGGGTCACTTCCGGTCCCATGCCCATTGAGCCCAGTGGGATGGAATCAAGCAGCTTGAGCACCCACACAAAACGAACAAAGTGTTCCTCACTCAAGGAGCTCAAAACTCCACAGCCAAAGACAAGTTCAGTGCCCAAGCCATTTCCCACTGCCATGGAAACCAAGTGCTCTGGCAGCACATATGTCTGAAAGTGGATATGACACCTAGGGAAGGGAGTGTGCTGGTGAATGGCAACTGACCAAAGCAGCAGCAGCACAGCTCTTCCAGTGCCAAAACAACTCCACCTGCCTCATGAACTTCACATACCATCAGCTGTCCTGGCAGCTATCTAGGAAACCCTGTTGGGTCACTTCCGGTCCCATGCCCATTGAGCCCAGTGGGATACAATCAAGCAGCTTCAGCACCCACACAAAACGAACAAGTAGTTCCTCACGCAAGGCGCTCAAAACTCCACGGACAAAGACAAGTTCAGTGCCCAAGACATTTCCCACTGCCATGGAAACCAAGTGCTCTGGCAGCACATATGTCTGAAAGTGGATATGACACCTAGGGAAGGGAGTGTGTTGGTGAATGGCAACTGCCTGAAGCAGCAGCACAGCTCCTCCACTGCCAAAACAACTCCACCTGCCTCATGAACTTCACATACCATCAGCTGTCCTGGCAGCTATCTAGGAAACCCTGTTGGGTCACTTCCGGTCCCATGCCCATTGAGCCCAGTGGGATGGAATCAAGCAGCTTGAGCACCCACACAAAACGAACATGGAGCTCCTCACTCAAGGCGCTAAATCGTCCACGGCCAAAGACAAGTTCAGTGCCCAAGCCATTTCCCGCTGCCATGGAAACCAAGTGCTCTGGCAGCACATATGTCTGAAAGTGGATATGACACCTAGGGAAGGGAGTGTGCTGGTGAATGGCAACTGCCCGAAGCAGCAGCACAGCTCTTCCACTGCCATAACAACTCCACCTGCCTCATGAACTTCACATACCATCAGCTGTCCTGGCAGCTATCTAGGAAACCCTGTTGGGTCTCTTCCGGTCCCATGCCCATTGAGCCCAGTGGGATGCAATCAAGCAGCTTCAGCACCCACACAAAACGAACAAGGAGTTCTTCACTCAAGGCGCTCAAAACTCCACAGCCAAAGACAAGTTCAGTGCCCAAGCCATTTCCCGCTGCCATGGAAACCAAGTGCTCTGGCAGCACATATGTGTGAAAGTGGATATGAAAGCTAGGGAAGGGAGTGTGGTGGTGAATGGCAACTGCCCGAAGCAGCAGCACAGCTCTTCCAGTGCCAAAACAACTCCACCTGCCTCATGAACTTCACATACTATCAGCTGTCCTGGCAGCTATCTAGGAAATCCTGTTGGCTCACTTCCGGTCCCATGCCCATTGAGCCCAGTGGGATGGAATCAAGCAAGCTTCAGCACCCACACAAAACGAACATGGAGCTCCTCACTCAAGGCGCTCAAAACTCCACAGCCAAAGACAAGTTCAGTGCCGAAGCCATTTCCCGCTGCCATGGAAACCAAGTGCTCTGGCAGCACATATGTCTGAAAGTGGATATGACACCTAGGGAAGGGAGTGTGCTGGTGAATGGCAACTGCCCGAAGCAGCAGCACAGCTCTTCCACTGCCAAAACAACTCCACCTGCCTCATGAACTTCACATACCATCAGCTGTTCAGGCAGCTATCTAGGAAACCCTGTTGGGTCACTTCCGGTCCCATGCCCATTGAGCCCAGAGGGATGGAATCAAGCAGCTTGAGCACCCACACAAAACGAACAAAGTGTTCCTCACTCAAGGAGCTCAAAACTCCACAGCCAAAGACAAGTTCAGTGCCCAAGCCATTTCCCACTGCCATGGAAACCAAGTGCTCTGGCAGCACATATGTCTGAAAGTGGATATGACACCTAGGGAAGGGAGTGTGCTGGTGAATGGCAACTGACCAAAGCAGCAGCAGCACAGCTCTTCCAGTGCCAAAACAACTCCACCTGCCTCATGAACTTCACATACCATCAGCTGTCCTGGCAGCTATCTAGGAAACCCTGTTGGGTCACTTCCGGTCCCATGCCCATTGAGCCCAGTGGGATACAATCAAGCAGCTTCAGCACCCACACAAAACGAACAAGGAGTTCCTCACGCAAGGCGCTCAAAACTCCACGGACAAAGACAAGTTCAGTGCCCAAGACATTTCCCACTGCCATGGAAACCAAGTGCTCTGGCAGCACATATGTCTGAAAGTGGATATGACACCTAGGGAAGGGAGTGTGTTGGTGAATGGCAACTGCCTGAAGCAGCAGCACAGCTCCTCCACTGCCAAAACAACTCCACCTGCCTCATGAACTTCACATACCATCAGCTGTCCTGGCAGCTCTCTAGGAAACCCTGTTGGGTCACTTCCTGTCCCATGCCCATTGAGCCCAGTGGGATGGAATCAAGCAGCTTGAGCACCCACACAAAACGAACATGGAGCTCCTCACTCAAGGCGCTAAATCGTCCACGGCCAAAGACAAGTTCAGTGCCGAAGCCATTTCCCGCTGCCATGGAAACCAAGTGCTCTGGCAGCACATATGTCTGAAAGTGGATATGACACCTAGGGAAGGGAGTGTGCTGGTGAATGGCAACTGCCCGAAGCAGCAGCACAGCTCTTCCACTGCCATAACAACTCCACCTGCCTCATGAACTTCACATACCATCAGCTGTCCTGGCAGCTATCTAGGAAACCCTGTTGGGTCTCTTCCGGTCCCATGCCCATTGAGCCCAGTGGGATGCAAACAAGCAGCTTCAGCACCCACACAAAACGAACATGGAGCTCCTCACTCAAGGCGCTCAAAACTCCACAGCCAAAGACAAGTTCAGTGCCCAAGCCATTTCCCGCTGCCATGGAAACCAAGTGCTCTGGCAGCACATATGTGTGAAAGTGGATATGACAGCTAGGGAAGGGAGTGTGGTGGTGAATGGCAACTGCCCGAAGCAGCAGCACAGCTCTTCCACTGCCAAAACAACTCCACCTGCCTCATGAACTTCACATACCATCAGCTGTCCTGGCAGCTATCTAGGAAACCCTGTTGGGTCACTTCCGGTCCCATGCCCATTGAGCCCAGTGGGATGGAATCAAGGAGCTTCAGCACCCACACAAAACGAACATGGAGCTCCTCACTCAAGGCGCTAAAACGTCCACGGCCAAAGACAAGTTCAGTGCCCAAGCCATTTCCCGCTGCCATGGAAACCAAGTGCTCTGGCAGCACATATGTCTGAAAGTGGATATGACACCTAGGGAAGGGAGTGTGCTGGTGAATGGCAAATGCCCGAAGCAGCAGCACAGCTCTTCCAGTGCCAAAACAACTCCACCTGCCTCATGAACTTCACATACTATCAGCTGTCCTGGCAGCTATCTAGGAAATCCTGTTGGCTCACTTCCGGTCCCATGCCCATTGAGCCCAGTGGGATGGAATCAAGCAAGCTTCAGCACCCACACAAAACGAACATGGAGCTCCTCACTCAAGGCGCTCAAAACTCCACAGCCAAAGACAAGTTCAGTGCCCAAGCCATTTCCCGCTGCCATGGAAACCAAGTGCTCTGGCAGCACATATGTCTGAAAGTGGATATGACACCTAGGGAAGGGAGTGTGCTGGTGAATGGCAACTGCCCGAAGCAGCAGCACAGCTCTTCCACTGCCAAAACAACTCCACCTGCCTCATGAACTTCACATACCATCAGCTGTCCTGGCAGCTATCTAGGAAACCCTGTTGGGTCACTTCCGGTCCCATGCCCATTGAGCCCAGAGGGATGGAATCAAGCAGCTTGAGCACCCACACAAAACGAACAAAGTGTTCCTCACTCAAGGAGCTCAAAACTCCACAGCCAAAGACAAGTTCAGTGCCCAAGCCATTTCCCACTGCCATGGAAACCAAGTGCTCTGGCAGCACATATGTCTGAAAGTGGATATGACACCTAGGGAAGGGAGTGTGCTGGTGAATGGCAACTGACCAAAGCAGCAGCAGCACAGCTCTTCCAGTGCCAAAACAACTCCACCTGCCTCATGAACTTCACATACCATCAGCTGTCCTGGCAGCTATCTAGGAAACCCTGTTGGGTCACTTCCGGTCCCATGCCCATTGAGCCCAGTGGGATACAATCAAGCAGCTTCAGCACCCACACAAAACGAACAAGGAGTTCTTCACGCAAGGCGCTCAAAACTCCACGGCCAAAGACAAGTTCAATGCCCAAGACATTTCCCACTGCCATGGAAACCAAGTGCTCTGGCAGCACATATGTCTGAAAGTGGATATGACACCTAGGGAAGGGAGTGTGTTGGTGAATGGCAACTGCCTGAAGCAGCAGCACAGCTCCTCCACTGCCAAAACAACTCCACCTGCCTCATGAACTTCACATACCATCAGCTGTCCTGGCAGCTATCTAGGAAACCCTGTTGGGTCACTTCCGGTCCCATGCCCATTGAGCCCAGTGGGATGGAATCAAGCAGCTTGAGCACCCACACAAAACGAACATGGAGCTCCTCACTCAAGGCGCTAAATCGTCCACGGCCAAAGACAAGTTCAGTGCCGAAGCCATTTCCCGCTGCCATGGAAACCAAGTGCTCTGGCAGCACATATGTCTGAAAGTGGATATGACACCTAGGGAAGGGAGTGTGGTGGTGAATGGCAACTGCCCGAAGCAGCAGCACAGCTCTTCCACTGCCATAACAACTCCACCTGCCTCATGAACTTCACATACCATCAGCTGTCCTGGCAGCTATCTAGGAAACCCTGTTGGGTCTCTTCCGGTCCCATGCCCATTGAGCCCAGTGGGATGGAATCAAGCAGCTTCAGCACCCACACAAAACGAACATGGAGCTCCTCACTCAAGGCGCTAAATCGTCCACGGCCAAAGACAAGTTCAGTGCCCAAGCCATTTCCCGCTGCCATGGAAACCAAGTGCTCTGGCAGCACATATGTGTGAAAGTGGATATGACAGCTAGGGAAGGGAGTGTGGTGGTGAATGGCAACTGCCCGAAGCAGCAGCACAGCTCTTCCACTGCCAAAACAACTCCACCTGCCTCATGAACTTCACATACCATCAGCTGTCCTGGCAGCTATCTAGGAAACCCTGTTGGGTCACTTCCGGTCCCATGCCCATTGAGCCCAGTGGGATGGAATCAAGGAGCTTCAGCACCCACACAAAACGAACATGGAGCTCCTCACTCAAGGCGCTAAAACGTCCACGGCCAAAGACAAGTTCAGTGCCCAAGCCATTTCCCGCTGCCATGGAAACCAAGTGCTCTGGCAGCACATATGTCTGAAAGTGGATATGACACCTAGGGAAGGGAGTGTGCTGGTGAATGGCAAATGCCCGAAGCAGCAGCACAGCTCTTCCAGTGCCAAAACAACTCCACCTGCCTCATGAACTTCACATACTATCAGCTGTCCTGGCAGCTATCTAGGAAATCCTGTTGGCTCACTTCCGGTCCCATGCCCATTGAGCCCAGTGGGATGGAATCAAGCAAGCTTCAGCACCCACACAAAAAGAACATGGAGCTCCTCACTCAAGGCGCTCAAAACTCCACAGCCAAAGACAAGTTCAGTGCCCAAGCCATTTCCCGCTGCCATGGAAACCAAGTGCTCTGGCAGCACATATGTCTGAAAGTGGATATGACACCTAGGGAAGGGAGTGTGCTGGTGAATGGCAACTGCCCGAAGCAGCAGCACAGCTCTTCCACTGCCAAAACAACTCCACCTGCCTCATGAACTTCACATACCATCAGCTGTCCTGGCAGCTATCTAGGAAACCCTGTTGGGTCACTTCCGGTCCCATGCCCATTGAGCCCAGAGGGATGGAATCAAGCAGCTTGAGCACCCACACAAAACGAACAAAGTGTTCCTCACTCAAGGAGCTCAAAACTCCACAGCCAAAGACAAGTTCAGTGCCCAAGCCATTTCCCACTGCCATGGAAACCAAGTGCTCTGGCAGCACATATGTCTGAAAGTGGATATGACACCTAGGGAAGGGAGTGTGCTGGTGAATGGCAACTGACCAAAGCAGCAGCAGCACAGCTCTTCCAGTGCCAAAACAACTCCACCTGCCTCATGAACTTCACATACCATCAGCTGTCCTGGCAGCTATCTAGGAAACCCTGTTGGGTCACTTCCGGTCCCATGCCCATTGAGCCCAGTGGGATACAATCAAGCAGCTTCAGCACCCACACAAAACGAACAAGGAGTTCTTCACGCAAGGCGCTCAAAACTCCACGGCCAAAGACAAGTTCAGTGCCCAAGACATTTCCCACTGCCATGGAAACCAAGTGCTCTGGCAGCACATATGTCTGAAAGTGGATATGACACCTAGGGAAGGGAGTGTGTTGGTGAATGGCAACTGCCTGAAGCAGCAGCACAGCTCCTCCACTGCCAAAACAACTCCACCTGCCTCATGAACTTCACATACCATCAGCTGTCCTGGCAGCTCTCTAGGAAACCCTGTTGGGTCACTTCCGGTCCCATGCCCATTGAGCCCAGTGGGATGGAATCAAGCAGCTTGAGCACCCACACAAAACGAACATGGAGCTCCTCACTCAAGGCGCTAAATCGTCCACGGCCAAAGACAAGTTCAGTGCCCAAGCCATTTCCCGCTGCCATGGAAACCAAGTGCTCTGGCAGCACATATGTCTGAAAGTGGATATGACACCTAGGGAAGGGAGTGTGCTGGTGAATGGCAACTGCCCGAAGCAGCAGCACAGCTCTTCCACTGCCATAACAACTCCACCTGCCTCATGAACTTCACATACCATCAGCTGTCCTGGCAGCTATCTAGGAAACCCTGTTGGGTCACTTCCGGTCACATGCCCATTGAGCCCACTGGGATGCAATCAAGCAGCTTCAGCACCCACACAAAACGAACATGGAGCTCCTCACTCAAGGCGCTCCAAACTCCACAGCCAAAGACAAGTTCAGTGCCCAAGCCATTTCCCGCTGCCATGGAAACCAAGTGCTCTGGCAGCACATATGTCTGAAAGTGGATATGACAGCTAGGGAAGGGAGTGTGGTGGTGAATGGCAACTGCCCGAAGCAGCAGCACAGCTCTTCCAGTGCCAAAACAACTCCACCTGCCTCATGAACTTCACATACCATCAGCTGTCCTGGCAGCTCTCTAGGAAACCCTGTTGGGTCACTTCCGGTCCCATGCCCATTGAGCCCAGTGGGATGGAATCAAGCAGCTTCAGCACCCACACAAAACAAACATGGAGCTCCTCACTCAAGGCGCTAAAACGTCCACGGCCAAAGACAAGTTCAGTGCCCAAGCCATTTCCCGCTGCCATGGAAACCAAGTGCTCTGGCAGCACATATGTCTGAAAGTGGATATGACACCTAGGGAAGGGAGTGTGCTGGTGAATGGCAACTGCCCGAAGCAGCAGCACAGCTCTTCCACTGCCAGAACAACTCCACCTGCCTCATGAACTTCACATACTATCAGCTGTCCTGGCAGCTATCTAGGAAACCCTGTTGGCTCACTTCCGGTCCCATGCCCATTGAGCCCAGTGGGATGGAATCAAGCAAGCTTCAGCACCCACACAAAACGAACATGGAGCTCCTCACTCAAGGCGCTCCAAACTCCACAGCCAAAGACAAGTTCAGTGCCCAAGCCATTTCCCGCTGCCATGGAAACCAAGTGCTCTGGCAGCACATATGTCTGAAAGTGGATATGACACCTAGGGAAGGGAGTGTGCTGGTGAATGGCAACTGCCCGAAGCAGCAGCACAGCTCTTCCACTGCCAAAACAACTCCACCTGCCTCATGAACTTCACATACCATCAGCTGTCCTGGCAGCTATCTAGGAAACCCTGTTGGGTCACTTCCGGTCCCATGCCCATTGAGCCCAGAGGGATGGAATCAAGCAGCTTGAGCACCCACACAAAACGAACAAAGTGTTCCTCACTCAAGGAGCTCAAAACTCCACAGCCAAAGACAAGTTCAGTGCCCAAGCCATTTCCCACTGCCATGGAAACCAAGTGCTCTGGCAGCACATATGTCTGAAAGTGGATATGACACCTAGGGAAGGGAGTGTGCTGGTGAATGGCAACTGACCAAAGCAGCAGCAGCACAGCTCTTCCAGTGCCAAAACAACTCCACCTGCCTCATGAACTTCACATACCATCAGCTGTCCTGGCAGCTATCTAGGAAACCCTGTTGGGTCACTTCCGGTCCCATGCCCATTGAGCCCAGTGGGATACAATCAAGCAGCTTCAGCACCCACACAAAACGAACAAGGAGTTCCTCACGCAAGGCGCTCAAAACTCCACAGCCAAAGACAAGTTCAGTGCCCAAGACATTTCCCACTGCCATGGAAACCAAGTGCTCTGGCAGCACATATGTCTGAAAGTGGATATGACACCTAGGGAAGGGAGTGTGTTGGTGAATGGCAACTGCCTGAAGCAGCAGCACAGCTCCTCCAGTGCCAAAACAACTCCACCTGCCTCATGAACTTCACATACCATCAGCTGTCCTGGCAGCTATCTAGGAAACCCTGTTGGGTCACTTCCGGTCCCATGCCCATTGAGCCCAGTGGGATGGAATCAAGCAGCTTCAGCACCCACACAAAACGAACATGGAGCTCCTCACTCAAGGCGATCAAAACTCCACAGCCAAAGACAAGTTCAGTGCCCAAGCCATTTCCCGCTGCCATGGAAACCAAGTGCTCTGGCAGCACATATGTCTGAAAGTGGATATGACACCTAGGGAAGGGAGTGTGCTGGTGAATGGCAACTGCCCGAAGCAGCAGCACAGCTCTTCCACTGCCAAAACAACTCCACCTGCCTCATGACCTTCACATACCATCAGCTGTCCTGGCACCTATCTAGGAAACCCTGTTGGGTCACTTCCGGTCCCATGCCCATTGAGCCCAGTGGGATGGAATCAAGCAGCTTCAGCACCCACACAAATCTAACATCGAGCTAATCACTCAAGGTGCACGAAACTCCACAGCCAAAGACAAGTTCAGTGCCCAAGCCATTTCCCGCTGCCATGGAAACCAAGTGCTCTGGCAGCACATATGTCTGAAAGTGGATATGACACCTAGGGAAGGGAGTGTGCTGGTGAATGGCAACTGCCCGAAGCAGCAGCACAGCTCTTCCACTGCCAAAACAACTCCACCTGCCTCATGAACTTCACATACCATCAGCTGTCCTGGCAGCTATCTAGGAAACCCTGTTGGGTCACTTCCGGTCCCATGCCCATTGAGCCCAGAAGGATGGAATCAAGCAGCTTCAGCACCCACACAAAACGCACAAAGTGTTCCTCACTCAAGGAGCTCAAAACTCCACAGCCAAAGACAAGTTAAGTGCCCAAGCCATTTCCCACTGCCATGGAAACCAAGTGCTCTGGCAGCACATATGTCTGAAAGTGGATATGACACCTAGGGAAGGGAGTGTGCTGGTGAATGGCAACTGACCAAAGCAGCAGCAGCACAGCTCTTCCACTGCCAAAACAACTCCACCTGCCTCATGAACTTCACATACCATCAGCTGTCCTGGCAGCTATCTAGGAAACCCTGTTGGGTCACTTCCGGTCCCATGCCCATTGAGCCCAGTGGGATACAATCAAGCAGCTTCAGCACCCACACAAAACGAACAAGGAGTTCGCCACGCAAGGCGCTCAAAACTCAACGGCCAAAGACAAGTTCAGTGCCCAAGCCATTTCCCGCTGCCATGGAAACCAAGTGCTCTGGCAGCACATATGTCTGAAAGTGGATATGACACCTAGGGAAGGGAGTGTGCTGGTGAATGGCAAGTGCCCGAAGCAGCAGCACAGCTCTTCCACTGCCAAAACAACTCCACCTGCCTCATGACCTTCACATACCATCAGCTGTCCTGGCACCTATCTAGGAAACCCTGTTGGGTCACTTCCGGTCCCATGCCCATTGAGCCCAGTGGGATGGAATCAAGCAGCTTCAGCACCCACACAAATCTAACATCGAGCTAATCACTCAAGGTGCACGAAACTCCACAGCCAAAGACAAGTTCAGTGCCCAAGCCATTTCCCGCTGCCATGGAAACCAAGTGCTCTGGCAGCACATATGTCTGAAAGTGGATATGACACCTAGGGAAGGGAGTGTGCTGGTGAATGGCAACTGCCCGAAGCAGCAGCACAGCTCTTCCACTGCCAAAACAACTCCACCTGCCTCATGAACTTCACATACCATCAGCTGTCCTGGCAGCTATCTAGGAAACCCTGTTGGGTCACTTCCGGTCCCATGCCCATTGAGCCCAGTGGGATGGAATCAAGCAGCTTCAGCACCAACACAAATCTAACATGGCGCTCCTCATTCAAGGCTCTCAAAACTCCACGGCCAAAGACAAGTTCAGTGCCCAAGCCATTTCCCGCTGCCATGGAAACCAAGTGCTCTGGCAGCACATATGTCTGAAAGTGGATATGACACCTAGGGAAGGGAGTGTGGTGGTGAATGGCAACTGCCCGAAGCAG
The DNA here is from genome assembly GCF_030435755.1 of Ochotona princeps. Classification (NCBI taxonomy): domain Eukaryota; kingdom Metazoa; phylum Chordata; class Mammalia; order Lagomorpha; family Ochotonidae; genus Ochotona; species Ochotona princeps. Next base: position 144,920,071 of record NC_080832.1, on the reverse strand, counting down.
CAGCACAGCTCTTCCACTGCCAAAACAACTCCACCTGCCTCATGAACTTCACATACCATCAGCTGTCCTGGCAGCTATCTAGGAAACCCTGTTGGGTCACTTCCGGTCCCATGCCCATTGAGCCCAGTGGGATGGAATCAAGCAGCTTCAGCACCCACACAAATCTAACATGGGGCTCCTCACTCAAGGTGCTCAAAACTCCACGGCCAAAACAAGTTAAGTGCCCAAGCCATTTCCCGCTGCCATGGAAACCAAGTGCTCTGGCAGCACCTATGTCTGAAAGTGGATATGACACCTAGGGAAGGGACTGTGCTGGTGAATGGCAACTGCCCGAAGCAGCAGCACAGCTCTTCCAGTGCCAAAACAACTCCACCTGCCTCATGAACTTCACATACCATCAGCTGTCCTGGCAGCTATCTAGGAAACCCTGTTGGGTCACTTCCGGTCCCATGCCCATTGAGCCCAGTGGGATACAATCAAGCAGCTTCAGCACCCACACAAACCGAACATGGAGCTCCTCACTCAAGGTGCTCAAAACTCCACGGCCAAAGACAAGTTCAGTGCCCAAGCCATTGCCCGCTGCCATGGAAACCAAGTGCTCTGGCAGCACATATGTCTGAAAGTGGATATGACACCTAGGGAAAGGAGTGTGGTGGTGAATGGCAACTGCCCGAAGCAGCAGCACAGCTCTTCCACTGCCAAAACAACTCCACCTGCCTCATGAACTTCACATACCATCAGCTGTCCTGGCAGCTATCTAGGAAACCCTGTTGGGTCACTTCCGGTCCCATGCTCATTGAGCCCAGTGGGATGGAATCAAGCAGCTTCAGCACCCACACAAAACGAACATGGAGCTCCTCACTCAAGGCGCTCAAAACTCCACAGCCAAAGACAAGTTCAGTACCCAAGCCATTTCCCGCTGCCATGGAAACCAAGTGCTCTGGCAGCACATATGTCTGAAAGTGGATATGACACCTAGGGAAGGGAGTGTGGTGGTGAATGACAACTGCCTGAAGCAGCAGCACAGCTCTTCCACTGCCAAAACAACTCCACCTGCCTCATGAACTTCACATACCATCAGCTGTCCTGGCAGCTATCTAGGAAATCCTGTTGGGTCACTTCCGGTCCCATGCCCATTGAGCCCAGTGGGATGGAATAACGAAGCTTCAGCACCCACACAAATCTATCATGGGGCTCCTCACTCAAGGCACTCAAAACTCCACGGCCAAAACAAGTTCAGTGCCGAAGCCATTTCCCGCTGCCATGGAAACCAAGTGCTCTGGCAGCACCTATGTCTGAAAGTGGATATGACACCTAGGGAAGGGACCGTGCTGGTGAATGGCAACTGCCCGAAGCAGCAGCACAGCTCTTCCAGTGCCAAAACAACTCCACCTGCCTCATGAACTTCACATACCATCAGCTGTCCTGGCAGCTATCTAGGAAACCCTGTTGGGTCACTTCGGGTCCCTTGCCCATTGAGCCAAGTGGGATAGATTCAACCAGCTTGAGCACCCACACAAAACGAACATGGAGCTCCTCACTCAAGGCGCTCAAAACTCCACGGCCAAAGACAAGTTCAGTGCCCAAGCCATTTCCCGCTGCCATGGAAACCAAGTGCTCTGGCAGCACATATGTCTGAAAGTGGATATGACACCTAGGGAAGGGAGTGTGCTGGTGATTGGCAACTGCCCGAAGCAGAAGCACAGCTCTTCCACTGCCAAAACAACTCCACCTGCCTCATGAACTTCACATACCATCAGCTGTCCTGGCAGCTATCTAGGAAACCCTGTTGGGTCACTTCCGGTCCCATGCCCATTGAGCCCAGTGGGATGGTATCAAGCAGCTTCAGCACCCACACAAAACGAACATGGATCTCCTCACTCAAGGCGCTAAAAACACCACGGCCAAAGACAAGTTCAGTGCCCAAGCCATTTCCCGCTGCCATGGAAACCAAGTGCTCTGGCAGCACATATGTCTGAAAGTGGATATGACACCTAGGGAAGGGACTGTGCTGGTGAATGGCAACTGCCCGAAGCAGCAGCACAGCTCTTCCAGTGCCTAAACAACTCCACCTGCCTCATGAACTTCACATACCATCAGCTGTCCTGGCAGCAATCTAGGAAACCCTGTTGGGTCACTTCCGGTCCAATGCCCATTGAGCCCAGTGGGATGGAATCAAGCAGCTTCAGCACCCACACAAATCTAATATGGAACTCCTCACTCAAGGCGCTAAATGTCCACGGCCAAAGACAAGTTCAATGACCAAGCCATTTCCCGCTACCATGGAAACCAAGTGCTCTGGCAGCACATATGTCTGAAAGTGGATATGACACCTAGGGAAGGGAGCGTGCTGGTGAATGGCAACTGCCCGAAGCAGCAGCACAGCTCTTCCACTGCCAAAACAACTCCACCTGCCTCATGAACTTCACATACCATCAGCTGTCCTGGCAGCTATCTAGGAAACCCTGTTGGGTCACTTCGCTTCCCATGCCCATTGAGCTCAGTGGGATAGAATCAAGCAGCTTCAGCAACCACACAAAACGAACATGGAGCTCCTCACTCAAGGCGCTCAAAACTCCACAGCCAAAGACAAGTTCAGTGCCGAATCCATTTCCCGCTGCCATGGAAACCAAGTGCTCTGGCAGCACATATGTCTGAAAGTGGATATGACACCTAGGGAAGGGAGTGTGCTGGTGAATGGCAACTTCCCCTAAGCAGCAGCACAGCTCTTTCAGTGCCAAAACAACTCCACCTTCCTCATGAACTTCACATACCATCAGCTGTCCTGGCAGCTATCTAGGAAACCCTGTTGGGTCTCTTCCGGTCCCATGCCCATTGAGCCCAGTGGGAGGGAATCAAGCAGCTTCAGCACCCACACAAAACGAACATGGAGCTCCTCACTCAAGACGCTCAAAACTCCACGGCCAAAACAAGTTCAGTGCCCAAGCCATTTCCCGCTGCCATGGAAACCAAGTGCTCTGGCAGCACATATGTCTGAAAGTGGATATGACACCTAGGGAAGGGAGTGTGCTGGTGAATGGCAACTGCCCGAAGCAGCAGCACAGCTCTTCCACTGCCAAAACAACTCCACCTGCCTCATGAACTTCACATACCATCAGCTGTCCTGGCAGCTATCTAGGAAACCCTGTTGGGTCACTTCGGGTCCCATGCCCATTGAGCCCAGTGGGATAGAATCAAGCAGCTTCAGCACCCACACAAAACGAACATGGAGCTCCTCACTCAAGGCGCTAAAAACTCCACGGCCAAAGACAAGTTCAGTGCCGAAGCCATTTCCCGCTGCCATGGAAACCAAGTGCTCTGGCAGCACATATGTCTGAAAGTGGATATGACACCTAGGGAAGGGAGTGTGTTGGTGAATGGCAACTGCCCGAAGCAGCAGCACAGCTCTTCCACTGCCAAAACAACTCCACCTGCCTCATGAACTTCACATACCATCAGCTGTCCTGGCAGCTATCTAGGAAATCCTGTTGGGTCACTTCCGGTCCCATGCCCATTGAGCCCAGTGGGATGGAATCAAGCAGCTTCAGCACCCACACAAAACGAACATGGAGCTCCTCACTCAAGGCGCTCAAAACTCCACAGCCAAAGACAAGTTCAGTGCCCAAGCCATTTCCCGCTGCCATGGAAACCAAGTGCTCTGGCAGCACATATGTCTGAAAGTGGATATGACACCTAGGGAAGGGAGTGTGCTGGTGAATGGCAACTGCCCGAAGCAGCAGCACAGCTCTTCCACTGCCAAAACAACTCCACCTGCCTCATGAACTTCACATACCATCAGCTGTCCTGGCAGCTATCTAGGAAACCCTGTTGGGTCACTTCCTGTCCCGTGCTCATTGAGCCCAGTGGGATGGAATCAAGCAGCTTGAGCACCCACACAAATCTAATATGGAACTCCTCACTCAAGGCGCTAAATGTCCACAGCCAAAGACAAGTTCAATGCCCAAGCCATTTCCCGCTACCATGGAAACCAAGTGCTCTGGCAGCACATATGTCTGAAAGTGGATATGACACCTAGGGAAGGGAGTGTGCTGGTGAATGGCAACTGCCCGAAGTAGCAGCACAGCTCTTCCAGTGCCAAAACAACTCCACCTGCCTCATGAACTTCACATACCATCAGCTGTCCTGGCAGCTATCTAGGAAACCCTGTTGGGTCACTTCCGGTCCCATGTCCATTGAGCCCAGTGGGATGGAATCAAGCAGCTTCAGCACCCACACAAATCTAATATGGAGCTCCTCACTCAAGGCGCTCCAAACTCCACGGCCAAAGACAAGTTCAGTGCCCAAGCCATTTCCCGCTGCCATGGAAACCAAGTGCTCTGGCAGCACATATGTCTGAAAGTGGATATGACACCTAGGGAAGGGAGTGTGCTGGTGAATGGCAACTGCCCGAAGCAGCAGCACAGCTCTTCCAGTGCCAAAACAACTCCACCTGCCTCATGAACTTCACATACCATCAGCTGTCCTGGCAGCTATCTAGGAAACCCTGTTGGGTCACTTCTGGTCCCATGCCCATTGAGCCCAGTGGGATGGAATCAAGCAGCTTGAGCACCCACACAAAACGAACATGGAGCTCCTCACTCAAGGCGCTCAAAACTCCACAGCCAAAGACAAGTTCAGTGCCGAATCCATTTCCCGCTGCCATGGAAACCAAGTGCTCTGGCAGCACATATGTCTGAAAGTGGATATGACACCTAGGGAAGGGAGGGTGCTGGTGAATGGCAACTTCCCCTAAGCAGCAGCACAGCTCTTCCAGTGCCAAAACAACTCCATCTGCCTCATGAACTTTACATACCATCAGCTGTCCTGGCAGCTATCTAGGAAACCCTGTTGGGTCACTTCCGGTCCCATGCCCATTGAGCCCAGTGGGAGGGAATCAAGCAGCTTCAGCACCCACACAAAACGAACATGGAGCTCCTCACTCAAGACGCTCAAAACTCCACGGCCAAAGACAAGTTCAGTGCCCAAGCCATTTCCCGCTGCCATGGAAACCAAGTGCTCTGGCAGCACATATGTCTGAAAGTGGATATGACACCTAGGGAAGGGAGTGTGCTGGTGAATGGCAACTGCCCGAAGCAGCAGCACAGCTCTTCCACTGCCAAAACAACTCCACCTGCTACATGAACTTCACATACTATCAGCTGTCCTGGCAGCTATCTAGGAAACCCTGTTGGGTCACTTCCGGTCCCATGCCCATTGAGCCCAGTGGGATAGAATCAAGCAGCTTCAGCACCCACACAAAACGAACATGGAGCTCCTCACTCAAGGCGCTCAAAACTCCACGGCCAAAGACAAGTTCAGTGCCCAAGCCATTTCCCGCTGCCATGGAAACCAAGTGCTCTGGCAGCACATATGTCTGAAAGTGGATATGACACCTAGGGAAGGGAGTGTGTTGGTGAATGGCAACTGCCTGAAGCAGCAGCACAGCTCTTCCACTGCCAAAACAACTCCACCTGCCTCATGAACTTCACATACCATGAGCTGTCCTGGCAGCTATCTAGGAAATCCTGTTGGGTCACTTCCGGTCCCATGCCCATTGAGCCCAGTGGGATGGAATCAAGCAGCTTGAGCACCCACACAAAACGAACATGGAGCTCCTCACTCAAGGCGCTCAAAACTCCACAGCCAAAGACAAGTTCAGTGCCCAAGCCATTTCCCGCTGCCATGGAAACCAAGTGCTCTGGCAGCACATATGTCTGAAAGTGGATATGACACCTAGGGAAGGGAGTGTGCAGGTGAATGGCAACTGCCCGAAGCAGCAGCACAGCTCTTCCACTGCCAAAACAACTCCACCTGCCTCATGAACTTCACATATCATCAGCTGTCCTGGCAGCTATCTAGGAAACCCTGTTGGGTCACTTCCGGTCCCATGCCCATTGAGCCCAGAGGGATGGAATCAAGCAGCTTGAGCACCCACACAAAACGAACAAAGTGTTCCTCACTCAAGGCGCTCAAAACTCCACAGCCAAAGACAAGTTCAGTGCCCAAGCCATTTCCCACTGCCATGGAAACCAAGTGCTCTGGCAGCACATATGTCTGAAAGTGGATATGACAGCTAGGGAAGGGAGTGTGGTGGTGAATGGCAACTGCCCAAAGCAGCAGCAGCACAGCTCTTCCAGTGCCAAAACAACTCCACCTGCCTCATGAACTTCACATACCATCAGCTGTCCTTGCAGCTATCTAGGAAACCCTGTTGGGTCACTTCCGGTCCCATGCCCATTGAGCCCAGTGGGAGGGAATCAAGCAGCTTCAGCACCCACACAAAACGAACAAGGAGTTCCTCACGCAAGGCGCTCAAAACTCCACGGCCAAAGACAAGTTCAGTGCCGAAGCCTTTTCCCGCTGCCATGGAAACCAAGTGCTCTGGCAGCACATATGTCTGAAAGTGGATATGACACCTAGAGAAGGGAGTGTGTTGGTGAATCGCAACTGCCTGAAGCAGCAGCACAGCTCCTCCAGTGCCAAAACAACTCCACCTGCCTCATGAACTTCACATACCATCAGCTGTCCTGGCAGCTATCTAGGAAACCCTGTTGGGTCACTTCCGGTCCCATGCCCATTGAGCCCACTGGGAGGGAATCAAGCAGCTTCAGCACCCACACAAAATGAACGTGGAGCTCCTCACTCAAGGCGCTCAAAACTCCACAGCCAAAGACAAGTTCAGTGCCGAAGCCATTTCCGGCTGCCATGGAAACCAAGTGCTCTGGCAGCACATATGTCTGAAAGTGGATATGACACCTAGGGAAGGGAGTGTGCTGGTGAATGGCAACTGCCCGAAGCAGCAGCACAGCTCTTCCACTGCCAAAACAACTCCACCTGCCTCATGAACTTCACATACCATCAGCTGTCCTGGCAGCTATCTAGGAAACCTTGTTGGGTCACTTCTGGTTCCATGCTCATTGAGCCCAGTGGGATGGAATCAAGCAGCTTGAGCACCCACACAAAACGAACAAGGAGTTCCTCACTCAAGGCGCTAAAAACTCCACAGCCAAAGAGAAGTTCAGTGCCCAAGCCATTTCCCGCTGCCATGGAAACCAAGTGCTCTGGCAGCACATATGTCTGAAAGTGGATATGACACCTAGGGAAGGGAGTGTGCTGGTGAATGGCAACTGAACGAAGCAGCATCACAGCTCTTCCAGTGCCAAAACAACTCCACCTGCCTCATGAACTTCACATACCATCAGCTGTCCTGGCAGCTATCTAGGAAACCCTGTTGGGTCACTTCCGGTCCCATGCCCATTGAGCCCAGTGGGATAGAATTAAGCAGCTTGAGCACCCACACAAAACGAACATGGAGCTCCTCACTCAAGGCGCTCAAAACTCCACGGCCAAAACAAGTTCAGTGCCCAAGCCATTTCCCGCTGCCATGGAAACCAAGTGCTCTGGCAGCACATATGTCTGAAAGTGGATATGACACCTAGGGAAGGGACTGTGCTGGTAAAACGCAACTGCCCGAAGCAGCAGCACAGCTCTTCCACTGCCAAAACAACTCCACCTGCCTCATGAACTTCACATACCATCAGCTGTCCTGGCAGCTATCTAGGAAACCCTGTTGGGTCACTTCCGGTCCCATGCCCATTGAGCCCAGTGGGATGGTATCAAGCAGCTTCAGCACCCACACAAAACGAACATGGAGCTCCTCACTCAAGGCGCTCCAAACTCCACGGCCAAAGCCAAGTTCAGTGCTGAAGCTATTTCCTGCTGCCATGGAAACTAAAAGCTCTGGCAGCACATATGTCTGAAAATGGATATGACACCTAGGGAAGGGAGTGTGCTGGTGAATGGCAACTGCCCGAAGCAGCAGCACAGCTCTTCCACTGCCAAAACAACTCCACCTGCCTCATGAACTTCACATACGATCAGCTGTTCTGGCAGCTATCTAGGAAACCCTGTTGGGTCACTTCGGGTCCCATGCCCATTGAGCCCAGTGGGATAGAATCAAGCAGCTTCAGCACCCACACAAAACCAACATGGAGCTCCTCACTCAAGGCGCTAAAAACTCCACAGCCAAAGACAAGTTCAGTGCCCAAGCCATTTCCCGCTGCCATGGAAACCAAGTGCTCTGGCAGCACATATGTCTGAAAGTGGATATGACACCTAGGGAAGGGACTGGGCTGGTGAATGGCAACTGCCCGAAGCAGCAGCACAGCTCTTCCACTGCCAAAACAACTCCACCTGCCTCATGAACTTCACATATCATCAGCTGTCCTGGCAGCTGTCTAGGAAACCCTGTTGGGTCACTTCCGGTCCCATGCCCATTGAGCCCAGTGGGATGGAATCAAGCAGCTTCAGCACCAACACAAATCTAACATGGAGCTCCTCACTCAAGGCGCTAAAAACACCACGGCCAAAGACAAGTTCAGTGCCCAAGCCATTTCCCGCTGCCATGGAAACCAAGTGCTCTGGCAGCACATATGTCTGAAAGTGGATATGACACCTAGGGAAGGGAGTGTGTTGGTGAATGGCAAATGCCCGAAGCAGCAGCACAGCTCTTCCAGTGCCTAAACAACTCCACCTGCCTCATGAACTTCACATACCATCAGCTGTCCTGGCAGCTATCTAGGAAACCCTGTTGGGTCACTTCCGGTCCCATGCCCATTGAGCCCAGTGGGATAGAATCAAGCAGCTTCAGCACCCACACAAAACGAACATGGAGCAGCAAACTAAAGGCACTCAAAACTCCACAGCCAAAGACAAGTTCAGTGCCCAAGCCATTTCCCGCTGCCATGGAAACCAAGTGCTCTGGCAGCACATAGGTCTGAAAGTGGATATGACACCTCGGGAAGGGAGTGTGGTGGTGAATGACAACTGCCTGAAGCAGCAGCACAGCTCTTCCACTGCCAAAACAACTCCACCTGCCTCATGAACTTCACATACCATCAGCTGTCCTGGCAGCTATCTAGGAAACCCTGTTGGGTCACTTCCGGTCCCATGCCCATTGAGCCCAGTGGGATGGAATCAAGCAGCTTCAGCACCCACACAAAACGAACATGGAGCTCCTCACTCAAGGTGCTCAAAACTCCATGGCCAAAGACAAGTTCAGTGCCCAAGCCATTTCCCGCTGCCATGGAAACCAAGTGCTCTGGCAGCACATATGTCTGAAAGTGGATATGACACCTAGGGAAGGGAGTCTGGTGGTGAATGGCAACTGCCCGAAGCAGCAGCACAGCTCTTCCACTGCCAAAACAACTCCACCTGCCTCATGAACTTCACATACCATCAGCTGTCCTGGCAGCTGTCTAGGAAACCCTGTTGGGTCACTTCCGGTCCCATGCCCATTGAGCCAGTTTGATGGAATCAAGGAGCTTCAGCACCCACACAAAACGAACATGGAGCTCTTCACTCAAGGCGCTCAAAACTCCACGGCCAAAGACAAGTTCAGTGCCCAAGCCCTTTCCCGCTGCCATGGAAACCAAGTGCTCTGGCAGCACATATGTCTGAAAGTGGATATGACACCTAGGGAAGGGAGTGTGCTGGTGAATGGCAACTGCCCGAAGCAGCAGCACAGCTCTTCCAGTGCCAAAACAACTCCACCTGCCTCATGAACTTCACATACCATCAGCTGTCCTGGCAGCTATCTAGGAAACCCTGTTGGGTCACTTCCGGTCCCATGCCCATTGAGCCCAGTGGGATGGAATCAAGCAGCTTCAGCACCAACACAAATCTAACATGGAGCTCCTCACTCAAGGCGCTAAAAACACCACGGCCAAAGACAAGTTCAGTGCCCAAGCCATTTCCCGCTGCCATGGAAACCAAGTGCTCTGGCAGCACATATGTCTGAAAGTGGATATGACACCTAGGGAAGGGAGTGTGTTGGTGAATGGCAACTGCCCGAAGCAGCAGCACAGCTCTTCCAGTGCCTAAACAACTCCACCTGCCTCATGAACTTCACGTACCATCAGCTGTCTTGGCAGCAATCTAGGAAACCCTGTTGGGTCACTTCCGGTCCCATGCCCATTGAGCCCAGTTGGATGGAATCAAGCAGCTTCAGCACACACACAAAACTAACATGGAGCTCCTCACTCAAGGCGCTCAAAACTCCACAGCCAAAGACAAGTTCAGTGCCCAAGCCATTTCCCGCTGCCATGGAAACCAAGTGCTCTGGCAGCACATATGTCTGAAAGTGGATATGACACCTAGGGAAGGGCGTGTGTTGGTGAATGACAACTGCCTGAAGCAGCAGCACAGCTCTTCCAGTGCCTAAACAACTCCACCTGCCTCATGAACTTCACATACCATCAGCTGTCCTGGCAGCTATCTAGGAAACCCTGTTGGGTCACTTCCGGTCCCATGCCCATTGAGCCAGGGGGATGGAATCAAGCAGCTTCAGCACCCATACAAACTAACATGGAGCTCCTTACTCAAGGCGCTCAAAACTCCACGGCCAAAACAAGTTCAGTGCCGAAGCCATTTCCCGCTGCCATGGAAACCAAGTGCTCTGGCAGCACATATGTCTGAAAGTGGATTGACACCTAGGGAAGGGAGTGTGCTGGTAAATCGCAACTGCCTGAAGCAGCAGCACAGCTCTTCCACTGCCAAAACAACTCCACCTGCCTCATGAACTTCACATACCATCAGCTGTCCTGGCAGCTGTTTAGGAAACCCTGTTGGGTCACTTCCGGTCCCATGCCCATTGAGCCCAGTGGGATGGAATCAAGCAGCTTCAGCACCCACACAAAACGAACATGGAGCTCCTCACTCAAGGCGCTCAAAACTCCAGGGCAAAGACAAGTTCAGTGAACAAGCCATTTCCCACTGCCATTGAAACTAAAAGCTCTGGCAACACATATGTCTGAAAGTGGATATGACACCTAGGGAAGGGAGTGTGCTGGTGAATGGCAACTGCCCGAAGCAGCAGCACAGCTCTTCCACTGCCAAAACAACTCCACCTGCCTCATGAACTTCACATACCATCAGCTGTTCTGGCATCTATCTAGGAAACCCTGTTGGGTCACTTCCGGTCCCATGCCCATTGAGCCCAGTGGGATAGAATCAAGCAGCTTCAGCACCCACACAAAACGAACCAGGAGCTCCTCACTCAAGGCGCTCAAACTTCCACAGCCAAAGACAAGTTCAGTGCCCAAGCCATTTCCCGCTGCCATGGAAACCAAGTGCTCTGGCAGCACATATGTCTGAAAGTGGATATGACACCTAGGGAAGGGACTGTGCTGGTAAATCGCAACTGCCCGAAGCAGCAGCACAGCTCTTCCACTGCCAAAACAACTCCACCTGCCTCATGAACTTCACATATCATCAGCTGTCCTGGCAGCTGTCTAGGAAACCCTGTTGGGTCACTTCCGGTCCCATGCCCATTGAGCCCAGAGGGATGGAATCAAGCAGCTTCAGCACCAACACGAATCTAACATGGAACTCCTCACTCAAGGCGCTGAAAACACCACGGCCAAAGACAAGTTCAGTGCCCAAGCCATTTCCCGCTGCCATGGAAACCAAGTTGTCTGGCAGCACATATGTCTGAAAGTGGATATGACACCTAGGGAAGGGAGTGTGGTGGTGAATGGCAACTGCCCGAAGCAGCAGCACAGCTCTTCCACTGCCAAAACAACTCCACCTGCCTCATGAACTTCACATACCATCAGCTGTCATGGCAGCTCTCTAGGAAACCCTGTTGGGTCACTTCCGGTCCCATGCCCATTGAGCCCAGTGGGATGGAATCAAGAAGCTTCAGCACCCACACAAATCTAATATGGATCTCCTCACTCAAGGCGCTAAAAACTCCACAGCCAAAGAGAAGTTCAGTGCCCAAGCCATTTCCCGCTGCCATGGAAACCAAGTGCTCTGGCAGCACATATGTCTGAAAGTGGATATGACACCTAGGGAAGGGAGTGTGCTGGTGAATGGCAACTGCCCGAAGCAGCAGCACAGCTCTTCCAGTGCCAAAACAACTCCACCTGCCTCATGAACTTCACATACCATCAGCTGTTCTGGCAGCTATCTAGGAAACCCTGTTGGGTCACTTCCGGTCCCATGCCCATTGAGCCCAGGGGGATAGAATCAAGCAGCTTCAGCACCCACACAAAACCAACATGGAGCTCCTCACTCAAGGCGCTAAAAACTCCACGGCCAAAGACAAGTTCAGTGCAGAAGCCATTTCCCGCTGCCATGGAAACCAAGTGCTCTGGCAGCACATATGTCTGAAAGTGGATATGACACCTAGGGAAGGGACTGGGCTGGTAAATCGCAACTGCCCGAAGCAGCAGCACAGCTCTTCCACTGCCAAAACAACTCACCTGCCTCATGAACTTCACATACCATCAGCTGTCCTGGCAGCTGTCTAGGAAACCCTGTTGGGTCACTTCCGGTCCCATGCCCATTGAGCCCAGTGGGATGGAATCAAGCAGCTTCAGCACCAACACAAATCTAACATGGAGCTCCTCACTCAAGGCGCTAAAAACACCACGGCCAAAGACAAGTTCAGTGCCCAAGCCATTTCCCGCTGCCATGGAAACCAAGTGCTCTGGCAGCACATATGTCTGAAAGTGGATATGACACCTAGGGAAGGGAGTGTGCTGGTGAATGGCAACTGCCCGAAGCAGCAGCACAGCTCTTCCAGTGCCAAAACAACTCCACCTGCCTCATGAACTTCAGATACGATCCGCTGTTCTGGCAGCTATCTAGGAAACCCTGTTGGGTCACTTCGGGTCCCATGCCCATTGAGCCCAGTGGGATAGAATCAAGCAGCTTCAGCACCCACACAAAACGAACATGGAGCTCCTCACTCAAGGCGCTCAAAACTCCACAGCCAAAGACAAGTTCAGTGCCCAAGCCATTTCCCGCTGCCATGGAAACCAAGTGCTCTGGCAGCACATATGTCTGAAAGTGGATATGACACCTAGGGAAGGGACTGGGCTGGTAAATCGCAACTGCCCGAAGCAGCAGCACAGCTCTTCCACTGCCAAAACAACTCCACCTGCCTCATGAACTTCACATACCATCAGCTGTCCTGGCAGCTATCTAGGAAACCCTGTTGGGTCACTTCCGGTCCCATGCCCATTGAGCCCAGTGGGATGGAAACAAGCAGCTTCAGCACCAACACAAATCTAACATGGAGCTCCTCACTCAAGGCGCTAAAAACACCACGGCCAAAGACAAGTTCAGTGCCCAAGCCATTTCCCGCTGCCATGGAAACCAAGTGCTCTGGCAGCACATATGTCTGAAAGTGGATATGACACCTAGGGAAGGGAGTGTGTTGGTGAATGGCAACTGCCCGAAGCAGCAGCACAGCTCTTCCAGTGCCTAAACAACTCCACCTGCCTCATGAACTTCACGTACCATCAGCTGTCTTGGCAGCAATCTAGGAAACCCTGTTGGGTCACTTCCGGTCCCATGCCCATTGAGCCCAGTTGGATGGAATCAAGCAGCTTCAGCACACACACAAAACTAACATGGAGCTCCTCACTCAAGGCGCTCAAAACTCCACAGCCAAAGACAAGTTCAGTGCCCAAGCCATTTCCCGCTGCCATGGAAACCAAGTGCTCTGGCAGCACATATGTCTGAAAGTGGATATGACACCTAGGGAAGGGCGTGTGTTGGTGAATGACAACTGCCTGAAGCAGCAGCACAGCTCTTCCAGTGCCTAAACAACTCCACCTGCCTCATGAACTTCACATACCATCAGCTGTCCTGGCAGCTATCTAGGAAACCCTGTTGGGTCACTTCCGGTCCCATGCCCATTGAGCCAGGGGGATGGAATCAAGCAGCTTCAGCACCCATACAAACTAACATGGAGCTCCTTACTCAAGGCGCTCAAAACTCCACGGCCAAAACAAGTTCAGTGCCGAAGCCATTTCCCGCTGCCATGGAAACCAAGTGCTCTGGCAGCACATATGTCTGAAAGTGGATTGACACCTAGGGAAGGGAGTGTGCTGGTAAATCGCAACTGCCTGAAGCAGCAGCACAGCTCTTCCACTGCCAAAACAACTCCACCTGCCTCATGAACTTCACATACCATCAGCTGTCCTGGCAGCTGTTTAGGAAACCCTGTTGGGTCACTTCCGGTCCCATGCCCATTGAGCCCAGTGGGATGGAATCAAGCAGCTTCAGCACCCACACAAAACGAACATGGAGCTCCTCACTCAAGGCGCTCAAAACTCCAGGGCAAAGACAAGTTCAGTGAACAAGCCATTTCCCACTGCCATAGAAACTAAAAGCTCTGGCAACACATATGTCTGAAAGTGGATATGACACCTAGGGAAGGGAGTGTGCTGGTGAATGGCAACTGCCCGAAGCAGCAGCACAGCTCTTCCACTGCCAAAACAACTCCACCTGCCTCATGAACTTCACATACCATCAGCTGTTCTGGCATCTATCTAGGAAACCCTGTTGGGTCACTTCCGGTCCCATGCCCATTGAGCCCAGTGGGATAGAATCAAGCAGCTTCAGCACCCACACAAAACGAACCAGGAGCTCCTCACTCAAGGCGCTCAAACTTCCACAGCCAAAGACAAGTTCAGTGCCCAAGCCATTTCCCGCTGCCATGGAAACCAAGTGCTCTGGCAGCACATATGTCTGAAAGTGGATATGACACCTAGGGAAGGGACTGTGCTGGTAAATCGCAACTGCCCGAAGCAGCAGCACAGCTCTTCCACTGCCAAAACAACTCCACCTGCCTCATGAACTTCACATATCATCAGCTGTCCTGGCAGCTGTCTAGGAAACCCTGTTGGGTCACTTCCGGTCCCATGCCCATTGAGCCCAGAGGGATGGAATCAAGCAGCTTCAGCACCAACACGAATCTAACATGGAACTCCTCACTCAAGGCGCTGAAAACACCACGGCCAAAGACAAGTTCAGTGCCCAAGCCATTTCCCGCTGCCATGGAAACCAAGTTGTCTGGCAGCACATATGTCTGAAAGTGGATATGACACCTAGGGAAGGGAGTGTGGTGGTGAATGGCAACTGCCCGAAGCAGCAGCACAGCTCTTCCACTGCCAAAACAACTCCACCTGCCTCATGAACTTCACATACCATCAGCTGTCCTGGCAGCTCTCTAGGAAACCCTGTTGGGTCACTTCCGGTCCCATGCCCATTGAGCCCAGTGGGATGGAATCAAGAAGCTTCAGCACCCACACAAATCTAATATGGATCTCCTCACTCAAGGCGCTAAAAACTCCACAGCCAAAGAGAAGTTCAGTGCCCAAGCCATTTCCCGCTGCCATGGAAACCAAGTGCTCTGGCAGCACATATGTCTGAAAGTGGATATGACACCTAGGGAAGGGAGTGTGCTGGTGAATGGCAACTGCCCGAAGCAGCAGCACAGCTCTTCCAGTGCCAAAACAACTCCACCTGCCTCATGAACTTCACATACCATCAGCTGTTCTGGCAGCTATCTAGGAAACCCTGTTGGGTCACTTCCGGTCCCATGCCCATTGAGCCCAGTGGGATAGAATCAAGCAGCTTCAGCACCCACACAAAACCAACATGGAGCTCCTCACTCAAGGCGCTAAAAACTCCACGGCCAAAGACAAGTTCAGTGCCCAAGCCATTTCCCGCTGCCATGGAAACCAAGTGCTCTGGCAGCACATATGTCTGAAAGTGGATATGACACCTAGGGAAGGGACTGGGCTGGTAAATCGCAACTGCCCGAAGCAGCAGCACAGCTCTTCCACTGCCAAAACAACTCACCTGCCTCATGAACTTCACATACCATCAGCTGTCCTGGCAGCTATCTAGGAAACCCTGTTGGGTCACTTCCTGTCCCATGCCCATTGAGCCCAGTGGGATGGAATCAAGCAGCTTCAGCACCCACACAAAACGAACATGGAGCTCCTCACTCAAGGCGCTCAAAACTCCACGGCCAAAGACAAGTTCAGTGCCCAAGCCATTTCCCGCTGCCATGGAAACCAAGTGCTCTGGCAGCACATATGTCTGAAAGTGGATATGACACCTAGGGAAGGGAGTGTGGTGAATGGCGACTGCCCGAAGCAGCAGCACAGCTCTTCTACTGCCAAAACAACTCCACCTGCCTCATGACCTTCACATACCATCAGCTGTCCTGGCAGCTATCTAGGAAACCCTGTTGGGTCACTTCCGGTCCCATGCCCATTGAGCCCAGTGGGATGGAATCAAGCAGCTTCAGCACCCACACAAAACTAACATGGAGCTCCTCACTCAAGGCGCTCCAAACTCCACGGCCAAAGACAAGTTCAGTGAACAAGCCATTTCCACCTGCCATGGAAACTAAAAGCTCTGGCAGCACATATGTCTGAAAGTGGATATGACACCTAGGGAAGGGAGTGTGCTGGTGAATGGCAACTGCACGAAGCAGCAGCACAGCTCTTCCACTGCCAAAACAACTCCACCTGCCTCATGAACTTCACATACCATCAGCTGTCCTGGCAGCTATCTAGGAAACCCTGTTGGGTCTCTTCCGGTCCCATGCCCATTGAGCCAAGTGGGATGGAATCAAGCAGCTTCAGCACCCACACAAATCGAACATGGAGCTCCTCACTCAAGGCGCTCAAAACTCCACGGCCAAAGACAAGTTCAGTGCCCAAGCCATTTCCCGCTGCCATGGAAACCAAGTGCTCTGGCAGCACATATGTCTGAAAGTGGATATGACACCTAGGGAAGGGAGTGTGCTGGTGAATGGCAACTGCCCGAAGCAGCAGCACAGCTCTTCCACTGCCAAAACAACTCCACCTGCCTCATGAACTTCACATACCATCAGCTGTCCTGGCAGCTATCTAGGAAACCCTGTTGGGTCACTTTGGGTCCCATGCCCATTGAGCCCAGTGGGATGGAATCAAGCAGCTTGAGCACCCACACAAAACGAACATGGAGCTCCTCACTCAAGGCGCTCAAAACTCCACGGCCAAAGACAAGTTCAGTGCCCAAGCCATTTCCCGCTGCCATGGAAACCAAGTGCTCTGGCAGCACATATGTCTGAAAGTGGATATGACACCTAGGGAAGGGAGTGTGCTGGTGAATGGCTACTGCCCGAAGCAGCAGCACAGCTCTTCCACTGCCAAAACAACTCCACCTGCCTCATGAACTTCACATACCATCAGCTGTCCTGGCAGCTATCTAGGAAACCCTGTTGGGTCACTTCCGGTCCCATGCCCATTGAGCCCAGTGGGATGGATTCAAGCAGCTTGAGCACCCACACAAAACGAACATGGAGCTCCTCACTCAAGGCGCTCAAAACTCCACGGCCAAAGACAAGTTCAGTGCCCAAGCCATTTCCCGCTGCCATGGAAACCAAGTGCTCTGGCAGCACATATCTCTGAAAGTGGATATGACACCTAGGGAAGGGAGTGTGCTGGTGAATGGCGACTGCCCGAAGCAGCAGCACAGCTCTTCCACTGCCAAAACAACTCCACCTGCCTCATGAACTTCACATACCATCAGCTGTCCTGGCAGCTATCTAGGAAACCCTGTTGGGTCACTTCCGGTCCCATGCCCACTGAGCCCAGTGGGATGGAATCAAGCAGCTTGAGCACACACACAAAACGAACATGGAGCTCCTCACTCAAGGCGCTCAAAACTCCACGGCCAAAGACAAGTTCAGTGCCCAAGCCATTTCCCGCTGCCATGGAAACCAAGTGCTCTGGCAGCACATATGTCTGAAAGTGGATATGACACCTAGGGAAGGGAGTGTGCTGGTGAATGGCAACTGCCCGAAGAAGCAGCACAGCTCTTCCAGTGCCAAAACAACTCCACCTGCCTCATGAACTTCACATACCATCAGCTGTCCTGGCAGCTATCTAGGAAACCCTGTTGGGTCACTTCCGGTCCCATGCCCATTGAGCCCAGCGGGATTGAATCAAGCAGCTTGAGCACCCACACAAAACGAACATGGAGCTCCTCACTCAAGGCGCTCAAAACTCCACGGCCAAAGACAAGTTCAGTGCCCAAGCCATTTCCCGCTGCCATGGAAACCAAGTGCTCTGGCAGCACATATGTCTGAAAGTGGATATGACACCTAGGGAAGGGAGTGTGCTGGTGAATGGCAACTGCCCGAAGCAGCAGCACAGCTCTTCCACTGCCAAAACAACTCCACCTGCCTCATGAACTTCACATACCATCAGCTGTCCTGGCAGCTATCTAGGAAACCCTGTTGGGTCACTTCCGGTCCCATGCCCATTGAGCCCAGTGGGATGGAATCAAGCAGCTTCAGCACCCACACAAAACGAACATGGAGCTCCTCACTCAAGGCGCTCCAAACTCCACGGCCAAAGACAAGTTCAGTGCCCAAGCCATTTCCCGCTGCCATGGAAACCAAGTGCTCTGGCAGCACATATGTCTGAAAGTGGATATGACACCTAGGGAAGGGAGTGTGCTGGTGAATGGCAACTGCCCGAAGCAGCAGCACAGCTCTTCCAGTGCCAAAACAACTCCACCTGCCTCATGAACTTCACATACCATCAGCTGTCCTGGCAGCTATCTAGGAAACCCTGTTGGGTCACTTTGGGTCCCATGCCCATTGAGCCCAGTGGGATAGAATCAAGGAGCTTCAGCACCCACACAAAACGAACATGGAGCTCCTCACTGAAGGTGCTCAAAACTTCACAGCCAAAGACAAGTTCAGTGCCCAAGCCATTTCCCGCTGCCATGGAAACCAAGTGGTCTGGCAGCACATATGTCTGAAAGTGGATATGACACCTAGGGAAGGGAGTGTGCTGGTGAATGGCAACTGCCCGAAGCAGCAGTACAGCTCTTCCACTGCCAAAACAACTCCACCTGCCTCATGAACTTCACATACCATCAGCTGTCCTGGCAGCTATCTAGGAAACCCTGTTGGGTCACTTCCGGTCCCATGCCCATTGAGCCCAGTGGGATGGAATCAAGCAGCTTCAGCACCCACACAAAACGAACATGGAGCTCCTCACTCAAGGCACTCAAAACTCCATAGCCAAAGACAAGTTCAGTGCCCAAGCCATTTCCCGCTGCCATGGAAACCAAGTGCTCTGGCAGCACATATCTCTGAAAGTGGATATGACACCTAGGGAAGGGAGTGTGTTGGTGAATGGCAACTGCCCGAAGTAGCAGCACAGCTCTTCCACTGCCAGTGCCAAAACAACTCCACCTGCCTCATGAACTTCACATACCATCAGCTGTTCTGGCAGCTATCTAGGAAACCCTGTTGGGTCACTCGGGTCCCATGCCCATTGAGCCCAGTGGGATGGAATTAAGAAGCTTCAGCACCCACACAAAACGAACATGGAGCTCCTCACTCAAGGCGCTAAAAACTCCACGGCCAAAGACAAGTTCAGTGCCCAAGCCATTTCCCGCTGCCATGGAAACCAAGTGCTCTGGCAGCACATATGTCTGAAAGTGGATATGACACCTAGGGAAGGGAGTGTGCTGGTGAATGACAACTGCCCGAAGCAGCAGCACAGCTCTTCCACTGCCAAAACAACTCCACCTGCCTCATGAACTTCACATACCATCAGCTGTCCTGGCAGTTATCTAGGAAACCCTGTTGGGTCACTTCCGGTCCCATGCCCATTGAGCCCAGAGGGATGGAATCAAGCAGCTTCAGCACCCACACAAAACGAACATGGAGCTCCTCACTCAAGGCGCTCAAAACTCCACGGCCAAAGACAAGTTCAGTGCCCAAGCCATTTCCCGCTGCCATGGAAACCAAGTGCTCTGGCAGCACATATGTCTGAAAGTGGATATGACACCTAGGGAAGGGAGTGTGCTGGTGAATGGCAACTGCCCGAAGCAGCAGCACAGCTCTTCCTGTGCCAAAACAACTCCACCTGCCTCATGAACTTCACATACCATCAGCTGTCCTGGCAGCTATCTAGGAAACCCTGTTTTGTCTCTTCAGGTCCCATGCCCATTGAGCCCACTGGGATGGAATCAAGCAGCTTCAGCACCCACACAAAACGAACATGGAGCTCCTCACTCAAGGCGCTCAAAACTCCACAGCCAAAGATAAGTTCAGTGCCCAAGCCATTTCCCGCTGTCAGGGAAACCAAGTGCTCTGGCAGCACATATGTCTGAAAGTGGATATGACACCTAGGGAAGGGAGTGTGTTGGTGAATGGCAACTGCCCGAAGCAGCAGCACAGCTCTTCCACTGCCAAAACAACTCCACCTGCCTCATGAACTTCACATACCATCAGCTGTCCTGGCAGCTATCTAGGAAACCCTGTTGGGTCACTTCCGGTCCCATGCCCATTGAGCCCAGTGGGATGGAATCAAGCAGCTTCAGCACACACACAAAACGAACATGGAGCTCCTCACTCAAGGCGCTCAAAATTCCACAGCCAAAGACAAGTTCAGTGCCCAAGACATTTCCCGCTGCCATGGAAACCAAGTGCTCTGGCAGCACATATATCTGAAAGTGGATATGACACCTAGGGAAGGGAGTGTGCTGGTGAATGGCAACTGCCCGAAGCAGCAGCACAGCTCTTCCACTGCCAAAACAACTCCACCTGCCTCATGAACTTCACATACCATCAGCTGTCCTGGCAGCTATCTAGGAAACCCTGTTGGGTCACTTTGGGTCCCATGCCCATTGAGCCCAGTGGGATAGAATCAAGGAGCTTCAGCACCCACACAAAACGAACATGGAGCTCCTCACTCAAGGTGCTCAAAACTTCACAGCCAAAGACAAGTTCAGTGCCCAAGCCATTTCCCGCTGCCATGGAAACCAAGTGGTCTGACAGCACATATGTCTGAAAGTGGATATGACACCTAGGGAAGGGAGTCTGCTGGTGAATGACAACTGCCCGAAGCAGCAGCACAGCTCTTCCAGTGCCAAAACAACTCCACCTGCCTCATGAACTTCACATACCATCAGCTGTCCTGGCAGCTATCTAGGAAACCCTGTTGGGTCACTTCCGGTCCCATGCACATTGACCCAGTAGGATGGAATCAAGCAGCTTGAGCACCCACACAAAACGGACATGGAGCTCCTCACTCAAGGCACTCAAAACTCCACAGCCAAAGACAATTTCAGTGCCCAAGCCATTTCCCGCTGCCATGGAAACCAAGTGCTCTGGCAGCACATATCTCTGAAAGTGGATATGACACATAGGGAAGGGAGTGTGCTGGTGAATGGCAACTGCCCGAAGCAGCAGCACAGCTCTTCCACTGCCAGTGCCAAAACAACTCCACCTGCCTCATGAACTTCACATACCATCAGCTGTCCTGGCAGCTATCTAGGAAACCCTGTTGGGTCACTTCCGGTCCCATGCCCATTGAGCCCAGTGGGATGGAATCAAGCAGCTTCAGCACCCACACAAAACGAACATGGAGCTCCTCACTCAAGGCGCTCAAAATTCCACAGCCAAAGACAAGTTCAGTGCCCAAGACATTTCCCGCTGCCATGGAAACCAAGTGCTCTGGCAGCACATATGCCTGAAAGTGGATATGACACCTAGGGAAGGGAGTGTGCTGGTGAATGGCAACTGCCCGAAGCAGCAGCACAGCTCTTCCAGTGCCAAAACAACTCCACCTGCCTCATGAACTTCACATACCATCAGCTGTCCTGGCAGCTATCTAGGAAACCCTGTTGGGTCACTTCCGGTCCCATGCCCATTGAGCCCAAAGGGATGGAATCAAGCAGCTTCGGCACACACACAAAACGAACATGGATCTCCTCACTCAATGCGCTCAAAACTCCACGGCCCAAGACAAGTTCAGTGCCCAAGCCATTTCCCGCTGCCATGGAAACCAAGTGCTCTGGCAGCACATATGTCTGAAAGTGGATATGACACCTAGGGAAGGGAGTGTGTTGGTGAATGGCAACTGCCCGAAGAAGCAGCACAGCTCTTCCACTGCCAAAACAACTCCACCTGCCTCATGAACTTCACTTACCATCAGCTGTCCTGGCAGCTATCTAGGAAACCCTGTTGGGTCACTTCCGGTCCCATGCCCATTGAGCCCACTGGGATGGAATCAAGCAGCTTCAGCACACACACAAAACGAACATGGAGCTCCTCACTCAAGGCGCTCAAAACTCCACGGCCAAAGACAAGTTCAGTGCCCAAGCCATTTCCCGCTGCCATGGAAACCAAGTGGTCTGGCAGCACATATGTCTGAAAGTGGATATGACACCTAGGGAAGGGAGTGTGCTGGTGAATGGCAACTGCCCGAAGCAGCAGCACAGCTCTTGCAGTGCCAAAACAACTCCACCTGCCTCATGAACTTCACATACCATCAGCTGTCCTGGCAGCTAACTAGGAAACCCTGTTGGGTCACTTCCGGTCCCATGCCCATTGAGCCCAGTGGGATAGAATGAAGGAGCTTCAGCACCCACACAAAACGAACATGGAGCTCCTCACTCAAGTTGCTCAAAACTTCACAGCCAAAGACAAGTTCAGTGCCCAAGCCATTTCCCGCTGCCATGGAAACCAAGTGGTCTGACAGCACATATGTCTGAAAGTGGATATGACACCTAGGGAAGGGAGTCTGCTGGTGAATGACAACTGCCCGAAGCAGCAGCACAGCTCTTCCAGTGCCAAAACAACTCCACCTGCCTCATGAACTTCACATACCATCAGCTGTCCTGGCAGCTATCTAGGAAACCCTGTTGGGTCACTTCCGGTCCCATGCACATTGACCCAGTAGGATGGAATCAAGCAGCTTGAGCACCCACACAAAACGAACATGGAGCTCCTCACTCAAGGCACTCAAAACTCCACAGCCAAAGACAATTTCAGTGCCCAAGCCATTTCCCGCTGCCATGGAAACCAAGTGCTCTGGCAGCACATATCTCTGAAAGTGGATATGACACATAGGGAAGGGAGTGTGTTGGTGAATGGCAACTGCCCGAAGCAGCAGCACAGCTCTTCCACTGCCAGTGCCAAAACAACTCCACCTGCCTCATGAACTTCACATACCATCAGCTGTCCTGGCAGCTATCTAGGAAACCCTGTTGGGTCACTTCCGGTCCCATGCCCATTGAGCCCAGTGGGATGGAATCAAGCAGCTTCAGCACCCACACAAAACGAACATGGAGCTCCTCACTCAAGGCGCTCAAAATTCCACAGCCAAAGACAAGTTCAGTGCCCAAGACATTTCCCACTGCCATGGAAACCAAGTGCTCTGGCAGCACATATGCCTGAAAGTGGATATGACACCTAGGGAAGGGAGTGTGCTGGTGAATGGCAACTGCCCGAAGCAGCAGCACAGCTCTTCCAGTGCCAAAACAACTCCACCTGCCTCATGAACTTCACATACCATCAGCTGTCCTGGCAGCTATCTAGGAAACCCTGTTGGGTCACTTCCGGTCCCATGCCCATTGAGCCCAGTGGGATGGAATCAAGCAGCTTCGGGACACACACACAAAACGAACATGGATCTCCTCACTCAATGCGCTCAAAACTCCACGGCCCAAGACAAGTTCAGTGCCCAAGCCATTTCCCGCTGCCATGGAAACCAAGTGCTCTGGCAGCACATATGTCTGAAAGTGGATATGACACCTAGGGAAGGGAGTGTGTTGGTGAATGGCAACTGCCCGAAGCAGCAGCACAGCTCTTCCACTGCCAAAACAACTCCACCTGCCTCATGAACTTCACATACCATCAGCTGTCCTGGCAGCTATCTAGGAAACCCTGTTGGGTCACTTCCGGTCCCATGCCCATTGAGCCCAGTGGGATGGAATCAAGCAGCTTGAGCACACACACAAAACGAACATGGAGCTCCTCACTCAAGGCGCTCAAAACTCCACGGCCAAAGACAAGTTCAGTGCCCAAGCCATTTCCCGCTGCCATGGAAACCAAGTGGTCTGGCAGCACATATGTCTGAAAGTGGATATGACACCTAGGGAAGGGAGTGTGCTGGTGAATGGCAACTGCCCGAAGCAGCAGCACAGCTCTTCCTGTGCCAAAACAACTCCACCTGCCTCATGAACTTCACATACCATCAGCTGTCCTGGCAGCTATCTAGGAAACCCTGTTGGGTCACTTCCGGTCCCATGCCCATTGAGCCCAGAGGGATGGAATCAAGCAGCTTCAGCACCCACACAAAACGAACATGGAGCTCCTCACTCAAGGCGCTCAAAACTCCACGGCCAAAGACAAGTTCAGTGCCCAAGCCATTTCCCGCTGCCATGAAAACCAAGTGCTCTGGCAGCACATATGTCTGAAAGTGGATATGACACCTAGGGAAGGGAGTGTGCTGGTGATTGGCAACTGCCCGAAGCAGCAGCACAGCTCTTCCACTGCCAAAACAACTCCACCTGCCTCATGAACTTCACATACCATCAGCTGTCCTGGCAGCTATCTAGGAAACCCTGTTGGGTCACTTCCGGTCCCATGCCCATTGAGCCCAGAGGGATGGAATCAAGCAGCTTCAGCACCCACACAAAACGAACATGGAGCTCCTCACTCAAGGCGCTCAAAACTCCACAGCCAAAGATAAGTTCAGTGCCCAAGCCATTTCCCACTGCCATGGAAACCAAGTGCTCTGGCAGCACATATGTCTGAAAGTGGATATGACACCTAGGGAAGGGAGTGTGCTGGTGAATGGCAACTGCCCGAAGCAGCAGCACAGCTCTTCCACTGCCAAAACAACTCCACCAACCTCATGAACTTCACATACCATCAGCTGTCCTGGCAGCTATCTAGGAAACCCTGTTGGGTCCCTTCCGGTCCCATGCTCATTGAGCCCAGTGGGATGGAATCAAGCAGCTTGAGCACCCACACAAAACGAACAAGGAGTTCCTCACTCAAGGCGCTCAAAACTCCACAGCTAAAGACAAGTTCAGTGAACAAGCCATTTCCCACTGCCATGGAAACCAAGTGCTCTGGCAGCACATATGTCTGAAAGTGGATATGACACCTAGGGAAGGGAGTGTGCTGGTGAATGGCAACTGAACAAAGCAGCAGCACCACACCTCTTCCACTGCCAAAACAACTCCACCTGCCTCATGAACTTCACATACCATCAGCTGTCCTGGCAGCTATCTAGGAAACCCTGTTGGGTTACTTCCGGTCCCATGCCCATTGAGCCCAGTGGGATGGAATCAAGCAGCTTGAGCACACACACAAAACGAACATGGAGCTCCTCACTCAAGGCGCTCCAAACTCCACAGCCAAAGACAAGTTCAGTGCCCAAGCCATTTCCCGCTGCCATGGAAACCAAGTGCTCTGGCAGCACATATGTCTGAAAGTGGATATGACACCTAGGGAAGGGAGTGTGCTGGTGAATGGCAACTGCCCGAAGCAGCAGCACAGCTCTTCCACTGCCAAAACAACTCCACCTGCCACATGAACTTCACATACCATCAGCTGTCCTGGCAGCTATCTAGGAAACCCTGTTGGGTCACTTTGGGTCCCATGCCCATTGAGCCCAGTAGGATGGAATCAAGCAGCTTCAGCACACACACAAAACGAACATGGAGCTCCTCACTCAAGACGCTCAAAACTCCACAGCCAAAGACAAGTTCAGTGCCCAAGCCATTTCCCGCTGCCATGGAAACCAAGAGCTCTGGCAGCACATATGTCTGAAAGTGGATATGACACCTAGGGAAGGGAGTGTGTTGGTGAATGGCAACTGCCCGAAGCAGCAGCACAGCTCTTCCACTGCCAAAACAACTCCACCTGCCTCATGAACTTCACATACCATCAGCTGTCCTGGCAGCTATCTAGGAAACCCTGTTGGGTCACTTCCGGTCCCATGCCCATTGAGCCCAGAGGGATGGAAGCAAGCAACTGGAGCACCCACACAAATCTAGCATGGAGCTCCTCACTCAAGGCGCTCAAAACTCCACGGCCAAAGACAAGTTCAGTGCCCAAGCCATTTCCCGCTGCCATGGAAACCAAGTGCTCTGGCAGCACATATGTCTGAAAGTGGATATGACACCTAGGGAAGGGAGTGTGCTGGTGAATGGCAACTGCCCGAAGCAGCAGCACAGCTCTTCCACTGCCAAAACAACTCCACCTGCCTCATGAACTTCACATACCATCACCTGTCCTGGCAGCTATCTAGGAAACCCTGTTGGGTCACTTTGGGTCCCATGCCCATTGAGCCCAGTGGGATAGAATCAAGGAGCTTCAGCACCCACACAAAACGAACATGGAGCTCCTCACTCAAGGTGCTCAAAACTTCACAGCCAAAGACAAGTTCAGTGCCCAAGCCATTTCCCGCTGCCGTGGAAACCAAGTGGTCTGGCAGCACATATGTCTGAAAGTGGATATGACACCTAGGGAAGGGAGTGTGCTGGTGAATGACAACTGCCCGAAGCAGCAGCACAGCTCTTCCAGTGCCAAAACAACTCCACCTGCCTCATGAATTTCACATACCATCAGCTGTCCTGGCAGCTATCTAGGAAACCCTGTTGGGTCACTTCCGGTCCCATGCCCATTGAGCCCAGTAGGATGGAATCAAGCAGCTTGAGCACCCACACAAAACGAACATGGAGCTCCTCACTCAAGGCACTCAAAACTCCACAGCCAAAGACAATTTCAGTGCCCAAGCCATTTCCCGCTGCCATGGAAACCAAGTGCTCTGGCAGCACATATCTCTGAAAGTGGATATGACACATAGGGAAGGGAGTGTGTTGGTGAATGGCAACTGCCCGAAGCAGCAGCACAGCTCTTCCACTGCCAGTGCCAAAACAACTCCACCTGCCTCATGAACTTCACATACCATCAGCTGTCCTGGCAGCTATCTAGGAAACCCAGTTGGGTCACTTCCGGTCCCATGCCAATTGAGCCCAGTGCGATGGAATCAAGCAGCTTCAGCACCCACACAAAACGAACATGGAGCTCCTCACTCAAGGCGCTAAAACATCCACGGCCAAAGACAAGTTCAGTGCCCAAGCCATTTCCCGCTGCCATGGAAACCAAGTGCTCTGGCAGCACATATGTCTGAAAGTGGATATGACACCTAGGGAAGGGAGTGTGCTGGTGAATGGCAACTGCCCGAAGCAGCAGCACAGCTCTTCCTGTGCCAAAACAACTCCACCTGCCTCATGAACTTCACATACCATCAGCTGTCCTGGCAGCTATCTAGGAAACCCTGTTGGGTCACTTCCGGTCCCATGCCCATTGAGCCCAGAGGGATGGAATCAAGCAGCTTCAGCACCCACACAAAACGAACATGGAGCTCCTCACTCAAGGCGCTCAAAACTCCATGGCCAAAGACAAGTTCAGTGCCCAAGCCATTTCCCGCTGCCATGAAAACCAAGTGCTCTGGCAGCACATATGTCTGAAAGTGGATATGACACCTAGGGAAGGGAGTGTGCTGGTGAATGGCAACTGCCCGAAGCAGCAGCACAGCTCTTCCACTGCCAAAACAACTCCACCTGCCTCATGAACTTCACATACCATCAGCTGTCCTGGCAGCTATCTAGGAAACCCTGTTGGGTCACTTCCGGTCCCATGCCCATTGAGCCCACTGGGATGGAATCAAGCAGCTTCAGCACCCACACAAAACGAACATGGAGCTCCTCACTCAAGGCGCTCAAAACTCCACAGCCAAAGATAAGTTCAGTGCCCAAGCCATTTCCCACTGCCATGGAAACCAAGTGCTCTGGCAGCACATATGTCTGAAAGTGGATATGACCCATAGGGAAGGGAGTGTGTTGGTGAATGGCAACTGCCCGAAGCAGCAGCACAGCTCTTCCACTGCCAAAACAACTCCACCTGCCTCATGAACTTCACATACCATCAGCTGTCCTGGCAGCTATCTAGGAAACCCTGTTGGGTCCCTTCCGGTCCCATGCTCATTGAGCCCAGTGGGATGGAATCAAGCAGCTTGAGCACCCACACAAAACGAACAAGGAGTTCCTCACTCAAGGCGCTCAAAACTCCACAGCTAAAGACAAGTTCAGTGAACAAGCCATTTCCCACTGCCATGGAAACCAAGTGCTCTGGCAGCACATATGTCTGAAAGTGGATATGACCCATAGGGAAGGGAGTGTGTTGGTGAATGGCAACTGCCCGAAGCAGCAGCACAGCTCTTCCACTGCCAAAACAACTCCACCTGCCTCATGAACTTCACATACCATCAGCTGTCCTGGCAGCTATCTAGGAAACCCTGTTGGGTCCCTTCCGGTCCCATGCTCATTGAGCCCAGTGGGATGGAATCAAGCAGCTTGAGCACCCACACAAAACGAACAAGGAGTTCCTCACTCAAGGCGCTCAAAACTCCACAGCTAAAGACAAGTTCAGTGAACAAGCCATTTCCCACTGCCATGGAAACCAAGTGCTCTGGCAGCACATATGTCTGAAAGTGGATATGACACCTAGGGAAGGGAGTGTGCTGGTGAATGGCAACTGAAAAAGCAGCAGCACCACACCTCTTCCACTGCCAAAACAACTCCACCTGCCTCATGAACTTCACATACCATCAGCTGTCCTGGCAGCTATCTAGGAAACCCTGTTGGGTTACTTCCGGTCCCATGCCCATTGAGCCCAGTGGGATGGAATCAAGCAGCTTGAGCACACACACAAAACGAACATGGAGCTCCTCACTCAAGGCGCTCCAAACTCCACAGCCAAAGACAAGTTCAGTGCCCAAGCCATTTCCCGCTGCCATGGAAACCAAGTGCTCTGGCAGCACATATGTCTGAAAGTGGATATGACCCATAGGGAAGGGAGTGTGTTGGTGAATGGCAACTGAACAAAGCAGCAGCACAGCTCTTCCACTGCCAAAACAACTCCACCTGCCTCATGAACTTCACATACCATCAGCTGTCCTGGCAGCTATCTAGGAAACCCTGTTGGGTCACTTTGGGTCCCATGCCCATTGAGCCCAGTAGGATGGAATCAAGCAGCTTCATCACCCACACAAAACGAACATGGAGCTCCTCACTCAAGACGCTCAAAACTCCACAGCCAAAGACAAGTTCAGTGCCCAAGCCATTTCCCGCTGCCATGGAAACCAAGAGCTCTGGCAGCACATATGTCTGAAAGTGGATATGACACCTAGGGAAGGGAGTGTGTTGGTGACTGGCAACTGCCCGAAGCAGCAGCACAGCTCTTCCACTGCCAAAACAACTCCACTTGCCTCATGAACTTCACATACCATCAGCTGTCCTGGCAGCTATCTAGGAAACCCTGTTGGTTCACTTCCGGTCCCATGCCCATTGAGCCCAGAGGGATGGAATCAAGCAGCTTGAGCACCCACACAAATCTAGCATGGAGCTCCTCACTCAAGGCGCTCAAAACTCCATGGCCAAAGACAATTTCAGTGCCGAAGCCATTTCCCGCTGCCATGGAAACCAAGTGCTCTGGCAGCACATATGTCTGAAAGTGGATATGACACCTAGGGAAGGGAGTGTGTTGGTGAATGGCAACTGCCCGAAGCAGCAGCACAGCTCTTCCACTGCCAAAACAACTCCACCTGCCTCATGAACTTCACATACCATCAGCTGTCCTGGCAGCTATCTAGGAAACCCTGTTGGGTCCCTTCCGGTCCCATGCTCATTGAGCCCACTGGGATGGAATCAAGCAGCTTCAGCACCCACACAAAACGAACAAGGAGTTCCTCACGCAAGGCGCTCAAAACTCCACGGACAAAGACAATTTCAGTGCCCAAGCCATTTCTCGCAGCAATGAAAACCAAGTGCTCTGGCAGCACATATGTCTGAAAGTGGATATGACACCTAGGGAAGGGAGTGTGTATGTGAATGGCAACTGCCCGAAGCAGCAGCACAGCTCTTGCAGTGCCAAAACAACTCCACCTGCCTCATGAACTTCACATACCATCAGCTGTCCTGGCAGCTAACTAGGAAACCCTGTTGGGTCACTTCCGGTCCCATGCCCATTGAGCCCAGTGGGATGGAATCAAGCAGCTTGAGCACCCACACAAAACGAACATGGAGCTCCTCACTCAAGGCGCTCAAAACTCCACGGCCAAAGACAAGTTCAGTGCCCAAGCCATTTCCCGCTGCCATGGAAACCAAGTGCTCTGGCAGCACATATGTCTGAAAGTGGATATGACACCTAGGGAAGGGAGTGTGCTGGTGAATGGCAACTGCCCGAAGCAGCAGCACAGCTCTTCCACTGACAAAACAACTCCACCTGCCTCATGAACTTCAAATACCATCAGCTGTCCTGGCAGCTATCTAGGAAACCCTGTTGGGTCACTTCCGGTCCCATGCCAATTGAGCCCAGTGCGATGGAATCAAGCAGCTTCAGCACCCACACAAAACGAACATGGAGCTCCTCACTCAAGGCGCTAAAACATCCACGGCCAAAGACAAGTTCAGTGCCCAAGCCATTTCCCGCTGCCATGAAAACCAAGTGCTCTGGCAGCACATATGTCTGAAAGTGGATATGACACCTAGGGAAGGGAGTGTGCTGGTGAATGGCAACTGCCCGAAGCAGCAGCACAGCTCTTCCACTGCCAAAACAACTCCACCTGCCTCATGAACTTCACATACCATCAGCTGTCCTGGCAGCTATCTAGGAAACCCTGTTGGGTCACTTCCGGTCCCATGACCATTGAGCCAACTGGGATGGAATCAAGCAGCTTCAGCACCCACACAAAACGAACATGGAGCTCCTCACTCAAGGCGCTCAAAACTCCACAGCCAAAGATAAGTTCAGTGCCCAAGCCATTTCCCACTGCCATGGAAACCAAGTGCTCTGGCAGCACATATGTCTGAAAGTGGATATGACACCTAGGGAAGGGAGTGTGTTGGTGAATGGCAACTGCCCGAAGCAGCAGCACAGCTCTTCCACTGCCAAAACAACTCCACCTGCCTCATGAACTTCACATACCATCAGCTGTCCTGGCAGCTATCTAGGAAACCCTATTGGGTCACTTCCGGTCCCATGCCCATTGAGCACAGTAGGATGGAATCAAGCAGCTTGAGCACCCACACAAAACGAACATGGAGCTCCTCATTCAAGGCACTCAAAACTCCACAGCCAAAGACAAGTTCAGTGTCCAAGCCATTTCCCGCTGCAATGGAAACCAAGTGCTCTGGCAGCACATATGTCTGAAAGTGGATATGACACCTAGGGAAGGGAGTGTGCTGGTGAATGGCAACTGCCCGAAGCAGCAGCACAGCTCTTCCAGTGCCAAAACAACTCCACCTGCCTCATGACCTTCACATACCATCAGCTGTCCTGGCAGCTATCTAGGAAACCCTGTTGGGTCACTTCCGGTCACATGCCCATTGAGCCCAGGGGGATGGAATCAAGCAGCTTCAGCACCCACACAAAACGAACATGGAGCTCCTCACTCAAGGCGCTCAAAATTCCACAGCCAAAGACAAGTTCAGCGCCCAAGACATTTCCCGCTGCCATGGAAACCAAGTGCTCTGGCAGCACATATATCTGAAAGTGGATATGACACCTAGGGAAGGGAGTGTGCTGGTGAATGGCAAGTGCCCGAAGCAGCAGCACAGCTCTTCCACTGCCAAAACAACTCCACCTGCCTCATGAACTTCACATACCATCAGCTGTCCTGGCAGCTATCTAGGAAACCCTGTTGGGTCACTTCCGGTCCCATGCCCATTGAGCCCAGTGGGATGGAATCAAGGAGTTTGAGCACCCACACAAAACGAACATGGAGCTCCTCACTCAAGGTGCTCAAAACTTCACGGCCAAAGACAAGTTCAGTGCCCAACGCATATCCCGCTGCCATGGAAACCAAGTGCTCTGGCAGCACATATGTCTGAAAGTGGATATGACACCTAGGGAAGGGAGTGTGTTGGTGAATGGCAACTGCCCGAAGCAGCAGCACAGCTCTTCCAGTGCCAAAACAACTCCACCTGCCTCATGAACTTCACATACCATAAGCTGTCCTGGCAGCTATCTAGGAAACCCTGTTGGCTCACTTACGGTCCCGTGCCCATTGAGCCCAGTCGGATGGAATCAAGCAGCTTCAGCACCCACACAAAACGAACATGGAGCTCCTCACTCAAGGCGCTCAAAGTCCACGAACAAAGACAAGTTCAGTGCCGAAGCCATTTCCCGCTGCCATGGAAACCAAGTGCTCTGGCAGCACATATGTCTGAAAGTGGATATGACACCTAGGGAAGGGAGTGTGTTGGTGAATGGCAACTGCCCGAAGCAGCAGCACAGCTCTTCCACTGCCAAAACAACTCCACCTGCCTCATGAACTTCACATACCATCAGCTGTCCTGGCAGCTATCTAGGAAACCCTGTTGGGTCACTTCCGGTCACATGCCCATTGAGCCCAGTGGGATGGAATCAAGTAGCTTGAGCACCCACACATATCTAATATGGAGCTCCTCACTCAAGGCGCTCAAAACTCCACGGCCAAAGACAAGTTCAGTGCCCAAGCCATTTCCCGCTGCCATGGAAACCAAGTGCTCTGGCAGCACATATGTCTGAAAGTGGATATGACACCTAGGGAAGGGAGTGTGGTGGTGAATGGCAACTGCCCGAAGCAGCAGCACAGCTCTTCCCCTTCCCCTGCCAAAACAACTCCACCTGCCTCATGAACTTCACATACCATCAGCTGTCCTGGCAGCTATCTAGGGAACCCTGTTGGGTCCCTTCCGGTCCCATGCTCATTGAGCCCAGTGGGATGGAATCAAGCAGCTTGAGCACCCACACAAAACGAACAAGGAGTTCCTCACTCAATGCGCTCAAAACTCCACAGCTAAAGACAAGTTCAGTGAACAAGCCATTTCCCACTAGCCATGGAAACCAAGTGGTCTGGCAGCACATATGTCTGAAAGTGGATATGACACCTAGGGAAGGGAGTGTGCTGGTGAATGGCAACTGCCCGAAGCAGCAGCACAGCTCTTCCACTGACAAAACAACTCCACCTGCCTCATGAACTTCAAATACCATCAGCTGTCCTGGCAGCTATCTAGGAAACCCTGTTGGGTCACTTCCGGTCCCATGCCAATTGAGCCCAGTGCGATGGAATCAAGCAGCTTCAGCACCCACACAAAACGAACATGGAGCTCCTCACTCAAGGCGCTAAAACATCCACGGCCAAAGACAAGTTCAGTGCCCAAGCCATTTCCCGCTGCCATGAAAACCAAGTGCTCTGGCAGCACATATGTCTGAAAGTGGATATGACACCTAGGGAAGGGAGTGTGCTGGTGAATGGCAACTGCCCGAAGCAGCAGCACAGCTCTTCCACTGCCAAAACAACTCCACCTGCCTCATGAACTTCACATACCATCAGCTGTCCTGGCAGCTATCTAGGAAACCCTGTTGGGTCACTTCCGGTCCCATGACCATTGAGCCAACTGGGATGGAATCAAGCAGCTTCAGCACCCACACAAAACGAACATGGAGCTCCTCACTCAAGGCGCTCAAAACTCCACAGCCAAAGATAAGTTCAGTGCCCAAGCCATTTCCCACTGCCATGGAAACCAAGTGCTCTGGCAGCACATATGTCTGAAAGTGGATATGACACCTAGGGAAGGGAGTGTGTTGGTGAATGGCAACTGCCCGAAGCAGCAGCACAGCTCTTCCACTGCCAAAACAACTCCACCTGCCTCATGAACTTCACATACCATCAGCTGTCCTGGCAGCTATCTAGGAAACCCTATTGGGTCACTTCCGGTCCCATGCCCATTGAGCACAGTAGGATGGAATCAAGCAGCTTGAGCACCCACACAAAACGAACATGGAGCTCCTCATTCAAGGCACTCAAAACTCCACAGCCAAAGACAAGTTCAGTGTCCAAGCCATTTCCCGCTGCCATGGAAACCAAGTGCTCTGGCAGCACATATGTCTGAAAGTGGATATGACACCTAGGGAAGGGAGTGTGCTGGTGAATGGCAACTGCCCGAAGCAGCAGCACAGCTCTTCCAGTGCCAAAACAACTCCACCTGCCTCATGACCTTCACATACCATCAGCTGTCCTGGCAGCTATCTAGGAAACCCTGTTGGGTCACTTCCGGTCCCATGCCCATTGAGCCCAGGGGGATGGAATCAAGCAGCTTCAGCACCCACACAAAACGAACATGGAGCTCCTCACTCAAGGCGCTCAAAATTCCACAGCCAAAGACAAGTTCAGCGCCCAAGACATTTCCCGCTGCCATGGAAACCAAGTGCTCTGGCAGCACATATATCTGAAAGTGGATATGACACCTAGGGAAGGGAGTGTGCTGGTGAATGGCAACTGCCCGAAGCAGCAGCACAGCTCTTCCAGTGCCAAAACAACTCCACCTGCCTCATGAACTTCACATACCATCAGCTGTCCTGGCAGCTATCTAGGAAACCCTGTTGGGTCACTTCCGGTCCCATGCCCATTGAGCCCAGTGGGATGGAATCAAGGAGTTTGAGCACCCACACAAAACGAACATGGAGCTCCTCACTCAAGGTGCTCAAAACTTCACGGCCAAAGACAAGTTCAGTGCCCAACGCATATCCCGCTGCCATGGAAACCAAGTGCTCTGGCAGCACATATGTCTGAAAGTGGATATGACACCTAGGGAAGGGAGTGTGTTGGTGAATGGCAACTGCCCGAAGCAGCAGCACAGCTCTTCCAGTGCCAAAACAACTCCACCTGCCTCATGAACTTCACATACCATCAGCTGTCCTGGCAGCTATCTAGGAAACCCTGTTGGCTCACTTACGGTCCCGTGCCCATTGAGCCCAGTCGGATGGAATCAAGCAGCTTCAGCACCCACACAAAACGAACATGGAGCTCCTCACTCAAGGCGCTCAAAGTCCACGAACAAAGACAAGTTCAGTGCCGAAGCCATTTCCCGCTGCCATGGAAACCAAGTGCTCTGGCAGCACATATGTCTGAAAGTGGATATGACACCTAGGGAAGGGAGTGTGTTGGTGAATGGCAACTGCCCGAAGCAGCAGCACAGCTCTTCCACTGCCAAAACAACTCCACCTGCCTCATGAACTTCACATACCATCAGCTGTCCTGGCAGCTATCTAGGAAACCCTGTTGGGTCACTTCCGGTCACATGCCCATTGAGCCCAGTGGGATGGAATCAAGTAGCTTGAGCACCCACACATATCTAATATGGAGCTCCTCACTCAAGGCGCTCAAAACTCCACGGCCAAAGACAAGTTCAGTGCCCAAGCCATTTCCCGCTGCCATGGAAACCAAGTGCTCTGGCAGCACATATGTCTGAAAGTGGATATGACACCTAGGGAAGGGAGTGTGGTGGTGAATGGCAACTGCCCGAAGCAGCAGCACAGCTCTTCCCCTTCCCCTGCCAAAACAACTCCACCTGCCTCATGAACTTCACATACCATCAGCTGTCCTGGCAGCTATCTAGGGAACCCTGTTGGGTCCCTTCCGGTCCCATGCTCATTGAGCCCAGTGGGATGGAATCAAGCAGCTTGAGCACCCACACAAAACGAACAAGGAGTTCCTCACTCAATGCGCTCAAAACTCCACAGCTAAAGACAAGTTCAGTGAACAAGCCATTTCCCACTAGCCATGGAAACCAAGTGGTCTGGCAGCACATATGTCTGAAAGTGGATATGACACCTAGGGAAGGGAGTGTGCTGGTGAATGGCAACTGAACAAAGCAGCAGCAGCACAGCTCTTCCACTGCCAAAACAACTCCACCTGCCTCATGAACTTCACATACCATCAGCTTTCCTGGCAGCTATCTAGGAAACCCTGTTGGGTTACTTCCGGTCCCATGCCCATTGAGCCCAGTGGGATGGAATCAAGCAGCTTCAGCACACACACAAAACGAACATGGAGCTCCTCACTCAAGGCGCTCCAAACTCCACAGCCAAAGACAAGTTCAGTGCCCAAGCCATTTCCCGCTGCCATGGAAACCAAGTGCTCTGGCAGCACATATGTCTGAAAGTGGATATGACACCTAGGGAAGGGAGTGTGCTGGTGAATGGCAACTGCCTGAAGCAGCAGCACAGCTCTTCCAGTGCCAAAACAACTCCACCTGCCTCATGAACTTCACATACCATCAGCTGTCCTGGCAGCTATGTAGGAAACCCTGTTGGGTCACTTCCGGTCCCATGCCCATTGAGCCCAGAGGGATGGAATCAAGCAGCTTCAGCACCCACACAAATCTAGCATGGAGCTCCTCACTCAAGGCGCTCAAAACTCCATGGCCAAAGACAATTTCAGTGCCCAAGCCATTTCTCGCTGCCATGGAAACCAAGTGCTCTGGCAGCACATATATCTGAAAGTGGATATGACACCTAGGGAAGGGAGTGTGCTGGTGAATGGCAACTGCCCGAAGCAGCAGCACAGCTCTTCCAGTGCCAAAACAACTCCACCTGCCTCATGAACTTCACATACCATCAGCTGTCCTGGCAGCTATCTAGGAAACCCTGTTGGGTCACTTCCGGTCCCATGCCCATTGAGCCCAGTGGGATGGAATCAAGGAGTTTGAGCACCCACACAAAACGAACATGGAGCTCCTCACTCAAGGTGCTCAAAACTTCACGGCCAAAGACAAGTTCAGTGCCCAACGCATATCCCGCTGCCATGGAAACCAAGTGGTCTGGCAGCACATATGTCTGAAAGTGGATATGACACCTAGGGAAGGGAGTGTGTTGGTGAATGGCAACTGCCCGAAGCAGCAGCACAGCTCTTCCAGTGCCAAAACAACTCCACCTGCCTCATGAACTTCACATACCATCAGCTGTCCTGGCAGCTATCTAGGAAACCCTGTTGGCTCACTTCCGGTCCCGTGCCCATTGAGCCCAGTCGGATGGAATCAAGCAGCTTCAGCACCCACACAAAACGAACATGGAGCTCCTCACTCAAGGCGCTCAAAGTCCACGAACAAAGACAAGTTCAGTGCCGAAGCCATTTCCCGCTGCCATGGAAACCAAGTGCTCTGGCAGCACATATGTCTGAAAGTGGATATGACACCTAGGGAAGGGAGTGTGTTGGTGAATGGCAACTGCCCGAAGCAGCAGCACAGCTCTTCCACTGCCAAAACAACTCCACCTGCCTCATGAACTTCACATACCATCAGCTGTCCTGGCAGCTATCTAGGAAACCCTGTTGGGTCACTTCCGGTCACATGCCCATTGAGCCCAGTGGGATGGAATCAAGTAGCTTGAGCACCCACACATATCTAATATGGAGCTCCTCACTCAAGGCGCTCAAAACTCCACGGCCAAAGACAAGTTCAGTGCCCAAGCCATTTCCCGCTGCCATGGAAACCAAGTGCTCTGGCAGCACATATGTCTGAAAGTGGATATGACACCTAGGGAAGGGAGTGTGCTGGTGAATGGCAACTGCCCGAAGCAGCAGCACAGCTCTTCCCCTTCCCCTGCCAAAACAACTCCACCTGCCTCATGAACTTCACATACCATCAGCTGTCCTGGCAGCTATCTAGGAAACCCTGTTGGGTCACTTCCGGTCCCATGCCAATTGAGCCCAGTGCGATGGAATCAAGCAGCTTCAGCACCCACACAAAACGAACATGGAGCTCCTCACTCAAGGCGCTCAAAGTCCACGAACAAAGACAAGTTCAGTGCCCAAGCCATTTCCCGCTGCCATGGAAACCAAGTGCTCTGGCAGCACATATGTCTGAAAGTGGATATGACACCTAGGGAAGGGAGTGTGTTGGTGAATGGCAACTGCCCGAAGCAGCAGCACAGCTCTTCCACTGCCAAAACAACTCCACCTGCCTCATGAACTTCACATACCATCAGCTGTCCTGGCAGCTATCTAGGAAACCCTGTTGGGTCACTTCCGGTCCCATGCCCATTGAGCCCAGTGGGATGGAATCAAGCAGCTTGAGCACACACACAAAACGAACATGGAGCTCCTCACTCAAGGCGCTCAAAACTTCACGGCCAAAGACAAGTTCAGTGCCCAAGCCATTTCCCGCTGCCATGGAAACCAAGTGCTCTGGCAGCACATATGTCTGAAAGTGGATATGACACCTAGGGAAGGGAGTGTGCTGGTGAATGGCAACTGCCCGAAGCAGCAGCACAGCTCTTGCAGTGCCAAAACAACTCCACCTGCCTCATGAACTTCACATACCATCAGCTGTCCTGGCAGCTAACTAGGAAACCCTGTTGGGTCACTTCCGGTCCCATGCCCATTGAGCCCAGTGGGATGGAATCAAGCAGCTTGAGCACCCACACAAAACGAACATGGAGCTCCTCACTCAAGGCGCTCAAAACTCCACGGCCAAAGACAAGTTCAGTGCCCAAGCCATTTCCCGCTGCCATGGAAACCAAGTGCTCTGGCAGCACATATGTCTGAAAGTGGATATGACACCTAGGGAAGGGAGTATGCTGGTGAATGGCAACTGCCCGAAGCAGCAGCACAGCTCTTCCACTGACAAAACAACTCCACCTGCCTCATGAACTTCAAATACCATCAGCTGTCCTGGCAGCTATCTAGGAAACCCTGTTGGGTCACTTCCGGTCCCATGCCAATTGAGCCCAGTGCGATGGAATCAAGCAGCTTCAGCACCCACACAAAACGAACATGGAGCTCCTCACTCAAGGCGCTAAAACATCCACGGCCAAAGACAAGTTCAGTGCCCAAGCCATTTCCCGCTGCCATGAAAACCAAGTGCTCTGGCAGCACATATGTCTGAAAGTGGATATGACACCTAGGGAAGGGAGTGTGCTGGTGAATGGCAACTGCCCGAAGCAGCAGCACAGCTCTTCCACTGCCAAAACAACTCCACCTGCCTCATGAACTTCACATACCATCAGCTGTCCTGGCAGCTATCTAGGAAACCCTGTTGGGTCACTTCCGGTCCCATGACCATTGAGCCAACTGGGATGGAATCAAGCAGCTTCAGCACCCACACAAAACGAACATGGAGCTCCTCACTCAAGGCGCTCAAAACTCCACAGCCAAAGATAAGTTCAGTGCCCAAGCCATTTCCCACTGCCATGGAAACCAAGTGCTCTGGCAGCACATATGTCTGAAAGTGGATATGACACCTAGGGAAGGGAGTGTGTTGGTGAATGGCAACTGCCCGAAGCAGCAGCACAGCTCTTCCACTGCCAAAACAACTCCACCTGCCTCATGAACTTCACATACCATCAGCTGTCCTGGCAGCTATCTAGGAAACAATATTGGGTCACTTCCGGTCCCATGCCCATTGAGCCCAGTAGGATGGAATCAAGCAGCTTGAGCACCCACACAAAACGAACATGGAGCTCCTCATTCAAGGCACTCAAAACTCCACAGCCAAAGACAAGTTCAGTGTCCAAGCCATTTCCCGCTGCAATGGAAACCAAGTGCTCTGGCAGCACATATGTCTGAAAGTGGATATGACACCTAGGGAAGGGAGTGTGCTGGTGAATGGCAACTGCCCGAAGCAGCAGCACAGCTCTTCCAGTGCCAAAACAACTCCACCTGCCTCATGACCTTCACATACCATCAGCTGTCCTGGCAGCTATCTAGGAAACCCTGTTGGGTCACTTCCGGTCCCATGCCCATTGAGCCCAGTGGGATGGAATCAAGCAGCTTCAGCACCCACACAAAACGAACATGGAGCTCCTCACTCAAGGCGCTCAAAATTCCACAGCCAAAGACAAGTTCAGCGCCCAAGACATTTCCCGCTGCCATGGAAACCAAGTGCTCTGGCAGCACATATATCTGAAAGTGGATATGACACCTAGGGAAGGGAGTGTGCTGGTGAATGGCAACTGCCCGAAGCAGCAGCACAGCTCTTCCACTGCCAAAACAACTCCACCTGCCTCATGAACTTCACATACCATCAGCTGTCCTGGCAGCTATCTAGGAAACCCTGTTGGGTCACTTCCGGTCCCATGCCCATTGAGCCCAGTGGGATGGAATCAAGGAGTTTGAGCACCCACACAAAACGAACATGGAGCTCCTCACTCAAGGTGCTCAAAACTTCACGGCCAAAGACAAGTTCAGTGCCCAACGCATATCCCGCTGCCATGGAAACCAAGTGCTCTGGCAGCACATATGTCTGAAAGTGGATATGACACCTAGGGAAGGGAGTGTGTTGGTGAATGGCAACTGCCCGAAGCAGCAGCACAGCTCTTCCAGTGCCAAAACAACTCCACCTGCCTCATGAACTTCACATACCATCAGCTGTCCTGGCAGCTATCTAGGAAACCCTGTTGGCTCACTTACGGTCCCGTGCCCATTGAGCCCAGTCGGATGGAATCAAGCAGCTTCAGCACCCACACAAAACGAACATGGAGCTCCTCACTCAAGGCGCTCAAAGTCCACGAACAAAGACAAGTTCAGTGCCGAAGCCTCTTCCCGCTGCCATGGAAACCAAGTGCTCTGGCAGCACATATGTCTGAAAGTGGATATGACACCTAGGGAAGGGAGTGTGGTGGTGAATGGCAACTGCCCGAAGCAGCAGCACAGCTCTTCCACTGCCAAAACAACTCCACCTGCCTCATGAACTTCACATACCATCAGCTGTCCTGGCAGCTATCTAGGAAACCCTGTTGGGTCACTTCCGGTCACATGCCCTTTGAGCCCAGTGGGATGGAATCAAGTAGCTTGAGCACCCACACATATCTAATATGGAGCTCCTCACTCAAGGCGCTCAAAACTCCACGGCCAAAGACAAGTTCAGTGCCCAAGCCATTTCCCGCTGCCATGGAAACCAAGTGCTCTGGCAGCACATATGTCTGAAAGTGGATATGACACCTAGGGAAGGGAGTGTGGTGGTGAATGGCAACTGCCCGAAGCAGCAGCACAGCTCTTCCCCTTCCCCTGCCAAAACAACTCCACCTGCCTCATGAACTTCACATACCATCAGCTGTCCTGGCAGCTATCTAGGGAACCCTGTTGGGTCCCTTCCGGTCCCATGCTCATTGAGCCCAGTGGGATGGAATCAAGCAGCTTGAGCACCCACACAAAACGAACAAGGAGTTCCTCACTCAATGCGCTCAAAACTCCACAGCTAAAGACAAGTTCAGTGAACAAGCCATTTCCCACTAGCCATGGAAACCAAGTGGTCTGGCAGCACATATGTCTGAAAGTGGATATGACACCTAGGGAAGGGAGTGTGCTGGTGAATGGCAACTGAACAAAGCAGCAGCAGCACACCTCTTCCACTGCCAAAACAACTCCACCTGCCTCATGAACTTCACAAACCATCAGCTGTCCTGGCAGCTATCTAGGAAACCCTGTTGGGTTACTTCCGGTCCCATGCCCATTGAGCCCAGTGGGATGGAATCAAGCAGCTTCAGCACACACACAAAACGAACATGGAGCTCCTCACTCAAGGCGCTCCAAACTCCACAGCCAAAGACAAGTTCAGTGCCCAAGCCATTTCCCGCTGCCATGGAAACCAAGTGCTCTGGCAGCACATATGTCTGAAAGTGGATATGACACCTAGGGAAGGGAGTGTGCTGGTGAATGGCAACTGCCTGAAGCAGCAGCACAGCTCTTCCAGTGCCAAAACAACTCCACCTGCCTCATGAACTTCACATACCATCAGCTCTCCTGGCAGCTATCTAGGAAACCCTGTTGGGTCACTTCCGGTCCCATGCCCATTGAGCCCAGAGGGATGGAATCAAGCAGCTTCAGCACCCACACAAATCTAGCATGGAGCTCCTCACTCAAGGCGCTCAAAACTCCATGGCCAAAGACAATTTCAGTGCCCAAGCCATTTCTCGCTGCCATGGAAACCAAGTGCTCTGGCAGCACATATATCTGAAAGTGGATATGACACCTAGGGAAGGGAGTGTGCTGGTGAATGGCAACTGCCCGAAGCAGCAGCACAGCTCTTCCAGTGCCAAAACAACTCCACCTGCCTCATGAACTTCACATACCATCAGCTGTCCTGGCAGCTATCTAGGAAACCCTGTTGGGTCACTTCCGGTCCCATGCCCATTGAGCCCAGTGGGATGGAATCAAGGAGTTTGAGCACCCACACAAAACGAACATGGAGATCCTCACTCAAGGTGCTCAAAACTTCACGGCCAAAGACAAGTTCAGTGCCCAACGCATATCCCGCTGCCATGGAAACCAAGTGGTCTGGCAGCACATATGTCTGAAAGTGGATATGACACCTAGGGAAGGGAGTGTGTTGGTGAATGGCAACTGCCCGAAGCAGCAGCACAGCTCTTCCAGTGCCAAAACAACTCCACCTGCCTCATGAACTTCACATACCATCAGCTGTCCTGGCAGCTATCTAGGAAACCCTGTTGGCTCACTTCCGGTCCCGTGCCCATTGAGCCCAGTCGGATGGAATCAAGCAGCTTCAGCACCCACACAAAACGAACATGGAGCTCCTCACTCAAGGCGCTCAAAGTCCACGAACAAAGACAAGTTCAGTGCCGAAGCCATTTCCCGCTGCCATGGAAACCAAGTGCTCTGGCAGCACATATGTCTGAAAGTGGATATGACACCTAGGGAAGGGAGTGTGTTGGTGAATG
This sequence comes from Ochotona princeps, assembly GCF_030435755.1. Taxonomy (NCBI): domain Eukaryota; kingdom Metazoa; phylum Chordata; class Mammalia; order Lagomorpha; family Ochotonidae; genus Ochotona; species Ochotona princeps. The sequence goes on along the minus strand of NC_080832.1, from coordinate 144,877,890 downwards.
GCAACTGCCCGAAGCAGCAGCACAGCTCTTCCACTGCCAAAACAACTCCACCTGCCTCATGAACTTCACATACCATCAGCTGTCCTGGCAGCTATCTAGGAAACCCTGTTGGGTCACTTCCAGTCACATGCCCATTGAGCCCAGTGGGATGGAATCAAGTAGCTTGAGCACCCACACATATCTAATATGGAGCTCCTCACTCAAGGCGCTCAAAACTCCACGGCCAAAGACAAGTTCAGTGCCCAAGCCATTTCCCGCTGCCATGGAAACCAAGTGCTCTGGCAGCACATATGTCTGAAAGTGGATATGACACCTAGGGAAGGGAGTGTGCTGGTGAATGGCAACTGCCCGAAGCAGCAGCACAGCTCTTCCCCTTCCCCTGCCAAAACAACTCCACCTGCCTCATGAACTTCACATACCATCAGCTGTCCTGGCAGCTATCTAGGAAACCCTGTTGGGTCCCTTCCGGTCCCATGCTCATTGAGCCCAGTGGGATGGAATCAAGCAGCTTGAGCACCCACACAAAACGAACAAGGAGTTCCTCACTCAATGCGCTCAAAACTCCACAGCTAAAGACAAGTTCAGTGAACAAGCCATTTCCCACTAGCCATGGAAACCAAGTGGTCTGGCAGCACATATGTCTGAAAGTGGATATGACACCTAGGGAAGGGAGTGTGCTGGTGAATGGCAACTGAACAAAGCAGCAGCAGCACACCTCTTCCACTGCCAAAACAACTCCACCTGCCTCATGAACTTCACATACCATCAGCTGTCCTGGCAGCTATCTAGGAAACCCTGTTGGGTTACTTCCGGTCCCATGCCCATTGAGCCCAGTGGGATGGAATCAAGCAGCTTCAGCACACACACAAAACGAACATGGAGCTCCTCACTCAAGGCGCTCCAAACTCCACAGCCAAAGACAAGTTCAGTGCCCAAGCCATTTCCCGCTGCCATGGAAACCAAGTGCTCTGGCAGCACATATGTCTGAAAGTGGATATGACACCTAGGGAAGGGAGTGTGCTGGTGAATGGCAACTGCCCGAAGCAGCAGCACAGCTCTTCCACTGCCAAAACAACTCCACCTGCCTCATGAACTTCACATACCATCAGCTGTCCTGGCAGCTATCTAGGAAACCCTGTTGGGTCACTTCCGGTCCCATGCCCATTGAGCCCAGAGGGATGGAATCAAGCAGCTTGAGCACCCACACAAATCTAGCATGGAGCTCCTCACTCAAGGCGCTCAAAACTCCATGGCCAAAGACAATTTCAGTGCCCAAGCCATTTCTCGCTGCCATGGAAACCAAGTGCTCTGGCAGCACATATGTCTGAATGTGGATATGACACCTAGGGAAGGGAATGTGCTGGTGAATGGCAACTGCCTGAAGCAGCAGCACAGCTCTTCCACTGCCAAAACAACTCCACCTGCCTCATGAACTTCACATACCATCAGCTGTCCTGGCAGCTATCTAGGAAACCCTGTTGGGTCACTTCCGGTCCCATGCCCATTGAGCCCAGTCGGATGGAATCAAGCAGCTTCAGCACCCACACAAAACTAACCTGGAGCTCCTCACTCAAGGCGCTCAAAATTCCACGGCCAAAGACAATTTCAGTGCCCAAGCCATTTCTCGCTGCCATGGAAACCAAGTGCTCTGGCAGCACATATGTCTGAAAGTGGATATGACACCTAGGGAAGGGAGTGTGTTGGTGAATGGCAACTGCCCGAAGCAGCAGCACAGCTCTTCCACTGCCAAAACAACTCCACCTGCCTCATGACCTTCACATACCATCAGCTGTTCTGGCAGCTATCTAGGAAACCCTGTTGGGTCACTTCGGGTCCCATGCCCATTGAGCCCAGTGGGATGGAATTAAGAAGCTTCAGCACCCACACAAAACGAACATGGAGCTCCTCACTCAAGGCGCTAAAAACTCCACAGCCAAAGACAAGTTCAGTGCCCAAGCCATTTCCCGCTGCCATGGAAACCAAGTGCTCTGGCAGCACATATGACTGAAAGTGGATATGACACCTAGGGAAGGGAGTGTGCTGGTGAATGACAACTGCCCGAAGCAGCAGCACAGCTCTTCCAGTGCCAAAACAACTCCACCTGCCTCATGAACTTCACATACCATCAGCTGTCCTGGCAGCTATGTAGGAAACCCTGTTGGGTCACTTCCGGTCCCATGCCCATTGAGCCCAGAGGGATGGAATCAAGCAGCTTCAGCACCCACACAAAACGAACATGGAGCTCCTCACTCAAGGCGCTCAAAACTCCATGGCCAAAGACAAGTTCAGTGCCCAAGCCATTTCCCGCTGCCATGGAAACCAAGTGCTCTGGCAGCACATATGTCTGAAAGTGGATATGACACCTAGGGAAGGGAGTGTGGTGGTGAATGGCAACTGCCCGAAGCAGCAGCACAGCTCTTCCACTGCCAAAACAACTCCACCTGCCTCATGAACTTCACATACCATCAGCTGTCCTGGCAGCTATCTAGGGAACCCTGTTGGGTCCCTTCCGGTCCCATGCTCATTGAGCCCAGTGGGATGGAATCAAGCAGCTTGAGCACCCACACAAAACGAACAAGGAGTTCCTCACTCAATGCGCTCAAAACTCCACAGCTAAAGACAAGTTCAGTGAACAAGCCATTTCCCACTAGCCATGGAAACCAAGTGGTCTGGCAGCACATATGTCTGAAAGTGGATATGACACCTAGGGAAGGGAGTGTGTTGGTGAATGGCAACTGCCCGAAGCAGCAGCACAGCCCTTCCACTGCCAAAACAACTCCACCTGCCTCATGAACTTCACATACCATCAGCTGTCCTGGCAGCTATCTAGGAAACCCTGTTGGGTCACTTCCGGTCCCATGCCCATTGAGCCCAGTGGGATGGAATCAAGCAGCTTCAGCACCCACACAAAACGAACATGGAGCTCCTCACTCAAGGCGCTCAAAATTCCACAGCCAAAGACAAGTTCAGTGCCCAAGACATTTCCCGCTGCCATGGAAACCAAGTGCTCTGGCAGCACATATGTCTGAAAGTGGATATGACACCTAGGGAAGGGAGTGTGCTGGTGAATGGCAACTGCCCGAAGCAGCAGCACAGCTCTTCCACTGCCAAAACAACTCCACCTGCCTCATGAACTTCACATACCATCAGCTGTCCTGGCAGCTATCTAGGAAACCCTGTTGGGTCACTTCCTGTCCCATGCCCATTGAGCCCAGTGGGATGGAATCAAGCAGCTTCAGCACCCACACAAAACGAACATGGAGCTCCTCACTCAAGGCGCTCAAAACTCCACTGCCAAAGACAAGTTCAGTGCCCAAGCCATTTCCCGCTGCCATGGAAACCAAGTGCTCTGGCAGCACGTATCTCTGAAAGTGGATATGACACATAGGGAAGGGAGTGTGTTGGTGAATGGCAACTGCCCGAAGCAGCAGCACAACTCTTCCACTGCCAGTGCCAAAACAACTCCACCTGCCTCATGAACTTCACATACCATCAGCTGTCCTGGCAGCTATCTAGGAAACCCTGTTGGGTCACTTCCGGTCCCATGCCAATTGAGCCCAGTGCGATGGAATCAAGCAGCTTCAGCACCCACACAAAACGAACATGGAGCTCCTAACTCAAGGCGCTAAAACATCCACGGCCAAAGACAAGTTCAGTGCCCAAGCCATTTCCCGCTGCCATGGAAACCAAGTGCTCTGGCAGCACATATGTCTGAAAGTGGATATGACACCTAGGGAAGGGAGTGTGCTGGTGAATGGCAACTGCGCGAAGCAGCAGCACAGCTCTTCCAGTGCCCAAACAACTCCACCTGCCTCATGAACTTCACATACCATCAGCTGTCCTGGCAGCTATCTAGGAAACCCTGTTGGGTCACTTCCGGTCCCATGCCCATTGAGCACAGTAGGATGGAATCAAGCAGCTTGAGCACCCACACAAAACGAACATGGAGCTCCTCACTCAAGGCACTCAAAACTCCACAGCCAAAGACAAGTTCAGTGTCCAAGTCATTTCCCGCTGCCATGGAAACCAAGTGCTCTGGCAGCACATATGTCTGAAAGTGGATATGACACCTAGGGAAGGGAGTGTGCTGGTGAATGGCAACTGCCCGAAGCAGCAGCACAGCTCTTCCACTGCCAAAACAACTCCACCTGCCTCATGACCTTCACATACCATCAGCTCTCCTGGCAGCTATCTAGGAAACCCTGTTGGGTCACTTCCGGTCCCATGCCCATTGAGCCCAGTGGGATGGAATCAAGCAGCTTCAGCACCCACACAAAACGAACATGGAGCTCCTCACTCAAGGCGCTCAAAATTCCACAGCCAAAGACAAGTTCAGCGCCCAAGACATTTCCCGCTGCCATGGAAACCAAGTGCTCTGGCAGCACATATGTCTGAAAGTGGATATGACACCTAGGGAAGGGAGTGTGCTGGTGAATGGCAACTGAACAAAGCAGCAGCAGCACACCTCTTCCACTGCCAAAACAACTCCACCTGCCTCATGAACTTCACATACCATCAGCTGTCCTGGCAGCTATCTAGGAAACCCTGTTGGGTTACTTCCAGTCCCATGCCCATTGAGCCCAGTGGGATGGAATCAAGCAGCTTCAGCACACACACAAAACGAACATGGAGCTCCTCACTCAAGGCGCTCCAAACTCCACAGCCAAAGACAAGTTCAGTGCCCAAGCCATTTCCCGCTGCCATGGAAACCAAGTGCTCTGGCAGCACATATGTCTGAAAGTGGATATGACACCTAGGGAAGGGAGTGTGCTGGTGAATGGCAACTGCCCGAAGCAGCAGCACAGCTCTTCCACTGCCAAAACAACTCCACCTGCCTCATGAACTTCACATACCATCAGCTGTCCTGGCAGCTATCTAGGAAACCCTGTTGGGTCACTTCCGGTCCCATGCCCATTGAGCCCAGTAGGATGGAATCAAGCAGCTTCAGCACCCACACAAAACGAACATGGAGCTCCTCACTCAAGACGCTCAAAACTCCACAGCCAAAGACAAGTTCAGTGCCCAAGCCATTTCCCGCTGCCATGGAAACCAAGTGCTCTGGCAGCACATATGTCTGAAAGTGGATATGACACCTAGGGAAGGGAGTGTGTTGGTGAATGGCAACTGCCCGAAGCAGCAGCACAGCTCTTCCACTGCCAAAACAACTCCACCTGCCTCATGAACTTCACATACCATCAGCTGTCCTGGCAGCTATCTAGGAAACCCTGTTGGGTCACTTCCGGTCCCATGCCCATTGAGCCCAGTGGGATGGAATCAAGCAGCTTCAGCACCCACACAAAACGAACATGGAGCTCCTCACTCAAGGCACTCAAAACTCCACAGCCAAAGACAAGTTCAGTGCCCAAGCCATTTCCCGCTGCCATGGAAACCAAGTGCTCTGGCAGCACATATGTCTGAATGTGGATATGACACCTAGGGAAGGGAATGTGCTGGTGAATGGCAACTGCCTGAAGCAGCAGCACAGCTCTTCCACTGCCAAAACAACTCCACCTGCCTCATGAACTTCACATACCATCAGCTGTCCTGGCAGCTATCTAGGAAACCCTGTTGGGTGACTTCCGGTCCCATGCCCATTGAGCCCAGAGGGATGGAATCAAGCAGCTTCAGCACCCACACAAAACTAACATGGAGCTCCTCACGCAAGGCGCTCAAAACTCCACGGCCAAAGACAATTTCAGTGCCCAAGCCATTTCTCGCTGCAATGGAAACCAAGTGCTCTGGCAGCACATATGTCTGAAAGTGGATATGACACCTAGGGAAGGGAGTGTGTTGGTGAATGGCAACTGCCTGAAGCAGCAGCACAGCTCTTCCAGTGCCAAAACAACTCCACCTGCCTCATGAACTTCACATACCATCAGCTGTCCTGGCAGCTATCTAGGAAACCCTGTTGGGTCTCTTCCGGTCCCATGCCCATTGAGCCCAGTGGGAGGGAATCAAGCAGCTTCAGCACCCACACAAAACGAACATGGAGCTCCTCACTCAAGGCGCTCAAAACTCCACAGCGAAAGACAAGTTCAGTGCCCAAGCCATTTCCCGCTGCCATGGAAACCAAGTGCTCTGGCAGCACATATGTCTGAAAGTGGATATGACACCTAGGGAAGGGAGTGTGTATGTGAATGGCAACTGCCCGAAGCAGCAGCACAGCTCTTCCACTGCCAAAACAACTCCACCTGCCTCATGAACTTCACATACCATCAGCTGTCCTGGCAGCTATCTAGGAAACCCTGTTGGGTCACTTCCGGTCCCATGCCCATTGAGCCCAGTGGGATGGAATCAAGCAGCTTCAGCACCAACACAAATCTAACATGGAGCTCCTCACTCAAGGTGCTCAAAACTCCACAGCCAAAGACAAGTTCAGTGCCCAAGCCATTTCCCGCTGCCATGGAAACCAAGTGCTCTGGCAGCACATATGTCTGAAAGTGGATATGACACCTAGGGAAGGGAGTGTGTTGGTGAATGGCAACTGCCCGAAGCAGCAGCACAGCTCTTCCACTGCCAAAACAACTCCACCTGCCTCATGAACTTCACATACCATCAGCTGTCCTGGCAGCTATCTAGGAAACCCTGTTGGGTCACTTCCGGTCCCATGCCCATTGAGCCCAGTGGGATGGAATCAAGCAGCTTGAGCACCCACACAAAACGAACAAGGAGATCCTCACTCAAGGTGCTCAAAACTCCACGGCCAAGGACAACTTCAGTGCCCAAGCCATTTCTCGCTGCCATGGAAACCAAGTGCTCTGGCAGCACATATGTCTGAAAGTGGATATGACACCTAGGGAAGGGACTGTGCTGGTGAATGGCAACTGCCTGAAGCAGCAGCACAGCTCCTCCAGTGCCAAAACAACTCCACCTGCCTCATGAACTTCACATACCATCAGCTGTCCTGGCAGCTATCTAGGAAATCCTGTTGGGTCACTTCCGGTCCCATGCCCATTGAGCCCAGTGGGATGGAATCAAGCAGCTTCAGCACCCACACAAAACGAACATGGAGCTCCTCACTCAAGACGCTCAAAACTCCACAGCCAACGACAAGTTCAGTGCCCAAGCCATTTCCCGCTGCCATGGAAACCAAGTGCTCTGGCAGCACATATGTCTGAAAGTGGATATGACACCTAGGGAAGGGAGTGTGTTGGTGAATGGCAACTGCCCGAAGCAGCAGCACAGCTCTTCCACTGCCAAAACAACTCCACCTGCCTCATGAACTTCACATACCATCAGCTGTCCTGGCAGCTATTTGGAGAGCCTGTTGGGTCACTTCCGGTCCCATGCCCTTTGAGCACATTATGATATAATCAAGCAGCTTCAGCACCCACACAAAACGAACATGGAGCTCCTTACTCAAGGCGCTCAAAACTCCACAGCCAAAGACAAGTTCAGTGCCCAAGCCATTTCCCGCTGCCATGGAAACCAAGTGCTCTGGCAGCACATATGTCTGAAAGTGGATATGACACCTAGGGAAGGGAGTGTGCTGGGGAATGGCAACTGCCCGAAGCAGCAGCACAGCTCTTCCAGTGCCAAAACAACTCCACCTGCCTCATGAACTTCACATACCATCAGCTGTCCTGGCAGCTATCTAGGAAACCCTGTTGGGTCACTTCCGGTCCCATGCCCATTGAGCCCAGTGGGATGGAATCAAGCAGCTTCAGCACCCACACAAAACGAACATGGAGCTCCTCACTCAAGACGCTCAAAACTCATGGCCAAAGACAAGATCAGTGCCGAAGCCATTTCCCGCTGCCATGGAAACCAAGTGCTCTGGCAGCACATATGTCTGAAAGTGGATATGACACCTAGGGAAGGGAGTGTGCTGGTGAATGGCAACTGAACAAAGCAGCAGCAGCACAGCTCTTCCACTGCCAAAACAACTCCACCTGCCTCATGAACTTCACATACCATCAGCTGTCCTGGCAGCTATCTAGGAAACCCTGTTGGGTCACTTCGGGTCCCATGCCCATTGAGCCCAGTGGGATGGAATCAAGCAGCTTCAGCACCCACACAAAACGAACATGGAGCTCCTTACTCAAGGCGCTCAAAACTCCACAGCCAAAGACAAGTTCAGTGCCCAAGCCATTTCCCGCTGCCATGGAAACCAAGTGCTCTGGCAGCACATATGTCTGAAAGTGGATATGACACCTAGGGAAGGGAGTGTGCTGGTGAATGGCAACTGCCCGAAGCAGCAGCACAGCTCTTCCAGTGCCAAAACAACTCCACCTGCCTCATGAACTTCACATACCATCAGCTGTCCTGGCAGCTATCTAGGAAACCCTGTTGGGTCACTTCCGGTCCCATGCTCATTGAGCCCACTGGGATGGAATCAAGCAGCTTCAGCACCCACACAAAACGAACAAGGAGCTCCTCACTCAAGGTGCTCAAAACTCCACGGCCAAGGACAATTTCAGTGCCCAAACCATTTCTCGCTGCCATGGAAACCAAGTGCTCTGGCAGCACATATGTCTGAAAGTGGATATGACACCTAGGGAAGGGAGTGTGTTGGTGAATGGCAACTGCCAGAAGCAGCAGCACAGCTCCTCCAGTGCCAAAACAACTCCACCTGCCTCATGAACTTCACATACCATCAGCTGTCCTGGCAGCTATCTAGGAAACCCTGTTGGGTCACTTCCGGTCCCATGCCCATTGAGCCCAGTGGGATGGAATCAAGCAGCTTCAGCACCCACACAAAACGAACATGGAGCTCCTCACTCAAGACGCTCAAAACTCCACAGCCAAAGACAAGTTCAGTGCCCAAGCCATTTCCCGCTGCCATGGAAACCAAGTGCTCTGGCAGCACATATGTCTGAAAGTGGATATGACACCTAGGGAAGGGAGTGTGTTGGTGAATGGCAACTGCCCGAAGCAGCAGCACAGCTCTTCCACTGCCAAAACAACTCCACCTGCCTCATGAACTTCACATACCATCAGCTGTCCTGGCAGCTATTTGGAGAGCCTGTTGGGTCACTTCCGGTCCCATGCCCTTTGAGCACATTATGATAGAATCAAGCAGCTTCAGCACCCACACAAAACTAACATGGAGCTCCTTACTCAAGGCGCTCAAAACTCCACAGCCAAAGACAAGTTCAGTGCCCAAGCCATTTCCCGCTGCCATGGAAACCAAGTGCTCTGGCAGCACATATGTCTGAAAGTGGATATGACACCTAGGGAAGGGAGTGTGCTGGTGAATGGCAACTGCCCGAAGCAGCAGCACAGCTCTTCCAGTGCCAAAACAACTCCACCTGCCTCATGAACTTCACATACCATCAGCTGTCCTGGCAGCTATCTAGGAAACCCTGTTGGGTCACTTCCGGTCCCATGCCCATTGAGCCCAGTGGGATGGAATCAAGCAGCTTCAGCACCCACACAAAACGAACATGGAGCTCCTCACTCAAGACGCTCAAAACTCCATGGCCAAAGACAAGTTCAGTGCCGAAGCCATTTCCCGCTGCCATGGAAACCAAGTGCTCTGGCAGCACATATGTCTGAAAGTGGATATGACACCTAGGGAAGGGAGTGTGCTGGTGAATGGCAACTGAACAAAGCAGCAGCAGCACAGCTCTTCCAGTGCCAAAACAACTCCACCTGCCTCATGAACTTCACATACCATCAGCTGTCCTGGCAGCTATCTAGGAAACCCTGTTGGGTCACTTCCGGTCCCATGCCCATTGAGCCCAGTGGGATGGAATCAAGCACCTTGAGCCCCCACACAAATCTAGCATGGAGCTCCTCACTCAAGGCGCTCAAAACTCCACAGCCAAAGACAATTTCAGTGCCCAAGCCATTTCCCGCTGCCATGGAAACCAAGTGCTCTGGCAGCACATATGTCTGAAAGTGGATATGACACCTAGGGAAGGGAGTGTGCTGGTGAATGGCAACTGCCTGAAGCAGCAGCACAGCTCTTCCACTGCCAAAACAACTCCACCTGCCTCATGAACTTCACATACCATCAGCTCTCCTGGCAGCTATCTAGGAAACCCTGTTGGGTCACTTCCGGTCCCATGCCCATTGAGCCCAGTGGGATGGAATCAAGCAGCTTCAGCACCCACACAAAACGAACATGGAGCTCCTCACTCAAGACGCTCAAAACTCCATGACCAAAGACAAGTTCAGTGCCCAAGCCATTTCCCGCTGCCATGGAAACCAAGTGCTCTGGCAGCACATATGTCTGAAAGTGGATATGACACCTAGGGAAGGGAGTGTGCTGGTGAATGGCAACTGAACAAAGCAGCAGCAGCACAGCTCTTCCAGTGCCAAAACAACTCCACCTGCCTCATGAACTTCACATACCATCAGCTGTCCTAGCAGCTATCTAGGAAACCCTGTTGGGTCACTTCCGGTCCCATGCCCATTGAGCCCAGTGGGATGGAATCAAGCAGCTTCAGCACCCACACAAAACGAACATGGAGCTCCTTACTCAAGGCGCTCAAAACTCCACAGCCAAAGACAAGTTCAGTGCCCAAGCCATTTCCCGCTGCCATGGAAATCAAGTGCTCTGGCAGCACATATGTCTGAAAGTGGATATGACACCTAGGGAAGGGAGTGTGGTGGTGAATGGCAACTGCCCGAAGCAGCAGCACAGCTCTTCCAGTGCCAAAACAACTCCTCCTGCCTCATGAACTTCACATACCATCAGCTGTCCTGGCAGCTATCTAGGAAACCCTGTTGGGTCACTTCCGGTCCCATGCCCATTGAGCCCAGTGGGATGGAATCAAGCACCCTGAGCCCCCACACAAATCTAGCATGGAGCTCCTCACTCAAGGCGCTCAAAACTCCACAGCCAAAGACAATTTCAGTGCCCAAGCCATTTCCCGCTGCCATGGAAACCAAGTGGTCTGGCAGCACATATGTCTGAAAGTGGATATGACACCTAGGGAAGGGAGTGTGCTGGTGAATGGCAACTGCCTGAAGCAGCAGCACAGCTCTTCCACTGCCAAAACAACTCCACCTGCCTCATGAATTTCACATACCATCAGCTCTCCTGGCAGCTATCTAGGAAACCCTGTTGGGTCACTTCCGGTCCCATGCCCATTGAGCCCAGTGGGATGGAATCAAGCAGCTTCAGCACCCACACAAAACGAACATGGAGCTCCTCACTCAAGACGCTCAAAACTCCATGGCCAAAGACAAGTTCAGTGCCCAAGCCATTTCCCGCTGCCATGGAAACCAAGTGCTCTGGCAGCACATATGTCTGAAAGTGGATATGACACCTAGGGAAGGGAGTGTGCTGGTGAATGGCAACTGCCCGAAGCAGCAGCACAGCTCTTCCACTGCCAAAACAACTCCACCTGCCTCATGAACTTCACATACCATCAGCTGTCCTGGCAGCAATCTAGGAAACCCTGTTGGGTCACTTCCGGTCCCATGCCCATTGAGCCCAGTGGGATGGAATCAAGCAGCTTGAGCACCCACACAAATCTAGCATGGAGCTCCTCACTCAAGACGCTCAAAACTCCACAGCCAAAGACAAGTTCAGTGCCCAAGCCATTTCCCGCTGCCATGGAAACCAAGTGCTCTGGCAGCACATATGTCTGAAAGTGGATATGACACCTAGGGAAGGGAGTGTACTGGTGAATGGCAAATGCCTGAAGCAGCAGCACAGCTCTTCCAGTGCCAAAACAATTCCACCTGCCTCATGAACTTCACATACCATCAGCTGTCCTGGCAGCTATCTAGGAAACCCTGTTGGGTCACTTCCGGTCCCATGCTCATTGAGCCCAGGGGGATGGAATCAAGCAGCTTGAGCACCCACACAAAACAAACATGGAGCTCCTCACGCAAGGCGCTCAAAACTCCACGGCCAAAGACAAGTTCAGTGCCCAAGCCATTTCCCGCTGCCATGGAAACCAAGTGCTCTGGCAGCACATATGTCTGAAAGTGGATATGACACCTAGGGAAGGGAGTGTGTTGGTGAATGGCAACTGCCCGAAGCAGCAGCACAGCTCCTCCAGCGCCAAAACAACTCCACCTGCCTCATGAACTTCACATACCATCAGCTGTCCTGGCAGCTATCTAGGAAACCCTGTTGGGTCACTTCCGGTCCCATGCCCATTGAGCCCAGTGGGATGGAATCAAGCAGCTTCAGCACCCACACAAAACGAACATGGAGCTCCTCACTCAAGGCGCTCAAAACTCCACAGCCAAAGACAAGTTCAGGGCCCAAGCCATTTCCCGCTGCCATGGGAACCATGTGCTCTGGCAGCACCTATGTCTGAAAGTGGATATGACACCTAGGGAAGGGAGTGTGTATGTGAATGGCAACTGCCCGAAGCAGCAGCACAGCTCTTCCAGTGCCAAAACAACTCCACCTGCCTCATGAACTTCACATACCATCAGCTGTCCTGGCAGCTATCTAGGAAACCCTGTTGGGTCACTTCCGGTCCCATGCCCATTGAGCCCAGTGGGATGGAATCAAGCAGCTTCAGCACCCACACAAAACGAACATGGAGCTCCTCACTCAAGACGCTCAAAACTCCATGGCCAAAGACAAGTTCAGTGCCGAAGCCATTTCCCGCTGCCATGGAAACCAAGTGCTCTGGCAGCACATATGTCTGAAAGTGGATATGACACCTAGGGAAGGGAGTGTGCTGGTGAATGGCAACTGCCCGAAGCAGCAGCACAGCTCTTCCACTGCCAAAACAACTCCACCTGCCTCATGAACTTCACATACCATCAGCTGTCCTGGCAGCAATCTAGGAAACCCTGTTGGGTCACTTCCGGTCCCATGCCCATTGAGCCCAGTGGGATGGAATCAAGCACCTTGAGCCCCCACACAAATCTAGCATGGAGCTCCTCACTCAAGACGCTCAAAACTCCACAGCCAAAGACAAGTTCAGTGCCCAAGCCATTTCCCGCTGTCAGGGAAACCAAGTGCTCTGGCAGCACATATGTCTGAAAGTGGATATGACACCTAGGGAAGGGAGTGTACTGGTGAATGGCAAATGCCTGAAGCAGCAGCACAGCTCTTCCAGTGCCAAAACAACTCCACCTGCCTCATGAACTTCACATACCATCAGCTGTCCTGGCAGCTATCTAGGAAACCCTGTTGGGTCACTTCCGGTCCCATGCCCATTGAGCCCAGTGGGATGGAATCAAGCAGCTTCAGCACCCACACAAAACGAACTTGGAGCTCCTCACTCAAGGCGCTCAAAACTCCATGGCCAAAGACAAGTTCAGTGCCGAAGCCATTTCCCGCTGCCATGGAAACCAAGTGCTCTGGCAGCACATATGTCTGAAAGTGGATATGACACCTAGGGAAGGGAGTGTGTTGGTGAATGGCAACTGCCCGAAGCAGCAGCACGGCTCTTCCTGTGCCAAAACAACTCCACCTGCCTCATGAACTTCACATACCATCAGCTGTCCTGGCAGCTCTCTAGGAAACCCTGTTGGGTCACTTCCGGTCCCATGATCTTTGAGCCCATTGGGATAGAAACAAGCAGCTTCAGCACCCACACAAAACTAACATGGAGCTTTTCACTCAAGGCGCTCAAAACTCCAGGGCCAACGACAAGTTCAGTGCCCAAGCCATTTCCCGCTGCCATGGAAACCAAGTGCTCTGGCAGCACATATGTCTGAAAGTGGATATGACACCTAGGGAAGGGAGTGTGCTGGTGAATGGCAACTGAACAAAGCAGCAGCAGCACAGCTCTTCCAGTGCCAAAACAACTCCACCTGCCTCATGAACTTCACATACCATCAGCTGTCCTAGCAGCTATCTAGGAAACCCTGTTGGGTCACTTCCGGTCCCATGCCCATTGAGCCCAGTGGGATGGAATCAAGCAGCTTCAGCACCCACACAAAACGAACATGGAGCTCCTTACTCAAGGCGCTCAAAACTCCACAGCCAAAGACAAGTTCAGTGCCCAAGCCATTTCCCGCTGCCATGGAAATCAAGTGCTCTGGCAGCACATATGTCTGAAAGTGGATATGACACCTAGGGAAGGGAGTGTGGTGGTGAATGGCAACTGCCCGAAGCAGCAGCACAGCTCTTCCAGTGCCAAAACAACTCCTCCTGCCTCATGAACTTCACATACCATCAGCTGTCCTGGCAGCTATCTAGGAAACCCTGTTGGGTCACTTCCGGTCCCATGCCCATTGAGCCCAGTGGGATGGAATCAAGCACCCTGAGCCCCCACACAAATCTAGCATGGAGCTCCTCACTCAAGGCGCTCAAAACTCCACAGCCAAAGACAATTTCAGTGCCCAAGCCATTTCCCGCTGCCATGGAAACCAAGTGGTCTGGCAGCACATATGTCTGAAAGTGGATATGACACCTAGGGAAGGGAGTGTGCTGGTGAATGGCAACTGCCTGAAGCAGCAGCACAGCTCTTCCACTGCCAAAACAACTCCACCTGCCTCATGAACTTCACATACCATCAGCTCTCCTGGCAGCTATCTAGGAAACCCTGTTGGGTCACTTCCGGTCCCATGCCCATTGAGCCCAGTGGGATGGAATCAAGCAGCTTCAGCACCCACACAAAACGAACATGGAGCTCCTCACTCAAGACGCTCAAAACTCCATGGCCAAAGACAAGTTCAGTGCCCAAGCCATTTCCCGCTGCCATGGAAACCAAGTGCTCTGGCAGCACATATGTCTGAAAGTGGATATGACACCTAGGGAAGGGAGTGTGCTGGTGAATGGCAACTGCCCGAAGCAGCAGCACAGCTCTTCCACTGCCAAAACAACTCCACCTGCCTCATGAACTTCACATACCATCAGCTGTCCTGGCAGCAATCTAGGAAACCCTGTTGGGTCACTTCCGGTCCCATGCCCATTGAGCCCAGTGGGATGGAATCAAGCAGCTTCAGCACCCACACAAATCTAGCATGGAGCTCCTCACTCAAGACGCTCAAAACTCCACAGCCAAAGACAAGTTCAGTGCCCAAGCCATTTCCCGCTGCCAGGGAAACCAAGTGCTCTGGCAGCACATATGTCTGAAAGTGGATATGACACCTAGGGAAGGGAGTGTACTGGTGAATGGCAAATGCCTGAAGCAGCAGCACAGCTCTTCCAGTGCCAAAACAACTCCACCTGCCTCATGAACTTCACATACCATCAGCTGTCCTGGCAGCTATCTAGGAAACCCTGTTGGGTCACTTCCGGTCCCATGCTCATTGAGCCCAGGGGGATGGAATCAAGCAGCTTGAGCACCCACACAAAACAAACATGGAGCTCCTCACGCAAGGCGCTCAAAACTCCACGGCCAAAGACAAGTTCAGTGCCCAAGCCATTTCCCGCTGCCATGGAAACCAAGTGCTCTGGCAGCACATATGTCTGAAAGTGGATATGACACCTAGGGAAGGGAGTGTGTTGGTGAATGGCAACTGCCCGAAGCAGCAGCACAGCTCCTCCAGCGCCAAAACAACTCCACCTGCCTCATGAACTTCACATACCATCAGCTGTCCTGGCAGCTATCTAGGAAACCCTGTTGGGTCACTTCCGGTCCCATGCCCATTGAGCCCAGTGGGATGGAATCAAGCAGCTTCAGCACCCACACAAAACGAACATGGAGCTCCTCACTCAAGGCGCTCAAAACTCCACAGCCAAAGACAAGTTCAGGGCCCAAGCCATTTCCCGCTGCCATGGGAACCATGTGCTCTGGCAGCACCTATGTCTGAAAGTGGATATGACACCTAGGGAAGGGAGTGTGTATGTGAATGGCAACTGCCCGAAGCAGCAGCACAGCTCTTCCAGTGCCAAAACAACTCCACCTGCCTCATGAACTTCACATACCATCAGCTGTCCTGGCAGCTATCTAGGAAACCCTGTTGGGTCACTTCCGGTCCCATGCCCATTGAGCCCAGTGGGATGGAATCAAGCAGCTTCAGCACCCACACAAAACGAACATGGAGCTCCTCACTCAAGACGCTCAAAACTCCATGGCCAAAGACAAGTTCAGTGCCGAAGCCATTTCCCGCTGCCATGGAAACCAAGTGCTCTGGCAGCACATATGTCTGAAAGTGGATATGACACCTAGGGAAGGGAGTGTGCTGGTGAATGGCAACTGCCCGAAGCAGCAGCACAGCTCTTCCACTGCCAAAACAACTCCACCTGCCTCATGAACTTCACATACCATCAGCTGTCCTGGCAGCAATCTAGGAAACCCTGTTGGGTCACTTCCGGTCCCATGCCCATTGAGCCCAGTGGGATGGAATCAAGCACCTTGAGCCCCCACACAAATCTAGCATGGAGCTCCTCACTCAAGACGCTCAAAACTCCACAGCCAAAGACAAGTTCAGTGCC
Source organism: Ochotona princeps (assembly GCF_030435755.1). NCBI lineage: Eukaryota > Metazoa > Chordata > Mammalia > Lagomorpha > Ochotonidae > Ochotona > Ochotona princeps. The sequence goes on along the minus strand of NC_080832.1, from coordinate 144,861,638 downwards.
CAAGCCATTTCCCGCTGTCAGGGAAACCAAGTGCTCTGGCAGCACATATGTCTGAAAGTGGATATGACACCTAGGGAAGGGAGTGTACTGGTGAATGGCAAATGCCTGAAGCAGCAGCACAGCTCTTCCAGTGCCAAAACAACTCCACCTGCCTCATGAACTTCACATACCATCAGCTGTCCTGGCAGCTATCTAGGAAACCCTGTTGGGTCACTTCCGGTCCCATGCCCATTGAGCCCAGTGGGATGGAATCAAGCAGCTTCAGCACCCACACAAAACGAACTTGGAGCTCCTCACTCAAGGCGCTCAAAACTCCATGGCCAAAGACAAGTTCAGTGCCGAAGCCATTTCCCGCTGCCATGGAAACCAAGTGCTCTGGCAGCACATATGTCTGAAAGTGGATATGACACCTAGGGAAGGGAGTGTGTTGGTGAATGGCAACTGCCCGAAGCAGCAGCACAGCTCTTCCACTGCCAAAACAACTCCACCTGCCTCATGAACTTCACATACCATCAGCTGTCCTGGCAGCTATCTAGGAAACCCTGTTGGGTCACTTCCGGTCCCATGATCTTTGAGCCCATTGGGATAGAAACAAGCAGCTTCAGCACCCACACAAAACTAACATGGAGCTTTTCACTCAAGGCGCTCAAAACTCCAGGGCCAACGACAAGTTCAGTGCCCAAGCCATTTCCCGCTGCCATGGAAACCAAGTGCTCTGGCAGCACATATGTCTGAAAGTGGATATGACACCTAGGGAAGGGAGTGTGCTGGTGAATGGCAACTGAACAAAGCAGCAGCAGCACAGCTCTTCCACTGCCAAAACAACTCCACCTGCCTCATGAACTTCACATACCATCAGCTGTCCTGGCAGCTATCTAGGAAACCCTGTTGGGTCACTTCCGGTCCCATGCCCATTGAACCCAGTGGGATGGAATCAAGCAGCTTCAGCACCCACACAAAACGAACATGGAGCTCCTTACTCAAGGCGCTCAAAACTCCACAGCCAAAGACAAGTTCAGTGCCCAAGCCATTTCCCGCTGCCATGGAAATCAAGTGCTCTGGCAGCACATATGTCTGAAAGTGGATATGACACCTAGGGAAGGGAGTGTGCTGGTGAATGGCAACTGCCTGAAGCAGCAGCACAGCTCTTCCCCTGCCAAAACAACTCCACCTGCCTCATGAACTTCACATACCATCAGCTGTCCTGGCAGCAATCTAGGAAACCCTGTTGGGTCACTTCCGGTCCCATGCCCATTGAGCCCAGTGGGATGGAATCAAGCAGCTTGAGCACCCACACAAATCTAGCATGGAGCTCCTCACTCAAGACGCTCAAAACTCCACAGCCAAAGACAAGTTCAGTGCCCATGCCATTTCCCGCTGCCAGGGAAACCAAGTGCTCTGGCAGCACATATGTCTGAAAGTGGATATGACACCTAGGGAAGGGAGTGTACTGGTGAATGGCAAATGCCTGAAGCAGCAGCACAGCTCTTCCAGTGCCAAAACAACTCCACCTGCCTCATGAACTTCACATACCATCAGCTGTCCTGGCAGCTATCTAGGAAACCCTGTTGAGTCACTTCCGGTGCCATGCTCATTGAGCCCAGGGGGATGGAATCAAGCAGCTTGAGCACCCACACAAAACAAACATGGAGCTCCTCACGCAAGGCGCTCAAAACTCCACGGCCAAAGACAAGTTCAGTGCCCAAGCCATTTCCCGCTGCCATGGAAACCAAGTGCTCTGGCAGCACATATGTCTGAAAGTGGATATGACACCTAGGGAAGGGAGTGTACTGGTGAATGGCAACTGCACGAAGCAGCAGCACAGTTCCTCCAGCGCCAAAACAACTCCACCTGCCTCATGAACTTCACATACCATCAGCTGTCCTGGCAGCTATCTAGGAAACCCTGTTGGGTCACTTCCGGTCCCATGCTCATTGAGCCCACTGGGATGGAATCAAGCAGCTTCAGCACCCACACAAAACGAACAAGGAGTTTCTCACGCAAGGCGCTCAAAACTCCACAGCCAAAGACAAGTTCAGTGCCCAAGCCATTTCCCGCTGCCATGGAAACCAAGTGCTCTGGCAGCACATATGTCTGAAAGTGGATATGACACCTAGGGAAGGGAGTGTGTTGGTGAATGGCAACTGAACAAAGCAGCAGCAGCACAGCTCTTCCACTGCCAAAACAACTCCACCTGCCTCATGAACTTCACATACCATCAGCTGTCCTGGCAGCTATCTAGGAAACCCTGTTGGGTCACTTCCGGTCCCATGCCCATTGAGCCCAGTGGGATGGAATCAAGCAGCTTCAGCACCCACAGAAATCTAGTATGGAGCTCCTCACGCAAGGCGCTCAAAACTCCACGGCCAAAGACAATTTCAGTGCCCAAGCCATTTCCCGCTGCCATGGAAACCAAGTGCTCTGGCAGCACATATGTCTGAAAGTGGATATGACACCTAGGGAAGGAAGTGTGTTGGTGAATGGCAACTGCCCGAAGCAGCAGCACAGTTCTTCCACTGCCAAAACAACTCCACCTGCCTCATGAACTTCACATACCATCAGCTGTCCTGACAGCTATCTAGGAAACCCTGTTGGGTCACTTCCGGTCCCATGCCCATTGAGCCCAGTGGGATGGAATCAAGCAGCTTCAGCACCCACACAAAACGAACTTGGAGCTCCTCACTCAAGGCGCTCAAAACTCCATGGCCAAAGACAAGTTCAGTGCCGAAGCCATTTCCCGCTGCCATGGAAACCAAGTGCTCTGGCAGCACATATGTCTGAAAGTAAATATGACACCTAGGGAAGGGAGTGTGCTGGTGAATGGCAACTGCCCGAAGCAGCAGCACAGCTCTTCCACTGCCAAAACAACTCCACCTGCCTCATGAACTTCACATACCATCAGCTGTCCTGGCAGCTATCTAGGAAACCCTGTTGGGTCACTTCCGGTCCCATGATCTTTGAGCCCATTGGGATAGAATCAAGTAGCTTCAGCACCCACACAAAACTAACATGGAGCTTTTCACTCAAGGCGCTCAAAACTCCACGGCCAACGACAAGTTCAGTGCCCAAGCCATTTCCCGCTGCCATGGAAACCAAGTGCTCTGGCAGCACATATGTCTGAAAGTGGATATGACACCTAGGGAAGGGACTGTGCTGGTGAATGGCAACTGAACAAAGCAGCAGCAGCACAGCTCTTCCACTGCCAAAACAACTCCACCTGCCTCATGAACTTCACATACCATCAGCTGTCCTGGCAGCTATCTAGGAAACCCTGTTGGGTCACTTCCGGTCCCATGCCCATTGAGCCCAGGGGGATGGAATCAAGCACCTTGAGCTCCCACACAAATCTAGCATGGAGCTCCTCACTCAAGGCGCTCAAAACTCCACAGTCAAAGACAATTTCAGTGCCCAAGCCATTTCCCGCTGCCATGGAAACCAAGTGCTCTGGCAGCACATATGTCTGAAAGTGGATATGACACCTAGGGAAGGGAGTGTGCTGGTGAATGGCAACTGCCTGAAGCAGCAGCACAGCTCTTCCAGTGCCAAAACAACTCCACCTGCCTCATGAACTTCACATACCATCAGCTCTCCTGGCAGCTATCTAGGAAACCCTGTTGGGTCACTTCTGGTCCCATGCCCATTGAGCCCAGTGGGATGGAATCAAGCAGCTTGAGCACCCACACAAAACGAACATGGAGCTCCTCACTCAAGACGCTCAAAACTCCATGGCCAAAGACAAGTTCAGTGCCCAAGCCATTTCCCGCTGCCATGGAAACCAAGTGCTCTGGCAGCACATATGTCTGAAAGTGGATATGACACCTAGGGAAGGGAGTGTGCTGGTGAATGGCAAGTGCCCGAAGCAGCAGCACAGCTCTTCCACTGCCAAAACAACTCCACCTGCCTCATGAACTTCACATACCATCAGCTGTCCTGGCAGCAATCTAGGAAACCCTGTTGGGTGACTTCCGGTCCCATGCCCATTGAGCCCAGTGGGATGGTATCAAGCAGCTTCAGCACCCACACAAATCTAGCATGGAGCTCCTCACTCAAGACGCTCAAAACTCCACAGCCAAAGACAAGTTCAGTGCCGAAGCCATTTCCCGCTGCCAGGGAAACCAAGTGCTCTGGCAGCACATATGTCTGAAAGTGGATATGACACCTAGGGAAGGGAGTGTACTGGTGAATGGCAAATGCCTGAAGCAGCAGCACAGCTCTTCCAGTGCCAAAACAACTCCACCTGCCTCATGAACTTCACATACCATCAGCTGTCCTGGCAGCTATCTAGGAAACCCTGTTGGGTCACTTCCGGTGCCATGCTCATTGAGCCCAGGGGGATGGAATCAAGCAGCTTGAGCACCCACACAAAACAAACATGGAGCTCCTCACGCAAGGCGCTCAAAACTCCACGGCCAAAGACAAGTTCAGTGCCCAAGCCATTTCCCGCTGCCATGGAAACCAAGTGCTCTGGCAGCACATATGTCTGAAAGTGGATATGACACCTAGGGAAGGGAGTGTGTTGGTGAATGGCAACTGCCCGAAGCAGCAGCACAGCTCCTCCAACGCCAAAACAACTCCACCTGCCTCATGAACTTCACATACCATCAGCTGTCCTGGCAGCTATCTAGGAAACCCTGTTGGGTCACTTCCGGTCCCATGCTCATTGAGCCCACTGGGATGGAATCAAGCAGCTTCAGCACCCACACAAAACGAACAAGGAGTTCCTCACGCAAGGCGCTCAAAACTCCACAGCCAAAGACAAGTTCAGTGCCCAAGCCATTTCCCGCTGCCATGGAAACCAAGTGCTCTGGCAGCACATATGTCTGAAAGTGGATATGACACCTAGGGAAGGGAGTGTGTTGGTGAATGGCAACTGCCCGAAGCAGCAGCACAGCTCTTCCAGTGCCAAAACAACTCCACCTGCCTCATGAACTTCACATACCATCAGCTGTCCTGGCAGCTATCTAGGAAACCCTGTTGGGTCACTTCCGGTCCCATGCCCATTGAGCCCAGGGGGATGGAATCAAGCAGCTTCAGCACCCACAGAAATCTAGTATGGAGCTCCTCACGCAAGGCGCTCAAAACTCCACGGCCAAAGACAAGTTCAGTGCCGAAGCCATTTCCCGCTGCCATGGAAACCAAGTGCTCTGGCAGCACATATGTGTGAAAGTGGATATGACACCTAGGGAAGGGAGTGTGTTGGTGAATGGCAACTGCCCGAAGCAGCAGCACAGCTCTTCCACTGCCAAAACAACTCCACCTGCCTCATGAACTTCACATACCATCAGCTGTCCTGGCAGCTATCTAGGAAACCCTGTTGGGTCACTTCCGGTCCCATGCCCATTGAGCCCAGTGGGATGGAATCAAGCAGCTTGAGCACCCACACAATAAGAACATGGAGCTCCTCACTCAAGGCGCTCAAAACTCCACGGCCAAAGATAAGTTCAGTGCCCATGCCATTTCCCACTGCCATGGAAACCAAGTGCTCTGGCAGCACATATGTCTGAAAGTGGATATGACACCTAGGGAAGGGAGTGTGTTGGTGAATGGCAACTGCCCGAAGCAGCAGCACAGCTCTTCCACTGCCAAAACAACTCCACCTGCCTCATGAACTTCACATACCATCAGCTGTCCTGGCAGCTATCTAGGAAACCCTGTTGGGTCACTTCCGGTCCCATGCCCATTGAGCCCAGTGGGATGGAATCAAGCAGCTTCAGCACCCACACAAATCTAACATGGAGCTCCTCACTCAAGGTGCTCAAAACTCCACAACCAAAGACAAGTTCAGTGCCCAAGCCATTTCCCGCTGCCATGGAAACCAAGTGCTCTGGCAGCACATATGTGTGAAAGTGGATATGACGCCTAGGTAAGGGAGTCTGGTGGTGAGTGGCAACTGCCCGAAGCAGCAGCACAGCTCTTCCACTGCCAAAACAACTCCACCTGCCTCATGAACTTCACATACCATCAGCTGTCCTGGCAGCTATCTAGGAAACCCTGTTGGGTCACTTCCGGTCCCATGCCCATTGAGCCCAGTGGGATGGAATCAAGCAGCTTCAGCACCCACACAAAACGAACATGGAGCTCCTCACTCAAGGCGCTCAAAACTCCACAGCCAAAGACAAGTTCAGTGCCCAAGCCATTTCCCGCTGCCATGGAAACCAAGTGCTCTGGCAGCACATATGTCTGAAAGTGGATATGACACCTAGGGAAGGGACTGTGCTGGTGAATGGCAAGTGCCCGAAGCAGCAGCACAGCTCTTCCAGTGCCAAAACAACTCCACCTGCCTCATGAACTTCACATACCATCAGCTGTCCTGGCAGCTATCTAGGAAACCCTGTTGGGTCACTTCCGGTCCCATGCCCATTGAGCCCAGTGGGATGGAATCAAGCAGCTTCAGCACCCACACAAAACGAACATGGAGCTCCTCACTCAAGGCGCTCAAAACTTCACAGCCAAAGACAAGTTCAGTGCCCAAGCCATTTCCTGCTGCCATGGAAACCAAGTGCTCTGGCAGCACATATGTCTGAAAGTGGATATGACACCTAGGGAAGGGAGTGTGCTGGTGAATGGCAACTGCCTGAAGCAGCAGCACAGCTCTTCCACTGCCAAAACAACTCCACCTGCCTCATGAACTTCACATACCATCAGCTGTCCTGGCAGCTATCTAGGAAACCCTGTTGGGTCACTTCGGGTCCCATGCCCATTGAGCCCAGTGGGATGGAATCAAGCAGCTTCAGCACCCACACAAATCGAACATGGAGCTCCTCACTCAAGGCGCTCAAACTTCCACGACGAAAACAAGTTCAGGGCCCAAGCCATTTCCCTCTGCCCTGGAAACCAAGTGCTCTGGCAGCACATATGTCTGAAAGTGGATATGACACCTAGGGAAGGGAGTGTGCTGGTGAATGGCAACTGCCCGAAGCAGCAGCACAACTCTTCCACTGCCAAAACAACTCCACCTGCCTCATGACCTTCACATACCATCAGCTGTCCTGGCAGCTATCTAGGAAACCCTGTTGGGTCACTTCAGGTCCCATGCCCATTGAGCCCAGTGGGATGGAATCAAGCAGCTTGAGCACCCACACAAAAAGAACATGGAGCTCCTCACTCAAGGCGCTCAAAACTCCACAGCCAAAGACAAGTTCAGGGCCCAAGCCATTTCCCACTGCCATGGAAACCAAGTGCTCTGGCAGCACCTATGTCTGAAAGTGGATATGACACCTAGGGAAGGGAGTGTGTATGTGAATGGCAACTGCCCGAAGCAGCAGCACAGCTCTTCCACTGCCAAAACAACTCCACCTGCCTCATGAACTTCACATACCATCAGCTGTCCTGGCAGCTATCTAGGAAACCCTGTTGGGTCACTTCCGGGCCCATGCCCATTGAGCCCAGTGGGATGGAATCAAGCAGCTTCAGCACCCACACAAAACTAACATGGAGCTCCTCACTCAAGGCGCTCAAAACTCCACAGCCAAAGACAAGTTCAGTCCCCAAGCCATTTCCCGCTGACATGGGAACTAAGTGCTCTGGCAGCACATATGTCTGAAAGTGGATATGACACCTAGGGAAGGGACTGTGCTGGTGAATGGCAACTGCCCAAAGCAGCAGCACAACTCTTCCACTGCCAAAACAACTCCACCTGCCTCATGAACTTCACATACCATCAGCTGTCCTGGCAGCTATCTAGGAAACCCTGTTGGGTCACTTCCGGTCCCATGCCCATTGAGCCCAGTGGGATGGAATCAAGCAGCTTGAGCACCCACACAAAACGAACATGGAGCTCCTCACTCAAGGCGCTCAACACTCCACAGCCAAAGACAAGTTCTGTCCCCAAGCCATTTCCCGCTGCCATGGAAACCAAGTGCTCTGGCAGCACATATGTCTGAAAGTGGATATGACACCTAGGGAACGGAGTGTGCTGGTGAATGGCAAGTGCCCGAAGCAGCAGCACAGCTCTTCCACTGCCAAAACAACTCCACCTGCCTCATGACCTTCACATACCATCAGCTCTCCTGGCAGCTATCTAGGAAACCCTGTTGGGTCACTTCCGGTCCCATGCCCATTGAGCCCAGTGGGATGGAATCAAGCAGCTTCAGCACCCATACAAAACTAACATGGAACTCTTTACTCAAGGCGCTCAAAACTCCAGGCCAAAACAAGTTCAGGGCCCAAGCCATTTCCCGGCTGCCATGGAAACCAAGTGCTCTGGCAGCACATATGTCTGAAAGTGGATATGACACCTAGGGAAGGGAGTTTGTGGGTGAATGGCAACTGCCCGAAGCAGCACCACAGCTCTTCCAGTGCCAAAACAACTCCACCTGCCTCATGAACTTCACATACCATCAGCTGTCCTGGCAGCTATGTAGGAAACCCTGTTGGGTCACTTCCGGTCCCATGCCCATTGAGCCCAGTGGGATGGAATCAAGCAGCTTGATCACCCACAGAAATCTAGTATGGAGCTCCTCACGCAAGGCGCTCAAAACTCCACGGCCAAAGACAAGTTCAGTGCCGAAGCCATTTCCCGCTGCCATGGAAACCAAGTGCTCTGGCAGCACATATGTCTGAAAGTGGATATGACACCTAGGGAAGGGAGTGTGTTGGTGAATGGCAACTGCCCGAAGCAGCAGCACAGCTCTTCCACTGCCAAAACAACTCCACCTGCCTCGTGAACTTCACATACCATCAGCTGTCCTGGCAGCTATCTAGGAAACCCTGTCGGGTCACTTCCGGGCACATGCCCATTGAGCCCAGTGGGATGGAATCAAGCAGCTTCAGCACCCACACAAAACGAACATGGAGCTCCTCATTCAAGACGCTCAAAACTCCACAGCCAAAGACAAGTTCAGTGCCCAAGCCATTTCCCGCTGCCATGGAAACCAAGTGCTCTGGCAGCACCTATGTCTGAAAGTGGATATGACACCTAGGGAAGGGAGTGTGGTGGTGAATGGCAACTGAACAAAGCAGCAGCAGCACAGCTCTTCCACTGCCAAAACAACTCCACCTGCCTCATGACCTTCACATACCATCAGCTGTCCTGGCAGCTATCTAGGAAACCCTGTTGGGTCACTTCAGGTCCCATGCCCATTGAGCCCAGTGGGATGGAATCAAGCAGCTTGCGCACCCACACAAAACGAACATGGAGCTCCTCACTCAAGGTGCTAAAAACTCCACAGCCAAAGACAAGTTCAGTGCCCAAGCCATTTCCCGCTGCCATGGAAACCAAGTGCTCTGGCAGCACATATGTCTGAATGTGGATATGACACCTAGGGAAGGGAGTGTGCTGGTAAATGGCAACTGCCCGAAGCAGCAGCACAGCTCTTCCACTGCCAAAACAACTCCACCTGCCTCATGAACTTCACATACCATCAGCTGTCCTGGCAGCTATCTAGGAAACCCTGTTGGGTCACTTCGGGTCACATGCCCATTGAGCCCAGTGGGATGGAATCAAGCAGCTTCAGCACCCACACAAATCGAACATGGAGCTCCTCACTCAAGGCGCTCAAACTTCCACGACGAAAACAAGTTCAGGGCCCAAGCCATTTCCCTCTGCCCTGGAAACCAAGTGCACTGGCAGCACATATGTCTGAAAGTGGATATGACACCTAGGGAAGGGAGTGTGCTGGTGAATGGCAACTGCCCGAAGCAGCAGCACAACTCTTCCACTGCCAAAACAACTCCACCTGCCTCATGACCTTCACATACCATCAGCTGTCCTGGCAGCTATCTAGGAAACCCTGTTGGGTCACTTCAGGTCCCATGCCCATTGAGCCCACTGGGATGGAATCAAGCAGCTTGAGCACCCACACAAAAAGAACATGGAGCTCCTCACTCAAGGCGCTCAAAACTCCACAGCCAAAGACAAGTTCAGGGCCCAAGCCATTTCCCACTGCCATGGAAACCAAGTGCTCTGGCAGCACCTATGTCTGAAAGTGGATATGACACCTAGGGAAGGGAGTGTGTATGTGAATGGCAACTGCCCGAAGCAGCAGCACAGCTCTTCCACTGCCAAAACAACTCCACCTGCCTCATGAACTTCACATACCATCAGCTGTCCTGGCAGCTATCTAGGAAACCCTGTTGGGTCACTTCCGGTCCCATGCCCATTGAGCCCAGTGGGATGGAATCAAGCAGCTTCAGCACCCACACAAAACGAACATGGAGCTCCTCACTCAAGGCGCTCAAAACTTCACAACCAAAGACAAGTTCAGTGCCCAAGCCATTTCCTGCTGCCATGGAAACCAAGTGCTCTGGCAGCACCTATGTCTGAAAGTGGATATGACACCTAGGGAAGGGACTGTGCTGGTGAATGGCAAGTGCCCGAAGCAGCAGCACAGCTCTTCCAGTGCCAAAGCAACTCCACCTGCCTCATGAACTTCACATAACATCAGCTGTCCTGGCAGCTATCTAGGAAACCCTGTTGGGTCACTTCCGGTCCCATGCCCATTGAGCCCAGTGGGATGGAAACAAGCAGCTTGAACACCCACACAAATCTAACATGGAGCTCCTCACTCAAGGCGCTCAAAACTTCACGGCCGAAGACAAGTTCAGTGCCCAAGCCATTTCCCGCTGCCATGGAAACCAAGTGCTCTGGCAGCACATATGTCTGAAAGTGGATATGACACCTAGGGAAGGGAGTCTGGTGGTGAATGGCAACTGCCCGAAGCAGCAGCACAGCTCTTCCACTGCCAAAACAACTCCACCTGCCTCATGAACTTCACATACCATCAGCTGTCCTGGCAGCTATCTAGGAAACCCTGTTGGGTCACTTCCGGTCCCATGCCCATTGAGCCCAGTGCGATGGAATCAAGCAGCTTCAGCACCCACACAAAACGAACATGGAGCTCCTCACTCAAGACGCTCAAAACTCCACAGCCAAAGACAAGTTCAGGGCCCAAGCCATTTCCCGCTGCCATGGAAACCAAGTGCTCTGGCAGCACATATGTCTGAAAGTGGATATGACACCTAGGGAAGGAACTGTGCTGGTGAATGGCAAGTGCCCGAAGCAGCAGCACAGCTCTTCCACTGCCAAAACAACTCCACCTGCCTCATGAACTTCACATACCATCAGCTGTCCTGGCAGCTATCTAGGAAACCCTGTTGGGTCACTTCCGGTCCCATGCCCATTGAGCCCAGTGGGATGGAATCAAGCAGCTTCAGCACCCACACAAAACTAACATGGAGCTCCTCACTCAAGACGATCAAAACTCCACAGCCAAAGACAAGTTCAGTCCCCAAGCCATTTCCCGCTGACATGGGAACCAAGTGCTCTGGCAGCACATATGTCTGAAAGTGGATATGACACCTAGGGAAGGGACTGTGCTGGTGAATGGCAACTGCCCGAAGCAGCAGCACAGCTCTTCTACTGCCAAAACAACTCCACCTGCCTCATGACCTTCACATACCATCAGCTGTCCTGGCAGCTATCTAGGAAACCCTGTTGGGTCACTTCCGGTCCCATGCCCATTGAGCCCAGTGGGATGGAATCAAGCAGCTTCAGCACCCATACAAAACTAACATGGAACTCCTTACTCAAGGCGCTCAAAACTCCAGGCCAAAACAATTTCAGGGCCCAAGCCATTTCCGGCTGCCATGGAAACCAAGTGCTCTGGCAGCACATATGTCTGAAAGTGGATATGACACCTAGGGAAGGGAGTGTGTGGGTGAATGGCAACTGCCCGAAGCAGCACCACAGCTCTTCCACTGACAAAACAACTCCACCTGCCTCATGAACTTCACATACCATCAGCTGTCCTGGCAGCTATCTAGGAAACCCTGTTGGGTCACTTCCGGTCCCATGCCCATTGAGCCCAGTGGGATGGAATCAAGCAGCTTGAGCACCCACACAAAAAGAACATGGAGCTCCTCACTCAAGGCGCTCAAAACTCCACAGCCAAAGACAAGTTCAGTGCCCAAGCCATTTCCCGCTGCCATGGAAACCAAGTTCTCTGGCAGCACCTATGTCTGAAAGTGGATATGACACCTAGGGAAGGGAGTGTGCTGGTGAATGGCAACTGCCCGAAGCAGCAGCACAGCTCTTCCACTGACAAAACAACTCCACCTGCCTCATGAACTTCACATACCATCAGCTGTCCTGGCAGCTGTCAAGGAAACCCTGTTGGGTCACTTCCGGTCCCATGCCCATTGAGCCCAGTGGGATGGAATCAAGCAGCTTCAGCACCCACACAAAACTAACATGGAGCTCCTTACTCAAGGCGCTCAAAACTCCACGGCCAAAACAAGTTCAGTGCCCAAGCCATTTCCGGCTGCCATGGAAACCAAGTGCTCCGGCAGCACATATGTCTGAAAGTGGATATGACACCTAGGGAAGGGAGTGTGCTGGTGAATGGCAACTGCCCGAAGCAGCAGCACAGCTCTTCCACTGCCAAAACAACTCCACCTGCCTCATGACCTTCACATACCATCAGCTGTCCTGGCAGCTATCTAGGAAACCCTGTTGGGTCACTTCCGGTCCCATGCCCATTGAGCCCACGAGGATGGAATCAAGCAGCTTGCGCACCCACACAAAACGAACATGGAGCTCCTCACTCAAGGTGCTAAAAACTCCACAGCCAAAGACAAGTTCAGTGCCCAAGCCATTTCCCGCTGCCATGGAAACCAAGTGCTCTGGCAGCACATATGTCTGAATGTGGATATGACACCTAGGGAAGGGACTGTGCTGGTAAATGGCAACTGCCCGAAGCAGCAGCACAGCTCTTCCACTGCCAAAACAACTCCACCTGCCTCATGAACTTCACATACCATCAGCTGTCCTGGCAGCTATCTAGGAAACCCTGTTGGGTCACTTCGGGTCACATGCCCATTGAGCCCAGTGGGATGGAATCAAGCAGCTTCAGCACCCACACAAATCGAACATGGAGCTCCTCACTCAAGGCGCTCAAACTTCCACGACGAAAACAAGTTCAGGGCCCAAGCCATTTCCCTCTGCCCTGGAAACCAAGTGCACTGGCAGCACATATGTCTGAAAGTGGATATGACACCTAGGGAAGGGAGTGTGCTGGTGAATGGCAACTGCCCGAAGCAGCAGCACAACTCTTCCACTGCCAAAACAACTCCACTTGCCTCATGACCTTCACATACCATCAGCTGTCCTGGCAGCTATCTAGGAAACCCTGTTGGGTCACTTCAGGTCCCATGCCAATTGAGCCCAGTGGGATGGAATCAAGCAGCTTGAGCACCCACACAAAAAGAACATGGAGCTCCTCACTCAAGGCGCTCAAAACTCCACAGCCAAAGACAAGTTCAGGGCCCAAGCTATTTCCCACTGCCATGGAAACCAAGTGCTCTGGCAGCACCTATGTCTGAAAGTGGATATGACACCTAGGGAAGGGAGTGTGTATGTGAATGGCAACTGCCCGAAGCAGCAGCACAGCTCTTCCACTGCCAAAACAACTCCACCTGCCTCATGAACTTCACATACCATCAGCTGTCCTGGCAGCTATCTAGGAAACCCTGTTGGGTCACTTCCGGGCCCATGCCCATTGAGCCCACTGGGATGGAATCAAGCAGCTTCAGCACCCACACAAAACGAACATGGAGCTCCTCACTCAAGGCGCTCAAAACTTCACAACCAAAGACAAGTTCAGTGCCCAAGCCATTTCCTGCTGCCATGGAAACCAAGTGCTCTGGCAGCACCTATGTCTGAAAGTGGATATGACACCTAGGGAAGGGACTGTGCTGGTGAATGGCAAGTGCCCGAAGCAGCAGCACAGCTCTTCCAGTGCCAAAGCAACTCCACCTGCCTCATGAACTTCACATACCATCAGCTGTCCTGGCAGCTATCTAGGAAACCCTGTTGGGTCACTTCCGGTCCCATGCCCATTGAGCCCAGTGGGATGGAAACAAGCAGCTTGAACAACCACACAAATCTAACATGGAGCTCCTTACTCAAGGCGCTCAAAACTTCACGGCCGAAGACAAGTTCAGTGCCCAAGCCATTTCCCGCTGCCATGGAAACCAAGTGCTCTGGCAGCACATATGTCTGAAAGTGGATATGACACCTAGGGAAGGGAGTCTGGTGGTGAATGGCAACTGCCCGAAGCAGCAGCACAGCTCTTCCAGTGCCCAAACAACTCCACCTGCCTCATGAACTTCACATACCATCAGCTGTCCTGGCAGCTATCTAGGAAACCCTGTTGGGTCACTTCCGGTCCCATGCCCATTGAGCCCAGTGTGATGGAATCAAGCAGCTTCAGCACCCACACAAAACGAACATGGAGCTCCTCACTCAAGACGCTCAAAACTCCACAGCCAAAGACAAGTTCAGGGCCCAAGCCATTTCCCGCTGCCATGGAAACCAAGTGCTCTGGCAGCACATATGTCTGAAAGTGGATATGACACCTAGGGAAGGAACTGTGCTGGTGAATGGCAAGTGCCCGAAGCAGCAGCACAGCTCTTCCACTGCCAAAACAACTCCACCTGCCTCATGAACTTCACATACCATCAGCTGTCCTGGCAGCTATCTAGGAAACCCTGTTGGGTCACTTCCGGTCCCATGCCCATTGAGCCCAGTGGGATGGAATCAAGCAGCTTCAGCACCCACACAAAACGAACATGGAGCTCCTCACTCAAGGCGCTCAAAACTCCACGGCCAAAGACAAGTTCAGTCCCCAAGCCATTTCCCGCTGACATGGGAACCAAGTGCTCTGGCAGCACATATGTCTGAAAGTGGATATGACACCTAGGGAAGGGAGTGTGCTGGTGAATGGCAAGTGCCCGAAGCAGCAGCACAGCTCTTCTACTGCCAAAACAACTCCACCTGCCTCATGACCTTCACATACCATCAGCTGTCCTGGCAGCTATCTAGGAAACCCTGTTGGGTCACTTCCGGTCCCATGCCCATTGAGCCCAGTGGGATGGAATCAAGCAGCTTCAGCACCCATACAAAACTAACATGGACCTCCTTACTCAAGGCGCTCAAAACTCCAGGCCAAAACAAGTTCAGGGCCCAAGCCATTTCCGGCTGCCATGGAAACCAAGTGCTCTGGCAGCACATATGTCTGAAAGTGGATATGACACCTAGGGAAGGGAGTGTGTGGGTGAATGGCAACTGCCCGAAGCAGCACCACAGCTCTTCCAGTGCCAAAACAACTCCACCTGCCTCATGAACTTCACATACCATCAGCTGTCCTGGCAGCTATGTAGGAAACCCTGTTGGGTCACTTCCGGTCCCATGCCCATTGAGCCCAGTGGGATGGAATCAAGCAGCTTGAGCACCCACACAAAACTAACATGGAGCTCCTCACTCAAGGCGCTCAAAACTCCAAGGCCAAAGACAAGTTCAGGGCCCAAGCCATTTCCCGCTGCCATGGAAACCAAGTGCTCTGGCAGCACATATGTCTGAAAGTGGATATGACACCTAAGGACGGGAGTGTGCTGGTAAATGGCAACTGCCCGAAGCAGCAGCACAGCTCTTCCACTGCCAAAACAACTCCACCTGCCTCATGAACTTCACATACCATCAGCTGTCCTGGCAGCTATCTAGGAAACCCTGTTGGGTCACTTCAGGTCCCATGCCAATTGAGCCCAGTGGGATGGAATCAAGCAGCTTCAGCACCCATACAAAACTAACATGGAGCTCCTTATTCAAGGCGCTCAAAACTCCATGGCCAAAACAAGTTCAGGGCCCAAGCCATTTCCCGCTGCCATGGAAACCAAGTGCTCTGGCAGCACATATGTCTGAAAGTGGATATGACACCTCTGGAAGGGAGTGTGCTGGTGAATGGCAACTGCCCGAAGCAGCAGCACAGCTCTTCCACTGCCAAAACAACTCCACCTGCCTCATGACCTTCACATACCATCAGCTGTCCTGGCAGCTATCTAGGAAACCCTGTTGGGTCACTTCAGGTCCCATGCCCATTGAGCCCAGTGGGATGGAATCAAGCAGCTTCAGCACCCATACAAAACTAACATGGAACTCCTTACTCAAGGCGCTCAAAACTCCAGGCCAAAACAAGTTCAGGGCCCAAGCCATTTCCTGCTGCCATGGAAACCAAGTGCTCTGGCAGCACATATGTCTGAAAGTGGATATGACACCTAGGGAAGGGAGTGTGTGGGTGAATGGCAACTGCCCGAAGCAGCACCACAGCTCTTCCACTGCCAAAACAACTCCACCTGCCTCATGAATTTCACATACCATCAGCTGTCCTGGCAGCTATGTAGGAAACCCTGTTGGGTCACTTCCGGTCCCATGCCCATTGAGCCCAGTGGGATGGAATCAAGCAGCTTGAGCACCCACACAAACGAACATGGAGCTCCTCACTCAAGGCGCTCAAAACTCCAAGGCCAAAGACAAGTTCAGTGCCCAAGCCATTTCCCGCTGCCATGGAAACCAAGTGCTCTGGCAGCACCTATGTCTGAAAGTGGATATGACACCTAGGGAAGGGACTGTGCTGGTGAATGGCAACTGCCCGAAGCAGCAGCACAGCTCTTCCAGTGCCAAAGCAACTCCACCTGCCTCATGAACTTCACATACCATCAGCTGTCCTGGCAGCTATCTAGGAAACCCTGTTGGGTCACTTCCGGTCCCATGCCCATTGAGCCCAGTGCGATGGAATCAAGCAGCTTGAGCACCCACACAAAACTAACATGGAGCTCCTCACTCAAGGCGCTCAAAACTTCACAGCCAAAGACAAGTTCAGTGCCCAAGCCATTTCCCGCTGCCATGGAAACCAAGTGCTCTGGCAGCACATATGTCTGAAAGTGGATATGACACCTAAGGACGGGACTGTGCTGGTAAATGGCAACTGCCCGAAGCAGCAGCACAGCTCTTCCACTGCCAAAACAACTCCACCTGCCTCATGAACTTCACATACCATCAGCTGTCCTGGCAGCTATCTAGGAAACCCTGTTGGGTCACTTCAGGTCCCATGCCAATTGAGCCCAGTGGGATGGAATCAAGCAGCTTCAGCACCCATACAAAACTAACATGGAGCTCCTTATTCAAGGCGCTCAAAACTCCATGGCCAAAACAAGTTCAGGGCCCAAGCCATTTCCCGCTGCCATGGAAACCAAGTGCTCTGGCAGCACATAAGTCTGAAAGTTGATATGACACCTAGGGAAGGGAGTGTGCTGGTGAATGGCAACTGCCCGAAGCAGCAGCACAGCTCTTCCACTGACAAAACAACTCCACCTGCCTCATGAACTTCACATACCATCAGCTGTCCTGGCAGCTATCTAGGAAACCCTGTTGGGTCACTTCCGGTCCCATGCCCATTGAGCCCAGTGGGATGGAATCAAGCAGCTTGAGCACCCACACAAAAAGAACATGGAGCTCCTCACTCAAGGCGCTCAAAACTCCACAGCCAAAGACAAGTTCAGTGCCCAAGCCATTTCCCGCTGCCATGGAAACCAAGTTCTCTGGCAGCACCTATGTCTGAAAGTGGATATGACACCTAGGGAAGGGAGTGTGCTGGTGAATGGCAACTGCCCGAAGCAGCAGCACAGCTCTTCCACTGCCAAAACAACTCCACCTGCCTCATGAACTTCACATACCATCAGCTGTCCTGGCAGCTGTCAAGGAAACCCTGTTGGGTCACTTCCGGTCCCATGCCCATTGAGCCCAGTGGGATGGAATCAAGCAGCTTGAGCACCCACACAAAACTAACATGGAGCTCCTTACTCAAGGCGCTCAAAACTCCACGGCCAAAACAAGTTCAGTGCCCAAGCCATTTCCGGCTGCCATGGAAACCAAGTGCTCCGGCAGCACATATGTCTGAAAGTGGATATGACACCTAGGGAAGGGACTGTGCTGGTGAATGGCAACTGCCCGAAGCAGCAGCACAGCTCTTCCACTGCCAAAACAACTCCACCTGCCTCATGACCTTCACATACCATCAGCTGTCCTGGCAGCTATCTAGGAAACCCTGTTGGGTCACTTCCGGTCCCATGCCCATTGAGCCCAGTGGGATGGAATCAAGCAGCTTGCGCACCCACACAAAACGAACATGGAGCTCCTCACTCAAGGTGCTAAAAACTCCACAGCCAAAGACAAGTTCAGTGCCCAAGCCATTTCCCGCTGCCATGGAAACCAAGTGCTCTGGCAGCACATATGTCTGAATGTGGATATGACACCTAGGGAAGGGACTGTGCTGGTAAATGGCAACTGCCCGAAGCAGCAGCACAGCTCTTCCACTGCCAAAACAACTCCACCTGCCTCATGAACTTCACATACCATCAGCTGTCCTGGCAGCTATCTAGGAAACCCTGTTGGGTCACTTCGGGTCACATGCCCATTGAGCCCAGTGGGATGGAATCAAGCAGCTTCAGCACCCACACAAATCGAACATGGAGCTCCTCACTCAAGGCGCTCAAACTTCCACGACGAAAACAAGTTCAGGGCCCAAGCCATTTCCCTCTGCCCTGGAAACCAAGTGCACTGGCAGCACATATGTCTGAAAGTGGATATGACACCTAGGGAAGGGAGTGTGCTGGTGAATGGCAACTGCCCGAAGCAGCAGCACAACTCTTCCACTGCCAAAACAACTCCACCTGCCTCATGACCTTCACATACCATCAGCTGTCCTGGCAGATATCTAGGAAACCCTGTTGGGTCACTTCAGGTCCCATGCCCATTGAGCCCAGTGGGATGGAATCAAGCAGCTTGAGCACCCACACAAAAAGAACATGGAGCTCCTCACTCAAGGCGCTCAAAACTCCACAGCCAAAGACAAGTTCAGTGCCCAAGCCATTTCCTGCTGCCATGGAAACCAAGTGCTCTGGCAGCACCTATGTCTGAAAGTGGATATGACACCTAGGGAAGGGAGTGTGTATGTGAATGGCAACTGCCCGAAGCAGCAGCACAGCTCTTCCACTGCCAAAACAACTCCACCTGCCTCATGAACTTCACATACCATCAGCTGTCCTGGCAGCTATCTAGGAAACCCTGTTGGGTCACTTCCTGTCCCATGCCCATTGAGCCCACTGGGATGGAATCAAGCAGCTTCAGCACCCACACAAAACGAACATGGAGCTCCTCACTCAAGGCGCTCAAAACTTCACAACGAAAGACAAGTTCAGTGCCCAAGCCATTTCCTGCTGCCATGGAAACCAAGTGCTCTGGCAGCACCTATGTCTGAAAGTGGATATGACACCTAGGGAAGGGACTGTGCTGGTGAATGGCAACTGCCCGAAGCAGCAGCACAGCTCTTCCACTGCCAAAACAACTCCACCTGCCTCATGAACTTCACATACCATCAGCTGTCCTGGCAGCTATCTAGGAAACCCTGTTGGGTCACTTCCGGTCCCATGCCCATTGAGCCCAGTGGGATGGAATCAAGCAGCTTGAGCACCCACACAAAAAGAACATGGAGCTCCTCACTCAAGGCGCTCAAAACTCCACAGCCAAAGACAAGTTCAGTGCCCAAGCCATTTCCCGCTGCCATGGAAACCAAGTGCTCTGGCAGCACCTATGTCTGAAAGTGGATATGACACCTAGGGAAGGGAGTGTGCTGGTGAATGGCAACTGCCCGAAGCAGCAGCACAGCTCTTCCACTGCCAAAACAACTCCACCTGCCTCATGAACTTCACATACCATCAGCTGTCCTGGCAGCTGTCAAGGAAACCCTGTTGGGTCACTTCCGGTCCCATGCCCATTGAGCCCAGTGGGATGGAATCAAGCAGCTTCAGCACCCACACAAAACTAACATGGAGCTCCTTACTCAAGGCGCTCAAAACTCCACGGCCAAAACAAGTTCAGTGCCCAAGCCATTTCCGGCTGCCATGGAAACCAAGTGCTCCGGCAGCACATATGTCTGAAAGTGGATATGACACCTAGGGAAGGGAGTGTGCTGGTGAATGGCAACTGCCCGAAGCAGCAGCACAGCTCTTCCACTGCCAAAACAACTCCACCTGCCTCATGAACTTCACATACCATCAGCTGTCCTGGCAGCTATCTAGGAAACCCTGTTGGGTCACTTCCGGTCCCATGCCCATTGAGCCCAGTGCGATGGAATCAAGCAGCTTCAGCACCCATACAAAACTAATATGGAGCTCCTTACTCAAGGCGCTCAAAACTCCACGGCAAAAACAAGTTCAGGGCCCAAGCCATTTCCCGCTGCCATGGAAACCAAGTGCTCTGGCAGCACATATGTCTGAAAGTGGATATGACACCTAGGGAAGGGAGTGTGTGGGTGAATGGCAACTGCCCGAAGCAGCAGCACAGCTCTTCCACTGCCAAAACAACTCCACCTGCCTCATGAACTTCACATACCATCAGCTGTCCTGGCAGCTATCTAGGAAACCCGTTGGGTCACTTCCGGTCCCATGCCCATTGAGCCCAGTGGGATGGAAACAAGCAGCTTGAACACCCACACAAAACGGACATGGAGCTCCTCACTCAAGGCGCTCAAAACTCCAAGGCCAAAGACAAGTTCAGTGCCCAAGCCATTTCCCGCTGCCATGGAAACCAAGTGCTCTGGCAGCACCTATGTCTGAAAGTGGATATGACACCTAGGGAAGGGAGTGTGCTGGTGAATGGCAAGGGCCCGAAGCAGCAGCACAGCTCTTCCACTGCCAAAACAACTCCACCTGCCTCATGAACTTCACATACCATCAGCTGTCCTGGCAGCTATCTAGGAAACCCTGTTCGGTCACTTCCGGTCCCATGCCCATTGAGCCCAGTGGGATGGAATCAAGCAGCTTCAGCACCCATACAAAACTAATATGGAGCTCCTTACTCAAGGCGCTCAAAACTCCACGGCAAAAACAAGTTCAGGGCCCAAGCCATTTCCCGCTGCCATGGAAACCAAGTGCTCTGGCAGCACATATGTCTGAAAGTGGATATGACACCTAGGGAAGGGAGTGTGTGGGTGAATGGCAACTGCCCGAAGCAGCAGCACAGCTCTTCCACTGCCAAAACAACTCCACCTGCCTCATGAACTTCACATACCATCAGCTGTCCTGGCAGCTATCTAGGAAACCCGTTGGGTCACTTCCGGTCCCATGCCCATTGAGCCCAGTGGGATGGAAACAAGCAGCTTGAACACCCACACAAAACGGACATGGAGCTCCTCACTCAAGGCGCTCAAAACTTCACGGCCAAAGACAAGTTCAGTGCCCAAGCCATTTCCCGCTGCCATGGAAACCAAGTGCTCTGGCAGCACCTATGTCTGAAAGTGGATATGACACCTAGGGAAGGGAGTGTGCTGGTGAATGGCAAGGGCCCGAAGCAGCAGCACAGCTCTTCCAGTGCCAAAACAACTCCACCTGCCTCATGAACTTCACATACCATCAGCTGTCCTGGCAGCTATCTAGGAAACCCTGTTGGGTCACTTCCGGGCCCATGCCCATTGAGCCCAGTGGGATGGAATCAAGCAGCTTCAGCACCCACACAAAACGAACATGGAGCTCCTCACTCAAGGCGCTCAAAACTTCACAGCCAAAGACAAGTTCAGTGCCCAAGCCATTTCCTGCTGCTATGGAAACCAAGTGCTCTGGCAGCACATATGTCTGAAAGTGGATATGACACCTAGGGAAGGGATTGTGCTGGTGAATGGCAACTGCCTGAAGCAGCAGCACAGCTCTTCCAGTGCCAAAACAACTCCACCTGCCTCATGAACTTCACATACCATCAACTGTCCTGGCAGCTATCTAGGAAACCCTGTTGGGTCACTTCCGGTCCCATGCCCATTGAGCCCAGTGGGATGGAAACAAGCAGCTTGAACACCCACACAAAATGAACATGGAGCTCCTCACTCAAGGCGCTCAAAACTTCACGGCCAAAGACAAGTTCAGTGCCCAAGCCATTTCCCGCTGCCATGGAAACCAAGTGCTCTGGCAGCACATATGTCTGAAAGTGGATATGACACCTAGGGTAGGGACTGTGCTGGTGAATGGCAAGTGCCCGACGCAGCAGCACAGCTCTTCCAGTGCCAAAGAAACTCCACCTGCCTCATGAACTTCACATACCATCAGCTGTCCTGGCAGCTATCTAGGAAACCCTGTTGGGTCACTTCCGGTCCCATGCCCATTGAGCCCAGTGGGATGGAATCAAGCAGCTTGAGCACCCACACAAAACTAACAAGGAGCTCCTTATTCAAGGCGCTCAAAACTCCATTGCCAAAACAAGTTCAGGGCCCAAGCCATTTCCCGCTGCCATGGAAACCAAGTGCTCTGGCAGCACATATGTCTGAAAGTGGATATGACACCTAGGGAAGGGAGTGTGCTGGTGAATGGCAAGTGCCCGAAGCAGCAGCACAGCTCTTCCACTGCCAAAACAACTCCACCTGCCTCATGAACTTCACATACCATCAGCTGTCCTGGCAGCTATCTAGGAAACCCTGTTGGGTCACTTCCGGTCCCATGCCCATTGAGCCCAGTGGGATGGAATCAAGCAGCTTGAGCACCCACACAAAAAGAACATGGAGCTCCTCACTCAAGGCGCTCAAAACTCCACAGCCAAAGACAAGTTCAGTGCCCAAGCCATTTCCCGCTGCCATGGAAACCAAGTGCTCTGGCAGCACCTATGTCTGAAAGTGGATATGACACCTAGGGAACGGAGTGTGCTGGTGAATGGCAACTGCCCGAAGCAGCAGCAGCACAGCTGTTCTAGTGCCAAAACAACTCCACCTGTCTCATGAAGTTCACATACCATCAGCTGTCCTGGCAGCTATCTAGGAAACCCTGTTGGCTCACTTCCGGTCCCATGCCCATTGAGCCCAGTGGGATGGAATCAAGCAGCTTCAGCACCCACACAAAACGAACATGGAGCTCCTCACTCAAGGCGCTCAAAACTCCACGGCCAAAACAAGTTCAGTGCCCAAGCCATTTCCGGCTGCCATGGAAACCAAGTGCTCCGGCAGCACATATGTCTGAAAGTGGATATGACACCTAGGGAAGGGACTGTGCTGGTGAATGGCAAGTGCCCGAAGCAGCAGCACAGCTCTTCCACTGCCAAAACAACTCCACCTGCCTCATGAACTTCACATACCATCAGCTGTCCTGGCAGCTATCTATAAAACCCTGTTGGGTCACTTCCGGTCCCATGCCCATTGAGTCCAGTGGGATGGAATCAAGCAGCTTCAGCACCCATACAAAACGAACATGGAGCTCCTCACTCAAGGCGCTCAAAACTTCACAGCCAAAGACAAGTTCACTGCCCAAGCCATTTCCGGCTGCCATGGAAACCAAGTGCTCTGGCAGCACATATGTCTGTAAGTGGATATGACACCTAGGGAAGGGACTGTGCTGGTGAATGGCAACTGCCCGAAGCAGCAGCACAGCTCTTCCACTGCCAAAACAACTCCGCCTGCCTCATGAACTTCACATACCATCAGCTGTCCTGGCAGTTATCTAGGAAACCCTGTTGGGTCACTTCCGGTCCCATGCCCATTGAGCCCAGTGGGATGGAATCAAGCAGCTTGAGCACCCACACAAAACGAACATGGAGGTCCTCACTCAAGGCGCTCAAAACTCCACGGCCAAAGACAAGTTCAGTGCCCAAGCCATTTCCCGCTGCCATGGAAACCAAGTGCTCTGGCAGCACATAGGTCTGAAAGTGGATATGACACCTAGGGAAGGGAGTGTGTTGGTCAATGGCAATGCCCGAAGCAGCAGCACAGCTCTTCCACTACCAAAACAACTCCACCTGCCTCATGAACTTCACATACCATCAGCTGTCCTGGCAGCTATCTAGGAAAACCATGTTGGGTCACTTCCGGTCCCATGCCCATTGAGCCCAGTGGGATGGAATCAAGCACCTTGAGCACCCACACAAATCTAACATCGAGCTCCTCACTCAAGGCGCTCAAAACTCCACAGCCAAAGACAAGTTCAGTTCCCAAGCCATTTCCCGCTGCTATGGAAACCAAGTGCTCTGGCAGCACATAGGTCTGAAAGTGGATATGACACCTAGGGAAGGGACTGTGCTGGTGAATGGCAACTGCCCGAAGCAGCAACACAGCTCTTCCACTGCCAAAACAACTCCACCTGCCTCATGAACTTCACATACCATCAGCTGTCCTGGCAGCTATCTAGGAAACCCTGTTGGGTCACTTCCGGTCCCATGCCCATTGAACCCAGTGGGATGGAATCAAGCAGCTTGAGCACCCACACAAAACGAACATGGAGCTCCTCACTCAAGGCGCTCAAAACTCCACAGCCAAAGACAAGTTCAGTGCCCAAGCCATTTCCCGCTGCCATGGAAACCAAGTGCTCTGGCAGCACATATGTCTGAAAGTGGATATGACACCTAGGGAAGGAAGTGTGTTGGTGAATGGCAACTGCCTGAAGCAGCAGCACAGCTCTTCCCCTGCCAAAACAACTCCACCTGCCTCATGAACTTCACATACCATCAGCTGTCCTGGCAGCTATTTGGAGACCCTGTTGGGTCACTTCCAGTCCCATGCCCATTGAGCCCAGTGGGATGGAATCAAGCAGCTTCAGCACCCACACAAAACGAACATGGAGCTCCTCACTCAAGGCGCTCAAAACTCCACAGCCAAAGACAAGTTCAGTGCCCAAGCCATTTCCCGCTGCCGTGGAAACCAAATGCTCTGGCAGCACATATGTCTGAAAGTGGATATGACACCTAGGGAAGGGAGTGTGCTGGTGAATGGCAACTGCGCGAAGCAGCAGCACAGCTCTCCCACTGCCAAAACAACTCCATCTGCCTCATGAACTTCACATACCATCAGCTGTCCTGGCAGCTATCTATAAAACCCTGTTGGGTCACTTCCGATCCCATGCCCATTGAGCCCAGTGGGATGGAATCAAGCAGCTTCAGCACCCACACAAAACCAACATGGAGCTCCTCACTCAAGGCGCTCAAAACTCCACAGCCAAAGACAAGTTCAGTGCCCAAGCCATTTCCCGCTGCCGTGGAAACCAAGTGCTCTGGCAGCACATATGTCTGAAAGTGGATATGACACCTAGGGAAGGGAGTGTGGTGGTGAATGGCAACTGCCTGAAGCAGCAGCACAGCTCTTCCACTGCCAAAACAACTCCACCTGCCTCATGAACTTCACATACCATCAGCTGTCCTGGCAGCTATCTAGGAAACCCTGTTGGGTCACTTCCGGTCCCATGCCCATTGAGCCCAGTGGGATGGAATCAAGCAGCTTCAGCACCCACACAAATCTAACATGGAGCTCCTCACTCAAGGCACTCAAAACTCCATGGCCAAAGACAAGTTCAGTGCCCAAGCCATTTCCCGCTGCCATGGAAACCAAGTGCTCTGGCAGCACATATGTCTGAAAGTGGATATGACACCTAGGGAAGGGAGTGTGCTGGTGAATGGCTACTGCCCGAAGCAGCAGCACAGCTCTTCCAGTGCCAAAACAAATCCACCTGCCTCATGAACTTCACATACCTTCAGCTGTCCTGGCAGCTATCTAGGAAACCCTGTTGGGTCACTTCTGGACCAATGCCCATTGAGCCCAGTGGGATGGAATCAAGGAGCTTGAGCACCCACACAAAACTAACATGGAGCTCCTCACTCAAGGCGCTCAAAACTCCACGGCCAAAGACAAGTTCAGTGCCCAAGCCATTTCCCGCTGCCATGGAAACCAAGTGCTCTGGCAGCACATATGTCTGAAAGTGGATATGACACCTAGGGAAGGGAGTGTGCTGGTGAATGGCTACTGCCCGAAGCAGCAGCACAGCTCTTCCACTGCCAAAACAACTCCACCTGCCTCATGAACTTCACATACCATCAGCTGTCCTGGCAGCTATCTAGGAAACCCTGTTGGGTCACTTCCGGTCCCATGCCCATTGAGCCCAGTGGGATGGAATCAAGTAGCTTCAGCACCCACACAAAACGAACATGGAGCTCCTCACTCAAGGCGCTCAAAACTCCACAGCCAAAGACAAGTTCAGTGCCCAAGCCATTTCCCGCTGCCATGGAAACCAAGTGCTCTGGCAGCACATATGTCTGAAAGTGGATATGACACCTAGGGAAGGGAGTGTGCTGGTGAATGGCAACTGCCCGAAGCAGCAGCACAGCTCTCCAATGCCAAAACAACTCCACCTGCCTCATGAACTTCACATACCATCAGCTGTCCTGGCAGCTATCTAGGAAACCCTGTTGGGTCACTTGCGATCCCATGCCCATTGAGCCCACTGGGATGGAATCAAGCAGCTTGAGCACCCACACAAAACGAACATGGAGCTCCTCACTCAAGGCGCTCAAAACTCCACAGCCAAAGACAAGTTCAGTGCCCAAGCCATTTCCCGCTGCCATGGAAACCAAGTGCTCTGGCAGCACATAGGTCTGAAAGTGGATATGACACCTAGGGAAGGGACTGTGCTGGTGAATGGCAACTGCCCGAAGCAGCAGCACAGCTCTTCTACTGCCAAAACAACTCCACCTGCCTCATGAACTTCACATACCATCAGCTGTCCTGGCAGCTATCTAGGAAACCCTGTTGGGTCACTTCCGGTCCCATGCCCATTGAACCCAGTGGGATGGAATCAAGCAGCTTGAGCACCCACACAAAACGAACATGGAGCTCCTCACTCAAGGCGCTCAAAACTCCACAGCCAAAGACAAGTTCAGTGCCCAAGCCATTTCCCGCTGCCATGGAAACCAAGTGCTCTGGCAGCACATATGTCTGAAAGTGGATATGACACCTAGGGAAGGGACTGTGCTGGTGAATGGCAACTGCCTGAAGCAGCAGCACAGCTCTTCCACTGACAAAACAACTCCACCTGCGTCATGAACTTCACATACCATCAGCTGTCCTGGCAGCTATTTGGAGACCCTGTTGGGTCACTTCCAGTCCCATGCCCATTGAGCCCAGTGGGATGGAATCAAGCAGCTTGAGCACCCACACAAAACGAACATGGAGCTCCTCACTCAAGGCGCTCAAAACTCCACAGCCAAAGACAAGTTCAGTGCCCAAGCCATTTCCCGCTGCCGTGGAAACCAAATGCTCTGGCAGCACATATGTCTGTAAGTGGATATGACACCTAGGGAAGGGAGTGTGCTGGTGAATGGCAACTGCGCGAAGCAGCAGCACAGCTGTTCCAGTGCCAAAACAACTCCATCTGCCTCATGAACTTCACATACCATCAGCTGTCCTGGCAGCTATCTAGGAGACCCTGTTGGGTCACTTCTGATCCCATGCCCATTGAGCCCAGTGGGATGGAATCAAGCAGCTTCAGCACCCACACAAAACGAACATGGAGCTCCTCACTCAAGGCGCTCAAAACTCCACAGCCAAAGGCAAGTTCAGTGCCCAAGCCATTTCCCGCTGCCGTGGAAACCAAGTGCTCTGGCAGCACATATGTCTGAAAGTGGATATGACACCTAGGGAAGGGAGTGTGCTGGTGAATGGCAACTGCCTGAAGCAGCAGCACAGCTCTCCCACTGCCAAAACAACTCCTTCTGCCTCATGACCTTCACATACCATCAGCTGTCCTGGCAGCTATCTAGGAAACCCTGTTGGGTCACTTCTGGTCCCATGCCCATTGAGCCCAGTGGGATGGGATCAAGCAGCTTGAGCACCCACACAAAACGAACATGGAGCTCCTCACTCAAGGCGCTCAAAACTCCACGGCCAAAGACAAGTTCAGTGCCCAAGCTATTTCCCGCTGCCATGGAAACTAAAAGCTCTGGCAGCACATATGTCTGAAAGTGGATATGACACCTAGGGAAGGGAGTGTGTTGGTGAATGGCAACTGCCCGAAGCAGCAGCACAGCTCTTCCACTGCCAAAACAACTCCACCTGCCTCATGAACTTCACATACCATCAGCTGTCCTGGCAGCTATCTAGGAAACCCTGTTGGGTCACTTCCGGTCCCATGCCCATTGAGCCCAGTGGGATGGAATCAAGCAGCTTCAGCACCCACACAAATCTAACATGGAGCTCCTCACTCAAGGCACTCAAAACTCCATGGCCAAAGACAAGTTCAGTGCCCAAGCCATTTCCCGCTGCCATGGAAACCAAGTGCTCTGGCAGCACATATGTCTGAAAGTGGATATGACACCTAGGGAAGGGAGTGTGCTGGTGAATGGCTACTGCCCGAAGCAGCAGCACAGCTCTTCCACTGCCAAAACAACTCCACCTGCCTCATGAACTTCACATACCATCAGCTGTCCTGGCAACTATCTAGGAAACCCTGTTGGGTCACTTCCGGTCCCATGCCCATTGAGCCCAGTGGGATGGAATCAAGTAGCTTCAGCACCCACACAAAACGAACATGGAGCTCCTCAGTCAAGGCGCTCAAAACTCCACAGCCAAAGACAAGTTCAGTGCCCAAGCCATTTCCCGCTGCCCTGGAAACCAAGTGCTCTGGCAGCACATATGTCTGAAAGTGGATATGACACCTAGGGAAGGGAGTGTGCTGGTGAATGGCAACTGCCCGAAGCAGCAGCACAGCTCTCCAATGCCAAAACAACTACACCTGCCTCATGAACTTCACATACCATCAGCTGTCCTGGCAGCTATCTAGGAAACCCTGTTGGGTCACTTGCGATCCCATGCCCATTGAGCCCAGTGGGATGGAATCAAGCAGCTTGAGCACCCACACAAAACGAACATGGAGCTCCTCACTCAAGGCGCTCAAAACTCCACAGCCAAAGACAAGTTCAGTGCCCAAGCCATTTCCCGCTGCCATGGAAACCAAGTGCTCTGGCAGCACATATGTCTGAAAGTGGATATGACACCTAGGGAAGGGAGTGTGCTGGTGAATGGCAAGTGCCCGAAGCAGCAGCACAGCTCTTCCACTGCCAAAACAACTCCACCTGCCTCATGAACTTCACATACCATCAGCTGTCCTGGCAGCTATCTAGGAAACCCTGTTGGGTCACTTCCGGTCCCATGCCCATTGAGCCCAGTGGGATGGAATCAAGCAGCTTGAGCACCCAAACAAAACGAACATGGAGCTCCTCACTCAAGGCGCTCCAAACTCCACGGCCAAAGACAAGTTCAGTGCCCAAGCCATTTCCCGCTGCCGTGGTAACCAAGTGCTCTGGCAGCACATAGGTCTGAAAGTGGATATGACACCTAGGGAAGGGAGTGTGCTGGTGAATGGCAACTGCCCGAAGCAGCAGCACAGCTCTTCCACTGCCAAACCAACTCCACCTGCCTCATGAACTTCACATACCATCAGCTGTCCTGGCAGCTATCTAGGAAACCCTGTTGGGTCACTTCCGGGCCCATGCCCATTGAGCCCAGTGGGATGGAATCAAGCAGCTTGAGCACCCACACAAAACGAACATGGAGCTCCTCACTCAAGGCGCTCAAAACTCCACAGCCAAAGACAAGTTCAGTGCCCAAGCCATTTCCCGCTGCCCTGGAAACCAAGTGCTCTGGCAGCACATATGTCTGAAAGTGGATATGACACCTAGGGAAGGGAGTGTGTTGGTGAATGGCAAGTGCCCGAAGAAGCAGCACAGCTCTTCAACTGCCAAAACAACTCCAACTGCCTCATGAACTTCACATACCATCAGCTGTCCTGGCAGCTATCTAGGAAACCCTGTTGGGTCACTTCCAGTCCCATGCCCATTGAGCCCAGTGGGATGGAATCAAGCAGCTTCAGCACCCACACAAAACGAACATGGAGCTCCTCACTCAAGGCGCTCAAAACTCCACGGCCAAAGACAAGTTCAGGGCCCAAGCCATTTCCCGCTGCCATGGAAACCAAGTGCTCTGGCAGCACATATGTCTGAAAGTGGATATGACACCTAGGGAAGGGAGTGTGCTGGTGAATGGCTACTGCCCGAAGCAGCAGCACAGCTCTTCCAGTGCCAAAACAACTCCACCTGCCTCATGAACTTCACATACCATCAGCTGTCCTGGCAGCTATCTAGGAAACCCTGTTGAGTCACTTCCGGTCCCATGCCCATTGAGCCCAGTGGGATGGAATCAAGCAGCTTCAGCACCCACACAAAACGAACATGGAGCTCCTCACTCAAGGCGCTCAAAACTCCACAGCCAAAGACAAGTTCAGTGCCCAAGCCATTTCCCGCTGCCATGGAAACCAAGTGCTCTGGCAGCACATATGTCTGAAAGTGGATATGACACCTAGGGAAGGGAGTGTGGTGGTGAATGGCAAGTGCCCGAAGCAGCAGCACAGCTCTTCAACTTCCAAAACAACTCCAACTGCCTCATGAACTTCACATAAAATCAGCTGTCCTGGCAGCTATCTAGGAAACCCTGTTGGGTCACTTGCGATCCCATGCCCATTGAGCCCAGTGGGATGGAATCAAGCAGCTTGAGCACCCACACAAAACGAACATGGAGCTCCTCACTCAAGGCGCTCAAAACTCCACAGCCAAAGACAAGTTCAGTGCCCAAGCCATTTCCCGCTGCCATGGAAACCAAGTGCTCTGGCAGCACATATGTCTGAAAGTGGATATGACACCTAGGGAAGGGAGTGTGCTGGTGAATGGCAAGTGCCCGAAGCAGCAGCACAGCTCTTCCAGTGCCAAAACAACTCCACCTGCCTCATGAACTTCACATACCATCAGCTGTCCTGGCAGCTATCTAGGAAACCCTGTTGGGTCACTTCCGGTCCCATGCCCATTGAGCCCAGTGGGATGGAATCAAGCAGCTTGAGCACCCAAACAAAACGAACATGGAGCTCCTCACTCAAGGCGCTCCAAACTCCACGGCCAAAGACAAGTTCAGTGCCCAAGCCATTTCCCGCTGCCGTGGTAACCAAGTGCTCTGGCAGCACATAGGTCTGAAAGTGGATATGACACCTAGGGAAGGGAGTGTGCTGGTGAATGGCAACTGCCCGAAGCAGCAGCACAGCTCTTCCACTGCCAAACCAACTCCACCTGCCTCATGAACTTCACATACCATCAGCTGTCCTGGCAGCTATCTAGGAAACCCTGTTGGGTCACTTCCGGGCCCATGCCCATTGAGCCCAGTGGGATGGAATCAAGCAGCTTGAGCACCCACACAAAACGAACATGGAGCTCCTCACTCAAGGCGCTCAAAACTCCACAGCCAAAGACAAGTTCAGTGCCCAAGCCATTTCCCGCTGCCCTGGAAACCAAGTGCTCTGGCAGCACATATGTCTGAAAGTGGATATGACACCTAGGGAAGGGAGTGTGTTGGTGAATGGCAAGTGCCCGAAGAAGCAGCACAGCTCTTCAACTGCCAAAACAACTCCAACTGCCTCATGAACTTCACATACCATCAGCTGTCCTGGCAGCTATCTAGGAAACCCTGTTGGGTCACTTCCAGTCCCATGCCCATTGAGCCCAGTGGGATGGAATCAAGCAGCTTCAGCACCCACACAAAACGAACATGGAGCTCCTCACTCAAGGCGCTCAAAACTCCACGGCCAAAGACAAGTTCAGGGCCCAAGCCATTTCCCGCTGCCATGGAAACCAAGTGCTCTGGCAGCACATATGTCTGAAAGTGGATATGACACCTAGGGAAGGGAGTGTGTTGGTGAATGGCAAGTGCCCGAAGCAGCAGCACAGCTCTTCAACTTCCAAAACAACTGCACCTGCCTCATGAACTTCACATAAAATCAGCTGTCCTGGCAGCTATCTAGGAAACCCTGTTGGGTCACTTCCGGTCCCATGCCCATTGAGCCCAGTGGGATGGAATCAAGCAGCTTGAGCACCCACACAAAACGAACATGGAGCTCCTCACTCAAGGCGCTCAAAACTCCACAGCCAAAGACAAGTTCAGTGCCCAAGCCATTTCCCGCTGCCATGGAAACCAAGTGCTCTGGCAGCACATATGTCTGAAAGTGGATATGACACCTAGGGAAGGGAGTGTGCTGGTGAATGGCTACTGCCCGAAGCAGCAGCACAGCTCTTCCAGTGCCAAAACAACTCCACCTGCCTCATGAACTTCACATACCATCAGCTGTCCTGGCAGCTATCTAGGAAACCCTGTTGAGTCACTTCCGGTCCCATGCCCATTGAGCCCAGTGGGATGGAATCAAGCAGCTTCAGCACCCACACAAAACGAACATGGAGCTCCTCACTCAAGGCGCTCAAAACTCCACAGCCAAAGACAAGTTCAGTGCCCAAGCCATTTCCCGCTGCCATGGAAACCAAGTGCTCTGGCAGCACATATGTCTGAAAGTGGATATGACACCTAGGGAAGGGAGTGTGTTGGTGAATGGCAAGTGCCGGAAGCAGCAGCACAGCTCTTCCACTGCCAAAACAACTCCACCTGCCTCATGAACTTCACATACCATCAGCTGTCCTGGCAGCTATCTAGGAAATCCTGTTGGGTCACTTCCGGTCCCATGCCCATTGAGCCCAGTGGGATGGAATCAAGCAGCTTGAGCACCCACACAAAACGAACATGGAGCTCCTCACGCAAGGCGCTCAAAACTCCACAGCCAAAGACAAGTTCAGTGCCCAAGCCATTTCCCGCTGCCATGGAAACCAAGTGCTCTGGCAGCACATAGGTCTGAAAGTGGATATGACACCTCGGGAAGGGAGTGTGCTGGTGAATGGGAAATGCCCAAAGCAGCAGCACAGCTCTTCCACTGCCAAAACAACTCCACCTGCCTCATGAACTTCACATACCATCAGCTGTCCTGGCAGCTATCTAGGAAACCCTGTTGGGTCACTTCCGGTCCCATGCCCATTGAGCCCAGTGGGATGGAATCAAGCAGCTTCAGCACCCACACAAAACGAACATGGGGCTCCTCAGTCAAGGCGCTCAAAACTCCACAGCCAAAGACAAGTCCAGTGCCCAAGCTATTTCCGGCTGCCATGGAAACCAAGTGCTCTGGCAGCACATATGTCTGAAAGTGGATATGACACCTAGGGAAGGGAGTATGCTGGTGAGTGGCAACTGCCCGAAGTAGCAGCACAGCTCTTCCACTGCCAAAACAACCCCACCTGCCTCATGAACTTCACATACCATCAGCTGTCCTGGCAGCTATCTAGGAAACCCTGTTGGATCACTTCCGGTCCCATGCCCATTGAGCCCAGTGGGATGGAATCAAGCAGCTTGAGCACCCACACAAAACGAACATGGAGCTCCTCACTCAAGGCGCTCAAAACTCCACAGAAAAAGACAAGTTCAGTGCCCAAGCCATTTCCCGCTGCTATGGAAACCAAGTGCTCTGGCATCACATAGGTCTGAAAGTGGATATGACACCTAGGGAAGGGACTGTGCTGGTGAATGGCAACTGCCGGAATCAGCAGCACAGCTCTTCTAGTGCCAAAAAAACTCCACCTGCCTCATGAACTGCACATACCATCAGCTGTCCTGGCAGCTATCTAGGAAACCCTGTTGGGTCACTTCCGGTCCCATGCCCATTGAGCCCAGTGGGATGGAATCAAGCAGCTTGAGCACCCACACAAAACGAACATGGAGCTCCTCACTCAAGGCGCTCAAAACTCCACGGCCAAAGACAAGTTCAGTGCCCAAGCCATTTCCCGCTGCCATGGAAACCAAGTGCTCTGGCAGCACATATGTCTGAAAGTGGATATGACACCTAGGGAAGGGAGTGTGGTGGTGAATGGCAACTGCCCGAAGCAGCAGCACAGCACTTCCACTGCCAAAACAACTCCACCTGCCTCATGAACTTCACATACCATCAGCTGTCCTGGCAGCTATCTAGGAAACCCTGTTGGGTAACTTCCGGTCCCATGCCCATTGAGCCCAGTGGGATGGAATCAAGCAGCTTGAGCACCCACACAAAACGAACATGGAGCTCCTCACCCAAGGCGCTCCAAACACCATGGCCAAAGAGAAGTTCAGTGCCCAAGCCATTTCCCGCTGCCATGGAAACCAAGTGCTCTGGCAGCACATATGTCTGAAAGTGGATATGACACCTAGGGAAGGGACTGTGCTGGTGAATGGCAACTGCCCGAAGCAGCAGCACAGCTCTTCCATTGCCAAAACAACCCCACCTGCCTCATGAACTTCACATACCATCAGCTGTCCTGGCAGCTATCTAGGAAACCCTGTTGGGTCACTTCCGATCCCATGCCCATTGAGCCAGTGGGATGGAATCAAGCAGCTTCAGCACCCACACAAAACGAACATGGAGCTCCTCACTCAAGGCGCTCCAAACTCCACAGCCAAAGACAAGTTCAGTGCCCAAGCCATTTCCCGCTGCCATGGAAACCAAGTGCTCTGGCAGCACATATGTCTGAAAGTGGATATGACACCTAGGGAAGGGAGTGTGCTGGTGAATGGCAAGTACCTGAAGCAGCAGCACAGCTCTTCCAGTGCCAAAACAACTCCACCTGCCTCATGAACTTCACATACCATCAGCTGTCCTGGCAGCTATCTAGGAAACCCTGTTGGGTCACTTCCGGTCCCATGCCCATTGAGCCCAGTGGGATGGAATCAAGCAGCTTGAGCACCCACACAAAACGAACATGGAGCTCCTCACTCAAGGCGCTCAAAACTCCACAGCCAAAGACAAGTTCAGTGCCCAAGCCATTTCCCGCTGCCATGGAAACCAAGTGCTCTGGCAGCACATATGTCTGAAAGTGGATATGACACCTAGGGAAGGGACTGTGCTGGTGAATGGCAACTGCCCGAAGCAGCAGCACAGCTCTTCCAGTGCCAAAACAACTCCACCTGCCTCATGAACTTCACATACCATCAGCTGTCCTGGCAGTTATCTAGGAAACCCTGTTGGGTCACTTCCGGTGCCATGCTCATTGAGCCCAGTGGGATGGAATCAAGCAGCTTCAGCACCCACACAAAACGAACATGGAGCTCCTCATTCAAGGCGCTCAAAACTCCACGGCCAAAGACAAGTTCAGTGCCCAAGCCATTTCCCGCTGCCATGGAAACCAAGTGCTCTGGCAGCACATATGTCTGAAAGTGGATATGACACCTAGGGAAGGGAGTGTGCTGGTGAATGACAACTGCCCGAAGCAGCAGCACAGCTCTTCTAGTGCCAAAACAACTCCACCTGCCTCATGAACTTCACATACCATCAGCTGTCCTGGCAGCTATCAAGGAAACCCTGTTGGGTCACTTCTGGTCCCATGCCCATTGAGCCCAGTGGGATGGGATCAAGCAGCTTGAGCACCCACACAAAACGAACATGGAGCTCCTCATTCAAGGCGCTCAAAACTCCACGGCCAAAGACAAGTTCAGTGCCCAAGCCATTTCCCGCTGCCATGGAAACCAAGTGCTCTGGCAGCACATATGTCTGAAAGTGGATATGACACCTAGGGAAGGGAGTGGGTTGGTGAATGGCAACTGCCCGAAGCAGCAGCTCAGCACTTCCAGTGCCAAAACAACTCCACCTGCCTCATGAACTTCACATGCCATCAGCTGTCCTGGCAGCTATCTAGGAAACCCTGTTGGGTCCCTTCCGGTCCCATGCCCATTGAGCCCAGTGGGATGGAATCAAGCAGCTTGAGCACCCACACAAAACGAACATGGAGCTCCTCACTAAAGGCGCTCCAAACTCCACGGCCAAAGACAAGTTCAGTGCCCAAGCCATTTCCCGCTGCCATGGAAACCAAGTGCTCTGGCAGCACATAGGTCTGAAAGTGGATATGACTCCTAGGGAAGGGAGTGTGGTGGTGAATGGGAAATGCCCAAAGCAGCAGCACAGCTCTTCCACTGCCAAAACAACCCCACCTGCCTCATGAACTTCACATACCATCAGCTGTCCTGGCAGCTATCTAGGAAACCCTGTTGGGTCACTTCCGGTCCCATGCCCATTGAGCCCAGTGGGATGGAATCAAGCAGCTTCAGCACCCACACAAAACGAACATGGGGCTCCTCAGTCAAGGCGCTCAAAACTCCACAGCCAAAGACAAGTCCAGTGCCCAAGCTATTTCCGGCTGCCATGGAAACCAAGTGCTCTGGCAGCACATATGTCTGAAAGTGGATATGACACCTAGGGAAGGGAGTATGCTGGTGAATGGCAACTGCCCGAAGTAGCAGCACAGCTCTTCCACTGCCAAAACAACCCCACCTGCCTCATGAACTTCACATACCATCAGCTGTCCTGGCAGCTATCTAGGAAACCCTGTTGGATCACTTCCGGTCCCATGCCCATTGAGCCCAGTGGGATGGAATCAAGCAGCTTGAGCACCCACACAAAACGAACATGGAGCTCCTCACTCAAGGCGCTCAAAACTCCACAGAAAAAGACAAGTTCAGTGCCCAAGCCATTTCCCGCTGCTATGGAAACCAAGTGCTCTGGCATCACATAGGTCTGAAAGTGGATATGACACCTAGGGAAGGGACTGTGCTGGTGAATGGCAACTGCCCGAAGCAGCAGCACAGCTCTTCTAGTGCCAAAAAAACTCCACCTGCCTCATGAACTGCACATACCATCAGCTGTCCTGGCAGCTATCTAGGAAACCCTGTGGGGTCACTTCCGGTCCCATGCCCATTGAGCCCAGTGGGATGGAATCAAGCAGCTTGAGCACCCACACAAAACGAACATGGAGCTCCTCACTCAAGGCGCTCAAAACTCCACAGCCAAAGACAAGTTCAGTGCCCAAGCCATTTCCCGCTGCCATGGAAACCAAGTGCTCTGGCAGCACATATGTCTGAAAGTGGATATGACACCTAGGGAAGGGACTGTGCTGGTGAATGGCAACTGCCCGAAGCAGCAGCACAGCACTTCCACTGCCAAAACAACTCCACCTGCCTCATGAACTTCACATACCATCAGCTGTCCTGGCAGCTATCTAGGAAACCCTGTTGGGTCACTTCCGGTCCCATGCCCATTGAGCCCAGTGGGATGGAATCAAGCAGCTTCAGCACCCACACAAAACGAACATGGAGCTCCTCACCCAAGGCGCTCCAAACACCATGGCCAAAGAGAAGTTCAGTGCCCAAGCCATTTCCCGCTGCCATGGAAACCAAGTGCTCTGGCAGCACATATGTCTGAAAGTGGATATGACACCTAGGGAAGGGAGTGTGCTGGTGAATGGCAAGTGCCTGAAGCAGCAGCACAGCTCTTCCACAGCCAAAACAACTCCACCTGCCTCATGAACTTCACATACCATCAGCTGTCCTGGCAGCTATCTAGGAAACCCTGTTGGGTCACTTCCGGTCCCATGCCCATTGAGCCCAGTGGGATGGAATCAAGCAGCTTGAGCACCCACACAAAACGAACATGGAGCTCCTCACTCAAGGCGCTCAAAACTCCACAGCCAAAGACAAGTTCAGTGCCCAAGCCATTTCCCGCTGCCATGGAAACCAAGTGCTCTGGCAGCACATATGTCTGAAAGTGGATATGACACCTAGGGAAGGGACTGTGCTGGTGAATGGCAACTGCCCGAAGCAGCAGCACAGCTCTTCCAGTGCCAAAACAACTCCACCTGCCTCATGAACTTCACATACCATCAGCTGTCCTGGCAGCTATCTAGGAAACCCTGTTGGGTCACTTCCGATCCCATGCCCATTGAGCCAGTGGGATGGAATCAAGCAGCTTCAGCACCCACACAAAACGAACATGGAGCTCCTCACTCAAGGTGCTCCAAACTCCACAGCCAAAGACAAGTTCAGTGCCCAAGCCATTTCCCGCTGCCATGGAAACCAAGTGCTGTGGCAGCACATATGTCTGAAAGTGGATATGACACCTAGGGAAGGGAGTGTGCTGGTGAATGGCAAGTGCCTGAAGCAGCAGCACAGCTCTTCCACTGCCAAAACAACTCCACCTGCCTCATGAACTTCACATACCATCAGCTGTCCTGGCAGCTATCTAGGAAACCCTGTTGGGTCACTTCCGGTCCCATGCCCATTGAGCCCAGTGGGATGGAATCAAGCAGCTTGAGCACCCACACAAAACGAACATGGAGCTCCTCACTCAAGGCGCTCAAAACTCCACAGCCAAAGACAAGTTCAGTGCCCAAGCCATTTCCCGCTGCCATGGAAACCAAGTGCTCTGGCAGCACATATGTCTGAAAGTGGATATGACACCTAGGGAAGGGACTGTGCTGGTGAATGGCAACTGCCCGAAGCAGCAGCACAGCTCTTCCACTGCCAAAACAACTCCACCTGCCTCATGAACTTCACATGCCATCAGCTGTCCTGGCAGCTATCTAGGAAACCCTGTTGGGTCACTTCCGGTCCCATGCCCATTGAGCCCAGTGGGATGGAATCAAGCAGCTTCAGCACCCACACAAAACGAACATGGAGCTCCTCACTCAAGGCGCTCAAAACTCCACGGCCAAAGACAAGTTCAGTGCCCAAGCCATTTCCCGCTGCCATGGAAACCAAGTGCTCTGGCAGCACATATGTCTGAAAGTGGATATGACACCTAGGGAAGGGACTGTGCTGGTGAATGGCAACTGCCCGAAGCAGCAGCACAGCTCTTCCACTGCCAAAACAACTCCACCTGCCTCATGAACTTCACATACCATCAGCTGTCCTGGCAGCTATCTAGGAAACCCTGTTGGGTCACTTCCGATCCCATGCCCATTGAGCCCAGTGGGATGGAATCAAACAGCTTGAGCACCCACACAAAACGAACATGGAGCTCCTCACTCAAGGCGCTCAAAACTCCACAGCCAAAGACAAGTTCAGTGCCCAAGCCATTTCCCGCTGCCATGGAAACCAAGTGCTCTGGCAGCACATATGTCTGAAAGTGGATATGACACCTAGGGAAGGGAGTGTGCTGGTGAATGGCAAGTGCCTGAAGCAGCAGCACAGCTCTTCCACTGCCAAAACAACTCCACCTGCCTCATGACCTTCACATACCATCAGCTGTCCTGGCAGCTATCTAGGAAACCCTGTTGGGTCACTTCAGGTCCCATGCCCATTGAGCCCAGTGGGATGGAATCAAGCAGCTTCAGCACCCACACAAAACGAACATGGAGCTCCTCACTCAAGGCGCTCAAAACTCCACGGCCAAAGACAAGTTCAGTGCCCAAGCCATTTCCCGCTGCCGTGGTAACCAAGTGCTCTGGCAGCACATATGTCTGAAAGTGGATATGACACCTAGGGAACTCTGTGTGCTGGTGAATGGCAACTGCCCGAAGCAGCAGCACAGCTCTTCCAGTGCCCAAACAAATCCACCTGCCTCATGAACTTCACATACCATCAGCTGTCCTGGCAGCTCTCTAGGAAACCCTGTTGAGTCACTTCCGGTCCCATGCCCATTGAGCCCAGTGGGATGGAATCAAGCAGCTTGAGCACCTACACAAAACGAACATGGAGCTCCTCACTCAAGGGGCTCAAAACTCCACAGCCAAAGTCAAGTTCAGTGCCCAAGCCATTTCCCGCTGCCATGGAAACCAAGTGCTCTGGCAGCACATATGTCTGAAAGTGGATATGACACCTATGGAAGGGAGTGTGTTGGTGAATGGCAAGTGCCCGAAGCAGCAGCACAGCTCTTCCACTGCCAAAACAACTCCACCTGCCTCATGAACTTCACATACCATCAGCTGTCCTGGCAGCTATCTAGGAAACCCTGTTGGGTCACTTCCGGTCGCATGCACATTGAGCCCAGTGGGATGGAATCAAGCAGCTTCAGCACCCACACAAAACGAACATGGAGCTCCTCACGCAAGGCGCTCAAAACTCCACAGCCAAAGACAAGTTCAGTGCCCAAGCCATTTCCCGCTGCCATGGAAACCAATTGCTCTGGCAGCACATATGTCTGTAAGTGGATATGACACCTAGGGAAGGGAGTGTGTTGGTGAATGGCAAGTGCCCGAAGCAGCAGCACAGCACTTCCACTGCCAAAACAACTCCACCTGCCTCATGAACTTCACATACCATCAGCTGTCCTGGCAGTTATCTAGGAAACCCTGTTGGGTCACTTCTGGTGCCACGACCATTGAGCCCAGTGGGATGGAATCAAGCAGCTTGAGCACCCACACAAAACGAACATGGAGCTCCTCACTCAAGGCGCTCAAAACTCCAAGGCCAAAGACAAGTTCAGTGCCCAAGCCATTTCCCGCTGCCATGGAAACCAAGTGCTCTGGCAGCACATATGTCTGAAAGTGGATATGACACCTAGGGAAGGGAGTGTGCTGATGAATGGCAACTGCCCGAAGCAGCAGCACAGCTCTTCTAGTGCCAAAACAACTCCACCTGCCTCATGAACTTCACATACCATCAGCTGTCCTGGCAGCTATCTAGGAAACCCTGTTGGGTCACTTCCGGTCCCATGCCCCTTGAGCCCAGTGGGATGGGATCAAGCAGCTTGAGCACCCACACAAAACGAACATGGAGCTCCTCACTCAAGGCGCTCAAAACTCCACAGAAAAAGACAAGTTCAGTGCCCAAGCTATTTCCCGCTGTCATGGAAACCAAGTGCTCTGGCAGCACATATGTCTGAAAGTGGATATGACACCTAGGGAAGGGAGTGTGCTGGTGAATGGCAACTGCCCGAAGCAGCAGCACAGCTCTTCCAGTGCCAAAACAACTCCACCTGCCTCATGAACTTCACATACCATCAGCTGTCCTGGCAGCTATCTAAAAAACCATGTTGGGTCACTTCCGGTCCCATGCCCATTGAGCCCAGTGGGATGGAATCAAGAACCTTGAGCACCCACACAAAACGAACATGGAGCTCCTCACTCAAGGCGCTCAAAACTCCACAGCCAAAGACAAGTTCAGTGCCCAAGCCATTTCCCGCTGCCATGGAAACCAAGTGCTCTGGCAGCACATATGTCTGAAAGTGGATATGACACCCAGGGAAGGGAGTATGCTGGTGAATGGCAACTGCCCGAAGCAGCAGCACAGCTCTTCCACTGCCAAAACAACCCCACCTGCCTCATGAACTTCACATACCATCAGCTGTCCTGGCAGCTATCTAGGAAACCCTGTTGGGTCACTTCCGGTCCCATGCACATTGAGCCCAGTGGGATGGAATCAAGCAGCTTGAGCACCCA
Source organism: Ochotona princeps (assembly GCF_030435755.1). Taxonomy (NCBI): domain Eukaryota; kingdom Metazoa; phylum Chordata; class Mammalia; order Lagomorpha; family Ochotonidae; genus Ochotona; species Ochotona princeps. The sequence goes on along the minus strand of NC_080832.1, from coordinate 144,820,921 downwards.
CACAAAACGAACATGGAGCTCCTCACTCAAGGCGCTCAAAACTCCACAGCCAAAGACAAGTTCAGTGCCCAAGCCATTTCCCGCTGCCATGGAAACCAAGTGGTCTGGCAGCACATATGTCTGAAAGTGGATATGACACGTAGGGAAGGGAGTGTGTTGGTGAATGGCAAGTGCCCGAAGCAGCAGCACAGCTCTTCCACTGCCAAAACAACTCCACCTGCCTCATGAACTTCACATACCATCAGCTGTCCTGGCAGCTATCTAGGAAATCCTGTTGGGTCACTTCCGGTCCCATGCCCATTGAGCCCAGTGGGATGGAATCAAGCAGCTTGAGCACCCACACAAAACGAACATGGAGCTCCTCACGCAAGGCGCTCAAAACTCCACAGCCAAAGACAAGTTCAGTGCCCAAGCCATTTCCCGCTGCCATGGAAACCAAGTGCTCTGGCAGCACATATGTCTGAAAGTGGATATGACACCTCGGGAAGGGAGTGTGCTGGTGAATGGGAAATGCCCAAAGCAGCAGCACAGCTCTTCCACTGCCAAAACAACTCCACCTGCCTCATGAACTTCACATACCATCAGCTGTCCTGGCAGCTATCTAGGAAACCCTGTTGGGTCACATCCGGTCCCATGCCCATTGAGCCCAGTGGGATGGAATCAAGCAGCTTCAGCACCCACACAAAACGAACATGGAGCTCCTCACTCAAGGCGCTCAAAACTCCACGGCCAAAGACAAGTTCAGTGCCCAAGCCATTTCCCGCTGCCATGGAAACCAAATGCTCTGGCAACACATATGTCTGAAAGTGGATATGACACCTAGGGAAGGGAGTGTGCTGGTGAATGGCAACTGCCCAAAGCAGCAGCACAGCTCTTCCACTGCCAAAACAACTCCACCTGCCTCATGAACTTCACATACCATCAGCTGTCCTGGCAGCTATCTAGGAAACCCTGTTGGGTCACTTCTGGTCCCATGCCCATTGAACCCAGTGGGATGGGATCAAGCAGCTTCAGCACCCACACAAAACGAACATGGAGCTCCTCACTCAAGGCGCTCCAAACTCCACAGCCAAAGACAAGTTCAGTGCCCAAGCCATTTCCCGCTGCCATGGAAACCAAGTGCTCTGGCAGCACATATGTCTGAAAGTGGATATGACACCTAGGGAAGGGACTGTGCTGGTGAATGGCAACTGCCCGAAGCAGCAGCACAGCTCTTCCAGTGCCAAAACAACCCCACCTGCCTCATGAACTTCACATACCATCAGCTGTCCTGGCAGCTATCTAGGAAACCCTGTTGGGTCACTTCCGATCCCATGCCCATTGAGCCAGTGGGATGGAATCAAGCAGCTTCAGCACCCACACAAAACGAACATGGAGCTCCTCACTCAAGGCGCTCCAAACTCCACAGCCAAAGACAAGTTCAGTGCCCAAGCCATTTCCCGCTGCCATGGAAACCAAGTGCTCTGGCAGCACATATGTCTGAAAGTGGATATGACACCTAGGGAAGGGAGTGTGCTGGTTAATGGCAAGTGCCTGAAGCAGCAGCACAGCTCTTCCACTGCCAAAACAACTCCAACTGCCTCATGAACTTCACATAAAATCAGCTGTCCTGGCAGCTATCTAGGAAACCCTGTTGAGTCACTTCGGGTCCCATGCCCATTGAGCCCAGTGGGATGGAATCAAGCAGCTTCAGCACCCACACAAAACGAACATGGAGCTCCTCACTCAAGGCGCTCAAACCTCCACAGCCAAAGACAAGTTCAGTGCCGAAGCCATTTCCCGCTGCCATGGAAACCAAGTGCTCTGGCAGCACATATGTCTGAAAGTGGATATGACACCTAGGGAAGGGACTGTGCTGGTGAATGGCAACTGCCCGAAGCAGCAGCACAGCTCTTCCACTGCCAAAACAACTCCACCTGCCTCATGAACTTCACATGCCATCAGCTGTCCTGGCAGCTATCTAGGAAACCCTGTTGGGTCACTTCCGGTCCCATGCCCATTGAGCCCAGTGGGATGGAATCAAGCAGCTTCAGCACCCACACAAAACGAACATGGAGCTCCTCACTCAAGGCGCTCAAAACTCCACGGCCAAAGACAAGTTCAGTGCCCAAGCCATTTCCCGCTGCCATGGAAACCAAGTGCTCTGGCAGCACATATGTCTGAAAGTGGATATGACACCTAGGGAAGGGAGTGTGCTGGTGAATGGCAACTGCCCGAAGCAGCAGCACAGCTCTTCCACTGCCAAAACAACTCCACCTGCCTCATGAACTTCACATACCATCAGCTGTCCTGGCAGCTATCTAGGAAACCCTGTTGGGTCACTTCCGATCCCATGCCCATTGAGCCCAGTGGGATGGAATCAAACAGCTTGAGCACCCACACAAAACGAACATGGAGCTCCTCACTCAAGGCGCTCCAAACTCCACAGCCAAAGACAAGTTCAGTGCCCAAGCCATTTCCCGCTGCCATGGAAACCAAGTGCTCTGGCAGCACCTATGTCTGAAAGTGGATATGACACCTAGGGAAGGGAGTGTGCTGGTGAATGGCAAGTGCCTGAAGCAGCAGCACAGCTCTTCCACTGCCAAAACAACTCCACCTGCCTCATGACCTTCACATACCATCAGCTGTCCTGGCAGCTATCTAGGAAACCCTGTTGGGTCACTTCAGGTCCCATGCCCATTGAGCCCAGTGGGATGGAATCAAGCAGCTTCAGCACCCACACAAAACGAACATGGAGCTCCTCACTCAAGGCGCTCAAAACTCCACGGCCAAAGACAAGTTCAGTGCCCAAGCCATTTCCCGCTGCCGTGGTAACCAAGTGCTCTGGCAGCACATATGTCTGAAAGTGGATATGACACCTAGGGAACTCTGTGTGCTGGTGAATGGCAACTGCCCGAAGCAGCAGCACAGCTCTTCCAGTGCCCAAACAAATCCACCTGCCTCATGAACTTCACATACCATCAGCTGTCCTGGCAGCTATCTAGGAAACCCTGTTGAGTCACTTCCGGTCCCATGCCCATTGAGCCCAGTGGGATGGAATCAAGCAGCTTGAGCACCTACACAAAACGAACATGGAGCTCCTCACTCAAGGGGCTCAAAACTCCACAGCCAAAGTCAAGTTCAGTGCCCAAGCCATTTCCCGCTGCCATGGAAACCAAGTGCTCTGGCAGCACATATGTCTGAAAGTGGATATGACACCTATGGAAGGGAGTGTGTTGGTGAATGGCAAGTGCCCGAAGCAGCAGCACAGCTCTTCCACTGCCAAAACAACTCCACCTGCCTCATGAACTTCACATACCATCAGCTGTCCTGGCAGCTATCTAGGAAACCCTGTTGGGTCACTTCCGGTCGCATGCACATTGAGCCCAGTGGGATGGAATCAAGCAGCTTCAGCACCCACACAAAACGAACATGGAGCTCCTCACGCAAGGCGCTCAAAACTCCACAGCCAAAGACAAGTTCAGTGCCCAAGCCATTTCCCGCTGCCATGGAAACCAATTGCTCTGGCAGCACATATGTCTGTAAGTGGATATGACACCTAGGGAAGGGAGTGTGTTGGTGAATGGCAAGTGCCCGAAGCAGCAGCACAGCACTTCCACTGCCAAAACAACTCCACCTGCCTCATGAACTTCACATACCATCAGCTGTCCTGGCAGTTATCTAGGAAACCCTGTTGGGTCACTTCTGGTGCCACGACCATTGAGCCCAGTGGGATGGAATCAAGCAGCTTGAGCACCCACACAAAACGAACATGGAGCTCCTCACTCAAGGCGCTCAAAACTCCAAGGCCAAAGACAAGTTCAGTGCCCAAGCCATTTCCCGCTGCCATGGAAACCAAGTGCTCTGGCAGCACATATGTCTGAAAGTGGATATGACACCTAGGGAAGGGAGTGTGCTGATGAATGGCAACTGCCCGAAGCAGCAGCACAGCTCTTCTAGTGCCAAAACAACTCCACCTGCCTCATGAACTTCACATACCATCAGCTGTCCTGGCAGCTATCTAGGAAACCCTGTTGGGTCACTTCCGGTCCCATGCCCCTTGAGCCCAGTGGGATGGGATCAAGCAGCTTGAGCACCCACACAAAACGAACATGGAGCTCCTCACTCAAGGCGCTCAAAACTCCACAGAAAAAGACAAGTTCAGTGCCCAAGCTATTTCCCGCTGTCATGGAAACCAAGTGCTCTGGCAGCACATATGTCTGAAAGTGGATATGACACCTAGGGAAGGGAGTGTGCTGGTGAATGGCAACTGCCCGAAGCAGCAGCACAGCTCTTCCAGTGCCAAAACAACTCCACCTGCCTCATGAACTTCACATACCATCAGCTGTCCTGGCAGCTATCTAAAAAACCATGTTGGGTCACTTCCGGTCCCATGCCTATTGAGCCCAGTGGGATGGAATCAAGAACCTTGAGCACCCACACAAAACGAACATGGAGCTCCTCACTCAAGGCGCTCCAAACTCCACAGCCAAAGACAAGTTCAGTGCCCAAGCCATTTCCCGCTGCCATGGAAACCAAGTGCTCTGGCAGCACATATGTCTGAAAGTGGATATGACACCCAGGGAAGGGAGTATGCTGGTGAATGGCAACTGCCCGAAGCAGCAGCACAGCTCTTCCACTGCCAAAACAACCCCACCTGCCTCATGAACTTCACATACCATCAGCTGTCCTGGCAGCTATCTAGGAAACCCTGTTGGGTCACTTCCGGTCCCATGCACATTGAGCCCAGTGGGATGGAATCAAGCAGCTTGAGCACCCACACAAAACGAACATGGAGCTCCTCACTCAAGGCGCTCAAAACTCCACAGCCAAAGACAAGTTCAGTGCCCAAGCCATTTCCCGCTGCCATGGAAACCAAGTGGTCTGGCAGCACATATGTCTGAAAGTGGATATGACACGTAGGGAAGGGAGTGTGTTGGTGAATGGCAAGTGCCCGAAGCAGCAGCACAGCTCTTCCACTGCCAAAACAACTCCACCTGCCTCATGAACTTCACATACCATCAGCTGTCCTGGCAGCTATCTAGGAAATCCTGTTGGGTCACTTCCGGTCCCATGCCCATTGAGCCCAGTGGGATGGAATCAAGCAGCTTGAGCACCCACACAAAACGAACATGGAGCTCCTCACGCAAGGCGCTCAAAACTCCACAGCCAAAGACAAGTTCAGTGCCCAAGCCATTTCCCGCTGCCATGGAAACCAAGTGCTCTGGCAGCACATAGGTCTGAAAGTGGATATGACACCTCGGGAAGGGAGTGTGCTGGTGAATGGGAAATGCCCAAAGCAGCAGCACAGCTCTTCCACTGCCAAAACAACTCCACCTGCCTCATGAACTTCACATACCATCAGCTGTCCTGGCAGCTATCTAGGAAACCCTGTTGGGTCACATCCGGTCCCATGCCCATTGAGCCCAGTGGGATGGAATCAAGCAGCTTCAGCACCCACACAAAACGAACATGGAGCTCCTCACTCAAGGCGCTCAAAACTCCACGGCCAAAGACAAGTTCAGTGCCCAAGCCATTTCCCGCTGCCATGGAAACCAAATGCTCTGGCAACACATATGTCTGAAAGTGGATATGACACCTAGGGAAGGGAGTGTGCTGGTGAATGGCAACTGCCCAAAGCAGCAGCACAGCTCTTCCACTGCCAAAACAACTCCACCTGCCTCATGAACTTCACATACCATCAGCTGTCCTGGCAGCTATCTAGGAAACCCTGTTGGGTCACTTCTGGTCCCATGCCCATTGAACCCAGTGGGATGGGATCAAGCAGCTTCAGCACCCACACAAAACGAACATGGAGCTCCTCACTCAAGGCGCTCCAAACTCCACAGCCAAAGACAAGTTCAGTGCCCAAGCCATTTCCCGCTGCCATGGAAACCAAGTGCTCTGGCAGCACATATGTCTGAAAGTGGATATGACACCTAGGGAAGGGACTGTGCTGGTGAATGGCAACTGCCCGAAGCAGCAGCACAGCTCTTCCAGTGCCAAAACAACCCCACCTGCCTCATGAACTTCACATACCATCAGCTGTCCTGGCAGCTATCTAGGAAACCCTGTTGGGTCACTTCCGATCCCATGCCCATTGAGCCAGTGGGATGGAATCAAGCAGCTTCAGCACCCACACAAAACGAACATGGAGCTCCTCACTCAAGGCGCTCCAAACTCCACAGCCAAAGACAAGTTCAGTGCCCAAGCCATTTCCCGCTGCCATGGAAACCAAGTGCTCTGGCAGCACATATGTCTGAAAGTGGATATGACACCTAGGGAAGGGAGTGTGCTGGTTAATGGCAAGTGCCTGAAGCAGCAGCACAGCTCTTCCACTGCCAAAACAACTCCAACTGCCTCATGAACTTCACATAAAATCAGCTGTCCTGGCAGCTATCTAGGAAACCCTGTTGAGTCACTTCCGGTCCCATGCCCATTGAGCCCAGTGGGATGGAATCAAGCAGCTTCAGCACCCACACAAAACGAACATGGAGCTCCTCACTCAAGGCGCTCAAACCTCCACAGCCAAAGACAAGTTCAGTGCCCAAGCCATTTCCCGCTGCCATGGAAACCAAGTGCTCTGGCAGCACATATGTCTGAAAGTGGATATGACACCTAGGGAAGGGAGTGTGCTGGTGAATGGCAACTGCCCGAAGCAGCAGCACAGCTCTTCCAGTGCCAAAACAACTCCACCTGCCTCATGAACTTCACATACCATCAGCTGTCCTGGCAGCTATCTAGGAAACCCTGTTGGGTCACTTCCGGTCCCATGCCCATTGAGCCCAGTGGGATGGAATCAAGCAGCTTCAGCACCCACACAAAACGAACATGGAGCTCCTCAATCAAGGCGCTCAAAACTCCACGGCCAAAGACAAGTTCAGTGCCCAAGCCATTTCCCGCTGCCATGGAAACCAAGTGCTCTGGCAGCACATATGTCTGAAAGTGGATATGACACCTAGGGAAGGGACTGTGCTGGTGAATGGCAACTGCCCGAAGCAGCAGCACAGCTCTTCCACTGCCAAAACAACTCCACCTGCCTCATGAACTTCACATACCATCAGCTGTCCTGGCAGCTATCTAGGAAACCCTGTTGGGTCACTTCCGATCCCATGCCCATTGAGCCCAGTGGGATGGAATCAAGCAGCTTCAGCACCCACACAAAACGAACATGGAGCTCCTCACTCAAGGCGCTCCAAACTCCACAGCCAAAGACAAGTTCAGTGCCCAAGCCATTTCCCGCTGCCATGGAAACCAAGTGCTCTGGCAGCACATATGTCTGAAAGTGGATATGACACCTAGGGAAGGGAGTGTGCTGGTGAATGGCAAGTGCCTGAAGCAGCAGCACAGCTCTTCCACTACCAAAACAACTCCACCTGCCTCATGACCTTCACATACCATCAGCTGTCCTGGCAGCTATCTAGGAAACCCTGTTGGGTCACTTCAGGTCCCATGCCCATTGAGCCCAGTGGGATGGAATCAAGCAGCTTCAGCACCCACACAAATCTAAAATGGAGCTCCTCACTCAAGGCGCTCCAAACTCCACGGCCAAAGACAAGTTCAGTGCCCAAGCCATTTCCCGCTGCCGTGGTAACCAAGTGCTCTGGGAGCACATATGTCTGAAAGTGGATATGACACCTAGGGAACGGAGTGTGCTGGTGAATGGCAACTGCCCGAAGCAGCAGCACAGCTCTTCCAGTGCCAAAACAAATCCACCTGCCTCATGAACTTCACATACCATCAGCTGTCCTGGCAGCTATCTAGGAAACCCTGTTGAGTCACTTCCGGTCCCATGCCCATTGAGCCCAGTGGGATGGACACAAGCAGCTTGAGCACCTACACAAAACGAACATGGAGCTCCTCACTCAAGGGGCTCAAAACTCCACAGCCAAAGTCAAGTTCAGTGCCCAAGACATTTCCCGCTGCCATGGAAACCAAGTGCTCTGGCAGCACATATGTCTGAAAGTGGATATGACACCTAGGGAAGGGAGTGTGTTGGTGAATGGCAAGTGCCCGAAGCAGCAGCACAGCTCTTCCAGTGCCAAAACAACTCCACCTGCCTCATGAACTTCACATACCATCAGCTGTCCTGGCAGCTATCTAGGAAACCCTGTTGGGTCACTTCCGGTCCCATGCCCATTGAGTCCAGTGGGATGGAATCAAGCAGCTTCAGCACCCACACAAAACGAACATGGAGCTCCTCACGCAAGGCGCTCAAAACTCCACAGCCAAAGACAAGTTCAGTGCCCAAGCCATTTCCCGCTGCCATGGAAACCAATTGCTCTGGCAGCACATATGTCTGAAAGTGGATATGACACCTAGGCAAGGGAGTGTGCTGGTGAATGGCAACTGCGCGAAGCAGCAGCACAGCTCTCCCACTGCCAAAACAACTCCATCTGCCTCATGAACTTCACATACCATCAGCTGTCCTGGCAGCTATCTAGGAAACCATGTTGGGTCATATCCGGTCCCATGCCCATTGAGCCCAGTGGGATGGAATCAAGCAGCTTCAGCACCCACACAAAACGAACATGGAGCTCCGCACTCCAGTTGCTCAAAACTCCACGGCCAAAGACAAGTTCAGTGCCCAAGCCATTTCCCGCTGCCATGGAAACCAAGTGCTCTGGCAGCACATATGTCTGAAAGTGGATATGACACCTAGGGAAGGGAGTGTGCTGGTGAATGGCAAGTGCCCGAAGCAGCAGCACAGCACTTCCACTGCCAAAACAACTCCACCTGCCTCATGAACTTCACATACCATCAGCTGTCCTGGCAGTTATCTAGGAAACCCTGTTGGGTCACTTCTGGTGCCATGCCCATTGAGCCCACTGGGATGGAATCAAGCAGCTTGAGCACCCACACAAAACGAACATGGAGCTCCTCACTCAAGGCGCTCAAAAATCCAAGGCCAAAGACAAGTTCAGTGCCCAAGCCATTTCCCGCTGCCATGGAAACCAAGTGCTCTGGCAGCACATATGTCTGAAAGTGGATATGACACCTAGGGAAGGGAGTGTGCTGATGAATGGCAAGTGCCCGAAGCAGCAGCACAGCTCTTCTAGTGCCAAAACAACTCCACCTGCCTCATGAACTTCACATACCATCAGCTGTCCTGGCAGCTATCTAGGAAACCCTGTTGGGTCACTTCCGGTCCCATGCCCCTTGAGCCCAGTGGGATGGGATCAAGCAGCTTGAGCACCCACACAAAACGAACATGGAGCTCCTCACTCAAGGCGCTCAAAACTCCACAGCCAAAGACAAGTTCAGTGCCCAAGCCATTTCCCGCTGTCATGGAAACCAAGTGCTCTGGCAGCACATATGTCTGAAAGTGGATATGACACCTAGGGAAGGGAGTGTGCTGGTGAATGGCAACTGCCCGAAGCAGCAGCACAGCTCTTCCAGTGCCAAAACAACCCCACCTGCCTCATGAACTTCACATACCATCAGCTGTCCTGGCAGCTATCTAAAAAACCATGTTGGGTCACTTCCGGTCCCATGCCCATTGAGCCCACTGGGATGGAATCAAGCAGCTTCAGCACCCACACAAATCTAAAATGGAGCTCCTCACTCAAGGCGCTCAAAACTCCACAGCCAAAGACAAGTTCAGTGCCCAAGCCATTTCCCGCTGCCATGGAAACCAAGTGGTCTGGCAGCACATATGTCTGAAAGTGGATATGACACGTAGGGAAGGGAGTGTGTTGGTGAATGGCAAGTGCCCGAAGCAGCAGCACAGCTCTTCCACTGCCAAAACAACTCCACCTGCCTCATGAACTTCACATACCATCAGCTGTCCTGGCAGCTATCTAGGAAATCCTGTTGGGTCACTTCCGGGCCCATGCCCATTGATCCCAGTGGGATGGAATCAAGCAGCTTCAACAACCACACAAAACGAACATGGATCTCCTCACGCAAGGCGCTCAAAACTCCACAGCCAAAGACAAGTTCAGTGCCCAAGCCATTTCCCGCTGCCATGGAAACCAAGTGCTCTGGCAGCACATAGGTCTGAAAGTGGATATGACACCTCGGGAAGGGAATGTGCTGGTGAATGGGAAATGCCCAAAGCAGCAGCACAGCTCTTCCACTGCCAAAACAACTCCACCTGCCTCATGAACTTCACATACCATCAGCTGTCCTGGCAGCTATCTAGGAAACCCTGTTGGGTCACATCCGGTCCCATGCCCATTGAGCCCAGTGGGATGGAATCAAGCAGCTTCAGCACCCACACAAAACGAACATGGAGCTCCTCACTCAAGGCGCTCAAAACTCCACGGCCAAAGACAAGTTCAGTGCCCAAGCCATTTCCCGCTGCCATGGAAACCAAATGCTCTGGCAGCACATATGTCTGAAAGTGGATATGACACCTAGGGAAGGGAGTGTGCTGGTGAATGGCAACTGCCCAAAGCAGCAGCACAGCTCTTCCACTGCCAAAACAACTCCACCTGCCTCATGAACTTCACATACCATCAGCTGTCCTGGCAGCTATCTAGGAAACCCTGTTGGGTCACTTCTGGTCCCATGCCCATTGAACCCAGTGGGATGGGATCAAGCAGCTTCAGCACCCACACAAAACGAACATGGAGCTCCTCACTCAAGGCGCTCCAAACTCCACAGCCAAAGACAAGTTCAGTGCCCAAGCCATTTCCCGCTGCCATGGAAACCAAGTGCTCTGGCAGCACATATGTCTGAAAGTGGATATGACACCTAGGGAAGGGAGTGTGTTGGTGAATGGCAAGTGCCCGAAGCAGCAGCACAGCTCTTCCAGTGCCAAATCAACTCCACCTGCCTCATGAACTTCACATACCATCAGCTGTCCTGGCAGTTATCTAGGAAACCCTGTTGGGTCTCTTCCGGTGCCATGCTCATTGAGCCCAGTGGGATGGAATCAAGCAGCTTGAGCACCCACACAAAACGAACATGGAGCTCCTCACTCAAGGCGCTCAAAACTCCACAGCCAAAGACAAGTTCAGTGCTCAAGCCATTTCCCGCTGCCATGGAAACCAAGTGCTCTGTCAGCACATATGTCTGAAAGTGGATATGACACCTAGGGAAGGGAGTGTGCTGGTGAATGGCAACTGCTCGAAGCAGCAGCACAGCTCTTCCAGTGCCAAAACAAATCCACCTGCCTCATGAACTTCACATACCATCAGCTGTCCTGGCAGCTATCTAGGAAACCCTGTTGAGTCACTTCCGGTCCCATGAACATTGAGCCCAGTGGGATGGAATCAAGCAGCTTGAGCACCCACACAAAACGAACATGGAGCTCCTCACTCAAGACGCTCAAAACTCCACAGCCAAAGACAAGTTCAGTGCCCAAGCCATTTCCCGCTGCCATGGAAACCAAGTGCTCTGGCAGCACATATGTCTGAAAGTGGATATGACACCTAGGGAACTCTGTGTGCTGGTGAATGGCAACTGCCCGAAGCAGCAGCACAGCTCTTCCACTGCCAAAACAAATCCACCTGCCTCATGAACTTCACATACCATCAGCTGTCCTGGCAGCTATCTAGGAAACCCTGTTGAGTCACTTCCGGTCCCATTCCCATTAAGCCCAGTGGGATGGACACAAGCAGCTTGAGCACCTACACAAAACGAACATGGAGCTCCTCACTCAAGGGGCTCAAAACTCCACAGCCAAAGTCAAGTTCAGTGCCCAAGCCATTTCCCGCTGCCATGGAAACCAAGTGCTCTGGCAGCACATATGTCTGAAAGTGGATATGACACCTATGGAAGGGAGTGTGTTGGTGAATGGCAAGTGCCCGAAGCAGCAGCACAGCTCTTCCACTGCCAAAACAACTCCACCTGCCTCATGAACTTCACATACCATCAGCTGTCCTGGCAGCTATCTAGGAAACCCTGTTGGGTCACTTCCGGTCCCATGCCCATTGAGCCCAGTGGGATGGAATCAAGCAGCTTCAGCACCCACACAAAACGAACATGGAGCTCCTCACGCAAGGCGCTCAAAACTTCACAGCCAAAGACAAGTTCAGTGCCCAAGCCATTTCCCGCTGCCATGGAAACCAATTGCTCTGGCAGCACATATGTCTGAAAGTGGATATGACACCTAGGGAACTCTGTGTGCTGGTGAATGGCAACTGCGCGAAGCAGCAGCACAGCTCTCCCACTGCCAAAACAACTCCATCTGCCTCATGAACTTCACATACCATCAGCTGTCCTGGCAGCTATCTAGGAAACCCTGTTGGGTCACATCCGGTCCCATGCCCATTGAGCCCAGTGGGATGGAATCAAGCAGCTTCAGCACCCACACAAAACGAACATGGAGCTCCGCACTCCAGTTGCTCAAAACTCCACGGCCAAAGACAAGTTCAGTGCCCAAGCCATTTCCCGCTGCCATGGAAACCAAGTGCTCTGGCAGCACATATGTCTGAAAGTGGATATGACACCTAGGGAAGGGAGTGTGTTGGTGAATGGCAAGTGCCCGAAGCAGCAGCACAGCACTTCCACTGCCAAAACAACTCCACCTGCCTCATGAACTTCACATACCATCAGCTGTCCTGGCAGTTATCTAGGAAACCCTGTTGGGTCACTTCTGGTGCCATGCCCATTGAGCCCAGTGGGATGGAATCAAGCAGCTTGAGCACCCACACAAAACGAACATGGAGCTCCTCACTCAAGGCGCTCAAAACTCCAAGGCCAAAGACAAGTTCAGTGCCCAAGCCATTTCCCGCTGCCATGGAAACCAAGTGCTCTGGCAGCACATATGTCTGAAAGTGGATATGACACCTAGGGAAGGGAGTGTGCTGATGAATGGCAAGTGCCCGAAGCAGCAGCACAGCTCTTCTAGTGCCAAAACAACTCCACCTGCCTCATGAACTTCACATACCATCAGCAGTCCTGGCAGCTATCTAGGAAACCCTGTTGGGTCACTTCCGGTCCCATGCCCCTTGAGCCCAGTGGGATGGGATCAAGCAGCTTGAGCACCCACACAAAACGAACATGGAGCTCCTCACTCAAGGCGCTCAAAACTCCACAGAAAAAGACAAGTTCAGTGCCCAAGCTATTTCCCGCTGTCATGGAAACCAAGTGCTCTGGCAGCACATATGTCTGAAAGTGGATATGACACCTAGGGAAGGGAGTGTGCTGGTGAATGGCAACTGCCCGAAGCAGCAGCACAGCTCTTCCAGTGCCAAAACAACTCCACCTGCCTCATGAACTTCACATACCATCAGCTGTCCTGGCAGCTATCTAAAAAACCATGTTGGGTCACTTCCGGTCCCATGCCCATTGAGCCCAGTGGGATGGAATCAAGAACCTTGAGCACCCACACAAAACGAACATGGAGCTCCTCACTCAAGGCGCTCAAAACTCCACAGCCAAAGACAAGTTCAGTGCCCAAGCCATTTCCCGCTGCCATGGAAACCAAGTGCTCTGGCAGCACATATGTCTGAAAGTGGATATGACACCCAGGGAAGGGAGTATGCTGGTGAATGGCAACTGCCCGAAGCAGCAGCACAGCTCTTCCACTGCCAAAACAACCCCACCTGCCTCATGAACTTCACATACCATCAGCTGTCCTGGCAGCTATCTAGGAAACCCTGTTGGGTCACTTCCGGTCCCATGCCCATTGAGCCCAGTGGGATGGAATCAAGCAGCTTCAGCACCCACACAAAACGAACATGGAGCTCCTCACTCAAGACGGTCAAAACTCCACAGCCAAAGACAAGTTCAGTGCCCAAGCCATTTCCTGCTGCCATGGAAACCAAGTGGTCTGGCAGCACATATGTCTGAAAGTGGATATGACACGTAGGGAAGGGAGTGTGTTGGTGAATGGCAAGTGCCCGAAGCAGCAGCACAGCTCTTCCACTGCCAAAACAACTCCACCTGCCTCATGAACTTCACATACCATCAGCTGTCCTGGCAGCTATCTAGGAAATCCTGTTGGGTCACTTCCGGTCCCATGCCCATTGAGCCCAGTGGGATGGAATCAAGCAGCTTCAACAACCACACAAAACGAACATGGAGCTCCTCACGCAAGGCGCTCAAAACTCCACAGCCAAAGACAAGTTCAGTGCCCAAGCCATTTCCCGCTGCCATGGAAACCAAGTGCTCTGGCAGCACATAGGTCTGAAAGTGGATATGACACCTCGGGAAGGGAGTGTGCTGGTGAATGGGAAATGCCCAAAGCAGCAGCACAGCTCTTCCACTGCCAAAACAACTCCACCTGCCTCATGACCTTCACATAAAATCAGCTGTCCTGGCAGCTATCTAGGAAACCCTGTTGGGTCACTTCCGGTCCCATGCCCATTGAGCCCAGTGGGATGGAATCAAGCAGCTTCAGCACCCACACAAAACGAACATGGGGCTCCTCAGTCAAGGCGCTCAAAACTCCACAGCCAAAGACAAGTCCAGTGCCCAAGCCATTTCCGGCTGCCATGGAAACCAAGTGCTCTGGCAGCACATATGTGAAAGTGGATATGACACCTAGGGAAGGGAGTGTGCTGGTGAATGGCAACTGCCCGAAGCAGCAGCACAGCTCTTCCACTGCCAAAACAACCCCACCTGCCTCATGAACTTCACATACCATCAGCTGTCCTGGCAGTTATCTAGGAAACCCTGTTGGGTCACTTCCGGTCCCATGCACATTGAGCCCAGTGGGATGGAATCAAGCAGCTTCAGCACCCACACAAAACGAACATGGAGCTCCTCACTCAAGGCGCTCAAAACTCCACAGCCAAAGACAAGTTCAGTGCCCAAGCCATTTCCCGCTGCCATGGAAACCAAGTGCTCTGGCAGCACATAGGTCTGAAAGTGGATATGACACCTAGGGAAGGGAGTGTGCTGGTGAATGGCAACTGCCCGAAGCAGCAGCACAGCTCTTCCAGTGCCAAAACAAATCCACCTGCCTCATGAACTTCACATACCATCAGCTGTCCTGGCAGCTATCTAGGAAACCCTGTTGGGTCACTTCCGGTCCCATGCCCATTGAGCCCAGTGGGATGGAATCAAGCAGCTTCAGCACCCACACAAAACGAACATGGAGCTCCTCACTAAAGGCGCTCAAAACTCCACAGCCAAAGACAAGTTCAGTGCCCAAGCCATTTCCCGCTGCCATGGAAACCAAGTGCTCTGGCAGCACATATGTCTGAAAGTGGATATGACACCTAGGGAAGGGAGTGTGCTGGTGAATGGCAACTGCCCGAAGCAGTAGCACAGCTCTTCCAGTGCCAAAACAACTCCACCTGCCTCATGAACTTCACATACCATCAGCTGTCCTGGCAGCTATCTAGGAAACCCTGTTGGGTCACTTCCGATCCCATGCCCATTGAGCCAGTGGGATGGAATCAAGCAGCTTGAGCACCCACACAAAACGAACATGGAGCTCCTCACTCAAGGCGCTCCAAACTCCACGGCCAAAGACAAGTTCAGTGCCCAAGCCATTTCCCGCTGCCATGGAAACCAAGTGCTCTGGCAGCACATATGTCTGAAAGTGGATATGACACCTAGGGAACTCTGTGTGCTGGTGAATGGCAACTGCCCGAAGCAGCAGCACAGCTCTTCCACTGCCAAAACAAATCCACCTGCCTCATGAACTTCACATACCATCAGCTGTCCTGGCAGCTATCTAGGAAACCCTGTTGAGTCACTTCCGGTCCCATTCCCATTAAGCCCAGTGGGATGGACACAAGCAGCTTGAGCACCTACACAAAACGAACATGGAGCTCCTCACTCAAGGGGCTCAAAACTCCACAGCCAAAGTCAAGTTCAGTGCCCAAGCCATTTCCCGCTGCCATGGAAACCAAGTGCTCTGGCAGCACATATGTCTGAAAGTGGATATGACACCTATGGAAGGGAGTGTGTTGGTGAATGGCAAGTGCCCGAAGCAGCAGCACAGCTCTTCCACTGCCAAAACAACTCCACCTGCCTCATGAACTTCACATACCATCAGCTGTCCTGGCAGCTATCTAAGAAACCCTGTTGGGTCACTTCCGGTCCCATGCACATTGAGCCCAGTGGGATGGAATCAAGCAGCTTCAGCACCCACACAAAACGAACATGGAGCTCCTCACGCAAGGCGCTCAAAACTTCACAGCCAAAGACAAGTTCAGTGCCCAAGCCATTTCCCGCTGCCATGGAAACCAATTGCTCTGGCAGCACATATGTCTGAAAGTGGATATGACACCTAGGGAACTCTGTGTGCTGGTGAATGGCAACTGCGCGAAGCAGCAGCACAGCTCTCCCACTGCCAAAACAACTCCATCTGCCTCATGAACTTCACATACCATCAGCTGTCCTGGCAGCTATCTAGGAAACCCTGTTGGGTCACATCCGGTCCCATGCCCATTGAGCCCAGTGGGATGGAATCAAGCAGCTTCAGCACCCACACAAAACGAACATGGAGCTCCGCACTCCAGTTGCTCAAAACTCCACGGCCAAAGACAAGTTCAGTGCCCAAGCCATTTCCCGCTGCCATGGAAACCAAGTGCTCTGGCAGCACATATGTCTGAAAGTGGATATGACACCTAGGGAAGGGAGTGTGTTGGTGAATGGCAAGTGCCCGAAGCAGCAGCACAGCACTTCCACTGCCAAAACAACTCCACCTGCCTCATGAACTTCACATACCATCAGCTGTCCTGGCAGTTATCTAGGAAACCCTGTTGGGTCACTTCTGGTGCCATGCCCATTGAGCCCAGTGGGATGGAATCAAGCAGCTTGAGCACCCACACAAAACGAACATGGAGCTCCTCACTCAAGGCGCTCAAAACTCCAAGGCCAAAGACAAGTTCAGTGCCCAAGCCATTTCCCGCTGCCATGGAAACCAAGTGCTCTGGCAGCACATATGTCTGAAAGTGGATATGACACCTAGGGAAGGGAGTGTGCTGATGAATGGCAAGTGCCCGAAGCAGCAGCACAGCTCTTCTAGTGCCAAAACAACTCCACCTGCCTCATGAACTTCACATACCATCAGCAGTCCTGGCAGCTATCTAGGAAACCCTGTTGGGTCACTTCCGGTCCCATGCCCCTTGAGCCCAGTGGGATGGGATCAAGCAGCTTGAGCACCCACACAAAACGAACATGGAGCTCCTCACTCAAGGCGCTCAAAACTCCACAGAAAAAGACAAGTTCAGTGCCCAAGCTATTTCCCGCTGTCATGGAAACCAAGTGCTCTGGCAGCACATATGTCTGAAAGTGGATATGACACCTAGGGAAGGGAGTGTGCTGGTGAATGGCAACTGCCCGAAGCAGCAGCACAGCTCTTCCAGTGCCAAAACAACTCCACCTGCCTCATGAACTTCACATACCATCAGCTGTCCTGGCAGCTATCTAAAAAACCATGTTGGGTCACTTCCGGTCCCATGCCCATTGAGCCCAGTGGGATGGAATCAAGAACCTTGAGCACCCACACAAAACGAACATGGAGCTCCTCACTCAAGGCGCTCAAAACTCCACAGCCAAAGACAAGTTCAGTGCCCAAGCCATTTCCGGCTGCCATGGAAACCAAGTGCTCTGGCAGCACATATGTGAAAGTGGATATGACACCTAGGGAAGGGAGTGTGCTGGTGAATGGCAACTGCGCGAAGCAGCAGCACAGCTCTTCCACTGCCAAAACAACCCCACCTGCCTCATGAACTTCACATACCATCAGCTGTCCTGGCAGCTATCTAGGAAACCCTGTTGGGTCACTTCCGGTCCCATGCACATTGAGCCCAGTGGGATGGAATCAAGCAGCTTCAGCACCCACACAAAACGAACATGGAGCTCCTCACTCAAGGCGCTCAAAACTCCACAGCCAAAGACAAGTTCAGTGCCCAAGCCATTTCCCGCTGCCATGGAAACCAAGTGCTCTGGCAGCACATAGGTCTGAAAGTGGATATGACACCTAGGGAAGGGAGTGTGCTGGTGAATGGCAAGTGCCCGAAGCAGCAGCACAGCTCTTCCAGTGCCAAAACAAATCCACCTGCCTCATGAACTTCACATACCATCAGCTGTCCTGGCAGCTATCTAGGAAACCCTGTTGAGTCACTTCCGGTCCCATGCCCATTGAGCCCAGTGGGATGGAATCAAGCAGCTTGAGCACCCACACAAAACGAACATGGAGCTCCTCACTCAAGGCGCTCAAAACTCCACAGCCAAAGACAAGTTCAGTGCCCAAGCCATTTCCCGCTGCCATGGAAACCAAGTGCTCTGGCAGCACATATGTCTGAAAGTGGATATGACACCTATGGAAGGGAGTGTGTTGGTGAATGGCAAGTGCCCGAAGCAGCAGCACAGCTCTTCAACTGCCAAAACAACTCCACCTGCCTCATGAACTTCACATACCATCAGCTGTCCTGGCAGCTATCTAGGAAACCCTGTTGGGTCACTTCCGGTCCCATGCCCATTGAGCCCAGTGGGATGGAATCAAGCAGCTTCAGCACCCACACAAAACGAACATGGAGCTCCTCACTAAAGGCGCTCAAAACTCCACAGCCAAAGACAAGTTCAGTGCCCAAGCCATTTCCCGCTGCTATGGAAACCAAGTGCTCTGGCAGCACATAGGTCTGAAAGTGGATATGACACCTAGGGAAGGGACTGTGCTGGTGAATGGCAACTGCCCAAAGCAGCAGCACAGCTCTTCTAGTGCCAAAAAAACTCCACCTGCCTCATGAACTGCACATACCATCAGCTGTCCTGGCAGCTATCTAGGAAACCCTGTTGGGTCACTTCCGGTCCCATGCCCATTGAGCCCAGTGGGATGGAATCAAGCAGCTTGAGCACCCACACAAAACGAACATGGAGCTCCTCACTCAAGGCGCTCAAAACTCCACAGCCAAAGACAAGTTCAGTGCCCAAGCCATTTCCCGCTGCCATGGAAACCAAGTGCTCTGGCAGCACATATGTCTGAAAGTGGATATGACACCTAGGGAAGGGAGTGTGGTGGTGAAGGGCAACTGCCCGAAGCAGCAGCACAGCACTTCCACTGCCAAAACAACTCCACTTGCTTCATGAACTTCACATACCATCAGCTGTCCTGGCAGCTATCTAGGAAACCCTGTTGGGTCACTTCCGGTCCCATGCCCATTGAGCCCAGTGGGATGGAATCAAGCAGCTTCAGCACCCACACAAAACGAACATGGAGCTCCTCACTCAAGGCGCTCAAAACTCCATGGCCAAAGACAAGTTCAGTGCCCAAGCCATTTCCCGCTGCCATGGAAACCAAGTGCTCTGGCAGCACATATGTCTGAAAGTGGATATGACACCTAGGCAAGGGACTGTGCTGGTGAATGGCAACTGCCCGAAGCAGTAGCACAGCTCTTCCAGTGCCAAAACAACTCCACCTGCCTCATGAACTTCACATACCATCAGCTGTCCTGGCAGCTATCTAGGAAACCCTGTTGGGTCACTTCCGATCCCATGCCCATTGAGCCAGTGGGATGGAATCAAGCAGCTTGAGCACCCACACAAAACGAACATGGAGCTCCTCACTCAAGGCGCTCCAAACTCCACGGCCAAAGACAAGTTCAGTGCCCAAGCCATTTCCCGCTGCCATGGAAACCAAGTGCTCTGGCAGCACATATGTCTGAAAGTGGATATGACACCTAGGGAAGGGAGTGTGTTGGTGAATGGCAAGTGCCCGAAGCAGCAGCACAGCTCTTCAACTGCCAAAACAACTCCACCTGCCTCATGAACTTCACATACCATCAGCTGTCCTGGCAGCTATCTAGGAAACCCTGTTGGGTCACTTCCGGTCCCATGCCCATTGAGCCCAGTGGGATGGAATCAAGCAGCTTGAGCACCCACACAAAACGAACATGGAGCTCCTCACTCAAGGCGCTCAAAACTCCACAGCCAAAGACAAGTTCAGTGCCCAAGCCATTTCCCGCTGCCATGGAAACCAAGTGCTCTGGCAGCACATATGTCTGAAAGTGGATATGACACCTAGGGAAGGGAGTGTGGTGGTGAAGGGCAACTGCCCGAAGCAGCAGCACAGCACTTCCACTGCCAAAACAACTCCTCCTGCTTCATGAACTTCACATACCATCAGCTGTCCTGGCAGCTATCTAGGAAACCCTGTTGGGTCACTTCCGGTCCCATGCCCATTGAGCCCAGTGGGATGGAATCAAGCAGCTTCAGCACCCACACAAAACGAACATGGAGCTCCTCACTCAAGGCGCTCAAAACTCCATGGCCAAAGACAAGTTCAGTGCCCAAGCCATTTCCCGCTGCCATGGAAACCAAATGCTCTGGCAGCACATATGTCTGAAAGTGGATATGACACCTAGGCAAGGGACTGTGCTGGTGAATGGCAACTGCCCGAAGCAGTAGCACAGCTCTTCCAGTGCCAAAACAACTCCACCTGCCTCATGAACTTCACATACCATCAGCTGTCCTGGCAGCTATCTAGGAAACCCTGTTGGGTCACTTCCGATCCCATGCCCATTGAGCCAGTGGGATGGAATCAAGCAGCTTGAGCACCCACACAAAACGAACATGGAGCTCCTCACTCAAGGCGCTCCAAACTCCACGGCCAAAGACAAGTTCAGTGCCCAAGCCATTTCCCGCTGCCATGGAAACCAAGTGCTCTGGCAGCACATATGTCTGAAAGTGGATATGACACCTAGGGAAGGGAGTGTGTTGGTGAATGGCAAGTGCCCGAAGCAGCAGCACAGCTCTTCCACTGCCAAAACAACTCCACCTGCCTCATGAACTTCACATACCATCAGCTGTCCTGGCAGTTATCTAGGAAACCCTGTTGGGTCACTTCCGGTCCCATGCTCATTGAGCCCAGTGGGATGGAATCAAGCAGCTTCAGCACCCACACAAAACGAACATGGAGCTCCTCATTCAAGGCGCTCAAAACTCCACGGCCAAAGACAAGTTCAGTGCCCAAGCCATTTCCCGCTGCCATGGAAACCAAGTGCTCTGGCAGCACATATGTCTGAAAGTGGATATGACACCTAGGGAAGGGAGTGTGTTGGTGAATGACAACTGCCCGAAGCAGCAGCACAGCTCTTCAACTGCCAAAACAACTCCACCTGCCTCATGAACTTCACATACCATCAGCTGTCCTGGCAGCTATCTAGGAAACCCTGTTGGGTCACTTCCGGTCCCATGCCCATTGAGCCCAGTGGGATGGGATCAAGCAGCTTGAGCACCCACACAAAACGAACATGGAGCTCCTCACTCAAGGCGCTCAAAACTCCACGGCCAAAGACAAGTTCAGTGCCCAAGCCATTTCCCGCTGCCATGGAAACCAAGTGCTCTGGCAGCACATAGGTCTGAAAGTGGATATGACTCCTAGGGAAGGGAGTGTGGTGGTGAATGGGAAATGCCCAAAGCAGCAGCACAGCTCTTCCACTGCCAAAACAACTCCACCTGCCTCATGACCTTCACATAAAATCAGCTGTCCTGGCAGCTATCTAGGAAACCCTGTTGGGTCACTTCCGGTCCCATGCCCATTGAGCCCAGTGGGATGGAATCAAGCAGCTTCAGCACCCACACAAAACGAACACGGGGCTCCTCAGTCAAGGCGCTCAAAACTCCACAGCCAAAGACAAGTCCAGTGCCCAAGCTATTTCCGGCTGCCATGGAAACCAAGTGCTCTGGCAGCACATATGTCTGAAAGTGGATATGACACCTAGGGAAGGGAGTGTGCTGGTGAATGGCAACTGCCCGAAGCAGCAGCACAGCTCTTCCACTGCCAAAACAACCCCACCTGCCTCATGAACTTCACATACCATCAGCTGTCCTGGCAGCTATCTAGGAAACCCTGTTGGGTCACTTCCGGTCCCATGCCCATTGAGCCCAGTGGGATGGAATCAAGCAGCTTGAGCACCCACACAAAACGAACATGGAGCTCCTCACTCAAGGCGCTCAAAACTCCACAGCCAAAGACAAGTTCAGTGCCCAAGCCATTTCCCGCTGCCATGGAAACCAAGTGCTCTGGCAGCACATATGTCTGAAAGTGGATATGACACCTATGGAAGGGAGTGTGTTGGTGAATGGCAAGTGCCCGAAGCAGCAGCACAGCTCTTCAACTGCCAAAACAACTCCACCTGCCTCATGAACTTCACATACCATCAGCTGTCCTGGCAGCTATCTAGGAAACCCTGTTGGGTCACTTCCGGTCCCATGCCCATTGAGCCCAGTGGGATGGAATCAAGCAGCTTGAGCACCCACACAAAACGAACATGGAGCTCCTCACTCAAGGCGCTCAAAACTCCACAGCCAAAGACAAGTTCAGTGCCCAAGCCATTTCCCGCTGCCATGGAAACCAAGTGCTCTGGCAGCACATATGTCTGAAAGTGGATATGACACCTAGGGAAGGGAGTGTGGTGGTGAAGGGCAACTGCCCGAAGCAGCAGCACAGCACTTCCACTGCCAAAACAACTCCTCCTGCTTCATGAACTTCACATACCATCAGCTGTCCTGGCAGCTATCTAGGAAACCCTGTTGGGTCACTTCCGGTCCCATGCCCATTGAGCCCAGTGGGATGGAATCAAGCAGCTTCAGCACCCACACAAAACGAACATGGAGCTCCTCACTCAAGGCGCTCAAAACTCCATGGCCAAAGACAAGTTCAGTGCCCAAGCCATTTCCCGCTGCCATGGAAACCAAATGCTCTGGCAGCACATATGTCTGAAAGTGGATATGACACCTAGGCAAGGGACTGTGCTGGTGAATGGCAACTGCCAGAAGCAGTAGCACAGCTCTTCCAGTGCCAAAACAACTCCACCTGCCTCATGAACTTCACATACCATCAGCTGTCCTGGCAGCTATCTAGGAAACCCTGTTGGGTCACTTCCGATCCCATGCCCATTGAGCCAGTGGGATGGAATCAAGCAGCTTGAGCACCCACACAAAACGAACATGGAGCTCCTCACTCAAGGCGCTCCAAACTCCACAGCCAAAGACAAGTTCAGTGCCCAAGCCATTTCCCGCTGCCGTGGTAACCAAGTGCTCTGGCAGCACATAGGTCTGAAAGTGGATATGACACCTAGGGAAGGGACTGTGCTGGTGAATGGCAACTGCCCGAAGCAGCAGCACAGCTCTTCTAGTGACAAAAAAACTCCACCTGCCTCATGAACTGCACATACCATCAGCTGTCCTGGCAGCTATCTAGGAAACCCTGTTGGGTCACTTCTGGTCCCATGCCGATTGAGCCCAGTGGGATGGAATCAAGCAGCTTGAGCACCCACACAAAACGAACATGGAGCTCCTCACTCAAGGCGGTCAAAACTCTACGGCCAAAGACAAGTTCAGTTCCCAAGCCATTTCCCGTTGCAGTGGTAACCAAGTGCTCTGGCAGCACATAGGTCTGAAAGTGGATATGAAACCTAGGGAAGGGAGTGTGCTGGGGAATGGCAACTGCCCGAAGCAGCAGCACAGCTCTTCCAGTGCCAAAACAACTCAACCTGCCTCATGAACTTCACATACCATCAGCTGTCCTGGCAGCTATCTAGGAAACCCTGTTGGGTCACTTCCGGTCCCATGCCCTTTGAGCCCAGTGGGATGGAATCAAGCAGCTTCAGCACGCACACAAAACGAACATGGAGCTCCTCACTCAAGGCGCTCAAAACTCCACAGCCAAAGACAAGTTCAGTGCCCAAGCCATTTCCCGCTGCCATGGAAACTAAAAGATCTGGCAGCACATATGTCTGAAAGTGGATATGACACCTAGGGAACTCTGTGTGCTGGTGAATGGCAACTGCCCGAAGCAGCAGCACAGCACTTCCAGTGCCAAAACAAATCCACCTGCCTCATGAACTTCACATACCATCAGCTGTCCTGGCAGCTATCTAGGAAACCCTGTTGAGTCACTTCCGGTCCCATGCCCATTGAGCCCAGTGGGATGGACACAAGCAGCTTGAGCACCCACACAAAACGAACATGGAGCTCCTCACTCAAGGGGCTCAAAACTCCACAGCCAAAGTCAAGTTCAGTGCCCAAGCCATTTCCCGCTGCCATGGAAACCAAGTGCTCTGGCAGCACATATGTCTGAAAGTGGATATGACACCTATGGAAGGGAGTGTGTTGGTGAATGGCAAGTGCCCGAAGCAGCAGCACAGCTCTTCCACTGCCAAAACAACTCCACCTGCCTCATGAACTTCACATACCATCAGCTGTCCTGGCAGCTATCTAGGAAACCCTGTTGGGTCACTTCCGGTCCTATGCCCATTGAGCCCAGTGGGATGGAATCAAGCAGCTTGAGCACCCACACAAAACGAACATGGAGCTCCTCACGCAAGGCGCTCAAAACTCCACAGCCAAAGACAAGTTCAGTGCCCAAGCCATTTCCCGCTGCCATGGAAACCAAGTGCTCTGGCAGCACCTATGTCTGAAAGTGGATATGACACCTAGGGAAGGGAGTATGCTGGTGAATGACAACTGCCCGAAGCAGCAGCACAGCTCTTCCACTACCAAAACAACTCCACCTGCCTCATGAACTTCACATACCATCAGCTGTCCTGGCAGCTATCTAGGAAACCCTGTTGGGTCACTTCCGGTCCCATGCCCATTGAGCCCAGTGGGATGGGATCAAGCAGCTTCAGCACCCACACAAAACGAACATGGAGCTCCTCACTCAAGGCGCTCAAAACTTCACGGCCAAAGACAAGTTCATTGCCCAAGCCATTTCCCGCTGCCATGGAAACCAAGTGCTCTGGCAGCACATATGTCTGAAAGTGGATATGACACCTAGGGAAGGGAGTGTGTTGGTGAATGGCAACTGCCCGAAGCAGCAGCACAGCACTTCCACTGCCAAAACAACTCCACCTGCCTCATGAACTTCACATACCATCAGCTGTCCTGGCAGTTATCTAGGAAACCCTGTTGGGTCACTTCTGGTGCCATGCCCATTGAGCCCAGTGGGATGGAATCAAGCAGCTTGAGCACCCACACAAAACGAACATGGAGCTCCTCACTCAAGGCGCTCAAACCTCCACGGCCAAAGACAAGTTCAGTGCCCAAGCCATTTCCCGCTGCCATGGAAACCAAGTGCTCTGGCAGCACATATGTCTGAAAGTGGATTTGACACCTAGGGAAGGGAGTGTGCTGGTGAATGGCAACTGCCCGAAGCAGCAGCACAGCTCTTCCAGTGCCAAAACAACTCCACCTGCCTCATGAACTTCACATACCATCAGCTGTCCTGGCAGCTATCTGAAAAACCATGTTGGGTCACTTCCGGTCCCATGCCCATTGAGCCCAGGGGGATGGAATCAAGAACCTTGAGCACCCACACAAAACGAACATGGAGCTCCTCACTCAAGGCGCTCAAAACTCCACAGCCAAAGACAAGTTCAGTGCCAAAGCCATTTCCTGCTGCCATGGAAACCAAGTGCTCTGGCAGCACATATGTCTGAAAGTGGATATGACACCTAGGGAAGGGAGTGTGTTGGTGAATGGCAACTGCCCGAAACAGCAGCACAGCACTTCCACTGCCAAAACAACTCCACCTGCCTCATGAACTTCACATACCATCAGCTGTCCTGGCAGCTATCTAGGAAACCCTGTTGCGTCACTTCGGGTCCCATGCCCATTGAGCCCAGTGGGATGGAATCAAGCAGCTTGAGCACCCACACAAAACGAACATGGAGCTCCTCAGTCAAGGCGCTCAAAACTCCACAGCCAAAGACAAGTTCAGTGCCCAAGCCATTTCCCGCTGCCATGGAAACCAAGTGCTCTGGCAGCACATAGGTCTGAAAGTGGATATGACACCTAGGGAAGGGAGTGTGGTGGTGAATGGCAACTGCCCGAAGCAGCAGCACAGCTCTTCCAGTGCCAAAACAACTCCACCTGCCTCATGAACTTCACATACCATCAGCTGTCCTGGCAGCTATCTAGGAAACCCTGTTGGGTCACTTCCGGTCCCATGCCCATTGAGCCCAGTGGGATGGAATCAAGCAGCTTGAGCACCCACACAAAACGAACATGGAGCGCCTCACGCAAGGCGCTCAAAACTCCACAGCCAAAGACAAGTTCAGTGCCCAAGCCATTTCCCGCTGCCATGGAAACCAAGTGCTCTGGCAGCACATAAGTCTGAAAGTGGATATGACACCTAGGGAAGGGAGTGTGCTGGTGAATGGCAATGCGCGAAGCAGCAGCACAGCTCTCCCACTGCCAAAACAACTCCATCTGCCTCATGAACTTCACATACCATCAGCTGTCCTGGCAGCTAGCTAGGAAACCCTGTTGGGTCACTTCCGGTCCCATGCCCATTGAGCACAGTGGGATGGAATCAAGCAGCTTGAGCACCCACACAAAACGAACATGGAGCTCCTCACTCAAGGCGCTCAAAACTCCACAGCCAAAGACAAGTTCAGTGCCCAAGCCATTTCCCGCTGCCATGGAAACCAAGTGCTCTGGCAGCACCTATGTCTGAAAGTGGATATGACACCTAGGGAAGGGAGTGTGGTGGTGAATGGCAAGTGCCCGAAGCAGCAGCACAGCACTTCCAGTGCCAAAACAACTCCACCTGCCTCATGAACTTCACATACCATCAGCTGTCCTGGCAGCTATCTAGGAAACCCTGTTGCGTCACTTCGGGTCCCATGCCCATTGAGCCCAGTGGGATGGAATCAAGCAGCTTCAGCACCCACACAAAACGAACATGGAGCTCCTCACTCAAGGCGCTCCAAACTCCACGGCCAAAGACAAGTTCAGTGCCCAAGCCATTTCCCGCTGCCATGGAAACCAAGTGCTCTGGCAGCACATATGTCTGAAAGTGGATATGACACCTAGGGAAGGGAGTGCGCTGGTGAATGGCAACTGCCCGAAGCAGCAGCACAGCTCTTCCAGTGCCAAAACAACTCCACCTGCCTCATGAACTTCACATACCATCAGCTGTCCTGGCAGCTATCTAGGAAACCCTGTTGGGTCACTTCCGGTCCCATGCCCATTGAGCCCAGTGGGATGGAATCAAGCAGCTTCAGCACCCACACAAAACAAACATGGAGCTCCTCACTAGAGGCGCTCAAAACTCCACAGCCAAAGACAAGTTCAGTGCCCAAGCCATTTCCCGCTGCCATGGAAACCAAGTGCTCTGGCAGCACATATGTCTGAAAGTGGATATGACACCTAGGGAAGGGAGTATGCTGGTGAATGGCAACTGCCCGAAGCAGCAGCACAGCTCTTCCACTGCCAAAACAACCCCACCTGCCTCATGAACTTCACATACCATCAGCTGTCCTGGCAGCTATCTAGGAAACCCTGTTGCGTCACTTCCGGTCCCATGCCCATTGAGCCCAGTGGGATGGAATCAAGCAGCTTCAGCACCCACACAAAACGAACATGGAGCTCCTCACTCAAGGCGCTCAAAACTCCACGGCCAAAAACAAGTTCAGTGCTGAAGCCATTTCCCGCTGCCATGGAAACCAAATGCTCTGGCAGCACATATGTCTGAAAGTGGATATGACACCTAGGGAAGGGAGTCTGGTGAATGGCAATGCCCAAAGCAGCAGCACAGCTCTTCCATTGACAAAACAACTCCACCTGCCTCATGAACTTCACATACCATCAGGTGTCCTGGCAGCTATCTAAAAAATCATATTGGGTCACTTCCGGTCTCATGCCCATTGAGCCCAGTGGGATGGAATCAAGAACCTTGAGCACACACACAAAACGAACATGGAGCTCCTCACTCAAGGCGCTCAAAACTCCACAGCCAAAGACAAGTTCAGTGCCCAAGCCATTTCCCGCTGCCATGGAAACCAAGTGCTCTGGCAGCACATATGTCTGAAAGTGGATATGACACCTAGGGAAGGGAGTGTGTTGGTGAATGGCAAGTGCCCGAAGCAGCAGCACAGCTCTTCCAGTGCCAAAACAACTCCACCTGCCTCATGAACTTCACATACCATCAGCTGTCCTGGCAGCTATCTAGGAAACCCTGTTGGGTCACTTCCGGTCCCATGCCCATTGAGCCTAGTGGGATGGAATCAAGCAGCTTCAGCACCCACACAAAACGAACATGGAGCTCCTCACTTAAGGCGCTCAAAACTCCACGGCCAAAGACAAGTTCAGTGCCCAAGCCATTTCCCGCTGCCATGGAAACCAAGTGCTCTGGCAGCACATATGTGTGAAAGTGGATATGACACCTAGGGAAGGGAGTGTGTTGGTGAATGGCAATTGCCCGAAGCAGCAGCACAGCTCTTCCAGTGCCAAAACAACTCCACCTGCCTCATGAACTTCACATACCATCAGCTGTCCTGGCAGCTATCTAGGAAACCCTGTTGGGTCACTTCCGGTCCCATGCCCATTGAGCCCAGTGGGATGGAATCAAGCAGCTTCAGCACCCACACAAAACGAACATGGAGCTCCTCACTTAAGGCGCTCAAAACTCCACGGCCAAAGCCAAGTTCAGTGCCCAAGCCATTTCCCGCTGCCATGGAAACCAAGTGCTCTGGCAGCACATATGTCTGAAAGTGGATATGACACCTAGGGAAGGGAGTGTGCTGGTGAATGGCAACTGCCCGAAGCAGCAGCACAGCTCTTCTAATGCCAAAACAACTCCACCTGCCTCATGAACTTCACATACCATCAGCTGTCCTGGCAGCTATCTAGGAAACCCTGTTGGGTCACTTCTGGTCACATGCCCCTTGAGCCCAGTGGGATGGGATCAAGCAGCTTGAGCACCCACACAAAATGAACATGGAGCTCCTCACTCAAGGCGTTCAAAACTCCACAGAAAAAGACAAGTTCAGTGCCCAAGCCATTTCCCGCTGCCATGGAAACCAAGTGCTCTGGCAGCACATATGTCTGAAAGTGGATATGGCACCTAGGAAAGGGAGTGTGGTGGTGAATGGCAACTGCCCGAAGCAGCAGCACAGCTCTTCCAGTGCCAAAACAACTCCACCTGCCTCATGAACTTCACATACCATCAGCTGTCCTGGCAGCTATCTAGGAAACCCTGTTGGGTCACTTCCGGTCCCATGCCCATTGAGCCCAGTGGGATGGAATCAAGCAGCTTCAGCACCCACACAAAACGAACATGGAGCTCCTCGCTCAAGGCGCTCAAAACTCCACGGCCCAAGACAAGTTCAGTGCCCAAGCCATTTCCCGCTGCCATGGAAACCAAATGCTCTGGCAGCACATATGTCTGAAAGTGGATATGACACCTAGGCAAGGGACTGTGCTGGTGAATGGCAACTGCCCGAAGCAGCAGCACAGCTCTTCTAGTGCCAAAACAACTCCACCTGCCTCATGAACTTCACATACCATCAGCTGTCCTGGCAGCTATCTAGGAAACCCTGTTGGGTCACTTCCTGTGCCATGCCCATTGAGCCAAGTGGGATAAAATCAAGCAGCTTCAGCACCCACACAAAACAAACATGGGGCTCCTCACTCAAGGCGCTCAAAACTCCATGGCCAAAGACAAGTTCAGTGCCCAAGCCATTTCCCGCTGCCATGGAAACCAAGTGCTCTGGCAGCACATATGTCTGAAAGTGGATATGACACCTAGGGAAGGGAGTGTGTTGGTGAATGGCAACTGCCCGAAGCAGTAGCACAGCTCTTCAACTGCCAAAACAACTCCACTTACCTCATGAACTTCACATACCATCAGCTGTCCTGGCAGCTATCTAGAAAACCCTGTTGGGTCACTTCCGGTCCCATGCCCATTTGAGCCCAGTGGGATGGAATCAAGCAGCTTGAGCACCCACACAAAACGAACATGGAGCTCCTCACTCAAGGCGCTCAAAACTCCACGGCCAAAGACAAGTTCGGTGCCCAAGCCATTTCCCGCTGCCATGGAAACCAAGTGCTCTGGCAGCACATATGTCTGAAAGTGGATATGACACCTAGGGAAGGGACTGTGCTGGTGAATGGCAACTGCCCGAAGCAGCAGCACAGCTCTTCCATTGCAAAAACAACTCCACCTGCCTCATGAACTTCACATACCATCAGCTGTCCTGGCAGCTATCTAGGATACCCTGTTGGGTCACTTCCTTTGCCATGCCCATTGAGCCCAACGGGATGGAATCAAGCAGCTTCAGCACCCACACAAAACGAACATGGAGCTCCTCACTCAAGGCGCTCAAAACTCCACAGAAAAAGACAAGTTCAGTGCCCAAGCCATTTCCCGCTGCCATGGAAACCAAGTGTTCTGGCAGCACATATGTCTGAAAGTGGATATGACACCTAGGAAAGGGAGTGTGGTGGTGAATGGCAACTGCCTGAAGCAGCAGCACAGCTCTTCCATTGCAAAAACAACTCCACCTGCCTCATGAACTTCACATACCATCAGCTGTCCTGGCAGCTATCTAGGAAACCCTGTTGGGTCACTTCCGGTCCCATGCCCATTGAGCCCAGGGGGATGGAATCAAGCAGCTTCAGCACCCACACAAAACGAACATGGAGCTCCTCACTCAAGGCGCTCAAAACTCCACGGCCAAAGACAAGTTCAGTGCCCAAGCCATTTCCCGCTGCCATGGAAACCAAGTGCTCTGGCAGCACATATGTCTGAAAGTGGATATGACACCTAGGGAAGGGAGTGTGATGGTGAATGGCAACTGCCCGAAGCAGCAGCACAGCTCTTCCAGTGCCAAAACAACTCCACCTGCCTCATGAACTTCACATACCATCAGCTGTCCTGGCAGCTATCTAGGAAACCCTGTTGGGTCACTTCCGGTCCCATGCCCATTGAGCCCAGTGGGATGGAATCAACCAGCTTGAGCACCCACACAAAACGAACATGGAGCTCCTCACTCAAGGCGCTCAAAACTCCACAGCCAAAGACAAGTTCAGTACCCAAGCCATTTCCCGCTGCCAGGGAAACCAAGTGCTCTGGCAGCACATATGTCTGAAAGTGGATATGACACCTAGGGAAGGGAGTGTGGTGGTGAATGGCAACTGCCCAAAACAGTAGCACAGCTCTTCAACTGCCAAAACAACTCCACTTACCTCATGAACTTCACATACCATCAGCTGTCCTGGCAGCTATCTAGAAAACCCTGTTGGGTCACTTCCTGTCCCATGCCCATTGAGCCCAGTGGGATGGAATCAAGCAGCTTGAGCACCCACACAAAACGAACATGGAGCTCCTCACTCAAGGCGTTCAAAACTCCACGGCCAAAGACAAGTTCAGTGCCCAAGCCATTTCCCGCTGCCATGGAAACCAAGTGCTCTGGCAGCACATATGTCTGAAAGTGGATATGACACCTAGGGAAGGGACTGTGCTGGTGAATGGCAACTGCCCGAAGCAGCAGCACAGCTCTTCCAGTGCCAAAACAACTCCACCTGCCTCATGAACTTCACATACCATCAGCTGTCCTGGCAGCTATCTAGGAAACCCTGTTGGGTCACTTCCGGTGCCATGCCCATTGAGCTCAGTGGGATGGAATCAAGCACCTTGAGCACCCACACAAAACGAACATGGAGCTCCTCACTCAAGGCGCTCAAAACTACTTGGCGAAAGACAAGTTCAGTGCCCAAGACATTTCCCGCTGCCATGGAAACCAAGTGCTCTGGCAGCACATATGTCTGAAAGTGGATATGACACCTAGGAAAGGGAATGTGGTGGTGAATGGCAACTGCCCGAAGTAGCAGCACAGCTCTTCCAGTGCCAAAACAACTCCACCTGCCTCATGAACTTCACATACAATCAGCTGTCCTGGCAGCTATCTAGGAAACCCTGTTGGGTCACTTCCGGTCCCATGCCCATTGAGCCCAGTGGGATGGAATCAAGCAGCTTGAGCACCCACACAAAACGAACATGGAGCTCCTCACTCAAGGCGTTCAAAACTCCACGGCCAAAGACAAGTTCAGTGCCCAAGCCATTTCCCGCTGCCATGGAAACCAAGTGCTCTGGCAGCACATATGTCTGAAAGTGGATATGACACCTAGGGAAGGGACTGTGCTGGTGAATGGCAACTGCCCGAAGCAGCAGCACAGCTCTTCCAGTGCCAAAACAACTCCACCTGCCTCATGAACTTCACATACCATCAGCTGTCCTGGCAGCTATCTAGGAAACCCTGTTGGGTCACTTCCGGTGCCATGCCCATTGAGCTCAGTGGGATGGAATCAAGCACCTTGAGCACCCACACAAAACGAACATGGAGCTCCTCACTCAAGGCGCTCAAAACTACTTGGCGAAAGACAAGTTCAGTGCCCAAGACATTTCCCGCTGCCATGGAAACCAAGTGCTCTGGCAGCACATATGTCTGAAAGTGGATATGACACCTAGGAAAGGGAATGTGGTGGTGAATGGCAACTGCCCGAAGTAGCAGCACAGCTCTTCCAGTGCCAAAACAACTCCACCTGCCTCATGAACTTCACATACAATCAGCTGTCCTGGCAGCTATCTAGGAAACTCTGTTGGGTCACTTCCGGTCCCATGCCCATTGAGCCCAGGGGGATGGAATCAACCAGCTTGAGAACCCACACAAAACGAACATGGAGCTCCTCACTCAAGGCGCTCAAAACTCCACGGCCAAAGACAAGTTCAGTGCCCAAGCCATTTCCCGCTGCCATGGAAACCAAGTGCTCTGGCAGCACATATGTCTGAAAGTGGATATGACACCTAGGGAAGGGAGTGTGGTGGTGAATGGCAATTGCCCGAAGCAGCAGCAAAGCTCTTCCACTGCCAAAACAACTCCACCTGCCTCATGAACTTCACATACCATCAGCTGTCCTGGCAGCTCTCTAGGAAACCCTGTTGGGTCACTTCCGGTCCCATGCCCATTGAGCCCAGTGGGATGGAATCAAGCAGCTTGAGAACCCACACAAAACGAACATGGAGCTCCTCACTCAAGGCGCTCAAAACTCCACAGCCAAAAACGAGTTCAGTGCCCACGCCATTTCCCGCTGCCATGGAAACCAAGTGCTCTGGCAGCACATATGTCTGAAAGTGGATGTGACACCTAGGGAAGGGAGTGTGCTGGTGAATGGCAACTGCGCGAAGCAGCAGCACAGCTCTTCCACTGCCAAAACAACTCCACCTGCCTCATGAACTTCACATACCATCAGCTGTCCTGGCAGCTATCTAGGAAACCCTGTTGGGTCACTTCCGGTCCCATGCCCATTGAGCCCAGTGGGATGGAATCAAGCAGCTTGAGCACCCACACAAAACGAACATGGAGCTCCTCACTCAAGGCGCTCAAAACTCCACGTCCAAAGACAAGTTCAGTGCCCAAGCCATTTCCCGCTGCCATGGAAACCAAGTGCTCTGGCAGCACATATGTCTGAAAGTGGATATGACACCTAGGGAAGGGAGTGTGCTGGTGAATGGCAACTGCCTGAAGCAGCAGCACAGCTCTTCCAGTGCCAAAACAACTCCACCTGCCTCATGAACTTCACATACCATCTGCTGTCCTGGCAGCTATCTAGGTAACCCTGTTGGGTCACTTCCGGTCCCATGCCCATTGAGCCCAGTGGGATGGAATCAAGCAGCTTGAGCACCCACACAAAACGAACATGGAGCTCCTCACTCAAGACGCTCAAAACTCCACAGCCAAAGACAAGTTCAGTGCCCAAGCCATTTCCTGCTGCCATGGAAACCAAGTGCTCTGGCAGCACATATGTCTGAAAGTGGATATGACACCTAGGGAAGGGAGTGTGCTGGTGAATGGGAACTGCCCGAAGCAGCAGCAAAGCTCTTCCACTGCCAAAACAACTCCACCTGCCTCATGAACTTCACATACCATCAGCTGTCCTGGCAGCTATCTAGGTAACCCTGTTGGGTCACTTCCGGTCCCATGCCCATTGAGCCCAGTGGGATGGAATCAAGCAGCTTCAGCACCCACACAAAACGAACATGGAGCTCCTCACTCAAGGCGCTCAAAACTCCACGGCCAAAGACAAGTTCAGTGCCCAAGCCATTTCCCGCTGCCATGGAAACCAAGTGCTCTGGCAGCACATATGTCTGAAAGTGGATATGACACCTAGGGAAGGGAGTGTGCTGGTGAATGGCAACTGCCCGAAGCAGCAGCACAGCTCTTCCATTGCAAAAACAACTCCACCTGCCTCATGAACTTCACATACCATCAGCTGTCCTGGCAGCTATCTAGGAAACCCTGTTGGGTCGCTTCCGGTCCCATGCCCATTGAGCCCAGTGGGATGGAATCAAGCAGCTTGAGCACCCAAACAAAACGAACATGGAGCTCCTCACTCAAGGCGCTCAAAACTCCACGGCCAAAGACAAGTTCAGTGCCCAAGACATTTCCCGCTGCCATGGAAACCAAGTGCTCTGGCAGCACATATGTCTGAAAGTGGATATGACACCTAGGGAAGGGAGTGTGCTGGTGAATGGCAACTGCCCGAAGCAGCAGCACAGCTCTTCCAGTGCCAAAACAACTCCACCTGCCTCATGAACTTCACATACCATCAGCTGTCCTGGCAGCTATCTAGGAAACCCTGTTGGGTCACTTCCGGTCCCATGCCCATTGAGCCCAGTGGGATGAAATCAAGCAGCTTGAGCACCCACACAAAACGAACATGGAGCTCCTCACTCAAGGCGCTAAAAACTCCTCGACCAAAGACAAGTTCAGTGCTGAAGCCATTTCCTGCTGCCATGGAAACCAAATGCTCTGGCAGCACATATGTCTGAAAGTGGATATGACACCTAGGGAAGGGAGTCTGGTGAATGGCAATGCCCGAAGCAGCAGCACAGCTCTTCCAGTGCCAAAACAACCCCACCTGCCTCATGAACTTCACATACCATCAGCTGTCCTGGCAGCTCTCTAGGAAACCCTGTTGGCTCACTTCCGGTCCCATGCCCATTGAGCCCAGTGGGATGGAATCAAGCAGCTTCAGCACACACACAAAACGAACATGGAGCTCCTCACTCAAGGCGCTCAAAACTCCACAGCCAAAGACAAGTTCAGTGCCCAAGCCATTTCCCGCTGCCATGCAAACCAAGTATTCTGGCAGCACATATGTCTGAAAGTGGATATGACACCTAGGGAAGGGAGGGTGCTGGTGAATAGCAACTGCCCGAAGCAGCAGCACAGCTCTTGCAGTGCCAAAACAACCACACCTGCCTCATGAACTTCACATACCATCAGCTGTCCTGGCAGCTATCTAGGAAACCCTGTTGGGTCACTTCCGGTCCCATGCCCATTGAGCCCAGTGGGATGGAATCAAGCAGCTTCAGCACCCACACAAAACTAACATGGAGATCCGCACTAAAGGCGCTCAAAACTCCACGGCCAAAGACAAGTTCAGTGCCCAAGCCATTTCCCGCTGCCATGGAAACCAAGTGCTCTGGCAGCACATATGTCTGAAAGTGGATATGACACCTAGGGAAGGGAGTGTGGTGGTGAAGGGCAACTGACCGAAGCAGCAGCACAGCTCTTCCAGTGCCAAAACAACTCCACCTGCCTCATGAACTTCACATACCATCAGCTGTCCTGGCAGCTATCAGGGAAAACCTGTTGAGTCACTTCCGGTCCCATGCCCATTGAGCCCAGTGGGATGGAATCAAGCAGCTTCAGCACCCACACAAAACTAACATGGAGATCCGCACTCAAGGCGCTCAAAACTTCACAGCCAAAGACAAGTTCAGTGCCCAAGCCATTTCCCGCTGCCAAGGAAACCAAGTGCTCTGGCAGCACATATGTCTGAAAGTGGATATGACACCTAGGGAAGCGACTGTGCTGCTAAATGGCAACTGCCTGAAGCAGCAGCACAGCTCTTCCACTGCCAAAACAACTCCACCTGCCTCATGAACTTCACATACCATCAGCTGTCCTGGCAGCTATCTAGGAAACCCTGTTGGGTCACTTCCGGTCCCATGCACATTGAGCCCAGTGGGATGGAATCAAGCAGCTTCAGCAACCCACACAAAAAGAACATGGAGCTCCTCACTCAAGGTACTCAAAACTCCTCGGCCAAAGACAAGTTCAGTGCCCAAGCCATTTCCCGCTGCCATGGAAACCAAGTGCTCTGGCAGCACATATGTCTGAAAGTGGATATGACACCTAGGGAAGGGAGTGTGCTGGTGAATGGCAACTGCCGGAAGCAGTAGCACAGCTCTTCAACTGCCAAAACAACTCCACTTACCTCATGAACTTCACATACCATCAGCTGTCCTGGCAGCTATCTAGAAAACCCTGTTGGGTCACTTCCGGTGCCATGCCCATTGAGCCCAGTGGGATGGAATCAAGCAGCTTCAGCACCCACACAAAACGAACATGGAGCTCCTCACTCAAGGCGCTCAAAACTCCACGGCCAAAGACAAGTTCAGTGCCCAAGCCATTTCCCGCTGCCATGGAAACCAAGTGCTCTGGCAGCACATATGTCTGAAAGTGGATATGACACCTAGGGAAGGGAGTGTGTTGGTGAATGGCAACTGCCCGAAGCAGCAGCACAGCTCTTCCATTGCAAAAACAACTCCACCTGCCTCATGAACTTCACATACCATCAGCTGTCCTGGCAGCTATCTAGGAAACCCTGTTGGGTCACTTCCGGTCCCATGCCCATTGAGCCCAGTGGGATGGAATCAAGCAGCTTCAGCACCCACACTAAACGAACATGGAGCTCCTCACTCAAGGCGCTCAAAACTACTTGGCGAAAGACAAGTTCAGTGCCCAAGCCATTTCCCGCTGCCATGGAAACCAAGTGCTCTGGCAGCACATATGTCTGAAAGTGGATATGACACCTAGGGAAGGGAGTGTGTTGCTGAATGGCAACTGCCCGAAGCAGCAGCACAGCTCTTCCATTGCAAAAACAACTCCACCTGCCTCATGAACTTCACATACCATCAGCTGTTCTGGCAGTTATCTAGGAAACCCTGTTGGGTCACTTCCAGTGCCATGCCCATTGAGCCCAGCGGGATGGAATCAAGCAGCTTGAGCACCCACACAAAACGAACATGGAGCTCCTCACTCAAGGCGCTCAAAACTCCACGGCCAAAGACAAGTTCAGTGTCCAAACCATTTCCCGCTGCCATGGAAACCAAGTGCTCTGGCAGCACATATGTCTGAAAGTGGATATGACACCTCGGGAAGGGACTGTGCTGGTGAATGGCAACTGCCCGAAGCAGCAGCACAGCTCTTCCAGTGCCAAAACAACTCCACCTGCCACATGAACTTCACATACAATCAGCTGTCCTGGCAGCTATCTAGGAAACCCTGTTGTGTCACTTCCGGTCCCATGCCCATTCAGCCCAGGGGGATGGAATCAAGCAGCTTCAGCACCCACACAAAACGAACATGGAGCTCCTCACTCAAGGCGCTCAAACTTCCACAGCCAAAGACAAGTTCAGTGCCCAAGCCATTTCCCGCTGCCATGGAAACCAAATGCTCTGGCAGCACATATGTCTGAAAGTGGATATGACACCTAGGGAAGGGAGTGTGGTAGTTAATGGCAACTGCCCGAAGCAGAAGCAAAGCTTTTCCACTGCCAAAACAACTCCACCTGCCTCATGAACTTCACATACCATCAGCTGTCCTGGCAGCTATCTAGGAAACCCTGTTGGGTCACTTCCGGACCAATGCCGATTGAGCCCAGTGGGATGGAATCAAGCAGCTTGAGCACCCACACAAAACGAACATGGAGCTCCTCACTCAAGGCGCTCAAAACTCCACGGCCAAAGACAAGTTCAGTGCCCAAGCCATTTCCCGCTGCCATGGAAACCAAGTGCTCTGGCAGCACATATGTCTGAAAGTGGATATGACACCTAGGGAAGGGAGTGTGCTGGTGAATGGCAACTGACCGAAGCAGCAGCACAGCTCTTCCAGTGCCAAAACAACTCCACCTGCCTCATGAACTTCACATACCATCAGCTGTCCTGGCAGCTATCTAGGAAACCCTGTTGGCTCACTTCCGGTCCCATGCCCATTGAGCCCAGGGGGATGGAATCAACCAGCTTGAGCACCCACACAAAACGAACATGGAGCTCCTCACTCAAGGCGCTCAAAACTCCACGGCCAAAGACAAGTTCAGTGCCCAAGCCATTTCCCGCTGCCATGGAAACCAAGTGCTCTGGCAGCACATATGTCTGAAAGTGGATATGACACCTAGGGAAGGGAGTGTGTTGGTGAATGGCAATTGCCTGAAGCAGCAGCACAGTTCTTCCAGTGCCAAACAACTCCACCGGCCTCATGAACTTCACATACCATCAGCTGTCCTGGCAGCTATCTAGGAAACCCTGTTGGGTCACTTCGGGTCCCATGCCGATTGAGCCCAGTGGGATGGAATCAAGCAGCTTCAGCACCCACAAAAAACGAACATGGAGCTCCTCACTCAAGGCGCTCAAAACTCCACGGCCAAAGACAAGTTCAGTTCCCAAGCCATTTCCCGCTGCCATGGAAACCAAGTGCTCTGGCAGCACATATGTCTGAAAGTGGATATGACACCTCTGGAAGGGAGTGTGCTGGTGAATGGCAACTGCCCGAAGCAGCAGCACAGTTCTTAAAGTGCCAAAACAACTCCACCTGCCTCATGAACTTCACATACCATCAGCTGTCCTGGCAGCTCTCTAGGAAACCCTGTTGGGTCACTTCCGGTCCCATGCCCATTCAGCCCAGGGGGATGGAATCAAGCAGCTTCAGCAACCACACAAAAAGAACATGGAGCTCCTCACTCAAGGCGCTCAAACTTCCACAGCCAAAGACAAG
Organism: Ochotona princeps; assembly: GCF_030435755.1. Taxonomy (NCBI): domain Eukaryota; kingdom Metazoa; phylum Chordata; class Mammalia; order Lagomorpha; family Ochotonidae; genus Ochotona; species Ochotona princeps. Next base: position 144,782,459 of record NC_080832.1, on the reverse strand, counting down.
TTCAGTGCCCAAGCCATTTCCCGCTGCCATGGAAACCAAATGCTCTGGCAGCACATATGTCTGAAAGTGGATATGACACCTAGGGAAGGGAGTGTGGTGGTGAATGGCAACTGCCCGAAGCAGAAGCAAAGCTTTTCCACTGCCAAAACAACTCCACCTGCCTCATGAACTTCACATACCATCAGCTGTCCTGGCAGCTATCTAGGAAACCCTGTTGGGTCACTTCCGGACCAATGCCGATTGAGCCCAGTGGGATGGAATCAAGCAGCTTCAGCACCCACACAAAACGAACATGGAGCTCCTCACTCAAGGCGCTCAAACCTCCACAGCAAAAGACAAGTTCAGTGCCGAAGCCATTTCCCGCTGCCATGGAAACCAAGTGCTCTGGCAGCACATATGTCTGAAAGTGGATATGACACCTAGGGAAGGGAGTGTGCTGGTGAATGGCAACTGCCCGAAGCAGCAGCACAGCTCTTCCACTGCCAAAACAACTCCACCTGCCTCATGAACTTCACATACCATCAGCTGTCCTGGCAGCTATCTAGGAAACCCTGTTGGGTCACTTCCGGTCCCATGCCCATTGAGCCCAGTGGGATGGAATCAAGCAGCTTCAGCACCCACACTAAACGAACATGGAGCTCCTCACTCAAGGCGCTCAAAATTACTTGGCGAAAGACAAGTTCAGTGCCCAAGCCATTTCCCGCTGCCATGGAAACCAAGTGCTCTGGCAGCACATATGTCTGAAAGTGGATATGACACCTAGGGAAGGGAGTGTGTTGCTGAATGGCAACTGCCCGAAGCAGCAGCACAGCTCTTCCATTGCCAAAACAACTCCACCTGCCTCATGAACTTCACATACCATCAGCTGTTCTGGCAGCTATCTAGGAAACCCTGTTGGGTCACTTCCAGTGCCATGCCAATTGAGCGCAGCGGGATGGAATCAAGCAGCTTGAGCACCCACACAAAACGAACATGGAGCTCCTCACTCAAGGCGCTCAAAACTCCACGGCCAAAGACAAGTTCAGTGTCCAAACCATTTCCCGCTGCCATGGAAACCAAGTGCTCTGGCAGCACATATGTCTGAAAGTGGATATGACACCTAGGGAAGGGACTGTGCTGGTGAATGGCAACTGCCCGAAGCAGCAGCACAGCTCTTCCACTGCCAAAACAACTCCACCTGCCTCATGAACTTCACATACAATCAGCTGTCCTGGCAGCTATCTAGGAAACCCTGTTGGGTCACTTCCGGTCCCATGCCCATTGAGCCCAGTGGGATGGAATCAAGCAGCTTGAGCACCCACACAAAACGAACATGGAGCTCCTCACTCAAGGCGCTCAAAACTCCACGGCCAAAGACAAGTTCAGTGCCCAAGCCATTTCCCGCTGCCATGGAAACCAAGTGCTCTGGCAGCACATATGTCTGAAAGTGGATATGACACCTAGGGAAGGGAGTGTGGTGGTGAATGGCAACTGAACAAAGCAGCAGCACAGCTCTTCCACTGCCAAAACAACTCCACCTGCCTCATGAACTTCACATACCATCAGCTGTCCTGGCAGCTATCTAGGAAACCCTGTTGGGTCCCTTCCGGTCCCATGCCCATTGAGCCCAGTGGGATGGAATCAAGCAGCTTGAGCACCCACACAAAACGAACATGGAGCTCCTCACTCAAGGCGCTCAAAACTCCAGGGCAAAAGACAAGTTCAGTGCCCAAGCCATTTCCCGCTGCCATGGAAACCAAGTGCTCTGGCAGCACATATGTCTGAAAGTGGATATGACACCTCTGGAAGGGAGTGTGCTGGTGAATGGCAACTGCCCGAAGCAGCAGCACAGTTCTTAAAGTGCCAAAACAACTCCACCTGCCTCATGAACTTCACATACCATCAGCTGTCCTGGCAGCTCTCTAGGAAACCCTGTTGGGTCACTTCCGGTCCCATGCCCATTCAGCCCAGGGGGATGGAATCAAGCAGCTTCAGCACCCACACAAAACGAACATGGAGCTCCTCACTCAAGGCGCTCAAACTTCCACAGCCAAAGACAAGTTCAGTGCCCAAGCCATTTCCCGCTGCCATGGAAACCAAATGCTCTGGCAGCACATATGTCTGAAAGTGGATATGACACCTAGGGAAGGGAGTGTGGTGGTGAATGGCAACTGCCCGAAGCAGAAGCAAAGCTTTTCCACTGCCAAAACAACTCCACCTGCCTCATGAACTTCACATACCATCAGCTGTCCTGGCAGCTATCTAGGAAACCCTGTTGGGTCACTTCCGGACCAATGCCGATTGAGCCCAGTGGGATGGAATCAAGCAGCTTGAGCACCCACACAAAACGAACATGGAGCTCCTCACTCAAGGCGCTCAAAACTCCACGGCCAAAGACAAGTTCAGTGCCCAAGACATTTCCCGCTGCCATGGAAACCAAGTGCTCTGGCAGCACATATGTCTGAAAGTGGATATGACACCTAGGGAAGGGAGTGTGCTGGTGAATGGCAACTGACCGAAGCAGCAGCACAGCTCTTCCAGTGCCAAAACAACTCCACCTGCCTCATGAACTTCACATACCATCAGCTGTCCTGGCAGCTATCTAGGAAACCCTGTTGGCTCACTTCCGGTCCCATGCCCATTGAGCCCAGGGGGATGGAATCAACCAGCTTGAGCACCCACACAAAACGAACATGGAGCTCCTCACTCAAGGCGCTCAAAACTCCACGGCCAAAGACAAGTTCAGTGCCCAAGACATTTCCCGCTGCCATGGAAACCAAGTGCTCTGGCAGCACATATGTCTGAAAGTGGATATGACACCTAGGGAAGGGAGTGTGTTGGTGAATGGCAATTGCCTGAAGCAGCAGCACAGTTCTTCCAGTGCCAAACAACTCCACCTGCCTCATGAACTTCACATACCATCAGCTGTCCTGGCAGCTATCTAGGAAACCCTGTTGGGTCACTTCGGGTCCCATGCCGATTGAGCCCAGTGGGATGGAATCAAGCAGCTTCAGCACCCACAAAAAACGAACATGGAGCTCCTCACTCAAGGCGCTCAAAACTCCACGGCCAAAGACAAGTTCAGTTCCCAAGCCATTTCCCGCTGCCATGGAAACCAAGTGCTCTGGCAGCACATATGTCTGAAAGTGGATATGACACCTCTGGAAGGGAGTGTGCTGGTGAATGGCAACTGCCCGAAGCAGCAGCACAGTTCTTAAAGTGCCAAAACAACTCCACCTGCCTCATGAACTTCACATACCATCAGCTGTCCTGGCAGCTATCTAGGAAACCCTGTTGGGTCACTTCCGGTCCCATGCCCATTCAGCCCAGGGGGATGGAATCAAGCAGCTTCAGCACCCACACAAAAAGAACATGGAGCTCCTCACTCAAGGCGCTCAAACTTCCACAGCCAAAGACAAGTTCAGTGCCCAAGCCATTTCCCGCTGCCATGGAAACCAAATGCTCTGGCAGCACATATGTCTGAAAGTGGATATGACACCTAGGGAAGGGAGTGTGGTGGTGAATGGCAACTGCCCGAAGCAGAAGCAAAGCTTTTCCACTGCCAAAACAACTCCACCTGCCTCATGAACTTCACATACCATCAGCTGTCCTGGCAGCTATCTAGGAAACCCTGTTGGGTCACTTCCGGACCAATGCCCATTGAGCCCAGTGGGATGGAATCAAGCAGCTTCAGCACCCACACAAAACGAACATGGAGCTCCTCACTCAAGGCGCTCAAAACTCCACGGCCAAAGACAAGTTCAGTGCAAAAGCCATTTCCCGCTGCCATGGAAACCAAGTGCTCTGGCAGCACATATGTCTGAAAGTGGATATGACACCTAGGGAAGGGAGTGTGCTGGTGAATGGCAACTGAACAAAGCAGCAGCACAGCTCTTCCACTGCCAAAACAACTCCACCTGCCTCATGAACTTCACATACCATCAGCTGTCCTGGCAGCTATCTAGGAAACCCTGTTGGGTCCCTTCCGGTCCCATGCCCATTGAGCCCAGTGGGATGGAATCAAGCAGCTTGAGCACCCACACAAAACGAACATGGAGCTCCTCACTCAAGGCGCTCAAAACTCCACGGCCAAAGACAAGTTCAGTGCCCAAGCCATTTCCCGCTGCCATGGAAACCAAGTGCTCTGGCAGCACATATGTCTGAAAGTGGATATGACACCTCTGGAAGGGAGTGTGCTGGTGAATGGCAACTGTCCGAAGCAGCAGCACAGTTCTTAAAGTGCCAAAACAACTCCACCTGCCTCATGAACTTCACATACCATCAGCTGTCCTGGCAGCTCTCTAGGAAACCCTGTTGGGTCACTTCCGGTCCCATGCCCATTCAGCCCAGGGGGATGGAATCAAGCAGCTTCAGCACCCACACAAAACGAACATGGAGCTCCTCACTCAAGGCGCTCAAACTTCCACAGCCAAAGACAAGTTCAGTGCCCAAGCCATTTCCCGCTGCCATGGAAACCAAATGCTCTGGCAGCACATATGTCTGAAAGTGGATATGACACCTAGGGAAGGGAGTGTGGTGGTGAATGGCAACTGCCCGAAGCAGAAGCAAAGCTTTTCCACTGCCAAAACAACTCCACCTGCCTCATGAACTTCACATACCATCAGCTGACCTGGCAGCTATCTAGGAAACCCTGTTGGGTCACTTCCGGACCAATGCCGATTGAGCCCAGTGGGATGGAATCAAGCAGCTTCAGCACCCACACAAAACGAACATGGAGCTCCTCACTCAAGGCGCTCAAACCTCCACAGCCAAAGACAAGTTCAGTGCCCAAGACATTTCCCGCTGCCATGGAAACCAAGTGCTCTGGCAGCACATATGTCTGAAAGTGGATATGACACCTAGGGAAGGGAGTGTGCTGGTGAATGGCAACTGCCCGAAGCAGCAGCACAGCTCTTCCACTGCCAAAACAACTCCACCTGCCTCATGAACTTCACATACCATCAGCTGTCCTGGCAGCTATCTAGGAAACCCTGTTGGGTCACTTCCGGTCCCATGCCCATTGAGCCCAGTGGGATGGAATCAAGCAGCTTCAGCACCCACACTAAACGAACATGGAGCTCCTCACTCAAGGCGCTCAAAATTACTTGGCGAAAGACAAGTTCAGTGCCCAAGCCATTTCCCGCTGCCATGGAAACCAAGTGCTCTGGCAGCACATATGTCTGAAAGTGGATATGACACCTAGGGAAGGGAGTGTGTTGCTGAATGGCAACTGCCCGAAGCAGCAGCACAGCTCTTCCATTGCAAAAACAACTCCACCTGCCTCATGAACTTCACATACCATCAGCTGTTCTGGCAGCTATCTAGGAAACCCTGTTGGGTCACTTCCAGTGCCATGCCCATTGAGCCCAGCGGGATGGAATCAAGCAGCTTGAGCACCCACACAAAACGAACATGGAGCTCCTCACTCAAGGCGCTCAAAACTCCACGGCCAAAGACAAGTTCAGTGTCCAAACCATTTCCCGCTGCCATGGAAACCAAGTGCTCTGGCAGCACATATGTCTGAAAGTGGATATGACACCTCGGGAAGGGACTGTGCTGGTGAATGGCAACTGCCCGAAGCAGCAGCACAGCTCTTCCAGTGCCAAAACAACTCCACCTGCCTCATGAACTTCACATACAATCAGCTGTCCTGGCAGCTATCTAGGAAACCCTGTTGGGTCACTTCCGGTCCCATGCCCATTGAGCCCAGTGGGATGGAATCAAGCAGCTTGAGCACCCACACAAAACGAACATGGAGCTCCTCACTCAAGGCGCTCAAAACTCCACGGCCAAAGACAAGTTCAGTGCCCAAGCCATTTCCCGCTGCCATGGAAACCAAGTGCTCTGGCAGCACATATGTCTGAAAGTGGATATGACACCTAGGGAAGGGAGTGTGCTGGTGAATGGCAACTGCCCGAAGCAGCAGCACAGCTCTTCCACTGCCAAAACAACTCCACCTGCCTCATGAACTTCACATACCATCAGCTGTCCTGGCAGCTATCTAGGAAACCCTGTTGGGTCCCTTCAGGTCCCATGCCCATTCAGCCCAGGGGGATGGAATCAAGCAGCTTCAGCACCCACACAAAAAGAACATGGAGCTCCTCACTCAAGGCGCTCAAACTTCCACAGCCAAAGACAAGTTCAGTGCCCAAGCCATTTCCCGCTGCCATGGAAACCAAATGCTCTGGCAGCACATATGTCTGAAAGTGGATATGACACCTAGGGAAGGGAGTGTGGTGGTGAATGGCAACTGCCCGAAGCAGAAGCAAAGCTTTTCCACTGCCAAAACAACTCCACCTGCCTCATGAACTTCACATACCATCAGCTGTCCTGGCAGCTATCTAGGAAACCCTGTTGGGTCACTTCCGGACCAATGCCCATTGAGCCCAGTGGGATGGAATCAAGCAGCTTCAGCACCCACACAAAACGAACATGGAGCTCCTCACTCAAGGCGCTCAAAACTCCACGGCCAAAGACAAGTTCAGTGCAAAAGCCATTTCCCGCTGCCATGGAAACCAAGTGCTCTGGCAGCACATATGTCTGAAAGTGGATATGACACCTAGGGAAGGGAGTGTGCTGGTGAATGGCAACTGAACAAAGCAGCAGCACAGCTCTTCCACTGCCAAAACAACTCCACCTGCCTCATGAACTTCACATACCATCAGCTGTCCTGGCAGCTATCTAGGAAACCCTGTTGGGTCCCTTCCGGTCCCATGCCCATTGAGCCCAGTGGGATGGAATCAAGCAGCTTGAGCACCCACACAAAACGAACATGGAGCTCCTCACTCAAGGCGCTCAAAACTCCACGGCCAAAGACAAGTTCAGTGCCGAAGCCATTTCCCGCTGCCATGGAAACCAAGTGCTCTGGCAGCACATATGTCTGAAAGTGGATATGACACCTCTGGAAGGGAGTGTGCTGGTGAATGGCAACTGTCCGAAGCAGCAGCACAGTTCTTAAAGTGCCAAAACAACTCCACCTGCCTCATGAACTTCACATACCATCAGCTGTCCTGGCAGCTCTCTAGGAAACCCTGTTGGGTCACTTCCGGTCCCATGCCCATTCAGCCCAGGGGGATGGAATCAAGCAGCTTCAGCACCCACACAAAACGAACATGGAGCTCCTCACTCAAGGCGCTCAAACTTCCACAGCCAAAGACAAGTTCAGTGCCCAAGCCATTTCCCGCTGCCATGGAAACCAAATGCTCTGGCAGCACATATGTCTGAAAGTGGATATGACACCTAGGGAAGGGAGTGTGGTGGTGAATGGCAACTGCCCGAAGCAGAAGCAAAGCTTTTCCACTGCCAAAACAACTCCACCTGCCTCATGAACTTCACATACCATCAGCTGTCCTGGCAGCTATCTAGGAAACCCTGTTGGGTCACTTCCGGACCAATGCCGATTGAGCCCAGTGGGATGGAATCAAGCAGCTTCAGCACCCACACAAAACGAACATGGAGCTCCTCACTCAAGGCGCTCAAACCTCCACAGCCAAAGACAAGTTCAGTGCCGAAGCCATTTCCCGCTGCCATGGAAACCAAGTGCTCTGGCAGCACATATGTCTGAAAGTGGATATGACACCTAGGGAAGGGAGTGTGCTGGTGAATGGCAACTGCCCGAAGCAGCAGCACAGCTCTTCCACTGCCAAAACAACTCCACCTGCCTCATGAACTTCACATACCATCAGCTGTCCTGGCAGCTATCTAGGAAACCCTGTTGGGTCACTTCCGGTCCCATGCCCATTGAGCCCAGTGGGATGGAATCAAGCAGCTTCAGCACCCACACTAAACGAACATGGAGCTCCTCACTCAAGGCGCTCAAAATTACTTGGCGAAAGACAAGTTCAGTGCCCAAGCCATTTCCCGCTGCCATGGAAACCAAGTGCTCTGGCAGCACATATGTCTGAAAGTGGATATGACACCTAGGGAAGGGAGTGTGTTGCTGAATGGCAACTGCCCGAAGCAGCAGCACAGCTCTTCCATTGCAAAAACAACTCCACCTACCTCATGAACTTCACATACCATCAGCTGTTCTGGCAGCTATCTAGGAAACCCTGTTGGGTCACTTCCAGTGCCATGCCCATTGAGCCCAGCGGGATGGAATCAAGCAGCTTGAGCACCCACACAAAACGAACATGGAGCTCCTCACTCAAGGCGCTCAAAACTCCACGGCCAAAGACAAGTTCAGTGTCCAAACCATTTCCCGCTGCCATGGAAACCAAGTGCTCTGGCAGCACATATGTCTGAAAGTGGATATGACACCTCGGGAAGGGACTGTGCTGGTGAATGGCAACTGCCCGAAGCAGCAGCACAGCTCTTCCAGTGCCAAAACAACTCCACCTGCCTCATGAACTTCACATACAATCAGCTGTCCTGGCAGCTATCTAGGAAACCCTGTTGGGTCACTTCCGGTCCCATGCCCATTGAGCCCAGTGGGATGGAATCAAGCAGCTTGAGCACCCACACAAAACGAACATGGAGCTCCTCACTCAAGGCGCTCAAAACTCCACGGCCAAAGACAAGTTCAGTGCCCAAGCCATTTCCCGCTGCCATGGAAACCAAGTGCTCTGGCAGCACATATGTCTGAAAGTGGATATGACACCTAGGGAAGGGAGTGTGCTGGTGAATGGCAACTGCCCGAAGCAGCAGCACAGCTCTTCCACTGCCAAAACAACTCCACCTGCCTCATGAACTTCACATACCATCAGCTGTCCTGGCAGCTATCTAGGAAACCCTGTTGGGTCCCTTCCGGTCCCATGCCCATTGAGCCCAGTGGGATGGAATCAAGCAGCTTGAGCACCCACACAAAACGAACATGGAGCTTCTCACTCAAGGCGCTCAAAACTCCACGGCCAAAGACAAGTTCAGTGCCCAAGCCATTTCCCGCTGCCATGGAAACCAAGTGCTCTGGCAGCACATATGTCTGAAAGTGGATATGACACCTAGGGAAGGGAGTGTGCTGGTGAATGGCAATTGCCTGAAGCAGCAGCACAGTTCTTCCAGTGCCAAAACAACTCCACCTGCCTCATGAACTTCACATACCATCAGCTGTCCTGGCAGCTCTCTAGGAAACCCTGTTGGGTCACTTCCGGTCCCATGCCCATTGAGCCCAGGGGGATGGAATCAAGCAGCTTCAGCACCCACACAAAACGAACATTGAGCTCCTCACTCAAGGCGCTCAAAACTCCACGGCCAAAGACAAGTTCAGTGTCCAAGCCATTTCCGGCTGCCATGGAAACCAAGTGCTCAGGCAGCACATATGTCTGAAAGTGGATATGACACCTAGGGAAGGGAGTGTGCTGGTGAATGGCAACTGCCCGAAGCAGCAGCACAGCTCTTCCAGTGCCAAAACAACTCCACCTGCCTCATGAACTTCACATACCATCAGCTGTCCTGGCAGCTATCTAGGAAACCCTGTTGGGTCACTTCCGGTCCCATGCCCATTGAACCTAGTGGGATAGAATGAAGCAGCTTCAGCACCCACACAAAACGAACATGGAGCTCCTCACTCAAGGTACTCAAAACTCCACGGCCAAAGACAAGTTCAGTGCCCAAGCCATTTCCCGCTGCCATGGAAACCAAGTGCTCTGGCAGCACATATGTCTGAAAGTGGATATGACACCTAGGGAAGGGAGTGTGTTGGTGAATGGCAACTGCCCGAAGCAGTAGCACAGCTCTTCAACTGCCAAAACAACTCCACCTGCCTCATGAACTTCACATACCATCAGCTGTCCTGGCAGCTATCTAGGAAACCCTGTTGGGTCACTTCCGGTCCCATGCCCATTGAGCCCAGTGGGATGGAATCAAGCAGCTTCAGCACCCACACAAAACGAACATGGAGCTCCTCACTCAAGGCGCTCAAAACTCCACGGCCAAAGACAAGTTCAGTGCCCAAGCCATTTCCCGCTGCCATGGAAACCAAGTGCTCTGGCAGCACATATGTCTGAAAGTGGATATGACACCTAGGGAAGGGAGTGTGCTGCTGAATGGCAACTGACCGAAGCAGCAGCACAGCTCTTCCACTGCCAAAACAACTCCACCTGCCTCATGAACTTCACATACCATCAGCTGTCCTGGCAGCTATCTAGGAAACCCTGTTGGGTCACTTCGGGTCCCATGCCCATTGAGCCCAGTGGGATGGAATCAACCAGCTTGAGCACCCACACAAAACGAACATGGAGCTCCTCACTCAAGGCGCTCAAAACTCCACGGCCAAAGACAAGTTCAGTGCCCAAGCCATTTCCCGCTGCCATGGAAACCAAGTGCTCTGGCAGCACATATGTCTGAAAGTGGATATGACACCTAGGGAAGGGAGTGTGTTGGTGAATGGCAATTGCCTGAAGCAGCAGCACAGTTCTTCCAGTGCCAAAACAACTCCACCTGCCTCATGAACTTCACATACCATCAGCTGTCCTGGCAGCTATCTAGGAAACCCTGTTGGGTCACTTCGGGTCCCATGCCGATTGAGCCCAGTGGGATGGAATCAAGCAGCTTCAGCACCCACAAAAAACGAACATGGAGCTCCTCACTCAAGGCGCTCAAAACTCCACGGCCAAAGACAAGTTCAGTTCCCAAGCCATTTCCCGCTGCCATGGAAACCAAGTGCTCTGGCAGCACATATGTCTGAAAGTGGATATGACACCTCTGGAAGGGAGTGTGCTGGTGAATGGCAACTGCCCGAAGCAGCAGCACAGTTCTTCCAGTGCCAAAACAACTCCACCTGCCTCATGAACTTCACATACCATCAGCTGTCCTGGCAGCTATCTAGGAAACCCTGTTGTGTCACTTCCGGTCCCATGCCCATTCAGCCCAGGGGGATGGAATCAAGCAGCTTCAGCACCCACACAAAACGAACATGGAGCTCCTCACTCAAGGCGCTCAAACTTCCACAGCCAAAGACAAGTTCAGTGCCCAAGCCATTTCCCGCTGCCATGGAAACCAAGTGCTCTGGCAGCACATATGTCTGAAAGTGGATATGACACCTAGGGAAGGGAGTGTGGTGGTGAATGGCAACTGCCCGAAGCAGAAGCAAAGCTTTTCCACTGCCAAAACAACTCCACCTGCCTCATGAACTTCACATACCATCAGCTGTCCTGGCAGCTATCTAGGAAACCCTGTTGGGTCACCTCCGGACCAATGCCCATTGAGCCCAGTGGGATGGAATCAAGCAGCTTCAGCACCCACACAAAACGAACATGGAGCTCCTCACTCAAGGCGCTCAAACCTCCACAGCCAAAGACAAGTTCAGTGCCGAAGCCATTTCCCGCTGCCATGGAAACCAAGTGCTCTGGCAGCACATATGTCTGAAAGTGGATATGACACCTAGGGAAGGGAGTGTGCTGGTGAATGGCAACTGCCCGAAGCAGCAGCACAGCTCTTCCACTGCCAAAACAACTCCACCTGCCTCATGAACTTCACATACCATCAGCTGTCCTGGCAGCTATCTAGGAAACCCTGTTGGGTCACTTCCGGTCCCATGCCCATTGAGCCCAGTGGGATGGAATCAAGCAGCTTCAGCACCCACACTAAACGAACATGGAGCTCCTCACTCAAGGCGCTCAAAATTACTTGGCGAAAGACAAGTTCAGTGCCCAAGCCATTTCCCGCTGCCATGGAAACCAAGTGCTCTGGCAGCACATATGTCTGAAAGTGGATATGACACCTAGGGAAGGGAGTGTGCTGGTGAATGGCAATTGCCTGAAGCAGCAGCACAGTTCTTCCAGTGCCAAAACAACTCCACCTGCCTCATGAACTTCACATACCATCAGCTGTCCTGGCAGCTATCTAGGAAACCCTGTTGGGTCACTTCCGGTCCCATGCCCATTGAGCCCAGGGGGATGGAATCAAGCAGCTTCAGCACCCACACAAAACCAACATGGAGCTCCTCACTCAAGGCGCTCAAAACTCCACGGCCAAAGACAAGTTCAGTGTCCAAGCCATTTCCGGCTGCCATGGAAACCAAGTGCTCAGGCAGCACATATGTCTGAAAGTGGATATGACACCTCTGGAAGGGAGTGTGCTGGTGAATGGCAACTGCCCGAAGCAGCAGCACAGCTCTTCCAGTGCCAAAACAACTCCACCTGCCTCATGAACTTCACATACCATCAGCTGTCCTGGCAGCTATCTAGGAAACCCTGTTGGGTCACTTCCGGTCCCATGCCCATTGAACCAAGTGGGATAGAATGAAGCAGCTTCAGCACCCACACAAAACGAACATGGAGCTCCTCACTCAAGGTACTCAAAACTCCACGGCCAAAGACAAGTTCAGTGCCGAAGCCATTTCCCGCTGCCATGGAAACCAAGTGCTCTGGCAGCACATATGTCTGAAAGTGGATATGACACCTAGGGAAGGGAGTGTGTTGGTGAATGGCAACTGCCCGAAGCAGTAGCACAGCTCTTCAACTGCCAAAACAACTCCACTTACCTCATGAACTTCACATACCATCAGCTGTCCTGGCAGCTATCTAGGAAACCCTGTTGGGTCACTTCCGGTCCCATGCCCATTGAGCCCAGTGGGATGGAATCAAGCAGCTTCAGCACCCACAGAAAACGAACATGGAGCTCCTCACTCAAGGCGCTCAAAACTCCACGGCCAAAGACAAGTTCAGTGCCCAAGCCATTTCCCGCTGCCATGGAAACCAAGTGCTCTGGCAGCACATATGTCTGAAAGTGGATATGACACCTAGGGAAGGGAGTGTGCTGGTGAATGGCAACTGACCGAAGCAGCAGCACAGCTCTTCCAGTGCCAAAACAACTCCACCTGCCTCATGAACTTCACATACCATCAGCTGTCCTGGCAGCTATCTAGGAAACCCTGTTGGCTCACTTCCGGTCCCATGCCCATTGAGCCCAGTCTGATGGAATCAAGCAGCTTGAGCACCCACACAAAACGAACATGGAGCTCCTCACTCAAGGCGCTCAAAACTCCACGGCCAAAGACAAGTTCAGTGCCCAAGCCATTTCCCGCTGCCATGGAAACCAAGTGCTCTGGCAGCACATATGTCTGAAAGTGGATATGACACCTAGGGAAGGGAGTGTGTTGGTGAATGGCAATTGCCTGAAGCAGCAGCACAGTTCTTCCAGTGCCAAAACAACTCCACCTGCCTCATGAACTTCACATACCATCAGCTGTCCTGGCAGCTATCTAGGAAACCCTGTTGGGTCACTTCGGGTCCCATGCCGATTGAGCCCAGTGGGATGGAATCAAGCAGCTTCAGCACCCACAAAAAACGAACATGGAGCTCCTCACTCAAGGCGCTCAAAACTCCACGGCCAAAGACAAGTTCAGTTCCCAAGCCATTTCCCGCTGCCATGGAAACCAAGTGCTCTGGCAGCACATATGTCTGAAAGTGGATATGACACCTAGGGAAGGGAGTGTGCTGGTGAATGGCAACTGTCCGAAGCAGCAGCACAGTTCTTAAAGTGCCAAAACAACTCCACCTGCCTCATGAACTTCACATACCATCAGCTGTCCTGGCAGCTCTCTAGGAAACCCTGTTGGGTCACTTCCGGTCCCATGCCCATTCAGCCCAGGGGGATGGAATCAAGCAGCTTGAGCACCCACACAAAACGAACATGGAGCTCCTCACTCAAGGCGCTCAAACTTCCACAGCCAAAGACAAGTTCAGTGCCCAAGCCATTTCCCGCTGCCATGGAAACCAAATGCTCTGGCAGCACATATGTCTGAAAGTGGATATGACACCTAGGGAAGGGAGTGTGGTGGTGAATATCAACTGCCCGAAGCAGAAGCAAAGCTTTTCCACTGCCAAAACAACTCCACCTGCCTCATGAACTTCACATACCATCAGCTGTCCTGGCAGCTATCTAGGAAACCCTGTTGGGTCCCTTCCGGACCAATGCCCATTGAGCCCAGTGGGATGGAATCAAGCAGCTTCAGCACCCACACAAAACGAACATGGAGCTCCTCACTCAAGGCGCTCAAACCTCCACAGCAAAAGACAAGTTCAGTGCCGAAGCCATTTCCCGCTGCCATGGAAACCAAGTGCTCTGGCAGCACATATGTCTGAAAGTGGATATGACACCTAGGGAAGGGAGTGTGCTGGTGAATGGCAACTGCCCGAAGCAGCAGCACAGCTCTTCCACTGCCAAAACAACTCCACCTGCCTCATGAACTTCACATACCATCAGCTGTCCTGGCAGCTATCTAGGAAACCCTGTTGGGTCACTTCCGGTCCCATGCCGATTGAGCCCAGTGGGATGGAATCAAGCAGCTTCAGCACCCACACTAAACGAACATGGAGCTCCTCACTCAAGGCGCTCAAAATTACTTGGCGAAAGACAAGTTCAGTGCCCAAGCCATTTCCCGCTGCCATGGAAACCAAGTGCTCTGGCAGCACATATGTCTGAAAGTGGATATGACACCTAGGGAAGGGAGTGTGTTGCTGAATGGCAACTGCCCGAAGCAGCAGCACAGCTCTTCCATTGCAAAAACAACTCCACCTGCCTCATGAACTTCACATACCATCAGCTGTCCTGGCAGCTATCTAGGAAACCCTGTTGGGTCACTTCCAGTGCCATGCCAATTGAGCCCAGCGGGATGGAATCAAGCAGCTTGAGCACCCACACAAAACGAACATGGAGCTCCTCACTCAAGGCGCTCAAAACTCCACGGCCAAAGACAAGTTCAGTGCCCAAGCCATTTCCCGCTGCCATGGAAACCAAGTGCTCTGGCAGCACATATGTCTGAAAGTGGATATGACACCTAGGGAAGGGAGTGTGCTGGTGAATGGCAACTGAACAAAGCAGCAGCACAGCTCTTCCACTGCCAAAACAACTCCACCTGCCTCATGAACTTCACATACCATCAGCTGTCCTGGCAGCTATCTAGGAAACCCTGTTGGGTCCCTTCCGGTCCCATGCCCATTGAGCCCAGTGGGATGGAATCAAGCAGCTTGAGCACCCACACAAAACGAACATGGAGCTCCTCACTCAAGGCACTCAAAACTCCACGGCCAAAGACAAGTTCAGTGCCCAAGCCATTTCCCGCTGCCATGGAAACCAAGTGCTCTGGCAGCACATATGTCTGAAAGTGGATATGACACCTCTGGAAGGGAGTGTGCTGGTGAATGGCAACTGCCCGAAGCAGCAGCACAGTTCTTAAAGTGCCAAAACAACTCCACCTGCCTCATGAACTTCACATACCATCAGCTGTCCTGGCAGCTCTCTAGGAAACCCTGTTGGGTCACTTCCGGTCCCATGCCCATTCAGCCCAGGGGGATGGAATCAAGCAGCTTCAGCACCCACACAAAACGAACATGGAGCTCCTCACTCAAGGCGCTCAAACTTCCACAGCCAAAGACAAGTTCAGTGCCCAAGCCATTTCCCGCTGCCATGGAAACCAAATGCTCTGGCAGCACATATGTCTGAAAGTGGATATGACACCTAGGGAAGGGAGTGTGGTGGTGAATGGCAACTGCCCGAAGCAGAAGCAAAGCTTTTCCACTGCCAAAACAACTCCACCTGCCTCATGAACTTCACATACCATCAGCTGTCCTGGCAGCTATCTAGGAAACCCTGTTGGGTCACTTCCGGTGCCATGCTCATTGAGCCCAGTGGGATGGAATCAAGCAGCTTCAGCACCCACACAAAACGAACATGGAGCTCCTCACTCAAGGCGCTCAAACCTCCACAGCCAAAGACAAGTTCAGTGCCGAAGCCATTTCCCGCTGCCATGGAAACCAAGTGCTCTGGCAGCACATATGTCTGAAAGTGGATATGACACCTAGGGAAGGGAGTGTGCTGGTGAATGGCAACTGCCCGAAGCAGCAGCACAGCTCTTCCACTGCCAAAACAACTCCACCTGCCTCATGAACTTCACATACCATCAGCTGTCCTGGCAGCTATCTAGGAAACCCTGTTGGGTCACTTCCGGTCCCATGCCCATTGAGCCCAGTGGGAAGAAATCAAACAGCTTCAGCACCCACAAAAAACTAACATGGAGCTCCTCACTCAAGACGGTCAAAACTCCACGGCCAAAGACAAGTTCAGTTCCCAAGCCATTTCCCGCTGCCATGGAAACCAAGTGCTCTGGCAGCACATATGTCTGAAAGTGGATGTGACACCTAGGGAAGGGAGTGTGGTGGTGAATGGCAACTGCCTGAAGCAGCAGCACAGTTCTTAAAGTGCCAAAACAACTCCACCTGCCTCATGAACTTCACATACCATCAGCTGTCCTGGCAGCTATCTAGGAAACCCTGTTGGGTCACTTCCGGTCCCATGCCCATTGAGCCCATGGGATGGAATCAAGCAGCTTGAGCACCCACACAAAACTAACATGGAGCTCCTCACTCAAGGCGCTCAATACTCCACGGCCAAAGACAAGTTCAGTGCCGAAGCCATTTCCCGCTGCCATGGAAACCAAGTGCTCTGGCAGCACATATGTCTGAAAGTGGATATGACACCTAGGGAAGGGAGTCTGGTGGTGAATGACAACTGCCTGAAGCAGCAGCACAGCTCTTCCAGTGCCAAAACAACTCCACCTGCCTCATGAACTTCACATACCATCAGCTGTCCTGGCAGCTATCTAGGAAACCCTGTTGGGTCACTTCCGGTCCCATGCCCATTGAGCCCAGTGGGATGGAATCAAGCAGCTTCAGCACCCACAAAAAACTAACATGGAGCTCCTCACTCAAGGCGGTCAAACCTCCACGGCCAAAGACAAGTTCAGTGCCCAAGCCATTTCCCGCTGCCATGGAAACCAAGTGCTCTGGCAGCACATATGTCTGAAAGTGGATATGACACCTCTGGAAGGGAGTGTGCTGGTGAATGGCAACTGCCTGAAGCAGCAGCACACTTCTTAAAGTGCCAAAACAACTCCACCTGCCTCATGAACTTCACATACCATCAGCTGTCCTGGCAGCTATCTAGGAAACCCTGTTGGGTCACTTCCGGTCCCATGCCCATTGAGCCCAGTGGGATGGAATCAAGCAGCTTCAGCACCCACACAAAACGAACATGGAGCTCCTCACTCAAGGCGCTCAAACTTCCACAGCCAAAGACAAGTTCAGTGCCCAAGCCATTTCCCGCTGCCATGGAAACCAAGTGCTCTGGCAGCACATATGTCTGAAAGTGGATATGACACCTAGGGAAGGGAGGGTGCTGCTGAATAGCAACTGCCCGAAGCAGAAGCAAAGCTTTTCCACTGCCAAAACAACTCCACCTGCCTCATGAACTTCACATACCATCAGCTGTCCTGGCAGCTATCTAGGAAACCCTGTTGGGTCACTTCTGGACCAATGCCCATTGAGCCCAGTGGGATGGAATCAACCAGCTTCAGCACCCACACAAAACGAACATGGAGCTCCTCACTCAAGGCGCTCAAACCTCCACGGCCAAAGACAAGTTCAGTGCCCAAGCCATTTCCCGCTGCCATGGAAACCAAGTGCTCTGGCAGCACATATGTCTGAAAGTGGATATGACACCTACGGAAGGGAGTGTGTTGGTGAATGGCAACTGCCCGAAGCAGCAGCACAGCTCTTCCAGTGCCAAAACAACTCCACCTGCCTCATGAACTTCACATACCATCAGCTGTCCTGGCAGCTATCTAGGAAACCCTGTTGGGTCACTTCCGGTCCCATGCCCATTGAGCCCAGTGGGATGGAATCAAGCAGCTTGAGCATCCACACAAAACGAACATGGAGCTCCTCACTCAAGGCGCTCAAAACTCCACGGCCAAAGACAAGTTCAGTGCCCAAGCCATTTCCCGCTGCCATGGAAACCAAGTGCTCTGGCAGCACATATGTCTGAAAGTGGATATGACACCTAGGCAAGGGAGTGTGTTGGTGAATGGGAACTATCCGAAGCAGCAGCACAGCTCTTCCACCGAGAAAACAACTCCACCTGCCTCATGAACTTCACATACCATCAGCTGTCCTGGCAGCTATCTAGGAAACCCTGTTGGGTCACTTCCGGTCCCATGCCCATTGAGCCCAGTGGGAAGAAATCAAACACCTTCAGCACCCACAAAAAACTAACATGGAGCTCCTCACTCAAGACGGTCAAAACTCCACGGCCAAAGACAAGTTCAGTTCCCAAGCCATTTCCCGCTGCCATGGAAACCAAGTGCTCTGGCAGCACATATGTCTGAAAGTGGATGTGACACCTAGGGAAGGGAGTGTGGTGGTGAATGGCAACTGCCTGAAGCAGCAGCACAGTTCTTAAAGTGCCAAAACAACTCCACCTGCCTCATGAACTTCACATACCATCAGCTGTCCTGGCAGCTCTCTAGGAAACCCTGTTGGCTCACTTCCGGTCCCATGCCCATTGAGCCCAGTGGGATGGAATCAAGCAGCTTCAGCACCCACACAAAACGAACATGGAGCTCCTCACTCAAGGCGCTCAAACTTCCACAGCCAAAGACAAGTTCAGTGCCCAAGCCATTTCCCGCTGCCATGGAAACCAAGTGCTCTGGCAGCACATATGTCTGAAAGTGGATATGACACCTAGGGAAGGGAGGGTGCTGGTGAATAGCAACTGCCCGAAGCAGAAGCAAAGCTTTTCCACTGCCAAAACAACTCCACCTGCCTCATGAACTTCACATACCATCAGCTGTCCTGGCAGCTATCTAGGAAACCCTGTTGGGTCACTTCCGGACCAATGCCCATTGAGCCCAGTGGGATGGAATCAAGCAGCTTCAGCACCCACACAAAACGAACATGGAGCTCCTCACTCAAGGCGCTCAAACCTCCACGGCCAAAGACAAGTTCAGTGCCGAAGCCATTTCCCGCTGCCATGGAAACCAAGTGCTCTGGCAGCACATATGTCTGAAAGTGGATATGAAACCTAGGGAAGGGAGTGTGGTGGTGAATGGCAACTGCCCGAAGCAGCAGCACAGCTCTTCCACTGCCAAAACAACTCCACCTGCCTCATGACCTTCACATACCATCAGCTGTCCTGGCAGCTATCTAGGAAACCCTGTTGGGTCACTTCCGGTCCCATGCCCATTGAGCCCAGTGGGATGGAATCAAGCAGCTTCAGCACCCACACAAAACGAACATGGAGCTCCTCACTCAAGGCGGTCAAAACTCCACGGCCAAAGACAAGTTCAGTGCCCAAGCCATTTCCCGCTGCCATGGAAACCAAGTGCTCTGGCAGCACATATGTCTGAAAGTGGATATGACACCTACGGAAGGGAGTGTGTTGGTGAATGGCAACTGCCCGAAGCAGCAGCACAGCTCTTCCACTGCCAAAACAACTCCACCTGCCTCATGAACTTCACATACCATCAGCTGTCCTGGCAGCTATCTAGGAAACCCTGTTGGGTCACTTCCGGTCCCATGCCCATTGAGCCCAGTGGGATGGAATCAAGCAGCTTGAGCATCCACACAAAACGAACATGGAGCTCCTCACTCAAGGCGCTCAAAACTCCACGGCCAAAGACAAGTTCAGTGCCCAAGCCATTTCCCGCTGCCATGGAAACCAAGTGCTCTGGCAGCACATATGTCTGAAAGTGGATATGACACCTAGGCAAGGGAGTGTGTTGGTGAATGGGAACTATCCGAAGCAGCAGCACAGCTCTTCCACCGAGAAAACAACTCCACCTGCCTCATGAACTTCACATACCATCAGCTGTCCTGGCAGCTATCTAGGAAACCCTGTTGGGTCACTTCCGGTCCCATGCCCATTGAGCCCAGTGGGATGGAATCAAACAGCTTCAGCACCCACAAAAAACTAACATGGAGCTCCTCACTCAAGACGCTCAAAACTCCACGGCCAAAGACAAGTTCAGTGCCCAAGCCATTTCCCGCTGCCATGGAAACCAAGTGCTCTGGCAGCACATATGTCTGAAAGTGGATATGACACCTAGGGAAGGGAGTGTGTTGGTGAATGGCAACTGCCCGAAGCAGCAGCACAGCTCTTCCAGTGCCAAAACAACTCCACCTGCCTCATGAACTTCACATACCATCAGCTGTCCTGGCAGCTATCTAGGAAACCCTGTTGGCTCACTTCCGGTCCCATGCCCATTGAGCCCATGGGATGGAATCAAGCAGCTTGAGCACCCACACAAAACGAACATGGAGCTCCTCACTCAAGGCGCTCAATACTCCACGGCCAAAGACAAGTTCAGTGCCCAAGCCATTTCCCGCTGCCATGGAAACCAAGTGCTCTGGCAGCACATATGTCTGAAAGTGGATATGACACCTAGGGAAGGGTGTCTGGTGGTGAATGGCAACTGCCTGAGGCAGCAGCACAGTTCTTCCAGTGCCAAAACAACTCCACCTGCCTCATGAACTTCACATACCATCAGCTGTCCTGGCAGCTATCTAGGAAACCCTGTTGGGTCACTTCCGGTCCCATGCCCATTGAGCCCAGTGGGATGGAATCAAGCAGCTTCAGCACCCACAAAAAACTAACATGGAGCTCCTCACTCAAGGCGGTCAAACCTCCACGGCCAAAGACAAGTTCAGTTCCCAAGCCATTTCCCGCTGCCATGGAAACCAAGTGCTCTGGCAGCACATATGTCTGAAAGTGGATATGACACCTCTGGAAGGGAGTGTGCTGGTGAATGGCAACTGCCTGAAGCAGCAGCACAGTTCTTAAAGTGCCAAAACAACTCCACCTGCCTCATGAACTTCACATACCATCAGCTGTCCTGGCAGCTATCTAGGAAACCCTGTTGGGTCACTTCCGGTCCCATGCCCATTGAGCCCAGTGGGATGGAATCAAGCAGCTTCAGCACCCACACAAAACGAACATGGAGCTCCTCACTCAAGGCGCTCAAACTTCCACAGCCAAAGACAAGTTCAGTGCCCAAGCCATTTCCCGCTGCCATGGAAACCAAGTGCTCTGGCAGCACATATGTCTGAAAGTGGATATGACACCTAGGGAAGGGAGGGTGCTGCTGAATAGCAACTGCCCGAAGCAGAAGCAAAGCTTTTCCACTGCCAAAACAACTACACCTGCCTCATGAACTTCACATACCATCAGCTGTCCTGGCAGCTATCTAGGAAACCCTGTTGGGTCACTTCCGGACCAATGCCCATTGAGCCCAGTGGGATAGAATCAAGCAGCTTGAGCACCCACACAAAACGAACATGGAGCTCCTCACTCAAGGCGCTCAAACCTCCACGGCCAAAGACAAATTCAGTGCCAAAGCCATTTCCCGCTGCCATGGAAACCAAGTGCTCTGGCAGCACATATGTCTGAAAGTGGATATGAAACCTAGGGAAGGGAGTGTGGTGGTGAATGGCAACTGCCCGAAGCAGCAGCACAGCTCTTCCACTGCCAAAACAACTCCACCTGCCTCATGAACTTCACATACCATCAGCTGTCCTGGCAGCTATCTAGGAAACCCTGTTGGGTCACTTCGGGTCCCATGCCCATTGAGCCCAGTGGGATGGAATCAAGCAGCTTCAGCACCCACAAAAAACTAACATGGAGCTCCTCACTCAAGGCGGTCAAACCTCCACGGCCAAAGACAAGTTCAGTTCCCAAGCCATTTCCCGCTGCCATGGAAACCAAGTGCTCTGGCAGCACATATGTCTGAAAGTGGATGTGACACCTAGGGAAGGGAGTGTGGTGGTGAATGGCAACTGCCTGAAGCAGCAGCACAGTTCTTAAAGTGCCAAAACAACTCCACCTGCCTCATGAACTTCACATACCATCAGCTGTCCTGGCAGCTATCTAGGAAACCCTGTTGGGTCACTTCCGGTCCCATGCCCATTGAGCCCAGTGGGATGGAATCAAGCAGCTTCAGCACCCACACAAAACGAACATGGAGCTCCTCACTCAAGGCGCTCAAACTTCCACAGCCAAAGACAAGTTCAGTGCCCAAGCCATTTCCCGCTGCCATGGAAACCAAGTGCTCTGGCAGCACATATGTCTGAAAGTGGATATGACACCTAGGGAAGGGACGGTGCTGGTGAATAGCAACTGCCCGAAGCAGAAGCAAAGCTTTTCCACTGCCAAAACAACTCCACCTGCCTCATGAACTTCACATACCATCAGCTGTCCTGGCAGCTATCTAGGAAACCCTGTTGGGTCACTTCCGGTCCCATGCCCATTGAGCCCAGTGGGAAGAAATCAAACAGCTTCAGCACCCACAAAAAACTAACATGGAGCTCCTCACTCAAGACGGTCAAAACTCCATGGCCAAAGACAAGTTCAGTTCCCAAGCCATTTCCCGCTGCCATGGAAACCAAGTGCTCTGGCAGCACATATGTCTGAAAGTGGATGTGACACCTAGGGAAGGGAGTGTGGTGGTGAATGGCAACTGCCTGAAGCAGCAGCACAGTTCTTAAAGTGCCAAAACAACTCCACCTGCCTCATGAACTTCACATACCATCAGCTGTCCTGGCAGCTATCTAGGAAACCCTGTTGGGTCACTTCCGGTCCCATGCCCATTGAGCCCAGTGGGATGGAATCAAGCAGCTTCAGCACCCACACAAAACGAACATGGAGCTCCTCACTCAAGGCGCTCAAACTTCCACAGCCAAAGACAAGTTCAGTGCCCAAGCCATTTCCCGCTGCCATGGAAACCAAGTGCTCTGGCAGCACATATGTCTGAAAGTGGATATGACACCTAGGCAAGGGAGGGTGCTGGTGAATAGCAACTGCCCGAAGCAGAAGCAAAGCTTTTCCACTGCCAAAACAACTCCACCTGCCTCATGAACTTCACATACCATCAGCTGTCCTGGCAGCTATCTAGGAAACCCTGTTGGGTCACTTCCGGACCAATGCCCATTGAGCCCAGTGGGATGGAATCAAGCAGCTTCAGCACCCACACAAAACGAACATGGAGCTCCTCACTCAAGGCGCTCAAACCTCCACGGCCAAAGACAAGTTCAGTGCCGAAGCCATTTCCCGCTGCCATGGAAACCAAGTGCTCTGGCAGCACATATGTCTGAAAGTGGATATGAAACCTAGGGAAGGGAGTGTGCTGGTGAATGGCAACTGCCCGAAGCAGCAGCACAGCTCTTCCACTGCCAAAACAACTCCACCTGCCTCATGAACTTCACATACCATCAGCTGTCCTGGCAGCTATCTAGGAAACCCTGTTGGGTCACTTCCGGTCCCATGCCCATTGAGCCCAGTGGGATGGAATCAAGCAGCTTGAGCACCCACACAAAACGAACATGGAGCTCCTCACTCAAGGCGCTCAAAACTCCACGGCCAAAGACAAGTTCAGTGCCCAAGCCATTTCCCGCTGCCATGGAAACCAAGTGCTCTGGCAGCACATATGTCTGAAAGTGGATATGACACCTACGGAAGGGAGTGTGTTGGTGAATGGCAACTGCCCGAAGCAGCAGCACAGCTCTTCCACTGCCAAAACAACTCCACCTGCCTCATGAACTTCACATACCATCAGCTGTCCTGGCAGCTATCTAGGAAACCCTGTTGGGTCACTTCCGGTCCCATGCCCATTGAGCCCAGTGGGATGGAATCAAACAGCTTCAGCACCCACAAAAAACTAACATGGAGCTCCTCACTCAAGACGATCAAAACTCCACGGCCAAAGACAAGTTCAGTTCCCAAGCCATTTCCCGCTGCCATGGAAACCAAGTGCTCTGGCAGCACATATGTCTGAAAGTGGATGTGACACCTAGGGAAGGGAGTGTGGTGGTGAATGGCAACTGCCTGAAGCAGCAGCACAGTTCTTAAAGTGCCAAAACAACTCCACCTGCCTCATGAACTTCACATACCATCAGCTGTCCTGGCAGCTCTCTAGGAAACCCTGTTGGGTCACTTCCGGTCCCATGCCCATTGAGCCCAGTGGGATGGAATCAAGCAACTTCAGCACCCACACAAAACAAACATGGAGCTCTTCACTCAAGACGCTCAAAACTCCACGGCCAAAGACAAGTTCAGTGCCCAAGCCATTTCCCGCTGCCATGGAAACCAAGTGCTCTGGCAGCACATATGTCTGAAAGTGGATATGACACCTAGCGAAGGGAGTGTGTTGGTGAATGGCAACTGCCCGAAGCAGCAGCACAGCTCTTCCAGTGCCAAAACAACTCCACCTGCCTCATGAACTTCACATACCATCAGCTGTCCTGGCAGCTATCTAGTAAACCCTGTTGGGTCACTTCCGGTCCCATGCCCATTGAGCCCAGTGGGATGGAATCAAGCAGCTTGAGCACCCACACAAAACGACCATGGAGCTCCTCACTCAAGGCGCTCAATACTCCACGGCCAAAGACAAGTTCAGTGCCGAAGCCATTTCCCGCTGCCATGGAAACCAAGTGCTCTGGCAGCACATATGTCTGAAAGTGGATATGACACCTAGGGAAGGGAGTGTGTTGGTGAATGGCAATTGCCTGAGGCAGCAGCACAGTTCTTCCAGTGCCAAAACAACTCCACCTGCCTCATGAACTTCACATACCATCAGCTGTCCTGGCAGCTATCTAGGAAACCCTGTTGGGTCACTTCGGGTCCCATGCCCATTGAGCCCAGTGGGATGGAATCAAGCAGCTTCAGCACCCACAAAAAACTAACATGGAGCTCCTCACTCAAGGCGGTCACACCTCCACGGCCAAAGACAAGTTCAGTGCCCAAGCCATTTCCCGCTGCCATGGAAACCAAGTGCTCTGGCAGCACATATGTCTGAAAGTGGATATGACACCTCTGGAAGGGAGTGTGCTGGTGAATGGCAACTGCCTGAAGCAGCAGCACAGTTCTTAAAGTGCCAAAACAACTCCACCTGCCTCATGAACTTCACATACCATCAGCTGTCCTGGCAGCTATCTAGGAAACCCTGTTGGGTCACTTCCGGTCCCATGCCCATTGAGCCCAGTGGGATGGAATCAAGCAGCTTCAGCACCCACACAAAACGAACATGGAGCTCCTCACTCAAGGCGCTCAAACTTCCACAGCCAAAGACAAGTTCAGTGCCCCAGCCATTTCCCGCTGCCATGGAAACCAAGTGCTCTGGCAGCACATATGTCTGAAAGTGGATATGACACCTAGGGAAGGGAGGGTGCTGCTGAATAGCAACTGCCCGAAGCAGAAGCAAAGCTTTTCCACTGCCAAAACAACTACACCTGCCTCATGAACTTCACATACCATCAGCTGTCCTGGCAGCTATCTAGGAAACCCTGTTGGGTCACTTCCGGTCCCATGCCCATTGAGCCCAGTGGGATGGAATCAACCAGCTTCAGCACCCACACAAAACGAACATGGAGCTCCTCACTCAAGGCGCTCAAACCTCCACAGCCAAAGACAAGTTCAGTGCTGAAGCCATTTCCCGCTGTCATGGAAACCAAGTGCTCTGGCAGCACATATGTCTGAAAGTGGATATGACACCTAGGCAAGGGAGTGTGTTGGTGAATGGGAACTATCCGAAGCAGTAGCACAGCTCTTCCACCGAGAAAACAACTCCACCTGCCTCATGAACTTCACATACCATCAGCTGTCCTGGCAGCTATCTAGGAAACCCTGTTGGGTCACTTCCGGTCCCATGCCCATTGAGTCCAGTGGGATGGAATTAAGCAGCTTCAGCACCCACACAAAACGAACATGGAGCTCCTCACTCAAGACGGTCAAAACTCCACGGCCAAAGACAAGTTCAGTTCCCAAGCCATTTCCCGCTGCCATGGAAACCAAGTGCTCTGGCAGCACATATGTCTGAAAGTGGATATGACACCTACGGAAGGGAGTGTGTTGGTGAATGGCAATTGCCCGAAGCAGCAGCACAGTTCTTCCAGTGCCAAAACAACTACACATGCCTCATGAACTTCACATACCATCAGCTGTCCTGGCAGCTATCTAGGAAACCCTGTTGGCTCACTTCCGGTCCCATGCCCATTGAGCCCAGTGGGATGGAATTAAGCAGCTTCAGCACCCACAAAATACTAACATGGAGCTCCTCACTCAAGGCGGTCAAAACTCCACAGCCAAAGACAAGTTCAGTTCCCAAGCCATTTCCCGCTGCCATGGAAACCAAGTGCTCTGGCAGCACATATGTCTGAAAGTGGATATGACACCTAGGGAAGAGAGTGTGTTGGTGAATGGCAACTGCCCGAAGCAGCAGCACAGCTCTTCCAGTGCCAAAACAACTCCACCTGCCTCATGAACTTCACATACCATCAGCTGTCCTGGCAGCTATCTAGGAAACCCTGTTGGGTCACTTCCGGTCCCATGCCCATTGTGCCCAGTGGGATGGAATCAAGCAGCTTGAGCACCCACACAAAACGAACATGGAGCTCCTCACTCAAAGCGCTCAAAATAAAATTGCGAAAGACAAGTTCAGTGCCCCAGCCATTTCCCGCTGCCATGGAAACCAAGTGCTCTGGCAGCACATATGTCTGAAAGTGGATATGACACCTAGGGAAGGGAGTGTGCTGGTGAATGGCAACTGCCCAAAGCAGTAGCACAGCTCTTCCACTGCCAAAACAACTCCACCTGCCTCATGAACTTCACATACCATCAGCTGTCCTGGCAGCTATCTAGGAAACCCTGTTGGGTCACTTCCGGTCCCATGCCCATTGAGCCCAGTGGGATGGAATCAAGCAGCTTCAGCACCCACACAAAACGAACATGGAGCTCCTCACTCAAGGCGCTCAAACTTCCACAGCCAAAGACAAGTTCAGTGCCCAAGCCATTTCCCGCTGCCATGGAAACCAAGTGCTCTGGCAGCACATATGTCTGAAAGTGGATATGACACCTAGGCAAGGGAGGGTGCTGGTGAATAGCAACTGCCCGAAGCAGAAGCAAAGCTTTTCCACTGCCAAAACAACTACACCTGCCTCATGAACTTCACATACCATCAGCTGTCCTGGCAGCTATCTAGGAAACCCTGTTGGGTCACTTCCGGACCAATGCCCATTGAGCCCAGTGGGATGGAATCAAGCAGCTTCAGCACCCACACAAAACGAACATGGAGCTCCTCACTCAAGGCGCTCAAACCTCCACAGCCAAAGACAAGTTCAGTGCCGAAGCCATTTCCCGCTGCCATGGAAACCAAGTGCTCTGGCAGCACATATGTCTGAAAGTGGATATGACACCTAGGGAAGGGAGTGTGCTGGTGAATGGCAACTGCCCGAAGCAGCAGCACAGCTCTTCCACTGCCAAAACAACTCCACCTGCCTCATGAACTTCACATACCATCAGCTGTCCTGGCAGCTATCTAGGAAACCCTGTTGGGTCACTTCCAGTCCCATGCCCATTGAGCCCAGTCTGATGGAATCAAGCAGCTTCAGCACCCACACAAAACCAACATGGAGCTCCTCACTCAAGGCGCTCAAAACTCCACGGCCAAAGACAAGTTCAGTGCCCAAGCCATTTCCCGCTGCCATGGAAACCAAGTGCTCTGGCAGCACATATGTCTGAAAGTGGATATGACACCTAGGCAAGGGAGTGTGTTGGTGAATGGGAATATCCGAAGCAGTAGCACAGCTCTTCCACCGAGAAAACAACTCCACCTGCCTCATGAACTTCACATACCATCAGCTGTCCTGGCAGCTATCTAGGAAACCCTGTTGGGTCACTTCCGGTCCCATGCCCATTGAGCCCAGTGGGATGGAATTAAGCAGCTTCAGCACCCACACAAAACGAACATGGAGCTCCTCACTCAAGACTGTCAAAACTCCACGGCCAAAGACAAGTTCAGTTCCCAAGCCATTTCCCGCTGCCATGGAAACCAAGTGCTCTGGCAGCACATATGTCTGAAAGTGGATGTGACACCTAGGGAAGGGAGTGTGGTGGTGAATGGCAACTGTCCGAAGCAGCAGCACAGCTCTTCCACTGCCAAAACAACTCCACCTGCCTCATGAACTTCACATACCATCAGCTGTCCTGGCAGCTATCTAGGAAACCCTGTTGGGTCACTTCCGGTCCCATGCCCATTGAGCCCAGTGGGATGGAATCAAGCAGCTTCAGCACCCACACAAAACAAACATGGAGCTCTTCACTCAAGACGCTCAAAACTCCACGGCCAAAGACAAGTTCAGTGCCCAAGCCATTTCCGGCTGCCATGGAAGCCAAGTGCTCTGGCAGCACATATGTCTGAAAGTGGATATGACACCTCTGGAAGGGAGTGTGTTGGTGAATGGCAATTGCCCGAAGCAGCAGCACAGTTCTTCCAGTGCCAAAACAACTCCACCTGCCTCATGAACTTCACATACCATCAGCTGTCCTGGCAGCTATCTAGGAAACCCTGTTGGGTCACTTCCGGTCCCATGCCCATTGAGCCCAGTGGGATGGAATTAAGCAGCTTCAACACCCACAAAAAACTAACATGGAGCTCCTCACTCAAGGCGGTCAAAACTCCACAGCCAAAGACAAGTTCAGTTCCCAAGCCATTTCCCGCTGCCATGGAAACCAAGTGCTCTGGCAGCACATATGTCTGAAAGTGGATATGACACCTAGGGAAGAGAGTGTGTTGGTGAATGGCAACTGCCCGAAGCAGCAGCACAGCTCTTTCAGTGCCAAAACAACTCCACCTGCCTCATGAACTTCACATACCATCAGCTGTCCTGGCAGCTATCTAGGAAATCCTGTTGAGTCACTTCCGGTCCCATGCCCATTGAGCCCAGTGGGATGGAATCAAGCAGCTTGAGCACCCACACAAAACGAACATGGAGCTCCTCACTCAAAGCGCTCAAAATAAAATTGCGAAAGACAAGTTCAGTGCCCCAGCCATTTCCCGCTGCCATGGAAACCAAGTGCTCTGGCAGCACATATGTCTGAAAGTGGATATGACACCTAGGGAAGGGAGTGTGCTGGTGAATGGCAACTGCCCAAAGCAGTAGCACAGCTCTTCCACTGCCAAAACAACTGCACCTGCCTCATGAACTTCACATACCATCAGCTGTCCTGGCAGCTATCTAGGAAACCCTGTTGGGTCACTTCCGGTCCCATGCCCATTGAGCCCAGTGGGATGGAATCAAGCAGCTTCAGCACCCACACAAAACGAACATGGAGCTCCTCACTCAAGGCGCTCAAACTTCCACAGCCAAAGACAAGTTCAGTGCCGAAGCCATTTCCCGCTGCCATGGAAACCAAGTGCTCTGGCAGCACATATGTCTGAAAGTGGATATGACACCTAGGGAAGGGAGGGTGCTGGTGAATAGCAACTGCCCGAAGCAGAAGCAAAGCTTTTCCACTGCCAAAACAACTACACCTGCCTCATGAACTTCACATACCATCAGCTGTCCTGGCAGCTATCTAGGAAACCCTGTTGGGTCACTTCTGGACCAATGCCCATTGAGCCCAGTGGGATGGAATCAAGCAGCTTCAGCACCCACACAAAACGAACATGGAGCTCCTCACTCAAGGCGCTCAAACCTCCACAGCCAAAGACAAGTTCAGTGCCGAAGCCATTTCCCGCTGCCATGGAAACCAAGTGCTCTGGCAGCACATATGTCTGAAAGTGGATATGACACCTAGGGAAGGGAGTGTGCTGGTGAATGGCAACTGCCCGAAGCAGCAGCACAGCTCTTCCACTGCCAAAACAACTCCACCTGCCTCATGAACTTCACATACCATCAGCTGTCCTGGCAGCTATCTAGGAAACCCTGTTGGGTCACTTCCGGTCCCATGCCCATTGAGCCCAGTGGGATGGAATCAAGCAGCTTCAGCACCCACACAAAACGAACATGGAGCTCCTCACTCAAGGCGCTCAAAACTCCACGGCCAAAGACAAGTTCAGTGCCCAAGCCATTTCCCGCTGCCATGGAAACCAAGTGCTCTGGCAGCACATATGTCTGAAAGTGGATATGACACCTAGGCAAGGGAGTGTGTTGGTGAATGGGAACTATCCGAAGCAGCAGCACAGCTCTTCCACCGAGAAAACAACTCCACCTGCCTCATGAACTTCACATACCATCAGCTGTCCTGGCAGCTATCTAGGAAACCCTGTTGGGTCACTTCCGGTCCCATGCCCATTGAGCCCAGTGGGATGGAATTAAGCAGCTTCAGCACCCACAAAAAACTAACATGGAGCTCCTCACTCAAGACGGTCAAAACTCCACGGCCAAAGACAAGTTCAGTTCCCAAGCCGTTTCCCACTGCCATGGAAACCAAGTGCTCTGGCAGCACATATGTCTGAAAGTGGATGTGACACCTAGGGAAGGGAGTGTGGTGGTGAATGGCAACTGTCCGAAGCAGCAGCACAGCTCTTCCACTGCCAAAACAACTCCACCTGCCTCATGAACTTCACATACCATCAGCTGTCCTGGCAGCTATCTAGGAAACCCTGTTGGGTCACTTCCGGTCCCATGCCCATTGAGCCCAGTGGGATGGAATCAAGCAGCTTCAGCACCCACACAAAACAAACATGGAGCTCTTCACTCAAGACGCTCAAAACTCCACGGCCAAAGACAAGTTCAGTGCCCAAGCCATTTCCCGCTGCCATGGAAACCAAGTGCTCTGGCAGCACATATGTCTGAAAGTGGATATGACACCTAGGGAAGGGAGTGTGTTGGTGAATGGCAACTGCCCGAAGCAGCAGCACAGCTCTTCCAGTGCCAAAACAACTCCACCTGCCTCATGAACTTCACATACCATCAGCTGTCCTGGCAGCTATCTAGTAAACCCTGTTGGGTCACTTCCGGTCCCATGCCCATTGAGCCCAGAGCGATGGAATCAAGCAGCTTGAGCACCCACACAAAACGAACATGGAGCTCCTCACTCAAGGCGCTCAATACTCCACGGCCAAAGACAAGTTCAGTGCCCAAGCCATTTCCCGCTGCCATGGAAACCAAGTGCTCTGGCAGCACATATGTCTGAAAGTGGATATGACACCTAGGGAAGGGAGTGTGTTGGTGAATGGCAATTGCCCGAAGCAGCAGCACAGTTCTTCCAGTGCCAAAACAACTCCACCTGCCTCATGAACTTCACATACCATCAGCTGTCCTGGCAGCTATCTAGGAAAGCCTGTTGGGTCACTTCCGGTCCCATGCCCATTGAGCCCAGTGGGATGGAATTAAGCAGCTTCAGCACCCACAAAAAACTAACATGGAGCTCCTCACTCAAGGCGGTCAAAACTCCACAGCCAAAGACAAGTTCAGTTCCCAAGCCATTTCCCGCTGCCATGGAAACCAAGTGCTCTGGCAGCATATATGTCTGAAAGTGGATATGACACCTAGGGAAGAGAGTGTGTTGGTGAATGGCAACTGCCCGAAGCAGCAGCACAGCTCTTCCAGTGCCAAAACAACTCCACCTGCCTCATGAACTTCACATACCATCAGCTGTCCTGGCAGCTATCTAGGAAATCCTGTTGAGTCACTTCCGGTCCCATGCCCATTGAGCCCAGTGGGATGGAATCAAGCAGCTTCAGCACCCACACAAAACGAACATGGAGCTCCTCACTCAAGGCGCTCAAACTTCCACAGCCAAAGACAAGTTCAGTGCCCAAGCCATTTCCCGCTGCCATGGAAACCAAGTGCTCTGGCAGCACATATGTCTGAAAGTGGATATGACACCTAGGGAAGGGAGGGTGCTGCTGAATAGCAACTGCCCGAAGCAGAAGCAAAGCTTTTCCACTGCCAAAACAACTACACCTGCCTCATGAACTTCACATACCATCAGCTGTCCTGGCAGCTATCTAGGAAACCCTGTTGGGTCACTTCTGGACCAATGCCCATTGAGCCCAGTGGGATGGAATCAAGCAGCTTCAGCACCCACACAAAACGAACATGGAGCTCCTCACTCAAGGCGCTCAAACCTCCACAGCCAAAGACAAGTTCAGTGCCGAAGCCATTTCCCGCTGCCATGGAAACCAAGTGCTCTGGCAGCACATATGTCTGAAAGTGGATATGACACCTAGGGAAGGGAGTGTGCTGGTGAATGGCAACTGCCCGAAGCAGCAGCACAGCTCTTCCACTGCCAAAACAACTCCACCTGCCTCATGAACTTCACATACCATCAGCTGTCCTGGCAGCTATCTAGGAAACCCTGTTGGGTCACTTCCGGTCCCATGCCCATTGAGCCCAGTGGGATGGAATCAAGCAGCTTCAGCACCCACACAAAACGAACATGGAGCTCCTCACTCAAGGCGCTCAAAACTCCACGGCCAAAGACAAGTTCAGTGCCCAAGCCATTTCCCGCTGCCATGGAAACCAAGTGCTCTGGCAGCACATATGTCTGAAAGTGGATATGACACCTAGGCAAGGGAGTGTGTTGGTGAATGGGAACTATCCGAAGCAGCAGCACAGCTCTTCCACCGAGAAAACAACTCCACCTGCCTCATGAACTTCACATACCATCAGCTGTCCTGGCAGCTATCTAGGAAACCCTGTTGGGTCACTTCCGGTCCCATGCCCATTGAGCCCAGTGGGATGGAATTAAGCAGCTTCAGCACCCACAAAAAACTAACATGGAGCTCCTCACTCAAGACGGTCAAAACTCCACGGCCAAAGACAAGTTCAGTTCCCAAGCCGTTTCCCACTGCCATGGAAACCAAGTGCTCTGGCAGCACATATGTCTGAAAGTGGATGTGACACCTAGGGAAGGGAGTGTGGTGGTGAATGGCAACTGTCCGAAGCAGCAGCACAGCTCTTCCACTGCCAAAACAACTCCACCTGCCTCATGAACTTCACATACCATCAGCTGTCCTGGCAGCTATCTAGGAAACCCTGTTGGGTCACTTCCGGTCCCATGCCCATTGAGCCCAGTGGGATGGAATCAAGCAGCTTCAGCACCCACACAAAACAAACATGGAGCTCTTCACTCAAGACGCTCAAAACTCCACGGCCAAAGACAAGTTCAGTGCCCAAGCCATTTCCCGCTGCCATGGAAACCAAGTGCTCTGGCAGCACATATGTCTGAAAGTGGATATGACACCTAGGGAAGGGAGTGTGTTGGTGAATGGCAACTGCCCGAAGCAGCAGCACAGCTCTTCCACTGCCAAAACAACTCCACCTGCCTCATGAACTTCACATACCATCAGCTGTCCTGGCAGCTATCTAGTAAACCCTGTTGGGTCACTTCCGGTCCCATGCCCATTGAGCCCAGAGGGATGGAATCAAGCAGCTTGAGCACCCACACAAAACGAACATGGAGCTCCTCACTCAAGGCGCTCAATACTCCACGGCCAAAGATAAGTTCAGTGCCCAAGCCATTTCCCGCTGCCATGGAAACCAAGTGCTCTGGCAGCACATATGTCTGAAAGTGGATATGACACCTAGGGAAGGGAGTGTGTTGGTGAATGGCAATTGCCCGAAGCAGCAGCACAGTTCTTCCAGTGCCAAAACAACTCCACCTGCCTCATGAACTTCACATACCATCAGCTGTCCTGGCAGCTATCTAGGAAAGCCTGTTGGGTCACTTCCGGTCCCATGCCCATTGAGCCCAGTGGGATGGAATTAAGCAGCTTCAGCACCCACAAAAAACTAACATGGAGCTCCTCACTCAAGGCGCTCAAAACTCCACAGCCAAAGACAAGTTCAGTTCCCAAGCCATTTCCCGCTGCCATGGAAACCAAGTGCTCTGGCAGCATATATGTCTGAAAGTGGATATGACACCTAGGGAAGAGAGTGTGTTGGTGAATGGCAACTGCCCGAAGCAGCAGCACAGCTCTTCCAGTGCCAAAACAACTCCACCTGCCTCATGAACTTCACATACCATCAGCTGTCCTGGCAGCTATCTAGGAAATCCTGTTGAGTCACTTCCGGTCCCATGCCCATTGAGCCCAGTGGGATGGAATCAAGCAGCTTGAGCACCCACACAAAACGAACATGGAGCTCCTCACTCAAGGCGCTCAAACTTCCACAGCCAAAGACAAGTTCAGTGCCCAAGCCATTTCCCGCTGCCATGGAAACCAAGTGCTCTGGCAGCACATATGTCTGAAAGTGGATATGACACCTAGGGAAGGGAGGGTGCTGCTGAATAGCAACTGCCCGAAGCAGAAGCAAAGCTTTTCCACTGCCAAAACAACTACACCTGCCTCATGAACTTCACATACCATCAGCTGTCCTGGCAGCTATCTAGGAAACCCTGTTGTGTCACTTCTGGACCAATGTCCATTGAGCTCAGTGGGATGGAATCAACCAGCTTCAGCACCCACACAAAACGAACATGGAGCTCCTCACTCAAGGCGCTCAAACCTCCACAGCCAAAGACAAGTTCAGTGCCCCAGCCATTTCCCGCTGTCATGGAAACCAAGTGCTCTGGCAGCACATATGTCTGAAAGTGGATATGACACCTAGGGAAGGGAGTGTGTTGGTGAATGGGAACTATCCGAAGCAGTAGCACAGCTCTTCCACCGAGAAAACAACTCCACCTGCCTCATGAACTTCACATACCATCAGCTGTCCTGGCAGCTATCTAGGAAACCCTGTTGGGTCACTTCCGGTCCCATGCCCATTGAGTCCAGTGGGATGGAATTAAGCAGCTTCAGCAATCACAAAAAACGAACATGGAGCTCCTCACTCAAGACGGTCAAAACTCCACGGCCAAAGACAAGTTCAGTTCCCAAGCCATTTCCCGCTGCCATGGAAACCAAGTGCTCTGGCAGCACATATGTCTGAAAGTGGATATGACACCTACGGAAGGGAGTGTGTTGGTGAATGGCAATTGCCCGAAGCAGCAGCACAGTTCTTCCAGTGCCAAAACAACTACACATGCCTCATGAACTTCACATACCATCAGCTGTCCTGGCAGCTATCTAGGAAACCCTGTTGGGTCACTTCCGGTCCCATGCCCATTGAGCCCAGTGGGATGGAATTAAGCAGCTTCAGCACCCACAAAATACTAACATGGAGCTCCTCACTCAAGGCGGTCAAAACTCCACAGCCAAAGACAAGTTCAGTTCCCAAGCCATTTCCCGCTGCCATGGAAACCAAGTGCTCTGGCAGCACATATGTCTGAAAGTGGATATGACACCTAGGGAAGAGATTGTGTTGGTGAATGGCAACTGCCCGAAGCAGCAGCACAGCTCTTCCAGTGCCAAACCAACTCCACCTGCCTCATGAACTTCACATACCATCAGCTGTCCTGGCAGCTATCTAGGAAACCCTGTTGGGTCACTTCCGGTCCCATGCCCATTGAGCCCAGTGGGATGGAATCAAGCAGCTTCAGCACCCACACAAAACGAACATGGAGCTCCTCACTCAAAGCGCTCAAAATGAAATTGCGAAAGACAAGTTCAGTGCCCCAGCCATTTCCCGCTGCCATGGAAACCAAGTGCTCTGGCAGCACATATGTCTGAAAGTGGATATGACACCTAGCGAAGGGAGGGTGCTGGTGAATAGCAACTGCCCGAAGCAGCAGCACAGCTCTTCCACTGCCAAAACAACTCCACCTGCCTCATGAACTTCACATACCATCAGCTGTCCTGGCAGCTATCTAGGAAACCCTGTTGGGTCACTTCCGGTCCCATGCCCATTGAGCCCAGTGGGATGGAATCAAGCAGCTTCAGCACCCACACAAAACGAACATGGAGCTCCTCACTCAAGGCGCTCAAACTTCCACAGCCAAAGACAAGTTCAGTGCCGAAGCCATTTCCCGCTGCCATGGAAACCAAGTGCTCTGGCAGCACATATGTCTGAAAGTGGATATGACACCTAGGGAAGGGAGGGTGCTGGTGAATAGCAACTGCCCGAAGCAGAAGCAAAGCTTTTCCAGTGCCAAAACAACTCCACCTGCCTCATGAACT
Source organism: Ochotona princeps (assembly GCF_030435755.1). Classification (NCBI taxonomy): domain Eukaryota; kingdom Metazoa; phylum Chordata; class Mammalia; order Lagomorpha; family Ochotonidae; genus Ochotona; species Ochotona princeps. The sequence goes on along the minus strand of NC_080832.1, from coordinate 144,746,932 downwards.
TCACATACCATCAGCTGTCCTGGCAGCTATCTAGGAAACCCTGTTGGGTCACTTCTGGACCAATGCCCTTTGAGCCCAGTGGGATGGAATCAAGCAGCTTCAGCACCCACACAAAACGAACATGCAGCTCCTCACTCAAGGCGCTCAAACCTCCACAGCCAAAGACAAGTTCAGTGCCGAAGCCATTTCCCGCTGCCATGGAAACCAAGTGCTCTCTCAGCACATATGTCTGAAAGTGGATATGACACCTAGGGAAGGGAGTGTGCTGGTGAATGGCAACTGCCCGAAGCAGCAGCACAGCTCTTCCACTGCCAAAACAACTCCACCTGCCTCATGAACTTCACATACCATCAGCTGTCCTGGCAGCTATCTAGGAAACCCTGTTGGGTCACTTCCGGTCCCATGCCCATTGAGCCCAGTCTGATGGAATCAAGCAGCTTCAGCACCCACACAAAACCAACATGGAGCTCCTCACTCAAGGCGCTCAAAACTCCACGGCCAAAGACAAGTTCAGTGCCCAAGCCATTTCCCGCTGCCATGGAAACCAAGTGCTCTGGCAGCACATATGTCTGAAAGTGGATATGACACCTAGGCAAGGGAGTGTGTTGGTGAATGGGAATATCCGAAGCAGTAGCACAGCTCTTCCACCGAGAAAACAACTCCACCTGCCTCATGAACTTCACATACCATCAGTTGTCCTGGCAGCTATCTAGGAAACCCTGTTGGGTCACTTCCGGTCCCATGCCCATTGAGCCCAGTGGGATGGAATTAAGCAGCTTCAGCACCCACAAAAAACTAACATGGAGCTCCTCACTCAAGACGGTCAAAACTCCACGGCCAAAGACGAGTTCAGTTCCCAAGCCGTTTCCCACTGCCATGGAAACCAAGTGCTCTGGCAGCACATATGTCTGAAAATGGATGTGACACCTAGGGAAGGGAGTGTGGTGGTGAATGGCAACTGTCCGAAGCAGCAGCACAGCTCTTCCACTGCCAAAACAACTCCACCTGCCTCATGAACTTCACATACCATCAGCTGTCCTGGCAGCTATCTAGGAAACCCTGTTGGGTCACTTCCGGTCCCATGCCCATTGAGCCCAGTGGGATGGAATCAAGCAGCTTCAGCACCCACACAAAACAAACATGGAGCTCTTCACTCAAGACGCTAAAAACTCCACGGCCAAAGACAAGTTCAGTGCCCAAGCCATTTCCCGCTGCCATGGAAACCAAGTGCTCTGGCAGCACATATGTCTGAAAGTGGATATGACACCTAGCGAAGGGAGTGTGTTGGTGAATGGCAACTGCCCGAAGCAGCAGCACAGCTCTTCCAGTGCCAAAACAACTCCACCTGCCTCATGAACTTCACATACCATCAGCTGTCCTGGCAGCTATCTAGGAAACCCTGTTGGGTCACTTCCGGTCCCATGCCCATTGAGCCCATGGGATGGAATCAAGCAGCTTGAGCACCCACACAAAACGAACATGGAGCTCCTCACTCAAGGCGCTCAATACTCCACGGCCAAAGACAAGTTCAGTGCCCAAGCCATTTCCCGCTGCCATGGAAACCAAGTGCTCTGGCAGCACATATGTCTGAAAGTGGATATGACACCTAGGGAAGGGAGTGTGTTGGTGAATGGCAATTGCCCGAAGCAGCAGCACAGTTATTCCAGTGCCAAAACAACTCCACCTGCCTCATGAACTTCACATACCATCAGCTGTCCTGGCAGCTATCTAGGAAACCCTGTTGGGTCACTTCCGGTCCCATGCCCATTGAGCCCAGTGGGATGGAATCAAGCAGCTTCAGCACCCACACAAAACAAACATGGAGCTCTTCACTCAAGACGCTCAAAACTCCACGGCCAAAGACAAGTTCAGTGCCCAAGCCATTTCCCGCTGCCATGGAAACCAAGTGCTCTGGCAGCACATATGTCTGAAAGTGGATATGACACCTAGGGAAGGGAGTGTGGTGGTGAATGGCAACTGCCCGAAGCAGCAGCACAGCTCTTCCAGTGCCAAAACAACTCCACCTGCCTCATGAACTTCACATACCATCAGCTGTCCTGGCAGCTATCTAGGAAACCCTGTTGGGTCACTTCCGGTCCCATGCCCATTGAGCCCAGAGGGATGGAATCAAGCAGCTTGAGCACCCACACAAAACGAACATGGAGCTCCTCACTCAAGGCGCTCAATACTCCACGGCCAAAGACAAGTTCAGTGCCCAAGCCATTTCCCGCTGCCATGGAAACCAAGTGCTCTGGCAGCACATATGTCTGAAAGTGGATATGACACCTAGGGAAGGGAGTGTGTTGGTGAATGGCAATTGCCCGAAGCAGCAGCACAGTTCTTCCAGTGCCAAAACAACTACACATGCCTCATGAACTTCACATACCATCAGCTGTCCTGGCAGCTATCTAGGAAAGCCTGTTGGGTCACTTCCGGTCCCATGCCCATTGAGCCCAGTGGGATGGAATTAAGCAGCTTCAGCACCCACAAAAAGCTAACATGGAGCTCCTCACTCAAGGCGGTCAAAACTCCACAGCCAAAGACAAGTTCAGTTCCCAAGCCATTTCCCGCTGCCATGGAAACCAAGTGCTCTGGCAGCATATATGTCTGAAAGTGGATATGACACCTAGGGAAGAGAGTGTGTTGGTGAATGGCAACTGCCCGAAGCAGCAGCACAGCTCTTCCAGTGCCAAAACAACTCCACCTGCCTCATGAACTTCACATACCATCAGCTGTCCTGGCAGCTATCTAGGAAACCCTGTTGGGTCACTTCCGGTCCCATGCCCATTGAGCCCAGTGGGATGGAATCAAGCAGCTTCAGCACCCACACAAAACGAACATGGAGCTCCTCACTCAAGGCGCTCAAACTTCCACAGCCAAAGACAAGTTCAGTGCCGAAGCCATTTCCCGCTGCCATGGAAACCAAGTGCTCTGGCAGCACATATGTCTGAAAGTGGATATGACACCTAGGGAAGGGAGGGTGCTGGTGAATAGCAACTGCCAGAAGCAGAAGCAAAGCTTTTCCACTGCCAAAACAACTACACCTGCCTCATGAACTTCACATACCATCAGCTGTCCTGGCAGCTATCTAGGAAACCCTGTTGGGTCACTTCTGGACCAATGCCCATTGAGCCCAGTGGGATGGAATCAAGCAGCTTCAGCACCCACACAAAACGAACATGCAGCTCCTCACTCAAGGCGCTCAAACCTCCACAGCCAAAGACAAGTTCAGTGCCGAAGCCATTTCCCGCTGCCATGGAAACCAAGTGCTCTCTCAGCACATATGTCTGAAAGTGGATATGACACCTAGGGAAGGGAGTGTGCTGGTGAATGGCAACTGCCCGAAGCAGCAGCACAGCTCTTCCACTGCCAAAACAACTCCACCTGCCTCATGAACTTCACATACCATCAGCTGTCCTGGCAGCTATCTAGGAAACCCTGTTGGGTCACTTCCGGTCCCATGCCCATTGAGCCCAGTCTGATGGAATCAAGCAGCTTCAGCACCCACACAAAACCAACATGGAGCTCCTCACTCAAGGCGCTCAAAACTCCACGGCCAAAGACAAGTTCAGTGCCCAAGCCATTTCCCGCTGCCATGGAAACCAAGTGCTCTGGCAGCACATATGTCTGAAAGTGGATATGACACCTAGGCAAGGGAGTGTGTTGGTAAATGGGAATATCCGAAGCAGTAGCACAGCTCTTCCACCGAGAAAACAACTCCACCTGCCTCATGAACTTCACATACCATCAGCTGTCCTGGCAGCTATCTAGGAAACCCTGTTGGGTCACTTCCGGTCCCATGCCCATTGAGCCCAGTGGGATGGAATCAAGCAGCTTCAGCACCCACACAAAACAAACATGGAGCTCTTCACTCAAGACGCTCAAAACTCCACGGCCAAAGACAAGTTCAGTGCCCAAGCCATTTCCCGCTGCCATGGAAACCAAGTGCTCTGGCAGCACATATGTCTGAAAGTGGATATGACACCTAGGGAAGGGAGTGTGTTGGTGAATGGCAACTGCCAGAAGCAGCAGCACAGCTCTTCCAGTGCCAAAACAACTCCACCTGCCTCATGAACTTCACATACCATCAGCTGTCCTGGCAGCTATCTAGTAAACCCTGTTGGGTCACTTCCGGTCCCATGCCCATTGAGCCCAGAGGGATGGAATCAAGCAGCTTGAGCACCCACACAAAACGAACATGGAGCTCCTCACTCAAGGCGCTCAATACTCCACGGCCAAAGACAAGTTCAGTGCCCAAGCCATTTCCCGCTGCCATGGAAACCAAGTGCTCTGGCAGCACATATGTCTGAAAGTGGATATGACACCTAGGGAAGGGAGTGTGTTGGTGAATGGCAATTGCCCGAAGCAGCAGCACAGTTCTTCCAGTGCCAAAACAACTACACATGCCTCATGAACTTCACATACCATCAGCTGTCCTGGCAGCTATCTAGGAAACCCTGTTGGGTCACTTCCGGTCCCATGCCCATTGAGCCCAGTGGGATGGAATTAAGCAGCTTCAGCACCCACAAAAAACTAACATGGAGCTCCTCACTCAAGGCGGTCAAAACTCCACAGCCAAAGACAAGTTCAGTTCCCAAGCCATTTCCCGCTGCCATGGAAACCAAGTGCTCTGGCAGCATATATGTCTGAAAGTGGATATGACACCTAGGGAAGAGAGTGTGTTGGTGAATGGCAACTGCCCGAAGCAGCAGCACAGCTCTTCCAGTGCCAAAACAACTCCACCTGCCTCATGAACTTCACATACCATCAGCTGTCCTGGCAGCTATCTAGGAAATCCTGTTGAGTCACTTCCGGTCCCATGCCCATTGAGCCCAGTGGGATGGAATCAAGCAGCTTGAGCACCCACAAAAAACGAACATGGAGCTCCTCACTCAAGGCGCTCAAACTTCCACAGCCAAAGACAAGTTCAGTGCCCAAGCCATTTCCCGCTGCCATGGAAACCAAGTGCTCTGGCAGCACATATGTCTGAAAGTGGATATGACACCTAGGGAAGGGAGGGTGCTGCTGAATAGCAACTGCCCGAAGCAGAAGCAAAGCTTTTCCACTGCCAAAACAACTACACCTGCCTCATGAACTTCACATACCATCAGCTGTCCTGGCAGCTATCTAGGAAACCCTGTTGTGTCACTTCTGGACCAATGTCCATTGAGCTCAGTGGGATGGAATCAACCAGCTTCAGCACCCACACAAAACGAACATGGAGCTCCTCACTCAAGGCGCTCAAACCTCCACAGCCAAAGACAAGTTCAGTGCTGAAGCCATTTCCCGCTGTTATGGAAACCAAGTGCTCTGGCAGCACATATGTCTGAAAGTGGATATGACACCTAGGCAAGGGAGTGTGTTGGTGAATGGGAACTATCCGAAGCAGTAGCACAGCTCTTCCGCCGAGAAAACAACTCCACCTGCCTCATGAACTTCACATACCATCAGCTGTCCTGGCAGCTATCTAGGAAACCCTGTTGGGTCACTTCCGGTCCCATGCCCATTGAGTCCAGTGGGATGGAATTAAGCAGCTTCAGCACCCACAAAAAACGAACATGGAGCTCCTCACTCAAGACGGTCAAAACTCCACGGCCAAAGACAAGTTCAGTTCCCAAGCCATTTCCCGCTGCCATGGAAACCAAGTGCTCTGGCAGCACATATGTCTGAAAGTGGATATGACACCTACGGAAGGGAGTGTGTTGGTGAATGGCAATTGCCCGAAGCAGCAGCACAGTTCTTCCAGTGCCAAAACAACTACACATGCCTCATGAACTTCACATACCATCAGCTGTCCTGGCAGCTATCTAGGAAACCCTGTTGGGTCACTTCCGGTCCCATGCCCATTGAGCCCAGTGGGATGGAATTAAGCAGCTTCAGCACCCACAAAATACTAACATGGAGCTCCTCACTCAAGGCGGTCAAAACTCCACAGCCAAAGACAAGTTCAGTTCCCAAGCCATTTCCCGCTGCCATGGAAACCAAGTGCTCTGGCAGCACATATGTCTGAAAGTGGATATGACACCTAGGGAAGAGAGTGTGTTGGTGAATGGCAACTGCCCGAAGCAGCAGCACAGCTCTTCCAGTGCCAAAACAACTCCACCTGCCTCATGAACTTCACATACCATCAGCTGTCCTGGCAGCTATCTAGGAAACCCTGTTGGGTCACTTCCGGTCCCATGCCCATTGAGCCCAGTGGGATGGAATCAAGCAGCTTCAGCACCCACACAAAACGAACATGGAGCTCCTCACTCAAAGCGCTCAAAATAAAATTGCGAAAGACAAGTTCAGTGCCCCAGCCATTTCCCGCTGCCATGGAAACCAAGTGCTCTGGCAGCACATATGTATGAAAGTGGATATGACACCTAGGGAAGGGAGTGTGTTGGTGAATGGCAACTGCCCGAAGCAGCAGCACAGCTCTTCCACTGCCAAAACAACTCCACCTGCCTCATGAACTTCACATACCATCAGCTGTCCTGGCAGCTCTCTAGGAAACCCTGTTGGGTCACTTCCGGTCCCATGCCCATTGAGCCCAGTGGGATGGAATCAAGCGGCTTCAGCATCCACACAAAACGAACATGGAGCTCCTCACTCAAGGCGCTCAAAACTCCACGGCCAAAGACAAGTTCAGTGCCCAAGCCATTTCCCGCTGCCATGGAAACCAAGTGCTCTGGCAGCACATATGTCTGAAAGTGGATATGACACCTAGGGAAGGGAGTATGCTGGTGAATGGCAACTGCCCGAAGCAGCAGCACAGCTCTTCCACTGCCAAAACAACTCCACCTGCCTCATGAACTTCACATACCATCAGCTGTCCTGGCAGCTATCTAGGAAACCCTGTTGGGTCACTTCCGGTCCCATGCCCATTGAGCCCAGTGGGATGGAATCAAGCAGCTTCAGCACCCACACAAAACGAACATGGAGCTCCTCACTCAAGGCGCTCAAAACTCCACAGCCAAAGACAAGTTCAGTGCCCAAGCCATTTCCCGCTGCCATGGAAACCAAGTGCTCTGGCAGCACATATGTCTGAAAGTGGATATGACACCTAGGGAAGGGAGTGTGCTGGTGAATGGCAACTGCCCGAAGCAGCAGCACAGCTCTTCCACTGCCAAAACAACTGCACCTGCCTCATGAACTTCACATACCATCAACTGTCCTGGCAGCTATCTAGGAAACCCTGTTGGGTCACTTCCGGTCCCATGCCCATTGAGCCCAGTGGGATGGAATCAAGCAGCTTCAGCATCCACACAAAACAAACATGGAGCTCCTCAGTCAAGGCGCTCAAAACTCCACGGCCAAAGACAAGTTCAGTGCCCAAGCCATTTCCCGCTGCCATGGAAACCAAGTGCTCTGGCAGCACATATGTCTGAAAGTGGATATGACACCTAGGGAAGAGAGTGTGTTGGTGAATGGCAACTGCCCGAAGCAGCAGCACAGCTCTTCCACTGCCAAAACAACTCCACCTGCCTCATGAACTTCACATACCATCAGCTGTCTTGGCAGCTATCTAGGAAATCCTGTTGAGTCACTTCCGGTCCCATACCCATTGAGCCCAGTGGGATGGAATCAAGCAGCTTGAGCACCCACACAAAACGAACATGGAGCTCCTCACTCAAAGCGCTCAAAATAAAATTGCGAAAGACAAGTTCAGTGCCCCAGCCATTTCCCGCTGCCATGGAAACCAAGTGCTCTGGCAGCACATATGTCTGAAAGTGGATATGACACCTAGGGAAGGGAGTGTGCTGGTGAATGGCAACTGCCCAAAGCAGTAGCACAGCTCTTCCACTGCCAAAACAACTCCACCTGCCTCATGAACTTCACATACCATCAGCTGTCCTGGCAGCTATCTAGGAAACCCTGTTGGGTCACTTCCGGTCCCATGCCCATTGAGCCCAGTGGGATGGAATCAAGCAGCTTCAGCACCCACACAAAACGAACATGGAGCTCCTCACTCAAGGCGCTCAAAACTCCACAGCCAAAAACAAGTTCAGTGCTGAAGCCATTTCCCGCTGCCATGGAAACCAAGTGCTCTGGCAGCACATATGTCTGAAAGTGGATATGACACCTAGGGAAGGGAGTGTGTTGGTGAATGGCAACTGCCCGAAGCAGCAGCACAGCTCTTCCACTGCCAAAACAACTCCACCTGCCTCATGAACTTCACATACCATCAGCTGTCCTGGCAACTATCTAGGAAACCCTGTTTGGTCACTTCCGGTCCCATGCCCATTGAGCCCAGTGGGATGGAATCAAGCAGCTTCAGCACCCACACAAAAAGAACATGGAGCTCCTCACTCAAGACGGTCAAACTCCACGGCCAAAGACAAGTTCAGTTCCCAAGCCATTTCCCGCTGCCATGGAAACCAAGTGCTCTGGCAGCACATATGTCTGAAAGTGGATGTGACACCTAGGGAAGGGAGTGTGGTGGTGAATGGCAACTGCCTGAAGCAGCAGCACAGTTCTTAAAGTGCCAAAACAACTCCATCTGCCTCATGCACTTCACATACCATCACCTGTCCTGGCAGCTATCTAGGAAACCCTGTTGGGTCACTTCCGGTCCCATGCCCATTGAGCCCAGTGGGATGGAATCAAGCAGCTTGAGCATCCACACAAAACAAAAATGGAGCTCCTCACTCAAGACGCTCAAAACTCCACGGCCAAAGACAAGTTCAGTGCCCAAGCCATTTCCCGCTGCCATGGAAACCAAGTGCTCTGGCAGCACATATGTCTGAAAGTGGATATGACACCTAGGGAAGAGAGTGTGTTGGTGAATGGCAACTGCCTGAAGCAGCAGCACAGTTCTTCCAGTGCCAAAACAACTCCACCTGCCTCATGCACTTCACATACCATCAGCTGTCCTGGCAGCTATCTAGGAAACCCTGTTGGGTCACTTCCGGTCCCATGCCCATTGAGCCCAGAGGGATGGAATCAAGCAGCTTGAGCATCCACACAAAACGAACATGGAGCTCCTCACTCAAGGCGCTCAAAACTCCACGGCCAAAGACAAGTTCAGTGCCCAAGCCATTTCCCGCTGCCATGGAAACCAAGTGCTCTGGCAGCACATATGTCTGAAAGTGGATATGACACCTAGCTAAGGGAGTGTGTTGCTGAATGGCAATTGCCTGAAGCAGCAGCACAGCTCTTCCAGTGCCAAAACAACTCCACCTGCCTCATGAACTTCACATACCATCAGCTGTCCTGGCAGCTATCTAGGAAACCCTGTTGGGTCACTTCCGGTCCCATGCCCATTGAGCCCAGTGGGATGGAATCAAGCAGCTTCAGCACCCAGGCAAAACTAACATGGAGCTCCTCACTCAAGGCGGCCAAAACTTCACAGCCAAAGACAAGTTCAGTGCCCAAGCCATTTCCCGCTGCCATGGAAACCAAGTGCTCTGTCAGCACATATGTCTGAAAGTGGATATGACACCCAGGGAAGGGAGTGTGTTGGTGAATGGCAACTGCCTGAAGCAGCAGCACAGCTCTTCCACTGCTAAAACAACTCCACCTGCCACATGAACTTCACATAACAGCAGCTGTCCTGGCAGCTATCTAGGAAACCCTGTTGGGTCACTTCCGGTCCCATGCCCATTGAGCCCAGTGGGATGGAATCAAGCAGCTTGAGCACCCACACAAAACGAACATGGAGCTCCTCACTCAAGGCGCTCAAAACTCCACGGCCAAAGACAAGTTCAGTGCCCAAGCCATTTCCCGCTGCCATGGAAACCAAGTGCTCTGGCAGCACATATGTCTGAAAGTGGATATGACACCTAGGGAAGGGAGTGTGCTGGTGAATGGGAACTGCCCGAAGCAGCAGCACAGCTCTTCCACTGCCAAAACAACTCCACCTGCCTCATGAACTTCACATACCATCAGCTGTCCTGGCAGCTATCTAGGAAACCCTGTTGGGTCACTTCCGGTCCCATGCCCATTGAGCCCAGTGGGATGGAATCAAGCAGCTTCAGCACCCACACAAAACGAACATGGAGCTCCTCACTCAAGGCGATCAAACTTCCACAGCCAAAGACAAGTTCAGTGCCCAAGCCATTTCCCGCTGCCATGGAAACCAAGTGCTCTGGCAGCACATATGTCTGAACGTGGATATGACACCTAGGGAAGGGAGTCTGGTGGTGAATGGCAACTGCCCGAAGCAGCAGCACAGCTCTTCCACTGCCAAAACAACTCCACCTGCCTCATGAACTTCACATACCATCAGCTGTCCTGGCAGCTATCTAGGAAACCCTGTTGGGTCACTTCCGGTCCCATGCCCATTGAGCCCAGTGGGATGGAATCAAGCAGCTTGAGCACCCACACAAAACGAACATGGAGCTCCTCACTCAAGGCGCTCAAAACTCCACAGCCAAAGACAAGTTCAGTGCCCAAGCTATTTCCCGCTGCCATGGAAACCAAGTGCTCTGGCAGCACATATGTCTGAAAGTGGATATGACACCTAGGGAAGGGAGTGTGGTGGTGAATGGCAACTGCCCGAAGCAGCAGCACAGCTCTTCCAGTGCCAAAACAACTGCACCTGCCTCATGAACTTCACATACCATCAACTGTCCTGGCAGCTATTTAGGAAAACCTGTTTGGTCACTTCCGGTCCCATGCCCATTGAGCCCAGTGGGATGGAATCAAGCAGCTTGAGCATCCAGACAAAACGAACATGGAGCTCCTCACTCAAGGCGCTCAAAACTCCACGGCCAAAGACAAGTTCAGTGCCCAAGCCATTTCCCGCTGCCATGGAAACCAAGTGCTCTGGCAGCACATATGTCTGAAAGTGGATATGACACCTAGGGAAGAGAGTGTGTTGGTGAATGGCAACTGCCCGAAGCAGCAGCACAGCTCTTCCACTGCCAAAACAACTGCACCTGCCTCATGAACTTCACATACCATCAGCTGTCCTGGCAGCTATCTAGGAAACCCTGTTGGGTCACTTCCGGTCCCATGCCCATTGAGCCCAGTGGGATGGAATCAAGCAGCTTGAGCACCCACACAAAACGAACATGGAGCTCCTCACTCAAAGCGCTCAAAATAAAATTGCGAAAGACAAGTTCAGTGCCCCAGCCATTTCCCGCTGCCATGGAAACCAAGTGCTCTGGCAGCACATATGTCTGAAAGTGGATATGACACCTAGGGAAGGGAGTGTGCTGGTGAATGGCAACTGCCCAAAGCAGTAGCACAGCTCTTCCACTGCCAAAACAACTGCACCTGCCTCATGAACTTCACATACCATCAGCTGTCCTGGCAGCTATCTAGGAAACCCTGTTGGGTCACTTCCGGTCCCATGCCCATTGAGCCCAGTGGGATGGAATCAAGCAGCTTCAGCACCCACACAAAACGAACATGGAGCTCCTCACTCAAGGCGCTCAAAACTCCACAGCCAAAAACAAGTTCAGTGCTGAAGCCATTTCCCGCTGCCATGGAAACCAAGTGCTCTGGCAGCACATATGTCTGAAAGTGGATATGACACCTAGGGAAGGGAGTGTGTTGGTGAATGGCAACTGCCCGAAGCAGCAGCACAGCTCTTCCACTGCCAAAACAACTCCACCTGCCTCATGAACTTCACATACCATCAACTATCCTGGCAGCTATCTAGGAAACCCTGTTGGGTCACTTCCGGTCCCATGCCCATTGAGCCCAGTGGGATGGAATCAAGCAGCTTCAGCACCCACACAAAAAGAACATGGAGCTCCTCACTCAAGGCGCTCAAAACTACTCGGCGAAAGAGAAGTTCAGTGCCCAAGCCATTTCCCGCTGCCATGGAAACCAAGTGCTCTGGCAGCACATATGTCTGAAAGTGGATATGACACCTAGGGAAGGGAGTGTGCTGGTGAATGGCAACTGCCCAAAGCAGTAGCACAGCTCTTCCACTGCCAAAACAACTCCACCTGCCTCATGAACTTCACATACCATCAGCTGTCCTGGCAGCTATCTAGGAAACCCTGTTGGGTCACTTCCGGTCCCATGCCCATTGAGCCCAGTGGGATGGAATCAAGCAGCTTCAGCACCCACACAAACGAACATGGAGCTCCTCACTCAAGGCGCTCAAAACTCCACGGCCAAAGACAAGTTCAGTGCCCAAGCCATTTCCCGCTGCCATGGAAACCAAGTGCTCTGGCAGCACATATGTCTGAAAGTGGATATGACACCTAGGGAAGGGAGTGTGTTGGTGAATGGGAACTGTCCGAAGCAGCAGCACAGCTCTTCCACTGCCAAAACAACTCCTCCTGCCTCATGAACTTCACATACCATCAGCTGTCTTGGCAGCTATCTAGGAAACCCTGTTGGGTCACTTCCGGTCCCATGCCCATTGAGCCCAGTGGGATGGAATCAAGCAGCTTCAGCACCCACACAAACGAACATGGAGCTCCTCACTCAAGGCGCTCAAAACTCCACGGCCAAAGACAAGTTCAGTGCCCAAGCCATTTCCCGCTGCCATGGAAACCAAGTGCTCTGGCAGCACATATGTCTGAAAGTGGATATGACACCTAGGGAAGGGAGTGTGTTGGTGAATGGCAATTGTCTGAAGCAGCAGCACAGTTCTTCCACTGCCAAAACAACTACACATGCCTCATGAACTTCACATACCATCAGCTGTCCTGGCAGCTATCTAGGAAACCCTGTTGGGTCACTTCCGGTCCCATGCCCATTGAGCCCAGTGGGATGGAATCAAGCAGCTTCAGCACCCACAAAAAACTAACATGGAGCTCCTCACTCAAGGCGGTCAAAACTCCAAAGCCAAAGACAAGTTCAGTTCCCAAGCCATTTCCCGCTGCCATGGAAACCAAGTGCTCTGGCAGCACATATGTCTGAAAGTGGATATGACACCTAGGGAAGAGAGTGTGTTGGTGAATGGCAACTGCCCGAAGCAGCAGCACAGCTCTTCCACTGCCAAAACAACTCCACCTGCCTCATGAACTTCACATACCATCAGCTGTCCTGGCAGCTATCTAGGAAACCCTGTTGGGTCACTTCCTGTCCCATGCCCATTGAGCCCAGTGGGATGGAATCAAGCAGTTTGAGCATCCACACAAAACGAACATGGAGCTCCTCACTCAAGGCGCTCAAAACTCCACGGCCAAAGGCAAGTTCAGTGCCCAAGCCATTTCCCGCTGCCATGGAAACCAAGTGCTCTGGCAGCACATATGTCTGAAAGTGGATATGACACCTAGGGAAGGGAGTGTGTTGGTGAATGGGAACTATCCGAAGCAGCAGCGCAGCTCTTCCATCGAGAAAACAACTCCACCTGCCTCATGAACTTCACATACCATCAGCTGTCCTGGCAGCTATCTAGGAAACCCTGTTGGGTCACTTCCGGTCCCATGCCCATTGAGCCCAGTGGGATGGAATTAAGCAGCTTCAGCACCCACAAAAAACTAACATGGAGCTCCTCACTCAAGACGGTCAAAACTCCACGGCCAAAGACAAGTTCAGTTCCCAAGCCATTTCCCGCTGCCATGGAAACCAAGTGCTCTGGCAGCACATATGTCTGAAAGTGGATGTGACACCTAGGGAAGGGAGTGTGGTGGTGAATGGCAACTGCCTGAAGCAGCAGCACAGTTCTTAAAGTGCCAAAACAACTCCACCTGCCTCATGCACTTCACATACCATCACCTGTCCTGGCAGCTATCTAGGAAACCCTGTTGGGTCACTTCCGGTCCCATGCCCATTGAGCCCAGTGGGATGGAATCAAGCAGCTTGAGCATCCACACAAAACAAACATGGAGCTCTTCACTCAAGACGCTCAAAACTCCACAGCCAAAGACAAGTTCAGTGCCCAAGCCATTTCCCGCTGCCATGGAAACCAAGTGCTCTGGCAGCACATATGTCTGAAAGTGGATATGACACCTAGGGAAGAGAGTGTGTTGGTGAATGGCAACTGCCTGAAGCAGCAGCACAGTTCTTCCAGTGCCAAAACAACTCCACCTGCCTCATGCACTTCACATACCATCAGCTGTCCTGGCAGCTATCTAGGAAACCCTGTTGGGTCACTTCCGGTCCCATGCCCATTGAGCCCAGTGGGATGGAATCAAGCAGCTTCAGCATCCACACAAAACGAACATGGAGCTCCTCACTCAAGGCGCTCAAAACTCCACGGCCAAAGACAAGTTCAGTGCCCAAGCCATTTCCCGCTGCCATGGAAACCAAGTGCTCTGGCAGCACATATGTCTGAAAGTGGATATGACACCTAGGGAAGAGAGTGTGTTGGTGAATGGCAACTGCCCGAAGCAGCAGCACAGCTTTTCCACTGCCAAAACAACTCCACCTGCCTCATGAACTTCACATACCATCAGCTGTCCTGGCAGCTATCTAGGAAACCCTGTTGGGTCACTTCCGGTCCCATGCCCATTGAGCCCAGAGGGATGGAATCAAGCAGCTTGAGCATCCACACAAAACGAACATGGAGCTCCTCACTCAAGGCGCTCAAAACTCCACGGCCAAAGACAAGTTCAGTGCCCAAGCCATTTCCAGCTGCCATGGAAACCAAGTGCTCTGGCAGCACATATGTCTGAAAGTGGATATGACACCTAGCTAAGGGAGTGTGTTGGTGAATGGCAATTGCCTGAAGCAGCAGCACAGCTCTTCCACTGCAAAAACAACTCCACCTGCCTCATGAACTTCACATACCATCAGCTGTCCTGGCAGCTATCTAGGAAACCCTGTTGGGTCACTTCCGGTCCCATGCCCATTGAGCCCAGTGGGATGGAATCAAGCAGCTTCAGCACCCAGGCAAAACTAACATGGAGCTCCTCACTCAAGGCGCTCAAAACTTCACAGCCAAAGACAAGTTCAGTGCCCAAGCCATTTCCCGCTGCCATGGAAACCAAGTGCTCTGTCAGCACATATGTCTGAAAGTGGATATGACACCCAGGGAAGGGAGTGTGTTGGTGAATGGCAACTGCCTGAAGCAGCAGCACAGCTCTTCCACTGCTAAAACAACTCCACCTGCCACATGAACTTCACATACCATCAGCTGTCCTGGCAGCTATCTAGGAAACCCTGTTGGGTCACTTCCGGTCCCATGCCCATTGAGCCCAGTGGGATGGAATCAAGCAGCTTCAGCACCCACACAAAACGAACATGGAGCTCCTCACTCAAGGCGCTCAAAACTCCACAGCCAAAAACAAGTTCAGTGCCCAAGCCATTTCCCGCTGCCATGGAAACCAAGTGCTCTGGCAGCACATATGTCTGAAAGTGGATATGACACCTAGGGAAGGGAGTGTGTTGGTGAATGGGAACTATCCGAAGCAGCAGCGCAGCTCTTCCACCGAGAAAACAACTCCACCTGCCTCATGAACTTCACATACCATCAGCTGTCCTGGCAGCTATCTAGGAAACCCTGTTGGGTCACTTCCGGTCCCATGCCCATTGAGCCCAGTGGGATGGAATCAAGCAGCTTCAGCACCCACACAAAACGAACATGGAGCTCCTCACTCAAGGCGCTCAAAACTCCACAGCCAAAAACAAGTTCAGTGCCCAAGCCATTTCCCGCTGCCATGGAAACCAAGTGCTCTGGCAGCACATATGTCTGAAAGTGGATGTGACACCTAGGGAAGGGAGTGTGGTGGTGAATGGCAACTGCCTGAAGCAGCAGCACAGTTCTTAAAGTGCCAAAACAACTCCACCTGCCTCATGCACTTCACATACCATCAGCTGTCCTGGCAGCTATCTAGGAAACCCTGTTGGGTCACTTCCGGTCCCATGCCCATTGAGCCCAGTGGGATGGAATCAAGCAGCTTGAGCATCCACACAAAACAAACATGGAGCTCTTCACTCAAGACGCTCAAAACTCCACGGCCAAAGACAAGTTCAGTGCCCAAGCCATTTCCCGCTGCCATGGAAACCAAGTGCTCTGGCAGCACATATGTCTGAAAGTGGATATGACACCTAGGGAAGAGAGTGTGTTGGTGAATGGCAACTGCCTGAAGCAGCAGCACAGTTTTTCCAGTGCCAAAACAACTCCACCTGCCTCATGCACTTCACATACCATCAGCTGTCCTGGCAGCTATCTAGGAAACCCTGTTGGGTCACTTCCGGTCCCATGCCCATTGAGCCCAGTGGGATGGAATCAAGCAGCTTGAGCATCCACACAAAACGAACATGGAGCTCCTCACTCAAGGCGCTCCAAACTCCACGGCCAAAGACAAGTTCAGTGCCCCAGCCATTTCCCGCTGCCATGGAAACCAAGTGCTCTGGCAGCACATATGTCTGAAAGTGGATATGACACCTAGGGAAGAGAGTGTGTTGGTGAATGGCAACTGCCCGAAGCAGCAGCACAGCTTTTCCACTGCCAAAACAACTCCACCTGCCTCATGAACTTCACATACCATCAGCTGTCCTGGCAGCTATCTAGGAAACCCTGTTGGGTCACTTCCGGTCCCATGCCCATTGAGCCCAGTGGGATGGAATCAAGCAGCTTCAGCACCCACACAAAACGAACATGGAGCTCCTCACTCAAGGCGCTCAAAACTCCACAGCCAAAAACAAGTTCAGTGCCCAAGCCATTTCCCGCTGCCATGGAAACCAAGTGCTCTGGCAGCACATATGTCTGAAAGTGGATATGACACCTAGGGAAGGGACTGTGCTGGTGAATGGCAACTGCCCGAAGCAGCAGCACAGCTCTTCCACTGCCAAAACAACTGCACCTGCCTCATGAACTTCACATACCATCAACTGTCCTGGCAGCTATCTAGAAAACCTGTTGGGTCACTTCCGGTCCCATGCCCATTGAGCCCAGTGGGATGGAATCAAGCAGCTTCAGCACCCACACAAAACGAACATGGAGCTCCTCACTCAAGGTGCTCAAAACTCCACGGACCTAGACAAGTTCAGTGCCCAAGCCATTTCCGGCTGCCATGGAAACCAAGTGCTCTGGCAGCACATATGTCTGAAAGTGGATATGACACCTAGGGAAGGGAGTGTGTTGGTGAATGGCAATTGCCTGAAGCAGCAGCACAGCTCTTCCAGTGCCAAAACAACTCCACCTGCCTCATGAACTTCACATACCATCAGCTGTCCTGGCAGCTATCTAGGAAACCCTGTTGGGTCACTTCCGGTGCCATGCCCATTGAGCCCAGTGGGATGGAATCAAGCAGCTTCAGCAACCACACAAAACGAACATGGAGCTCCTCACTCAAGGCGCTCAAAACTTCACAGCCAAAGGCAAGTTCAGTGCCCAAGCCATTTCCCGCTGCCATGGAAACCAAGTGCTCTGGCAGCACATATGTCTGAAAGTGGATATGACACCCAGGGAAGGGAGTGTGTTGGTGAATGGCAACTGCCTGAAGCAGCAGCACAGCTCTTCCACTGCTAAAACAACTCCACCTGCCACATGAACTTCACATAACATCAGCTGTCCTGGCAGCTATCTAGGAAACCCTGTTGGGTCACTTCCGGTCCCATGGCCATTGAGCCCAGTGGGATGGAATCAAGCAGCTTGAGCACCCACACAAAACGAACATGGAGCTCCTCACTCAAGGCGCTCAAAACTCCACGGCCAAAGACAAGTTCAGTGCCCAAGCCATTTCCCGCTGCCATGGAAACCAAGTGCTCTGGCAGCACATATGTCTGAAAGTGGATATGACACCTAGAAAAGGGAGTGTGCTGGTGAATGGCAACTGTCCTAAGCAGCAGCACAGCTCTTCCACTGCCAAAACAACTCCACCTGCCTCATGAACTTCACATACCATCAGCTGTCCTGGCTGCTATCTAGGAAACCCTGTTGGGTCACTTCCGGTCCCATGCCCATTGAGCCCAGAGGGATGGAATCAAGCAGCTTCAGCACCCACACAAAACGAACATGGAGCTCCTCACTCAAGGCGCTCAAAACTCCATGGCCAAAGACAAGTTCAGTGCCCAAGCCATTTCCCGCTGCCATGGAAACCAAGTGCTCTGGCAGCACATAGGTCTGAAAGTGGATATGACACCTAGGGAAGGGAGTGTGTTGGTGAATGGAAACTGCCCGAAGCAGCAGCACAGCTCTTCCACTGCCAAAACAACTCCACCTGCCTCATGCACTTCACATATCATCAGCTGTCCTGGCAGTTTTCTAGAAAACCCTGTTGGGTCACTTCCGGTCCCATGCCATTGAGCCCAGTGGGATGGAATCAAGCAGCTTCAGCACCCACACAAAACGAACATGGAGCTCTCACTCAAGGCGCACAAAACTTCACAGCCAAAGACAAGTTCAGTGCCCAAGCCATTTCCCGCTGCCATGGAAACCAAGTGCTCTGGCAGCACATATGTCTGAAAGTGGATGTGACACCTAGGGAAGGGAGTGTGCTGGTGAATGGCAACTGCCTGAAGCAGCAGCACAGCTCTTCCACTGCCAAAACAACTCCACCTGCCTCATGAACTTCACATACCATCAGCTGTCCTGGCAGCTATCTAGGAAACCCTGTTGGGTCACTTCCGGACCCATGCCCATTGAGCCCAGGGGGATGGAATCAAGCAGCTTCAGCACCCACACAAACGAACATGGAGCTCCTCACTCAAGGCGCTCAAAACTCCACGGCCAAAGACAAGTTCAGTGCCCAAGCCATTTCCCGCTGCCATGGAAACCAAGTGCTCTGGCAGCACATATGTCTGAAAGTGGATATGACACCTAGGGAAGGGAGTGTGTTGGTGAATGGCAACTGCCTGAAGCAGCAGCACAGCTCTTCCACTGCCAAAACAACTCCACCTGCCTCATGAACTTCACATACCATCAGCTGTCCTGGCAGCTATCTAGGAAACCCTGTTGGGTCACTTCCGGTCCCATGCCCATTGAGCCCAGTGGGATGGAATCAAGCAGCTTCAGCACCCACACAAAACGAACATGGAGCTCCTCACTCAAGGCGCTCAAAACTCCACAGCCAAAAACAAGTTCAGTGCCCAAGCCATTTCCCGCTGCGATGGAAACCAAGTGCTCTGGCAGCACATATGTCTGAAAGTGGATATGACACCTAGGGAAGGGAGTGTGGTGGTGAATGGCAACTGCCCGAAGCAGCAGCACAGCTCTTCCAGTGCCAAAACAACTGCACCTGCCTCATGAACTTCACATACCATCAACTGTCCTGGCAGCTATCTAGGAAACCCTGTTGGGTCACTTCCGGTCCCATGCCCATTGACCCCAGTGGGATGGAATCAAGCAGCTTCAGCACCCACACAAAACAAACATGGAGCTCCTCACTCAAGGCGCTCAAAACTCCACGGACATAGACAAGTTCAGTGCCCAAGCCATTTCCCGCTGCCATGGAAACCAAGTGCTCTGGCAGCACATATGTCTGAAAGTGGATATGACACCTAGCGAAGGAGGTGTGTTGGTGAATGGCAATTGCCTGAAGCAGCAGCACAGCTCTTCCACTGCCAAAACAACTCCACCTGCCTCATGAACTTCACATACCATCAGCTGTCCTGGCAGCTATCTAGGAAACCCTGTTGGGTCACTTCCGGTCCCATGCCCATTGAGCCCAGTCTCATTGAATCAAGCAGCTTGAGCACCCACACAAAACGAACATGGAGCTCCTCACTCAAGGCGCTCAAAACTCCACAGCCAAAGGCAAGTTCAGTGCCCAAGCCATTTCCCGCTGCCATGGAAACCAAGTGCTCTGGCAGCACATATGTCTGAAAGTGGATATGACACCTAGGGAAGGGAGTGTGCTGGTGAATGGCAACTGCCCGAAGCAGCAGCACAGCTCTTCCATTGCCAAAACAACTCCACCTGCCTCATGAACTTCACATACCATCAGCTGTCCTGGCAGCTATCTAGGAAACCCTGTTGGGTCACTTCCGGTCCCATGCCCATTGAGCCCAGTGGGATGGAATCAAGCAGCTTCAGCACCCACACAAAACGAACATGGAGCTCCTCACTCAAGGCGCTCAAAACTCCACGGACATAGACAAGTTCAGTGCCCAAGCCATTTCCCGCTGCCATGGAAACCAAGTGCTCTGGCAGCACATATGTCTGAAAGTGGATATGACACCTAGCGAAGGGAGTGTGTTGGTGAATGGCAACTGCCCGAAGCAGCAGCACAGCTCTTCCACTGCCAAACCAACTCCACCTGCCTCATGAACTTCACATACCATCAGCTGTCCTGGCAGCTATCTAGGAAACCCTGTTGGGTCACTTCCGGTCCCATGCCCATTGAGCCCAGTGGGATGGAATCAAGCAGCTTCAGCACCCACACAAAACGAACATGGAGCTCCTCACTCAAGGCGCTCAAAACTTCACAGCCAAAGACAAGTTCAGTGATCAAGCCATTTCCCGCTGCCATGGAAACCAAGTGCTCTGGCAGCACATATGTCTGAAAGTGGATATGACACCTAGGGAAGAGAGTGTGTTGGTGAATGGCAACTGCCCGAAGCAGCAGCACAGCTTTTCCACTGCAAAAACAACTCCACCTGCCTCATGAACTTCACATACCATCAGCTGTCCTGGCAGCTATCTAGGAAACCCTGTTGGGTCACTTCCGGTCCCATGCCCATTGAGCCCAGTGGGATGGAATCAAGCAGCTTCAGCACCCAGGCAAAACTAACATGGAGCTCCTCACTCAAGGCGCTCAAAACTTCACAGCGAAAGACAAGTTCAGTGCCCAAGCCATTTCCCGCTGCCATGGAAACCAAGTGCTCTGTCAGCACATATGTCTGAAAGTGGATATGACACCCAGGGAAGGGAGTGTGTTGGTGAATGGCAACTGCCTGAAGCAGCAGCACAGCTCTTCCACTGCTAAAACAACTCCACCTGCCACATGAACTTCACATAACATCAGCTGTCCTGGCAGCTATCTAGGAAACCCTGTTGGGTCACTTCCGGTCCCATGCCCATTGAGCCCAGTCTCATTGAATCAAGCAGCTTGAGCACCCACACAAAACGAGCATGGAGCTCCTCACTCAAGGTACTCAAAACTCCACAGCCAAAAACAAGTTCAGTGCCCAAGCCATTTCCCGCTGCCATGGAAACCAAGTGCTCTGGCAGCACATATGTCTGAAAGTGGATATGACACCTAGGGAAGGGACTGTGCTGGTGAATGGCAACTGCCCGAAGCAGCAGCACAGCTCTTCCATTGCCAAAACAACTCCACCTGCCTCATGAACTTCACATACCATCAGCTGTCCTGGCAGCTATCTAGGAAACCCTGTTGGGTCACTTCCGGTCCCATGCCCATTGAGCCCAGTGGGATGGAATCAAGCAGCTTCAGCACCCACACAAAACGAACATGGAGCTCCTCACTCAAGGCGCTCAAACTTCCACAGCCAAAGACAAGTTCAGTGCCCAAGCCATTTCCCGCTGCCATGGAAACCAAGTGCTCTGGCAGCACATATGTCTGAAAGTGGATATGACACCTAGGGAAGGGAGTGTGTTGGTGAATGGCAACTGCCCGAAGCAGCAGCACAGCTCTTCCACTGCCAAACCAACTCCACCTGCCTCATGAACTTCACATACCATCAGCTGTCCTGGCAGCTATCTAGGAAACCCTGTTGGGTCACTTCCGGTCCCATGCCCATTGAGCCCAGTGGGATGGAATCAAGCAGCTTCAGCACCCACACAAAACGAACATGGAGCTCCTCACTCAAGGCGCTCAAAACTCCACGGCCAAAGACAAGTTCAGTGCCCAAGCCATTTCCCGCTGCCATGGAAACCAAGTGCTCTGGCAGCACATATGTCTGAAAGTGGATATGACACCTAGCGAAGGGAGGGTGCTGGTGAATAGCAACTGCCCGAAGCAGCAGCACAGCTCTTCCACTGCCAAAACAACTCCACCTGCCTCATGAACTTCACATACCATCAGCTGTCCTGGCAGCTATCTAGGAAACCCTGTTGGGTCACTTCCGGTCCCATGCCCATTGAGCCCAGTGGGATGGAATCAAGAAGCTTCAGCACCCACACAAAACTAACATGGAGCTCCTCACTCAAGGCGCTCAAAACTACATTGCGAAAGACAAGTTCAGTGCCCAAGCCATTTCCCGCTGCCATGGAAACCAAGTGCTCTGGCAGCACATATGTCTGAAAGTGGATATGACACCTAGGGAAGGGAGTGTGCTGGTGAATGGCAACTGCCCGAAGCAGCAGCACAGCTCTTCCAGTGCCAAAACAACTCCACCTGCCTCATGAACTTCACATACCATCAGCTGTCCTGGCAGCTATCTAGGAAACCCTGTTGGGTCACTTCCGGTCCCATGCCCATTGAGCCCAGTCTCATTGAATCAAGCAGCTTGAGCACCCACGCAAAACGAACATGGAGCTCCTCACTCAAGGCGCTCAAACTTCCACAGCCAAAGACAAGTTCAGTGCCCAAGCCATTTCCCGCTGCCATGGAAACCAAGTGCTCTGGCAGCACATATGTCTGAAAGTGGATATGACACCTAGGGAAGGGAGTGTTCTGGTGAATGGCAACTGCCCGAAGCAGCAGCACAGCTCTTCCAGTGCCAAACCAACTCCACCTGCCTCATGAACTTCACATACCATCAGCTGTCCTGGCAGCTATCTAGGAAACCCTGTTGGGTCACTTCCGGTCCCATGCCCATTGAGCCCAGTGGGATGGAATCAAGCAGCTTGAGCACCCACACAAAACGAACATGGAGCTCCTCACTCAAGGCGCTCAAAACTCCACGGCCAAAGACAAGTTCAGTGCCCAAGCCATTTCCCGCTGCCATGGAAACCAAGTGCTCTGGCAGCACATATGTCTGAAAGTGGATATGACACCTAGCGAAGGGAGTATGTTGGTGAATTGCAGCTGCCCGAAGCAGCAGCACAGCTCTTCCACTGCCAAAACAACTCCACCTGCCTCATGAACTTCACATACCATCAGCTGTCCTGGCAGCTATCTAGGAAACGCTGTTGGGTCACTTCCGGTCCCATGCCCATTGAGCCCAGTGGGATGGAATCAAGAAGCTTCAGCACCCACACAAAACTAACATGGAGCTCCTCACTCAAGGCGCTCAAAACTACATTGCGAAAGACAAGTTCAGTGCCCAAGCCATTTCCCGCTGCCATGGAAACCAAGTGCTCTGGCAGCACATATGTCTGAAAGTGGATATGACACCTAGGGAAGGGAGGGTGCTGGTGAATAGCAACTGCCCGAAGCAGCAGCACAGCTCTTCCACTGCCAAAACAACTCCACCTGCCTCATGAACTTCACATACCATCAGCTGTCCTGGCAGCTATCTAGGAAACCCTGTTGGGTCACTTCCGGTCCCATGCCCATTGAGCCCAGTGGGATGGAATCAAGCAGCTTGAGCACCCACACAAAACGAACATGGAGCTCCTCACTCAAGGCACTCAAATCTCCAAGCCAAAGACAAGTTCAGTGCCCAAGCCATTTCCCGCTGCCATGGAAACCAAGTGCTCTGGCAGCACATATGTCTGAAAGTGGATATGACACCTAGGGAAGGGAGTTTGCTGGTGAATGGCAACTGCCCGAAGCAGCAGCACAGCTCTTCCAGTGCCAAAACAACTCCACCTGCCTCATGACCTTCACATACCATCAGCTCTCCTGGCAGCTATCTAGGAAACCCTGTTGGGTCACTTCCGGTCCCATGCCCATTGAGCCCAGTGGGATGGAATCAAGCAGCTTCAGCACCCACACAAAACGAACATGGAGCTCCTCACTCAAGGCGCTCAAACTTCCACAGCCAAAGACAAGTTCAGTGCCCAAGCCATTTCCCGCTGCCATGGAAACCAAGTGCTCTGGCAGCACATATGTCTGAAAGTGGATATGAAACCTAGGGAAGGGAGGGTGCTGGTGAATGGCAACTGCCCGAAGCAGCAGCACAGCTTTTCCAGTGCCAAAACAACTTCACCTGCCTCATGAACGTCACATACCATCAGCTGTCCTGGCAGCTATCTAGGAAACCCTGTTGGGTCACTTCCGGTCCCATGCCCATTGAGCCCGCAGGGATAGAATCAAGCAGCTTCAGCACCCACACAAAACGAACATGGAGCTCCTCACTCAAGGCGCTCAAAACTTCACGGCCAAAGACAAGTTCAGTGCCCAAGCCATTTCCCGCTGCCATGGAAACCAAGTGCTCTGGCAGCACATATGTCTGAAAGTGGATATGACACCTAGGGAAGGGACTGTGCTGGTGAATGGCAACTGCCCGAAGCAGCAGCACAGCTCTTCCATTGCCAAAACAACTCCACCTGCCTCATGAGCTTCAGATACTATCAGCTGTCCTGGCAGCTATCTAGGAAACCCTGTTGGGTCACTTCCGGTCCCATGCCCATTGAGCCCAGTGGGATGGAATCAAGCAGCTTCAGCACCCACGCAAAACGAACATGGAGCTCCTCACTCAAGGCGCTCAAACTTCCACAGCCAAAGACAAGTTCAGTGCCCAAGCCATTTCCCGCTGCCATGGAAACCAAGTGCTCTGGCAGCACATATGTCTGAAAGTGGATATGACACCTAGGGAAGGGAGTGTTCTGGTGAATGGCAACTGCCCGAAGCAGCAGCACAGCTCTTCCAGTGCCAAACCAACTCCACCTGCCTCATGAACTTCACATACCATCAGCTGTCCTGGCAGCTATCTAGGAAACCCTGTTGGGTCACTTCCGGTCCCATGCCCATTGAGCCCAGTGGGATGGAATCAAGCAGCTTCAGCACCCACACAAAACGAACATGGAGCTCCTCACTCAAGGCGCTCAAAACTCCACGGCCAAAGACAAGTTCAGTGCCCAAGCCATTTCCCGCTGCCATGGAAACCAAGTGCTCTGGCAGCACATATGTCTGAAAGTGGATATGACACCTAGGGAAGGGAGTATGTTGGTGAATTGCAGCTGCCCGAAGCAGCAGCACAGCTCTTCCACTGCCAAAACAACTCCACCTGCCTCATGAACTTCACATACCATCAGCTGTCCTGGCAGCTATCTAGGAAACCCTGTTGGGTCACTTCCGGTCCCATGTCCATTGAGCCCAGTCGGATGGAATCAAGAAGCTTCAGCACCCACACAAAACTAACATGGAGCTCCTCACTCAAGGCGCTCAAAACTACATTGCGAAAGACAAGTTCAGTGCCCAAGCCATTTCCCGCTGCCATGGAAACCAAGTGCTCTGGCAGCACATATGTCTGAAAGTGGATATGACACCTAGGGAAGGGAGGGTGCTGGTGAATGGCAACTGCCCGAAGCAGCAGCACAGCTCTTCCACTGCCAAACCAACTCCACCTGCCTCATGAACTTCACATACCATCAGCTGCCCTGGCAGCTATCTAGGAAACCCTGTTGGGTCACTTCCGGTCCCATGCCTAGTGAGCCCAAGGGGATGGAATCAAGCAGCTTCAGCACCCACACAAAACGAACATGGAGCTCCTCACTCAAGGCGCTCAAAACTCCACGGCCAAAGACAAGTTCAGTGCCCAAGCCATTTCCCGCTGCCATGGAAACCAAGTGCTCTGGCAGCACATATGTCTGAAAGTGGATATGACACCTAGGCAAGGGAGTGTGCTGGTGAATGGCAACTGCCCGAAGCAGCAGCACAGCTCTTCCACTGGCAAAACAACTCCACCTGCCTCATGAACTTCACATACCATCAGCTGTCCTGGCAGCTGTCTAGGAAACCCTGTTGGGTCACTTCCGGTCCCATGCCCATTGAGCCCAGGGGGATGCAATCAAGCAGCTTCAGCACCCACAAAAAACCAACATGGAGCTCCTCACTCAAGGCGCTCAAAACTCCACGGCCAAAGACAAGTTCAGTGCCCAAGCCATTTCCCGCCGCCATGGAAACCAAGTGCTCTGGCAGCACATATGTCTGAAAGTGGATATGACACCTAGCGAAGGGAGGGTGCTGGTGAATAGCAACTGCCCGAAGCAGCAGCACAGCTCTTCCACTGCCAAAACAACTCCACCTGCCTCATGAACTTCACATACCATCAGCTGTCCTGGCAGCTATCTAGGAAACCCTGTTGGGTCACTTCCGGTCCCATGCCCATTGAGCCCAGTGGGATGGAATCAAGCAGCTTGAGCACCCACACAAAACGAACATGGAGCTCCTCACTCAAGGCGCTCAAAACTACATTGCGAAAGACAAGTTCAGTGCCCAAGCCATTTCCCGCTGCCATGGAAACCAAGTGCTCTGGCAGCACATATGTCTGAAAGTGGATATGACACCTAGGGAAGGGAGGGTGCTGGTGAATAGCAACTGCCCGAAGCAGCAGCACAGCTCTTCCACTGCCAAAACAACTCCACCTGCCTCATGAACTTCACATACCATCAGCTGTCCTGGCAGCTATCTAGGAAACCCTGTTGGCTCACTTCCGGTCCCATGCCCAGTGAGCCCACGGGGATGGAATCAAGAAGCTTCAGCACCCACACAAAACGAACATGGAGCTCCTCACTCAAGGCGCTCAAAACTCCACGGCCAAAGACAAGTTCAGTGCCCAAGCCATTTCCCGCTGCCATGGAAACCAAGTGCTCTGGCAGCACATATGTCTGAAAGTGGATATGACACCTAGGGAAGGGAGTGTGGTGGTGAATGGCAACTGCCTGAAGCAGCAGCACAGCTCATCCAGTGCCAAAACAACTCCACCTGCCTCATGAACTTCACATACCATCAGCTGTCCTGGCAGCTGTCTAGGAATCCCTGTTGGGTCACTTCCGGTCCCATGCCCATTGAGCCCAGGGGGATGCAATCAAGCAGCTTCAGCACCCACACAAAACCAACATGGAGCTCCTCACTCAAGGCGCTCAAAACTCCACGGCCAAAGACAAGTTCAGTGCCCAAGCCATTTCCCGCTGCCATGGAAACCAAGTGCTCTGGCAGCACATATGTCTGAAAGTGGATATGACACCTAGGGAAGGGAGTGTGCTGGTGAATGGCAACTGCCCGAAGCAGCAGCACAGCTCTTCCACTGGCAAAACAACTCCACCTGCCTCATGAACTTCACATACCATCAGCTGTCCTGGCAGCTGTCTAGGAAACCCTGTTGGGTCACTTCCGGTCCCATGCCCATTGAGCCCAGGGGGATGCAATCAAGCAGCTTCAGCACCCACAAAAAACCAACATGGAGCTCCTCACTCAAGGCGCTCAAAACTCCACGGCCAAAGACAAGTTCAGTGCCCAAGCCATTTCCCGCTGCCATGGAAACCAAGTGCTCTGGCAGCACATATGTCTGAAAGTGGATATGATACCTAGGCAAGGGAGTGTGCTGGTGAATGGCAACTGCCCGAAGCAGCAGCACAGCTCTTCCACTGCCAAAACAACTCCACCTGCCTCATGAACTTCACATACCATCAGCTGTCCTGGCAGCTATCTAGGAAACAATGTTGGGTCACTTCCGGTCCCATGCCCATTGAGCCCAGTCTCATTGAATCAAGCAGCTTGAGCACCCACGCAAAACGAACATGGAGCTCCTCACTCAAGGCGCTCAAACTTCCACAGCCAAAGACAAGTTCAGTACCCAAGCCATTTCCCGCTGCCATGGAAACCAAGTGCTCTGGCAGCACATATGTCTGAAAGTGGATATGACACCTAGGGAAGGGAGTGTTCTGGTGAATTGCAACTGCCCGAAGCAGCAGCACAGCTCTTCCAGTGCCAAACCAACTACACATGCCTCATGAACTTCACATACCATCAGCTGTCCTGGCAGCTATCTAGGAAACCCTGTTGGGTCACTTCCGGTGCCATGCCCATTGAGCCCAGTGGGATGGAATCAAGCAGCTTCAGCACCCACACAAAACGAACATGGAGCTCCTCACTCAAGGCGCTCAAAACTCCACGGCCAAAGACAAGTTCAGTGCCCAAGCCATTTCCCGCTGCCATGGAAACCAAGTGCTCTGGCAGCACATATGTCTGAAAGTGGATATGACACCTAGCGAAGGGAGGGTGCTGGTGAATAGCAACTGCCCGAAGCAGCAGCACAGCTCTTCCACTGCCAAAACAACTCCACCTGCCTCATGAACTTCACATACGATCAGCTGTCCTGGCAGCTATCTAGGAAACCCTGTTGGGTCACTTCCGGTCCCATGCCCATTGAGCCCAGTGGGATGGAATCAAGAAGCTTCAGCACCCACACAAAACTAACATGGAGCTCCTCACTCAAGGCACTCAAAACAACATTGCGAAAGACAAGTTCAGTGCCCAAGCCATTTCCCGCTGCCATGGAAACCAAGTGCTCTGGCAGCACATATGTCTGAAAGTGGATATGACACCTAGGGAAGGGAGGGTGCTGGTGAATAGCAACTGCCCGAAGCAGCAGCACAGCTCTTCCACTGCCAAAACAACTCCACCTGCCTCATGAACTTCACATACCATCAGCTGCCCTGGCAGCTATCTAGGAAACCCTGTTGGGTCACTTCCGGTCCCATGCCCAGTGAGCCCACGGGGATGGAATCAAGCAGCTTCAGCACCCACACAAAACGAACATGGAGCTCCTCACTCAAGGCGCTCAAAACTCCACGGCCAAAGAGAAGTTCAGTGCCCAAGCCATTTCCAGCTGCCATGGAAACCAAGTGCTCTGGCAGCACATATGTCTGAAAGTGGATATGACACCTAGGGAAGGGAGTGTGCTGGTGAATGGCAACTGTCCGAAGCAGCAGCACAGCTCTTCCACTGCCAAAACAACTCCACCTGCCTCATGAGCTTCACATACCATCAGCTGTCCTGGCAGCTATCTAGGAAACCCTGTTGGGTCACTTCCGGTCCCATGCCCATTGAGCCCAGTGGGATGGAAACAAGTAGCTTGAGCACCCACACAAATGAACATGGAGCTCCTCACTCAAGGCGCTCGAAACTCCACGGCCAAAGACAAGTTCAGTGCCCAAGCCATTTCCAGCTGCCATGGAAACCAAGTGCTCTGGCAGCACATATGTCTGAAAGTGGATATGACACCTAGGGAAGGGAGTGTGGTGGTGAATGGCAACTGCCTGAAGCAGCAGCACAGCTCATCCAGTGCCAAAACAACTCCACCTGCCTCATGAACTTCACATACCATCAGCTGTCCTGGCAGCTGTCTAGGAAACCCTGTTGGGTCACTTCCGGTCCCATGCCCATTGAGCCCAGGGGGATGCAATCAAGCAGCTTCAGCACCCACACAAAACCAACATGGAGCTCCTCACTCAAGGCGCTCAAAACTCCACGGCCAAAGACAAGTTCAGTGCCCAAGCCATTTCCCGCTGCCATGGAAACCAAGTGCTCTGGCAGCACATATGTCTGAAAGTGGATATGACACCTAGGCAAGGGAGTGTGCTGGTGAATGGCAACTGCCCGAAGCAGCAGCACAGCTCTTCCACTTTCAAAACAACTCCACCTGCCTCATGAACTTCACATACCATCAGCTGTCCTGGCAGCTGTCTAGGAAACCCTGTTGGGTCACTTCCGGTCCCATGCCCATTGAGCCCAGGGGGATGCAATCAAGCAGCTTCAGCACCCACACAAAACGAACATGGAGCTCCTCACTCAAGGCGCTCAAAACTCCACAGCCAAAGACAAGTTCAGTGCCCAAGCCATTTCCCGCTGCCATGGAAACCAAGCGCTCTGGCAGCACATATGTCTGAAAGTGGATATGACACCTAGGGAAGGGACTGTGCTGGTGAATGGCAACTGCCCGAAGCAGCAGCACAGCTCTTCCACTGCCAAAACAACTCCACCTGCCTCATGAACTTCACATACCATCAGCTGTCCTGGCAGCTATCTAGGAAACCCTGTTGGGTCACTTCCGGTCCCATGCCCATTGAGCCCAGTCTCATTGAATCAAGCAGCTTGAGCACCCACACAAAACGAACATGGAGCTCCTCACTCAAGGCGCTCAAAACTACATTGCGAAAGACAAGTTCAGTGCCCAAGCCATTTCCCGCTGCCATGGAAACCAAGTGCTCTGGCAGCACATATGTCTGAAAGTGGATATGACACCTAGCGAAGGGAGGGTGCTGGTGAATGGCAACTGCGGCAGCAGCAGCACAGCTCTTCCAGTGCCAAAACAACTCCACCTGCCTCATGACCTTCACATACCATCAGCTGTCCTGGCAGCTATCTAGGAAACCCTGTTGGGTCACTTCCGGTCCCATGCCCATTGAGCCCAGTGGGATGGAATCAAGCAGCTTCAGCACCCACACAAAACGAACATGGAGCTCCTCACTCAAGGCGCTCAAACTTCCACAGCCAAAGACAAGTTCAGTGCCCAAGCCATTTCCCGCTGCCATGGAAACCAAGTGCTCTGGCAGCACATATGTCTGAAAGTGGATATGACACCTAGGGAAGGGAGGGGGCTGGTGAATGGCAACTGCCCGAAGCAGCAGCACAGCTCTTCCACTGCCAAAACAACTTCACCTGCCTCATGAACGTCACATACCATCAGCTGTCCTGGCAGCTATCTAGGAAACCCTGTTGGGTCACTTCCGGTCCCATGCCCATTGAGCCCAGTGGGATGGAATCAAGCAGCTTCAGCACCCACACAAAACGAACATGGAGCTCCTCACTCAAGGCGCTCAAAACTCCACGGCCAAAGGCAAGTTCAGTGCCCAAGCCATTTCCCGCTGCCATGGAAACCAAGTGCTCTGGCAGCACATATGTCTGAAAGTGGATATGACACCTAGGGAAGG
Organism: Ochotona princeps; assembly: GCF_030435755.1. NCBI lineage: Eukaryota > Metazoa > Chordata > Mammalia > Lagomorpha > Ochotonidae > Ochotona > Ochotona princeps. The sequence continues at coordinate 144,716,427 of NC_080832.1, read as the reverse complement.
GACTGTGCTGGTGAATGGCAACTGCCCGTAGCAGCAGCACAGCTCTTCCATTGCCAAAACAACTCCACCTGCCTCATGAGCTTCACATACTATCAGCTGTCCTGGCAGCTATCTAGGAAACCCTGTTGGGTCACTTCCGGTCCCATGCCCATTGAGCCCAGAGGGATGGAATCAAGCAGCTTGAGCACCCACACAAAACGAACATGGAGCTCCTCACTCAAGGCGCTCAAAACTCCACAGCCAAAGACAAGTTCAGTGCCCAAGCCATTTCCCGCTGCCATGGAAACCAAGTGCTCTGGCAGCACATATGTCTGAAAGTGGATATGACACCTAGGGAAGGGAGTGTGCTGGTGAATGGCAACTGCCCGAAGCAGCAGCACAGCTCTTCCATTGCCAAAACAACTCCACCTGCCTCATGAACTTCACATACCATCAGCTGTCCTGGCAGCTATCTAGGAAACCCTGTTGGGTCACTTCCGGTCCCATGCCCATTGAGCCCAGTCTCATTGAATCAAGCAGCTTGAGCACCCACGCAAAACGAACATGGAGCTCCTCACTCAAGGCGCTCAAACTTCCACAGCCAAAGACAAGTTCAGTGCCCAAGCCATTTCCCGCTGCCATGGAAACCAAGTGCTCTGGCAGCACATATGTCTGAAAGTGGATATGACACCTAGGGAAGGGAGTGTTCTGGTGAATGGCAACTGCCCGAAGCAGCAGCACAGCTCTTCCAGTGCCAAACCAACTCCACCTGCCTCATGAACTTCACATACCATCAGCTGTCCTGGCAGCTATCTAGGAAACCCTGTTGGGTCACTTCCGGTCCCATGCCCATTGAGCCCAGCGGGATGGAATCAAGCAGCTTCAGCACCCACACAAAACGAACATGGAGCTCCTCACTCAAGGCGCTCAAAACTCCACGGCCAAAGACAAGTTCAGTGCCCAAGCCATTTCCCGCTGCCATGGAAACCAAGTGCTCTGGCAGCACATATGTCTGAAAGTGGATATGACACCTAGCGAAGGGAGTATGTTGGTGAATTGCAGCTGCCCGAAGCAGCAGCACAGCTCTTCCACTGCCAAAACAACTCCACCTGCCTCATGAACTTCACATACCATCAGCTGTCCTGGCAGCTATCTAGGAAACGCTGTTGGGTCACTTCCGGTCCCATGCCCATTGAGCCCAGTGGGATGGAATCAAGAAGCTTCAGCACCCACACAAAACTAACATGGAGCTCCTCACTCAAGGCGCTCAAAACTACATTGCGAAAGACAAGTTCAGTGCCCAAGCCATTTCCCGCTGCCATGGAAACCAAGTGCTCTGGCAGCACATATGTCTGAAAGTGGATATGACACCTAGGGAAGGGAGGGTGCTGGTGAATAGCAACTGCCCGAAGCAGCAGCACAGCTCTTCCACTGCCAAAACAACTCCACCTGCCTCATGAACTTCACATACCATCAGCTGCCCTGGCAGCTATCTAGGAAACCCTGTTGGGTCACTTCCGGTCCCATGCCCAGTGAGCCCACGGGGATGGAAACAAGCAGCTTCAGCACCCACACAAAACGAACATGGAGCTCCTCACTCAAGGCGCTCAAAACTCCACGGCCAAAGACAAGTTCAGTGCCCAAGCCATTTCCCGCTGCCATGGAAACCAAGTGCTCTGGCAGCACATATGTCTGAAAGTGGATATGACACCTAGGGAAGGGAGTGTGCTGGTGAATGGCAACTGCCCGAAGCAGCAGCACAGCTCTTCCACTGCCAAAACAACTCCACCTACCTCATGAACTTCACATACCATCAGCTGTCCTGGCAGCTATCTAGGAAACCCTGTTGGGTCACTTCCGGTCCCATGCCCATTGAGCCCAGTCTCATTGAATCAAGCAGCTTGAGCACCCACACAAAACGAACATGGAGCTCCTCACTCATGGCGCTCAAATCTCCACAGCCAAAGACAAGTTCAGTGCCCAAGCCATTTCCCGCTGCCATGGAAACCAAGTGCTCTGGCAGCACATATGTCTGAAAGTGGATATGACACCTAGCGAAGGGAGTGTGGTGGTGAATGGCAACTGCCCGAAGCAGCAACACAGCTCATCCAGTGCCAAAACAACTCCACCTGCCTCATGAACTTCACATACCATCAGCTGTCCTGGCAGCTGTCTAGGAAACCCTGTTGGGTCACTTCCGGTCCCATGCCCATTGAGCCCAGGGGGATGGAATCAAACAGCTTCAGCACCCACACAAAACGAACATGGAGCTCCTCACTCAATGCGCGCAAAACTCCACAGCCAAAGACAAGTTCAGTGCCCAAGCCATTTCCCGCTGCCATGGAAACCAAGTGCTCTGGCAGCACATATGTCTGAAAGTGGATATGACACCTAAGGAAGGGAGTGTGCTGGTGAATGGCAACTGCCCGAAGCAGCAGCACAGCTCTTCCACTGCCAAAACAACTCCACCTGCCTCATGAACTTCACATACCATCAGCTGTCCTGGCAGCTATCTAGGAAACCCTGTTGGGTCACTTCCGGTCCCATGCCCATTGAGCCCAGGGGGATGCAATCAAGCAGCTTCAGCACCCACACAAAACCAACATGGAGCTCCTCACTCAAGGCGCTCAAATCTCCAAGCCAAAGACAAGTTCAGTGCCCAAGCCATTTCCCGCTGCCATGGAAACCAAGTGCTCTGGCAGCACATATGTCTGAAAGTGGATATGACACCTAGGGAAGGGAGTGTGCTGGTGAATGGCAACTGCCCGAAGCAGCAGCACAGCTCTTCCACTGCCAAAACAACTCCACCTGCCTCATGAACTTCACATACCATCAGCTGTCCTGGCAGCTATCTAGGAAACCCTGTTGGGTCACTTCCGGTCCCATGCCCATTGAGCCCAGTGGGATGGAATCAAGCAGCTTCAGCACCCACACAAAACCAACATGGAGCTCCTCACTCAAGGCGCTCAAAACGTCACAGCCAAAGGCAAGTTCAGTGCCGAAGCCATTTCCCGCTGCCATGGAAACCAAGTGCTCTGGCAGCACATATGTCTGAAAGTGGATATGACACCTAGGGAAGGGAGTGTGCTGGCGAATGGCAACTGCCCGAAGCAGCAGCACAGCTCTTCCACTGGCAAAACAACTCCACATGCCTCATGAACTTCACATACCATCAGCTGTCCTGGCAGCTGTCTAGGAAACCCTGTTGGGTCACTTCCGGTCCCATGCCCATTGAGCCCAGGGGGATGGAATTAAGCAGCTTCAGCAAACACACAAAACCAACATGGAGCTCCTCACTCAAGGCGCTCAAACTTCCACAGCCAAAGACAAGTTCAGTGCCCAAGCCGTTTCCCGCTGCCATGGAAACCAAGTGCTGGGGCAGCACATATGTCTGAAAGTGGATATGACACCTAGGGAAGGGAGTGTGCTGCTGAATGGCAACTGTCCGAAGCAGCAGCACAGCTCTTCCAGTGCCAAAACAACTCCACCTGCCTCATGAACTTCACATACCATCAGCTGTCCTGGCAGCTATCGAGGAAACCCTGTTGGGTCACTTCCGGTCCCATGCCCATTGAGCCCAGTGGGATGGAATCAAGCAGCTTCAGCACCCACACAAAACGAACATGGAGCTCCTCACTCAAGGCGCTCAAATCTCCACAGCCAAAGACAAGTTCAGTGCCCAAGCCATTTCCCGCTGCCATGGAAACCAAGTGCTCTGGCAGCACATATGTCTGAAAGTGGATATGACACCTAGGGAAGGGAGTATGCTGGTGAATGGCAACTGCCTGAAGCAGCAGCACAGTTCTTCCACTGCCAAAACAACTCCACTTACCTCATGAACTTCACATACCATCAGCTGTCCTGTCAGCTATCTAGGAAACCCTGTTGGGTCACTTCCGGTCCCATGCCCATTGAGCCCAGTGGGATGGAATCAAGCAGCTTCAGCACCCACACAAAACAAACATGGAGCTCCTCACTCAAGGCGCTCAAAACTCCACAGCCAAAGACAAGTTCAGTGCCCAAGCCATTTCCCGCTGCCATGGAAACCAAGTGCTCTGGCAGCACATATGTCTGAAAGTGGATATGACACCTAGGGAAGGGAGTGTGGTGGTGAATGGCAACTGCCCGAAGCAGCAGCACAGCTCTTCCAGTGCCAAAACAACTCCACCTGCCTCATGAACTTCACATACCATCAGCTGTCCTGGCAGCTATCTAGGAAACCCTGTTGGGTCACTTCCGGTCCCATGCCCATTGAGCCCAGTGGGATGGAATCAAGCAGCTTCAGCACCCACACAAAACGAACATGGAGCTCCTCACTCAAGGCGCTCAAACTTCCACAGCCAAAGACAAGTTCAGTGCCCAAGCCATTTCCCGCTGCCATGGAAACCAAGTGCTCTGGCAGCACATATGTCTGAAAGTGGATATGACACCTAGGGAAGGGAGGGTGCTGGTGAATGGCAACTGCCCGAAGCAGCAGCACAGCTCTTCCAGTGCCAAAACAACTTCACCTGCCTCATGAACTTCACATACCATCAGCTGTCCTACCAGCTATCTAGGAAACCCTGTTGGGTCACTTCCGGTCCCATGCCCATTGAGCCCAGTGGGATGGAATCAAGCAGCTTCAGCACCCACACAAAACGAACATGGAGCTCCTCACTCAAGGCGCTAAAAACTCCATGGCCAAAGACAAGTTCAGTGCCCAAGGCATTTCCCGCTGCCATGGAAACCAAGTGCTCTGGCAGCACATATGTCTGAAAGTGGATATGACACCTAGGGAAGGGAGTGTGCTGGTGAATGGCAACTGCCTGAAGCAGCAGCACAGCTCTTCCACTGCCAAAACAACTCCACCTGCCTCATGAACTTCACATACCATCAGCTGTCCTGGCAGCTATCTAGGAAACCCTGTTGGGTCACTTCCGGTCTCATGCCCATTGAGCCCAGGGGGATGCAATGAAGCAGCTTCAGCAAACACACAAAACTAACATGGAGCTCCTCACTCAAGGAGCTCAAAACTCCACAGCCAAAGACAAGTTCAGTGCCCAAGCCATTTCCCGCTGCCATGAAAACCAAGTGCTCTGGCAGCACATATGTCTGAAAGTGGATATGACACCTAGGGAAGGGAGTGTGCTGGTGAATGGCAACTGCCCAAAGCAGCAGCACAGCTCTTCCACTGCCAAAACAACTCCATCTGCCTCATGAACTTCACATACCATCAGCTGTCCTGGCAGCTATCTAGGAAACCCTGTTGGGTCACTTCCGGTCCCATGCCCATTGAGCCCAGTGGGATGGAATCAAGCAGCTTCAGCACCCACACAAAACGAACATGGAGCTCCTCACTCAAGGCGCCCAAAACTCCACAGCCAAAGACAAGTTCAGTGCCCAAGCCATTTCCCGCTGCCATGGAAACCAAGTGCTGGGGCAGCACATATGTCTGAAAGTGGATATGACACCTAGGGAAGGGAGTGTGCTGCTGAATGGCAACTGTCCGAAGCAGCAGCACAGCTCTTCCAGTGCCAAAACAACTCCACCTGCCTCATGAACTTCACATACCATCAGCTGTCCTGGCAGCTATCGAGGAAACCCTGTTGGGTCACTTCCGGTCCCATGCCCATTGAGCCCAGTGGGATGGAATCAAGCAGCTTGAGCACCCACACAAAACGAACATGGAGCTCCTCACTCAATTCGCTCAAAACTCCACGGCCAAAGACAAGTTCAGTGCCCAAGCCATTTCCCGCTGCCATGGAAACCAAGTGCTCTGGCAGCACATATGTCTCAAAGTGGATATGACACCTAGGGAAGGGAGTGTGCTGGTGAATGGCAACTGCCCGAAGCAGCAGCACAGCTCTTCCACTGCCAAAACAACTCCACTTGCCTCATGAACTTCACATACCATCAGCTGTCCTGGCAGCTATCTAGGAAACCCTGTTGGGTCACTTCCGGTCCCATGCCCATTGACCCCAGTGGGATGGAATCAAGCAGCTTCAGCACCCACAAAAAACCAACATGGAGCTCCGCACTCAAGGCGCTCAAAATTCCACAGCCAAAGACAAGTTCAGTGCCCAAGCCATTTCCCGCTGCCATGAAAACCAAGTGCTCTGGCAGCACATATGTCTGAAAGTGGATATGACACCTAGGGAAGGGAGTGTGCTGGTGAATGGCAACTGTCCGAAGCAGCAGCACAGCTCTTCCACTGCCAAAACAACTCCACATGCCTCATGAACTTCACATACCATCAGCTGTCCTGGCAGCTGTCTAGGAAACCCTATTGGGTCACTTCCGGTCCCATGCACATTGAGCCCAGGGGGATGGAATCAAGCAGCTTCAGCACCCACACAAAACGAACATGGAGTTCCTCACTCAAGGCGCTCAAAATTCCACAGCCAAAGACAAGTTCAGTGCCCAAGCCATTTCCCGCTGCCATGGAAACCAAGTGCTCTGGCAGCACATATGTCTGAAAGTGGATATGACACCTAGGGAAGGGAGTGTGCTGGTGAATGGCAACTGTCCGAAGCAGCAGCACAGCTCTTCCACTGCCAAAACAACTCCACCTGCCTCATGAGCTTCACATACCATCAGCTGTCCTGGCAGCTATCTAGGAAACCCTGTTGGGTCACTTCCGGTCCCATGCCCATTGAGCCCAGTGGGATGGAAACAAGTAGCTTGAGCACCCACACAAATGAACATGGAGCTCCTCACTCAAGGCGCTCGAAACTCCACGGCCAAAGACAAGTTCAGTGCCCAAGCCATTTCCTGCTGCCATGGAAACCAAGTGCTCTGGCAGCACATATGTCTGAAAGTGGATATGACAAGTAGTCAAGGGAGTGTGTTGGTGAATGGCAACTGCCCGAAGCAGCAGCACAGCTCTTCCACTGCCAAAACAACTCCACCTGCCTCATGAACTTCACATACCATCAGCTGTCCTGGCAGCTGTCTAGGAAACCCTGTTGGGTCACTTCCGGTCCCATGCCCATTGAGCCCAGTGGGATGGAATCAAGCAGCTTCAGCACCCACACAAAACTAACATGGAGCTCCTCACTCGAGGTGCTCAAAACTCCACAGCCAAAGACAAGTTCAGTGCCCAAGCCATTTCCTGCTGTCATGGAAACCAAGTGCTCTGGCAGCACATATGTCTGAAAGTGGATATGACACCTAGGGAAGGGAGTGTGCTGGTGAATGGCAACTGCCCGAAGCAGTAGCACAGCTCTTCCAGTGCCAAAACAACTCCACCTGCCTCATGAACGTCACATACCATCAGCTGTCCTGGCAGCTATCTAGGAAACCCTGTTGGGTCACTTCCGATCCCATGCCCATTGAGCCCAGTGGGATGGAATCAAGCAGCTTCAGCACCCACAAAAAACCAACATGGAGCTCCTCACTCAAGGCGCACGAAACTCCACAGCCAAAGACAAGTTCAGTGCCCAAGCCATTTCCCGCTGCCATGGAAACCAAGTGCTCTGGCAGCACATATGTCTGAAAGTGGATATGACACCTAGGGAAGGGAGTATGCTGGTGAATGGCAACTGCCCGAAGCAGCAGCACAGCTCTTCCACTGCCAAAACAACTCCACCTGCCTCATGAACTTCACATACCATCAGCTGTCCTGGCAGCTATCTAGGAAACCCTGTTGGGTCACTTCTGATCCCATGCCCATTGAGCCCAGGGGGATGGAATCAAGCAGCTTGAGCACCCACACAAAAGAACATGGAGCTCCTCACTCAAGGCGCTCGAAACTCCACAGCCAAAGACAAGTTCAGTGCCCAAGCCATTTCCCGCTGCCATGGAAACCAAGTGCTCTGGCAGCACATATGTCTGAAAGTGGATATGACACCTATGGAAGGGAGTGTGCTGGTGAATGGCAACTGTCCGAAGCAGCAGCACAGCTCTTCCACTGCCAAAACAACTCCACCTGCCTCATGAACTTCACATACCATCAGCTGTCCTGGCAGCTATCTAGGAAACCCTGTTGGGTCACTTCCGGTCCCATGCCCATTGAGCCCGCAGGGATAGAATCAAGCAGCTTCAGCACCCACACAAAACGAACATGGAGCTCCTCACTCAAGGCGCTCAAAACTCCACAGCCAAAGACAAGTTCAGTGCCCAAGCCATTTCCCGCTGCCATGGAAACCAAGTGCTCTGGCAGCACATATGTCTGAAAGTGGATATGACACCTAGGGAAGGGAGTGTGCGGGTGAATGGCAACTGCACGAAGCAGCAGCACAGCTCTTCCACTGCCAAAACAACTCCACCTGCCTCATGAACTTCACATACCATCAGCTGTCCTAGCAGCTGTCTAGGAAACCCTGTTGGGTCACTTCCGGTCCCATGCCCAGTGAGCCCAGGGGGATGGAATCAAGCAGCTTGAGCACGCACACAAAACGAACATGGAGCTCCTCACTCAAGGCGCTCAAAACTCCATGGCCAAAGACAAGTTCAGTGCCCAAGCCATTTCCCGCTGCCATGGAAACCAAGTGCTCTGGCAGCACATATGTCTGAAAGTGGATATGACACCTAGGGAAGGGAGTGTGCTGGCGAATGGAAACTGTCCGAAGCAGCAGCACAGCTCTTCCAGTGCCAAAACAACTCCACCTGCCTCATGAACTTCACATACCATCAGCTGTCCTGGCAGCTATCTAGGAAACGCTGTTGGGTCACTTCCGGGCCCATGCCCATTGAGCCCAGTGGGATGGAATCAAGCAGCTTCAGCACCCACACAAAACGAACATGGAGCTCCTCACTCAAGGCGCTCAAAACTCCACAGCCAAAGACAAGTTCAGTGCCCAAGCCATTTCCCGCTGCCATGGAAACCAAGTGCTCTGGCAGCACATATGTCTCAAAGTGGATATGACACCTAAGCAAGGGAGTGTGGTGGTGAATGGCAACTGCCCGAAGCAGCAGCACAGCTCTTCCACTGCCAAAACAACTACACTTGCCTCATGAACTTCACATACCATCAGCTGTCCTGGCAGCTATCTAGGAAACCCTGTTGGGTCACTTCCGGTCCCGTGCCCATTGAGCCCAGGGGGATGGAATCAAGCAGCTTCAGCACCCACTAAAAACCAACATGGAGCTCCACACTCAAGGCGCTCAAAATTCCACAGCCAAAGACAAGTTCAGTGCCCGAGCCATTTCCCGCTGCCATGAAAACCAAGTGCTCTGGCAGCACATATGTCTCAAAGTGGATATGACACCTAGGGAAGGGAGTGTGCTGGTGAATGGCAACTGTCCGAAGCAGCAGCACAGCTCTTCCACTGCCAAAACAACTCCACATGCCTCATGAACTTCACATACCATCAGCTGTCCTGGCAGTTGTCTAGGAAACCCTGTTGGGTCACTTCTGGTCCCATGCCCATTGAGCCCAGTGGGATGGAATCAAGCAGCTTGAGCACCCACACAAAACGAACATGGAGCTCCTCACTCAAGGCGCTCAAAACTCCACGGCCAAAGACAAGTTCAGTGCCCAAGCCATTTCCCGCTGCCATGGAAACCAAGTGCTCTGGCAGCACATATGTCTCAAAGTGGATATGACACCTAAGCAAGGGAGTGTGTTGGTGAATGGCAACTGCCCGAAGCAGCAGCACAGCTCTTCCAATGACAAAACAACTCCACTTGCCTCATGAACTTCACATACCATCAGCTGTCCTAGCAGCTATCTAGGAAACCCTGTTGGGTCACTTCCGGTCCCATGCCCATTGAGCCCAGGGGGATGGAATCAAGCAGCTTCAGCACCCACAAAAAACCAACATGGAGCTCCGCACTCAAGGCGCTCAAAATTCCACAGCCAAAGAGAAGTTCAGTGCCCAAGCCATTTCCCGCTGCCATGAAAACCAAGTGCTCTGGCAGCACATATGTCTGAAAGTGGATATGACACCTAGGGAAGGGAGTGTGTTGGTGAATGGCAACTGTCCGAAGCAGCAGCACAGCTCTTCCACTGCCAAAACAACTCCACCTGCCTCATGAACTTCACATACCATCAGCTGTCCTGGCAGCTGTCTAGGAAACCCTATTGGGTCACTTCCGGTCCCATGCACATTGAGCCCAGGGGAATGGAATCAAGCAGCTTCAGCACCCACACAAAACCAACATGGAGTTCCTCACTCAAGGCGCTCAAAACTCCACGGCCAAAGACAAGTTCAGTGCCCAAGCCATTTCCTGCTGCCATGGAAACCAAGTGCTCTGGCAGCACATATGTCTGAAAGTGGATATGACAAGTAGCCAAGGGAGTGTGTTGGTGAATGGCAACTGTCCGAAGCAGCAGCACAGCTCTTCCAGTGCCAAAACAACTCCACCTGCCTCATGAACTTCACATACCATCAGCTGTCCTGGCAGCTATCTAGGAAACCCTGTTGGGTCACTTCCGGTCCCATGCCCATTGAGCCCAGTGGGATGGAAGCAAGCAGCTTCAGCACCCACACAAAACCAACATGGAGCTCCTCACTCAAGGAGCTCAAAACTCCACGGCCAAAGACAAGTTCAGTGCCCAAGCCATTTCCCGCTGCCATGGAAACCAAGTGCTCTGGCAGCACATATGTCTGAAAGTGGATATGACACCTAGGGAAGGGAGTGTGCTGGTGAATGGCAACTGTCTGAAGCAGCAGCACAGCTCTTCCACTGCCAAAACAACTCCACCTGCCTCATGAACTTCACATACCATCAGCTGTCCTGGCAGCTATCTAGGAAACCCTGTTGGGTCACCCGGTCGCATTGAGATCAGTGGGATGGAATCAATCAGCTTCAGCACCCACACAAAACTAACATGGAGCTCCTCACTCAAGGCGCTCAAAACTTCACGGCCACAGAATAGTTCAGTGCCCAAGCCATTTTCCTCTGCCATGGAAACCAAGTGCTCTGGCAGCACATATGTCTGAAAGTGGATATGACACCTAGGGAAGGGAGTGTGCTGGTGAATGGCAACTGCCCGAAGCAGCAGCACAGCTCTTCCAGTACCAAACAACTCCACCTGCCTCATGAACTTCACATACCATCAGCTGTCCTGGCAGCTATCTGGGAATCCCTGTTGGGTCACTTCCGGTCCCATGCCCATTGAGCCCAGGGGGATGGAAACAAGCAGCTTGAGCACCCACAAAAAACTAACATGGAGCTCCTCACTCAAGGCGCTCAAAACTACATTGAGAAAGAAAAGTTCAGTGCCCAAGCCATTTCCCGCTGCCATGGAAACCAAGTGCTCTGGCAGCACATATGTCTGAAAGTGGATATGACACCTAGGCAAGGCAGTGTGCTGGTGAATGGCAACTGCCCGAAGCAGCACCACAGCTCTTCCAATGACAAAACAACTCCACCTGCCTCATGAACCTCACATACCATCTGCTGTCATGGCAGCTATCTAGGAAACCCTGTTGGGTCACTTCCGGTCCCATGCCCATTGAGCCCAGGGGGATGGAATCAAGCAGCTTGAGCACCCACACAAAACCAACATGGATCTCCTCACTCAAGGCGCTCAAAACTCCACAGCCAAAGAGAAGTTCAGTGCCCAAGCCATTTCCCGCTGCCATGAAAACCAAGTGCTCTGGCAGCACATATGTCTGAAAGTGGATATGACACCCAGGGAAGGGAGTGTGGTGGTGAATGGCAACTGCCTGAAGCAGCAGCACAGCTCTTCCACAGCCAAAACAACTCCACCTGCCTCATGAACTTCACATACCATCAGCTGTCCTGGCAGCTATCTAGGAAACCCTGTTGGATCACTTCCGGTCCCATGCCCACTGAGTACAGTGGGATCGAATCAAGCAGGTTGAGCACCCACGCAAAACTAACATGGAGCTCCTCACTCAAGGCGCTCAAAACTCCACAGCCAAAGACAAGTTCAGTGCCCAACGCATTTCCCGCTGCCATGGAAACCAAGTGCTCTGGCAGCACATATGTCTGAAAGTGGATATGACACCTAGGGAAGGGAGTGTGCTGGTGAATGGCAACTGCCCGAAGCAGCAGCACAGCTCTTTCACTGCCAAAACAACTCCAACTGCCTCATGAACTTCACATACCATCTGCTGTCCTGGCAGCTATCTAGGAAACCCTGTTGGGTCACTTCCGGTCGCATTGAGCCCAGTGGGATAGAATCAAGCAGCTTCAGCACCCACAGAAAATGAACATGGAGCTCCTCACTCAAGGCGCTCAAAACTCCACGGCCAAAGACAAGTTCAGTGCCCAAGCCATTTCCCGCTGCCATGGAAACCAAGTGCTCTGGCAGCACATATGTCTGAAAGTGGATATGACACCTAGGGAAGGGAGTGTGGTGGTGAATGGCAACTGCCCGAAGCAGCAGCACAGCTCTTCCACTGCCAAAACAACTCCACCTACCTCATGAACTTCACATACCATCAGCTGTCCTGGCAGCTATCTAGGAAACCCTGTTGGGTCACTTCCGGTCCCATGCCCATTGAGCCCAGTGGGATGGAATCAAGCAGCTTGAGCACCCACACAAAACTAACATGGAGCTCCTCACTCAAGGCGCTCAAAACTCCACAGCCAAAGACAAGTTCAGTTCCCAAGCCATTTCCCGCTGCCATGGAAACCAAGTGCTCTGGCAGCACATATGTCTGAAAGTGGATATGACACCTAGGGAAGGGAGTGTGCTGGTGAATGGCAACTGCCCGAAGCAGCAGCACAGCTCTTCCAGTGCCAAAACAACTCCACCTGCCTCATGAACTTCACATACCATCAGCTGTCCTGGCAGCTATCTAGGAAACCCTGTTGGGTCACCCGGTCGCATAGAGATCAGTGGGATGGAATCAAGCAGCTTCAGCACCCACACAAAACGAACATGGAGATCTTCACTCAAGGCGCTCAAAACTTCACGGCCAAAGAAAAGTTCAGTGCCCAAGCCATTTCCCGCTGCCATGGAAACCAAGTGCTCTGGCAGCACATATGTCTGAAAGTGGATATGACACCTAGGGAAGGGAGTGTGTTGGTGAATGGCAACTGCCCGAAGCAGCAGCACAGCTCTTCCACTGCCAAAACAACTCCACCTGCCTCATGAACTTCACATACCATCAGCTGTCCTGGCAGCTATCTAGGAAACCCTGTTGGGTCACTTCCGGTCCCATGCCCATTGAGCCCAGTGGGATGCAGTCAAGCAGCTTCAGCACCCACACAAAACGAACATGGAGCTCCTCACTCAAGGCGCTCAAAACTCCACGGCCAAAGACAAGTTCAGTGCCCAAGCATTTCCCGCTGCCATGGAAACCAAGTGCTCTGGCAGCACATATGTCTGAAAGTGGATATGACACCTAGGGAAGGGAGTGTGCTGGTGAATGGCAACTGTCCGAAGCTGCAGTACAGCTCTTCCACTGCCAAAACAACTCCACCTGCCTCATGAACTTCACATACCATCAGCTGTCCTGGCAGCTATCTAGGAAACCCTGTTGGGTCACTTGCGGTCCCATGCCCGTTGAGCCCAGTGGGATGGAATCAAGCAGCTTCAGCACCCACACAAAACTAACATGGAGCTCCTCACTCAAGGCGCTCAAAACTACATTGAGAAAGAAAAGTTCAGTGCCCAAGCCATTTCCCGCTGCCATGGAAACCAAGTGCTCTGGCAGCACATATGTGTGAAAGTGGATATGACACTAGGGAAGGGAGTGTGCTGGTGAATGGCAACTGCCCGAAGCAGCAGCACAGCTCTTCCAATGACAAAACAACTCCACCTGCCTCATGAACCTCACATACCATCTGCTGTCATGGCAGTTATCTAGGAAACCCTGTTGGGTCACTTCCGGTCCCATGCCCATTGAGCCCAGGGGGATGGAATCAAGCAGCTTGAGCACCCACACAAAACCAACATGGATCTCCTCACTCAAGGCGCTCAAAACTCCACAGCCAAAGACAAGTTCAGTGCCCAAGCCATTTCCCGCTGCCATGGAAACCAAGTGCTCTGGCAGCACATATGTCTGAAAGTGGATATGACACCCAGGGAAGGGAGTGTGGTGGTGAATGGCAAATGCCCAAAGCAGCAGCACAGCTCTTCCACAGCCAAAACAACTCCACCTGCCTCATGAACTTCACATACCATCAGCTGTCCTGGCAGCAATCTAGGAAACCCTGTTGGATCACTTCCGGTCCCATGCCCACTGAGTACAGTGGGATGGAATCAAGCAGCTTGAGCACCCACACAAAACGAACATGGAGCTCCTCACTCAAGGCGCTCAAAACTCCACGGCCAAAGACAAGTTCAGTGCCCAAGCCATTTCCCGCTGCCATGGAAACCAAGTGCTCTGGCAGCACATATGTCTGAAAGTGGATATGACACCTAGGGAAGGGAGTGTGCTGGTGAATGACAACTGCCCGAAGCAGCAGCACAGCTCTTCAATTGCAAAAACAACTCCACCTGCCTCATGAACTTCACATACCATCAGCTGTCCTGGCAGCTATCTAGGAAACCCTGTTGGGTCACTTCCAGTCCCATGCCCATTGAGCCCAGTGGGATGCAATCAAGCAGCTTCAGCACCCACACAAAACGAACATGGAGCTCCTCACTCAAGTTGCTCATAACTCTACGGCCAAAGACAAGTTCAGTGCCCAAGCCATTTCCCGCTGCCATGGAAACCAAGTGCTCTGGCAGCACATATGTCTGAAAGTGGATATGACACCTAGGGAAGGGAGTCTGGTGGTGAATGGCAACTGCCCGAAGCTGCAGCAGAGCTCTTCCACTGCCAAAACAACTCCACCTGCCTCATGAACTTCATATACCATCAGCTGTCCTGGCAGCTGTCTAGGAAACCCTGTTGGGTCACTTCCGGTCCCATACCCATTGAGCCCAGGGGGATGGAATCAAGCAGCTTGAGCACCCACACAAAACGAACATGGAACTCCTCACTCAAGGCGCTCAAAACTCCACAGCCAAAACAAGTTTAGTGCCCAAGCCATTTCCCGCTGCCATGGAAACCAAGTGCTCTGGCAGCACATATGTCTGAAAGTGGATATGACACCTAGGGAAGGGAGTGTGCTGGTGAATGGCAACTGCCCGAAGCAGCAGCACAGCTCTTCCAGTGCCAAAACAACTCCACCTGCCTCATGAACTTCACATACCATCAGCTGTCCTGGCAGCTATCTAGGAAACCCTGTTGGGTCACTTCCGGTCGCATTGAGCCCAGTGGGATGGAATCAAGCAGCTTGAGCACCCACACAAAACGAACATGAAACTCCTCACTCAAGGCGCTCAAAACTTCACGGCCAAAGACAAGTTCAGTGCCCAAGCCATTTCCCGCTGCCATGGAATGTTGCGCGCCCCTGGCCAGCAGGGAATAAAACGCAGACACCGAAGTCCTTCTCTGATCACACTTTATTCGAGCGCTGCTTGATTGAGGGTGAGATGGGGGTGAGGGGTGCAGGGAGAGCAAAGCGGATGGCTTATATACATCTCTATGTGAGGCGTGTCTGTGGCTCAGTGACCGGTCGTGATAGGACAGTGAGTGCTTACTTGTCAGATCGGGATACGTCTCTGCTGTTGCCAGGCAAACTGGGGCAGGAAGCTACGTCAGGGTAGAGTTGTTTACTCTGTGCCTGTCGCCATCTTGTAATGGCGACTGACTGTGCTCAGCAATTCCCCCTTTTATTTTTTGTATGATACAGCAAATGTATGGCTCAGTGACTCTGCCTGTCTTAGGTCATCTGACCTCCCGTCAGGTCCTTACCCGTCATGGGAAGCTTAGGCAGATGGTAAGGCCTAACTCCTGTCTTAGGTTGGTACCTGACTGGGTCAGAGGTTGCCCGTCTTTGACTACCAGTCCTGGCTACTGTATAGGTGAGAACCAGAAGTGATGGGCTTGAGACTACCGATCCCTATCGGGTGCAATGGCTTAAAAGCCTCCGAGTGCAAGGGCATCAGGTAGGGTCTCATCATTCTCCTCTGAGCAAACTGATCCAGACTTGGGGGAAAGCGCCTGCCTCCATAGCTGCCAAGGCTCGAACGATGGCGACCTTGTCCCGCCTGACACTTCGCCGAATCCTACAGACCAAGAACAGAGCCAAGACTATACCTCCGAGGCAAAAAATTGCAAACATTCCTACGCCAACCCATTCTTTAAAATAGGAAAAGGTATTCCAAATCCAATCGGTAAAATCTTGAAGGGTCACCACCTCGGCTCGGGTGGCATTCAGGCTTACAATCTCAAGGGTAAGATTATTCATTAATTTTTCAAATTCCCGGGACCAATTCCCTGCAAGAAAGGCGGAGAGTTTTTTGGATTCCTGTAAAGAAGCGGGATAGGGAGTAATACACATATGCTTATCTCAGCTAACACAACTTATACTAACTATATCAAATAACTCACCTATAGACTGTTCTACCAAATCAACTCTTTTATTTAAAAGTAATAGTCCGGTGGCTAAATGGTTGCTAATCCTTTGCTGAGTATATAATGCTTGTGCTGTTCTTTCCACTACTGTATTGACCGTCTGAACTGTTTGTACTTGGCTAGCCATAGCCACGCCGGCTGTGGCAGCGGCTGCCACTGATGTCACTATGGCTGTAACAATGGCCGCTGTAATGCCAAAATCTCTCTTTGTGCGGAACAAATTAGCTATAGGAAAGGCTTCTGGATTGGCCTGTACTGGGATAGGCACAAACACTGGTAGGCGCATAACGACTGCAGAATCGTGTCGGCTGGACTGCCAACATTGACTCAGGACACAATTCTGTAAGCCGCATTCCAAATCATCTGTAGAATAATTAAATTGTAAAAAAAAGAAGGGAGGATGTACACACACTCTTCCTCCTGTATAATTGAGTTGGTTTAACTGCTGCTTGTGGGTTACTGTAAAACTGTGAGATGAGGTATTTAAGAATCCAGTAGCATTATACAATGTAATAGAGCTATGGGATAAGGTAGCAAATGCTGAAAGATCGCCTACAGCACCCTGAGCATTGCCTAATATCCAGGCTGAAAAGGGATTTCCAAGCTTGGTAGAATTATGCTTCCATAAAAAACGAGAAAAATGGGGTGCAATCCAAAAACCATCAGATATGGGCATTGCTCTCATATAACTATCTTTGCAATTCAAAAACTGAGGAGGATAATCTAAATAGGAATTGGGACAGCGAGGCAAAGAAATAGAAACCGTTAAATTCGAAGAAAATCTTTTAACGGAGGGATAACTAACTAAACTATAAATCATATAGGTGGTAACATTAACGGTAACAGAACCATGACTTCCATTACCACTCCCAGATAAAACTCCTTTAGAAACAATATTAGTTAACATTTCTGTAAGTATTTTACTACCTACCTTTAGATTCATGAGAGGATTTTGAAAACTAGCAAATGTCCCATTCTTAAGGAAAAAACAGGGGGCTGATCGATTATAGGAAAAGCACAGTGTGCCATTAAGTAAAAAATGAGTCTGATTAAAACTTTTCTCATTGCTACTACCATCTAATACAGAAGAACAGGGTACTTCAAAACGGCAAGCAGTAGCAACAAACTGTGGAAAATTATTGGATTCATTATGGACAGGAATGGGAATGGGTCAGGTCCTGGTAAAGGACCAGAAGATCTTGTCTGTACTCTCAGCCATGCTCAACATCATCAGGCATATCATCCAGATTAGGCTCCGAAGTAAGATCATCTTCCTCATTGCTTTGGCGTGGCGTTGCCGCGATCTTCTTGGTCAGTCTCTCTGGAACCCACACAGGATCAGAACGAGTCTGCGGAAAAACACAAACAGCTCCCCTGGATCTCTGAAGCACAGGATCCGGTCCGTACCATTTGTTACCTAAAATATCTTTCCACATTACTGTCATAGGTGGGCTATTTACCGGGGATGCATGACGATCAGCCGCTGAGGAGCCCTGATCGCGTAAAATAAAAAAATTAAGTGTGTAGAGTGCTAGAGACACTCTTTCCTTGGGGGTGGCAAGTCCTAAAACTCCCCCTTTTTGCTTAAATAACATCTCTTTCAAAGAGCGATTCGCTCTCTCAACAATTCCTTGTCCTTGTGGATTATAGGCTAAGCCAGTGGTATGAGAAACCTGTAACCGTGAGCAAAATGTTGCAAATCCTGTGGAAGTATAGGCTGGTCCATTATCTGTCTTTAAATTAAGTGGCTTTCCCCATGCTGCCCAAGCCTCAAGGCAATGAGTCTTGACATGCGTTACTCTTTCTCCTGGCAGCGGGGTGGCATGAATAATGCCGGAATACGTGTCAACTGACACATGGACATATTTCAGTCTACCAAATTTTGGAATATGAGTAACATCCATCTGCCACAAAGCCAAAGGTTTTAAACCACGGGGATTGACGCCCACATGGGGGGAAGGATGAAAAGGAACACAAGAACCACCGCTCTTGACAATAGTACGAGCTTGCTCTCTAGTAATCTTGAATTTAGATCGTAAAACACTGCTAGGAACATGATATAATTTATGAAAATTTTCAGCCAAAACACATGGATCAGTGGCAAGAAAAACCATGGCACGGGTAGCCTTATCCACTAAATCATTCCCCATTGATAATGGCCCTGGAAGCAAAGAATGAGCCCTAATATGGCTTATATAAAATGGATTCTTTCTTGACAAAACATATAACTGGATTTGTTGCAAAATGGGTGCTACCATACTAACATGATTGATATCTGCCGCAACCTCTAATCCGCGGACGACGTTAACAACATATTGAGAATCTGAATACAAATTAAAAGGTTCTTCAAACTGCTGAAACACTGAAAGAACTATGCGGCATTCAACTACTTGCGGGGCATCGGGGCGGAACGTCTGGCAGACTGGTTTCCGTCCCTGAACCATGTAAGCACCACGACCTGTTTTGGACCCATCTGTGAATATAACAAGTGCCTGGGATAACGGTTCTTGGGACGTAATTTTTGGGAAATAGACTAAATTTCTACTCACAAAGGACAATATTGGATCGTTTGGATAATGGTTATCAATATATCCTGGAAAACTGCTGCATAAAATAGCCCACTCATCAACAGTGGCCGCCAATACTTCTATTTGGGATCTATTATAAGGTACAATCAAGGATTGGGGATCCATACCAAAATGACTAAGACAAAATTTCAAACCCACTAATGCTAAATGTGCAACAAGCTCAGGATAATATGCGAGGGTCTTAGCTCCTAATGAATGTCCATGAAGCCACCACAGGGGTCCTTCTTGCCATAGTACTCCCGTTGGATAGGCCTTGGTTTGTAAGAGGCATAAAGCAAGAGGTTTGGTGGGGTCGTGACGAAATAGCTGTGCCTGTTCAATGGCCCTTTCTACTTTGTCCAAGGCTACTTTTAGCTATTGCTGTCACAACGGCAGCAGTAACCCCGAAGTCGTGCTCTGGTCATAGGAGGACTGACAGGTCTTCTTTAACTGCCGCTGGTCTGGAAAAATAGGTGGGCACGCACATCACCACAGCCAGGGGGTGCTCGGTTGTATTCCAATTTTCTGAAAAAGAGCAATCTGTTCCACAAGTTAAGTGAATCCCTACCTAACCAGCATTGTTAACAAGAAAGATAAAACTCTATGGTGCTTTTGTTACCATGATCAGAAACCAAGTGGGACATTCTGAAGGCTTTTAAACTGGAAATAAACTATGGCAGCTGGGTAAGATCAGCAGTGGAGCTATCCTGTCCCCAGGGGAAGAGGCGTTGGTTATTGGCTCTCTTTAAGTCTTCTCCCAAGTGTTCTCATTGTGGCACATTAAGGAGGCCCTCTTCTAAGGTGGTGAGAGAGATTTTCACCGGGCCTGCCACACAGGGGAGCTGGTTTCTTCACACCTTTGTGTCATCCACACCTACTGCACAGACCCCAGCATCTCCCCTTTTTATATTATTGAGTAGAAGGATGCGCAGTTCTCTGCGAGTGGCCCGAATCATGGAGCTCAAACGTCGGAAGATGACTGTTTTTGTAGCAACATGAGTGTGCCATGGTTGTTCAGATGGTTTACAAGTATAGATAGAGGAGAATACAAAATGGATTATGATTAAGATCTTACCAAGATGACAAGGGAATATCTCAGTCATGTACATCTGCTTTTTCAAATAATATTTCTGTAACAAAAACTTCAAAAATCAAACAAAAGTATAGCATTTCCTAACTGGTAAACACAAACAATATGGTAACAACTAAAAAAATTTTTTTATAAAAACTCTAGCTGCAAAAAAAAATCAGCATAAAACTAAGATCTACTATATATCTATATTTCATGTGATATCAAGGAACATTGAAGCCAAACAGCAAACACACACACACACACACACAGACACACACACATTTTTTTACATACTATAGAGGACTATAAGTAAAATTTCAAACAATTTTGACAAAAGACATACAGAAAGACAGACATAGGTGGCCACCACACTCACTCAATTTTAAAAATCTAATGGGCCATAACGATGTCTTGTATGGACCCTGACTCAAGAAGTCATGTTATATCCAACCCTCTTGAGTCCCAGATGAGTACTCAAAACAAGCAAATTTGGATGATGAGATACCTGTTTATTGGCAGAGGTCAGTGTAGATCCTGTGAGCCAGGAAGCCAGGACTGGCACTGGGGCCGTGTTAATCATCACGGTGGCCTCCCCAGACTACCGAGCCAGGCTCTAAAACACAGGATGGCCACTATCCTCTAACTGAGGCCTCCAAAATGTTGCAAAGTGCATGAGAGATCATGTCAGACAAATTTAGGATTTACTAAGGCGCCTTTATAAACCAAGCTTGGTGATAGCAGTACCCATTCAAAATTAATAAGTGAAGAGTCAACAATGATAATTTAGTGTGAATAGAAACCCTGAGAGAAAAAAATATTGGTCATTATTGAAGACATTGATATTAGTTATCCCAACAATATAAATTAGCAAAAGAGACATGCAGTTAATAGCCTGGACATATTTACAAAACTGTAAACATTTATCCTTTCTTGGCTTTTTGGCCTGCATTCTATTATTATTAAGCACTACTTGTCCTGGAACATTGGAAAACACACAAATTTGAATTAGACGTCTGTAAAAAAAAAATTAGTAGTATTTTGATATGACAAAATTTTGCTCTACTTGGCATCTGACAGCATATTTAATACAATCCAAAAGCCTACTCAGTTATTATATCTATGAAATAAAATTTCTGAATTATTTTGATGCCAGGGCTCATAATATCTAGTTGAAATAAGATCTCTTTATATAACACAATATAGGTTAGGTTTAATTGTTGGCATTAAGTGATCACTTCAGTACCTATAAAATAAATGCACAACTTTTATCAATCTTAAGCAATATGAACATACTGTAAGGCAGAAAATACAAGTATCACCTTGATATCTCGATATAGAATCTTATCATATTCTGAGACACTTCAGCAAAGTCAGGTCTGGAGTTCGCCGGAGCTAACTAGAAAAATTTAATCATTAGGTAGATAAAAATATTTAAGAGAAGATGTTATAATACCATGTGATTTTAAAACTTTGTTGCTATAACAGATGATCAGATTCCATGCATCAAGGATGAACATTTTAGAAAATGCTGCAAACAGTGTGTAGAGAATATGATTAATTACATCGAATATAAATCATACAGGATGTATTCTTTGCACAACCTTCATGGCTATTCTATCCCTTCTTTAACAAACTTTATCCTGTCAATATTTTGTCCTCTTCAGTGCTGCAGTCTAATGTAGCCATTCTCCTATAGGACAGAATATTTTACAAGCCATGCCCTTTTTCTTTTATCCAAGAACTTTCCTCTACAACCTTTTTCATCAAGAACACATTTGTATACTTGAATTTATTCTTTATTTAAATAGCAGATAAAAGTATATGGTGCATCCCATACCTGGAAAAATTTTTAGATGTTACTTTTATACCAGTTCATATTGGGGTAAATGTTACACTTTTAAAGCAATGCCTCAAATAATACCTTGAGAGTTATATTCATAAAATTCAAAAATTCAAGATAAAATTTTAACAATTTTAAAAAGATGTTAATTTTGTACTAATATTGTTTATGAAGTACAAGAAGTTAAGTATTCTTCTATGGGCCCAATTTAGTTTAATCTCCTATACCCACAAGGGCTAATAGTGCTATTTGTCTTATTTCATCCTTGGATATTAAATAAGTAAGCTGTTTAAAGCTATGAGGAAAAATTATTATTTACATCCTTACCAAAAAAGCTGTTTATTGCTACGAAATCTTTTTATAATTAAAATGGAGAACAAAGCACAATAAGAAGTACGGGGGAGGTCGGCATTCCATTTCTCCAGAAGACACGGAAGCCTCATGTAGACTATGGTCCTTTTCTTCTAGTTCTGATAACTCATCATCAGAAGAGTCTTCTTGTGTAGCTACCTTTAAATTTCTAAACTCATCTAATATTGGATACAGCGGCTGTTTATTACTCTTTTCTTTATCTTTTTCTTTTAAGCATGCTTCCTTTTTTCTTTTAGGCCTATTACCCCTCTCATCAATTGATTCTGCTTCCGAGAGGCTCTTACCCCTCTCATCAATTGATTCTGCTTCCGAGAGGCTCTCCTGATACTTAATGAGCTGCTCTCGACCCTGTCTAACATGCTCCATGTTCCGTCCCTCTTTTAAACAGGACCGGACCAACTTCCAAAGTGGGAGGGATCCAGGTCCTAGCCTTCCTTCCTCTTTTGCCTTTTCCAAATCTTTGCCTAGTTTGTCCCAGCAGCTCAAGGTCAGATCTCCGGAGACTGCGAACCACGGCGCAGCTGCGTCGTAATCATTTATTATCTTCTGCACTGACCTTGCTGAAACTTTTAAGCCTCGTTGTTTAAGGAGTCCCAATATGGGGTCAGCGAACTCGCTGCTGGCTGATATTCGGCCTTGATTATTACCCATTTTCTCAGATCTCGTGAAAGGCCGCTTTATCTACAGCGGAGTTACTTTCACTTTGTTCGGGTTCGCAGCAGCAAAAACACTCACGACCAGGCTGATGTAGGCGCAGGAAAAATCAACACAGCAGTCCCACTATTACCGTACCAAAACAATGAGAGCAACAAGAACAGGGTTTATCATACCTGAGAGGTTACCTACCGGTAGTCCGCTCCGTGTGTAGAGTTCTGAACTTCAACCCCTCACTGGTGTCCGCTGGATTCGAAGTTTCCCGGGTTCCGGCACCAGCTGTTGCGCGCCCCTGGCCAGCAGGGAATAAAACGCAGACACCGAAGTCCTTCTCTGATCACACTTTATTCGAGCGCTGCTTGATTGAGGGTGAGATGGGGGTGAGGGGCGCAGGGAGAGCAAAGCGGATGGCTTATATACATCTCTATGAGAGGCGTGTCTGTGGCTCAGTGACGGGTCGTGATAGGACAGTGAGTGCTTACTTGAGATCGGGATAGGTCGCTGCTGTTGCCAGGCAAACTGGGGCAGGAAGCTACGTCAGGGCAGAGTTGTTTACTCTGTTCCTGTCGCCATCTTGTAATGGCGACTGACTGTGCTCAGCAATGGAAACCAAGTGCTCTGGCAGCACATATGTCTGAAAGTAGATATGACACCTAGGGAAGGGAGTGTGCTGGTGAATGGCAACTGCCCAAAGCAGCAGCACAGCTCTTCCAGTGCCAAAAAAACTCCACCTACCTCATGAACTTCACATACCATCAGCTGTCCTGGCAGCTATCTAGGAAACCCTGTTGGGTCACTTCCGGTCCCATGCCCATTGAGCCCAGGGGGATGGAATCAAGCAGCTTCAGCACCCACACAAAACGAACATGGAGCTCCTCACTCAAGGCGCTCAAAACTCCACAGCCAAAGACAAGTTCAGTGCCCAAGCCATTTCCCGCTGCCATGGAAACCAAGTGCTCTGGCAGCACATATGTCTGAAAGTGGATATGACACCTAGGGAAGGGAGTCTGGTGGTGAATGGCAACTGCCTGATGCAGCAGCACAGCTCTTCCAGTGCCAAAACAACTCCACCTACCTCATGAACTTCACATACCATCAGCTGTCCTGGCAGCTATCTAGGAAACCCTGTTGGGTCACTCCGGTCCCATGCCCATTGAGCCCAGTGGGATGGAATCAAGCAGCTTCAGCACCCACACAAAACGAACATGGAGCTCCTCACTCAAGGCGCTCGAAACTCCATGGCCAAAGACAAGTTCAGTGCCCAAGCCATTTCCCGCTGCCATGGAAACCAAGTGCTCTGGCAGCACATATGTCTGAAAGTGGATATGACACCTAGGGAAGGGAGTGTGGTGGTGAATGGCAACAGCCCGAAGCAGCAGCACGGCTCTTCCAGTGCCAAAACAACTCCAACTGAATCATGAACTTCACATACCATCAGCTGTCCTGGCTGCTATTTAGGAAACCCTGTTGGGTCACTTCCGGTCCCATGCCCATTGAGCCCAGGGGGATGGAATCAAGCAGCTTCAGCACCCACACAAAAGTAACATGGGGCTCCTCACTCAAGGCGCTCAAAACTCCATGGCCAAAAACAAGTTCAGTGCCCAAGATATTTCCTGCTGCCATGGAAACCAAGTGCTCTGGCAGCACATATGTCTGAAAGTGGATATGACACCTAGGCAAGGGAGTGTGCTGGTGAATGGCAACTGCCCGAAGCAGCAGCACAGCTCTTCCACTGCCAAAACAACTCCACCTGCCTCATCAACCTCACATACCATCTGCTGTCTTGGCAGCTATCCTGGAAACCCTGTGGGGTCACTTCCAGTCCCATTGAGCCCAGTGGGATGGAATCAAGCAGCTTGAGCACCCACACAAAACGAACATGGAGCTCCTCACTCAAGGCGCTCAAAACTCCATGGCCAAAGACAAGTTCAGTGCCCAAGCCATTTCCCGCTGCCATGGAAACCAAGAGCTCTGGCAGCACATATGTCTGAAAGTGGATATGACACCTAGGGAAGGGAGTGTGCTGGTGAATGGCAACTGCTCGAAGCAGCAGCACAGCTCTTCCACTGCCAAAACAACTCCACCTGCCTCATGAACTTCACATATCATCAGCTGTCCTGGCAGCTATCTAGGAAACCCTGTTGGGTCACTTCCGGTGCCATGCCCATTGAGCCCAGTGGGATGGAATCAAGCAGCTTGAGGACCCACACAAAACTAACATGGAGCTCCTCAGTCAAGGCGCTCAAAACTCCACGGCCAAAGACAAGTTCAGTGCCCAAGCCATTTCCCGCTGCCATGGAAACCAAGTGCTCTGGCAGCACATATGTCTGAAAGTGGATATGACACCTAGGGAAGGGAGTGTGCTGGTGAATGGCAACTGCCCGAAGCAGCAGCACAGCTCTTCCACTGCCAAAACAACTCCACCTGCCTCATGAACTTCACATACCATCAGCTGCCCTGGCTGCTATCTAGGAAACCCTGTTGGGTCACTTCCGGTCCCATTGAGCCCAGTGAGCCCAGTGATATGGAATCAAGCAGCTTGAGCACCCACACAAAACGAACATGGAGCTCCTCACTCAAGGCGCTCAAAACTCCACAGCCAAAGACAAGTTCAGTGCCCAAGCCATTTCCCGCTGCCATGGAAACCAAGTGCTCTGGCAGCACATATGTCTGAAAGTGGATATGACACCTAGGGAAGGGAGTGTGGTGGTGAATGGCAACTGCCCGAAGCAGCAGCACAGCTCTTCCAGTGCCAAAACAACTCCACCTGCCTCATGAACTTCACATACCATCAGCTGTCCTGGCTGCTATCTAGGAAACCCTGTGGGGTCACTTCCAGTCCCATTGAGCCCAGTGGGATGGAATCAAGCAGCTTCAGCACCCACACAAAACGAACATGGAGCTCCTCACTCAAGGCGCTCAAAACTCCACGGCCAAAGACAAGTTCAGTGCCCAAGCCATTTCCCGCTGCCATGGAAACCAAGTACTCTGGCAGCACGTATGTCTGAAAGTGGATATGACACCTAGGGAAGGGAGTGTGTTGGTGAATGGCAACTGCCCGAAGCAGCAGCACAGCTCTTCCACTGCCAAAACAACTCCACCTGCCTCATGAACTTCACATACCATCAGCTGTCCTGGCAGCTATCTAGGAAATCTTTTGGGTCACTTCCACTCCCATGCCCATTGATCACAGTGGGATGTAAGCAAGCAGCTTCAGCACCCACACAAAACGAACATGGAGCTCCTCACTCAAGGCGCTCAAAACTCCACAGCCAAAGACAAGTTCAGTGCCCAAGCCATTTCCCGCTGCCATGGAAACCAAGTGCTCTGGCAGCACATATGTCTGAAAGTGGATATGACACCTAGGGAAGGGAGTGTGGTGGTGAATGGCAACTGCAGCAGCACAGCTCTTCCAGTGCCAAAACAACTCCACCTGCCTCATGAACTTCACATACCATCAGCTGTCCTGGCAGCTATCTAGGAAACCCTGTTGGGTCACTTCTGGTCCCATGCCCATTGAGCCCAGTGGGATGGAATCAAGCAGCTTCAGCACGCACACAAAACGAACATGGAGCTCCTCACTCAAGGCGCTCAAAACTCCACAGCCAAAGACAAGTTCAGTGCCCAAGCCATTTCCCGCTGCCATGGAAACCAAGTGCTCTGGCAGCACATATGTCTGAAAGTGGATATGACACCTAGGGAAGGGAGTGTGTTGGTGAATGGCAACTGCCCGAAGCAGCAGCACAGCTCTTCCAGTGCCAAAACAACTCCACCTGCCTCATGAACTTCACATACCATCAGCTGTCCTGGCTGCTATCTAGGAAACCCTGTTGGGTCACTTCCAGTCCCATTGAGCCCAGTGGGATGGAATCAAGCAGCTTCAGCACCCACACAAAACGAACATGGAGCTCCTCACTCAAGGCGCTCAAAACTCCACGGCCAAAGACAAGTTCAGTGCCCAAGCCATTTCCCGCTGCCATGGAAACCAAGTGCTCTGGCAGCACGTATGTCTGAAAGTGGATATGACACCTAGGGAAGGGAGTGTGTTGGTGAATGGCAACTGCCCGAAGCAGCAGCACAGCTCTTCCAGTGCCAAAACAACTCCACCTTCCTCATGAACTTCACATACCATCAGCTGTCCTGGCAGCTATCTAGGAAACCCTGTTGGGTCACTTCCGGTCCCATGCCCATTGAGCCCAGTGGGATGCAGTCAAGCAGCTTCAGCACCCACACAAAACTAACATGGAGCTCCTCACTCAAGGCGCTCAAAACTTCACAGCCAAAGACAAGTTCAGTGCCCAAGCCATTTCCCGCTGCCATGGAAACCAAGTGCTCTGGCAGCACATATGTCTGAAAGTGGATATGACACCTAGGGAAGGGAGTGTGTTGGTGAATGGCAACTGCCTGATGCAGCAGCACAGCTCTTCCACTGCCAAAACAACTCCACCTGCCTCATGAACTTCACATACCATCAGCTGTCCTGGCAGCTATCTATGAAATCCTTTTGGGTCACTTCCACTCCCATGCCCATTGAGCACAGTGGGATGGAATCAAGCAGCTTCAGCACCCACACAAAACGAACATGGAGCTCCTCACTCAAGGTGCTCAAAACTCCACAGCCAAAGACAAGTTCAGTGCCCAAGCCATTTCCCGCTGCCATGGAAACCAAGTGCTCTGGCAGCACATATGTCTGAAAGTGGATATGACACCTAGGGAAGGGAGTGTGTTGGTGAATGGCAACTGCAGCAGCACAGCTCTTCCAGTGCCAAAACAACTCCACCTGCCTCATGAACTTCACATACCATCAGCTGTCCTGGCAGCTATCTAGGAAACCCTGTTGGGTCACTTCCGGGCCCATGCCCATTGAGCCCAGTGGGATGGAATCAAGCAGCTTCAGCACGCACACAAAACGAACATGGAGCTCCTCACTCAAGGCGCTCAAAACTCCACAGCCAAAGACAAGTTCAGTGCCCAAGCCATTTCCCGCTGCCATGGAAACCAAGTGCTCTGGCAGCACATATGTCTGAAAGTGGATATGACACCTAGGGAAGGGAGTGTGTTGGTGAATGGCAACTGCCCGAAGCAGCAGCACAGCTCTTCCACTGCCAAAACAACTCCACCTGCCTCATGAACTTCACATACCATCAGCTGTCCTGGCAGCTATCTAGGAAACCCTGTGGGGTAACGTCCAGTCCCATTGAGCCCAGTGGGATGGAATCAAGCAGCTTCAGCACCCACACAAAACGAACATGGAGCTCCTCACTCAAGGCGCTCAAAACTCCACGGCCAAAGACAAGTTCAGTGCCCAAGCCATTTCCCGCTGCCATGGAAACCAAGTGCTCTGGCAGCACATATGTCTGAAAGTGGATATGAAACCTAGGGAAGGGAGTGTGTTGGTGAATGGCAACTGCCCGAAGCAGCAGCACAGCTCTTCCAGTGCCAAAAGAACTCCACCTTCCTCATGAACTTCACATACCATCAGCTGTCCTGGCAGCTATCTATGAAATCCTTTTGGGTCACTTCCACTCCCATGCCCATTGAGCACAGTGGGATGGAATCAAGCAGCTTCAGCACCCACACAAAACGAACATGGAGCTCCTCACTCAAGGCGCTCAAAACTCCACAGCCAAAGACAAGTTCAGTGCCCAAGCCATTTCCCGCTGCCATGGAAACCAAGTGCTCTGGCAGCACATATGTCTGAAAGTGGATATGACACCTAGGGAAGGGAGTGTGTTGGTGAATGGCAACTTCAGCAGCACAGCTCTTCCACTGCCAAAACAACTCCACCTGCCTCATGAACTTCACATACCATCAGCTGTCCCGGCAGCTATCTAGGAAACCCTGTTGGGTCACTTCCGGTCCCATGCCCATTGAGCCCAGTGGGATGGAATCAAGCAGCTTCAGCACGCACACAAAACGAACATGGAGCTCCTCACTCAAGGCGCTCAAAACTCCACAGCCAAAGACAAGTTCAGTGCCCAAGCCATTTCCCGCTGCCATGGAAACCAAGAGCTCTGGCAGCACATATGTCTGAAAGTGGATATGACACCTAGGGAAGGGAGTGTGTTGGTGAATGGCAACTGCCCGAAGCAGCAGCACAGCTCTTCCAGTGCCAAAACAACTCCACCTGCCTCATGAACTTCACATACCATCAGCTGTCCTGGCAGCTATCTATGAAATCCTTTTGGGTCACTTCCAGTCCCATGCCCATTGAGCACAGTGGGATGGAATCAAGCAGCTTCAGCACCCACACAAAACGAACATGGAGCTCCTCACTCAAGGCGCTCAAAACTCCACAGCCAAAGACAAGTTCAGTGCCCAAGCCATTTCCCGCTGCCATGGAAACCAAGTGTTCTGGCAGCACATATGTCTGAAAGTGGATATGACACCTAGGGAAGGGAGTGTGTTGGTGAATGGCAACTGCCCGAAGCAGCAGCACAGCTCTTCCACTGCCAAAACAACTCCACCTGCCTCATGAACTTCACATACCATCAGCTGTCCTGGCAGCTATCTAGGAAACCCTGTGGGGTCACTTCCGGTTACATGCCCAGTGAGCCCAGTGGGATGGAATCAAGCAGCTTGAGCACCCACACAAAACGAACATGGAGCTCCTCACTCAAGGCGCTCAAAACTCCACAGCCAAAGACAAGTTCAGTGCCCAAGCCATTTCCCGCTGCCATGGAAACCAAGTGCTCTGGCAGCACATATGTCTGAAAGTGGATATGACACCTAGGGAAGGGAGTGTGTTGGTGAATGGCAACTGCCCGAAGCAGCAGCACAGCTCTTCTACTGCAAAAACAACTCCACCTGCCTCATGAACTTCACATACCATCAGCTGTCCTGGCAGCTATCTAGGAAACCCTGTGGGGTCACGTCCAGTCCCATTGACCCAGTGGGATAGAATCAAGCAGCTTGAGCACCCACACAAAACGAACATGGAGCTCCTCAGTCAAGGCGCTCAAAACTCCACAGCCAAAGACAAGTTCAGTGCCCAAGCCATTTCCCGCTGCCATGGAAACCAAGTGCTCTGGCAGCACATATGTCTGAAAGTGGATATGAAACCTAGGGAAGGGAGTGTGTTGGTGAATGGCAATGCCCGAAGCAGCAGCACAGCTCTTCCACTGCCAAAACAACTCCACCTGCCTCATGAACTTCACATACCATCAGCTGTCCTGGCAGCTATCTAGGAAACCCTGTGGGGTCACTTCCGGTCCCATGCCCATTGAGCCCAGGGAGATGGAATCAAGTAGCTTGAGCACCCAAACAAAACTAACATGGAGCTCCTCACTCAAGGCGCTCAAAACTACTTGGCGAAAGACAAGTTCAGTGCCCAAGCCATTTCCCGCTGCCATGGAAACCAAGTGCTCTGGCAGCACATATGTCTGAAAGTGGATATGACACCTAGGGAAGGGAGTGTGTTGGTGAATGGCAACTGCCTGATGCAGCAGCACAGCTCTTCCACTGCCAAAACAACTCCAACTGCCTCATGAACTTCACATACCATCAGCTGTCCTGGCAGATATCTAGGAAACCCTGTTGGGTCACTTCCGGTGCCATGCCCATTGAGCCCAGTGGGATGGAATCAAGCAGCTTCAGCACCCACACAAAACGAACATGGAGCTCCTCACTCAAGGCGCTCAAAACTACTTGGCGAAAGACAAGTTCAGTGCCCAAGCCATTTCCCGCTGCCATGGAAACCAAGTGCTCTGGCAGCACATATGTCTGAAAGTGGATATGACACCTAGGGAAGGGAGTGTGCTGGTGAATGGCAACAGCCCGAAGCAGCAGCACGGCTCTTCCACTGCCAAAACAACTCCAACTGAATCATAAACTTCACATACCATCAGCTGTCCTGGCTGCTATCTAGGAAACCCTGTTGGGTCACTTCCGGTCCCATGCCCATTGAGCCCAGTGGGATGGAATCAAGCAGCTTGAGCACCCACACAAAAGTAACATGGGGCTCCTCACTCAAGGCGCTCAAAACTCCACAGCCAAAAACAAGTTCAGTGCCCAAGCCATTTCCCGCTGCCATGGAAACCAAGTGCTCTGGCAGCACATATGTCTGAAAGTGGATATGACACCTAGGGAAGGGAGTGTGTTGGTGAATGGCAACTGCCCGAAGCAGCAGCACAGCTCTTCCACTGCCAAAACAACTCCACCTGCCTCATCAACCTCACATACCATCTGCTGTCTTGGCAGCTATCTAGGAAACCCTGTGGGGTCACTTCCAGTCCCATTGAGCCCAGTGGGATGGAATCAAGCAGCTTGAGCACCCACACAAAACGAACATGGAGCTCCTCACTCAAGGCGCTCAAAACTCCATGGCCAAAGACAAGTTCAGTGCCCAAGCCATTTCCCGCTGCCATGGAAACCAAGAGCTCTGGCAGCACATATGTCTGAAAGTGGATATGACACCTAGGGAAGGGAGTGTGCTGGTGAATGGCAACTGCCCGAAGCAGCAGCACAGCTCTTCCACTGCCAAAACAACTCCACCTGCCTCATGAACTTCACATATCATCAGCTGTCCTGGCAGCTATCTAGGAAACCCTGTTGGGTCACTTCCGGTGCCATGCCCATTGAGCCCAGTGGGATGGAATCAAGCAGCTTGAGGACCCACACAAAACGAACATGGAGCTCCTCACTCAAGGCGCTCAAAACTTCACAGCCAAAGACAAGTTCAGTGCCCAAGCCATTTCCCGCTGCCACAGAAACCAAGTGCTCTGGCAGCACATATGTCTGAAAGTGGATATGACACCTAGGGAAGGGAGTGTGTTGGTGAATGGCAACTGCCCGAAGCAGCAGCACAGCTCTTCCACTGCCAAAACAACTCCACCTGCCTCATGAACCTCACATACCATCTGCTGTCCTGGCAGCTATCTAGGAAACCCTGTTGGGTCACTTCCGGTCCCATGCCCATTGAGCCCAGTGGGATGGAATCAAGCAGCTTCAGCACCCACACAAAACGAACATGGAGCTCCTCACTCAAGGCGCTCAAAACTCCACAGCCAAAGGCAAGTTCAGTGCCCAAGCCATTTCTCGCTGCCATGGAAACCAAGTGCTCTGTCAGCACATATGTCTGAAAGTGGATATGACACCTAGGGAAGGGAATGTGCTGGTGAATGGCAACTGCCCGAAGCAGCAGCACGTCACTTCCAGTGCCAAAACAACTCCAACTGAATCATGAACTTCACATACCATCAGCTGTCCTGGCTGCTATCTAGGAAACCCTGTTGGGTCACTTCCGGTCCCATGCCCATTGAGCCCAGTGGGATGGAATCAAGCAGCTTGAGCACCCACACAAAACTAACATGGAGCTCCTCACTCAAGGCGCTCAAAACTCCACAGCCAAAGACAAGTTCAGTGCCCAAGCCATTTCCCGCTGCCATGGAAACCAAGTGCTCTGGCAGCACATATGTCTGAAAGTGGATATGACACCTAGGGAAGGGAGTGTGTTGGTGAATGGCAACTGCCCAAAGCAGCAGCACAGCTCTTCCACTGCCAAAACAACTCCACCTGCCTCATGAACTTCACATACCATCAGCTGTCCTGGCAGCTATCTAGGAAACCCTGTGGGGTCACTTCCGGTCCCATGCCCATTGAGCCCAGTGGGATGGAATCAAGTAGCTTCAGCACCCACACAAAACGAACATGGAGCTCCTCACTCAAGGCGCTCAAAACTCCACAGCCAAAGACAAGTTCAGTGCCCAAGCCATTTCCCGCTGCCATGGAAACCAAGTGCTCTGGCAGCACATATGTCTGAAAGTGGATATGACACCTAGGGAAGGGAGTGTGTTGGTGAATGGCAACTGCCCGAAGCAGCAGCACAGCTCTTCCAGTGCCAAAACAACTCCACCTGCCTCATGAACTTCACATACCATCAGCTGTCCTGGCTGCTATCTAGGAAACCCTGTTGGGTCACTTCCAGTCCCATTGAGCCCAGTGGGATGGAATCAAGCAGCTTCAGCACCCACACAAAACGAACATGGAGCTCCTCACTCAAGGCGCTCAAAACTCCACGGCCAAAGACAAGTTCAGTGCCCAAGCCATTTCCCGCTGCCATGGAAACCAAGTGCTCTGGCAGCACGTATGTCTGAAAGTGGATATGACACCTAGGCAAGGGAGTGTGTTGGTGAATGGCAACTGCCCGAAGCAGCAGCACAGCTCTTCCACTGCCAAAACAACTCCACCTGCCTCATGAACTTCACATACCATCAGCTGTCCTGGCAGCTATCTAGGAAACCCTGTGGGGTCACTTCCACTCCCATGCCCATTGAGCCCAGTGGGATGGAATCAAGCAGCTTCAGCACCCACACAAAACGAACATGGAGCTCCTCACTCAAGGCGCTCAAAACTCCACAGCCAAAGACAAGTTCAGTGCCCAAGCCATTTCCCGCTGCCATGGAAACCAAGTGCTCTGGCAGCACATATGTCTGAAAGTGGATATGACACCTAGGGAAGGGAGTGTGCTGGTGAATGGCAACTGCAGCAGCACAGCTCTTCCAGTGCCAAAACAACTCCACCTGCCTCATGAACTTCACATACCATCAGCTGTCCTGGCAGCTATCTAGGAAACCCTGTGGGGTCACTTCCGGTCCCATGCCCATTGAGCCCAGTGGGATGGAATCAAGCAGCTTGAGCACCCAAACAAAACGAACATGGAGCTCCTCACTCAAGGCGCTCAAAACTCACCAGCCAAAGACAAGTTCAGTGCCCAAGCCATTTCCCGCTGCCATGGAAACCAAGTGCTCTGGCAGCACATATGTCTGAAAGAGGATATGATACCTAGGGAAGGGAGTGTGCTGGTGAATGGCAACTGCCCGAAGCAGCAGCACAGCTCTTCCACTGGAAAAACAACTCCACCTGCCTCATGAACTTCACATACCATCAGCTGTCCTGGCAGCTATCTAGGAAACCCTGTGGGGTAACGTCCAGTCCCATTGAGCCCAGAGGGATGGAATCAAGCAGCTTCAGCACCCACACAAAACGAACATGGAGCTCCTCACTCAAGGCGCTCAAAACTCCACGGCCAAAGACAAGTTCAGTGCCCAAGCCATTTCCCGCTGCCATGGAAACCAAGTGCTCTGGCAGCACATATGTCTGAAAGTGGATATGAAACCTAGGGAAGGGAGTGTGTTGGTGAATGGCAACTGCCCGAAGCAGCAGCACAGCTCTTCCAGTGCCAAAAGAACTCCACCTTCCTCATGAACTTCACATACCATCAGCTGTCCTGGCAGCTATCTATGAAATCCTTTTGGGTCACTTCCACTCCCATGCCCATTGAGCACAGTGGGATGGAATCAAGCAGCTTCAGCACCCACACAAAACGAACATGGAGCTCCTCACTCAAGGCGCTCAAAACTCCACAGCCAAAGACAAGTTCAGTGCCCAAGCCATTTCCCGCTGCCATGGAAACCAAGTGCTCTGGCAGCACATATGTCTGAAAGTGGATATGACACCTAGGGAAGGGAGTGTGTTGGTGAATGGCAACTTCAGCAGCACAGCTCTTCCACTGCCAAAACAACTCCACCTGCCTCATGAACTTCACATACCATCAGCTGTCCCGGCAGCTATCTAGGAAACCCTGTTGGGTCACTTCCGGTCCCATGCCCATTGAGCCCAGTGGGATGGAATCAAGCAGCTTCAGCACGCACACAAAACGAACATGGAGCTCCTCACTCAAGGCGCTCAAAACTCCACAGCCAAAGACAAGTTCAGTGCCCAAGCCATTTCCCGCTGCCATGGAAACCAAGTGCTCTGGCAGCACATATGTCTGAAAGTGGATATGACACCTAGGGAAGGGAGTGTGTTGGTGAATGGCAACTGCCCGAAGCAGCAGCACAGCTCTTCCAGTGCCAAAACAACTCCACCTGCCTCATGAACTTCACATACCATCAGCTGTCCTGGCAGCTATCTATGAAATCCTTTTGGGTCACTTCCAGTCCCATGCCCATTGAGCACAGTGGGATGGAATCAAGCAGCTTCAGCACCCACACAAAACGAACATGGAGCTCCTCACTCAAGGCGCTCAAAACTCCACAGCCAAAGACAAGTTCAGTGCCCAAGCCATTTCCCGCTGCCATGGAAACCAAGTGTTCTGGCAGCACATATGTCTGAAAGTGGATATGACACCTAGGGAAGGGAGTGTGTTGGTGAATGGCAACTGCCCGAAGCAGCAGCACAGCTCTTCCACTGCCAAAACAACTCCACCTGCCTCATGAACTTCACATACCATCAGCTGTCCTGGCAGCTATCTAGGAAACCCTGTGGGGTCACTTCCGGTTACATGCCCAGTGAGCCCAGTGGGATGGAATCAAGCAGCTTGAGCACCCACACAAAACGAACATGGAGCTCCTCACTCAAGGCGCTCATAACTCCACAGCCAAAGACAAGTTCAGTGCCCAAGCCATTTCCCGCTGCCATGGAAACCAAGTGCTCTGGCAGCACATATGTCTGAAAGTGGATATGACACCTAGGGAAGGGAGTGTGTTGGTGAATGGCAACTGCCCGAAGCAGCAGCACAGCTCTTCTACTGCAAAAACAACTCCACCTGCCTCATGAACTTCACATACCATCAGCTGTCCTGGCAGCTATCTAGGAAACCCTGTGGGGTCACGTCCAGTCCCATTGACCCAGTGGGATAGAATCAAGCAGCTTGAGCACCCACACAAAACGAACATGGAGCTCCTCAGTCAAGGCGCTCAAAACTCCACAGCCAAAGACAAGTTCAGTGCCCAAGCCATTTCCCGCTGCCATGGAAACCAAGTGCTCTGGCAGCACATATGTCTGAAAGTGGATATGAAACCTAGGGAAGGGAGTGTGTTGGTGAATGGCAATGCCCGAAGCAGCAGCACAGCTCTTCCACTGCCAAAACAACTCCACCTGCCTCATGAACTTCACATACCATCAGCTGTCCTGGCAGCTATCTAGGAAACCCTGTGGGGTCACTTCCGGTCCCATGCCCATTGAGCCCAGGGAGATGGAATCAAGTAGCTTGAGCACCCAAACAAAACTAACATGGAGCTCCTCACTCAAGGCGCTCAAAACTACTTGGCGAAAGACAAGTTCAGTGCCCAAGCCATTTCCCGCTGCCATGGAAACCAAGTGCTCTGGCAGCACATATGTCTGAAAGTGGATATGACACCTAGGGAAGGGAGTGTGTTGGTGAATGGCAACTGCCTGATGCAGCAGCACAGCTC
Organism: Ochotona princeps; assembly: GCF_030435755.1. Taxonomy (NCBI): domain Eukaryota; kingdom Metazoa; phylum Chordata; class Mammalia; order Lagomorpha; family Ochotonidae; genus Ochotona; species Ochotona princeps. The sequence continues at coordinate 144,680,437 of NC_080832.1, read as the reverse complement.
TTCCACTGCCAAAACAACTCCAACTGCCTCATGAACTTCACATACCATCAGCTGTCCTGGCAGATATCTAGGAAACCCTGTTGGGTCACTTCCGGTGCCATGCCCATTGAGCCCAGTGGGATGGAATCAAGCAGCTTGAGCACCCACACAAAACGAACATGGAGCTCCTCACTCAAGGCGCTCAAAACTACTTGGCGAAAGACAAGTTCAGTGCCCAAGCCATTTCCCGCTGCCATGGAAACCAAGTGCTCTGGCAGCACATATGTCTGAAAGTGGATATGACACCTAGGGAAGGGAGTGTGCTGGTGAATGGCAACAGCCCGAAGCAGCAGCACGGCTCTTCCACTGCCAAAACAACTCCAACTGAATCATGAACTTCACATACCATCAGCTGTCCTGGCTGCTATCTAGGAAACCCTGTTGGGTCACTTCCGGTCCCATGCCCATTGAGCCCAGTGGGATGGAATCAAGCAGCTTGAGCACCCACACAAAAGTAACATGGGGCTCCTCACTCAAGGCGCTCAAAACTCCACAGCCAAAAACAAGTTCAGTGCCCAAGCCATTTCCCGCTGCCATGGAAACCAAGTGCTCTGGCAGCACATATGTCTGAAAGTGGATATGACACCTAGGGAAGGGAGTGTGTTGGTGAATGGCAACTGCCCGAAGCAGCAGCACAGCTCTTCCACTGCCAAAACAACTCCACCTGCCTCATCAACCTCACATACCATCTGCTGTCTTGGCAGCTATCCTGGAAACCCTGTGGGGTCACTTCCAGTCCCATTGAGCCCAGTGGGATGGAATCAAGCAGCTTGAGCACCCACACAAAACGAACATGGAGCTCCTCACTCAAGGCGCTCAAAACTCCATGGCCAAAGACAAGTTCAGTGCCCAAGCCATTTCCCGCTGCCATGGAAACCAAGAGCTCTGGCAGCACATATGTCTGAAAGTGGATATGACACCTAGGGAAGGGAGTGTGCTGGTGAATGGCAACTGCCCGAAGCAGCAGCACAGCTCTTCCACTGCCAAAACAACTCCACCTGCCTCATGAACTTCACATATCATCAGCTGTCCTGGCAGCTATCTAGGAAACCCTGTTGGGTCACTTCCGGTGCCATGCCCATTGAGCCCAGTGGGATGGAATCAAGCAGCTTGAGGACCCACACAAAACGAACATGGAGCTCCTCACTCAAGGCGCTCAAAACTTCACAGCCAAAGACAAGTTCAGTGCCCAAGCCATTTCCCGCTGCCACAGAAACCAAGTGCTCTGGCAGCACATATGTCTGAAAGTGGATATGACACCTAGGGAAGGGAGTGTGTTGGTGAATGGCAACTGCCCGAAGCAGCAGCACAGCTCTTCCACTGCCAAAACAACTCCACCTGCCTCATGAACCTCACATACCATCTGCTGTCCTGGCAGCTATCTAGGAAACCCTGTTGGGTCACTTCCGGTCCCATGCCCATTGAGCCCAGTGGGATGGAATCAAGCAGCTTCAGCACCCACACAAAACGAACATGGAGCTCCTCACTCAAGGCGCTCAAAACTCCACAGCCAAAGGCAAGTTCAGTGCCCAAGCCATTTCTCGCTGCCATGGAAACCAAGTGCTCTGTCAGCACATATGTCTGAAAGTGGATATGACACCTAGGGAAGGGAATGTGCTGGTGAATGGCAACTGCCCGAAGCAGCAGCACGTCACTTCCAGTGCCAAAACAACTCCAACTGAATCATGAACTTCACATACCATCAGCTGTCCTGGCTGCTATCTAGGAAACCCTGTTGGGTCACTTCCGGTCCCATGCCCATTGAGCCCAGTGGGATGGAATCAAGCAGCTTGAGCACCCACACAAAACTAACATGGAGCTCCTCACTCAAGGCGCTCAAAACTCCACAGCCAAAGACAAGTTCAGTGCCCAAGCCATTTCCCGCTGCCATGGAAACCAAGTGCTCTGGCAGCACATATGTCTGAAAGTGGATATGACACCTAGGGAAGGGAGTGTGTTGGTGAATGGCAACTGCCCAAAGCAGCAGCACAGCTCTTCCACTGCCAAAACAACTCCACCTGCCTCATGAACTTCACATACCATCAGCTGTCCTGGCAGCTATCTAGGAAACCCTGTGGGGTCACTTCCGGTCCCATGCCCATTGAGCCCAGTGGGATGGAATCAAGTAGCTTCAGCACCCACACAAAACGAACATGGAGCTCCTCACTCAAGGCGCTCAAAACTCCACAGCCAAAGACAAGTTCAGTGCCCAAGCCATTTCCCGCTGCCATGGAAACCAAGTGCTCTGGCAGCACATATGTCTGAAAGTGGATATGACACCTAGGGAAGGGAGTGTGTTGGTGAATGGCAACTGCCCGAAGCAGCAGCACAGCTCTTCCAGTGCCAAAACAACTCCACCTGCCTCATGAACTTCACATACCATCAGCTGTCCTGGCTGCTATCTAGGAAACCCTGTTGGGTCACTTCCAGTCCCATTGAGCCCAGTGGGATGGAATCAAGCAGCTTCAGCACCCACACAAAACGAACATGGAGCTCCTCACTCAAGGCGCTCAAAACTCCACGGCCAAAGACAAGTTCAGTGCCCAAGCCATTTCCCGCTGCCATGGAAACCAAGTGCTCTGGCAGCACGTATGTCTGAAAGTGGATATGACACCTAGGCAAGGGAGTGTGTTGGTGAATGGCAACTGCCCGAAGCAGCAGCACAGCTCTTCCACTGCCAAAACAACTCCACCTGCCTCATGAACTTCACATACCATCAGCTGTCCTGGCAGCTATCTAGGAAACCCTGTGGGGTCACTTCCACTCCCATGCCCATTGAGCCCAGTGGGATGGAATCAAGCAGCTTCAGCACCCACACAAAACGAACATGGAGCTCCTCACTCAAGGCGCTCAAAACTCCACAGCCAAAGACAAGTTCAGTGCCCAAGCCATTTCCCGCTGCCATGGAAACCAAGTGCTCTGGCAGCACATATGTCTGAAAGTGGATATGACACCTAGGGAAGGGAGTGTGCTGGTGAATGGCAACTGCAGCAGCACAGCTCTTCCAGTGCCAAAACAACTCCACCTGCCTCATGAACTTCACATACCATCAGCTGTCCTGGCAGCTATCTAGGAAACCCTGTGGGGTCACTTCCGGTCCCATGCCCATTGAGCCCAGTGGGATGGAATCAAGCAGCTTGAGCACCCAAACAAAACGAACATGGAGCTCCTCACTCAAGGCGCTCAAAACTCACCAGCCAAAGACAAGTTCAGTGCCCAAGCCATTTCCCGCTGCCATGGAAACCAAGTGCTCTGGCAGCACATATGTCTGAAAGAGGATATGATACCTAGGGAAGGGAGTGTGCTGGTGAATGGCAACTGCCCGAAGCAGCAGCACAGCTCTTCCACTGGAAAAACAACTCCACCTGCCTCATGAACTTCACATACCATCAGCTGTCCTGGCTGCTATCTAGGAAACCCTGTGGGGTCACTTCCGGTCCCATTGAGCCCAGTGGGATGGAATCAAGCAGCTTGAGCACCCACACAAAACTAACATGGAGCTCCTCACTCAAGGTGCTCAAAACTCCATGGCCAAAGACAAGTTCAGTGCCCAAGCCATTTCCCGCTGCCATGGAAACCAAGTGCTCTGGCAGCACGTATGTCTGAAAGTGGATATGACACCTAGGGAAGGGAGTGTGTTGGTGAATGGCAACTGCCCAAAGCAGCAGCACAGCTCTTCCAGTGCCAAAACAACTCCAACTGCCTCATGAACTTTACATACCATCAGCTGTCCTGGCTGCTATCTAGGAAACCCTGTGGGGTCACTTCCAGTCCCATTGAGCCCAGTGGGATGGAATCAAGCAGCTTCAGCACCCACACAAAATGAACATGGAGCTCCTCACTCAAGGCGCTCAAAACTCCACGGCCAAAGACAAGTTCAGTGCCCAAGCCATTTCCCGCTGCCATGGAAACCAAGTGCTCTGGCAGCACATATGTCTGAAAGTGGATATGACACCTAGGGAAGGGAGTGTGTTGGTGAATGGCAACTGCCCGAAGCAGCAGCACAGCTCTTCCAGTGCCAAAACAACTCCACCTGCCTCATGAACTTCACATACCATCAGCTGTCCTGGCAGATATCTAGGAAACCCTGTTGGGTCACTTCCGGTCCCATGCCCATTGAGCACAGTGGGATGGAATCAAGCAGCTTCAGCACCCACACAAAACGAACATGGAGCTCCTCACTCAAGGCGCTCAAAACTTCACAACCAAAGACAAGTTCAGTGCCCAAGCCATTTCCCGCTGCCATGGAAACCAAGTGCTCTGGCAGCACATATGTCTGAAAGTGGATATGACACCTAGGGAAGGGAGTGTGTTGGTGAATGGCAACTGCCCGAAGCAGCAGCACAGCTCTTCTACTGCAAAAACAACTCCACCTGCCTCATGAACTTCACATACCATCAGCTGTCCTGGCAGCTATAAGGAAACCCTGTTGGGTCACGTCCAGTCCCATTGAGCCCAGTGGGATGGAATCAAGCAGCTTCAGCACCCACACAAAACGAACATGGAGCTCCTCACTCAAGGCGCTCAAAACTCCACAGCCAAAGACAAGTTCAGTGCCCAAGCCATTTCCCGCTGCCATGGAAACCAAGTGCTCTGGCAGCACGTATGTCTGAAAGTGGATATGACACCTAGGGAAGGGAGTGTGTTGGTGAATGGCAACTGCCCGAAGCAGCAGCACAGCTCTTCCAGTGCCAAAACAACTCCAACTGCCTCATGAACTTCACATACCATCAGCTGTCCTGGCTGCTATCTAGGAAACCCTGTGGGGTCACTTCCAGTCCCATTGAGCCCTGTGGGATGGAATCCAGCAGCTTGAGCACCCACACAAAACGAACATGGAGCTCCTCACTCAAGGCGCTCAAAACTCCACAGCCAAAGACAAGTTCAGTGCCCAAGCCATTTCCCGCTGCCATGGAAACCAAGTGCTCTGGCAGCACATATGTCTGAAAGTGGATATGACACCTAGGGAAGGGAGTGTGTTGGTGAATGGCAACTGCCCGAAGCAGCAGCACAGCTCTTCCAGTGCCAAAACAACTCCACCTGCCTCATGAACTTCACATACCATCAGCTGTCCTGGCAGCTATCTAGGAAACCCTGTGGGGTCACTTCCAGTCCCATTGAGCCCAGTGGGATGGAATCAAGCAGCTTGAGCACCCACACAAAACGAACATGGAGCTCCTCACTCAAGGCGCTCAAAACTACTTGGCGAAAGACAAGTTCAGTGCCCAAGCCATTTCCCGCTGCCATGGAAACCAAGTGCTCTGGCAGCACATATGTCTGAAAGTGGATATGACACCTAGGGAAGGAAGTGTGTTGGTGAATGGCAACTGCCTGAAGCAGCAGCATAGCTCTTCCACTGCCAAAACAACTCCACCTGCCTCATGAACTTCACATACCATCAGCTGTCCTGGCAGCTATCTAGGAAACCCTGTTGGGTCTCTTCCGGTCCCATGCCCATTGAGCCCAGTGGGATGGAAACAAGCAGCTTGAGCACCCACACAAAACGAACATGGAGCTCCTCACTCAAGGCGCTCAAATCTCAACGGCCAAAGACAAGTTCAGTGCCCAAGCCATTTCCCGCTGCCATGGAAACCAAGTGCTCTGGCAGCACATATGTCTGAAAGTGGATATGACACCTAGGGAAGGGAGTGTGTTGGTCAATGGCAACTGCCCGAAGCAGCAGCACAGCTCTTCCAGTGCCAAAACAACTCCACCTGCCTCATGAACTTCACATACCATCAGCTGTCCTGGCAGCTATCTATGAAATCCTTTTGGGTCACTTCCAGTCCCATGCCCATTGAGCACAGTGGGATGGAATCAAGCAGCCTCAGCACCCACAGAAAACTAATATGGAGCTCCTCACTCAAGGCGCTCAAAACTCCACAGCCAAAGACAAGTTCAGTGCCCAAGCCATTTCCCGCTGCCATGGAAACCAAGTGCTCTGGCAGCACATATGTCTGAAAGTGGATATGACACCTAGGGAAGGGAGTCTGGTGGTGAATGGCAACTGCCCGAAGCAGCAGCACAGCTCTTCCAGTGCCAAAACAACTCCAACTGCCTCATGAACTTCACATACCATCAGCTGTCCTGGCAGCTATCTAGGAAACCCTGTTGGGTCCCTTCCGGTCCCATGCCCATTGAGCCCAGTGGGATAGAATCAAGCAGCTTCAGCACCCACACAAAACGAACATGGAGCTCCTCACTCAAGGCGCTCAAAACTCCACAGCCAAAGACAAGTTCAGTGCCCAAGCCATTTCCCTCTGCCATGGAAACCAAGTGCTCTGGCAGCACATATGTCTGAAAGTGGATATGACACCTAGGGAAGGGAGTGTGTTGGTGAATGGTAACTGCCCGAAGCAGCAGCACAGCTCTTCCACTGCCAAAACAACTCCACCTGCCTCATGAACTTCACATACCATCAGCTGTCCTGGCTGCTATCGAGGAAACCCTGTGGGGTCACTTCCAGTCCATTGAGCCCAGTGGGATGGAATCAAGCAGCTTGAGCACCCACACAAAAAGAACATGGAGCTCCTCACTCAAGGCGCTCAAAACTCCACAGCCAAAGACAAGTTCAGTGCCCAAGCCATTTCCCGCTGCCATGGAAACCAAGTGCTCTGGCAGCACATATGTCTGAAAGTGGATATGACACCTAGGGAAGGGAGTGTGCTGGTGAATGGCAACTGCAGCAGCACAGCTCTTCCAGTGCCAAAACAACTCCAACTGCCTCATGAACTTCACATACCATCAGCTGTCCTGGCAGCTATGTAGGAAACCCTGTTGGGTCACTTCCGGTCCCATGCCCATTGAGCCCAGTGGGATGGAATCAAGCAGCTTCAGCACCCACACAAAACGAACATGGAGCTCCTCACTCAAGGCGCTCAAAACTCCACGGCCAAAGACAAGTTCAGTGCCCAAGCCATTTCCCGCTGCCATGGAAACCAAGTGCTCTGGCAGCACATATGTCTGAAAGTGGATATGACACCTAGGGAAGGGAGTGTTTTTGGTGAATGGCAACTGCCCGAAGCAGCAGCACAGCTCTTCCAGTGCCAAAACAACTCCAACTGCGTCATGAACTTCACATACCATTAGCTGTCCTGGCAGCTATCTAGGAAACCCTGTTGGGTCACTTCCGGTCCCATGCCCATTGAGCCCAGAGGGATGGAATCAAGCAGCTTGAGCACCCACACAAAACGAACATGGAGCTCCTCACTCAAGGCGCTCAAAACTCCACAGCCAAAGACAAGTTCAGTGCCCAAGCCATTTCCCGCTGCCATGGAAACCAAGTGCTCTGGCAGCACATATGTCTGAAAGTGGATATGAAACCTAGGGAAGGGAGTGTGTTGGTGAATGGCAACTGCCCGAAACAGCAGCACAGCTCTTCCACTGCCAAAACAACTCCACCTGCCTCATGAACTTCACATACCATCAGCTGTCCTGGCAGCTATCTATGAAAACATTTTGGGTCACTTCCGGTCCCATGCCCAATGAGCTCAGTGGGATGGAATCAAGCAGCTTCAGCACCCACACAAAACTAACATGGAGCTCCTCACTCAAGGCGCTCAAAAGACCACAGCCAAAGACAAGTTCAGTGCCTAAGCCATTTCCCGCTGCCATGGAAACCAAGTGCTCTGGCAGCACATATGTCTGAAAGTGGATATGACACCTAGGGAAGGGAGTGTGCTGGTGAATGGCAACTGCAGCAGCACAGCTCTTCCACTGCCAAAACAACTCCACCTGCCTCATGAACTTCACATACCATCAGCTGTCCTGGCAGCTATCTAGGAAACCCTGTTGGGTCACTTCCGGTCCCATGCCCATTGAGCCCAGTGGGATGGAATCAAGCAGCTTGAGCACCCACACAAAACGTACATGGAGATCCTCACTCAAGGTGCTCAAATCTCCACAGCCAAAGGCAAGTTCAGTGCCCAAGCCGTTTCCCGCTGCCATGGAAACCAAGTGCTCTGGCAGCACATATGTCTGAAAGTGGATATGACACCTAGGGAAGGGAGTGTGTTGGTGAATGGCAACTGCCCGAAGCAGCAGCATAGCTCTTCCACTGCCAAAACAACTCCAACTGCCTCATGAACTTCACATACCATCAGCTGTCCTGGCAGCTATCTAGGAAACCCTGTTGGGTCTCTTCCGGTCCCATGCCCATTGAGCCCAGGGGGATGGAATCAAGCAGCTTGAGCACCCACACAAAACGAACATGGAGCTCCTCACTCAAGGCGCTCAAAACTCCACAGCCAAAGACAAGTTCAGTGCCCAAGCCATTTCCCGCTGCCATGGAAACCAAGTGCTCTGGCAGCACATATGTCTGAAAGTGGATATGACACCTAGGGAAGGGAGTGTGCTGGTGAATGGCAACTGCCCGAAGCAGCAGCACAGCTCTTCCACTGCCAAAACAACTCCACCTGCCTCATGAACTTCACATACCATTAGCTGTCCTGGCTGCTATCTAGGAAACCCTGTGGGGTCACTTCCAGTCCCATTGAGCCCAGTGGGATGGAATCAAGCAGCTTGAGCACCCACAAAAAACGAACATGGAGCTCCTCACTCAAGGCGCTCAAAACTCCACAGCCAAAGACAAGTTCAGTGCCCAAGCCATTTCCCGCTGCCATGGAAACCAAGTGCTCTGGCAGCACGTATGTCTGAAAGTGGATATGACACCTAGGGAAGGGAGTGTGCTGGTGAATGGCAACTGCCCGAAGCAGCAGCACAGCTCTTCCACTGCCAAAACAACTCCACCTGCCTCATGAACTTCACATACCATCAGCTGTCCTGGCTGCTATCTAGGAAACCCTGTTGGGTCACTTCCGGTCCCATGCCCATTGAGCCTAGTGGGATGGAATCAAGCAGCTTCAGCACCCACACAAAACGAACATGGAGCTCCTCACTCAAGGCGCTCAAAACTCCACAGCCAAAGACAAGTTCAGTGCCCAAGCCATTTCCCGCTGCCATGGAAACCAAGTGCTCTGACAGCACATATGTCTGAAAGTGGATATGACACCTAGGGAAGGGAGTGTGTTGGTGAATGGCAACTGCCCAATGCAGCAGCACAGCTCTTTCAGTGCCAAAACAACTCCACCTGCCTCATGAACTTCACATACCATCAGCTGTCCTGGCAGCTATCTAGGAAACCCTGTTGGGTCACTTCCGGTCCCATGCCCATTGAGCCCAGGGGGATGGAATCAAGCAGCTTGAGCACCCACACAAAACTAACATGGAGCTCCTCACTCAAGGCGCTCAAAACTTCACAGCCAAAGACAAGTTCAGTGCCCAAGCCATTTCCCGCTGCCATGGAAACCAAGTGCTCTGGCAGCACATATGTCTGAAAGTGGATATGACACCTAGGGAAGGGAGTGTGTTGGTGAATGGCAACTGCCTGAAGCACAAATCTTCCACTGCCAAAACAACTCCACCTGCCTCATGAACTTCACATACCATCAGCTGTCCTGGCAGCTATCTAGGAAACCCTGTTGGGTCACTTCCGGTCCCATGACCATTGAGCCCAGTGGGATGGAATCAAGCAGCTTCAGCACCCACAGAAAACGAACATGGAGCTCCTCACTCAAGGCGCTCAAAACTCCAGGGCCAAAGACAAGTTCAGTGCCCAAGCCATTTCCCGCTGCCATGGAAACCAAGTGCTCTTGTTGTGGGCTGTGGAGCTGATTTACATTCCTTAAGCTGAGCACTCAGGAATGGGGCCTAAGGCAGTAGCACCTAGCCTTTGCAGACTCATTGGTGTCCTATTGTCCTGTTGATGGGCTTGGGGGAAAGAGGAGGTAATATGGTAATAAAGAGGCTTGTGGAGGACGGCTAGAGAGTCGGCTCCCAGCACTTGTAACTTCATCATGGTCTCCGTGTGTTGGTGCTTTTCGCTCGGACATTCGCCGTGCCTACTACGCCGGCTCAGCTAGCTGCGACAAATGGCGCCGTAACGTGGGGCATGGCACAGCGCAAAGGACGTCCGAGGGACCCCTGGAACTACAAAGGTAAGGAATTAAGGAATTAGGAATTTTGAATTAAGAATTCGGAATTTGGGAATTCTGTAGGGGCATAACTGATATAATCCCCAGACCCTCTCCCTGTGCTAGGGCACGAGGGACAATCTGAGGGACCCCTGGAACTCTGGAGGGCCAAATTAATCTCATCCCCAGACCTTCTCCCCGTTCAGGGGCACGAGGGACAATCTGAGGGACCCCGGAAATCCGGAGGCATGTTTAGGATTTAACTCTAGAGGGGCATAATTAATTTCATCCCCAGACCTTCTCCCCGTCTTGGGGCACGAGGGACAATCTGAGGGACCCCGGAAATCTAGAGGCAGGTTTTATAATTTTTGCAGGGGCATAAGTAAAATTTATCTTGGGGCAAGAACTCTCTAAAATGCAGGTAATTAAGGGAATCCGAGGTCTGCTCCAGTCACTAGGCACCGACACTAAGCTTAAGGCCTCGCAGAGTTTTTTTGAAACTGTCTGCGACGTATTCCCATGGTTTGCTTTCATTGTAGTCATCTTTTTTCTCTGGCGCTTGCTAAATATTGCTTGGTCATCCCGTCAAGCAGTAGTGGAAGCCCGCCGTAAGAAATTGTCTGTTAAAAGTAGGAGACAGCTACAAACCAGGGTAAATAAGGAGAAGGAGCCCCAGACAAGACAAAGTCTGGAGAAAGTGCGTGAAGGAGATTTGTGGTCCTCTTCTGAGGAGGCTGAGAAGGAAAAGGATGGAAGTGAGTTTGCTGAGGATCCTCCACCTGTAGAGCGTGTGCCAAACAAAAGTCCCTCTTGGACAGGCACAGAGCTCTCTGAGCTGCCTGAGCCATTGGTGCCATCATGTCTGAGCACAGTTGTAAAAGGTTTACAGGAGCAACTTCAGCGCCTCTCCCTTCAGTTGAGGCAGGAGCAGAGTGGATGCACTGTTGGGGCTTGTGCTGGACCCCCGCTTTCAACTTCTCTTTCAGCTGTGGAACGTGCGGTAAAGCAAGCACAGGAGCAGGGAGACCCTGAGGCAGCTACCCTTGCTAGGCGCTTTACCTTCCCGGTAGTTGAGGTAGAGAATCAGCAGGGGCAGAGAATCAGACAGCACCTGGCACTGTCCTTTAAGGACATAAAGAGTCTGAGGGACGCTGTTGCCACATATGGTCCATCGGCCCCCTTTACTGTTTCCATGATTGAAGCCTTAGCACCTAACAATTTGACTCCGGCCGATTGGAAACAGCTCTGTAAGGCTACTCTGGATGGGGGCGATTTTCTAATGTGGAAATCTGAGTTCCTTGAGCTTTGCCTTGACACAGCACGGCAGAATACCCAGGCAGGCTTTCCTGAGAGAAATCATGATATGTTGACAGGAGAGGGGAATTTTGCTAATGTACAGGATCAGATTAATTATGACCCAGGAGTTTATGCACAGACCGCTGCTGCTGCAGTGAGGGCCTGGAAGTCTTTATCACCAAAGGGCTCGCTACATTTACATCTCTCTAAAATTGTCCAAGGCCCGGACGAGCCTTACCAGGCATTTGTAGATCGCCTACTGGTAACTGCAGATAGGGTATTTGGTGATGCAGATCAAGCCATGCCTTTTGTAAAGCAACTAGCATATGAAAATGCCAACAAGTGGTGCCAGGAAGCAATTAGACCTTGGAAGCCTGAGCCCCTTAACATGTATCTTAAACTTTGTAAAGACATTGGGGAAGGACAGATAATGGGTGCAGCCATTGCAGAGGCATTGCGTGGTGGCACAACCGTGGGCTCGGGAGCTCGCCCAAAACAAGGATGTTTTAAATGTGGCCGGCTAGGACATATCCGCCGGAACTGCCCACTCCAAGGTTGTGCACAGGCTGCTAATATGGACAGGCAGTCCCCAGGAGTTTGCCCTCGATGCCAACGTGGGAAACATTGGGCAAATGAATGCAGGTCCAAGACAGTCATCTCCAGGCAGCCATCTGTGCCGGGAAACGGGAGCAGGGGCCAGCTCCGGGCCCCGCAAGCACCAATGTACGGGGCAGCGATTCAGTTTGTTCCTCAGGGACAAAGGTCATTCATGACCTTGCCCGAGGGAGCACAGGCAGTGGAGGATGGGACCTCCATACCACCTCCTACATAGTATTGACACCCCAAATGGGGGTACAGGCTATTCCTACAGGAATTTATGGACCACTACCCCCTGACACTGTAGGGCTTCTGCTGGGATGTAGCAGCACAGCCTTGAAAGGAGTTCATATTACCCCAGGAGTGATTGATGCAGACTATAAAGGGGAAATTAAAGTTTTAGCCAGTGTTCATGCTGGGGTTGCAGTGTTGCCCCAAGGGGCACGAATAGCACAGTTAGTGCTGCTCCCCACAGTGAAGTCAGATAATGCTTGCAGGCTTGGACAGAAGAAAGCAGGGTTTGGTTCCAGTGGTGAAGCCTCTGTTTATTGGGTTGCTGATATGGCAAGCCGCCCTACTTTGGAGTTGAGTATAGAAGGAAAGAAATTTACTGGGCTTCTAGACACTGGTGCCGACACCACTCTTATTTCACAGAAATATTGGCCCCCAGGTTGGCCTGTTACACCCACCATGACCACTTTACAAGGTTTGGGGATTACCCAAAGCCCCCTAGCTAGCTCCAGGCCTCTAGCCTGGAGGGATAAGGAAGGAAATGGTGGCCATGTTACCCCCTATGTAGTACCAGGTCTGCCAGTTAATTTGTGGGGGAGAGATGTTTTGCAACAAATGGGAGCAGTATTAGTATCTGGTCAGGAATTAGCTATGCAGCAGATGGAGAGGTACGGCTACATTCCTGGAAAAGGTATAGGAAGAAAGCTGCAAGGAATTACTCAACCAATCTCCGTGGAACATAAGAAGGATAAAGAAAGGGCTAGGGCATTTTCTCTAGGGGCCATTGTGATGGCGGCTAAGGTTACTCCACTGAAGATTACATGGAAAAGTTCTCAACCCGTTTGGATTGACCAATGGCCCCTTTCTACAGAAAAAATAGCCGCCGTTAAGGAAATAGTTCAAGAACAGCTAGCTGCTGGACATATTGTCCCTTCCACTTCACCTTGGAATACACCTATTTTTGTGATTAAAAAGAAATCAGGGAAGTGGAGACTTTTACAGGATCTCAGAGCAGTGAATGCTACCATGGAGATAATGGGATCACAGCAGCCAGGATTACCACTGCCTTCTGCCATTCCAAAAGATTTTAATATTGTTGTGATTGATTTAAAGGATTGTTTTTTTTCCATTCCTCTTCATCCAGAAGATTCACCTCGTTTTGCTTTCAGTGTGCCTTCTGTTAATTTGCAAGAACCATTTGAACGTTACCAATGGAAATTTTTACCCCAAGGAATGGCTAATAGTCCTACTATGTGTCAGATTTATGTGGCTGCCGCCTTAAAACCGGTGCGCGCCAGCTTTCCCTCTGTTATGATCGTTCATTATATGGATGATATTTTGCTGGCAGCTCTATCTACTCAGGTGTTGCAATCCTCTTTGTGTAAGTTACAGCAAGAATTAGAAAAGGCAGGATTAGCTATAGCCCCAGATAAAATACAACTTGTTTCTCCATTTAATTATTTGGGATTTCAACTTTTTCAGAATTGTGTTAAACCCCAAAAAATTTCCATAGCCACAGAAAAGCTGCGAACTCTTAATGATTTTCAGAAATTGTTAGGGGATATAAATTGGATGAGGCCCAGTTTGAAACTTACTAATGCAGATTTGAAACCTTTGTTTGACATCTTAAAAGGTGACTCCTCTCCAACATCCCCTAGGGTAATGACTATGGAGGGACTTCACGCCCTACGCAAAGTTGAGATAGCGATTGAACAATCCCATTTGACCAGGATTGATTACAGTACTCCACTTTTATTTATTGTTATAGCATCCTCATATACACCTACAGGGGTATTTTATCAGCAGGGACCTATTTTGTGGGAACATTTGCATGTCTCTCCTGCTAAGACAATTGTGCCTTACTATTTGGCCATAGCAGAGTTGATGCAAAAGGCCACTAAAAGCAGCCTAAGACATTTTGGGAAGGTCCCAGATACCATTATTGTTCCATACACTCAGAAGCAGCTTTTGTGGTTGCAGAATATGGAAGAGACCTGGTCAATACTTTTGAGTACTTTAAATGTTATTTTGACAACCACTATCCCAAGGACCCCATTGTACAGTTTTTTATTTTGCATCCTGTTGTTTTTCCACTTGTAACCTCTCTTCAACCATTGCCAGAAGCTTTAACTGTTTTCACTGATGGGTCGTCAAACGGTCAGGCAGCTTTTGTAGTAGATGGCCAGGTTACCACCATCCCCACATCTTTTGTCTCTGCACAGGTTGTAGAATTGGTGGCCGTTCTTGCTGTCTTTCAAACATTTTCCATGCAGCCCTTTAATTTGTATTCTGATAGTGGATATGTTGCCCATTCCCTTCCTGTGCTGGAGACTGCGGGCCAAATTTCTTCCCACTCCACAGCAGCATCTCTATTTGCTAAAATTCAGGCCTGTATTTGGGCCAGCAAAGATAAATTCTTTGTGACTCATATTCGAGCCCATACAGGTTTACCTGGGCCCTTGACATCAGGAAATGCGGCTGCAGATTCAGCCACCAAATTGGTGGCCTCAGCTCTTGAAGAAGCTCAAAAGGCACATGCTAGATTTCACTTGAATTCTAACACGCTTCGTTTGCGCTTTAGTCTGACTAAGGAACAAGCCAGAACCATCGTGAAGCAATGCTCAGTGTGCCCTCAATTTTTACCTGTTCCTCGTTATGGTGTAAATCCCAGAGGACTGTTGCCCAATCATGTCTGGCAAATGGACATGACACACATCCCAGAGTTTGGGACACTAAAGTATGTGCATGTCACTATTGATACTTGTTCTGGATTTATTTTAGCTACTCCTCAGACAG